>NC_139043.1:72828783-75228783 GCF_965140915.1 Aythya marila
AATTTTCAGTCTAAGAGTTCATCACATTACAGAGTATATGACTTTTTTTTATCTCTGTACATTAAAAAAAAAAAAATGCTTTGTCTTTGAGGTACAGCATTTCATTCTATGTATTTCCAAATAACCCTAATCAGCTAAGCCTCTCAAGAACATCCTTTCTTTTTTTGCTTACTGTCTGTACACTGGAAGCATGGAGCAAACCCAGGTGGGCCAGGCAGGGCCCAGCAGGCAGGTCCCATCCCAGCAATCCACTAGGCTCAGGGCACTGGGCACCTCCCTGGGACCGACGCCAGGCCCAGCCCTTCTGCAGCCTCACTGGCGCAGGACCTGGCAGCCCCAGGGCTACCTTGGCACCTGGAGCTAGGCAGGGTTGGGGAACCCAGAGGGGGCAGGGACAAGCAAGGCTGGCAGTGCCCTCAGAGCCATGACACTCCAGTTCAAGCAAACCTCTGCTGTGTTGCATCTGTTTTGCATGCAACAGGTGTCCCCAGTTTGTGGCTAAAGAGAATTAAAAGTTATGACAGATTAGTGATAGCTATTGGATTTTCATGGCTGGGAGGAAAAACTTCATAAAAAGAGGAATAAATGTAATCTCTACCCCATGTCTCACCAAAAATGGTTAACAGTCTTGAGAAAAATCACAGAGATGTTTCTTCATAGGAAGACAAGTGTCTGAATGAAGAAAAAACACCTTTTGATATGTAGGAAATGGAGATCATTCAGAACCAATCAGAAACAGAAAGTGGGAGATCACAGCCACTAGAGTAAGACTAAGTCACAAAGTCAAACCTCTACAGTATTCCTCTACAGAAAAAAAAAAAAAAAAAACTTATATCAGGTGCTGAGGATAAGCCTGAAACAGTACTTACTGGAGAGCCGCCTGGCAATTTTGAGTATACAGGAAAAGGATATTATTATTTCAGGTCTGGATGAGTCAAAAACAACTAAGGAGCAATCATCAGGTCAACTGCCTTGAAACCATTGACATCACATTTAGCTATGCATTCTGGATCTGTTCACATTTTCACAAAAGGCCTTTGTAATCAATACTTAGAAGCCTTCCCTTAAAGCAGAAGTGAATACTGTCGTGGTTCCGCTCGAGTGGACAGCCGAGCGCCACCGCAGCCGCTCTCTCACTCCCCCTCCTCAAAGAGGAATGGGGAGAAAATATGATGAAAAGGGCTCAAAGGTTGAGACAAGGATGAGAAGATCACTCAGTAATTATTGTAATGGGCAAAACAGACTCGGCATAGGGAGATAGTAAGATTTATTGCTTATTACTAACAAGCTAGAGAAGTGAGAAACAAAGGAAAGAAACCAAAAGCACCTTCCCCCCAATCCACCCTCTTCCACTTCCTCCCCCCGAGCGGCGCAGGGGAACGGGAGAATGGGGGTTATGGTCAGTCTATAGCGCTTCTTCTCTGCCACTCCTTCTCAGTCACTCTCGTCCCCTGTGCTGTGGGGTCCCTCCCACAGGATACACTCCTTGATGAACTGATCCGGCGTGGGCTTCCCACAGGCAGCAGCTCTTCCAGAACTGCTCCAGATATGGGTCCGTACCACGGGGTCCATCCCTCAGGAGAAAACTGCTCCAACCTGGCTCCCCCACGGGCAGCAGCTCCTGCCAGGTCACCTGCTCCTGCATGGTCTCCTCTCCACGGGCTACAGGTCCAGCCTGGAATATGCTCGGGCAGGGGTCTTCCACAGGCAGCAGCCTCCGTCGGTGCAGGGCCACCTGCTCCACCGTGGTCTCCTCCACGGGCTGCAGCGTGGAACCCTGCTCCACCGTGGTACTCCATGGGCTGCAGGGGGACATCCTGCTTCACCATGGTCCTCACCACAGGCCGCAGGGGACTTCTGCTCCAGCGCCTGGAGCACCTCTCTCCCTCCTTCTTCACTGACCTTGGCGCCTGCAAGGCTGTTCCTCACTCCTCTCACTCTCCCAGCTGCTGTGTGGCGCAGCGTTTTTTTCCCTGTCTTAAATATGCTCTCACAGAGGCGCAAAACAACATCGCTTATTGGCTCAGCTCTGGAAAACAATGGGCCCTTACCAAACATGGGGCAGATTCTAGATCCTTCTCACAGAAACCACCCCTATGCCCCCTGCTACCTAAACCTTGCTACATAAATCCACTACAAATACTGAGGACTCCCTAACTCCCTGTAGAAGGAAAGGTCTTTCTAATTGACTTCCCAGAAATAACAGAGCAATCTTTATTCAATATACCCACAAAGCATGATATCCCACTTCTGGTAGCAGTTTAAATCCCTTCTGCCACACAAGATCCTTTCAATCACTTCCAGAATGGCTTCCAGTTTTAAGGTTTCCTGTGCTTTCACTTAGTCAGAAAGAGCCTGCAGTTTTGCAGAAATTCTGATGTTCCATTGATGTTTACATACAGAAATAGATGTCATTGTAAGATTAGTCAGAGTATTATAATTAATTTCTAATTTCAAATAGAAAATCCAGCTTCAGCACCATCCATATTCATAGCTCCAGTAAATACTACATCTCTATTTCAAATATAACCATAGCTGGGACCTTCTACTGTAATTCTTTACCAGCAATCATCAGTGAACTGCAATGAGTTAAAACTGGGTAAATTACAAAAAAATGCAGTCAAATCAAGATTATAGATATGTCATTTTTTTCTTACCTTTTCATTTCAAAGTGTCTAAGATGTGATGGCATCTGCTTATCAGATTTACTGACACAATCATTATTAAAGTATTATATCATTCAAAACTAAAAAAAGCACAAATGCAGGATACTACATCCAAATGCTCAAAATTTTAGCTTGAGGTTGAATTCAAATTTCTCAATGTAAATCTTTTTTCTTTTTTTTTTTTTTTATGCTTTCAATTAAGGTTGTAAGTTAAAATCAGATGACTAAACATTAATCAAATCCAAATGTCAACGCTCCGTTTTATCTCTGCTTACAATGGAATAAATGCATTTGATATGGAAATATATGAATTGTTTTCAATCTCGTATTTCACATCGATATGTACTACCCACCTTCATACCAAAATGTACTTGATAGATAATTCACACAACAGAATATATAGATCATTCACACAACAGAAAAGTAGGAAAAACAAAAACAAAACAAACAAACAAACAAAAAAAGGTAAAACAAAACAAAATATTTCAGATTATGGAAAACATCAGGTGTCAATTAAGAATTTTCTCAACAACTTTAGTTTTTGCCTTGGTTCACTCAGTATCCTACCAAAATAACATGATCAAGTCACCACAACACTTTCAGAAATTTATTTTATTCTTTATCCTATTTTCAAGAGAAAAGGAAGAATCTCAGAACAATGATTTTGTAGTCTTGACTGTTCACACAAAGCACCAGGTTTTCTTAAGTTTTAATGTCACAGAAGAAAGCTAGACAGAACCTTTTGCATTTACATCTGTGAACAGCTTTTCTGTTATGAATCCTGAAAGGGGAAAAAAAAAAAAAAAAAAAGTGATCATAGTACTTTATCAGCTAAAACAGAAGAGACATTATGGATCTGGACATCTGGACATTCCATTGGCTGGAAAGCCTGGCAGAAAAGGACCCGAGGCTGCTGGTCAACAGACTTGAGTGAAACAGCAATGTGTCTGGGTGGCCAAGACCAACGGCATCCTGGCCTGCATCAGAAATAGCATGGCCAGCAGGACTAGGGAAGTGATTGTCCACAAGGCGGGGACGGGCAAGGCAGGGCGAGGCGAGGCAGGGCAGGGCAAACATTTGAGAAGGAAAAGCACAAAGAACTCACAATGTAAACAAAAGGAAATATTTTACCAGTGTTGATCTCCCGCCCACTCCCCCAACCCCCCCCACCCATAACTTGAGAATATTTTGCAGAAATTCAGTCAGTTCCTCTTTGTGCTGTGTAGTCTAGTGAACTGTTGACCTGAAATGTTAGGAAGTAAATGTCTTTTTTTTCCCCTGGTTCTCCTTGAAGTTCCATATTTCACCCTTCACATTTAAGACTTCAGTACTTCTAGTGTAAAGATTAATGGAAATAGCTGTGATAACTGTAGCCAGAAGATTTAACACCTCTTACTGGGTTTAGTCTTGATTAGTATTTTTTAATTAATATTTTCCTCTCACTGTTAACACCATAAACACCTACCCTAAACACTCCTTTTCTAAATGGTTTTTGACTGTCCTACTTCCAGAAGCAAATCAACAGAAGTAAATATAGAAGTTGCCATCAAATTTTATATTTAAGTTTCAGGTAGGAGCAACCTGACAGATGGAGCAAGCAACTCTGTGAGACTCCCTGCTCCACTCCTCAGGGTTTCTGTCTGAATTTCTCAACCACATTTTTGTCCTAACTCATTTTTTTTTTTCTAGTTTCTACAAAATAACTTTCAAAATCTCCTTCAGTCTCCCCAGCAGCTCAGCACATCGTCACAGCACATAATAATATAGCCCATTAGGGGATGGAAACTTTTCATGTTTATAAGTAGCTGAGACAAATTTCTGAGGAACTCTGGTCATACCCCCCCCCCCCCCCCCCCCCCCATCTAGGAAAGGCCAGTTGCTCACAGTAGGTGCTGGATTGCTATCTCGTTTCAAAGACCTAACCTGTATGCAGACTTTCCTGGAATTTTGCAATAGGATATAGTGATGCCCAAGGTGACAATTATTTTCTGTTTGCATAGCCATTAACAGGTTTTCTTGCAAGTTTTATTATTTGCTCATCATTTCCTTGCTTCACCTGAAGAATCTTATTTTTAAAATGTGAAACTGAAAATATGCAGCTGTATTAATGAGTTTTGTTTCAGAGGTGATGCTAGGATAACAAAACAAAACAGAAAAAGTCCTCTCACACTTTTTATCTTTTTTAAGTTTTATGTGGTTTTTTTTTTATTATTATTATTATTATCATTATTATTGTTGTTCTTTTCTTGTTGTTTCTGTTCGTTTGTTTTGTTAAACACTTCTGCTGAAATTATGTAGAAAAGAGAGATTAAATCAAAGATTGCTAACATTGCAAAATGAGTTTGAATCCTTGATTCAACTTTCTCTTTATTTATTTGATACAAAACAAACTTCTTAGAATGTTACTTGCAGTATTGAAATCTTTATATATATTTAAAAAAAAATATATTTTTTTCTGTTATATATATTTACTTATATTTATAAAATATTCATTTCATATATATCTTATAGAGAAGGAGAGAAAGAAAACAACGAATGCAGTTAAGAAAATGGGGTTTTAAAGCTCTTAATCATTTTGTGGCAAAAATAATACAAAGCCTCTATAATTATCTCAAGACTTTCATCTAAGTGAGCACAAAGAGGAGAGATAGGTACATAATATATGTCACATACTACTGTGGTCATTGGTGTTACAAGTGTAATGCATGCTTTATTACCTAGAAATTCATATCATTTGCATTTTAACAGGATTTCATTTGCCTTTACCATCTCCTTTCTTTTCCTATGTTACTATTCAACAGCTAGAAAAGGATGAGAATTATAAAAATCAAATGTGTTCATTTAAAAATAAATAAATTTGTTACTTCCTACTACATAAAATATACTCTGACATACCAGGATGATGATACAGATACAAATAATTATTTTATCTTCAATGTTCTTTTTACTAGTTCACAGGTAATGTCAACTAATTTATAGTACTGATTTATTTTTTTTTCTCCTGAGAGTACCCTCTACAGAAAAGAAACTTCTCATTTTTTGTTTGCATACTAGCTGCAAAAAGTACACAGCAATCACACATTTTCTTAAGCAGTTTGCATTACAATGGACCTCAAGTAACAAACACATTCATTAATATTTGCTTTGTAAAACTGCATAGAGCAACCTCATTTGTTTTGTTTTGTTTTGTTTGTTTGTTTTGTTTTTTAAGTGTCAGCATTCACATTTCTGCTGAGAGGAAAATTATTTGAAAATTTTATTAGAAGAAAATTGATGTTTTTAACATAATTTTAATGTTTTGTATTCTGATCCATTACAGGGTCTTTTCTGTAATTATTAAATTAAATCAGTATCTGCTCTTCTATAACTTCTTAATCTACAACAGCCATTTCCAATAATATCAGTAATCTGAGATGCAAAAGAAACTCCAAATCGGCATTTTATACTACTGGGCATCAAATTCTATAATTATAAAACCTATCTTGTCCTGTATTTGATTATTTTTATCTTCAAAGAATCTGAAGTGAATGTACACTGCTATATTAGAAGTAGGTTTCATTAAGAAAAGAGAGATCCAATCTTAAAGGTATCACCTCACATTTTAATCTGGAATTTTTCTCTAAAATTCTCTAAAGTTGTATTAAAAATACAACTTTACAACAACAGTGAAGATTAATTTTAATAGGACCAGTATGTCCCTCTTAACTATTAAAACATAATGGTCTTTCTTATCTAGCCATGTCCTTTCATGATAAAAAGGCAGCAGGGATTGTCTATTAAAGGAGTTATTGTACTGTTTAAAAAGTTATCTTAATTCATCACTGTGCCATATATAATCAGTCAACACTAGTTCTTACCATCATGAACTTGCCAGACACATTTTTTTTATTAAGTAATCCTAAACATATAAATAGAAGATTAATTATCATCCAACATTCAAAATGAAGACATAACATACTATATTGTTTTTCATTATTTTTAACTCACATTGTGTGAACAGGTGAAATGTTTTTCACATTTCTTTAAAGAAATGTCTTTGGGTTAATAATCTCAAAGTGAAAGACATGGGAGTTTCTCCCTTCTCCAAGCAACAGCAGCTTCCAACAATAACAATGTGTCAGCTTCTTATCCACTTGATCTCACTTTGGAAAAATGAATCTGTTTTTTAATCAAGAAAACATCGTTGTCATCTTTTTACATATTGCTAACATACTAATAATTGTGAAAAATTGTCAAAAAATGTTGAAAGAATAAAAGAGTGATGTAATACATTTCTGGTGTTTGTTCTGTGTTACATTTCAAGATTGTTTTCCTAGTATATATTCTTCCAGTTTTTCTACTTCAAACCACCCCTAAGATTTAGGGGAAAAGATTAAAGGTACAATATATGCATACATATATGAAGGTAAACTGTACACACATTGTTTATCTGGATGTCTATTCTGTTTCTGAAATACAAGCTGACATACAATATTCTAGGTTTGCATTTTCCTACCTTAGTGTTATGTTTAGAAATTTTTACTGTTTACATTCCAAGGTTTGTAAGAAGCATGAGAGCACCACTACCTTCCCTTTAAAGAACTGATAGCTCACATCTGGTTCTCAAACCTCTTTTACTAACATCGATTCAGCATGAATCAAAGTTTTTGTACTTCTCTTTTGGGTGCAGTACAGAACATGGAAGTCACACTTCGAAGAGTTTGCACCACTGCAAAAGATATTGCTGACATAAAAAATAAATAATATTAATGAAAAGAATAATTACAGAAATGTTAAAAGATAATGCAAAAAGGAGTAGTCCAAATCTCCCTCACATAAGTAATCTTCCTTGGAGGATGCTGTGAAATGTGTCAGGTCATTACCATTTTTCAAAAGAAGGGTCTGTCTGAAAATCACTTAATTCAGTTGCAATGGCAAATGTTAAACAGTGTTAGAAATAGTTTATTTGCAAATCATTTTTTATGATAGAATGGCCTCTATAGTAAGATACAGTCCGAAATAACTAAAGCATAAAGCCTACATGAAGTAGAAGAGGTAGCTTGAAGGGGAAAAAAAAAAAAAAAAAAAAAAAAAAAAAGATTTATTTTGAAAGATATGAAAGACAGTGTGTGGGGGGGTAATTTTTGTGTGTCAAATATTACACTACTCATCCATTCTGATAATACTTTATGTTAACTTTTCATAGCCTAGGATTCATCAATATTATATTAATTTTAAAGTGAACTTTGAATTTCATCCACTGGCTCTAGTCAGTTTTGAATGGCAGAACTCCTTATAGGAGAAACCCAAAAATAAAAATGAAGAAACATTATGCAGAAAGCAAGGCACAATTGGGCTAGATCATGGGGTTCTTTTGAGATCATGGGGTTCTTTTGGCAGTCAGTTGTAATGGAAATGCTAAGTTTAGAATGTTATTATCTTTCTTTATTTATCTATGTACCTTTTCACAGCAGTGAGCATCATTAGAACCATCTACAACACTTAACCTGTTAGTTTCAGAAAATAATTTCTCCACAAAGCTCAGTTTGACAACACAGGCTGCATGGTGTTTTATGTCAAAAGCTACTGAATGACTGTTCTTCCCAGAACTTGAAAGTGAAGAATATTGCCAGATAACATAGGACAGCTTTCTGAAACTCCCAGATAAAAGAATTAAAACATATTCCTTGATATGTATATTTAATAAGAAGTAAGGAGCATGACGGTTCTGAGGAATGTTCCATTTCTGCAGCAAATGTTAAGAGATACACAGTACTTAGATCTTTATTTTTTTCAAGATATAACATGAAAATCTTGCCCATGGGCAAGTTTAAATATTTTTACATAAGTTTAAATCTGAACTTTAAACGTGTGCTTTCTACATTATTCCATTCTTTTCTGTTTAATATATGATACATAGGCTCCTGTACGTACACACCTTCCATGTAATAAAGATTCTAACCTCAATAGCACCAAGCAGACAGGACTTGAAAAGCTACGAACATACTGCCATGTCTGACTTTGGAAATTTACCTCATCGATTTATATACTTATTCATAGCATTTGCTTTAAAAACTAATAACCTAAAAATAAATAAGAGCATGGACCATTAGAAAAGCAATGTGTAAAGTTTAACAAATGCAAGGTTTCCACAAATTCATGTGGAAATATGTCTGATTAACAGAGGGCATTGCAGCCAGCCACAGTAAATGACTTCAGAGTCCTTAATGCAAGACAATTAATTTAACAGTAAATAGTCTGTGATAGCAATTGTCTTGTTTCAGAGTTGCAAAGCCCGGTCTTACAAAATAGGTTAAGAAAAATATAAGGCCCCTTCCAGATTGACAGAACAGTTGAAAATTACAACTGTGGCTCGCTTAGCTTTCCTGGACCCTTATTCAAATTTTATGGTTACCTTGCTCTCTCAGTTGCCTTCTTTTCCTGTTGACTGCAGCTGTAGTCAGTGTATTAAAGAGGTAATTCACGCGTGTGAACTTGTGCTGTGAGCACGAACCCTGCTCAAGATCTTCATCAGCCTCAGCAGGACCAGGAGGGGATGTAGGCCTGTGCAGACAGCAAAAGGCAGCTGATGGAGTTGTTCAGAGATGAGGACAGGATGCAGCAGCCTCGCCAGCTGTGCCAGGCACTCAGGAGCCCTCTCAGAGATGACAACTCGATCTTCAGTGAGGCCAACTGCCTGTCCAGTCTCCTCCTCTACAGCTCATGCAGCAGTCCAGTCTTTCTGTTTAGATGGGATCACCAACACCCACGATTTCTTTCTGGACTCTTGGATTACTTCTTGACACCTTTTTAACTGCTTAATCAACACAGCTTCTTTTCTTACTACATGTTCTCCGCTCTTGTCATGGTTCTGCTTGAGTGGGCAGCGAAGCGCGACCACAGCCGTTCTCTAACTCCCCCTTCCTCAAAGAGGAATGGGGAGAAAATATGATGAAAAGGGCTCAAAGGTTGAGGTAAGGACAAGAAGATCACACAGTAATTATTGTAACGGGCAAAACAGACTCGGCATAGGGAGATGGTAAGATTTATCGCTTATTACTAACAAGCTAGAGAAGTGAGAAACAAAGGAGAGAAACCAAAAGCACCTTCCCCCAATCCACCCTCTTCCACTTCCTCCCCCCGAGCGGCGCAGGGGAACGGGAGAATGGGGGTTATGGTCAGTCTATAGCGCTTCTTCTCTGCCACTCCTTCTCAGTCACTCTCGTCCCCTGTGCTGTGGGGTCCCTCCCACAGGATACACTCCTTGATGAACTGATCCGGCGTGGGCTTCCCACAGGCAGCAGCTCTTCCAGAACTGCTCCAGATATGGGTCCGTACCACGGGGTCCATCCCTCAGGAGAAAACTGCTCCAACCTGGCTCCCCCACGGGCAGCAGCTCCTGCCAGGTCACCTGCTCCTGCATGGTCTCCTCTCCACGGGCTACAGGTCCAGCCTGGAATATGCTCGGGCAGGGGTCTTCCACAGGCAGCAGCCTCCGTCGGTGCAGGGCCACCTGCTCCACCGTGGTCTCCTCCACGGGCTGCAGCGTGGAACCCTGCTCCACCGTGGTACTCCATGGGCTGCAGGGGGACATCCTGCTTCACCATGGTCCTCACCACAGGCCGCATGGGACTTCTGCTCCAGCGCCTGGAGCACCTCTCTCCCTCCTTCTTCACTGACCTTGGCGCCTGCAAGGCTGTTCCTCACTCCTCTCACTCTCCCAGCTGCTGTGTGGTGCAGCGTTTTTTTCCCTGTCTTAAATATGCTCTCACAGAGGCGCAAAACAATATCGCTTATTGGCTTGGCTCTGGTCAGCAGTGGGGCCCTTACCAAACATGGGGCAGATTCTAGATCCTTCTCACGGAAACCACCCCTATGGCCCCCTGCTACCAAAACCTTGCCACGTAAACCCACTACACCTCTCTTCTTTGTGCCATGCAAACAAAGTTATGTATTTTTTCCAGCAGGCAGTTGCAGGGACCCAGGGAGCCCTGGTCAGTAACTGTGAGCCCTCCCTTACAATTCATGAACAATGGGGATTTAACTCCAGATCTACCCATATCTTAAGCAAGTACCCTGAAAATGAGTCTGTGATTTTTTCAATTTGGTGGGGTGGCTGGAGGTGGGCACAGGTTAGTACCAGGTCTGTAAAACCTTTGGGAATACTGCCTCTGGCCAACCAAGGGCCAGGGGTGGGATGTGGGTCTACCCCCTGCCCCTGGCCTCTCCCAGCCACTCACATGCAGGGCATGCTGGCAGCCGCAGCCTAGTCCTTCCATGGTGCCTGGTCAGGATGGGGTAGTGTGGGGTAGTGCAGGGCACAGGCCCCAGGCCTTCTGGCATCATGAATAATGGGATATGGCACATTTCTGCAACAGGCTATGGCTTTTGTGAATACCTGTTTTCTCAGTGTTTACACCCAGCTTGGGTTCTGAATCCCTTAAGAAAGTATCAGCTGTGTAGACTTTGATTTTCAACAGCTCCTGAAAGTATAATTGTTATCTGCTAATGCAACTTCATTCAGATCTATCATCATTCAGAAGTTTGAACTCCAGCAATGTTTTGTTGTTGTTGTTGTTGTTGTTTTACTTGTTGCTTTTCTTGGTGGCAAGGTGGCAAGAGGAGTTGACTGCTTGCATTTAGTAGTTACTTAGGCTTATGGCGTGCATGATTCTATGGCAAGCTATATTCATTTGATTTAGCTATGGTTTTGCTTTCTTCTTTCTGAAAGCAGATGCTGCAGTGGCTGTAGGTTATAGCTGGGCATGACTTATCTTGATTTTTTTTAAAAGCACCTACATACTGAATAAATACATACAAAACTGCATTAAGTTAAATGACTACAGTCACACACTGAAATCCAACACATGAGCACAATGTGATTTAGTGCTTCCTTACAAATATAGTTAATAAAATTTTATTTTCATTGTCTATAGAAATAAAAAAGAATATTATAGAAAATAAAATGTATGTTAAAAAGAATATATTTGAATGGAAAATACAAAACACCCAGTAAGAATTTTCAGTAGGCACAGGTCAGTTAATGATTTACCAGATTTTTTAGGAAAATTTGTCCAGAGGACCAAGATATATATTTATTATATATTTATTTCTATAACATTTAAATAGTAAGGTCAGAACTTGCCTCAGACTAGAAAATGTATGGAAAATGGTTTGAGGAAAAAGGAAAATTCCACACACTATTTCTTTTGTAGCTGTGACCACAGAAGAAAGATTTCCCTCATTCCTTGGCACCACCTGACCACATACCAGCCCTAGACTTAATGCACATTTTTGTAACCTTCCCTGCTTTTTAGTCTCGCTCACGTGCCAAGCTATGAGTTTAAATTAAAAGATCTAAGGTTAAAAAATGTCCTATAGTTATAATTGTGATGTAGCTGGGGATCAGGGCTGTACTTAATGTACACCCAGTGTACTTCAATGCACTTTCCCTGGATGGCCAGAAACAGTCCAATCAGTCTCTGCATAAATTATTTGAAACAATGGACTGACCTGAGACAAGGTGATCTTTAGATCTGGTACCTACCCTCATATGTACATATTTGGTTAATTTGTGCAGGGGCCTTCTGGAATGGAAATTTGGACTGTCCTAAGGGTTCCTCCATGCAGCTTCTCCTGTGCTTATATCAATTCTTGTGCTTCAGTGTGTTGATTAAACTCCTGGGTGGGGCCTGGGCATTCCAGGGACTCCCTCTGGCATTTCTGCTGCAGAACCAGCCAAACTGTACATAGCATAAATAATCAGGTAAAACTGTCCATGCAGATGCAAAATTAATCATGAGGTACAATCTTTTGTACATAGTTAAGACAGCTAGGAAGTGTTCTATAAGTAGTTTAGGATAATCAGTATCAGTGGTCCATGCATGTGCAGCAGTGCTCATGTAGGACCACAGACCAACAGGATGTTCAACAGAAAAGCATTTCAGGGTATCTCACTGGCTCAAGATGAAAATCCCATTGTCAGCACCCTTGTAAGGGAGACTTCCATCACCACCCAGATAGCAATCAGCCATTCTGTTTGAGATATCTGATTGCCCATGTGAGTATTACCCAATGCAAAAATACCAGTAAATTACAAGGATATTTAATAATAATAATAATAATAATAATAATAATAATAATAATAATAATAATAATAATAATCTGTCTGCAGGTGTCTGCACAACAATCCTAGAACCCATCTTTTTTGTTTGGCTGGTTGGTTTGATTGGTGGTTTTTTTGTCCCTTTATTCAGCCAACTGAAAGAACACATACTTGTTTTCTCAACCCTTCCTCTGCTAGATGCCCGCTGATCAGCTATCTACTGCCACTTCTGCACTTGGATCTTTTTGTTAGTCTTACAGTAGTATTACTGTTTTCTTCTCCTGAACCAAATGAAAATGGTTGGCAAGTCTGTCTCACTCATGAGACATGAGACCTACATGAGACCAATGAACCATCTTGTAACCCATCCATCAGCAAAAGATTACAAATTTCTAAAAGTCCATAGTTCTTACAGGCCATTCAGAATAAACATAAACATTTTCTAATTTATTTTGATAGTTCAGGTATTGAAGTCTGTTGAGAATATATATTTTCTTCTACCCTTGACATCGGTTTCACATTTTTTGTTGTCCCAAAAGAAAAAACAACAACAAAAACACTCAATTTACCCACACAGGAGAAAATTTAATTGTCTAGATTTTCAGTGCTAATCATTTCAGTTTGGGGCATGTGGAATAATTTGTTGCTTGTTCATCATCATGAGCTACTGTGATTTAAATTGTTTTGAAAAGCACTGTAAAACTGTTCATTAAACAAAACTGGTGGATTACTTGCACAAGAATTGCAGTACTTCTGTTGCTTGTTGACAACTAAGTTAATCAAATACCAAGTAGATCAGGATGACAACTTAGGCTGTGTAAAAATACGCACTTTTCTAAATGTAGCATTTTAACCAATACATCTACAGACACATACAAATATAAAGAATGTGTAGAGAATTATAATACAATGTGTTTCCATACAATGTGTTTGCATGCAGTGTGTTTCCATACGTGCTGTAGAGGATTTGCCCCATTCTAACAGAAAAGCATCCCCAGAAGGATTTGCCCTGCATGACACTGATCTCTAACTGCCAGTTATCAATAGCAGTATTGGCTGATTGGTGCCATTTAGATAAACAACATGCTGGAATAAAGCATGCATCTTTTCTGGCCAGTAGTTGACCTTATGAAAGCCAAAGGGTAGAGATAATATATCCCTTTATCTGCATGTATGTGTTCCTCAGTATCTGAAAGAAGGTATTTTAAATATTATTTCTACTCTGCTTTCTGTAATCATTGTCTTTCTTTCTGTTTCCTACTCTTCCTCCTGCAAGAAGTCTTACATTGTCATCAACAAAAACCCACCCCCCAGTCTGTCCATGTCCTCAGGTATGCCAATGTCAGAACTAAAACTTTCCTATGAGATTTTTGAGTCCTTTTAAGCACATATGTGATTGCTTTGAAAAGCTGAATCTGAAGTGTGTCATGGTGTTGCAGAAGCTTTGTATTGTAAAGAGATTAATGATAACACTGTTTCTGAAGCATTTACTGTTTTCATTGCAAAACTAGGAGCAGTTCAAATATTATATTATTACTGAACAGAAATTGTGTACGTTATGTAAGAACAGATAAACAATCTCCAGTCAAAACCTGTGACCAAAAGTCACCACCATTCCAGTGAAGAACACTGTAACAGAAAGAGAGTGATAATTTCATTTGAGAAAATGAACCTTGAACAGATGGGTTAGTGAAGGGTTTCATAATTTTTACCCTGGCAAAACCCCTAAAGCACAAATACAAATAAAGGCCTAGTGCAATGCACTATTTAAATAAATACAGATCAGACAGTTGCTTCAGTTGATGATAAAGAAAAAATAATAGGCAGGAGGTATATAAAGCAAGAGAAACCTGTTGTGCATTTTTACCACCTAATTCCTACACTTGCTATGCTTACAGCACTATTTATGATACAATAAAGAAATAGAAAAGAAACAGAAAAGAAAAATGGAAGAAAATGCTAGAAAAATCATCAGACATCACAAGTGGCTAACTTTCAAACTACATTAGACCAAAGAGGAAGAAAGAACAGTTGTGTTATAAGAAGAAAGGTCATGCTAGATTCAACAGGACTGGGAAGGTGAGACTGCTCCAGATCCAACCAGTAGTAATGTTGAAGATTTATTCCCAGCAGGTGCACACACACACACAAAGTACCAATATATAATACATATATGAACATATGCATATATAACACATACACATATATGCATATATACATATATATGCATATATCTATGCATATATACATACCAAGCCACACAGATCACAGACACACTCAGAGCACTCGTATGAACACAGGCAACACCTATGGGCTTGTCCTGCTCCCCTCTCTGCCTGGACAGGATGGAAGTCCACTGGTGAGAAGATCTGTAGGCACATGTTCAAGGTGGATCCCTCCAGCAGCTGGGCTGAGGCACTCAGGCTTCCCAGTAGTTGCCCCAGTCTTTGATTGCCAGGCCGTGGACATCCAAGCCCCTGAGGTTGCAGCTCTGCCACAGCTGCTGGTCAGGCTTAGACACACAAAGTTGGCCAGGAATCCCCCAGTCCCACACTGCCCCCTCTGCTCTCACACCCAGAGCTGCCCCCTGCTCACCCCATACCCCCAAGGCTTCTATCTGCCCACCAGCCACTCCTGCTTGGCCTTGGCTGGGGATCACGCCCTCACTCGGTCACCTGTGCCCAGGCAGGGGGATTGTTCCTCAGGAGGTCTGCAATGGGTGTTCCTATGAGCCCCAGTGGGTCCTGTGCTTCTCTGGGTTTGTGGAGATGGGATGCTAATGGGCTGATGGCCCCTGGGGTCGACCTGGGAGCATCCAGGATGGAGATCATTTGGGATGTGACATGCTGCCATTGTCTCTTTGAGTTCCTTTCTGTGTGTGTGGATGGGCTTTGTCACATAACCTAAAACATGGTATCATGCAAATATTCATGCAGCAGGCAACATGAAAAGAACACTTTTTTTGTTTGCTTTTCTTTTGGAGTGCTACACCAAAGAAGACTCCTGGGGGAACAAAAAATCCATAAGGCTTAGAAGTGGGGAAAAAAAAAAAAAGTGCTGTTAAAAGTAAAGTTTAAAAGAACAGCAAAAAATTGAGACCCCTAGTTAAAATAAAATGTGCAAAATGTACCTCTGTGTTAAAATACTTTATGCAAATCTGGGCCAGTTATCATGTTCCTGACAGGTTTTTAATGTGAGATTAGTTCAACAACAGTGCTCTGTATTGTTACAATTCTTTTGCTATTTGTTCAGTTCTTTTTTTAAACCTGGAGGTAAAAAGCATGTCAGTTCCAATTGCCTAGTATTTATCTCTTTTAATTAGCTCATAGAAATCAGTGGTTTGTTTCAATAATGTGTTTTCCTTAGAGTCTTCCATAAGAAGACTATCATCTGACTTATAAGATTCAAAACCATACTCAATTACACAACTCGAACTTTAAACCATAAATTCTTCTCCAAGTCAGGAAAACTTTGATTTAGTCATTCCTGATCTATATCACCCTTGATTATCTGGGCTATTAAATTAGTATAGAAAACTCAAGAGAAGACGTTTTGTGGGTTGTAGCTTTTCCTTTCACCTTTGTAAGATAGCCTCTTTCTGAACATTCACACATCCATTAACTGCGGCATTCCTAAGAGGCAAAAGAAATCTGACATCTGATTTATGTCAGATAGAGATTCAGCAGCAGCAGAGAAGTAAATCTTGCAGGATCGTTGCCTTCATCTCATTGTTTTCTTAGAAATTCACATTTTCCATAGATGAATATGTATTCATTATAATATAGAATAAATCCTCATAATTTGCTTCTCATTAATTAAAGGTTTATTTTCTTAATTAAGCTTGAGTTACACACACACATTATACATATATATATATATATACATATATATATATATATATATAAGTTGTGCTGAACATCCCAGAGCAATCATTTGCATTTATTTTATCTTATGTGCTGTATGTGGTCCTAAAAAGATAGAGGAACTTCATGCATTTCACTCACACTTTGGGCCAAGTAAGAGGCATTTTGTCATACAAAATACTAGCATGTGCATAAAGGTTCATGTGATGGAAATGTCACAGGCACACTGGAATGTTCAGCAGGGACTTCTAAGGACTTTGATTCCTCAGGGTGGATCTTCTACCTGAAGATTTGTTGCTCCTAGCTACGATGTGTCAGAAAGTCTGACACAAACTGTCAAAAGACTGGTAATTTTTTTATTGTTTTTTTGTTTGTTTGTTTGTTTGTTTGTTTTGGGGGGAGGGCTACATGTATAATTGAGGTTTATTTCTTTATCAAACTTTTAGTCAAGAAGTTTAATTCTTTCCAGAGAACAATAAGGTAAATCAGAACAAATGACACTGATTGAACCAGGTTACTAATTTTTCTTTCTTTTTTTTTTTTTTCTTTTTTTTTCTTTTGTTTGTTTGTTTTGTTTTGTTTTGTTTTAAAGTCTGTATCTCTTCAAGATAAAAGTCACAGCCTCAGTAAACACAAGGAGGACTCCTGAAACTAGAAACCTAAATTTTGCTCTCAGTATTGGGCCAACTCTTACTCAGAGCCTGGGATTTATGTATGTATGTATGTATTTAATTTAATGTCATTGCAAGCTGTTTCACAGTGTTTCCAGGATGCTGATCTGAGAGAACAAATCCATCTCTCCTGTATTGCGAATGACAGCTTTGGGGACTCAAGAAGAACAAGTACAGTATTAGAGAGTAATTCAATGCACTGGCAGGATGATGCTTAGTTAGCAAACAGTTGTTCAATATTTTCTTTCAGCCTTGTGCAGTATGTGTTTCCATACTATATTTACTACACACTCTTCAATCTTTCTATGAACTCAGAGTTATTCATTCATTTCTGTGGTTTTTTTTTGTTTTTGTTTTTTTTTTTTTCTTTTGTGTGTGTGCTCATTATTGCATAGTATTTAAGTACTTCACATTTACTAAGAATTTTCACAACATCCCTGTGGGATTAAAGAATGGTATTTATTGTCTCATTGTTACAGAGGGGGACAGATAAATTTAAGATAAAAGCATCTACTTGTTCCTGGAGATCTGTCTGAGGCACTTTGCATATGATCTCCCAAAATACTATTTTTTTGATAGCACTTTACATGTTCAGAGCAAAACCCCACTCAGTTCTAAGCATTTTTGAGAAATTCAAGCTAGGTATTAAAAATGAAGAACCTTTTCTTTATCCACCAATGATTAAAAAAACTATTTTAAGTATATTGCTCACCATTGCAAAGGAATCCTTTGCTTTGCTAGGAAAAGAATATACTTTCCCAAGGGCAAGGTACTTCAACAAAGTTATCTTGCAATAAGCTGTCTCTCTTTTATTGCACCAGCTCAACTTCTAAAAACGCCTGCCCTTTCATTACAGATTCATATTTGCCCTCACCTCCACCCCCAATTTGATTCTGTACAGTAACTAAAATATTTGCCCTCATTTTCAAAAAAAAAAAAAAAAAAAAAAAAAAAAAGGAGAGAGAAAATATCTATATATTTGTATAGCTGTAGGAGCAATCTTAATTCCTTAATTCAATATTCAGGTGCCAATTCAAGTGCTTAAACTATTGATTTAGGATTATTTTATTTCATTTAATCTCTGTCATATGTATTCATATTTTATATATCTATAGATCTAGAAAGTTGCAAGTAGATATTTTAGGTAGAAACAAAAGAGACCAGTTTCAAGCTGGAGAAGCTGACTCATATTGTAGATGAGTTCATACTATCTAATCTATGAAAGATTTGAAGGTTAAAAGGCAAATTCAACTTCTTAGAAGGCACTCACAGGGGATATAGCTACATGAATTCACTACATGAATTTAAACTTAGGAATTTATACATATATATAATTATATATATATCATATATATATTATATATATATAAAAGTGTTACACAATGCAGTTGCTCACCACCTGTTGACAGATGCCCAGTGGTTCCCCCCAGCCAACCCTCCCACTCAGTCCTCCCAGTTTTTATTGCTGAGCTTTATGCCACATGGTATGGGACATCCCTTTGGCCAGTTTGAACAGTCCTGGCTGTCCCCACCCAGCTCCTTGTGCATCCCCAGGCTTCTTGCTGGCAAGGTAGCACAAGGAGCTAAAAAGGCTTTGGCTTTTCAGTGTGAACACTGCTCTTCAACTGTTGCAGGAAGCACGGTCGAAAGCACGACAGACACACCGTAGAGTCAGATCATGCTCCATTTTATTGCCCGAATAGCCTAACTTTTATAGAGAACTTAACAGGGGTGGACAGTGTTTCACACAAGATTATTGGTCAAAAGCACTCAGACAAACAGCTACAAGAAAACAACCCCACCTGCAAGAAAACAACCCCCTTGTGATTAGCAGTCACATAGACCTTGTCCTTGAGGCCAGCTACTGGTAACAATATTTTCCTGAATTCCTCAATTGGGCGATGTGGGAACACTGTCATGGGAACTTCTCATAGTTGCCCTGGTAGCTTGGTTTGCTCAGCTACAGCAAGCCATGGGATTTTTGCTGTTTCAAGAAATCCCTCAACAATTCCCCCTTCTTCTTTTGAGCAAACCAAGCCTGACACAGCAGTTTTACAAGTAACTCTTTAGCTATACTTACAACACACAACGATGATTACCACCACCATAAACCAAATCCTTAATCCCCTTGTGATTAAACCCAGCAACCATCTACACTTTGTTTCAAACAAGTCAGTGAACCATTGATTGAAAGGATTGATACCATATTGAATCTTTCTCATGTGCTCTTTCAGGAAAGTAATGGATTTGTGAATTGACACATTATGATCAAAAAGGTTTAAACAGTACATTCCCTTAAAGTCCTCACACCCATTCCTTTGAGCCAAAAGCAAGATGTCAATAGCAGCTTGATCCTGTAAAAGCAGATGTTGCAGACTATTTTGATCTGGTAACATCTCCTCAAGTATCTCTGTCGTGGCATAGGCTTGCCTCTCGGCCCAGCATACCAATTTTTCTAAGTTGTTACATGCGGCCGCAGATGCCACTCCAGGCACTGAAATTGCTAATGCCGCTCTAGCTGCAACCCCACACAATTCAACATTATCATTGCAATCCAATGCAAGCAATGTCCATTTATGTCTGGTGATCTCACGCAACTGTAACAAGCTAGGAGCAAATACAATGAGTTTATCTATGTAACATGGACATCTGATAGCATTTGCAGGGATACCTTGCCAGGCCCCATCCCCACAAATCAGAAGCACATCAGGAGGTAAGGCCAAAGCTGTACAATTGTTCCAAACACTGTAGTTGTTACCCCTTGTCTCCATGCTACAAACCCCTAAACCCTGCTTAGCAGCGTCATTGCAATCACAGGTGTTATTTGTGTCTTTGTACCAGTATGACCTTTTCCAGGTTCCTGTAGCAGGAATCATCTGATATCCACGGCTACGTTCACTTTTGTAGCCACCTTTCAGGTTGATACACATTTGACTACAGATACCAAGGTTTTGACATTCATCAATGTCTCCACAGTTTCTCTTGTCTATAAACTCAAACCCAGCTGGACAGTCACATTCATTTATGATGCATTCCTTCAGGGGCTCATCACCCCAGTCCTTGCAGTCTCTCTGCTGGTTACACACTTTATTGATATCTATGCATTCTCCACTTCTGCACTTGAATTTGCCAGGTCCAGAACACTGAATAACATTGTTACAGTTTGCTTCATCAGTGCCATACAGACAGTCTCTCACACCACTGCACTGCCTACTCCCATGGACACAGTTCCCATCTTCACATCTGAAATGGTCTGGCCTGCAGGTCCGAGAAGGGCAGTTAATTTCATCACTTCCATCCTTGCAATCAGGATCTCCATCACATCGCCACTTCTTGTGGATACATTCACCTGAGCCGCACTGCACCTCACTCGTAGCACACTTCACTGGAGGTGCAGGCTGGCGGCCACACTGCTCCAAAGATTCATCCGAGTGGTTGGAGCAGTCAGCATCATCATCACACACCCAGCTGATAGGGATGCAGGTAGAACTCTTGCACTGAAACTCATGAACACCACAGGTAGGAGGTGCACACTCCAACTCATCGCTACCATCACTGCAGTCATCTTGAACATTGCAGACAAAGCTTTTGGAAATACATTGCCCACTACTGCATGTGAATTCTGCTGCACTACAAGTCACAATGCCACAACTCTCTTCATCTTCTCCACTGTCGCAGTCCTTTTCACCATCACATTTCCAGGACACTGGGATACACTGGGTTGACTGAGGACCACACCTGATTTCATTTACCCGGCATGTTCTCGTATGACACAGCTCAGCACTCTCATCAGACCCATTTTCACAGTCCGGATCCCCATCACACTGCCATCTATTTGGCACACACTGACCACTGTTGCACACAAAGTCAGATTCAGCACACGTCTTCTTCACACAAGCACTCTCATCACTGCCATCTGAGCAGTCTTCACATTTTGCTCTAGCACCGTCGGCAGCAGTGCACAGGCCGGCGAGGGCGAGCAGCAGGCAGAGTGCCCCGCAGCGCGGCAGCGCCTGCCGCCGCCCCGCACCGTCACCTGTGTCACTTATACTACTCCTATTACCCATGCTGTTAGTGTCAGTGGCATCCTCCTGGCACCGTTTCCGTCTTTGTCGCCCCTTACTCTCCCCCTTTTCTTTTTGCCACTGACCATTCACCACAAATGGATGAGACACATGATTACTAGTTAGGAAAGAGAGTGTAACGTCTGCTATACGGCTGCAGGCCGTGCCAGCTGCAACCCTAGAAGCTGTTTGTGAACGAGCCTGACGGTGGTCATTTGGCGGTGTAATCTGCGTCTCTGCTCTCCTGCCCTGCAATAGAGCTAAATCGTCATTAATAGTCTGTAGAATGTGGCAACCCCACGGAATGTTATCCAGAAACATAGTTATAACACCGATCTGGGGACGAATAGTCTTTTTTTGCATTGCAAGATAACTTCTTATAAAAAGAATGCCAGAGAGAAGCAGCACAGCCGCTGCTGCCGCTGCCTCCATGGTTACGTCAGACAGGCTGCAGAGTCCTGATCTCCGCCCCTCTGCTCTGTGCCGACTCGCCACACGGTGAGGGTCAGCCGCCATTGTCCACTGACGCCTCTGGTCTCCCGTAGCAACTCGATCTCGGATGGCCCGTATCGCACCGCGATTCCGCGTCTCTCCGCGATTCCGCGTCTCACCGCGATTCCGCGTCTCTCCGCGATTCCTTTTTCCGCGTCTCTCCGCGATTCCACGTCCCGCCGCAACTCCGTTTCCCGCGGCCCTCCGCAAATTCCACGTCCCGCCGCAACTCTAATTCCCGCGGCCCTCCGCAAATTCCACGTCCCGCCGCAACTCTAATTCCCGCGGCCCTCCGCAAATTCCACGTCCCGCCGCAACTCTAATTCCCGCGGCCCTCCGCAAATTCCACGTCCCGCCGCAACTCCGTTTCCCGCGGCCCTCCGCAAATTCCACGTCCCGCCGCAACTCTAATTCCCGCGGCCCTCCGCAAATTCCACGTCCCGCCGCAACTCTAATTCCCGCGGCCCTCCGCAAATTCCACGTCCCGCCGCAACTCCGTTTCCCGCGGCCCTCCGCAAATTCCACGTCCCGCCGCAACTCTAATTCCCGCGGCCCTCCGCAAATTCCACGTCCCGCCGCAACTCCGTTTCCCGCGGCCCTCCGCAAATTCCACGTCCCGCCGCAACTCTAATTCCCGCGGCCCTCCGCAAATTCCACGTCCCGCCGCAACTCCGTTTCCCGCGGCCCTCCGCAAATTCCACGTCCCGCCGCAACTCTAATTCCCGCGGCCCTCCGCAAATTCCACGTCCCGCCGCAACTCCGTTTCCCGCGGCCCTCCGCAAATTCCACGTCCCGCCGCAACTCTAATTCCCGCGGCCCTCCGCAAATTCCACGTCCCGCCGCAACTCCGTTTCCCGCGGCCCTCCGCAATTCCACGTCCCGCCGCAAAACCCCGTTCCCCGCGGTTTTCCGCGTGTCTCAGCGGGAATACCACGCCTCACCGTGAGTCCTGTGTACCGTGTTTCTGGGCCGGTGTCCGGTCCGCTCAAGCGCCGGTCGGATGGGCGCTCCGAAGTCCCGACGGCGCGGTGAGGTCGCGGCGCCGCTGGTCCCGGCGCCGCTGGTCTCCTGGTCTACCTGCGTTCGGATGTGCCGGCGCCGCTGGTGTCCCGCTGCGCTGCGATGTTTGTCCCGGCGAAGCTGCGATGTTCCGTTCGGGTCCTGTTCAGGTCTCAGCCTGTTCGGGCGCCATATGTTGCAGGAAGCACGGTCGAAAGCACGACAGACACACCGTAGAGTCAGATCATGCTCCATTTTATTGCCCGAATAGCCTAACTTTTATAGAGAACTTAACAGGGGTGGACAGTGTTTCACACAAGATTATTGGTCAAAAGCACTCAGACAAACAGCTACAAGAAAACAACCCCACCTGCAAGAAAACAACCCCCTTGTGATTAGCAGTCACATAGACCTTGTCCTTGAGGCCAGCTACTGGTAACAATATTTTCCTGAATTCCTCAATTGGGCGATGTGGGAACACTGTCATGGGAACTTCTCATAGTTGCCCTGGTAGCTTGGTTTGCTCAGCTACAGCAAGCCATGGGATTTTTGCTGTTTCAAGAAATCCCTCAACATTCAACAACTTGTAACAACTGAAACATAGGTGTGTTATCAGTATTATTCTCATCCTGAATCCAAAACACAGCACTTGATACCCACTATGAAGAAAATGAACTCTGTCCCAGCTGAAACCTTCATGCTAAAAAAAAAAATTTTTCAGTGATCTCAATAAATTCATAGTATATGAATAATTTGAAGTACAGTATGTTTAATACTGGTATGTGAGGTAGTTATAAGATTAAAGATGATACTTTTTTTTCTCCACTGACCATTATTAAAAATTGTATAATTTGCTGTATGATCCAATGGCTGGCTAAACTACTTGGTATTGTCAGTTTACACAACATGAAAGCTTTCACTTCCTTACACCTAAAGCTAGATACTACACACCAAGCACACCCTGAAAGTATTCCAGATTTTCTCCTCAATCATTTAGTCAAGACACATAGCATTAAGTTCACAGACCTTTCAAATATGATTGGTTATAGAAATTCAGAATGCAGAACATAACATTAGTTCCCAGATGGTTTAGGCTTTATTTAAGCCTATAAACTTACTGGATTGAACTAGCACCTAATCCTTAATTTGCATAGAACACTTAATGAGATGTTCTCTCTGTAGGATTATGAATACAGCCATAAACATGATAATATAAAATATGTAAGAGGTAGAATGAGGAGAGGATTCACAAGAGGAAAATTCACCACTGCAGGAAGCAAGCTATTTCCTTCTCCAAAGCTCAAATGAATTAATTCCAGAACTACATACAGGATGCTTATACAAGAGGGATACACTGAGCTGTAAATTCATTAAGTCTTAAGTAATATTATTTAATAAGAAAGAGGTTAAATCCTTAGTTTTGAAGGTGAGAAAATGGGGTGGAAATATGGCCCAGGAAATAATCTTTGTTAGCTCTTACAGTCTTTGACACACTTAGCGTCTCAAGCATCTTCTTGTTTCTTTCTATCTTTCTATAGCTGGTAAGACATGCTTTGACAGATATCCCTTGTCTTTTTGAGTATGAAACAGAAGTTCCGTATTTCCAATAGAAATATTGGTCCATATTTCCAATTCAGGAAGTTTGGTGTCATGCTTTCATGAAAGGAAGGGAAGGAAGGAAGGAAGGAAGGAAGGAAGGAAGGAAGGAAGGAAGGAAGGAAGGAAGGAAGGAAGGAAGGAAGGAAGGAAGGAAGGAAGGGAGGGAGGGAGGGAGGGAGGGAGGGAGGGAGGGAGAAAGAGAGAGAGAGAGAAAGAGAGAGAGAAAGAGAGAAAGAAAGAGAAAGAGAGAAAGAGAGAAAGAGAGAAAGAGAGAAAGAGAGAAAGAGAGAAAGAAAGAGAGAAAGAGAGAAAGAGAGAGAGAGAGAGAGAGAGAAAGAAAGAAAGAAAGAAAGAAAGAAAGAAAGAAAGAAAGAAAGAAAGAAAGAAAGAAAGAAAGAAAGAAAGAAAGAAAGAAAGAAAGAAAGAAAGAAAGAAAGAAAGAAAGAAAGAAAGAAAGAAAGAAATGTTATAAATGGCTCAGGATTCAAATTAGAATTAAATGAAAAATAGGATTTATTAAAGGATATAAAGGAATAGAGGTAAGCAAACAGCGCTGGGTGCACCAGGAGTCTCCGCTCCACCAGGATGCACACCAATTACATCAAGCAACTGATTTTTATGCTCCTAGACTAATACATATTCATTACTACTTCTAAAAAAAATAGATTATTAAAATTAGCTTCCGGGGTGCAGTCCCTCCTACTGGAGCATGCGCAGTCTCCTCTGAGGTCTCTTCTGGGGGTCTCTAGGGGTCTTCCATGCTGAAGGCTCGCAGTCTTCCTCTTCCCCTTTGTACTTACTGGGCACCATCCCAAGTTTACGGAACACCTTCTTCAAAACACCTTCTTCAAATCTTGTCTCCCAGCCGCCTTTCAGCTTCTTTCTCGGCCCCCCCCTAACCAGATACCAAAGATCCACATAGTATCCCATAACAGTCACTAGTTGTTATCAGTTGTTCTGAAACTCCCAGACACACGGGTAATTAAAACATTCTTCCCCAGCCATTCACAGACACATCTATAGCAGTGTTAGAAATAGAAGTCCAGAATAACAAAAGCAAACAGGTTCATAAATTTAAGAAGTGATAAATTGGCTAGAATGAGGAATGAGGGGGAGACTGGGATACACTGCAGCTGCGGTTCAAGCATTGAATTGCCAGTGCAGGGCCCAGAGACAGACAGGATTCAAACATTTCAAACAGAATTGTTCTTTATGGACACGAATTGTTAAAACATTCCTCACAATCCCTTATCTTCTTTTCAATATCCCCAATTCGTGTCTCTTCTGTTATTAATAATTGGATTTCATCAGTTTGTTCTTGGAGGGTCCAATTCTTAAGCATCATAATTGACATATTCCCTTCTTTTTTTAATGAAGTTATTACCAATGTACTATTTATCACCCGGCGTATTAATAGTGTAAGACAAGGTATCATACAAGGTACAAATAATAATGTCATTATACCACATAATAATAAAAATAACACCCTTTTAACCCATGGTCCACCAGGCAGCCATGAAAATAAATCCCATTCCATATCCTTCCAGGTTTGTGTTGGGACGTGGGCTAATTTTCTAATTTCCTTGGTTATCTTTTTAACTACGTTCCCATTATCATCAATTTGTAAACAACAATTAGAATAATTTAGTTTACCACACACACCCCCTTCTTCTGCTAGTAAATAGTCCAAGACCATTCTATGTTGGAAAATAGCATTCCTCATCTGGGTAGATTGGTCAGCTAGGAGATCCAGAGCTGTTGCTGTTTGATTAGTTATTATTTCGAGAACTGCTTGTAACCTAATTATGCGATTCAAATTATAAATAGGTTCTCGAGCTCCAGATATTACTTCATTCGGATTCCATGTAGCTGGTCCATAATACTGTATGATTCTTTCAGGGGGCCATTCATTTTCTCTCCATTTTTGAGCACTACCTCCAGCTAAAGAGGTATCAATATATCGTTTCTCCCTATTGAAATCATCATATAATTTTACTCCTAAGTGATTCCCTTGTATTTGAGATAATAAAAAGAATAAAGGTCTTATGTATCCCACGTAGCATATTCCTGACCAATCTTTTGGTAACCTTTTATAGGCCCGTTTGCCACATATCCAATAATGTCCTTTTAAAGCCCACGTCCCATTTGGAAAAGGACCATCCCAGTTTTTTCTATTCCTTGGGGCATGAAAATACAAGGTGTTCTCGTTACCAAGTGGCCCCGTTACAATGTTTGCTTCCTTAATACTCGTATATATACACTTCCAAGCCCCTACACTAGATTCCCACTCACAATTACAGCTAATTTCTCCTTCACGACTTGTCATATTATTGGCTGACCAGAAATGTTTAAAAAACACTTGCGTCCCGTTCTCATTTTGCCACCTCCAGCGATAGATTTTTACCACATGCTGTTCCCTAGTGGTGTTATCACGCTGACAACTCAAGATTTGAACATCGAATTGTCCTTTTGATTGTGCTCTTGCCATGGCTTTACACCCAGGTCCAAAGAATTCCTTAGATGAGCATTTCAGCCAAGTCCCATTTTTCAGCTGGACATGTGTAGCATTCCATTTTCCTTTACTTGCTGTACAGTTTATAGGTCTACATTCAGGATCAGTACATTCATATCCAGGGGACAGAGTCCATTTACAAATGCTTTCTCCCACCTTTACTGTCCCTGTTCTGTTTAAACAATATATACCTTTTTCTGATGAATACAATTGCCACGGGCCTTCTTCCTCTTTCCAGAATTGTGTTCCATTATGAACTTCACTTAAATTACTAACCCACCATTTAGGTTCAACTGGGCCAGCTACCCAAGGCCAACTTTCAGCTCCTCTTGGTCCCCCACAAACCCAGCAATTGCTAAGATTAAAAGTCTTAGCCACTTCCTCCCCCAGAATAAAAAAGTTATTCCCATGGCTCAATTGCCCTTGTAAGAATAGTACCAGGAAGTATAGCATTCTTCTCATCCTTCTACGTCGTCCGGGGGGGGTATGTAGGGGTGTGAGAAATGTCCTCAATCAAGGGGTTGGATCCACTTCCAGAATCTACTTAAACTGGTGTCACTGTTCAGCCTTTGAGGGTGGTTCAGCTCCTGGAAAACTAATTACAATAGGTTAAAAAAAAAACTCTTACTACATACATACATTTTTCGTCTGCTCGCTTGTTTCTTTTTCTGGGACAGCTTGATTTCAGTGCGGGAGAAGTCCGGTCGAGGCCCTCACACTCGGCAGTCAATACCCGTAGGGGTTGCCTCCCTCGGTAGACTATACACACTATACACACCGCAGTGGAGAGTCCTGCCCCGGTCTTGCCTTCTCCCCTTGCTTCATTGCAGGCTTGTCCCTTTCTTCTGGTATTTCATGCAGAGCAGGCCCTATTTCCGAAACATTAGTTCCCCAGGAGCGGACTCAACCTTCCAGGTTTTGGGTATTTATTGGTCCTTTCACTCTGGATGCATGGGTCCAACCCCTTTCTGCTGTTCTCACAGCTGTTTCAGTGGTAAGTAAAACAAGATACGGTCCCTCCCACCGGGGTTGTAAGGATTCTTCTTTCCAAGTTTTTATTAAGACCTTATCCCCTGGTTGTATTTGATGGATGGTAAACCCTAAAGGTGGTGTCTGAACCAGTATTCCAATTTCTCTTAGTTCTTGCAACCTCTTCCCAATAGTAATTATATATTTCTGGATACTTCGATCCTCAACTACATTATCCCCCAGGGGCATTCCCTGTGAGTAAGGCATACCGTATAACATTTCATATGGTGATAATCCAGTCTCACTGTGTGATTTAGTTCTTATGTTTAAAAGTGCCAATGGTAAACATCGAGTCCAGGGCAATTGTGTCTCAATCATCAATTTAGCCAATTGCTGTTTTATTGTTTGATTCATTCTCTCTACTTTCCCTGAGCTTTGTGGGTGCCATGGAGTATGATACTCCCACTGAATACCTAATGATTGACATAATAATTTTATTATTTTAGAAGTAAAGTGTGTGCCTTGGTCAGAATCAATGTACTGGATTATCCCATATCTAGGTATCAGATGTTCCAATAAAATTTTTGTCACCGTTTGCGCCGTAGCTCGTGCCACAGGATAAGCTTCCACCCATTGTGTTAAATGGTCAACAATTACCAATAAATACTTGATTCTCCCTACTTTAGGCAATTCAGTAAAATCAACTTGTACTCTCTCAAAAGGCCGATATGCTGTTTTTCTTCCTCCCGCTGCCGCCTGTCGAAATATTTTCTTATTTATTTTCTGACAAGTTAAACAACCTTGTGTGATTTGCTTTGCTATTTCAAAAACCCCTATACAACCAAATTGTTTAAGTAAGTGATTACTTAATGCTCTTGTACCCCAGTGTGTTTGGGTATGCAAACGTTCCAATATTTGTCTTGCATAAGCTTTTGGTAACATTTCTCGTCCATCTGGCAATGTCCATTTTCCTTGTTCTAATTTAGCACCTATTTTCTCCAGTTTTGTTTGTTCTTCAGGAGTAAACTTCTTTTCTTCTTCTTGTTTTTCTTCTTCTTGTCTTACTTCTTCCTGTACTATATTAATTTTAGCAGCCTGAATTCTTAAAGCTGCTTCCTGAGCTTCTTTATCTGCTAGATTATTTCCCCTAGTGTGGTATTCCAATCCTTTCTGATGCCCTCTTACATGTACTACTGCTATTTCTTTAGGTTCCCTTAAAGCTTTTAAAATTTTCCTTATTAATTCTTGATGTATAAGATTCTTCCCTTGAGTATTAATTAAACCTCTTTCCTCCCAAATTTTTCCAAAGGTGTGAACCACTCCATATGCATATTTAGAATCTGTATATATAGTTCCACTTTTTCCCTTTAATAGTTCCAGGGCCCTGTATAGGGCATACAGCTCACAAGCCTGAGCTGACCATGATGGACTCAGGGGGCCTGATTCCACAGATTCCAGGTGTTTATTAATTATGGCATACCCTGTTTTTCTTTTTCCCTCTACTACTCGAGAGGAACCATCTATGAATAGTATCTCTCCCTTTTCTAATTCAGTATCTCTCAAATCGGGTCTCACTTTAGTCTGGGTCTCGATTACCTCCAAACAATTATGTTGTAGTTCCTCTGAGGGTTTTCCAAATAAAAATTGTGCTGGGCTCTGAGCAGAGGTTACCTTCAATTCTAAATCAGGGGAGTCAATTAGTATAGCTTCATACTTTAGGATCCGGCTGTCTGTTAACCATTTCTCCGCTCTCTGTTGTAGGACACTTCTGACATTGTGTGGAGTATACACTTTTAAGGGAGCACTAAAAGTAATCTTTCTCACTTCTTCTATCAATAATGCTGTAGCAACCAAGGCTTGAAGACAAGCAGGCCACCCCCTACTTACTGGATCAAGTAATTTGGAACAATACCCCACAGGTTTTTTAATTCCTGCCCAATCTTGAGTAAGGACTCCATATGCTGTCTGGTTTGATGTGTTCACAAAAAGATAAAAGGGTTTCTCTAGATCTGGGAGACTTAATACAGGTGCTTGTATTAATGCTTTTTTTATTTCTTCAAATTTTTGATCATCTTCTGTGGACCACTTGAATCGATTATCAATTAGTTTTTCATATAAAAATTTAACTTTTTCACTGTAGCTTTCAAGCCACGGTCTACAATATCCTAATAATCCCAATACTTGCCGAATTTCCTTTTTAGTTTGTGGGGGTCTTAAGGAGAGGATCCCAGATACCCTGTCAGGATCCAATTTCTTTTCTCCCCTGCTTAACCAGTGTCCTAAGTATTTTACCTCCTGTTCCACAAATTGTAACTTTGATCGGGACACTTTTAATCCCTTTTCCCCCAGAAAATTTAACAAATTAATAGTGGCTTTTCGGGTTCCTTCTTCAGTCTCTCCAGCTATTAACAAATCATCCACATATTGCAATAACTTTACCTCCCCAGGTAATGTAAAATCTTGTAGAACTTTTTCCAAAGTTTGTCCAAATAGATTCGGTGACTCAGTAAACCCTTGTGGTAGCACAGTCCACCTTAATTGTTGTTTTCGTCCTGTCTCCGGGTCTTCCCACTCGAAAGCAAAGTAATCCCTGGAATTTTCATCTAAAGGACAGGTCCAAAAAGCATCTTTCAGATCTATTACACTATACCAAGTATATTTGGGAGAGACATGACTCAGCAGGGTGTAAGGATTTGCTACCACAGGGAATTTAGTGATTGTTCGCTGATTTACAGCTCTCAGATCCTGTACCAGTCTGTATGACCCATCCGATTTCTTCACAGGGAGGATGGGTGTATTATGAGGTGACATACACGGTTCTAAAGTCCCTTCCTCCAAAAGTCTATCAACTATAGGTTTTAATCCCCTTCGACCCTCCATTGGTATAGGATATTGTTTAATTCGAATAGGACGATGTGGATCCATTATCTGAACATTTATGGGGTCCATTTCCATTTTTCCAATTTCTCCCTCCTTATACCACACTAAAGGGTTAATAACTTCTTCATCTTTTTGGGTTAAAGTGTATAATTTGATTTGCAACTTATCCCCTTGACTCTGAATGCTTAAGTTCAATTTTAAAATCAAATCCCTTCCTAGTAAATTGTACCCCGCTTCAGGAAGCAAAAGTAAATCATTAAGACAAATCTTTTGATCAGTTTCTATTTCCACGTCTTTTAAAACAGGAACCTTAAAGGGCTCCCCTCTTGCCCCTATTACAGACGTATAACTCTTCCCTTCTTTTATTCCCTCTGGGAGCTTTTGAATAGTGGATCTTTCAGCTCCTGTATCTACTAAAAATAGTACTTCCTCTTTATGGGGACCAATTAATAGTTTTATCAAGGGCTCTGTTGATGTTGAAGTCCCCAGAAGATATAGCCCCTGACACCCCTATTCTTCTTTAAACATTTTCTCGTCTTGTTCCCGCTTACGACAATTCTTCTGTAAATGTCCTCTTTTTTGACAATAGTAACAAGCGGGGATCGCTGAATTCCCTTGAGAAGGCTGGCCTCTAGGGGTTTCTTCTATACTTCTTCTCTTCTCCCTCTCTCCTAACAAGGGCTTTTTCTGACTTTCTTTTACTGCTGCTACAAAGATCTTGGCTTTTGTTTTTTGTTTTTCCTCATCTCTCCTGACATATACTTTTTGCGCTTCTCTAAGTAACTCTTCTAATCCTCTCTCTTGCCAATTTTCTAACTTTTCCAATTTCTTTCTCATGTCCACCCAGGATTTGGCTACGAATTGTGTTCTAAGGAGTGCGGTTCCAATTGCTGTATTCGGATCGATCCCCGAATACATTTGTAAACTTTTCTTTAATCTCTCCAACCATTCTGTTGGAGATTCCTCTTTTCCTTGTTGTTCATTGAATGTTTTATTAATGTTTTTTCCTCGTGGAACCGCTTCTCTGATCCCTTGTATAATCATTGTTCTCAAATCTCTCATGTTTTGTCTTCCCTGGGGTTGCTGGTGATCCCAGTGGGGATCCACATTTGGCCATTTTTGATCTCCTGGGGGTCCAGCTTGATTTTGTCTTTCCCAAATCCTCATTCCAGCTTGCCTAATCATTCCCCTTTCCTCAACAGTAAATAAGATTGCTAAAATGGATTGTATTTCTTCCCAGGTATAAGTGTTAGGACCCAGGAATTGATCTAGTCTTTCGGCTACTCCGAGGGGGTCATTTAACAGAGTCCCCATTTCTTTCCTAAAAGATCTCACCTCTGTGGTATTTAAAGGGACTGCCACGAACCCAAATCCTCCCTGATTGCCTCCAAGGGGTACTTCTCTCAATGGATATAGAGAGGTTTCTTCAGGTACGGCAGTCTTACTTCTTGTGCATGCAGCCGGAGGCAGGTCTAATTCTGGTGCTGTTTGTGGTGGAGGCAGGGACCATGGCTGCACTGCCGGAGAGATTACCAGAGGGGGAGGAGGGGGAGCCGGGAGAGCCGGGAGTGTGTTATTAGGACCCAGAGGTGGTGGTGGTGGTGGTAAATTATCCAGCGGCTCCCATTCATCATTCTTTCTTTTTTCCTGCTTTTCCTCCCCTCCAGAATCCTCATTTGTTTTTAGTGCTAATATTGAGGCTGGACGTGGAGTCCCAATCCACAATTCTGCATACTCACTTTCTTCCTGACAGAAAGGCTCTTTTGAATTAACATATATATTCAAAGCCTGACAAATCCAATCATCAAACGATCCAAAAACAGGCCAGAAAACACACGGTCTTAAAGGTTTTTTTGGCCATTCTATCATACAGTAATGAACCAATTTTAATTTATTTTTTCCTTTTCTGGGGCCCCTATTGTTCCAATTTCCAATCATTATTCCTAATGGACTTTCTGGTGGTATATCTGGTATTTCGCTCCCTTTCTGGTCCTTGGTCTTTGATTTTATCTGACCCATCTGGGAATTTTACTAGTGGCAATTCCCACAGCCCTTGGTTGCCCCGAGTGAGAGTGTCTTGCAGGGGGCTTAGGACCTATCACCCACCCACGTATCACTCCATTCACCAGCCCAGCCCCCCCGACAGGAGATTAGAACCAGTGAGAAAACAAAAAAGACTTCTACGCTTCAGACTTTAGAAGCCTCAGTTACACTCTCACACACAAACACAGGCAACCGTACCTTTACCCAACCGGACGGTATCTTACGAATCAGTCGTCTTCGTCCAGAGTCCAACCGGACGGTATCCACAAGCGTCTTCGTCTGGGATCGAACCAGACGGTATCCAAACGACTGTCGTCTTCGTCCGGTTCGATCCCGGACACCGGAACCCAACCAGACGGTATCCAAACGACCCTGTCGTCTTCGTCCGGATCTTCGCGCGCAGAATTACGGGCACAAAAACACAGCCGGCAAGGGAGCTCAAAAAAATCAAAATTCTTTGCTTACCTTTATTCAGGTTCAGGATGGCCTTAGTCCCGATCTGACTCAAACAGGAGCCACCAAATGGTGGGGCGCCCCTCCTAGAGTAAATCAGAATTCAGGAACTATAGCCATCCCGGACGAGCCCCCAAATTGTTATAAATGGCTCAGGATTCAAATTAGAATTAAATGAAAAATAGGATTTATTAAAGGATATAAAGGAATAGAGGTAAGCAAACAGCGCTGGGTGCACCAGGAGTCTCCGCTCCACCAGGATGCACACCAATTACATCAAGCAACTGATTTTTATGCTCCTAGACTAATACATATTCATTACTACTTCTAAAAAAAATAGATTATTAAAATTAGCTTCCGGGGTGCAGTCCCTCCTACTGGAGCATGCGCAGTCTCCTCTGAGGTCTCTTCTGGGGGTCTCTAGGGGTCTTCCATGCTGAAGGCTCGCAGTCTTCCTCTTCCCCTTTGTACTTACTGGGCACCATCCCAAGTTTACGGAACACCTTCTTCAAAACACCTTCTTCAAATCTTGTCTCCCAGCCGCCTTTCAGCTTCTTTCTCGGCCCCCCCCTAACCAGATACCAAAGATCCACATAGTATCCCATAACAGTCACTAGTTGTTATCAGTTGTTCTGAAACTCCCAGACACACGGGTAATTAAAACATTCTTCCCCAGCCATTCACAGACACATCTATAGCAGTGTTAGAAATAGAAGTCCAGAATAACAAAAGCAAACAGGTTCATAAATTTAAGAAGTGATAAATTGGCTAGAATGAGGAATGAGGGGGAGACTGGGATACACTGCAGCTGCGGTTCAAGCATTGAATTGCCAGTGCAGGGCCCAGAGACAGACAGGATTCAAACATTTCAAACAGAATTGTTCTTTATGGACACGAATTGTTAAAACATTCCTCACAGAAAGAAAGAAAGAAAGAGTCTCCTGCTGTTGCAGCAACCAGAAAACTACACTTATCCTGAGGAAGAAAAGTGGTGGAAAATAAATGGAGCCATCAGCCTTGTTCCTATTGTAACCCCCAGCAAATCAGGTGGCAGCAACTTTCCTGAAGCACAGCTTGATGCAACACCAGGACTGAGATTCCTACAAGGACTGACATCATCATTTCCATCACCTCATCAAGTTGCAACCTCTCTACATATTCAGGACATGTATCAAAGTCCTCTTTTGTTGTTGCTGGATTTTTATGCTTGTTCTTCTGTTAGTAAATGCAGATCTCATATCTAACCTCACTTTCATGTCATTTTTGAGGACATCGTTCATCTCTGCATTAGAATTCTTGAACCAAAATTTTCTAAAACCATCTTATATTACTCACACTTGCACCTACAAGGAACTGTGGTTTATTTCATGCATTCAAAATTTTCTTCAGGTATATATAGGTATATAGGACTGAGTAGAAGATTTTTTCTCAACACGGTATTATCTGAGTAAATGTATACTTAGCATGCTATCTATTGTTACTCTAGATGTCTTCTGATACATTCTAGACCACCTAAACCTCCTATCCAATTTATATTTATGCTATATATTTTCATTCCCACTAAGTACACTATAAATTAAAGGGTGTCAGTTCTATTTTATTGCTTTATTTTATTGCTTAATCAGTACCTTTGTCAGTGCACAGTAATCTCTGAAAACATTAAAAACATTTGATTAATCAAGTAAGGCAACCAGCCTTAAAAAGGCAGAAAGTTAGATATACATTTGTCACTTGTATGAGAGAAAACAGCAATAGCACTGACAGTTTTGAAGATATATGAACTATTTAAAAATGTGTATTTTACTCTGCTTACATAACATCAGCAAACTTTAGACAAATAAACTTTAATAGTTAGATATTTATTGCTGGTAAATGTTGACAATATGCCCAGCATCCCAGTTTGATCCTTAAAAGGACTGAATGTAGACTAATAATTTAATAGTATTAATAAAATTGCTAGTAATTCATGCTTAGCATGTGATTGTGTTCAGATTTAACTACTCCATTTCTTGATGGATTGGTGTCATGAATAACCATTCTGTCTCAAGACAAAATCCAAACAAATTTTGCTATCTATCATACATATTGTGTAAGTTTGCAGATATGAAATTGTTCTAGATAGATAAAGAATAAGATGTCAGAACACTTTGAAATAATGTAGTGTTGTTTGTGAGTTCTACAGAATGTATAAAACTTGAACATAAGGTAGTTTTCTTCTAATAGTTCTTTACAGACCAGAAGAAAATTTAAATTGTTCTGTTCTCCATAATTTACTCCTGTGTATGTCATTCACACATGTGCTAAGTGCAAAAGCCTTCCAGAAGAAAACGATTGTGTTTTATCTGCCTTTTTTTTTTTTTACCCCTACAGAAAGAGTATTTCCTGTTGAAACAGTTCCAGTGTATTTGATGTGATGGTATGGTCCCATATGCTCTGTCTCTATGTGACCTTGTAGTCACATGGCTCTGTGTTTTTCACATGTCAAGAGAAGACTTTTATTTCAGTATATATGTATTATATTATATGTACCAATTAATAAGCACATGTTTAAGCAATTCCAGAATCTGAGTCTCAGTGCAGTCCTGAGTCCAACAAACTAAAGAAGTCTGATATTTCCTGATGAATGGAAGACATTGAATTTTTTTGGAGAAATACCATCATCACACTTTGGAAAATAAATTAACTTTCAAAAAATACTTAATATTTTCTACATATATTTTACTGACCATAATTAACATAAATATAATCACTTTAAAATTAGCCCCATTAAAAAGACTTTCAGAAAACACCATTCCATTAGCAACTGAGAAAATAAAAAGAACTGTCAGCTAGAAATAGTCTAGTTTAAAATGGAAATGAAAATAAGAAATTCCCAAATTGTCGTTTTTAATAAATACTTATTATTATTATTTTTGTCTGTGAGAACAAGGAGTTTTACAGCATTTGAGCAAATAACTGTTGCATCATCCTCCACTGGACAAGAAATACTAACATAGTATGCATATTCTTATACATATATATGGACTTTTTCTTTGGTAGATCCATAAGTATTTTAATAAGGAGATAAACATCTTTATCCATAATTTACAGATGGATAAACTGAGAAATAATGACTTGCCTTTTATTTTTAAGAACCCATGTCCCATCCTTTAAGAATATCTGTGAGACAAATCATTCCACTTACAGTTAAAACAAACAAACAAAACAACAAAGAAAACATATTCACTATGCAAATAGTCACAAAAGTAGATACATGACTTCCAGAAATGTCTGTTTCCAATGTCATTTTCTATAAGAGCATTTGTATTAATGACAAAATCAAATCATTATAGTGAGTACTGAAGGCAAATATATACTTCTAACCTTTTAAGAGTACTTCAAACTCCACATCAGAAAGACTGTAGTTGACATGTTAATTACCTAGCAGTATGAACACTGGGTTATCTTCCAGCCTCTGGCATTTTTAAAGTTCATTAGTTTTCTTCCTTTTTCCTCCTCTTATGTCTTCCTTTTATTGAGAAACTATAAATATAGTAGGATCTTAAAAACTAAGTCCAACAATGAGGCAAATAAGGAGGATCATTTACTGAAATGAGATTGAGAACTTTATATTGCATACATATATTAATTTTTTAGCCACTTGATTCTTTTCTTTTCCTTTTTGGCAGCTATCTACAGCACTTAAAGAAATGACAGACAAAAGTGTGACTTGATACTTCTGAACTGATAAAAAACAGTGATTATAATAATAAATTATTAAATACACATTTAATATTCATTATGGAAAAATAACCATACATTGAAATGTGACAGTATCATATTTAATAACCTAACAACCAAGAATTCAGTCAACAAATAAAACTATATAACAAAAAGCTTTATTAACCACTGCTTTGCCCTTTTTAGTAGTCGGTGTGGCTGTGCAAGTTGACAGTCTATTAACCAGTTTTAATAAGTACCTTAAAACCATTTCACATTCATGTCAGTTTTTGCATTAAAGCATAATTCAAAAGAACATCCACTTTGAAGCATTTTCATTCTCTAAAATTTTCTGAATAAGACAGAGACTATGTCACCCTTCAACAGCGAGTGGTTTACATGTTGATTAATAGCATCTGGGGTCTCCTACCTGGTAACAGTGATCTATCTGCAGAGTTACATATGCACAGTATGTGTACTGCTGGTCAGAATACAGGAGGGCATTTTTAGAGTAGACAAACCCTTTGGACGTGCTTCTGCATACAGGGTCCTGCATGATCTGGAAGGCACATATAGGTTGCACCCGAGGCTCTGCTGACAATCTCAAAGCTTGGATAGTTGCAAGTCTGATCTTCTGGGCAGCCTCAGAACATAAGCATGCAAACAGAGGAGGCAAGGATATGAACTTGAGCAGAGACAGTGCCTGTTCTTTGCCTCTTGATAGCAAGACAGGCACCTATGAGACGAAACTGTATTGAAACACATTTAGCATCTGGCATGAAACTAAAGCCCGCTCCATGCCAAAAACATTTATGTGATCAGTAATTCATGTCACTAATGTGTGCAGTTACCAATGCCCTGACAAATGCTATTACCTATGCTGACAAATGGAAAACTTACTAATCACTTTAAACGTATTTTAAACCATTTTTTTTTTAAGTTTGCATATTAATCAAACCATATTTAAAGTTTGCATATTAATAATGTGTAGAAAATGCCATATAAGTGTTGCTTTAACCTATGTGTGTTTTGTTTTTTTCTTCCACTTTTTAACACTTTTGTTTGGATCTGGTCACGCTTGTTAATAACAGCTGGTTTACAGGCTGTAGACTCAGATGCTGGAATATAAGCCCTAAACATATGAGCTTCCAAAGGAAGGTTTCAAAGTTAATAAATCAGTAAGCAGGTGAGAACAAACATCAGATGCACAAAACACAAAAACTTCAGTATTATCCCCCTAGACAACCTACCAAACAGTAACATACCACCGTTAAGCTGTCAGTATTGATTTTCAGTATTATTAAGTTTAAATAAGTTCCCTGAAAGATCTCTTAATTAAATGGCTTTCATAGTGATGTGCATCCTGATTAACTGGGGTGTATCTGAATTTAATTTTCTCTCATAATCATTGTATCAATTTAGCTGCAGTTCAGGATCAAGATAGTGCAACACAACTGAACCTATCTTATTTCTCTCTTTGTTGATGACAGAACTGACTGCTTTTACTCAGAGGTTTAATTTTTTTGTCATATTTATTTGTGTGGGAATAGACAACTCAATATAAACTCGAAAGCAATAGTAAATATATAGAAAACTGTTCAATTTATACTGTCCTATACACTATACTAACATATTTACATTAAATTGTTTGATATTGCTTTAAGCATTGGCAAAAAAATAACAGTAGTTGTACCATAGAGGTACACAATAAAGGAACAGAGAATAAAATTAACAGTGTTCCATGATAATCATACTTTTTGTAGCTACCATAAAACCTAAAGCAAGTAAGCTTAAACAGTTTCTACAGCTGAAATGAAGACTCCATAGATTAGAAGTCCTATTTTAATCACACTTTAATTAGAAGGATTATTCATTTGTTGGGTTTCAGGACGTTTAGAAAGATTAGGAACATCAGATGAAACACGAGGATTCCCTACCACAATCAAGACAAAATTATGTAGTGGTTCAAGTGCCTGAGCTTGCAAGACTTTGCTGCACATCTCCTGGGTTGCATTGAGCAAAACAAAACAAAACAAAACAAAACACAAAACACGCACACACGCACACACACACACACACCAAAAAAAAAAAAAAAAAAAAAAAAAAAAAACACTAGAAGTTATGGAGATGATATCTCCAAAGAAAAGCTGTTTAGTAGCAGAAATTCTTGCAGCTGAATCAATGAAATTTAGGGTATGTCATTTTGGACCAAAATGACATTCCTTCTCAATCTAGGAAAAAACTTGTAAATTAAATAAAAGAAATTTAAGAATGCTAAAACTGATACTGAACATACAATTACATTTCTATTTATTTTCTTTTCAGTTCGGATCATGACATTATTGGTGAAGAAGCTAAGTTGGCATTCTGTTCAAATGGAATTGCAGTATTTAATATTTAAACAAGTATGCTTTGTTATTAATTATTCATTTACACAGATACTTCAGATTTGAGTAATTAAAATAATCACTTTAATAGTTATTATTCACATAAAGGTGATGTGATTTTGATGTTAATTGAATTTCTACTTTATTTATGTAAAAATTAACTTAATTTATGAGAGAACCTGGAATAGTTGCCATGGTTTCCCTATTTTTAGCATTCAATAGAAGTTTATTTTTTGACACTTTTAGAGATATATGGCATAGTTTACTGGTAACAGTATTGCTGATGTTGACAATGTATGAATGGTGCATTGATGGTTATAGAAAAAGATGCATGATATTTGTCTAACAGTACGAGTCCACTTTCAGTGACACTTTTGACAAAATTGCCTTTTTTAAGACTTTTATTCTGGTAATATCACTGGAATGTATCATATATAATTGAAATAACACAAACATGGACTACTGCTACATGCATTCCCCATGCCAATGAGAAATCTGCTGACAAAGTAAGACTGGCATTAACTGAGTTAGATAATTAAGTACATTGTCCTCAGAGAGTAGTATTGATCCAAGCATAGGTAAATGGATTGTAGATGAAACTAATTGCAGGAGTAGGCAGAGACTTCCTGAAGTCTCAAGACTGAATTAATGTTTTTTCAGTAATATTTGCCTGCAGAGTTACTCTCTTCTGCTTACATTTCACACAAGGTCTGTCCACTGTATAGACATCATAGGAAACTTATGATTTCAATACGAATATGATTGATATAGGGCCAGTTCCCCACAGAATGGTCTTCAGCTGAACAATGGTTACATCAAAAACTTGTTATGTTATGTAACGTTATTCCAACCAGTAGAACACATGGAGAGAGACAAAAAGCAGTCAGAAGAATCATTATAAATACTTTTAATGATGCACTATATAGTACCTCATTATAAATACTTAATAATTGAAAACCAAGCATATATATATTTGTGTATGTGTGTATACATCATGTACATCTTAAGGAATAGGTGCTTTGGAACAGAGGTAAACTTGACCATACCTGTCATCTCTATCCCTAATCTCCTTATTTTTAAGGTAAGGATAAAATAACGTGACAGTTAACTTGTTTGGTTTGGTTTGGTTTGGTTTGGTTTGGTTTGGTTTGGTTTGGTTTGGTTTGGTTTGGTTTGGTTTGGTTTGGTGGTGAATGTGACCATGTATCTGCAAGTGTTTTACAGGAAACTCTTCATGAAGAAAAATTATATATCTATATTTATATATATATTATATATATAAATTTCTTTTTTAACTCCTGCTTCTGCCTAATATCTTTGTAGTTCTTCTGTCTTCTTTGAGAGCTTTTTTCCTCAGCAAATGCAGGCTGCTTAGCAAGGGAAGGGGAACCGGCAGCTGAGCTTCAAAACAAACCCAGCATGACAGGGGTAGACCTGTAGTAGCTGAACAGGGTGAGTAGAGAAGGGTGGTAGCATCCAGGTTCATCCAAGAGTCCAGATCTCCAGGCATGTCCATCACAATGAGATAGCTTTGAGATCAAACCAGGAATCTGATTCAGCAAGTCAGTGTCAGGATATGCAGATTTAAAGGAGCACAACTGTTCACATGGGTGGCAGTGAAGCATTATTGCTGCATTTCTGTCCTTCCTTTGCCTGTTCTGAATGTCTTCATGACTCTCAGCTGAAAATAAAAGAAGATACCAAGAGAAATTAAATAAAAGGCTGAAGCTTGGGTCTGCATCTATGTTATATTTTGACAGACTTTTCTGGAGTGTATTTGCCAAGTCCTCTGCCCAGATACAATCTATGTTCAAGCCCCTGAGAAGCAATCTGAGAACCTTGTTGAAATGCCAGGGAAAAACCTTGTGGATACCACCTGTTGAGATACTCTCCAGTTTACCATCTTCACAAAATCTGTTTATGCTGCAGTCTTGGTGTCATCCTGCTCCCACGTCCACAGGATGGCAGAATCTTGTCACATTTTGACAGTGGATCTTTTCCTTAACAAAAAAAAAAAAAAAAAAAGTAAGTGCATAGGCAGGACTCTCATCTCCTGCTGTCAGCAGATGCTTGCCAGGGCAGAGTGCTTTGCCTCTTAGTGGGAATCCTGTCTTTGTCTTCTATCATTAGGGAAACCTGCAATGTGGACCAGCTACTGCCTTGACACCACAAAGACATGAAGGAACCTGCAGACTTCATCTGCACTTCCCATTTCTAAAACGGTTTGTAAATTGTTAACAACATTATAAGCCACTAGCAGATTTGTCAGTAGACCCAAGTCTTCCTAGCAGCCAGCCACATCACAGCCTGGGACAACTGCATCCAGGTATATCTAGATGGTCAATTTTGCACATATGCATATGCCTGATGCAATTTTATGCTTCAGCACACACTGCACACAGCTTTTGCTCTGCATGACTTCCTTCTACTCATTTTTTTACCGTTACCAAGCAGAGGGAACATCTCAACAAACCCTAACATTTTTTTGGACAGGAAAATATACAAGCACAATCAGCATACATAAAAACAAGCAGAAAATCCAGAATCCAACTAGTATTCTCTGTCTCCAAAACATTCATCAGACCATGTGAATGTATTTTTGTTTGTTCATCTGAACAAACAACATTATATGTCAATGAGATGAAGCCTTTGACATATGTCAGAGCCTGCAATTTTACAAAGTGATGTAGATGCACTCTGTTCTGCTTTCCATTTAGGTAGGTCAACTCTTTGCATCCCAGTAATGTCAGGTCCGACCTATGGGGTCTGATAAGCCTTAGAGCAAAGAGGTCTCTTAGCTGACTATTGAAAGCTTTTTTGAATTTCTATCTCCTTTTTCTACTGTTTTGCTGGAGCAAAAATGTTACAATGTGAGTCACATGGTGTCCTTTATCTAGCACCAAGTGTGACTGCTACAGAGTTGGGCTAAGTAGCAGGCAGACTTTGCGGCAAGAGGGAAAATGTGGTGAAAGTCTATGGCATGAAAGACTCTGGAGCATGCTGGAGACTCAAGAGCATTCAGTGGGAAGACAAAGTTCGTATTTGTCCTTTAAAATATTTACCTCAATCCAGGACAATTTCAGTAAAGCCAGGTTCTGTTATGTGATACACAAATTTAAAATCTGAAACCATTTTATTCTAAGCATGCAGAAACTGGTTAGATAAAGTATGGACTGCTCTTGGATGTTCCACTTTTAGCAATGAACCCATTGTGAACTGGTCAGCTTAGTTTTAAAGACCTCTATGACAGGGATAATTGAATAATGCACTAGTTACTTATCTGTGGAACTCTAAATGCTTAGAAGTTCACTAGGGTCTGATTTATCATTTGATCCCTGATTACAGATATACTTTAGCAAGTTATGGAATATTCCAGTTCCATGGACTTTGTGCTTTATAGTCTGTGATTAGTATGCAAGTTTCATTAGTACTATTGAGGAGAAAAAGCTATGATTTAAAATACAACAGTACAAAAATTCAGAAAACAAAAACATTATTTTTTTCAAAAGTGTATGGTTACAACACAATTGTACCTCCAGACTGAAATGATGCAGAATTTTCTGAAATTTAATGATGTGGAAGTCCAAGCAGTAGAAGAAAAACTGAGTGTGTAAATGGTCTTTATTTTGCATTCTGTAGTGGTAGCCTATAATGTCTTAAATATTAGCAGTCAGTGTTGGTTTGTGTGCTAAAGAGGTGAAAATGGAGACAAACTTCAACAAATTTGCATTCACATGTGCAAGTTAACTATGTAAAACTAACCATAAAATCAGCTGGTTATTATGTGCAAACAGTACTTTTCTGCCATGATTTCTTTTCTTAATAAAACATAACCACTATTCTATATACTCTGTATGGTAGATTTAAATAACATGAACTGTACGAAAGAGATGTGACAAAATATATTAAAAAGAAGGAAAAAGACTTTTTTTCTTTAAGTTCCAGAGGTTCATTGGGCTTGCATTTCAATCTCTAATAGGGAGAATTGACTTCCTATCCCTCTGGGAAACAAGAAAATTCATTATCTTTGCTAGAAAATAGGAATTGTTTAATTTTAATTTTATTTTATTTTTTAAATTTTAGCCAAGTGGCTCATTCTGATTACTAAGCAGCATACTGTACAGTCCAATTTTCTCCCTTGAAGTTTTCTTTCGAGTGTCCACTTTTGATATTTCATTGATATTTCATACTGTCAGACTTGTGCTAGTGAACGAGCATATATTTTCTCATTTTCATCTAAAGCAGTGCAAATATTAGATAACAAGGTTAACATGGTAAAGCTGCAGTTCTGACGATATGTCTGATTAGTTGGAGCCTTGCTAATTTTAAAATTCTTGTAATTATGTAGTTATCTCCATGCAGATTATTTTATAATTATTTTATTATGACTGTGTTTCTTTCTATATTTTTTTCTTCTGTACCTTTTTTGTTTACTACCAGCTGCTGGATCCTCCTGTGTTTTTATTATACATTGTAGTATAATCCATATTTCAAAGCTTCTTAGAAATACAAAAATGAGTCTGGTTCCTTCTTCTATTTCTGTACAATTGGTGACACTGAACAAGTAACACATAGACTTGGTGAACTATTGAACAAATAGATTTCTCCCACCTATCTTGTTGGTTACAGAAAGTTATCAAAGCAAGACCTTTATTCCTTCTTCTTAAAAGAAGAAATACCATGTACATCAATACAGATGTGTGTTAGGGAGGATCATTAATGAAATAGCCATTCTGGGTAAGTACAAATTGTGAGAAACACTCCGTAGCCAATAACGTAGGCTCAGGCGAGTAATTTACTCGCAATTGCAATGGCGGGCACCCCACAAGCAGGAGAGATCGCATCTACTAGTTCCAAAACACAGTTTATATACTTTTTGATGACAGGACCCTCCCCTGTTTCCCCACTGAATGGGTAATCCAGGTTCACAATCTATCTGATGCTTCACAAACAATGCATGGCCTTCAGTAGCCAGCCTGTTAAATTTCAATTTCCTTTTGCCATTTTTACTGTTTGAAGTGGTAAGGTTTCTTCACTTATCTGACTTGACTTAACACCGTGATTTTCACCTAATTGTCCTAAGGAGTCTGGTTGTCTGCATTTTACAAGATCGTCTGCTTAAGCTTTCTTATCATTGTAAGCATATCTCAGTACCATATTCCTTCCTTCTAAACAATGTAACTCTGCAGAAACAACATTCATATTCCCACAAAATGTTTATGAACTTTATGAATAAATGTGAAGAAATATAACCACATATACTATATAAGTGAAGTTGTGAGAACAAGGAAACTGACTATATGCCTTTTATTTTTATTTATTTTTATTTTTTTTTTAGTGCTGTAATATCATTGTTAAATGTAGAAGTTGTACTTCTAGGTTGAGGCTAAATCCCATTGTTATCTATGGAGTGGTAATTTGTGTCAAGAAAATGGTTGATATTAATAAAGAAGGGGAGATTTGGGAGTGTGGCCATGGGGGTCGGAAAGCCCCGTGGTTGATGGTAACATCAGACTCTTAAGGATGAGGCCATCAGGAATGTAACAGAGTTTAGAAGGAACAAAGAAGGGTGATTCAGGAGACTCCATGCAGTCTCTGGTTGCTTGTTCTCCAGCTGTTAAGGTGTGGAAGTTTCTGGGTGTTTGCTGTTGCTGTTATATTCAAAGTTGTTTGACCAATGAAAAGTTGTTTTGAAAAGAACTGCTATGGGGAGAAGGGTATAAGATACCCTCTTATACCTCTTATATCTTTATTTTAAAAAAATAAATAAAAAATAAAATAAAATAAATAAAATAAATAAAATAAAAATAAAAATAATAATAATAATAAAAAAAAAGGCAACATGTTGTGATGAAGTTATGTCATCAATAAAGAAGCAGAAAGAAGGAATGAAAAGGAACAGGCTAGCAGAACGGAGACCAGGATGGGAACAGGCACATTGATCGCCTCATGAAGATAGGTTCAGCCAAATTCAGCAAACTGCTCAGAGAAGCTTGTACAGAAAGTCGCTGGAAATGGGCGCACCAGAGCTAGGAAGAAGCTCAAGCTGAGAGAAGCAGACCAGTGCACACAGCTGCCCCTCACTGGTAAGCAGCTGTGCATTATGGGGAATCATACATCCTTAGGAACAAAAACTGTCCTGGTAAACTTATAGCTTATTCTCCTTATTTACAATCAGACAGTTTATGATCCTGAAACATGGGACCAAGTTGAGGTCAAGGTGTGGGACTCTGCAACTAAAAACAACGAGGAGGAATTGCTCAGCACCTGGTGAGCAGTCTCTGAGGCCTTAAAGAGCCATGTGGGGCCACAGTCAGACACATGTGGTTTGCCAGACAGTGAGGGAGCTGCGGGCTCCTTTACTGATCCGACTGCTACGCCATTGGCCCCTCTGCCACTACAGCCATCTAAGGCTTTTGCTGTTACGCCCCCTGGTGACGTGGATGTGCCTTTTGACCCAGGCCCTATTGGCCTTGAAAAGGAGATGGATGCTTTTCTTCAATCTGGGAAGAACAGAGTACATAAGGCCTGAAGACCGAGTTGCTTGACAACTTGAAGCGAGACATAATGTTCAAAAGGAATGGAAAATGGAGACTTGTTTGTAATCAAGAAAAGGAATGGAAAATGGAGACTGTTAAGTCATGGAACTTAAAGGATTGTTTGTTACCTTTTCTGATTGTATAGGCATACTCGGGTTTAGTATGTAAAAGCAATGTTCTGTATATTTAGAATGTTTGATGTTTGTGTGTGCCTGTTGGTGGAGCATAAACTCCCTGCACACCCAGTGCTGTTTATACCTTTTATGCTTTTTATACCGTTTATGCCTTTTATACCTTTTATACCTTTTATAGCTTTTATACCTTTTATAAGTATAAATATTACTAAATTCAGATTGAGTTGAGACTTCATTTATAACACCATCTAAGAAGATGTTCTTTTCCATATGCATAAACACAGTGCCCATATTGACAAGAGTAACACAATCAGTCATTTGTCAGGTCTGGTAGCTTCTAAATTAAGGAAATTAAAGAATTAAAAATCTCCAAGAAAATCCAGGTCAACAAAAACAGTCCAGGAATAACAGCAGCAGTAACAGGCACAATTATGATAGGTTTCCAGTAAAATTAAACTTTGGAAAATGCTAAATACTTTTTTTTTTTTTTTTTTCTCTGACATTCTTATTTTTAATAATTCCCTTGCAGGGATTTTAGGCATGAGAAAGGAGAATGATCCTTTGTCTCTGGTATGTCTTTCAAGTGGGAATAGAAATCCACACCAGGTTTCTACTTTTCTGCTGTTCTTTTTTTATTGGAATGGATACATCATATTATCTAGATTTATAAGAACACATAATTACTAATAGACTGATGAAATAAACCTTTGCCTTAGAACTCAGAACTCACTGGAACCACATTCTTCCACATCCTTCATTTTCTTTTTTTTTTTTTTTTTTTTTAAGTTAAAAATAATTCTTGTATTTTTCTCCTGCTGTTCAGTGGCTTAACTTCCTAACAAATTTTGCTCTTTTGTATAGTTTATCTTCATCTTTTTGTTCTCTGCTTTGTATCTATCATCTAGCACCGACCTTCATTTAAAGTCTGTGTTAAAGTACTGTGTTGAGTCTTTCCCTTACAAATAGTGCTGAGATGTGGATTTTAACAAAGTAAAGGATTTCCTTTGCAGCAATCCATTAACTTCTTACAAAGGACATAAAAAGCTGCATGCACTAATGAATGTCACTGAAGAGATAAAAAGGAAAAGACCTTTTTTCTTCTGATTCAGAACATATGTGTAGCTTTGTCACCTCAAGGCCACTAACCAAGTTGCTGTCAAATATACAAAAAAATGTAATTGTTCCAAAATGAAAATTGACAGGAAAAGCAGATGTTACCTTTTAGAAAGCTGGTATTCAAATACCTGCATGGCAATGATTATGCTAATGATATAGTATCATTTAGTTTCAAAGGTAATTTATATCAGCATCCAAACTTTTCAGTCTTCCAAGTATGAAGGAAACACATGCATTTGTGTTCTTTTCTCTATCCAACCTGATCAGAGGAAGATACTATAGGCCATGCACTTAAAATATATAGTATTCTGGTTTACTTTTTCACTTTGTTAAACCTCACTATAGGTAATAGATAACTATCAGTGTAAACATTGGTGCATTGAAGTATATATGATATAAGTTATGGAAGAAAATATAAAGAATATTGCTGCTTCCTTCAGTATGTAAGCCAAATTATCTTTTTATAATTTTAATGACTTACAAATGTAGTGAGCTTGGAGAGCAAATATCTATACAGAGCTGAAATTCAGTCTTCTGATTTTTGATTTTAATGACCTTCCACAGAATTAGTATGTAGATATTAAGAGAATGATCATAAGACAAAATTAAATAACTCAATATTATTTAACACAACTTTTCTTTAAGATAGTATTTCCTAAGTTACTGAGAACATTTTGTTTTACACAGCAGGCTATAAGCAATCCAGGAAGCTTCTGGAATGCATCAGGGATAACTTCCTGGTCCAGGTATTAGACAAACTAAACAGAGAAGTGTTACTGGACCTAGTATTTGCTCCTGAGGGATGGACCCCGTGGTACGGACCCATATCTAGAGCAGTTCTGGAAGAGCTGCTGCCTGTGGGAAGCCCACGCTGGATCAGTTCATCAAGGACTGCATCCTGTGGGAGGGACCCCACAGAACAGGGGACAAGAGTGACCGAGAAGGAGCGGCAGAGAAGAAGTGCTATAGACTGACTATAACCCCCATTCCCCCATTCCCCTGCACCTCTCGGGGGGAGGAGGTGGAAGAGGGAGGATGGAGGGGAAGGTACTTTTGGTTTCTTTCCTTTGTTTCTTGCTTCTCTAGCTTGCTAGCAATAGGTAATAAATCTTACTATCTCCCTACACTGAGTCTGTTTTGCCTGTCACGATAATTACTGTGTGATCTCCTCGTCCTTATCTCAACCCTTGAGCCCTTTTCATCATATTTTCTCCCTGTTCCTCTTTGAGGAGGGGGAGTGAGAGACCGGTTGTGGTGGAGCTCAGCTGCCCACTCGAGTAAAACCACCACAATGGTACAGCTGATACACCAAAAAGAAGGGATGTCATCCAAAGGGACCTGGAAAAGCTAGAAAAGCAGGCCCTCATGAGCTTCATGAGGTTCAACAAGTCCAAGTCCAAGGTGCTGCACATGGGTCAGGTCAATCCCAGATAATAGGACAGACTAGGAGAATATTTTATTGAGAGGAGCCATGCTGAGAAGGACTTCAGGTTTCTGGTGGACAAAAAGGTCGACATGAGCCAGCAGTGTGTGCTTGCAGCTCAGAAGGCACAACTTCATCAAGAGAGGAGTGGCCAGCAGGATGAGGGAGATGATTGTCTCCCTATGCTCTGCCCTCGTGAGGGCCTACTTGGAGTGCTGCATGCAGATCTGGGGTCCCCAGCACAAGACAGATGTGGACCTATTAAAATAGGTCCAGAGGAGGTCCATAAAGATGATCAGAGGGCTGGAGCACCTCTCTTATGAAGAAAGGCTGAGAGAATTGGGAATGTTTGGCCTGAAGAAAGGGAGGCTTCAGAGTGACTTTATTACAGCTTTTCAATACTTAGTAGGGGCTTATAAAAAGATGGAGAGTGACCTTTTCAATTTAGATTTAGATTAGATATATTAGATATTAGAAGGAAATTCTTCACTCAGGATGGTGATGCACTGGAACAATTTGCTCAGAGAGATTGTGGAAATGCTCAAGGCCAGGCTGGATGAAGGGCAACCTGATCTAGTGGATCACATCCCTGCCAATGACAGGTGGGGTGGAACTAGCTGATCATTATGGTTCATTCCAACCCAAGCCAATCTATGATTCTGTAATTCTATGGTTCTATGGTTCTATTATTCTATAATTAAGGTGATCTGATGTCTAAGTTGTCAGACAAAACTGTGTTATCTTCCAGATCATTCCTGAGAGGGTTGAAAACAAGGATTGCTTTTCAGTCTGGAGGAAATAGAAAAGTAATGATGACCACAGTGGTCACATTAAGAGAGAAAACAGGATGATTTTCCATAAGCAGAAATCTTAAGTCTGAATTCAAACACTTCTGAGAGTTCTTACCAACCTGGAAACAACAATTACAACATGCATTGCATTTTAATTCTTTTTGATGCACTCAGCTCCTAAAATTGCCTTTGGAAAGCCTGTGGTGATGCAGAATCCAGAAACCATCAAATCTGCTATTCATCTACGTTTAAATGTTTAAAATAATTGTCTGAACAGGACAATGAGGACTACTATTTTGATAGCAAGAGGCTCTATAGAAGTGAAGTATTTCTCCAAGGGCTACTGAATAAATTTGATGAGAAATAACTTGTGCTCAAAGTATCTACACAAAAGACAAATGAGGTCACTATTTGATGAGCATCTAGAATAGCAACAGAGATAACAGCTAGATTTTCTTCTCCCTGAAGAAGAAAATAGATTCAGCCTCTATTGTCTCTAATGTGATGAGACTTGCTTTATTTTGAACAGCTTGGATTTCTAAGAGTAGCTGTTTCTGCATTACTGACAGTTAAGCTGGCAAATGCCATGAAACTGATTGATTTAGGTACAGAATGCACACAAAGAAACATCTTTTTTCTAGTTCTAGAAGTTGCCCTTCTTGCAAAGAGCAAAAACCTTAGTGTCTCTTACAACCCATTGTCCTAGGATACTGCTTGACCATTAAGTTTTAAGAACAGTAGCACTTTTACATTGTGGATTAGTCATTTAGATTTTTTTTTTCTGTGCCAGCCATGAGATCCTTCAACTTTGCAGTTACAAATTATAGAGAAACTCTATTCTATAACAGTCACAGGTAACAGCACTCTGAACTCTATCTTTTTACTGTGAGCTCACTTTCTCTGATAGAGGAGGTAAATTTCTATTATTAAAGTTAACTTCTAATCAAAGTATTTCTGCAACAGGGTGTGCAATAAAAACTGTGAGTAAAACACCTCACTTACTAAAAAAGCTTCTCAAAAGTGGGTTGAAAAAGCAACCCACATCCTTTCTAAGATCTTCCTGTTTGCAGGAAGTGAGGGTAGGACTTTTACTGAGACTGACAGATCTGATTGTTTGATTGTATTTCAATGCCAATGCTAATCACTTCTTCTCTACACTTTCTTCTTTCAGGATGTGTCCCAGCTTTTTTGTGTTCAATTGGCAGAAGTAGTAACTGGTACCATCTCTATCAGCTTCACAGATGGTTCCTTAACTATCAGAGCTGGAAGACAGCTAAATGCTGGTGCTTGGTGTGTATCTCATTCCTTCCCTAAGTGGGATGTTTTGTGGAAACCAGTTTATGTGTCTTGAGCATTCTCCAAATAAAGTTTCCACCAAAACTTTCGTGCTCAGGCACGCTATATTCAAAGCCAATGAGAAGCAATTCTGTCAGCAGATATTTGCTAAATTTTTTTAAACCTCAAAATGTCAACAAATTTAATAAGACTTTAAATAAATAATTTCCCCTATGGTAGGCATCTTAGACAAGATAATGAATATGTAGTTGCATCAGTGTTCCTGTACATAATTTGCACCTACAGTTCTTACACTGCTAGGGCTTCTCTGTTTCAAAATCCTAAGCAGTCCTATAGAAATTGTTTATTTCTCATAATTTTTTCTTCCTTCTGTAGAAAGAAATTTCCCAAGATAAACAATTATCCATACAGATACTTTACTTCCTTGGAGAGAGAAAAAGAGAGTGAGAGAAAAAGCGTAAGAGAACATTAATGATGTTCATTGCCCTGGAAATGTTTTTATTCAATTGGTTTTGTTTCTGTCTGTTTATATTCTCCTTGTCAATACAGCAAAACTACACAAGTCATTCTTTTATTCACTGGTAAACTTTTTTATCTGGCCAAAGTATGGATCATTATATTTTTTTTTTTCTTTCTGATGTAACTTTAATTTTCTTTATTAGTATATATATTTTTGCTAAGACAAAACACCAGTCTTTGTCTCTCTCAGAATTTACCCTAGAACTAATAAGCTTAGTTTCTAAGAGGAGCCAAGCTATCCATACACTGAATTTCCTGTGCGTTTCAGAAATATTTACACACTTCTGTCATTTATTAAAGGTCTAGGAGGAGTTTTCCTTAGTGATCATATACCTGTCTCATGAATTTCTTTTATCTTCTTTTTGTTTTCTAAATTTTTATGTAGTAACTCAACTAAGAATACCAAGAGAATCTAGCAATTAGCCTATTTTCATCAAACAACAGATGTTGCAAATGCTCAACTGTCTCTTACAGGGGCAGATCTGGGAAAAGGAATCTGTTACAATACAACTGCAGTTAGGCAGCAAAGATGCATTACAACTTGTTAGGAAACATAAAAAAAAAAAATCTTGCTTTAATTTGAAAATTTAATTTTAATACAACTTCTCTGTGCTGGAATCACTATAAACAGGTATTATCACTATAAACAGGTATTTTAACTGGAATTGTAAGACCCTACTTAGACTTGATCTTGAGCTACAACAGTAGTGTTTATAAGTCCTGAAAGACAAACTATTTGTCCTTTCTGGAGTAGAACTGGCATTGTTATCTTCTAAATTTTATATCATGTCATTAGTGAAATTCCAGCTCCAGTGTCAGAAAGCATACAGGAAATTGTTCTAACTCAAAGGTACGGTTTGCCACCTTTACCAAAGAGAAATGTGCTAATGCTTCATGCCTTCAGGGTGGGGCAGATTCCTGTATAGATCTGATAACTCCAGTGTGGGCTCTCAGAGTGGAGTTAAACCACTCATATATGTTGATCACTTACTAATTTTGTAGTGGGAAAACAGGTAAATCACTGTGAAGTCCTGCAGCAATTTCCCACAACCTTTCACAATGTTAGAAGGACAGAATTTTTCTCACACTTGTTTTGGAAAGGATACAATATAAAGTAGCTCAACTTACTGCAAGGCAAAGTATTACAGGATATAGCCTAGCCACACAATCCCAGCTACATATATATCTTAGAGCTCAGCAGTAGCATGGATTTCCATATGACTACTTGTATCCAGGCTAGATAAATATAGTTACCAGAACTGTATGTCAATCAACATATTCAGCTTTACAGCAAAAATACTTATTTTGTGTATTTGTTTCATTTGAAGAACAATCTAATATAAAACAAATTCATCCATGAAAATGGTCAGACCAGTAATTTTAACATTACCTTTGTTGGAGTGGTGTGACACGGCCAGTTAATTTTTATGATGTATTTTATAATATATAAAATATTTTTATTTTTTAATATTTTTATTATTTTTTCATAATATATTTTAAAATATGTTTTTAAGTACAGCTTCAATTTCCTGTTTTGGGAACCCGTTTTATCAGTGTGAACTTTGATTTAAGCAAGCATATTATACTATCAAGAAAAAACTCAAAGACTTGGCACCTTCAGTTTGGTACTTGGCTAACAAAATCAGCATATATCTTTTAAAGATGCTGCAAAATAATGGTATGTGTAGCCATCCAATGAGATGTAAGTGTCTAATTCATGATCATAAACATGCGAAAATTCCTCTGACAGACTCTACTAGTGAACCAAACCGTTGTAATGCAAAATCTTCTTACTTGTCCTTTATTTTTACTGTACTATTCACAGACTCAATTGACTTTCAGTATATCATCTTTCAAGATAAATAGTACATGCCTAGCTAGGGTTACATACATTGTTGCTTGGAGTGATTTTCCCTCACTGCAATTAATTTTCCACCACATATTTTTCCAAAAGAGTGTTCTTCAAGGGAAAATATGTGTCAAAATTCAGTAAAAATATTTACATTCCTAACTGTTCTACACAATAAATCCTATGATTTAACAACTCAATATCTACTGGAAGAGCAATTGACACAGGGCAAGAAATACAGGAGGTTTCTGGAGACTGTCAAGGACAACTGATGATGATTAATTAACGATGATTTCTGGATCAACTAGGGGAAGTGCCTTGTCAGACTATCAATAAATGAAGAAGAATGGATGAATGCTGCAGAGATCATTGGCATCCTTTAAAGCAGTAACCATGCGATAGTAGAGCTTAGGATCTGAGAGAACTGAGCTAGACAAATAGTAAAGTCACAGTTTTGGGCTTCAGGAGAATTGGGCTTGCTCGGGGATCTATTTGCAGGGATCTAATTGAGTTCATGGAGCTCAAAAGGCCCCAGGAGAGCTGGCTTCCTCAGAGTACAGGAACAGAACATACTGATACATGAAAAAGGCTGAGATCCTCAGTGCCTTTTCTTCATCTCACTTTTTACTGGTAGAATGGGTTCTTAGTCTTTCAATAAAATTTTACTCATGATGATCTTTTTATTTTCTATACTTACCAATCTGATTTTTCTTTAGCACTGGAACTGAAAAAGATTCTTATAGTTATTGTTCTCAATGTCCTCATGATAAAAAGAACCTATTTTATTTCAGTGATAAAAAGAAGATTATGTTATATTAATTTCTACGACATTTAACACAGAACTAGAGGTCTTAGAGCTAGTAAGTTCCATGAAACCAGGCCTAAAAACAGAGTAGTGATTATCTCTACTTCATGAAAACAGATCAGTTTCAACTCAGCAGTGTTGCCAGTGACACAGAAGATAAAAGCTTACTCAGAGGGGGAAAAAAAAAAAAAAAGAAAGAAAAAAAAAAAAAAGTCTTATAGTAGGAGAAAAGCTAAGGTGCTAGTAGGCAAGGTTGAAAACGAAGTAATAATAATTCAGAAAATTTGGAAAATGGCTAGCATAAGGATTGGGAAAGAATCCACATAAAACCAGCCTTAACTAACCCTGCTCCTTATACTGCTTCTTGGGGTTTAAAGTTTGAAAATTTGAAGCATAAAATGAAGCTAAGAATCAACAAAGTAGAAACATAGAGGCTATCTAAATAGTAAATAAGAAACTAAGAACTGTCTTCCGTTGATAAAGAAATCAAGCAAGGATATTGTCATAAGTCTAGATATGCATTCCCACACATGCCCAGTGTAAATCAAATGAAAGAATCTTGAGGTATGTGATGATTCAGGGATCACATTCTTGCTAGAAGAAGAAATCACTGACAAAATCATAGCGCCTCAGTATGATAAAACTGTGAAAAACAAAAGCAGTAATGGTTATGAATAAAAATCTATGGGAAATTATTACTGACCTTTGGATGAACCAATATCACCTCTGTCAACTTCTTCTAATGGAAATCTTTGAGGAGAAAGAACTTGGGTTTAATTGTATTATTTCTCCTTTTAAGGCTATGAAATCACAGTTTTTGAAAGAAGAGGATGAGCAATGTAAAGTTCATGCCTGAATTACACCTTTTAAGATTTAGAGTCCTGAAATTACTTATTTTTCCACCACACAGTAACATAGCTATTTTTATCCTTGACATACAAACAACTCTTTGATTCTATGATAATTTGGCTTTACATGTTCCAATTCTTTTCTCTGTAGAGAGCATACATTCCTTGTTATTGTCTACTAGATACTATCTACCATCTATGCAAACTAGTTGCAATTATCAGATACATTTTCTGATTAAGTGAAATCATTGCTTGATTCAAGAAAATCACAGAAGACTTTCAGCTTTGCCAGCTCCGGTATCCTTTGTCCCTCTTAATTTAATTGTTATTCATGAGAAGATTCATCCACTGTTTTTCAACATGCATTCTTCGTTCGGTGGGAAATTGTAAAGTTAAAGCTACATCTGCAGCTTAGTACTGGCAAATGCCTACCCTTACCATACACTCATAATGAAGCATACTTATTATTCCACATTAGAATCACTGCAGCTATCAAGACTGGAGTAACAGATGTTTTCAGAAGGGCCTGGGGACCAGTAAAATGAGCAAGAAGGAATTAGGGATTTTGAAGGAAGAAAGCAGAAGGGAGATCATCTCTTTCTTAAAGTTTTATTTCCAAATAAATGCCAAGGCCGTTCCTAATTAGATACTTCAGGGATTGCCTTTCTACCTCTGTCCCAAAATATTTAATATCATCTTAGCTGATGAGACCATCTCTACTTGTAATAACATAATATTTGCAATGTAGCAACAGATAAGGATATGATATGAGACAACAGAATATTGATTGCCTTTCATTGAAATGTTGATTAATTCTTTCACAAAACAACTTTTATAGGTTTGGATTAGTTTTCATTACTAATATTTGAAGCAACCAATGTGAAGGGGTAGAAAATATATTCAGATGACATAGTGGACTACAGGGTTTCTTTTAAAACTCCGCTTCACTGTACTGGTGCATCAATATGTAAATCATCAGGGGAAATTTCCTCATATGAGGTAGCCTTACAAGCAAGGTTGTCATATTCTCAAACATTATTTAGTTAGCCTATCAGTAATACCTCTGTGCTGAATTCAAGTCCTGTCTGCATTAGGAAATTCACAGTGGTATAATTAACTTGTTATTGATACCCAATGAACATACACTGATAGAGTTGAAGTATGTTTACCAAAGACTTTCAGTCTTGCATAAATCCCTGAGAACAGTATCAGAGAAGATTTCTTTAAAGATATTAAAAAGAAATGCCAACCTAGGCACAATAAAATAACAATTAGGAGAAATAAAAATTAAAAAAAAAAAAAAAAGAAAGACATTTACTGAATGAAACACTAAAGCATGTTTAAGATTCTGTCTTTTTTCTGCATTGATCCATTATCAATGGACCATGGCAACCCTAGTATCCTGCAGAGGGATGTGCAATCACTCTACAGCAAATGTTTTCATTTTAAATATCCTATAATCTCTTAGCAGAGTACATATAGTCAAGTGCTAGAGAAGTGGCAAGGACAAATGTGAATAGCTCACATGATCAATCTTATAACAGTCTGAAACACCCTGAAAGACTGTTTCATAAGCACTGGTGTAGTTTTTTTTTTCCTGTGTGCAATTACAGTAAAAAATAAAATAAAAAATCAGTAATTGCATTCTAGATATCACCATATCTAGAAATGCTGCTGCATACCAGAAGAGTTCTTTCCAAACAATTCAGCATGCATTATCCTCCTGTCATCACAACCGCAAATGGGATATATGCCAGTACTAATAGCTACGGTGCTGCAAATACTGCCCAGGATGGTGAAGGTCCAGCATAGAAAGACTGTCATTGAGATTTTGTGGGTTTTTTTGTTTTTTTGTTTTTTTGTTTTTTGCATATATCTCTACTAAGCACTGCACATTTTCAGTTATTAACATTGTAGCAAAGGAAAGCATTCTGTCCTTTCTGGCTGGAAATAGTTATAAATAGAGCAACATGGTCAAAATGAGAGGAGCAACAGAATATTTGGAAAAAAGAATCTTGGTGCTTGACCTCTGGTGCCAGAACTGCTATTGCTTCCAGCTGGCTCCCATTTTTTATCACGGAATGTTCAGTGAGAAAAATCCAGCAATGCATAGAAACAGTGTTAGGGTAGGGAGGATAAAGTAACTGTCCATGAGGCTCATCAAGAGAAAACCTTGCTGTGAATTTGAGAGCAGTGTGAGCTGCCTGGTCAAGTGGTCACAGTTATGACTCATTTAGCAAGTAATGAACCATCACATGATGTGATGAAGCTCCTTACCATCAACTTTGCACAAAGTGGAGAAGCCTTATATGTTGTTTCCTGTTGCTTTCTTTTATTTTCTGAACTTTCTTTACCTGGAAACTTTACCTACTAAGCAGCACAAGCATCTTCTATGTTAAACATGATTTTACTGTTCTTATATTGAACCTTTCACATGCTGCTGCCATAGAAATCATATATTCAGATTCTAAATTACTGCAATCAGATTGCAGTATGGTTTTAAATCAGACAATAAAATGTTTTCCTCCTACTCTTCAAAACCTCAGTTTGCCACAAGAAAGTGAATCGTCACAATGTTAAACACACAGGACAAGTAAGATTTTGTAAATAGCACACAGAATTTCCCCTCAAAAGCCAATTGCAGATGTTGCTTTCTGTGATAGATGAGCCTTTTGCTCACAGTTAATCTTTTCTGTTAAAAGAGTGTAGCTGGCCATAATATCATTCCTGTGGAAAGCTTTTAGAGAATAGAGGAGAAAATGTTCCTGCAGAGCACACCTTGGCCTGCTGAAGTGGGTAAGCTTCCTAACATACAGTGGAACCTGCAGTGACTGAGAATGGACATAACAAAGAGTAAGAGCATAAGAAAGATTCCTGAAAGCAGTTGAACAAATAGAAGAATATCAGAACTAATGGAAGTAAAAAAGTGATGGAGACCTAGAAAAAGTGTGTGGCGTTTGCTGAAACACATAAAAATACTGGAAGTTGCTGAACTGAGTTTAAGACTAACAAAAATGACCTTCCTCTCAAGAAGCAGTGAGTAGGCTGAAAATTTATTCCTAGCTCATTCTGTACATAGTCTTCCCACCAATTTATCTAAGTGTCTCTGTTTCAAAAAATAAAGTCATTCTAGTTCGTTTTAATAAATCATTAGCTCTAGAGATGCAGAGTCTTTTTGGTGCATTCAATTTCTGAAACTATGTATGAACAATTTCTTCAAAATTCTGACACACTTTCAGAGCTATAAATTTCAACAAGTTTTAATGATGATAAAATTAAATTATCCTCAAAATTTAAATTATTAAATTGATTAAATTATTCCTCAAAAGAAGGACTGGATATAAATTCTAATCTTGTTATCAGGCAAGCACACCACAATGCTTAATTTTTTTATGCTGGACTAGTCTCTCTGTCTGCCAGAGAAGTCAAGTACCAAATTCATTATTCACAACTCATTATCAAAACAAGTTAGGTCTCTGACAGTAATTTGAAACAGGTGACTTCAATACTGTGGCATTTTATTCAGCTCAAGTGTAAAAGTTATTTACATCAAAGGGAAGGAAATAATGTTTTATATAGTCTGCTGCTGAACTTTTGTACAGTTGTAGCCTGGACAATTTCTTGTGAAGGAACTTGTAGGTCACCACCAAAACTCTCCAGTTCAAACTAAGGAAAATGAATGGTAGAAATCTTGCTTATGGTATTTTTTGCCAGCCCTTCACTACAATCACAAACAGCATGGTCAGACAGGGAAACAATATATAGGAAGCTATTTTTGTATAACTCTTTTAAGAACATTTACCCTTCAGGATATAAAATGCAGAAGCTACTTCCAGGATTAAAAACAAAACAAAAAACAAATAACCTTCTACACTATTTTAGTTTCAATTATGTTCAATATTTGAAAGTTCATGTAGTAAAGGACTGAAAATGTATGCTGACAAAGTGAATTGAAAATATAGAACCAGTTCTTTGTGTTCCTTTTTTTAGTACTCTCTCTAGTGTAGAATCACACTTGAATGATCATGCTAATTTTTATTTTATTCTACACACTATGAGGAAAATGTAATGTGACACATGAAGAAACACATATGTAGAATCTCATAGATGATATTTGACTACTAGTATTTCAGTATTTTAACTGCTATTTTTTATTTTCAGTATCTAAAGATTCCATCCCCTGTCTGTGTTGTTATAGGTCCCCCTCAATATTTGATCTGCAGGGAGTATAATTCAGATAAAGCCCTAAAAGGAGCTTTATTTCATACTATTGCAGTTCATGATATGGGCTCTGAAGACCTGCATTTCCATCCCCTGTACTTCATCTATGATAATAGCTGTGGAATCAGCTTCCTATAAACACAAATAGAGAAAGTACCTGAAAGAGGCAGGTGAAAGGTGGCTGACAGATGTCAGAGGTGAAATTGAAGGCACAAGTGGCTGTGAAACCCTACTCTCTACTTTTAATTTCCATGCCTCATTCACTAGCCCAGACCTCTAAGTTCCCTGTTAGTAACCTTTAACAGAGAGTAGCCAAGAATTATTTGTTTCTGAGGAAATTAATATATATATATAAAGTTAGTTTTCATGGAACTTGCTTTTGCAGGGAATCAAGAGTCTTCGGCCACTTCTAGCATATGGAAAAATTATATATATATATATATATATATATACAAAAAAAAAAAAACAAAAAAACTGGTGATCTTACATGTCATTAATATTCAGCATATCTTGAATTTCAGATGTTATCTCTGTATGTACCACTGTGGTGGTTCCGCTCGAGTGGGCAGCCGAGCACCACCACAGCCGCTCTCTCACTCCCCCTCCTCAAAGAGGAACAGGGAGAAAATACTATGAAAAGGGCTCAAAGGTTGAGATAAGGACAAGGAGATCACACAGTTATTATTGTAATGGGCAAAACAGACTCGGCATAGGGAGACAGTAAAATTTATTGCTTGTTACTTATAACAAGCTAGAGAAGCAAGAAACAAAGGAAAGAAACCAAAAGCACCTTCCCTCCCATCTACCCTCTTCCATCTCCTCCCCCCTGAGAGGTGCAGGGGAACGGGGGAATGGGGATTATGGTCAGTCTATAGTGCTTCTTCTCTGCTACTCCACGGTCACTCTCATCCCATGTGCTGTGGGTCCCTCCCACGGGATGCAGTCCTTGATGAACTGATCCGGTGTGGGCTTCCCACAGGCAGCAGCTCTTCCAGAACTGCTCCAGATATGGGTCTGTACCACGGGGTCCATCCCTCAGGAGAAAACTGCTCCAACCTGGTTCCCCCATAGGCAGCAGGTCCTGCCAGGTGACCTGCTCCTGTGTGGTCTCCCCTCCACAGGCTACAGGTCCGGCCCAGAATCTGCTCGGGCAGGGGTCTTCCACAGGCGGCAGTCTCCATTGGTGCAGGTCCACCTGCTCCACCGTGGTCTCCTCCACGGGCTGCAGCGTGGAACCCTGCTTCACCATGGTACTCCATGGGCTGCAGGGGACAGGGGACACCATGGTCCTCACCACAGGCCGCAGGGGACTTCTGCTCCAGCGCCTGGAGCACCTCTCTCCCTCCTTCTTCACTGACCTTGCCACCTGCAAGGCTGTTCCTCACTCCTCTCACTCTCCCAGCTGCTGTGTGGCGCAGCGTGTTTTTTTTTCCCTGTCTTAAATATGCTCTCACAGAGGCGCAAAACAACATCGCTTATTGGCACAGCTCTGGAAAACAGTGGGGCCCTTACCAAACATGGGGCAGCTTCTCGATCCTTCTCACAGAAACCACCTCTATGGTCCCCTGCTACCAAAACCTAGCCCACTACAACCACTTAAAACTCAGAGCAAAACCATTTGAAAATTATATAGACTACACATTTTTAAAAATAATCAGCAAGAAGTATGCTACAGTGTTCAGATAATTCACTTCTGAAAACAAAGACAAGCTTCTCCAACACTCATTTTTTTCTGATTTATAGTCAAACAATATTAACAGATAGTTAAATAGAGAAGATCTTTAATTGAATGACATTACAAGAGATTTTTTTTTCTGATTGTTAAGGATAAAGATCTTCCAAGTTATTGGCCATCATGATGACAAAATTTAATGCTATGTAAAATATGAGTTACAGTATAACATATAATGAAATGTAATGGAATAATGAAAGTATACATTATATGCAGGTAATATGTTTGTAAATAAGGTCTGAACTGGTCTAAATGATGATTTGAAATGAAATATTTTACTCTGTTATTTCTCGCCTTGTACAGTCATTTATGTATATTACAAGGCAGGTAGCACAGACCCCAAGACATCAGAATGGTAACTCTGCTTATCATCTCAATTACGTCTGTATCACTGTACTTGAAGGCTTAGTTCAATGAGGATTTAGGTTTGGCAGCACATCCAGTTTAAGAGTGACTCTTGCTTCCTCTGCTTATTTCTACCCTTAATGTGAAAACGACTTCCCGTCATTTACCAAAACAACAGTTTGAAAGGTTCATCTGTAATTCAGACCACTGAATTGACCTTGGTTAAAGAATGAACCCCAAAGAATGAAGTGTTGGGGAGGTTTCATACAGCTGTAATATGCATCCATAATGTTTCCTAGTCATCTCTTTAGCCTTTTCCAAGAGAGGATAAAGAGAAGGCAAACTTCAATGCAGAAACAGGAGTGAGAAGTGGTGAGAATTTCTTTAGTCAGTATTACTGCCAAGGCCCATGTTCAATGGAACTGAATCTGGAATGTTCAGTTCAATGGAACTGAATCTTCAGTCCTGAGACTCTTCTGGTGTACTTTGTGAAGTCCTCAACCAGAGCAACACTGTTGAAAATCCATACAGTTAACAGTATGGTCGTGTAAAGCACCTGTTCATCCTGTGCTGCAGTAACTGATGGTACAAAACAGAGACAGAGAATGGGAGATTGTACTCCAAAGCATTTAGACTGATTTGATGTTTGTGGTAGGAGAAAATGTTTCACTTCATCTTAAACAACCTTTGGCTAAGAAGCTTAATAGTTTAAGAACATCTATTTCACTCTGATCCATGATTTCTTTTTAGCCAAACAGTGACACTAAAAATAAAATAAAATAAAATAAAATAAAATAAAATAAAATAAAATAAAATAAAATAAAATAAAATAAAATAAAATAAAATAAAATAAAATAAAATAAAATAAAATAAAATAAAATAAATAAAATACAGACAAAAAAAATGTGAATACAGTGACACTATGTAACCAAGATTTACAGAAAGATCTCTTCCTCTGCTTCTGTACAGAGCACCAGTATAAAAGCACCAGTATAAAGTTTTCTTTATCACTGTATCCATGTAGGGTAAGGGAAGGCTATATCACTTATGTGTATTGCGGTAGTTAGAATGGTTCAACTTTATAACAAGCTGAAAGTCCTCAGGATCCCAGAGTATCCTGCTATGCTAGTAAAGTTCTTTCATCTTGCTTTCAACTACTTTTTTTGCACTCTTGCTTAGCAAAGACCTACTTCATAGGGGCTTTCTTTGCCCCTCTATTTTCAATTTAAAGCAGATCGGTGCTACTGCTCTTGGCTACTTGCCTTCTGTCCTTTCTGTTTCTACAGGCAAACCAGGCTACAGGCAGGCTCTGCCAGCTGTTCCACATGGGAAGATAAATAAATTGGCATTTTACCTGCCTTGGAAGAGGTCATGAACAGTTAATTGTTCAAGATCTTGTGCATGCAAGGCACTGTACATGTGTAAATTATTAGTCTAATTGCAGCAACTGAATGGAAAACAGCAATCAGCAATGAGGAAGCTGCTGCATAGATGTTTAATTGCTTGTATGCAGCAGCTGTTGTAATTGAAATTGTGACAAGACCCTGGCATTAATGTAATGATTCTAATAACTGGGCACAAAAATAAAACAAATGAACAGTTGCTGCTGGCAAGACTAAATGAAACAAAAACTTAAATCAAATAACACACTGAGCAAAAGTATAACATAAAAGCATCACATAAAAAAAGTTTGTGCTATCAGTGTCCTAACAGATTAGACTTTTCTTCCATTAAATCTTCTAAAATTCAGAGCTCCTTTTCATCCTCTTGAATGAGAATATATAACCCTCAGTGTTACTTTTCTGGCAGAAACTGAAAATCATAAGTAGAAGTCTAGTTTCTGGGACTATTCTCAGAAGAGGCTGAGTCAAGCACTAATTACCTGGGTTCACTTGACCTCACCCCTCTACTTGGAGAGGTGATCAATAATACTATGCTACAAAATGTACTTTGGAGCTAACTTTCAGAACACTGTTTATTTCCTGGATGGAATTGCTGTAATGACACTAGTTTACGTTGAATGAAAATTCAGAAAGTAGTAACTGAAATTAACTGTACACATTGCTAATAAATGTCTACTATCTGATTTTCAGATTGTGCTTCTAAATGAATAAACATCTACCACTTCATCAGAAATGGGACTGTGTTTTTTAACACAAAAGAATAGAAGAATTCCATGAAATACAAATGCATAAGTGTAAGAGAATGAGATGGAGCTTCCTTCCAAGTATTACATTGTATTTGCAGTTCATTTATAAAAATTTGAACTACTATTTGTCATGGATTTCATAAAAAGTATTTGTGATGCTCATCTGTAATTTTACTTCAGTGTTGGATTTGCTTCATTGTAAGATTTTCCTTTATTTTCAAACAACATCAATGCCACAAGTAATAGCTCATATGCTTAAAAGAAAAGAGCAAATAATAATATCAAAGCTCAATTTCTACAGATGTTTTTCAACAATAATTTCAATATAATAATATTATATTTTTAATTGTATAGGAATTCATCTCAATTATTTCACCATTTTCTGTGCAAATATTTTATTAATGTATATACAATAATGCTAGGATTGCTGCTTCCTCTGGTAAGAGGGTGCATGGAGACTACTTTGGCACAGTCAATGCCAGACATTCAGTGATGGGGTGTTAATGAAATCAGTCTACCAGCTAGCAGCATTGCTGTAGCACCTAGATGGATAGGAGCCCTAGTTTGTCCTGACTACCTCTTCAAAGTGCTGTGTCTGACATCTATATTCTCATGACAATACAAATCTCACTGCAGCAAATACATTTTTGATTACCTAGTCTGTTCAACTGTCAGCAAGTAATTAATATTGTTATCACCTAATCAAATGTTGTTTAAATGCAGAATGTAAACTATGCCCTTGGCTTTGTTCTTTTCACTCTGTACACTACTAAAAACAATAGATTCCTCAATAATGTTTCCCATAGCTTAGGCTCTTGAAATACAAGTACACAGAGATTAAAAAGAAGAAGCTGTATTTCAAGAATTAATATCTTGCTGTAACTGGAAAGCTGAAGAATTTAATAGACTATTTTAGAGTACTTCAAACTTTTTTTAAGACCTGCATGAGAACATATTTGTTTCCATAAATATTTTAATTGCTGTTTAAGACTCCATGTAACAGCAAATGATTTCAGTAGACAAGTCAAGGATGACTGAGCTCTCACAAGTAGACTGAATTTACTCTGGCATCCCACAGTCAACTTCTAGTTTATGCTACAGTCACTGGGGTCTTCTCACTGATTTCACAGGACTTCAGTGAGGTCCTAACTGACAGGCGAGCCATTCCTGCACCTTTTTTAAAACAGAGCTCAGCACCTTTTCTACAGGTGCCCCATTCACAAGGTCTGTAGTAACTGACTGCAGCATTGCTGGGAAAACATGCCCCAGACACTGTGTTGAGCTCAGGAAGTACCCTCAAACTTTCTCATCTGCAGGCTTAAGCAGCAGGTGTAGGCCCTTTACTAAACTGGACATCTACTAAATTAAGCTTTTGTGTTTATTTACTTACTTACTTACTTACTTTTTCAGAGGGAGAAAGACAATGTCCCTATGACAAGGATTTCGAGGCAAAATGTGAAAGATCCTGAAAGAATATCATACCCTGAAGTACTCCCACATTTCAGGTAAGTTTGTTTTCTAGTGGTCAATCAGAATTAGGTCATTCTCAATCTTTTCTACTATAAAAACTAAATTATGAAAGCAATTTCTTTCATCTGAGACATTCGGTGGCAGAATGTGGGTCTTCAGCAACTGTATCAATATCACATTAAAGGGGACTTATCAGTCAAACAGTTGCCATGCTAAAGACTTTCACTAAGACAGTTTCACAAAGTTAAATGTGTTTGTAGTGTGACAGATATAACAGATTCAGAATTGCTGTTGATAAATCCACTTAATTGCAGTAGTACTAATGTATGGTAATGTATATGGTAATAGTGGCAACAAAATATTATCCCTCACCAAAGGGGTAAAGGCACAAAGCTTATCAAGATGGTGTCCCTGTCTTGGTGGAGGAGAAAGGAGCATAGCTCATCGACTGCCTCTTCTAGGTCTCCAATTCCTTCTTTCTCCCTGCAACGCTTCTTTTTTCCTCACTCTAGTAGTTTTTCCTAACACTAGCTCAGGCTGGATGTCAGGAAAACGTTCTTCACCAAGGGGGTGGTCGGGCATTGGAACAAGCTTCCCAGGGAAGTGGCACCGAGCCTGCTGGAGTTCAAGAAGCATTCAGACAATGTTCTCAGACACACGACCTGTTTGTTTTGGTTTGGTTTGGTTTGTTTCTTTGTTTTGTGTTTTTGTTTTTGGTGTGTGTGTGGTTTTTTTGTTTGTTTGTTTGTTTGTTTTTTGCTGTTGTTGTTTTGTTGTTGTTGTTGTTTTGTTTTGTTTTTGGTGGGTGGTCCTTTGGGGACCCTGGAGTTGGACTCAATGATCGCCACTTGCCGAGGTGATCGGCTCCAGGGCAGACGTGTTCTGCCGCGGAGCTGGGGATCGGGCCAGGCAGGGCTAATTTTTCCGGCATCGAGCCTACTTGAGGGAGCCACCAGGACCCAGCAGCCCTCGTGAGGGAGGCTGACAAGGTGCAGGCGGAGCCAGCAGCGCCCCCTCCCCAGCCGTTCAAAAGCTGCCCCTAGGGAGTGTGGCGACCAGGGCGGGCAAACAGGGCGTGGCGCGTCAGAAGGGAGTGGCGCAGCAGTTCGCGCAGGCAGGGCGAGCAGGCAGGGCAGAGCGCTCTCCCCCACCCATACGAACACCTCCTTAACGACAGCCTCCCGTTAGCTAGGCTGCAATGGTCTCCACCAGGAATGGTGCGCTCTCCAGGAAGATGGTACACACCCAGACCGACTACCTGTTCAAAAATGCAGCAGTTCAGGTCACTGGATGAGGGTAGTACCTGAGCCTGTTGCTGCCATCGGCGGGAGGCAGAGAAACTGTGTGTGTGAGGTGCAAGCAGGTGGATGACCTGGTCCGCATGGTGGCAGATAGGATCAAGGGGGAGGTGGAGAGGTTGAGGGATATCAGCAAGTGCGAGTGGGAGATAGACTGGTGGAGTAACTCCCTGCAGGGCCTCAAGGAGAGGTATCGAGGTGAGACACCACAAATGGGGGTGGATCCCCTGCCCTGCTGCCGTCGGGCAGAGGGAGGGGACCTGGGAGTTGAGGAGGAATGGAGACAGGTCCCTGCTCGACATCGCAGGTGATGCCCGCCCCTTCCAGCCTCACTTTCCCAGGTGCCCTTATGCAACAGGTTTGAGGCCCTGGAGCTTGAGAGACTGGTGGGTGAGGAAGAGATGGAAAGTCTACCCAGGAGGATGCCTAGGGCGAGGAAGTCGACTCCACGCCTCAGAACTGCCTCCACCAGGACAGAAAGAAGGGTGATTGTTGTGGGCGACTCCCTTCTCAGGGGAACAGAGGGCCCTATTTGTCAGCCTGACCCTACCCATAGGGAAGTCTGCTGCCTCCCTGGGGCCAGGGTCAGGGACGTTGCCAGGAAGCTTCCTAACCTGGTTCGCCCCTCTGACTATTATCCTCTTTTGATAGTCCAGGCGGGCAGTGATGACATTGAAGAGAGAAGCCTCAAGGCTATCAAACAGGACTTTAGGGGGCTGGGGTGATTAGTGGAGGGAGCAGGAGTACAGGTGGTGTTTTCATCTATCCCTACAGTGGCAGGGAGGGGTACTGACAGAACACGAAAAGCCCACCTGATAAACACATAGCTCAGAGGCTGGTGCCAGCACAGAAATCTTGTTTTTTTTTGACCACGGGGCGCTTTACTCGGCACCTGGCCTGATGGCCGCAGACGGGTCCCTATCTTTTAGGGGAAAACGGATCCTGGGCCAGGAACTGGCGGGGTTCATTGAGAGGGCTTTAAACTAGGTGAGATGGGGGATGGGGCTGAAACAAGGATTGTTGGAGCTGTGCTAGGGGGAACAATGGCAAGGCTGGGGGGATAAGGCAATGGCCCAGCTGAAGTGCATCTACACCAATGCATGCAGCATGGGTAACAAACAGGAGGAGCTGAAAGACATCGTGTGGCAGGAAGGCCGCACCTCTAGGACTGTGTTCAGTTTTGGGCCCCTCGCTACAAGAAGGACATCGAGGTGCTCGAGCGAGTCCAGAGAAGGGCGACGAAGCTGGTGAGGGGTCTGGAGAACAAGTACTACGAGGAGTGGCTGAGGGAGCTGGGCTTGTTCAGCCTGGAGAAGAGGAGGCTCAGGGGTGACCTTGTTGCTCTCTACAGGTCCCTTAAAGGAGGCTGTAGTGAGGTGGGGGTTGGCCTGTTCTCCACATGCCTGGTGACAGGATGAGGGGGAATGGGCTTAAGTTGCGCCAGGGGAGTTTTAGGTTAGATGTTAGGAAGAACTTCTTTACCGAAAGGGTTGTTAGGCATTGGAATGGGCTGCCCAGGGAAGTGGTGGAGTCACCATCCCTGGAGGTCTTTAAAAGACATTTATATGTAAAGCTTAGCGATATGGTTTAGTGGGGACTGTTAGTGGTAGGTCAGAGGTTGGACTCGATGATTTTGAGGTCTCTTCCAACCTAGAAATTCTGTGATTCTGTGATCCTTGTGGGTCCCTTCCAACCTGGATATTCTGTGATTCCCTAACACTGACTCCTAACACTAACCTGTTTTCCTTTTATCTTAACCTTATCTGTTCTCTCCCTTGGGGTGACATTTGGCATAATTTGAGTGGAGTCATGTGCTATTGTTATATATGTTTAGCAGGTGTTTCACTAAGCTCAATATCATATTTGGGGTGTTAATTTTAATATTAATTGTGCAAATAATTAAGCAAAAGATTTCACTCCAGGTACTGGCATGGTCAAGATTCTGTTCTGCTGCCAAAATAGGGCAATCCCATCAACACAAGACTCCCTTATTCAGCAACCTATCATACCAAGCTTGCAGACCTCCATCCCCAAAGGTTGTATAAAAGATAAGCAGAAGCAAGCTGCTCAACTCTCCTTTGCCAAGGCCGGTGCTTATCAGTGACACTAACAAGTCTGACTATTCTCCACAATTGAACTGAATATCTTTATGTCTAACAGATATTTCATGTGTCTCTGACCTTCATCAATTTCATTTTGCACATGAAACACAAAAAATTCCATTGGAACAAATCTAATTTTATTTAAGAAAAATAAAGTGTAATTTTTTAAATTGTTGTTTTGTAACAGAAATGTTGACTATTTCTACCTTTTTCAAAGGAATACAAGCCAGGTGCCTTTTCATCACTGAGTGACCGGTCTGATGCTGCTTGGAACTAGACCTCTGTCTGGATTCCTGTGCTAGAGAAAAAGAAATGAATAACACTGTTTTATAACCATCACCTATAGCTGACGTAAGAAGTCCATATTTAAAGAAGAAAAAAAAAATATCATGCATTCTGTAAACTTAATAAAATCTAGTAAGTTTGAAAATATGTTCATTATTTTAAAGAATGGAAGAATTTTTTTGTTTCTTTTTTTTGTAAATTCTTGACACTTTGTCAAATATTTGGGGAAAACGGAAAATACAGTAGGTAGAAATGATTTTACAACTCAGCAGTTATGCTGGAACTCAAGCCTCAATCTTTTCCAGTGATCTTTATCTTGTATCTGCAGAATACAAAGTATAGTACTGAGGCCCTTGGACTCATGTCAGAGTGCATGAAATCATAAAAGGATCCTTTACCAGGGATCAGAAAAGTGATGCTTGAAATGATACAGCTTTAGTAGAATTATACAAAATGATATCAGTCTTTTCAGCATCTTTTATCATTACTACTGGAATGATAAAACAACTGGACGACTGGAATAAATCATCTCTGTTACTTTTTTATTATTATTATTTTTGTCTGCATAACCTTATAAAATAATAAATAACCTTATAATAAAAGCTCTTTTTTAATCTCTTGGAGATTTGAAATTTGGGACACCTAAGAGAAACTTTTATGAAGAAATGTACATGCTTGGGTGGAGCTGAGTGATTCTCAGAGTTTTAATGGCACACAGGAGGTAATGAAATCAGCATTACAACACCTGGCCTACCAGTAAAATTAACAGCCTAATCAGACTTTGGTCATGCCTTTGAAAGACTGAGTATCCTGAATACATCCTTGTTTGTCTCTCTTTATGATTTTCATCTAAGACCAACTTTTCCTTTCCAGGTTTCCACATTTTCATACTCACAAAGTTTGCTTCCAGTTGTTCTTTCATCTAACAGTTTTTGTATTTGTTCCAGCTAGGCCAGGCCCAGTTAAACAGAATAAAACAGAAACAATAAAAGCTAAAATAAATGTTCTTTCTGAACCATGGAAGGTCTTCTTCTAGCACATTACTATAGTTATCACCAATTTTGAGGGTTTATCTCTGATGACTTTCTCTCCCTGTGCAAATAAAGTGCAGCTAAACAACTGAGCCTTCTGGAGTTATCTTTTATGGCTAGTGTTAGTCTCAGTTTAAGGGTTCAGTCTAATTGGTCCAAAAATTTAAAAGACTTCTTGATAGCCACTTACGTGTAGGCAGGATCCCTAAATTTAGGTTGCTTTGGTACTATTGTGAGCTGCACTGACAGAAGTTGACAGCTTCTGTTCAAGCCAGCACATGCACCCTCATAACAAAGGTGATATGGTATCACCCCATAACCAAAGGGTTATTTGGCTACTTGGATAGTATCCAGGTGCAGCTGGAGGTGTATGACTATTTGGAAGTTTCTGATTTCCAAAACCGGTTTGGGGAAGAAATGAAAGTATAAATTCAGGACTAAAAAAGGAGTACTTACTGAGGTAACATGCGCAAGATGAAACGTGAAAAAGCTTCACTGCTAAGGCTCTCCTTTTAATTCTTGAGAAACGTCCAGTAGTGCTATGGAACACTAGCACTTTCATTTTCTTTCTGTAGAATAAAACTTTCTTCATTCAAAAAACAGGGAGAAACAGATAATAAAAAAAATTTATGTTGCAAAAAGCAGACCTTCCTAATCTGGAGGCCACAGTTGCTGTTAGCTGTGTACTTCCCCAGTGTTAGTCAATAAATTTGCTTTTAGAAGCTCCTCTCATTAGAAATTATAATAAAATTTTAAGAAAAAAATCCATGTAGCATGTATTAGTACATTTTCCTATGCTTACCAGGCTTTGGATTCAGTCTTCCAGGCATGCATAGCAAGTTAGTGGTTGTTTTTTTTTTGTTTGTTTGGTTGGTTGTTGTTGTTGTTGTTGTTGTTGTTGTTGTTTTTTCCTGGTGGTAGTATTTGGCCAAATTACTCCTAAGTAGGATCTGGCCTAATGTTGATGCTCAATTACTCAGAAAGGGTTAACAATTCTTGTAAATCACAAACTGAGGGACAAAAAGACAATTCCTTACTCTACCCTCATGCCCCCATTTTATTTTAATCAGGCTTTAAACGGACATTGAGAATTCAGTGCCTGATGCTCATTAAAGGAGACTATACAGCTTCCTCATCATATATGGTTTCTTCAGAAAGAGTTGCAAAGCTATTGTAACTTTGAAGAAACTGGCATGTCATGTCAGATTTCAACATCTTGGCTTTTTTTCTCTTGCTCCAGGGGTGAAGCAATGTGTTCGAGACTATTATGTGTTCCAGACTATTTTGTTAGGCATTGGAACGGGCCGCCCAGGGAAGTAGTGGAGTCACCATCCCTGGAGGTCTGTAAAAGACGTTTAGATGTAGACCTTAGGGATATGGTTTAGTGGAGGACTGTTAGTGTTAGGTCAGAGGTTGGGCTCGATGATCTTGAGGTCTCTTCCAACCTAGAAATTCTGTGTGTGATTCTGTGTGATTATCAGGCTTGACTGTTTCCTTTGGTCAGCCTGTTGGACTGTTTTTGCTGGTGTGTTCACTGGTGGTTATACAAACCAGCAGCTCTACCAAAGAAGAACTAATGAAGCCTGACTTCCTTTAGATATACAGCTCAAAGTGTTCTCCTGCACTGAGAGCATTTCTCCTCTATAGAGTCTCTGTTGTCCATCACAACATGACTTTACACCACGGCATTACTCTTGGGTGGCTGTGGGGGGGAAGCATTATTCCCAAAGTGTGGAGACCTTAGATCTGATAGGGTCGCTTCTTGAATCCAGACATCCATTTGGGTGAAGGTATTTCTAACCTGGTTAATTTGTTTGTCAAATTTGGGTAAAAGTTATCATTTCAGTTCTCCAACAGCTGGTATTAAAGTCATTGTGAGGGAGGGAAAGATGCATAAAGACATATCAAGTGCAAGGAGTATGGTCCCATTAGTCTTGCTTCTATAGGAAGCCAGAATAAGTACTTCTTGTTTTGCCTGTTCTTGGTACAAAAGCTATTAACCATCTGAAGCTTGCTCCTCGCTATTCTGTGCCCAGCAGTGTAGGCTGTGGGGTTTAATAAATTCACAAGGCAGACCACAGCTTTGCTTGAAACTGCTGAAACCACCTGTGTGACGTGAACAGGTTACCCTAGAGCAGGATACACACATGACTTTGAGCATGCATACAAGTATAAATTGCTTTCTCAGAAGAGAATAAATCATCTTTGTTCTGAAGAACCTTCCAAAGCATCTTTGTTTTGATATTCATCTGCATCAGTGAAGTTTATTCTCTGTCTAATATAATTTTTCAATGTTAGATCACTGAATCTGTAGTAAAGTTTGTCAAAATAAGGAAAAAGTTGATCAAAAAATCCCTCTTTGTTTGAACAACATTTGTTATCATGTTCTTTAGTCAAAAAGAAAAAACAAACAAAAAACTGTAGCATTTCTTACACTATCCATTTCCTTTTGGTTTTCCTATTTTTTTTTTTCTGTTTTTAATATTTTCATTCAGCTTAAATGGTTAAGGGTTTTTCATCCTGTTTGAACAGAATGAGATTCTGGCTTTCACTATCTAGCAGTGACAAAGTACCTAATGGGGTGCGCAAATAATGCCTTTCCAGAATAATTTTCAGAGCTTCTCCTTTCCAGTAAATTCATTTAAAAATATATATATAATATATAATATATAATATATGATATATGATATATGATATATATTATATAATATATGATATAATATATATAATATATAATATATAATATATAATATATAATATATAATATATAATATATAATATATAATATATAATATATAATATATAATATTATCACCAAATCACAGAATTTCTAGGTTGGAAGAGACCTCAAGATCATCGAGTCCAACCTCTGACCTAACGCTAGCAGTCCCCACTAAACCATATCCCTAAGCTCTACATCTAAACGTCTTTTAAAGACTTCCAGGGATGGTGACTCCACCACTTCCCTGGGCAGCCTGTACCAATGCCTAACAACCCTTTTGGTAAAGAAGTTCTTCCTAACATCTAACCTAAAACTCCCCTGGCGCAACTTAAGCCCATTCCCCCTCGTCCTGTCACCAGGCACGTGGGAGAACAGGCCAACCCCCACCTCACTACAGCCTCCTTTGAGGTACCTATAGAGAGCGATAAGGTCGCCCCTGAGCCTCCTCTTCTCCAGGCTGAACAAGCCCAGCTCCCTCAGCCGCTCCTCGTAGGACTTGTTCTCCAGACCCCTCACCAGCTTCGTCGCCCTTCTCTGCACCCGCTCAAGCACCTCGATGTCCTTCTTGTAGCGAGGGGCCCAAAACTGAACACAGTACTCGAGGTGCGGCCTTACCAGAGCTGACAGGGGGACGATCACCTCCCTAGCCCTGCTGGTCACACTGTTTCTTATGCGAGCCAGGATGCTGTTGGCCTTCTTGGCCACCTGAGCACACTGCTGGCTCATATTCAGCTGACTATCCACCATCACTCCCAGGTCCTTCTCTGCCTGGCAGCTCTCCAACCATTCCTCTCCCAGCCTGTAGCTCTGCTTGGGGTTATTGCGCCCCAGGTGCAGGACCCGGCACTTGGCATTGTTGAACTTCATGCAGTTGATCTCAGCCCATCGGTATATATATATATATATATATATATACCCTTTATCTTGCATATTTTGAGTGCTTATCCAAAGCTTTCCTGAAGCTGAAGAAAGGAATAACACATCCTTCAAATCTCTGAGTCAAAGATTTTTGCACTGTTAAAATGATTTAGTTATATTTCAGTAACTCAATAAGCTAAATTAATACTAAGTGTCAGATATAACTAAGATCTGACTTCCTTATTGTGAAGTTCAGAAGGGAAACCAATTCTATTGATCCTGCTGAAGCTCATTCCTATATGTGCTATTATATTGCAAAACAGTTGTTTTCAGCTGAATTAATGCAATAGAATACATAGGCACTTTTGTTAAAGTCACTCCAACCTAATTACAAATTTAACTAGAATTTTTGCAGTGTATGTACACTTAACAGCACTTCATCCGTAAAACAAAGAGACAGAAAAATGGATAAAAAAGCACTTCTAAATTCTTCAAGTGTTTACTGCTAGTTTTTGCTATCTGTTTAGTCTGTTCCTCATTGTTAGTATGCCAGATTTTGCCTGAACTATCCAATTATCTTATGCAAAACACAGACTGTGATACCCTTATGTAGAACATTTTCTTACACAGTAAGTCTCTTTCATTTCACCAGAAGAATTTATGTGAGGTATTATTTGACATAAATGAATCAAACTCAATCCTGTATTTCCAACTTTTCATCTTCACTAAGAAAAGCAAGCTGCAATCACATATGTTGCATCAACCATTCTGTGAAATGACTAGGCAGCGTGGATTGTTCTGAGAGCTTCTGGTCTTAAATTATTAAATAAATATATAAAGTTTCTAGTTTAGAGCAGGAAATTCTAGTAGTTTTGTGACAAACTTGCTTTGAATGTTATCATTACTCAAGAGTTTTCTGCATGAGGGACAATCCATTTAGATCCTGGTTTCTTTGGGCTTTTTTCTTTATATGCTGTTCTTGTGCTTTGCATTTTTTAATAATGTTTCAAACATTTCCAGCATTTCCATCTTAAAACATGGTAAGACTTGGTAAGATGAATGTCTGCAATTACCCTCAGTTGTTTAAATGGTTTCTTTTGTAACACAAGACATAAGAGAATTTCATATCCTCCTCTCATTTCCTTTGCAAAAGCTTCTCAGCTTTTCCATAGTGGAGAATATGTAGCCAGCTTTTCTGAAGAAATAGAACTTAATGTTTTCTAAAAAATACTCCACATGAAAAAAAAAAAAAAAAAAAAAAAGTATATATATTAATTTATTGTAGCAAAGCATTAAATTGGCGAATACGAAAATCCCACTGGTACCTCTTTCAGAGTCAGAATAAGAAGACACTAAGCTATTTGATCAATTTTTAGCTATAGTCTTCAGCTTGTACATAAAAGTTCTGCTTCCCATTCCAGCCAGCCAGCTAAGAGTGAGGATATATAGCACATTTACCTTTAAAATGCAGATACCATTTCCCAACATCCTTTAACTACTTTTGTCTCATAACAGAGAATGGTGTGAACTTTAGGAATATAGATGTATCCTGAAATGGAATAGCTGCACTCATAAGGAAAAAGTCAAATTGCCAACTCCTATTGGGGAGAAAAATTTTTATGTGGGAAGAGAGAGAGATAGATAAAGTGAGGGCAAAGTTTAGGTGGATTTTCCTACAACTTCTGTTTCCCTTCTCACATTATCTCCTAACAAGGCTGACTCAGTGTTTCACAGCTATTGATCTAATTGGTACCATTACTTGTATTGATAATAGCAAAGCTGATTGTTTTTTAGACTGCTGGAGTTTATTTTTAATTGTTTACTTCTAAAGTATCATGAAAGTTACACATCACTTTCTGGAAACATCTGAAATCCCAATTAAGAATTACTTGATTTTTGATATATTATGTCTATTCTAAACTGTATTTTCTCAAGAAAGCATATAAAGCCAAATTTAACAAGATCTTAAGTTATTTTTATTTCAGTTAAGACTTGTAAGTTGTTGAGTAAACATATCTCTTTGTTACAGTCAGTTACCTAAGAACTTTTGCTGAATATTTAAATTCCATCAGTTTCATTCCAGATGCTTTATGGCTATGTTACTGAAGCTTTCTGGTTTCTGAAAATAGCTTCTTAGTTGCATCTGAAAAACTTCTCTGCTGGTTTAACTGCCACCTTTTGTTGTCAGTGATATTGTAAATGTAGAATGAAAGTGCTAAAGTATAGAGAGGAAAGAACACGTATCTTTTCCCATTCTCAGAAAGTTTTTTGACTTTGTGCTTACTGAGTATGCATGATGCAAGAGAAAGCATTTGGTCTCACCTGTGAAGTGGGAATGTGGCAGAGGAAAAGCTCTGCATGATCAGACCAAAAGTTGCAGCTAGCCCAATTTTCTCTCACTGAAAATGGACAATTACAATTCATTAAGAAAAGAGCTTTCTCCTGCTTTACCTTCCTGACTTCTATTTTAGGCTCTTCTAGAGCTTTAAATCACACATGTATTTTTATGTGTAATACTCACTGCTTGATCTCTCCTCCTTGTAGTACATTTACAAAAAATAAAATAAAATAAAATAAAATAAAATAAAATAAAATAAAATAAAATAAAATAAATAAAATAAAATAAAATAAAATAAAATAAAATAAATAAAATAAAATAAAATAAAATAAAATAAAATTAAATTAAATAAAATTAAATTAAATTAAATTAAATTAAAAAGTACATTTTCAAACTTTATTTAGACAGAACACTTCCTTAGCATGGAAGAGTTACTAAAGTCCCACTGCCTGGTAATGTCTTTTAATGACCTTGACTTTTGGAGTGATAATAAAGCAGTTTCTGACTGATCTTTTCTATTATATTGTTGATTTTTATGAGTATCTGACAAATACTACATATTCACCTTTTACACAGAAAAATCCTTGTCAGCGTAGGCTTTCATCATAGAGACATTTTTACATATTTTATTAATTTGGTTACCACTTTCTGAACTTTTAAAATGTAGAATTACAATGAATGTAATGAATGTACACAATGAATGAATGTAGAATTACAATGAATCAGCAGAGAATTGACATGCACTTCATCTGTAGCACTTTGATTTTCTAGATGAATTTAGTCTGAACTTGTCATTATTTAGAAGGGATTCATGGTTGTTTCTTCCTCTGCCACATCATAACATGCTGCTGAGCTGCAGCTCCAGAAAGCTGTGTAGGGACCTATTTTTTCACTGTTGTCTTCATTTATTATTGGTACGGTATTTACTTTTATTACATTTATTATTGGTACAGTAGACCATGGTCTACACCAAGAATGTGACAAGAACTTTTCTTGGAAGAAGAAGATTGGCCTTCCACAAAGAGTTGAAAAGAAAATGAAAGACAACACCTAAATAAAATGAAAATGAAATAGTTGTGATCAACAGAAAGAAATGGTAAAATTCACAATTGCATTTTAACTCCTTTTTGAGTTGTATGAGCATTGTTTCAATAGAAAGGTATAGTAGTGAGCAAGATATCCTCAAGGGTCAGAATAAGTTACAGTCATTTGTCTTGTTTCGTTTTTTGTATGGCATCTGTTTATAGCATACAGAATTATATCTTATGGTATCAGTTCAATTAATAGAAACATTTCATAAGAACACGCATTAAGGGATGTATCCTTTGTTTACTGAGAAATTGTTAAATGGATGTTAAATGGTTGCTCAACTTTAAAGCTGGGCCTGCTCTGAATGTGGATTTGGAACAGAGATGGCACTCCTGAGATAAATTGTTTTGTGAGCCTGAATGAGAAGAAACCTGTACTGCCAAACTTACATTTGCCGGAATATTTGCCAGTTGTTAGTTTAATTGAAGGTTTGCCAGAACTCCACTCTGAATAAGAGCATATAAATTTTGGAGACTACATCTGTATAGCTGCACATGAGATATAGGAGCACTATCATTTGTTCTTGCTCTACCAAAATGGTTTTCTCTTAAAACTAGCCTACTATTATAGCAAAAATTACCCAATAGATTTAGGGTATAGAATTCCTGTTCAGTTGGGCTATCAAAGCATCTAAACAAATCAACTAAATATGGGAAAGATTTTTCAGATCTGATCTTTTTACGAGCAGATTAAAGCATGGTTTTCATTTATTTCAGTTTAAAACTGTTTCAGGATTATATTCAGCTGTTCAAAAGAAAGGCTAAAATCCCAGACACCCAGGAAGTCTTCAGCAAATTCTGCTGCTGCAACTTCTGACAAAGCCAACGTTTAAGGGACATACAGGATATCAGCAGGTCAACATTATCTGTAAAACCCCCCAAAAAATAAAGCTGTAAAATGCTGTATACGGAGAGATAGTATGACATGGTGAGAAATATCAACTATCACAAAGGACAAAAGTTGCTGGAGGCTTCTTCAGCTTAGACAAAACAAAGATAAAAAAAAAAAATAAAGCAAGATAAACTGCCAATGTATGAATGGAATGGAATTGTTGATAAATGTAATGTTATCAACAAAGACTACATCTTTCAGGGTGTTACAGTAAAAATATATCAATGAGGTATACTGCAGGCAACTTGAACTCTTTCTGTTCACGTTCAAAATGATGGGACACAAACTTACACAGATTTTGAATGTGATAAGGTACTCATGCTACCATACCTTGCCCCTCAGCAAGATTGCCTCAGATTTAATATCACCCTATGTGGCTTTTGAAACACACTGAATTTGTTCAAGCATTTTCACAATATAGTATTTGGACATATTTTTTAATATCCTTCTCCTGAGTAAGCTGCAAAGCAAAAAGAAGAGTGACACAATTGAGTAGGCAGCGTTAGAAAGTGGAGGGCAATCAAAAGTGGAGGTAAGCAATCAAAATTTTGACCATGAGCCAGCAGTGTGCCCTCTTGGCCAAGAGGGCCAATGGGATCCTGGCATACGTTAGAAGGGAGCGTGGCCAGCAGGTCAAGGGTGATGATCCTCCCCCTCTACTCTGCCCTGGTCAGGCCTCACCTGCAGTACTGTGTCCAGTTCTGGGCTCCCCAGTACAAAAAAGACAGGGATCTCCTAGAAAGAGTCCAGCGGAGGGCCACAAAGACAATATGGGGCCTGGAGTATCTTCCCTACGAAGAAAGGCTGAGAGACCTGGGTCTGTTCAGCCTGGAGAAAAGAAGACTGAGAGGAGGTCTCCTCAGTGTATGTAAGTACCTGAGGTGTGGGAGACAGAGGGACCTGGCCAACCTCTTTTCAGTTGTTTGTGGGGATAGGACAAGGGGTAATGGCCACGAGATAGAGCACAGGAAGTTCTGCACAAACATGAGAAAGAACTTCTTCACGGTGTGGGTGACAGAGCACTTGAACAGGCTGCCCAGGGAGGTTGTGGAGTCTCCTTCTCTGGAGATATTCAAGGCCTGTCTGGACACCTACCTGAGTAGCCTGCTCTAAGGAACCTGCTTTGGCAGGGGAGTTGGACCCGGTGATCTTTCGATCAACGGGAAAGTGAAGCCTGTGAGTAGAGATAAAAAAAATTTATTAAGACAGAAAAATGATAGTAACTATAATAATAATAACAATAATGATGATAATAGTACTACTACTAATAATGTGTGTGAAACAAGTGATGCACAGTGCAATTGCTCACCACTCGCTGAGCCTAACCCCGAGCAGTCTGGCTCCCCCACCCCAGCTAGCCCCTCCTATATATTGTTCAGCATGACGTCAGATGGTATGGAATACTCCTTTGGCTAGTTTGGGTCACCTGTCCTGGGTCTGTCTTCTCCCAGCTCTTGCTGCACCCCCAGCCTGCCCATTGGCAGGACAGAGCAAGAAGCTGAAAAGTCCTTGGCTTGCTGTAAGCACTGCTCTGAAACAATTAAAACATCAACATGTTATCAGCACTCTTCTCATCCTAAACCAAAATATAATACCCTACCAGCTACTAGGAAGAAACTTAACTCTGTCCCAACTGAAACCAGGACAACACGGTTGGTGTTTTTTTCCTACTAAGCAGTAAGCCTAGCTAGTATGTATGTATGAATACTATGACTATGATCTTACAGCACATGAATGATTGGAAGTATATTATCAATAATTATACAAAATATTTACATAATATACAATAAATATAACATATAATAGGTAAAGTACACATTATTAGTGACATATAAAATACTACGAAATAATAGTAATATAAAATAATAGTAATATAAATGCAAAAATATATGTAGTAAATTATTATATTGTGTTGCTTAAAGCTATTATATGAAGTCTTCATGAACATAAATCAGAAAATGTTATCTAATAATTAATCTCTTCTGATTCCAAAACAAATTTCATAAATTGGAGCCATTAGTCAAACTAAAATATTTTCATTTGTAAGTTCTTATTTAATTTTGAGGGAGAATCACCATATTTCTATCAGAATCATAGCAATAATTTGTTTTGGATGAAGCATCTACAGTTGCTATTTTTCAAGAGGTTACCACGACTTACATGAATGGATTAGAGAAGATCCATTCTCCAGCATCCATTACAGTAAACAGCATGTCACTTTAAAACCCCTGGAAAAGAGTTTCAATGCTATTTCAGTTTTCAGTTTGGCTTTTGAAAATCTGTCAAAGGTTTGGTTGTATCTCACCTATCAGAGTAGACCAAGCCAGAGACTTTTAAAGAGTTTCAGGTGAAAGAATTCAACTAGTCCTTCAAGATGCAGTGTTAATGAATTTGCCTTTCAGAATTTTTATGTACATCCTGTACTTAGCCTAATATACAGGCAGTAATTCAAAACAGTCAGCTAAAAATGCTCTTTTGCTTAGCTGTGATTTACATTATCTTAAAGATCTTTACTTTCTATTATGTCACAAAATAATGTCCTTCTATTAGTATTTTAAGTTCAAAATGTTTGAAAGTTTTTTTCTCTCTTGCCTTCTTGTGTACATGTATTCTTTGCTATACAGTGTACACCACTAGGGCATTCCCTTATTCCTTCTTACTATATTAAATCACTGCATCCAAGTCCCTCTTTAAAACTCAAGTTATAAGAAAATACATACGTTTAGACATGAAGACAGCAGAGGAGATGCCTAGTTAGAACTTAACTCAGTGGAGTTAGAAGTAGATCCACTTATACCTCCAAGAATAAAATATCAAGTAGTTGGAAACTTCTGTGACAAGTTAGAGAGATTATGAGTCAAAATATCGAAAAGGCAGGAAAGACAGAAAACAACAGGATCATTAGGAACATATCTGAATTCCTGTTTCCTCAGCTGGAGTAAAGAAAACTGTTTGGCCTGAGATTCCAGTTTATGAGGGATTATAGAGGCAGTTGGAAGAAAGTACCTTCAGACTAAAGAACTACGAGTTCATGACAAAAGAATAGGCAGGCTTACAACTGTGGTGCCAAAACTGGTACCTTATTTACTCTAAGTGTTTTCTTCCCATATGTTAAATTAAGAACAACTAATCCATTCTCTAGAGACAGAGGATCAGCACAGCCATAGTTATTTTGTTCTCACTGAATCTTTCAAGCACTGTCAGGGGTTTCAATGAGACTGCTTTTGTTTGATTTACATCATAGGAGAGAAACTACATCTACCATTTGGTATGTTGTACAGTTGATATTATTGTATTACCAGTATTTACCAAAGCTTTCCAGAAAGTGTTTCAACTGCATATTGCAGTTTTACCAATTAATTTGAAGTGTTTTATGCAAAGGTTTTATGTTGTTACAAAGTATTAAAGCGTCATATTATTCAGAGAAGTCTTTCTTTTATCTACTGACTGTGTTTATTCCACATTAGCATGAAAAATGCTAATTTTTTGCAATGTGTACAAACTTCAAAAGTCTGAAAAAAAAAAAATCTAGACCTGTACATGTATATATTTATACATAGTGGAACACTACAAAGTTCTTCTTTTGTATGTTTCATATACTGCTACATATTTTCCCAATGAAAATTGACAAATATATATATATATATTATTCCCATGTATCAAGTTATTTTTCAATTTTTAAGACATACTATTAAAAGATTTTCTGCTATTATTTAGAATTTCATGATAGTTTTTCTGTATTTTGTGTTAAACGCTTTCTATGTCAACATAAGTGATTGACCTAACTGGTAAAATTAATAGAGATAAAATAAAATAAAATAAAATAAAATAAAATAAAATAAAATAAAATAAAATAAAATAAAATAAAATAATAATAATAATATGCATTTGTAGTCTCTCCTGTGGGGGAGGGGGGAGGAGCGGAAAGAGAGCCAACAACAACTCTTTTCCTATTTTCCTCTTCAACATTTCTCTCACAATATCATTAGACTTCTGGCCTTAGCAATGGCAGGATACAGCCCACTCTTTTTTCAGTCACCATCCCCTATAGGTCTTTAAAAGATGTTTAGATTCAGAGCTTAGTGATATGGTTTAGTGGAGGACTTGTTAGTGTTAGGTTAGAAGTTGGACTCAGTGATCTTGGAGGTCTCTTCCAGCCTAGATGAATCTGTGATTCTGTGACAAAGCTGTATCTTGAAGTGGTCCAATGGATTCAATGGTCAATGAGTTACAAGAGCACAAAAAGGTAACAAGAGGATAGCACTTCCCTCCCTCCCTCCCTCCCTCCCTCCCTCCCTCCCTCCCTCCCTCCCTCCCTTCCTTCCTTCCTTCCTTCCTTCCTTCCTTCCTTCCTTCCTTCCTTCCTTCCTTCCCTCCTTCCTTCCCTCCTTCCTTCCCTCCTTCCTTCCCTCCTTCCTTCCTTCCTTTTTAACATTGCAGGGATAGTACTAGCAACATAAGCACATGAATTAATAGCAATTGCCCCTCTAAGTGATTTCATAGTTCAGATGTATTTATTAGCCATGCAAAGACATCATTGATGTCTTGGTTTCAATAACTATGCAGAGTTTATTGTTGTTCTTTTAGGTTATTACACATAAAAAGAACAGCAGGTTTGGTATACGTACATGCAGTCCTTAACTGCACTGACATAAGGTTTGAAAGCATTAAACGGAAGAGGAAAATTGTGATTTTCAGTGATTGTTATGTTATGTCTGAATTCAGGTTTCAACAATCATCCCTCAAAAATGGCTAGTGAAGACAGGCAGCTGTCATGTGTTCCAGCTAGAGCAGTGGCTGCTGGGTACTCTGTGAGCCAGCTACAGTTAGAACAAACATCCTTACTTTTTTACTCCTCACTCCACAAATCACCTACCAAAACTATATGGTGGGTTTTTTGTTTGTTTTTTTTGTGTGTGTTTTTTTTTTTTTTTTTGTGTGTGTGTCCCAGTATCAGAAGATACTGTGATACATACAAAAACATCAGAAGATACTGTAATACATACAAAAACATATTGCAGCTATATTCCTTCTTTTCTTACACCATATCTAAGAAGGTTTGTTTGTTTGTTTTATCTATTTTACCACTGTTGTATCTATTTTGAATTCAAGAGAATAATGATGACATAAAATAAAGACACAAAATTAAGAGTACCAACCAGTATTCATCAGAATTATTTGTGGCAGAAGGATCATTCTTGATTGCATAGTTTCATTTTAAAAGAGGAATTGAGTTATCTAACATTTCCCCTTGAGATCATTTTTAGAAATATTTTATAAGCACGATCATGTAGTTAAACAAAGCTAAAACAGGAATTACAGGTGGAGAAGTGATTTTTGAGATAAAGACATGGTCCCAGCAAGTTAATTTAAATTTGCATGACCAACAATCAAAGATCTAGGATGAGAACCCACCTTAATTAAGCTTTTTTTCCTTTTTTTTTTTTTTTTAATTCCCTGCCTTATGCACACTTATGGCCTTATATATATAATGACAGAAAATATCATGTACTCATAACTACTCTTTACAGCAGAGCCATTGTGCAGATAACCTACCTGGGGCTTTGGATTTGCAGAGGGAAGTATAAAATAGTAAGCTGACTATGCTAGACAAGATAGGAAATTAAGATTTAGACCCAGCACAGAGAAATGAATGAGTGGGTTGTCTATACACTCATTTACTATAGAAAGGATTTTGTTTTTCCCCTGTGGCAAACTGTATTTGCTACAGCTGACAAGAATAAGATGCAGCAGCTCAAGAAAACATTAGTGAATATTTTAGCATCAATTGCAAAAATAATATGGAAAAGTCATATTGTTAGGGAATTTTTATTGCCCCCCTTGAGAGATATTAAAAAACATGTTTTGTACTTAAATATAGAAAGTTGTAATGAACACTGCATTGGACAGCGTCTTACTGCTGCAAGCCATTCTACAAGGAGTCTGCAAAGATACATATCATCCAATTCATTACATTTATTTACCCCAGCACCAGTCCTGTGAGCATCAGCCTGGAACACCCTAGCCTGGCCTTGGCTTCATGTGCTAACACCAAGTGCCCTTGAACACTCCTATTCCACCGTTGCTACAAAACAAAGCTGTGGCTGTTTCTTGTATCATTGTGAAAGAAAACTTCACTCCCTTACAAGAAGTCCTTCTGTCCCTGGTTTTCCCAATTCCAGCCAGTTTCACCCTTTCTGTAGTCAGGTCTTCTTGCCCTCCATACCACATCATTCCTTAGTCACACATTACCATTGCTGAGCAGTTAAAATTTGAATTTCCCTTTCAGTATCCTCTTAGTACTTTTGCTTTCCAAGATTTAAATGAATGTCTTATGGACACTTTACATTCCACCATCCCAAGTATTAGAGCTCTTATCATAGAGCTGACTGGCATCCTCTGTGAGCCACACAGTAATGCTCTGCTGATGAGCCACCTGTACCCCACAGACTGTACAAATTGACAGGAACATTCTGAAAGATCAATAAAGTGAGATCCCAGAAAAGCAAAAAGCCACACTCACGTTAAACTGAAGATTTTTCTCTGTAGTCTGAACCTTTACCATCTTTGAATATCTTATAAATATATAAGAATTCACCTTTCTTGGAGAAAGAAAGCTCCTTTTATAACAGAACTATATGGCATTTTCTGTGCAGAGTAAGCAATCTTAGAATTTTTGATACATAGGATGATGTATCAAAATGATGATGGGATAACATAATGTACCCTGATGAAAAAAAAATAATAATTATAAAGAATAATGAATGCTTAAAAGGAGAGGAGAGGAGAGGGGAGGGGAAGGGAGGGGAGGAATATTTAATTAATCTGTTTTTTAAGTTTGCTTACATTGAAGATAACTGTTTCATCTCTTATGATCTAGTTAGCCTTTCCTTCTAACTATATAGGTCAGCCTAGAAAATGATGGAGAAAAAAATGGAAAAAAAAAAAAAAAAGTGAATTCTGATTGTAGAAAAAGTTTAATGGTGATAATAGGGTAGCTTAAATAAATATTTTTTGCTTTAACCTACCTTTCCCACCATAATTCAACTCCTGCATTGTAATGGAGATTTCCCACTGATCCAGCTCCATTAAATAAAATCACTCTAGAGCTTTTCAGATCAGAGAGGAAACATATCTTCACTTATATGCCTCCAAGTGATGTGGCAAAGCCTTTTACTTCCCTCTCTTTTCTCTCTTTTTGCTGCTTTCTCATTTGAGGTATCATATATCCCATGGCAGTCATATACACAGTTCTGTAAGTCTACAGTTTGCAATTTTATTTGGCTGCTACTCACAGGCTGGTTTTGCTCCTTTTTTGCCTGACTATGATTCCTGCAGAGTAGCAATCAGAATCTGGGCTGTAATTACTCAGCCACCTAAAGCTGCCTAGGTGAATGGAAGAAAAACAACACTACTAGACAGAACAGAGTATTATAAATGCTTTTGATTCAAGAAGAATTTGGTGCATGGAATCAGTGAGTTCAGGAAACTTAAACAATATACATCTGGGTTCATAGGGGTTGGTTTGAGGGTCAGCTATCTTCAAGACGTCTTGTTTAAGAGTACCTGAATGCAATACCAATTCATCAGAGATAAGGTTAGAATGATGCTATATAAAATTTTTATACTTCCATTACAAATGCTGGTGATATCAAGATCTATCAAATTATTGTCTGGGTTTTTTCAGTCTTTATTAACTGGTGCAGTGAACCTGTTTCCTTTTTCTTTGTGTTTTGATCTTATGTTTGTTTTTGACAGTAGTTTACCCTCCTGCACACAATAAGGAAACAAGGAAGCTTAACAACCCACCCACCTAACACGCCTAGTGACTTGTCTGTCTAGGATCTATGTGTAAATGAGAGAAAGAGAACTATCTAGCGAATGATTTGGGATACACAACTTTGTCCCCTATCTGAATTTATTCCCTGGAGGAATATTTATACCTTTCCAGATATATATGCACACTAGCCTCCAATCTCAAAGTTGGGTGCTAGGTGGTATGAAAGTCCACCATGATCTAAAGCAATGCATGAAGAGGTGATCTGCATTCTTAATTCCATATTTCAATGTTAAAGCTGTATTTTCTGATTTTTGATTAGTGACTTTCCAGGTTTAAGGGGGGATGTTGTATGTGGGAGGTTTTTACAGCAAAGTACAAACCAAGTGCTATGACCTGATGGATAAATAATGTTGTTAGGTCCACCTGTATACAAAGACTCAGTAACATTACCTCCATGTTCAATTTAGCACAAAATCTCCAGTAACAAACCTCACATTTCTGTTTGTAATATCTAAAGAATCAATTCTAAATGCACTTAATCTGTTTCTGTGAGGTCTCCACTCACCCACAGACATTTAACCAATCATTACTGAAGCTGCTTCTAATGCTCTAAATGCCTGATGAGCTTCAGGCCATGGCTATTTAATTATTGAAGAAGTGTTTTAAGAAGTGACGGAGAAACATTGCCTTCTTCCTTGATGTATTACACTCTTACTGTGGCCTGATCCAGAAAACAAGGAGGTCTGTATAAGTATTTACATGAACCAAGGCAAATCATTATTCAGGCTCTTCAGGCTCAGCGCTGTTTTTTTTTGTTTGTTTAGTTGGTTGTTCTTTCTTGTTTGTTTGTTTTGTTTTGTTTTAAACAGTCTCCTTCTCTTGTTTTTGCCCTCGTAGCTTTCTATCTACACTTGCAGGCTGATCTGATTCTACTGAATAATTGATTGTATGGTATCATATCATTCCAAGTGCATCCTCATTTCCCACTTCTTTGTTTATATACAGTTTTTGTTGCTGTTTACTTTTTAAACTGTTAAAAGTTTTTTGCTTGCTTGTTTTCCCTGTTGCCTTTAGTACTAATCAAAGAGTACTGAGTGTACTGTTCAGGGCTGTTGGGGATAGGAGAAAGAAGAGAGAAAAAAAATGGTGCGGGGTGGGGAGAAGGAGTAATGAATTTTAATTCTCTGGCTCCTGTAAAGTTTTGCTTCTAGTGTTCACATTTCATGCTTTACAGGTGAATGTATTTTATTCCCATGATCTCTACAAGTCTGTTCACACATACTGAAGATCACTCTCCAGAGTATGGCCTTTCCAAGCCAGTATGTAAACAACTCTTTCATAAATTAGGGGTCTTCTCAGCCTAATTGCTTCTCTTGTACATGTTTTGAGGAGATAATGGAAGAAAGTGCTACTCCATCTCTGCTCACAGATTATAAAATGTGTTTTGCTGTTATCAACAACAGGTGAAGAAAACTGCACAATTGTGGATCAGGTCAATTACTTCTACATGTAGTCTTATCATGTGGTAATCACTGCAGTGCCTGAATGCCTCTGGCAGTACATGAAGCAGCACAAAAGGTCTGTCACATTTCGTCCACTCAGCTTCAGGAGTCTGTTAAGTGAAATGTTGCATAATAGGCAAAAGTATAGCCTTGGCTGTTGTATGGGAAGGATAGTTGGGTTTCTTTGTGTGTGTCTTTAATATAGCTATCTTTAAAATTAAGTTTTATAACTTCCTGGAACCTCCTGCTAGATCAGTCAGTCTAAATTTCATCTACTGCAGGTGGTTATCTCTCTCCTTGAAGAGCTCCATTATGTCAGTCAAGCAAAACTACTGGGGACAGTTTTCATCTAGTTTTTCTAGATAACATCAGGTCAGGCTATGGAGAATTTGGATGAAGCTTGTGTATAGTGGTAATATTCCATAGAAAATCCATTCCGAGAATATAAAGATTGCAGTGTTCAAGGAAACAAGACTGTGTTGTGCTTCACTTTTTGTAGAATACAGAATATAGAATTTCACATGAGCATCCGTTTTACACATTTACCAGCAGGAGTTCAGAACAAGGCTAATGGCAAATCAGCAAGTTCATAGAGATTTTGATTTCTGTTATTTGTTTTTTTTTTAATTTGTAAAGGAACATGAAATATTTCTTCAGAAATATGTCACTGTGCTCAAGTGACTCTCTTATGCATAACTAATGGAGAATAGTCCAAGTGATAAGTTAGTAAATGTGTCACAAGCTGATGTTTGCAGTTCCAGCTAGGCTCCATATGCACATTTAGGTGTCTAAATACACTTTGTAATCTAGCCCTCAGCTATTTAGGCATTTGAAAGTGAGACTCAGAATTTCGTGTCAGTTGCACGGTTTTGTATAAACTACCTTAAACATATTAAAATGTTTTTCCTATAAACACTTGTGGAAGTGCATAGCTGATATTTATTTATTTAAACTTTCTGACATTATGTCTCTATAAATATTTTAAAATATACTAAAAGAATACTGAATTTAATTTAAATGTAATTATTTGATAAAAGTTCTGTGTATTCATTACACAGAAAGAATATGTAGTTTCATTGGTAATTACTGTCACTTTCTGTAATTCATATCTGCCATGTGTTAAAATAGTTTTTTATATCATCATTTTTTGTTGTGTCTGCTAATTAGGATAAGCATGAATGCTATTTACTCATTGAAATTAAGAAAAAATAATATAGTCACCTATTACCCCTTATCATCATTTCATAATTGTAATGGTGTTACAAGATGAACACATTTTTTTTTTTCTGTTCAGTAGATCAGATTTTCCCGCTTTGTGCAAAACAATTGGATACACAGGTATGACACACGTAAGCTTTTCTATAAATTGCAGGATCCCAAAAGATTGCTGTTAGAAACTTGTAGATGCAACTTATGTGAATTTATCCAAGGGCAAAAGTGGTCACCATGAGCTATCTGAAATGTTCATGTGTAATACCTTACTACTGCTTTTGAAGGTGAAATGCACATGCAGACCAAAAGACACAGAGTCTGTGACTGTTGAGCTTAGTAGTGTCTTAAATTGGAATCATAATTTTTCATCCATAATAGAATAAAATATTATAATGCTTCCTTTGTTTCACAAAATTCTTCACCTTCACAAGAGGTGATTGATAAATACCAATTACTATTATTATGTATATTTAATAATCTTGTAAATTTTAATTTTATAAAGAAAGGTAAAAGTTAAAAAGGAATAACACATAAATAATTTGCTCACAGCAAATAATTTACTTGAAGTCAGGAAACAAACAAACAAAAACACAAAAAATAATTATTAAGCCTGTTACAAAGCCTAAGAAATAAAGGACTTTCAGTCTGCATCAGAAAATACTCTCAGAAAACAAAGAAGCAAATTAAAATTGAATTTTTATCCTTAGAAATATTCTCAAGAATCTACGTAACACATCAAGTTTCTGAGATGTAAGTGAATTGCATAGTGAAAAGCACAACTGAATTCTGTGACACAGAAACACAGGTATTCTAGCAGTAGATCTAGAGATACCTTTTTAAAGGTTTATATGCTGGTATTTATCCTTCTGAAGCTTCTTCACCACAAGGTTTCCCTTACGCACATTTTTTCTTATTTGATCCTATTTGATATTTTCCTATCACTGCATTAATGTAAAGCTGGTCATCTGATGCAGTTCCATCTGTTAAGTATTTCACAATAAGATTTTCATGTTAATTATGTCTTTGCACCCATCCATATAACTATGACTGGAATCAAGCACATGAGTTCCTTTTATCGCTTTATCTTCTCAGTTAGAACCAGGAGTTGCAAGGTCAGGAGAGGTACCCACCACGTACATACAAATAGCAATGGGAATGTCATCGCTGTCACCTCCAACATTTCTCCAAAGGAGGACTGTACTCCTCAACAGAAGGCTGTAGTCAAGCAGAAAGCAAGGTCAGGAGGAAAGGCAGCATAAAACTCCACTGCCAGCCAGCATGATGGTTTTGTTTAGAGCTCAGTTTGAGTCCAATCTTTTGTATGAGAGCTTAGTAAAAGCTGAAACATTTGACTGGAATGTTGTTGTTCTAGGTGACTAAGTAACTTCCAGCATTTAAACTCAGACAGCTGAAGTTCTTCTCTTCAACTGGGTCTCAGTAGTTTCCAGTCTGATAAAGCTGTGACAACTGGGTGAGGCTAAATCTTGAGCTGCACCACTGTTCATCATTAGCAAATCTACCCATTCATTTTGTTTATTATGGACTACGGGTTATGAGTTAATATATGTTGGGATGTCCTCTGTCTGGAAGTAAATGTTATTCTTTGCATACAAAATCAGGTATTACTGAGCAGATGCAATAAAAAATATTTAAACAGATACCTGAATTGCAGGTATGGATCTTCCAACATTCTATATTTATTGCACATCTTTTCTGTAGATAATTTTGCTTATTTATCTTGTAAAAATGTGCATTTTGAATTTTTATAACATAACTTACCTATTCCATTTCCAAATCTGTCTTCTTTGGAATATCTCTGGAAAGTTATGACACTAATTATAAAGAAACCATTGAGTTATTCCAGCTTGAAAAACAATGGAATTTACAAAGAGGTCCACACTGCAGAAGGTGGGGTTCTTAGGAGCTGACATATAACATCAATGTAGAGAGAACCTTGGTATATAATATTCTGCATGTACATATGTGCATGCATGTATTCAGTTAGATAATGTACAAAAAGTAAAGGCCTACAAACATAACGTAAGACACTAAAGTTGGAACAATTTTTAATGATGAAAATAAAGAAAGCATGGGAGACAAGAGCTTTATTTGTTCAGTGGTGTCCTAATAATTTTTTTATTATTATTATTTTTTAAGCAAAGAAATATAGCACAGAAAGAAAAAATAAGCCACAGAAAGAGAAGAAAGAATGAAAGTAATGAGCATGAATTCTCCTGCACTTTCTAAATACCTTATGTTCTGAGGTTTTTGCATTAGTTCTTATGTTTTTTAAATCAAAACAAAAATGAAAAACATTGCTGCAAGTACACTAAAACCCTAATATAACTTTTGTACAGAAAACCTGAGGAGAAAAATTCTCGTATACTGTATGTTTCTTCATATGAAAAATATCATTCAGGTAAATATCTTCTGTGGAACATCAGACTTTGGATCTTTCTGTTAGCAAGATAGGAACAGAGAAGACTAGAATGAGACTGTTGCATATTATTAACCTGTACAGACAAAAATCCAGGGATATTCATTGTCAGATTTCTGAAAGTTCAGACAGTTCAGGGTGCTATAGTCAATTCTACCAGGCAACTTGACCTATCCTATAGTCAATTCTACCAGGCAACTATCACACCTACTTCTCATCCTAGCCCTTTGAGTTGTTCTGGATCTTTAAAACACTAGGAAAGAGTAAGCCACTATGCACCCTGGCAATATGTTCAGAAATTTGTTTTAAGTAAAAAGGAAACATATCTTGAATACAGAGCCATGAATTTTAAAGTGATACTAGAGATATTACTATGGGTGATACCAATGTAGGTTTATATTAGTTAAAATGATGCCCACATAACATAACAATAATTGGAACTGCTCAACTGAAACAAAAAGGGCAGTAGTATCACCAAAAAAACATGCGGTTCCGTATCTGAGCTTCTTTCTCACTGTCGTGGGCACACATTGTTTCCTGGTCCCTGCCTGTGTCACTTAGGCAAGTGCAGGGGAATGTTAGCTGTGGTGATCTGTTAACTCAGTATTCATGGTGTTACCTTCTCCAGGTCCTTTTCATTTTTTGCATTTGCTTGCGGCTTTAAATGCTGACATTAATAAGTATGCTTCTTTTCTGTTAGTCTGCTGTTCTATACTTTTAGAATGGTTTTCTTATCGTTGTTTGATGGATCTTTGATATATATGGTACAGTGTAGTACTACTGTTAGTGGTGAACATTAAACCAAACAATTAAGCATTAGTAAAATTATATATATATAATTATATAAATAATTGCAATTTAGTAAAACAAGTTTGAACAACTCCAAAGATTAATAGCAGTGAGCAAGGCCTGCAATTTAACAACAACCTCCGTTTATTTTTGCTAGTAGACTGTAGCCACATGATTGCTTCATAGCTAGTACAACACTGTCATGGTTTAACCCGGCTGGCAGCTAAACACCACGCAGCTGTTCGCTCACCCTCCCCCTCCCTCTCTGGGACGGGGGAGAGAAATGGAAAGTGAAGCCCGTGAGTTGAGATAAAGACAGTTTAATAAGACAGGAAAATGATAATAACAAAAGTAATAATAACAATAATAATAATAATAATAATACAATGGTGATAATAGGAAAATAATAATAATAATATATACAAACAAGTGATGCACAATGCAATTGCTCACCACCCGCTGACCGATGTCCAGCCTAACCGAGCAGTCCGGCCCCCTCCCCCCGGCTAGCCACCCCTATATATTGTTTAGCATGACGTCAGATGGTATGGAATACCCTTTTGGCTAGTTTGGGTCACCTGTCCTGGGTCTGTCCCCTCCCAGCTCTTACTGCACCCCCAGCCTGCCTGTTGGCAGGACAGAGCAAAAGGCTGAGATGTTCTTGGCTTGGTATAAGCACTGCTCTGCAGCAATTAAAACATCGGGGTGTTATCAGCACTCTTCTCATCCGAAGCCAAAACACAGCATTCCACCAGCTACTAGGAAGAAAATTAATTCTGTTCTAACTGAAACCAGGACAAACACACAATTTAAAATCTTGGGCTATACTAAGACCCTGCTGGAAGAACCCAAATGGAAGAAAAAAGGTTGCTCAGTGTGTTCATGACAAAGGGGAAGTGCAATGTCTGGGGTCTACTTTCCATGTCAATACTGCTAGAAATTCCCAGAATGGAGTAACAGTAGCAGCTTAAACCAACTTAAAATTCTCAATTTTCCTTGAATGTATTTGGCCCTTTCCCATGAGAGTGTAAATAAATACAAATGGGAGAGGAGGGTACTTTAAATTCACTTAGGAGAGTATTACTGTTACATTAGTAATACTTGGCATTCTGCCCTCAAATTTAAGAACAACTCATTGAAAATATGTAAGGAAACCAGGAGTTATGCATTGTCTTTGGTGGAAAGTAACCTTAGGGAGTAAATATTAGTGCTCTGGAAAGCTTCTGCAAGTATTTCACTTGGGTGTGATATATCTTATCCTGATTTGTACTCCAGCAATAATACTATCAAACAAACAAATTTTTGAAAAGGCCACCACCATCTGGTGATTAATATTGGTTTGCAACACAGTGATATTTCTTGTCAAGTGAACCTTTTCTGAATCAATATCAGTTTAGAAGTCCCATCTATTATAAGTAACAACCTTTTACTAATTCAGTGTTTTCATTCCCTTGAGTTTGTTGCAACTTTATTTACCATTTCAGCAAACCTGCTCTGACATTCCTAACATCCTAACTAGTGCATGCATAATTAACCATAAGCAAACAGTGTCAGGAAAATTAATAATGACAGTCGAAGCAATAAGGCTATTTTCTCATCTCTGTTGCCCATACACATTCAGAAAGCATTCTTAAACTTTAACATAGTATAGTACCTGACGATCTCACAAAATTAGATGTATTTCCAAGACAAAACAATACTGAAGAGGCTTAATGGAAAATGTGTCTATGCCTTGGGTTTATCTATACTATAGCTGTATATAGATATACATGTATTATATCTATGTTGCAGCTCTGAAATAATTTAAAATTGAGTTTTCTAGATGTGTCTTTTCTCTACCTTTCTGCCTCTGAGATAGGAAGCAGCCATTATGAATACACACAGTTTTAATTTATTCCCAGAAATTTTGAAGATTTATGGAATGTGCACAATTTATATACATTTTGTATGTGTTTATATATATATTGAAGGCAGTATCTTTAGCTTGAAAAGAAGTGAAAGGATAGAAGACAAAATGAAGAAAAAATAGATTCCCAAAAATCTTAATCTGCTACCTAACTGGTTTGAGCATTGGTAAGGCTTTTATAACCCAAACCAGGTTGCTAACACCAGTTCATGTGACACAATGCTGAGTTTTTTGGAAAAGAGTTCAGTGGAATACAAGATGACTGATGAACCTCAAGGAAGCAGGCCTCCAGGACAGATCTTTGAGCAATTTCAGTGGAGGCAGATAATTTATAACTGGATGAGCTTACTTCAGTCCTTCATGGGTCAGAAGCTAAAATCAGACACTATTTACACTGAAAGGGGGAAAAAAAAAAAAAAGAGTATAAAAATATAATGAATCGGCTACCACCTGAGCTTGGATGATTATCCTTTAGAAGCCTTTTCATTTATTTTTACATTAAAATGAGCTCCTAAGGGTGGAATTGCATTGGCAATACCAGCAGTTTAGAAACCAACTACCTCTGTTCTTGTATCCCACAGGTTCAGGTCACACATCAGTTAATAATACTAACAGGGGCATGGTCTCATAGATTTGAACTATAATTTCTAGTGGATGTATGTAAGTCAGTGGGTTTGTTTATACTTTATTAAGATCATTGATATACAGCAAAGTTGTTAAGTTAGTGCATTTCATGAACGGTGTAGTCCTAGGGAAGAAAAGAGAACAGGTAGAGTCATAATTTTAAAATTTCAGAATTGAGTTGCATTGAGTACAAAACACAATCTTTGTGTTCAAAGATGGTGAGGGGTCCAGAGGGGAAGATGTATGAGAGATGGCTGAAATATGTAAGAATATATCTCCATCCGTTATCCACAACTTTGTTCAGCACTCCAGGAATGCTCCTCCTGAGCATTTTCATGAATTTGGATGGAGATGTTTCATACTACCATGTAGCAGTCAGTCAAGAGCATTGCTATAGAAAATTTTTTAATTAGATATTCTGTTTCATTTCACTGATACCATATTTTCCACTAAGTTTCAAAAAAATTATGTGCTTCCGTCATCAGGATTATTTTCTATTCTGGAAATTTCACAGGATTTATATTATCCATGCTTTAGTCCGTTGAAGAAGAATTTGCATCAGGTAGATATCACACACTTCAACCAATGTTATAAGCAAGTGTTTTTAAATAGTATTATTAAATTACTATGAAATGATTTTCATCTTTTGAAGCCAGTTTCTCTCTTGTGAGATTCAACTCCAGTTTCTGATCACAGATCAGAAGGGGGGGAAGGAGAATCACACTCAAAACATATAGAAGCCACAAGCTGTTGATGGAAAATAAGTAGAGATTGATAGGTTTTTCTTATTCTCCATAGTGTATAGGAAATGTTCATTATGCAATGAACCCTTCAATATTAGCCAGCCACCTAAGAGGCTGAATGAATGAACTGTTCAACCATGAGGAAAATGAAAGACAGCTATCTAACTGTACGTGTTCCCCTTCCACTCTTCTTCTACATTTGAAATTACTACTTCTAGTGCGAAAAGCCTATGTGATAAAGATGATCATTCTCTTAGTGTCTTCAGTCAAATCATGCTTTCACACACGTAATATTCATGCCAGTGTTGATCATGATTTCTACTTAATTAATTTGGTACTATCCATTCATCTGCAAAAACCCTGTTCCCATTTGTCGTCATGATATTTTTAATGGCAGGTTTTGAGCTGAGCAGGAGTACCTGATGATTATGACCTGCATGATGACTATAGTTTCCTGAAAGGGGAATGATTTCAATCCAAAGGTGGTGGTGGGGGGGGAAATCTTAGAGCTAGATGGGAAAATAATCATTTTCTATATGTATATTATTTACTGTCTGCCTGCCCCGTTCATAGAATTAGACTGCATATCCTTACCCCAGTTCTCTAGGCCACCATCAGGATGTGGATCTTTACTTCTACCTAATGCTCCCATGGTTGCTGAAACTGGTAAAATTCAAGGAAGGGTTAGCAGGATTTTGCTGGGGCTTTGCTCTCCTGCTGGGGCTTTCATTTGATTAGTTTATGCTTGTTTTGCATGACATTGTGCAAAATACTGCTTGCATATTATTTAGCTCATCTTTAGATGATTATATAGAAATTAATAGGATTACTAGGATTTATAGAGCCTCAATCCAGAGTCTAGCTGTCAGACGGTTTTGCTTTAATACGTCACTAAAGCTGTAAAGAATTGCATGCTTTCTGATATTTTTTCTGTAATACCAAATGAAAAAACAGCTATCGTCACCAGCAGAAAAAAAGACATTGTTAATGAATTTTTTTTTTCTAAAAAAAAAAAAAAAAGCATCAATGAGGTACAAAAATGATGTTACTCACAAGAACTACTTTGGTTGCAGTCCAATTCTATAATATTCAAATTAACTAGGCACTGCTAAGTAAAATACTTCAAGAGACAAAGTCAACACATATTAATCTTATGGGACACGTGGTTACCCATGCATTACAGTTTACTAAATATAAAAAATAAATTTATGTAAAACATCTAAATCACTTTAAAAAAAAATGTCATTATACATTCATCCATGATTAACTGCACAAAAATGTAATTTTTGAATCTATCACATAACATGACTTTGTTGTTGTTGTTTTTCAGTATTCAAGGTGAATTGCCTACCTGCATGCATAATTCAGTCCTCTGATAATAATCTGCTTTATCAGAAGTATGAATGCTTTTATGGAAGAGCTTTGTGCCATCTGTTTTGGCAATTGTTTCTAAATATTTTTGTTTGTTTGTTTGTTTTTGTTCTTTTGGGTGCGAACAACACAGTGATGCTGGAACTAGATTGCTCAAGTGTCTGCTGATGTTCAGTCAAGAAGTTCATAATTTTCTGAAGTTATACCACTTCCCTTAAACTGAGATACAAGTATAGCACTAGTACTTTTGATAGATTTCTGATTGCAAAAAGAATTTATACAGATGCTTAAACTCATATGGGAAGGCACCCTGTAGTAGCATACTACATTCTTTTTTTACATACTTCATTCTTTTTTTAACAACAAAGTACAGAAACAGATTAAAAAAACAGTCATACTCCAGGAATAAACCTGACAATAAGCAAAGGCTTCAGAAATAGTTCTTGATTTTAGGACTCATTGAATTACAGAATTAATAATTATAAAATTAAATATTTGACTTACTTTAGCAGCTAGTTTGCTAACTATCTTGAACTTACCTTGGGGGAAAAAAAAAAAAAAAAACAGCTTTCAATTGTAATTGATTTTGAAGTTTGAATAATCTTCTATAATTTGTCTTGGGATCAGTCATGGTTAAAATTTTCACTAATGTCTGCCTAAATTTTGTCTCCTGTATTCAGTCTCTGTGGAAGTATTGACTGTGTAGAGATCAACAGTTCTGAACTTCCTCTCTATTTTTTATAAAGGAAACTGGTACCGCAGATATAAAGTTGTCTTTTCTGGGTAATGGAAATAAGGGCAGAGACTGGCTCAGAGTGTTGTAAAAATATGGAAGAAAAACGACAGATGGTAGAGTCATTACTGAAATAAAATCAGAGTGAGCAATGCTGGAACATGTATCGTACTCTTCTGATGATGTACCTTCCAAAATACCTTGCATTTCAATCCTCATCTTAATAAAATTCAATGATGAAGCCCTTTTCTACTAATTCAGTGCCCTGCTGATATCTTTTCACATTTAAATGTCTCCTTCTAAAATTTTTAAATTCCATTAAAATCAGCATTTCCTTTTAGCATGCTCTAAATGTACTATAATGTAATATTGTAAACTCAACATTAATACATATACTATAAGCTTACATATGTATTCATTTAATTTCAACCTAACAGGTGAAATCTAAGGGGAAAAAAAAAAGTCATACTCTGCCTCTCATTGCAGTAATCTGTACCAAAAAGAGCAGATCTGTAGCTGTACAGTGGGTTATAAGGCCATGCTCAAGATACCAGCATACAAATGGCACAACATAACATAAAATGACATGTCATAGTTTATTACTGGCTCACTGACTCAGAGAAAGGGAAAGAGAGGGTATTAACTAAAAACAGTGATGTCTCAAAGAGGGGAGAGATGAAGGAAAATAAATAAATAAGTAAATAAACAGATTATGTCCAGAAATGACATAACATTGAAATGTGTCCCTTCTGCCTCTAAAGAGAAAATGTGGTCTTTGACAAGGACACTCCATTAACTGGTATGACCTGATTAGGCTTATTAACACTGCTGACTGTATTATTAAAACAAATGGGAGGCAGAGGAAACAGTGATGGGCTGTATAGTCAAACTGAACCCACCTGGGTGGGTACTCTAGCTTAATTCTTTTTCCACTGAATGAATAAACCACATAACAAAGTTCAAGAAAGTCAGTTGAGATGTAATTATAGTTCAGGATGAAAAGATAGGAGTAGGTTGGGTGAGGAATAATGAACGCTCTTTCACCAGAGGAATTATAAACAAATGTAATCTTTCTTCATAAAGCATTTAATTCTCTTCCCTGTCTCAGGTCATTTAACACATACTTACATGGCAAAATGAAGAAGTATTTTTTTTAAATTACAGATTTTATAATTTAAAGTGTGTGTCAAAACAGTTACTGAGTTTATTACATATGTCCCAATACATGATAAACAATTTCTGATTTCAAACAAGCAACGTAAATCAGTGGAAGAAAATACAATCTATCTTGATATCTCTGTGATATGAAAGAAAATTATAATTACAATGTAGAAAAAAAATGTAACTGCTAATTTTTTTAATTGATAATGCCAAAATTAAAAACAAATACACTAAACATCATGTAAATACTACATAAATTCTCATACCAATTGACTTTGTTTTTTTCTGTAAACACAGAAACTTATAAACCAGCCAAACAATAAATAAATAAATAAAGGTAAAAACAGTTGCTAATTTATTCATCAAAAGTAAGTCAAACATAGTGGATATAGACCATACTCTCACCCTGTGGCAGCTGGTTTACTTGAATGTTTGTGTGTTTTTGCCTTCTGCTTTATGCAACTAGATAATTATGAAATAGATCTCATACTTGATACAAGACCAATGTAGTGAATATTGTATATGGTTAATTAAAGATAAATGCAGCTGAAATTTTTGAAGGTTATCTCCTGCATATGTATATGCTGCAGAATAGAAAGACAAGTAGAAATGAAAGTATTGTAGAAATTAAATGGTTAAATAGACTGGTGTTGGCTTTTTTGTTTGTTTTTGTCATCCAGCATTTCAAATGCAGACACTTTTAAGGCCAGCCACTAAATCTCTATTTGTATAGATAACATTCAAATTATAGGCATGATAAAGAGAGTAATTGCATGTGAAAACAAACTACACAATAACTACACTAATTAGGTAAGAGATGAGATCCTATCATTCCCCATGGAATGATATTTTAAAGGGAACTCTAGGCAGATCAAGATGTGACTAGAGCTGAGATTAGGGCTCAAGAAATATACTTTTGCCAAGGACACAATGTAGAAAATGCTATTAGGTGTATAAATATGCATCAGATTTGATGGCGTGCATATTCTTAAGTAGGAGTACTATTTCACTCCTTCACACATAAAAGTAATTTCTTTCTAGGCATGTGAATGGCATGAATGAAACCAGAATTCTGGAGGCAGAAACAATGTCGGTTATTCTGTAAAGACATACGTGTATTTTCCCTGTGCAACTGAAATGGATATATTTCTGATCTAGATCAAAGTGGACAGTTACATCTGCATACTACAACAGATGGTGGAAACACAAGTTTGGTTTCTCAAAAGAACTAATTAACTGTGTACTACTACAGTTATTATGCTTCTGGTTCTAGTATAGATTGATTAGTATTATTTGGGGGCGGGGGGGTAGGGAAGGGTTTTGCAACATATTCCTTGCACCAAGTAGATTTAAAATGTTACACTTGCTATTCTGTAGGGAACAGTTCTCAAGGGAACTTTATTTAGGCAAAATGACAGGAAAAGGAGCAAATATGGGCAGAATATGGGAAAAAAAAAAAAAAAAAAAAAAAAAAGGAAAGGTGTGGAGAGACAGAAAAGAAAAAATTACAAGTGAACAATGAGTATCAGAGAAGACAAAAATCTAGCAGGAAGGGAAGGTGTCTGGAAACCTGTAGGGAATCTAAACTTCCTGAGCTTTTGGGCCATGATGAACTATGTCTTGCAGAGCTTTGCTCATCACCTTTGCAACAGAGAAGGAAAAACTTCAAACTTGGCTTAGTGGTACAAGATTACAAAGTATGGAACAATGTGAGAATAGAGGAAGTAATGGTGTCCTGGACAAGGACCGTCTACAATGTAGAGTAACAAGAAGTAAAGGTAGTAAATTGGTTCACTTAACACTTTAGGCACAAGCAAACATGCATTAACGTGCCACATACTGGGAAGAAAAAGAAAAGAAAAAAAATAATAATCTGATACAGAAATATAATAAAAGTTCTAATACAAAAACCAAATCTGTATATCTTGACACATTCTCAAAATTGTTATTTAAATGGTTCAGCCTTGGATCAGTTGCATGAATTACATGACTGCATTCTTATTTCAACAAACCTCTGTTTCTCAGGTAGCATAGGCAAAGAAATAAGAGTCTAGTCTAGAGTGAAAAAGTTTCAGAAAAAAAAAAAAAAAAAGAAAAAAAAAGAAAAAAAGGTTTTAAAGAAATTATATCAAAAACACAGATTCAAAATCCCCATTTTGGAAGAAAGATGAGAGTTTTAATGAGGGACCAATTTTGCTGTGTAGAAAGCGGATGAATACAGATGGCAGAAAAAGTGGGTAGAGCTCTGCTAGGAATAAATTCTGTAGTATAGCATGAGAAAGCAAAGTAACATCTTAATTTCCCTCATTCACCAGAAAATCCAGTAGAAAATTCACTGACTACTGTGAGGACAAAACTCTTCCATGTCTAACTGTTCTTCTACCCATTAGTTACTATTTTGAAAGATAATAGAGGATATATGGCAGAAATCTAGAAATATTTTGCATGTGTTTGAAAGAAAAACTCAAAAATGTGTAACATTCAGCTGAGCTCCAACCCTCAGAAGAAATTTAAAGCAAATAATCTTACAAACTATTTGTAGATATAGTGAAAATAAGAAAATGTTGAGTATCAGCCAACATTGATTTTCTGAGGATATTTCTTTGTCTAATCAAATTTCCAATTTCAGCAATTCATTCCCTCTAATGAACAAAGAATGGGAGTCACATATGTAAACACGAGTGTCCTGGTTTCAGTTAGAACAGAGTTAATTTTCTTCCGAGTAGCTGGTAGAATGCTATGTTTTGGCTTCGGATGAGAAGAGTGCTGATAACACCCCGATGTTTTAATTGTTGCAGAGCAGTGCTTATACCAAGCCAAGGACATCTTAGCTTCTTGCTTTGTCCTGCCAACAGGCAGGCTGGGGGTGCAGTAAGAGCTGGGAGGGGACAGACCCAGGACAGGTGACCCAAACTAGCCAAAGGGGTATTCCATACCATCTGACGTCATGCTAAACAATATATAGGGGTGGCTAGCCGGGGGAGGGGGCCGGACTGCTCGGGGTTAGGCTGGGCATCGGTCAGCGGGTGGTGAGCAATTGCATTGTGCATCACTTGTTTGTACACATTATTAGTAGTAGTAGTATTATCATCATTGTATTATTATTATTATTATTATTATTATTATTATTATTATTATTATTATTATTATTATTATTATTTTGTCTTATTAAACTGTCTTTATCTCAACTCATGGGCTTCACTTTCCATCTCTCTCCCCCGTCCCAGAGAGGGAGGGGGGAGGCTGAGCGAACGGCTGCATGGTGTTTAGCTGCCGGCCGGGTTAAACCATGACGAGTAAAACCTTGTATACTATTTTATGTGGAATTCCAAGGCAAATTGGAGGAATATAGTCTGGATGAAACCTCAGTGAAATGTAGGCAGAATTAGTCATTGAGACTGTGTTTGATGACAAGGATCAGATCACAATCAAAATGGAAGAAATCTGTCAAGCACTTTTCATCCAGAGTTGGTCCACAGTCTTGTATTATTCTTTATTTTCAAGCTCAATAATGATGGAATAGCAGGTAAACTTAAAAAGCATACAAACTACATCTGTTTGGGAGATTTTGCAAGCTGTGTTGGACAGTATTCATTTTATTTGGTTTACATTGTTTTCCTATGCTCAGCATAGCACTGTGCTTTTAATGTCACCAATCAACCGTTTATACACAGTCATACGATGCCCAGCAATCTGCAGACCCTAAGTCCTCTTTTTCCCCTGTGCTTTGTTCATTGAATGTTTTTTCCTGGTGAGCACCATACAGATAACCTGCCATTCTAGTTCTGCCTTCAGGAGGGAGTGATGACACGCTGCAAATCACCGTATGCACCTTCACTACATTAAATAGCTTGTCTGTTTTGTTTGTTTGTTTGCCTTTTTTTTTTTTTTTCTCTTATTTTTTCCTTAAGAGCCTTTAATATGGATTGTCCTTTAACTGAAATCCAGGCTCATTCAACATTCCTTTTCACAGGCATTCCTGTATTTAAAAAAAATAATAAGTCAACTACTAGCACATAAGTATGAAAATTGAAGTATTGAAGTATTAATATGTAAATGGGAATTCAAAGGAAAAAGAAACACTGAATCCTTTTAAGGGACATCAGCATTAATTCTGATTGTTTTTAGTATTCAGTAAGTGAGGAAGTTGGGTAATTGCCAACAACACATAGCAAAATAAAGAAACAAACAAACAAAAAAAAGATGACCTGCTAATAAACTCTAAATCCTGAAATCAATGCCAGGCAAACGGTCACTGTCTAATCAACCAAACTAAAGGATTTTAAAGCTTTTCACCTACTTTTTTAAAGCTTTCACCTACTTAGTACAACTAGTTCGTAAAACCAAAGATGGATATAGAAGGACAGTTAATTAAAAAAAAAAAAAAAAAGAGCTCTGCAAATCAGTATATTTAATTATTTTTCAGCAAAAATTGACCTATCTTTACTCTTTACATCAGTAGATTTACAAAAATGGCTGCTTTCCAGAATCTGAGATATAACTTTTGTTAGAAAAATTGTCTAAGGAATCAAGTAAGTTTTGAATTTCTGAAACAGGTTAATTCATTTTTTTTAGAACACAACTAGATGCATAATCAAGGCAATACATTCTAATCTACTTTTACCTTTAAGCCCATTTTATTTTCTGAAGTCTTTTTGAACAGAGATGGACAAAATAGCAAAGTGCAGTTAAAGTCACACACAAAACTAATTACAGTGTCAAAGTATCAGCTCCAAATAAATTTATTGTCATTCAAACAGTAGGTGTACCCTTACTGCAGTCAACTTATGAGTATTATATAGGTATGGTACTTGAATGCTTAAGCGGTAAATTATTTTATTTTTTCTAACTGTGTACACTTAGTTGTCCTAAAGTCTTGCTATTGAACTGAGTTAGAAACCTATTTTCACAGAGGCTGTTCATACATAAAAAATGAGAAAGAACAGAGTACAAGTACCTTCATTAAAATGTCAAACTGATGCAAAATGAATGTGTACAGTTGCCAGTGTTTTTTCAAGGGAGCTAACTGAACGACCACTACCAACGTGGACAGACCACCCATAATCCGAACAATTTTATTGCGGTGACAGCTGCAAGAATAGACGTGATCTGATGGTGTTCAAGAGCTCATTCCAATGACATGACAATCCCTGATTTTAGTTTTCATCTCTTTACCACTGACGGTAAGCTAAGTGAACAAGGATGAAATAAGATAAGACCCTCTTTAGAGTTAGGGACAGGAGAAGTGCATGCTTGAGAAATGAATACATCCAGGTGATATTACATTGCTGTGTCTTTCAGATACAATGTTCTGAAAGTGGTCTCCTGTTGCGGGACACCTCTACGAGTGACAATTTAAGGTACAGAGAACAAGCCTACATTTGCTTTCATCACTTTTCAGCACATCTTCATGCTAAAATGGAACAGATACTGAGCAGAATCTTTACTAAACTAAGTATACTACATTTTTTAAATTCAAGTCAGAGAATTTATTTGAAATCTGAATTTCATAGCTTGTGGAGCCATTTTACTATGCATCGTTGAGTCTCGACAGTGTTAACATATAAAGCCTTTTCCCTTCAGTGCAATACCAGGATTTTATTCAAAGATGATATTTTTTATTTATGAATCTTGTTCAGAGGGAAAAAATGGACTTTTAATTCAAGCTTCAAATGTGCTGCATGACTACTTAGCTAACACAACACATGGGAATAGTAATCTCCATCAAGTGAAGCAAAAATGACTGAAACTATCTAAAAAGTGTTACAAGAGTTTTTTTGAGAGGCTTGCTCACTGCTATGGAAAATGAGAGGCACAGGAAAAAGTGTTTACAATAAAGTCAAGAAAGAATTTCTAGCTATTTCTAAAAACCATTTCTAGTTGTCTCACCCTCTGCTCAAAACTGAGTTTTACAGTGCATTTTAAGCAGTTAGATGTGAAGGCACAAGACACTTGTATCTTTTGCAATGCCTGAAATAAAAAGTGCATTGTCTTATGGCAAATATAAGCATAATGATATCCAGTAATAACTTACTCAGGAAGTAAATCAAGTACCGTGCACTGACTATACTCTATGTAGTACTCAGCATTTTTTCCTCCATAGTTGTTTTTAATATCTTCGCTGTCAATATTTTATTTTACACGGTGTTTTCTACGAAGTACTCATTTTGACAGAAACTGGTCACTGGAATTTCAGATTGCTCCTTTTCTCTCACTGCTCTACAACCAAATCATGTGGTCCGAAATAGGCTAAATAAGACGCACACTAGGTTTGTTCAGTTCTGACTGCAGGGTGTATGACAAGCTGGAAACTACACTACTGGACAAACATTACGGGGCCTTTTTTTACTACTTTTTCATTATAGAGGTACGCAGTTTTGGTGTGTGTGGTATTTTTTGTCATTTTTGTTGCTGTAGTATCTCTTATCATGTTATTTTTTTTAGAGGATCTTCTATCTTCAATTTCACTAAAAAATCAATTGCACTTCTGTTTGTGTTTCTTCAGATTCAGTTTGAAAATTATAGAAGTGGCAAAATCTAGTGGCATGGAAAGAACGCAAAACATTTTTCAACTCTGCAACCCTTGGTTCAGTACCTAGATTTTGTTACCAGACAGAAAAACAATGGTTATATTAGCTGAGCAATATAATATACACATCAGCTGCCCTCAAGCTCTATCCAAAGAAGCAAAATAAAAATAATTAGGTAAATGTTGCACCATAAGAGAGAGCATAAACCACAAAACATGAGGTTTATTCTATAAACATGATATCATGTTTAGAGAATACGGGTTGTAGGCTCAGTTTATTCAAAGCCCTGTCCAGAAGACAGTAACACTCCCATTGGTTTTCATGGTGGTTTGATTATGACAGTAGTTGAGGGTTGAGATTAGAAATAAAATAAAAATAAAATAATAAAATAAAACAATACGAAAGCCTGTTGGAAATCATGCAGGATCCAGTGTAAAAGAAAAATCAGTGAGATTTATCAAAACCATGGAAGAATCACAGCTATGTATTGGGGGAGAGGAGGAGGAGAGCAGGAGGGGCTCCAGGCACTGGCCTCTGGGCAGGAGGCGGCGCTGGAGCAGGAATTTCCCTCCCTCAGCCCCTGGACAGGCCCCACACTGGAACAGGGTAAGGTGTGAGGAGGAAGGGGCGACTCTCAGGGACTGACCACAGCCCCAGTCCCCAGCCCCTGCGTCACTTGCTCGGATGTGCGTACGTTGGAGATGGAGGGGTAAGGCTGGTCAAGTAGCAGGAAGGCAATTTAGTATTTGTCATTGTTTCTCACTACCCAAACCTATTTCAATTGTCAGTAAGTTAATTTTCCTAAAGTTGAATGTTTTGCATGACAGTAACTGGTAAGTGCTGTCCCCTCTATCTCAACCCATGAGATCTTTTCTTTTCTTCATTTCTTCTTTCAGAAGGAATGTGGAGCGGCCTGGTGTGTCTCTGGCAGCCAGACGAGGTCAACCACCATAGCAGCTTACCCCTAGCTATCTCTCGCAGGTATTTGCTTAACTGCCTGTGCAGAAAACCCCATCATCCTCTTAGACAGCCTCTCCGATCACTTTCATACTCTTTGTCATGGTGCAGCACAGGCCTGGGAGCTGGCCACCAGAAGCATGGGGTGTCCCTGGGTGGGCCAGGCAGGCCCTGTCTCTGCAGCCCACCAGGAGCAGAGCACCAGGGGCACCAGGGCAGCCCCAGCCCCAGGCACCAGGCACCTCCATGGGGATGTGGCTAGGCTGAGGTCAGGCCAGGCCATAGGTCTGTGGCTGGGCCCGGCTGGGGAAGGGGACATGGGTTGGTAGGGTGGTGCTGTGGGGAGCTGGAGCCTGGCCCTTCTGTGGCCTCAGTGGGGTAGGGGCTGGTGGCCCCAGTGCATGGTTGACAAGTTAAATGCACAAGAGCACATGTGATATAAATCAGTATCTAATTATCTGTCCAGACTTTGTATCAAAAAGTAATCATGAGATTTTTGAAAGCATTTGAAATGTTAATGATTTCTTTCCCACTTACTGAAGAGCATAAAACTAAACTGGTTCATAAATATATTTCCAGTTTATATGTATTTCTGCCACGCCTTAAAGTCAACTCAAATAAAATGCAGTAAGTTTAAATTTACTTACAAATAAAATTTAAATAATAAAACTAGCCAGTGGAGCTGCATGAGGAACAATGGACTTTGTCCCCTCAGTGTTTAGGTCAAATAAAATCAAGTCTCCTGCTAGACAGAGGTCTAAGTGGCAGACAATTTAAACAAATACTCCAGCTCCCAAGATTAATGATAAGTTGGAAGCTGCTGCCAGCAGAGTTCCTGACTCCCTCATGCCCGTGTTGCTGCCATGAAACATGATAAGCAGTTAACAGCCATGACATGCTGTAGTGGGGGACTCCTCTGTAGTTACCATACAAAAAAGCCTTTCTTATTATTGCATGTTCAGAGACAGTGTGAACACACTGCAGTCAGATGTGTGACATACAGCAAAAAATCATTTAGAAAGCCCTGCTGGGAAGTCTATCCAGCAGTATATGCAAGATAGAACTCATCATGCCCAGTCACACATAATATATAGGCTTCAGGGGCAGCAATATCCTGATGCAGGTCAGCCTGGCACTGTGTTTCAGCAGGACAGGGATAAAACCCATCATTCTCTCTTCTAATATCACTGTCTTGATTTATAGGCAGTTACTTGCATTTTGTTCTATATGAAGTGGTTAGAGATGAGGAAATTTTTGAATGAGAGACATTTGAATCTCATGCATCAGTCATATTTTTCCTATATATAAAAATCCATAATGCTCTATAAGGCTCTTAGGTAATGTGGAAGCATTAGTCATAGCTAAAATATGGATCAAAACTGCTGCCCCAGGCTTTATGAAACAGAAAGAAAAAAAAAAAAAAGCCTCTACCACCCACTGTCATTTCAATACCATTATGCTCCCAATATCTTGGAAAACAAACCAGTTTTCCCACAGGAAGACAATCAGGGTAGCATCTTTGAACTGAGAGACAAACTGAGCCCATTTCAAATCCAATAGCAAAGCAGGGAAGCTGTCCCAAAATGAAGTGGTGCCTTCAGTCATATGGTTCATGCAACAAGGGTGAAAAGCAAACACAGACACCTAAGTATAAATACAACATACAGAAATAATCTACCTCCGATGCCACCCTAACTGACTGAGAATGAATATCCCAGTCAGTATGTATAGATTCCAGATGTTCTTTCATTCTTCTCTCAATAGTTTTCCCCACCTCAATACATTCTGTGTACCAGATGATATATCATCGAGCAGAAAGCTTTTTTTTTTTTTTTTTTTTTTTTTTTCCCTGCAGGATGGATCAAAAACCCTTGGTTCTATCAAACAAACACAATAGTAAAGGTGACGAATTGAAGCATTTCTGTACAAGGATAAAAGCCATCCAGTTTTGTCACAAGTGTGCAGAATCTGTTGCTCTGATATGACTTTCTGCTTCTCGTTTTATAATACTGTCTCTCAGTAGATTAACCTCTTTATTCAAGCTAAGTTGTTAATTTTACCATATAATTAAAATGTTTAATATGAAACTGCATCAAGAGGGGCTCTGCAAGGTGTGGATCTGAATAAAATTATGCGTAGAAATTTCAATATAAGGATTTTATTTTTCTGGTGTTCCTAGAATATTCTAAATAAAACAGGCAAAGTTAATGGTTTCTATGAGCAAGATTTTCTCTATCTCTTTGTGTAGAAGCATCTTAAATGCCCATACCTGACTAGATTATAACTATTGTGACCAGTATGTTGCTGTCAGTTCAGCATAAGTAAATAAAAGTTGTTAACTGTTGGTGGTAGCTGTCACATTTGCAAATGACATTGATAGAAATACAATAAAATGCTCTAAGTACAGATTATAAAATACAAATATATTTACTTTATATATACGATATTTGCACATATATACACACAAAGACCTTAATCGAGACATTTATAATCTGAGTCCCATACTTACATAATACTATAATCAATGCGATTATACCAAGTTCTGTTAAATTAAATGTATGACATTTTTCTCAGTAAGCAACATTTGCAGTTTCTATATCAAAACCAGTCTTTTTATTTTTATATAGACTGTATAAAACATTATCAGGTAATATACTTAACTGTAGTTCCTTTTAAAGGTTTAGGTACTGCAAACAAGAGGAGTAACTCTAATAAAACCACTCATTAATTTACAGGTAAATGTGTTTCAGTTACATATGCCCTTCCTTATGCATAATATGAATAATTTATTTGCTTATTATGTGGATAATGGAAAATTTCTAAGTTATGTGTAAAATATTAATTTCCTTTCTTTCAAATTGTTGTATGTGCAGCAGCAGATGTGATAGTTCAGCACATTGTTCTCTATTACCACTTCCAACAATAACTTGATTTAAACAGTTGAGGTTGCTTTGTGATTTTTAATATTAACATAAATAATTGTAGTCTTTAATGTCAAAGTTTTCTTTGAGCTATACTGATAATGAATAAAGCACATAGCAAACTTAATTTCTTACAAGGTATTTTGTCAGCTACAGTCTCTAGCATAACATGAAAGTTATATTAAACACATTAGAGCTGATGTGTTTAATAATTGAGAAATATAATGGTTCACATTTTTATTTCTTTAAAACAGATTCTCTGAATCTTTTATGTGATTTCTCTGTAATTCTCAGTTCTCAGTAATTTAGTTAAGTAATGATTCACTTCAGAGCATTTTGAATGGAATAATATATGCCTGTGGATAGTATAGGATGTGTAGAGGTCAGCAATTCTTTGAGTTCAGTCTCATAATTCATTGGACTTCAAATGGACTTTTGGGTCAATTTTCCTGACCGGCATTATCTGCAGATGAACAAGTCAGCTGAAGAAGGTTTGGGAGCTACATCTGTAACTGGGTGACAGGCAAATTTCAAAGGCACAGAAGGGGATGGAGCGGGAAGTATTACAGAGCAGAAAATGATTTGTCAGTTTCTTCATATTCCAGGCTACTGGGCGTGAAACACTCGACCAAGTTTTCTCCAAACAATCATTTGATCACGTATTTAGTATTTCTTCTCTTTGACAGAAGCTTTTTCCTTTTTTTTCTTTTTTTTTTTTTTTCTTCTATTGCCACTTAGCAAAATGTCTTTGTGTTGAAGCTGTTTTTAAAAACAACTCCAGGAGAACGGTATAGACCAGTCATGCTGTATCCAATAACAAACTGCAGCTGTGTGATTTCCAAAGCCACATCTGACATGGAAAAAAAAGATCTCTTCATCTCTGTATTGTGGTGGTTTTACCGTGCTGGGCAGCTAAACCCCACAACCGCTCTCTCACTCCCCCTCCTTTAGATGAGGAGGGGGAGAAGTAAAGCAAAGAACAACTCACGGGTTGAGATAAGGATAATTTAATTAAAGGGAAATAATAATTAAATAAAGACTACCATGAACTAAACAATTTAACTAAGGGGAAATAAAAAGGGAAAGGGGAAAAGGGAGGGAAAAAGGGAAAAATAAAAAGAAGGGAGGAAAACAAACAAACAAAATAAATGAAAGCTATATGGAAGTGCAGAGGAAAGAAATTACTCTCTACTTCCCACAAATGAGCGATGATTGACCACGTCCTTGAAGCAAGGCCTCAACGCACGCAGCCGGTGTTCGAGAGGCGGACGGACGTCTTCTCAACGAGAGCCCACCCCTCCCCTCTTCTTCCTGTTTCCACCTTTTATTGCTGAGTGTGACACCACATGGTATGGAATATCCCTTTGATTGGTTTAGGTCAGCTGCCCTAGTGATGTTTCTCTCCTCACTTTTTGCCCACCCCCTAGGAGGGTTAGAGAAAGGCCCAATGCTGTGCCACTGCTGCTCAGCAGTAGACACAACACTGGTGTGATAACACTGCTGTTCCAGCTACAATACAGAGTACGGCACTGTATGGGCTGCTGCCGGGAAAGTTAACATTCCAGCCAGACCCAGTACATGTATACATAATGTGAGTTCTACAGTTGAATTTTATGTCATGTGAAAAAAAGTACCTACTTTTGTTTACTTTAAATCTGTTAATTAATCCTTTTATGGGCCCTAATTAAGCCCTATGTTGAAAAATAATAAAAATAATTTTCTGTTTATTTTCTGCATGTAGTGGGTTTACATGGAAAGGTTTTGGTAGCAGGGGGCTATATGGGTGGCTTCTGTGAGAAGAATCTAGAAGCTGCCCCATGTTAGGTAAGGGCCCCATTGCTGACCAGAGCCAAGCCAATAAGTTATGTTGTTTGCGCCTCTGTGAGAGCATATTTAAGACGGGAAAAAAAAGCACTGCGCCACACAGCAGCTGGGAGAGTGAGAGGAGTGAGGAACAGCCTTGCAGGCGCCAAGGTCAGTGAAGAAGGAGGGAGAGAGGTGCTCCAGGCGCCAGAGCAGAAGTCCCCTGCGGCCTGTGGTGAGGACCATGGTGAAGCAGGATGTCCCCCTGCAGCCCATGGAGTACCACGGTGGAGCAGGGTTCCACACTGCAGCCTGTGGAGGAGACCACGGTGCAGCAGGTGGACCTGCACTGACGGAGACTGCCACCTGTGGAAGACCCCTGCCGGAGCAGATTCCAGACCAGACCTGTAGCCCGTGGAGAGGAGACCACGCAGGAGCAGGTAATCTGGCAGCACCTGCTACCCGTGGGGGAACCAGGTTGGAGCAGTTTTCTCCTGAAGGATGGACCCCGTGGTACAGACCCATATCTGGAGCAGTTTTTGAAGAGCTGCTGCCTGTGGGCAGCCCATTCTGGATCACTTCACCGAGGACTGCTGCATCCCATGGGAGGGACCCCACAGCATAGGGGATGAGAGTGACTGAGAAGGAACGGCAGAGAGGAAGTGCTATAGACTGACCATAACCCCCATTCCCCCATTCCCCTGCACCACTTGGGGGAGAGGAGGTGGAAGAGGGAGGATGGAAGGTGCTTTTGGTTTCTCTCCTTTGTTTCTCACTTCTCTAGCTTGTTAGAAATAAGCAATAAATGTTAATATCTCCCTATGCTGAGTCTGTTTTGCCCATCATTTAAAATCTCCTCGTCCTTATCTCAACCCTTAAGCCCTTTTCATTGTATTTTCTCCCCATTCCTCTTTGAGGAGGGGGAATGAGAGACCGGTTGTGGTGAAACTCAGCCACCCACCTGAGTAAAACTACCACACTGCAGGACAGTGCTTTCTCTAGTTTTCCAATGGACTGGATTGTTTTACCAAGTAATTGAAATGCGGGATCGCTCTGGGTTTCCAAAGTAGCATGACACTTTCTATTTGGTTCTCTACTGATTGCCTAATAATTCCTAACACCAGACCTATTTATGTTGTTTTTGATGACTACTTTGCAGAACGGGTATCTAGTAACTTAAAGTATCCTACCTGAGTAATAATAATTTATTCTGAGCTCATGATAGATGTGCATTTAATATTGGTTCTGCCCTCTTTCATTATCTTCCATCAGTTGCAGTTTCATCCATAATTCTAGCATGTTTATTGTTTGCTTTGCAGGTCTTCACTTTACTTTTCTAGATTATCTTTGACTCTATCAGACAATTCTTATACTATCACAGTGCCTAATATATACTTGTTACACTGAAAAATCTCACAAATTATCCCTGTACTTTTTTTCCTGTTCTTCTAATCAGCTTTTAAGATCATGTCATTCTGTAAGACATTCAGTGAAGGCTCTTGTCAAAAACTTATTGGAAAACCAAGTATACTAAATCCATCAGATTATCTTTATCCAAAGGCTTGTTGACACCTGCAAGAATTTCTAGTAGATAAACTTTCAACATAAGCTGAATTTACTTTTACCTCGTATATCCTATGTATAATGTGTCTACTTGATTTTACTGTTTGTGACATTTTCTATACACTTTTTTCTTACTTTAAGAATAGAACTGGATGGTTTTTGAATTTCATCAGCACCCTTCACCCCAGGTTCGCAAAGCACTTGGGAAAAAATGGATTTTCATAACTGGAAATTAAAGTTGAGTTTCTAGTTTCAAGGTTCCAGATTATTAGTAAAAACTAACCTTTCAATTTAACCTTTCAATTCAATTTTAAATCTTCTGTTTAGTGTATACTGATATATGGAGAAAATGGATTTCAGGAAAACATTTGAATAGTTTAATTGCACATTGGAAAAAGGACAAGTAACTTACTTGCTAACAGGTAGATATTAGGGTATTTGCTCAAGGATGGATAAGGAACCAATGGCAGAGACAGGAAAAGAAGATTTGCTTGTGGATCCATCAGCATTTCTCTTTCACGGTGCAAAGTTTCACTTTTACTATACTAAGCTCAAGTTTTCTTCTACTGTTACTCTTTCCACTAGTAAAATATTTGACTTTGATACTAAATTCTTATGCATATAAAGTGCTTATTTATCACTGAGTGAACTACATTTTCATGTCCATTATTATTCATTCACATCTAGTTATTCCTCGTTCCTGTGTGTATTGTTATCCATTATCATGTTTCAAAAACTGAATCAAGGACTTTTTCTCACCTGTAAATTTTCTGTTTTGAATATCTAAAAAGATTAAATCACCTAGAAATATCAAGTTACCAATCCTCCTTCCTTCGGAAGTAATTAAGCCTTACATTTCCCTTAGACTGTCTATAGGACTTCAGTTATAAAATATCCTCAATTAACCTTTATTTCTATTCCTATCATTTCTGTCACATCAGCAGGTTGACAGCTTCCCTCAACCACGTGTAAATGTTAAGCTCTATGGGGTAACATATCTCAGCTGTTGTTTATTCAGCACAAAGACATTAAGGTTTTGATCATCCACAGATTCAGTATTTTCCTAAAATGCATTTATAATAATTTATAATAATTACTATTACCAGTAATATAGAGACCACTGAGTAGTCCTTCGCTTAAAAAATATTTCTACCATTTGTTCTTTATCCCTTATGTGGTTGAAATTCTTGTAAGCATGAGAGGTGAGAATTCAAGCTGTATTTTACATAAAGCAAGGCAGAAACAAACAAACAAACAAAAAACAACAACAAAAAATAAAAAACAAACAAACAAACAAAAAAAACAGAGTTACATTCTGTACCCAGACAGGATAAGTTTATTTCAGTGAATTCTGTAGAAAGATTGACTCAGACTGTGACAGCTACAAAGGCATTTGGTGACCCACTTCAATCTAGAAACATCACCAGTAATATAGCAGGGATGGAAGCTGGAGAAGGAACTCAGTGCTGAATACAGCCACAGTGGTATTATTTAAAAATTGAATATGTCTTTTTACAGGGATACTTCCCAGATCCTCAAGGTCAAATAAGTAGCAGAATGTAATTAGGAGAAGACAGGAATATGGTGAGCAGTCTGAATGACTCCCTCTCCTTTGGCACTGCCAAAGATTTTCTTTAACACTTAAGTGAGATTACAAACAAGTATAAAGAAGTGGTCATTTGGTGCCAATCATGTTTGCATTTCTTATTTCCAGTTCAAATATCAACTAGTGATCTTGAATTGATATGCCTAACATTTCATACTGATCTTTTTAGATAAATTTACTATCATATTTTTATTACAAAATCTGTCAAGAATGTGATGCTCCTCAGCAATACCAAGCACTGTACAGGATAGACCACACAATCTACAGCAAACAGCACAAGATGCAAAGAGACAGATTGACCATCTCAGCCTCTCACATTCAGGATGAAGCGTTTCAAGTTGTGATAACGTCTGACATAAAACACCTTGCAAACAAGGAAAAGCTTTTCACTTTCAGAGGGCAAAAGTTTTATTTTCCACAGCAACAAATCATAGCGGCATCTTCTTGGCTGTCAGAATAATGTAAAACTTCACAAGACACCAAGTATCTCTTCCACACATTTAAACTCAGATGTTTCTCTCTTCTCTCTCTCTCTCTCTCTCTCTCTTTTTTTTTTCTTTTTTCCTCACAAGGTGTTTCTGCCTTCTAAAATATAACTTGGCAAGGGGCTGCTTGAGTTCAAGTCTAAACTGCCAACCTAAACTTCCAAAGTCACCTACTTTTCAATTGACAAACAGCATCTTTGTATGTACCACATGAAAATTATTTCATTTATTATATTGTTTATATCGTATATTATACTTATTAATTAATATACTATTGTATATTATACTTATTAATTTTATATTATATGCTATATTTGTATATATGTATATGTGCATTTGTAGATACATATGTGTATTTGTATATATGTTTATGATATATATTAATTTTATATAAAATTATTTCATTCATTATTTTGCATTTAGTCTATATTCTTTTCACACAAGATAAATTAAGTCTGAGCAATGAAATTATATTGAATATTCTGAAATTTGGTTAGAAATGAAAGAGTTGGAAAAGAGTCAGTAGAGGTTTTGTTACATATAATGTATGGCAGAAATTTTCTCCAATGGGAAACTTCTGGTTTTATTACCTATTATAGGAATGGATATAAAACTGTGAAATATTAAATCATAAAATTTTACAATAATAATCATAATACATTACTGAAAAAAATATGCCATGCATCAATAGGTATTTTATGGATTGTATGGCTTATCTCTAATAATTTTACCAATAATTGCATCTGTTCCAGATATTTGCTATCTATCTACTCTACCACCCTTCCATTGCTCTTCACACATAAACCCCTTCCCTTCCTTACAAGTCACATTGGATTCATTGTTATAACATTGGATTCAGAAATACTGCCTTATAAACCAGAAATTCTTTAGCCAAATAATGCCATTTTCTATGTGATTGTACAGCATCTAGGACAATAGGATCTTAGCCAATGTAAATGCTTAATAAGACCTTATTAAGCATTTTTAAAGTTATCATAGAAGCTGATTTGAAGCTATATTATTATGCACGGGAAAAAGGCAAAGAATTCAGCTTTGATAAAGTCCAATTAAAATGTTTGAGAAAAAGATGAAAATTGATATGTTTGGCAGCAGTTTGGCAAGTGTTTCAATTTTTCAGAGAGATAAGGTATTATTCCTAGATTCCCCTGATATTCTTAAGATAAGTTATAGTACTACAGTGATTTAAGCATGTAGCACAAAAAAGGCCAATTCAGGTAGAAAAGAAAAATAAACAAATAAATAAATAAATAAACATTGCATAAATCATATTTTCAGAATCATTCAGCCCCACAGAGCTTGCAAGAAAATATAAAATCTGTTTTATCAAAAATATTGATTAAGTAATCAGTAAAAATTTTCTGGCAATTTATAAAGTACAAGGTGTTATGAAAGGAAGCTGGGAGGTGCACATTTAACCTCCTGCTCTGAAACCAATCTCCCACATCTCTGATAAAGTACTTTGACTAGTGAGTTATTGTTTAGTCCTTGAAGAGTTTTATTTAAGGTTCTATCTTTGACTTGCTTAAAAAAAAAAAAAAGTCCTAATGATAGATTTTTCATTAAATTCAACAGAAATACCTTCTTAATGTTCTGAAGAAATTGGAAGGACAAAATTTGTCAAAAACTTTTTAGTCTGTTACTGAAAAAGTAAAATATTTTTGAAAGAAGTGTAAAGATGCATAAAATGCTCATTTGGAAAATAGGAACAAGACCTCAAATGAGTTTTTTGTTTGAGTTTTGTTTTGTTCTCATTTTTAAATAACACTATATAGGATAGAATATGTTTATGGGGCAGTGGTTTCAGATTTGCTTAGAGTGAATTTGTGTTCCAAGTACAAGATCTGAGAGGTTTATATCCTTGTTGTGCTTGCTTTGCCTTATGTTTCCGTCATTTTCTCAGAAAACTGGGTGCTATACTTGCAGTTATAGAACTCACTTAACAAATAAAGCACTCTTTAGCATCCTACCTTAAAAAATGTTCTCTGTACAAAACTATTTCAGTAGAAGTCTCCTTCTTGGGATAAAACATAACTAACAGATACCTCATTCAAGGAGACGTCTCTTTATATGTAAGGTACGAAACAGTTTAAGAGACATATGGTAGAAGAAATGTCATCACAATAAACTGATTTGATGCTTTAGGATTAGAAGTAGTCAGAAAGAGCAAAAACATAATCATTTTTATTTGTACCAACATCATATGTAAGCGACTTGCTTTTCAGAGCCAATAATCCAATTCACTTCACAAAGACTCTCAATTTTAGCTTTTTGTTTTTTTTTTTTATAAGTATAGTAGCTACAAATTAAAAAAAAAATAATCTCTGAATGCCATGTTACCATTTCCCCACTGAAAATTTATCTAGGGCAAACATAAATGATCAAACAGTCTGATCAAAAAATGTAAATTCAAGGATGTTACAAATAGTGTAAATCCTGAGCTGATTTTTACTTCTTTTTGAGAGATACAAATTTGGTCTTCATGGCATAAACTGGATGTTTATATTTCCATATAACTTTACATTTCAAGCATAGTTTTAAATCAGCAGGCCTAAACAAACAAATAAATAGTTTGTTTAGTAAGAGTGAATTTTATTTTTTGTACAATACTATTCTTCCCTATGAAGAAAGGCTGAGAGACCTGGGTCTGCTCAGCCTGGAGAAAAGAAGACTGAGAGGGGATCTCCTCAATGTATATAAATATCTGAGGGGATGTAGCTGACCTCTTCTCAGTGGTTTATGGGGATAGGACAAGGGGCAATGGCTGCAAGTTAGAGCACAGGAAGTTCCGCACTGACATGTGAAAGAACTTCATGGTGAGGGTGACGGAGCACTGGAACAGGCTGCCTAGGGAAGTTGTGAAGTCTCCTTCTCTGGAGATATTTAAGGCCTGTCTGGACGCCTACCTGGGCAGCCTGCTCTGAGGAACCTGCTTTGGCGGGGGAGTTGGACCCGATGATCTTTCAAGGTCCCTTCCAACCCCTACAGTTCTGTGATTCTGTGATTTGATTTTTGTCCCACAGAAATCATACTGGGAAATTTTTTGTTAGATATGTTGTGCTTAAGACTTCAACCAGGGCTGAATTTTACCGACAGAATCTTTGTTTTCAAACCAGTTCCAGAAGATAAAGGAAAGAATTATTTTTAGACATGGAACATGGATATTAATTTAGATTTTAAGTAAGTAATGTACAACCTTCATAATAAAGTCAAGAGAAATCTGATTTGTTTCAAAATCATTAGTGAGGAAGGTATAGATGTGTGTAGAACTGCACCATGCCTCAAAATTGCCTTCAAACTAAAAGCCTGGCAAATGCATATAACAGATCTATTCCTATTTAGGACTTAAGGAAGCAAGGTGGAAATTCAGGTATTTGAATTGCCTATTTACATTCACCTTTATTCAGCTTCCCATTGAGCTCACCTGCTATTTGGACTATATCACTCATCACCCATAAAGAGAAGATACACAATGAAAGGCCTGTGGATCCTGATTTTGTTCAGACTTGACTAACACCTTTCAAGCTCTGTGTGCTCCATGGTCCATAGGTGTCCTAATCCCAATGACCTTTTTTCCTGTGGATGAGGATGTTTTTGCAGACATGTACTTCCCATCACCTATAATATGTTATATTGCATGTAATTCCAGAATGAAAAATTCAAATTTAGAGGCAGCTAATGTAGAAAGAGTTTGTTGGATCGTTAGGACTTTCCTGTTAATTAATTAAAGGTTGAGGTGTGATGATGGATTTGTTAGGATTTACAAAGCACTGAAGTGCCTCAGGGAGACACGAAGCCCACAGAAGCAGTATACAAAACTCACAAGAAAAGCTTTCTAGTTTTAGAAGAGTCTCTGTACCTAAAATATAAGTAATATATTTTGCTGAGAATAAAAGTAGAATGGATTTCAAGCAACCAGGAATTTAACAATACTATAAGATAATAAGCTCTGCTGAGACAGAGACAGAAAGAGAAAGAGTCTCCACTGAATCTTAGATATGAAAGACAATCTAAAATCCTTATAAATATTCTGTAGAATGTTTAAACATCTCAAATGAGGACAAAAACTTGCCTTCCGCTTCAGGCTAACAATATTTATCTTGCAGTTGAACGATCTCTCACCATGCTGTTTCTCTGGGGCTTTGCTGAGGCACATGTGAGGATTGCATAGAATGGTGTGATACATGACCTAAACTGGCCTGTGGGCAGTAACACAGAGTGCATATGAGTCTAACAAAACTGTATTTCCATTCCCTGTCAACCTTAGCTTTATTTTTGAGTTCTGTCAGTCTAGGAAAGAAGGTGTTACATGTAACAAGTTCCCTGTAAGTCATCGTATCACTGTTTTCTAAGACGTAATTCATTGGTAAAGCCTGTTTAATTCATTTGAGAAAGAATGAATGATTCCTGTACACTGTTATTTCAGGTGCCCAAGATTAATAATTGGGAATGTCTTTGCCTGTTTTTGTTGTTGTTGTTGTTGTTGTTGTTTGTTTTTTTCTTTCTTTCCTTTTTTTTTTTTCTCTTCTATTCTGTGTCAACTTAGAATAATAAAACTGGCTGTTACCACCAATCTGGTTTCGTAGATGTGCAATTCTCTAACTCAGTCATGTGGATAATGTATTCATCCTCTAATGCTGTATTTCAGTTTCAGGACAGTGATGGCTGGAGTGCAATAGTTGCCAGAAGTAAAAGTAATGAACCATTTAGCAGTTATACTGCTGTCTGTGGTAAAGTATCTCTGTCTCTCTCTCTCTCTCTCCCTACCCATCTGTAGCAATAATCATGTAAGACAATCTTTGAAGTAGTGACATAACTGAGTGACTATACCAGGCATTAAAGTCTATTTAAAGTTACCATACCGTTTCTGACATTGACCTCATTAATACTGCTATATCACAGCTCATTTTTAAAGACAGAGTGTCTTTTGATACCTTTAATTCTTTGGTGAGTGTAAGATACAGGAGTGAAGAAAAAATAACCCGTTCTAGTTGTGATGAGGAATACAATAACCCATCACCATAGCAAAGAGCATATTTTATTTGAAAAATACGAATAAAAGTTTTCGTCCCTTTTGTTTATTAAAAGAAAATGTAACAATTTCTATCAGTAACACTTGCATAAGGAGGTATACTTTACATTACTCTTTAGTTAAAAAATATATATATTTTTGGAGACTTTGGAAAAATAAGGATGGCCCAATACTTGCAACACACTCCTAATGTTCCTTAGAATGCACTGTGCCATTTATATATACTGCAAGTACAAGGTCTTAGCACTTTATAATCCACAAAGTTACCCTAGGCAGCATAATTGCATATTCTCCTCTGTATATAGAACATTTCCTTTGTGTGAGTCTGTAAGTTTGGTTAAATCCAGACTGGTCCAATATATGGATATGTGTGTGTATATATATATATATATATTTTTTTTTTTTTTCTAAAGGATGATTTGACAAAGGATTAGAGCATAGAAATTTTGCAATTCCTTTTAAATACCAGTGAGAATATTTTCACATAGACATTTTCTTGCAGTATTTGCAACTAAAACAACTGCATCAATTAGAATTTGAAAAGAAAAATGTTTACAATTATTTTGATTTTCTACAAAGAAATGCAAAAAATAAAGTGCATAAGAGTGAAATGACTTTCAACTTTTACAGTGTTCTATGTGTATGAAACATAGCAACACTCATAAACAAATTGTTTACGATGCATTAATCCAAAACCAGTTGAATTCCAACTCTTCTTTAAAGTGTATTAAATTACATTTTTTACTGGTTTAGGTTGACAACATATATTTTACATTTCATACTTATAGATACCATTTTCTCAGATGACACATCAAGATTACAGCATAATGAGTGCTCCCACCATTACAAGAAAGAGGGTTTGTTTGAAGTAAAGTGACTAATTAATTGGGTGTAAACACACAATTATTTGAATAGCTGTTGCAGAAATAAAATTCTAAATCCGAAATGTCTTAAACATCCCTTTCCATGAGCAGTCTAACTTTACTCTGTATCTTCCAGCTTAAGTAAAACTGGCAGTTTTCAGCATTTAGTTGTTCAATGGCAACAGAATTACTATTCAGGGTAATTGGAACACATCTGAGAATATGACTATATAAAAGGTCCATTAAAGTTTTAAGCAAAGTCCAGACTTAAGCAACAACCAGACTTAATCATTGTCTAGGAAAGATTTTCCCACAATACTTCCACTGAATTTATACGTTGTTTAAATCAGCAGTGCTACAAAATGACTGTACTTTCCATGACACGCAGTGTTAGTATTCTTCCATTTTAATCAATATGAACAAAGAAATTTTCAAGTAGAGTTTAATTTTGTTCCTAGGACACCAAGTACCAAAGGAAAATTCTGTAGGATCAGGTAAAGAAATCTGCAAATCTGTTCTTTCTGCATCATGAGACCTTCTTCTGTGGCCCTGAAGATTTAATATTCTGCTATTTGTCATGCAAACAACACAGCACTGCAATGTGCATTGGAGTAAAAAACAGTAAGCATAGCAAGCATGCAGATGTATCATGACAGAAAAGGACATTTGGCGATCACCATGGATGGGACATACCAAACAGGACACACCGCAGAGTCTCAATAACCCTGCAGAATTTTAAATGGTTCTGAATTCCTGGGGCTGTGGGTAAAATGCACATGCTGTATAGTAGCAAGAGAGCACCAGAAATGGTGAAAAGGGGATTTTTATTTCTCTGAGATATGACCTCCTTCTCTCATTAACTTAATCAGATCATGAGCTTTAGGAGTTGATTGTTTTTTGATGTTGCTGCACTTAGCTCCTGTTGGCTTTTAAGCCCAAATGTTCTAGGATGCAAATAAAAAGAAAACAATGACTGGCATACCATGTAAAGTACAAAACACAGTTAATTTTCCTTGCTTTGGTGTAAGACCAGAGGGAACAGACATAAAGATAAGTAACTCTTGTCTCTCAAAACTATAATATAACAATGAATGCAGCTTTTGTGCATATGTGGTACAAGTTATCATGGCTCATGGTACTACTAACATTCAAAGACTTTTCTTCTTAGAACTCCACTCATACAGTATAAAAACTAAGATGTTAGCATAAAGCAAGTGTCATTTAAATCAAAAGGAAATATATCTCCACAAAATCTTGAACTACTAGTTCCTTCATTTGGGACAAAACTGAAACATATCCCAACTCTACCCTCAAAAAAATAAAATGCATTAATCATTCTCAGCCCAATTATAAATCTCACTGCATTAAAACATCTGTTTAATTGTACTCTAAAATGAGAATCTCTCCAGTATTTTTTAGAAGATTCTGTATTTGGTAAAAATTAAAAAACAACAACAATAATCTGAACACAGATTAGGGAACTACTTTCAAATCATCAGCAGAACATTTTAGGGTTTGGGGCTTCCCCCCCTTCTAAACTGGTTTGTGGGTTTGGATGTTGACAGAAACAGTATAATTTTCAAATTGCAATTAAAACAGTATAGTTAAAAAACAATTCTGGAAGTAAGAGCAAACAGTATTTTTTAGAGCTTGAAAAATTTATTTCAAAGCTACTTGCTTATTTTTCCAGAAGGCTGCGTAAACCAAAATAAATCAACAATATCTTGGGAGGGAGTTTATTAAAAGGAATGAAAATTATTAAAGTAGGACTGATCAAAAATCTCAGTCATATCTATGACCTACCCATCCATACAGTAAAGAAGGGAAGTGTTCACCTGTGTGGCCCACTGTAGGTCAGCAATACAGACCCTGCTAGGAGGAGTAAGAAGATTGAATGCATTCAGTGAAGATTAATGAGGTGGGTGAAGGTACTAGAAAACAAGGCTGAGGGAACTGAATTTGTTTAGTCTTGAGAAAAGGAAGCTGAGGGGTGATCTCATTGCTCTCTACAACTACCTGAAAGGAAGTTGCAGCAAGGAGGGTGTCAGTCCCTTTGCTCAGGTGACAGCACATGTCAGTCTCAAATTGCATCGGGGGAGGTTTAGATTAGGTGTCAAGAAGAAATGCTTCTCAGAACGAGTGGTTAGGCATCAGAGTAGGCTGCCCAGGGAAGGGTTGGGATCACCATCCCTGGAGGTATTTAAGAGACATGTGGCTGTGGCAGTAAGGGACGTGGGTTAGTGGTAAACTTGGTAGTGTAGGTGGATGGTTGGACTTGATGATCTTTTCCAACCTAAATGATTCTATGATTCTAAGTAATCCCTCCTCTTCCAAGCTGAAGGATAAGTGGTACCTGAAATGCATAGGGAGGAATCTTGTGCAGTGTTCAGATATATGTCACTCTCCACACCAGCCCAGAGAGTAGAAAAATAGTACACAGCTTCTGCCCTGAACAGTTTCTCTATTAAATACATATTATAAAAGTCCATTTCCATAGGTAAAGCTACAATCATCTTAAAAGCAAAAGGCTGTAGTAGACGGTGAATCTTATCAGTCATAATCCTTCATAGGATATGGGCTCCTGGTCCTCTCATTGTATTATCACAGGACAGATAAACAGAAGACTGAAGTTTCAAACAAACCAAAAGGAAATATAAATCTGCTGAACTAGGTGTTAAGCAGCCTAAGGAGCAAGTTCTACAATTCTCAAAACAAGATTAACATGAGACATCAATTTATTTAATCCATATGAACCCCCCAAATGACACATTTTATTTTTTTCACCCTCCACTGACTTTAAATGTTTCTGTTCCCATGATGCTTGAAACAAGGAGAGAAAAATAATAATAATAATAAAAAAGCTTGCTCTGCTTAAATAGAAAATGCTGCAAGAAAATACTGCAAGAGAAATGAAATATCCATTAACTGAACTAAAAAGAAAAAAGCATCATCATCTTAATCTCGCTTTTTCAATTTTCTCTATTCCAGTGTCTTACCAGAAGCTCTATTGTGCTTTTAGATACATTACACACAGAAATAGACACATTATGATTAAGAACTCTGTGTCATAAATGGATTGTTGTTGCTCCTGGATTCAGACTTCAAAAGCTTCATCTATTGATATAAGTGAAGCACGGTGACCCAAACAACTGCATATTCTAATGGTGCTGCCATTGTTTTTACTGAAATAACCTATGCTTCATCTGCTTTGCTGCATAAAGTGTACTTTGGATCCATGCCATTTAGATGGTATTCCCATGAAAAGACAAAAAGAAAAAGCACACACACTGGAAACAACTCTAGCACACTGTAACAGAGCAGCTCTGGGGTTATGGGGTAGAGCCATGTTCATGATGACAGCTTATGATGCCCTCCCTCTGTTAGCTGGTTAGGGATGAAAAGATTATGAAGGACATAATGAAATTAAATCTTCTCAATGCAACCTGCTAATTCAATAAGATGTCAAAGGACCATTTATTTAAGAGGACAGGTGTGGCTTATCCCTTCTGTTAAAGGAAACTGACTCTTAGGACTTCTCACACTGATAGTAAACCCCACTGGCTACCTCACACTGGGATCACAAGGGCTAGAGCACAGCTAGAAATGCAACATCAAAACCACCTGCAAGAAATTCACTCTTCCATCAGCTATCTTCCTATACAGGCATGACCATAACTTACTATAGCTTGGAGATGTTAAGCGTATTGCAATGAAAGTGTCATTGCTTGGCTTTACTTTAGGTACTGTATGGTACCACAGACTTTATTGAGCAATTAAAAAATATACACAAGGGACAATAGCTTCTTTTTTCTGTATTTTTCAAATTTGACTTTCTTCCAATTGGAGAACCCAGTTTCAAATATGAAAAGGGCACTTGTTCTACAGTAACTGTGTACAACTTGCTCAGTTCCAAGTACTGTATTCATTTGTTGTTACTGTTGCTGTCGTTCTATCTCCAGTTGTTCTGGGAATTACAACTAAGTTGTTCTTTCTGATTCTATTTCCCCATAGAGTTCAGCTAGCTTCTTGAACTCAGGCCCCCAGTCACCAAGGTAATTATAATCCTGGTCAGAGTGTGTTGTGACTGAATCCAGAGAGCTGATAGATCCAGCTTCGGATCTATGACCCTCATAGGCATATGTCTGCAGGGAGTCGTATGGGGGCACACTGGGGTCCAAATCAGCCTCTGCCAGTCTTTGTTTAATGAACTCCTGAACATCTACACTGTCAAGGCTTGAAGAGGGATGGTGCCTGGGCGCAGGCTTCACTTCAGGACGAACATCCCTCCGATATTTTAGTTCCTCAGCAGCTGATGGATTACGCAGTGCTGTGATGTCAAATGCTTCTGTGTCTTCTTCCCCACCGCCCTCATCATCGTATGTCACAACATTTTCTCGGACATCTTCTTCTGAAATGATCAAGGGCTCCTTCTTGCTACGTCTTAGGGTGATGAAAAGGACCACAATTGCTAAAGAGAAAACTGCAGATATTAGATTAGGTTTAAAGTTTACATTCAAAGTAAGTAGATATATGCTACAGAAATAGCACATACTAAGTCATGAATACAGAGTTGTAATCCTTTCAGGCTAATATTTGCATTCTGATATTATTATGCTGGCCTTGAACTGGAGTATCATTACATCAGGCACATGTTCAATTTGGAAAAGAGCCTACTTATAGTCCTAACTGAGCACTACCTTTGAGGTATAATGTGTTTGTTACATGAAGATAGATTACTGCATGCCTGGAAATGACCCATGAAATCTATACAGCTGTTTTTTGACATAGCAACCTGCCAAAGCGTAACAGGTAGACAACAGACAACCAAGGGGAAAGTTAATAGTGTTATTGTAAAATTACAAACTTCCAATACAGCTTGGTCTTCCAAAGGGCCAGTAAAGAGCATTCTTCTAGTGTGTATTTGCTCTGTGGGAATTGCTAGTGTTTTTTGAGCCAATAATGAATTCCACTGGTTAGATTATTAGGGATTTCATAAAGAACACAAAAGGGGATAACACCCTTCAGTAAATGAGAAATGAGTAACTAAGGCTGACATTTTTCAGAAGCATTGTTACGGGCTTTCAGAGCTTCATGAAGACCAATATCCAACATAGTTATCTAATTAAAATGTATAAGCTTTATTTTTTCTCTTATGAATGTTCAATCTTTTATGATAAAATACAAGATTTAAAACTAATTGTGTTAATATACATTTTAAAACACTTTTTTGATAAAGAAGCTCTGAAGTAAGCTGTGATGAAAGTTGTCTATAGAAAATGTAGAGCATTCAGAAAAAAATCCTCAAAATCTCCTATGTGAGTCACAGTGCAACTCACATTATTTCTTTCCATCTCTATTAGAATGTAGAAAGGCACGTGAATAGTACAGGAATATATACCTAGCAAGTTGTCCCTCTGCCACAATAAATAAATAGGTAAATAAATAAATAAATAAAAGAACATTAACTAATGGGTAACATTCAAATTGGCTGGGGGGGGGGAGGGAGGGAGGGAGGAAGAAAGAAAAAAAAAGTGGAAAGAAAATGCACTTGCAAGGTCATTTATCTAATGGAGTCATCACATTGTCTCATATGTCCCTTGCCTCTGTGGATTATGCTGTGCATTGCTATCAGCTTATCCCACAAAGGTAATTAAGAAATGGCTTTTGTATGGTGCTAATGGTGCTTCCTACAGTGTAATGCATTTCAAAAAGCTTTCCTCATCTCTCTTCTATAATTTTTCACACTGTTCGAGACATGGAATTAGAGTCAGTGGCTTTTTGAAATCTTTCCAAATTACAGAAAAAATTATCTGCAGTGCTAATTACTTGATAACCTCTGAAAAACTATTTCTAGTGGATTCCAGGTATTCAATAATGTACTTTAAAGGCATTTTTTCCTATGCATTTTAGCTAAACCTTTCCCCTCTAATCACAGCTATATGTTTCTAATTACCTTCTACTACTAAGCAGCTTCAGGATCAAAAACATATCACATTAAAAATTTCTGCCCTGTCTCATTCAGACAACCAGTGGAAGGATGGCAGTACTTAATATTGAAAATGACTTACCAAGAAGAATGACAACACAGAGCAGGATTGCAATTAAAGCTCCTGTGCTCAACCCAGCAGAGGAGAGAAAAGCTTCAGCATGGCAAGTTCTCACTCGTCCATCTCTCTCACAAGCACAAACCCTAATTGTGAGAGTACTGCTGCTACTGAGAGGGGGCACTCCACCATCAGAAATCAAAACCAGGAGGTAATAGATATCTTGAGTAGTTCGACTGTACTTCCTTCTTCTTGTCAGTATACTGGCTGTGTTATCTACGGTATCAAAAGAAAAACAGAATATCATCTTAATGAAGCAAAAAAGAAATATGTTATTAATTGTTTGTTTCCTATCCAGTACAACTATTGGGCACAATCCTAATCTGTGAAAATGCATGATCTAGATTTAAAGTTATTGGGAAGCATTTCTGGCCAATGGAAGGTTAAGAGGAGACAGGGCAAAGTAACTAGAATTGCATAAATAAGATTATTTATGCTCATGTCTCAGAGTCTAAGTGAACTTTGGCAAACATTTTGGGCCCAGTTTCCAAGTGTTTTAATCCTATGTTATGCTGTGTATGGACACCTGTAAATGTGAATACCTGGAAATCTAAGAATATCTGTTGTGGAATTCATCAACAAAAAGTCATTTTGATTCTCAAATTAATGTTAAAATGTCTTTAATAAAAGTTAAATTAAAACTTTCACATTTTGCTGTTTGTGATCAATTTTATAGATCACCCGAGCTTTCAGAAAATATTTGAAAGGACTCATGCTGTAGAGAGGTCAAGATGAAGATGTAGTTACGGAAGGAAAGATGAGGGAGAGGGGGAGGGAGAGGGAGAAGGAATGGGGAAGGGAAAGAAAGAGAGCAGATACTAGTTGTTCTAAACCAGTAAAGGTCTAAGGTAGGTAAGGAAAGGTGACAGAAAGTGATGCAACATTTTGTCACCATTATGTTACCTACAGATCCATCTGACATATATTACAGTCAACGAGAATACTAATGCTACTACACACACACTGCAAGAGTATTTATGGGCACTAATTTGGATGGCAAACTGCCACGCATGTCCCTTCAAGTCCAAGAAATTTAGGGGCATAAAGGGAGTGTAGAGGAAGAAATGCTATGATAATATATTTACATCATAATTTCATATGTTTAAAATTCCATTTCAGTTTGTTGCTGCCAGTTTAAAAGTACAGGCCCTTGAATAAGAGCCCACAGATACACCAAGCAAAACTGGAGACCACGAGAAATTGAAGACAAGAGGAGTTGCTGAAAGAAATCAGGACCAAGAAGATGAGAGGTTGGAAGAGAAGAGCTCTCCTCTCATGATGCTTGCACATGACTAACAGTCACAGATCCCCAGTGGTGGGTTTGTGGGTTTGGAATTTGTTAAAAAACAACACAAAGGTGATAGTGCAAAAATGTGTCTGCTGGATTTTCCTTCCTATTCCTATATATATGTATATATATATATATATATTTTTTTTCTTACTACTGTAGCTACAGTACTATTCACCAGGTGACTATCCTTCATGCCACAACTTCTGTCAAATTCTGTCTCAAATTTTAAGCCATTAATTTTATTCAATTGTCTCTACATTTCGCTTTTGTGTATTACCCAATAGGGGTGTACTGATCAAAACAGATAGTGTAGCCCCCCAGAATAATATCATAATATATTTGGTAAGCAGTTTCGCATGAGAAAAATATCTGAGGTAGGAATTGCCTAAGGTCACAAAGGAACCGTGCCACTGAGCCAAAAACTGGGCATGAGGTCCTGCTGCATTGAAGTTGATTAGCTTTCTTCTCCATCCTCCCTGCTTATCTTCTTGGAAATCTCCAGTCTGAGTTTGCTACTAATTCATTAAGTTCTGTTCTTCTCCTTCGCAGTGGGTGCAAAATCTGATTTCTATTAATTTATTTATTTTCAGTAGGCCTTCAAGTCCTCTTCAACTTTGTCATGTCACTTTTGAGGACTAAATTCTGAGATTCATGCCAACCTCCTCTTTAGAGGCATGACACCAGCCATATATAATGTCATTTATATTCATTCTATTTACAAAACCCTTTTAAAGGCACAGTGGCACAAAAAGATAATTTTGTCATCTGAAACATCTGACACAGAGCAAGATAATCACATTACGAAAATGTTATTTCTACAGATAAAATACTTTTGGTACACACGTATTCCAAAGTAAAAGTGTTTTCAATAGTCCGTAGAAGAACTCCAACACAGAGTTGATGAAAAGATATCTATTAAGTCAGGGTTTTCATTTGACATAGGGTTGTGGAAATGATTCCTGTATACCTAAACCATATGATATGTAGAAATATTTATCTTTTCTTATAAACATTCTATTAAATTTTAACTCTTCTCTTCTCTTGCTTAATCTGGGTCTTTATAACCTCATAAAACATACCATGGTATATCCACTAATGCTTAAATTTCTCATCATATTATTGTTAAGAAATAAATTATTTCCAGATTATTCAGCACCTAAACTAGGAAGGAAATTGTTTTATAATGGAGTCAAATGACTGAAGAAATTAAGCCTGATAACACAAATTCAGATTGCATTTATTTTGTAAAGAAAATTCTTCCCTAAAGCAGAGTAGCCTTAAGGCCATGATTACAGACTGTGGTTACCCATTTTAGTCTTACTAGGCTTTGCTGATCTAATTCTAAAATATATGGAAAAGTCCTAAGTCTAACTTAACAAAATTGAAACAGCTTGTTCTTTGATACACATATGATCTAATTAAATGCAGTACCTGAACAATCTCAGTAGATGTATTTTAAATACTCCTAAAACAAACTCATAACCTTACAGACCACAGACTGCAAACAGGTAGGTTGTCTGCATCGCTTTTAATTTTTTGGCACATATATTGGTAAAGGTAAGGGGGCAAAGTAAGACACTGTTTTATCTTTCTGCTACTCAATATTGCATTAATAAATAAATAAATAAATAAATAAATAAACTCTTGCTTTTTTATATCTTTCCTATTTTCCCATTCACTCTATTTTTTAATGTTAGACTGTCAGTCCCAACTTCCCCAATACTGCTGGAGGACATTGACAAAAATCTTCAAGGGTTCAAACACGGAAACCACCACAGAATACAAAATGACCTTTAGTTGGTCTGTCTGTCAGCTGCTCAAGCAGGTTGAGCTCCAGAAAAAGACCAAGAGCAGAAATAAACACATATATTTGTGACTAGAACAGAATTTAACATTAATACATATTTTGCATAAAAATAAATTAATGTTCTCATTATACACACTAGGCGATGACTGCTGCTTCTGTTTTTCTATATTCAGAAAGAAACTCTTCATCATCTCCCCCATACACATTAAAAACTCTGGTGACTTTCTGATTGTTCAGCATCCAATTTATAATTCCTTCCCTCTCTTGAAATGCACCTTGTAACAGCTTATTAGCAGAGCTTCTATCTACAGTTTCTCTTTTCATCTCCTGAACTCGCAGGCTGTTAAACAAAACAAGGGTGGGGAGTGAGTGTGATCCCAGGAACAGTAATCACTCAAACTGCTAAATTTTAGCACTCTCCCTGGTATGCTGTTGGTCTGGGCCAGCTAGGACTCTCACATAAAACCCAACCACAGCCTGAGGTAACAGCACATACCAGTGACCCTACCAGCAAGCAGTGTGGACAAGTATGCACAAGTTTACTCCTCCCACTTTACACAGTGCTTCAGTGTTATTCCAACAGCCTGCAGGTCCTTAAACATCCCTAAACAGCCTTGTGCTACACTCTGTACCACATAACTTCCTTTCATGCTATGGTAATACCACTACTCTGTCGGGCTGCAATTACAGCTTTCATAATATTTCATGAACTCAGACAAGAAAAAAACATAGTAATAAAGTCTAAGATCCATTGGTTACCGCTCGGGGTCCAGAGGAGGTACAAGGCCAACTGCTATATAACGTTCACAGACAGCCTGTGTTATTAAGTTTCTTTGCAAGAGAATGGGACCAGTCCTGGTTTTCGTTTGGGGTTGTTCTTTGTTTTCCCCCTCAGCACCAATACTGCTACAATAAGCTAAAGTCTGAGTGGTCACCTAGAAATCCCACTGAAGTCATTAGTGAGGTGCAACACTCCCACATGGGACAGGTGGGATAATAAGGACACACTTATCAGCAAGAAGAGAAAGCAATTTCAAAGAAGTGACAGTTCTAAGGGAATTGTAATTCAAGTTACAACAAACGAGAAGATGACAATCACACAACAAAGTTATCCAGAAATAACACCTCAAAAACCTACGGATATGTTCAAGGACTCAGCTTGAAATGCAATTCCCTATTGGTAATAATTGACACTGTATCCATGAGCTAGGCATTAATATTAACATCTGTCATGTCTTTCATCTCAGAAGAAAAAATTCTCAGATCTTATTCTGCTAACTCCATAAGGTGACAGCAAGTGTTACTACCAATAATAACAGTCCTTCATTTCTACTTCAGACTCTACATTATTTCCATTAGTGCCTGTCCATTAGTGAACAGAAGTGTCTGGGGCACTTCTGTTCATCTACCTTGTCTGCATAAGTACGAAAATGAATGTGGGACCAGATGATCTTGGAGGTCTTTTCCAACCTAAATGACTGTGATTCTATGAAATCCTACAAAATTTTGTACGTGCAAATCTTCCTGTGCTTATATCCAAAGAAGACCTGAGTATTAAAATCTGAGCAGGAAAGCGTGACCTCCTCTTTTCCTCCTTCTGGCATAAATATGTAAAAGAGTGAGGGATCCAGTGAGGAATCCAGTGAGGGATCCAGTATCATCACACAGGTAAAGAAGCAATGATGAAAATGCAGGCTGAAAAGAAAAACATAATTGACCTAATATAACAAAATAATATTGAGGATTCGTGAGCAGGAGAAGTTTAAGTTTAAAATAATTAAAAAAAAAAAAAAAGTTTAAAATAAAAAAAAAAAGCTTTGTTTATAATGATTTAAATTTTTAAACAGAAATTGACAAACTGCAGTACCAACTGTATCCTGTTTCCATCTTTTAATTAAATTGTTTACATTCTGTATCAAAAACTACTGGAGGACCCACTGAGAAGGAAGTTTTTACAAGCAGGAGCAGCTTTTACAAGAAGGGTTTTGGCATGAAACAAAAAAATCCCACAAACCGTAAAAGCTAAAGGCAGCCAAGTATGAAGACAGATGCTGATGACCTAGGAAAGAGTTTACCGAGGGAAATAAAAAAAAAATAAAAATTAAAAAATAAAAATACTATGTTACAACAAGAAAGCTAGTTTGAAAGAGAGGAGAGGGGATCATGGCCTAAGAAAGTCCTCTGATACCTGAAAATAGATACAGGAGACACTCAAGGAACACAAGTGTATAGGATAGCAGCAGTAGCACTAGGATGCTGCGAACTGCAGATCTAATTCTTCCAAGCCTGGAAGGAAAATCTTTTTTCTCTACAGATTTAGACTGTGAACTTCACCCCTGAGAAGTATGGTATGAACCTAGGCTTGCTGGAGATGAAAGGATTGGTTGCTAAGGGAAAATTAATGACAACATAGGGAAAGAAAGATTCATCTGCTTCCCTGTGATGCACGTTGCTCCAGTTCATGACCATTAAACCTTCTCATATTTGGGCTGTGCTTTGCACACACAGCAAGTTAGAACATAAGAACATCCTCTCAAGTGGGCTTGAGGTTACAGATGGGAAATTCTGCATGGCTGTAATGCAGCTCTTCACACTCTGAAGATGTGGCAGTTTGTTAAGCCAGACTGTGTGCTGCATGCCAGGCTGTTATCACATTCCTCTTCCTATCACCTCTGCCTTTTCACATTGAGCTTCTGAACTCAGAAGAGACAGGAAGGCATAGTAAAATCAAAGAAGCTGAGATACAATGATAACACCAAGGAAGGTGACTACTGGAGCACTTCGGAGAATACTAATTTATTTATTATTCACAATTTGAGAATTCCTTTGACACATTATAAATTACAGGCAGGCACAAGAGATATGGGAAAGAATGAGTAAAAACCTTTTTATAGCTTAAGGCATGCTTTAATTTTCAGCTCTGCTTATATCAACAGTTCAACTTTTATAAATTTTCTGAGACATCATAATTAATTAAAAACAAAAGAAAATATATTAGAATGAGTAGAATTTCTAAAGTGAGATCAGTCAATTGTTTATGCAGTACTGTACTGGTAGGCATTTCTGTTTAATTTCTTTACTGTTGACTCTTGGAAATATTTTTTTTTTTCTTTTGTGTTGGTTTAAAGCTACTGCCAATGGGCTTCCTTTCTCATTCAGTGAAAGCAACTTAGCAGACATTTGGGGCCTGAAACATAGTTATTTGCTTTTGAGTTGGTTTGTGAAACACCAAGAAATAGCAGCACTGAACGTGTACACTATGCACTAAACTACCTATCTGGTCAATCTTAGATCCAACTTAATTAATCATAAAAGGATCAAAGATGTTCACAGGTCTGAGGAAGAATTCAATTTTTACTTTCATATATCGTTTCTGTGATAATTCCTGTTCAGGCTGGCATTCAACCTGTTTGTAGTGACACATGTTCTATGGTTTGTGTTTACTGATACCATGTGTAATGCTAATTTTGTACTTTCTCAGACATCATTCCTCTTCCGCATAACTGTCCTACAGTTACAATTTCTCTTCTTTACAGGAGTATATTTAATTGAAAGGCAGTAGGAAGTTGCAATACTGAAGAACCAGAGAGAGTATGCCACATCTTTGATGTGAACAAAGGCAGGAACTACACAGATATTTCCCATGTAAATCAGGTTGAAAAGGGTGGGGTTCAACATGGCATTCTTTAATGCCACTTCAGATGCTCTGGAGAAACTAAGACATGGAGTGAAGATAAGGTAACTAGCATGCTTATTTGCAACTTAAAAGCCCTAAAGTCAGTTCACTGCCCTGCCACAGACTTCTTGTGTGATATGGTTGAGATAAGAATTTTGTACATATCACGGAAGAGAGAGGAACAGAAAATTCTGCAGGGGAATTCATGCTGGCATGGGATGAACTGCTCTCTGGAAGTTGCCCTCTTCATAAATAACAGTCATGCCAGGTAATGTTTTTTGGACTCAGTTTTGAACTCCAATATGGGAAAAATGCTAATTTGAACCATAGGCGTAAGTAGATGAACACATCAGAAATTTCATTTTATACAGATGTTGTTGGGCTCAGCATGATCTAGATTTTAAACAAAAGCAGGCCTCCACATATGTAGATTTTACAATATCTTGTGACCACAACATTAACAAAAAGGAATCTCCAAAAGGACGGTGTTAGAAAATCAGCCTGCCTTTTTTCAGCTCCCAAACATTCCCCATCAATGGGCAATTTTCAAAAAAACAAATCTTTGAGAAGCAGAAGGGAAAAATAAAACTGTAAATATTTTTGTGAAATGAAAGAAAAGAAGAACAAATCCTAACCATTCTTTAGTGAGATGCTTTTCCCTGAAAGTAAGGTAAATTTTGTCTACTTTCAGAAGTCAGCAGTTGCAATTTCCAAAGATACAAGAATGTACAAATCTTATTGGCAGTGTTGGGTGAATTTGTACAATCACTGCACAAATACTTACTGTCCAAGAAATTTACAAGACCCATTGAAGCATCTATTACAGACTATATATCTTGGGAAAAAAAAAAAAAAAAAAAAAAAAAAACGAAAAACCAGCAAAACATTGCCATATTGTGCATAAAATTCATAAATGTTCTCTTGAACCTAAGTGATCTGTTCTCTGGGCTTTCATTCTTCTTCCAGATCCCTGAAAAGTGTGGTGTAACTTCTGCAAGCGGTCTCAACTAGGTAACAAAATAGACAAAGAGGAATAATATGTATTATAAATCCAGACAGTAAAAGAAACTATGCATATGCATGTGTCTATATATTAACGGATAGGGTTATAATAACAGTTAAATATGCTCACATGCATTTTTCCATCAAACTAATGAATTTTGAAAAATATATCAAATATACTTTGACCATCTGGAAAAAAAATACAAATTTTCAAGGACAAAAAAAGTGTAATTTTAAAATTCAGTGCTTCAGAAGAATGCCTTCCAGAGGGTCCCTGACAAGTATGAAAGGTGCCCTGTGAGAATCTCAAGAAGTTCAACGAGGCCAAGTGTAGGGTCCTGCACTTGACCTGGGACAATCCTAAGCACAAATACAGGATGGTTAGAGAATGGATTGAGAGCAGCCTGAGGAGAAGGACCTCAGGGCGGTGGTTGATGAGAACTTTGACATGAGCTGGCAATGTGAGTTTGCAGCCCAGAAAGCTAGCTGTATCCTGGGCTGCATCAAAAGAAGAGTGGCCAGAAGCTTAAGGGAGGTGATTCTTCCCCTCCACTCTGCTCTTGTGAGACCCCACCTGGAGCCCTTTGTTCAGCTCTGGGGCCCCCATGGACCTGGACCAATTGGAACAAGTCATATGAGGGCCACAAAGATGACTAAGTGGCTAGAGCTCCTCTCCTATGAAGACAGGCTGAGGGAGTTGGGGTTGTTCAGCCTGGAGAAGAGAAAGCTCTGGGGAGACCTTATAGCAGTCTTCCAGTACCTAAAGAGGGCCTACAGGAAAGCTGGGGAGGGACTCTTTATTAGGGAGTGGAATGATAGGACAAGGGGGAATGCCTTTAAACTAAAAGAGGGTAGATTTAGATTAGATTTTAGGAGGAAATTCTTCACTCAGAGAGTGGTGAGGCACTGGAACAGGTTACCAAGGCAAGCTGTGGATGCCCCATCCCTGGAGGTGTTCAAGGCCAGGTTGGATGGGGCCTTGAGCAACCCGGTCTAGTGGGAGGTGTCCCTGCCCATGGCAGGGGGGTTGGAACCGGGTGATTGTTAAGATCCCTTGCAATCCAAAGCACTCCATGAAGCTATGAACCAGCTCTGAAGGGGCTCTTTCATCTTTCTACCAATTCTTCATCAGAAGTTACTTTTAGTCTCATAGTGCCCAGGCAAATCTTAAATGGGACATCCAGTAGCAGATTTTACTGATTAGGCAAAAACCATTTATTTAAGGCCTTACACACAAATGAAAAAGATCTCAAAGTTATCTGTGAGAACATCCTCGAAAACACAAAGAAGTCTAGTAGTATCTTGTATACTAGTATCTTGGATACTAGTCTTGTAGTAACCAAACTGTAATAAAAATACCTCAAAATTGAATAAGTATTTAGCTGTTAAGATTTTTAAACAAATTACAACACTTTCCTGGACCTAATAAATTTTAAACAGACCCATTTTCATTAAAAAGCTATCATAAGTACAATTCACAAACAGACAAAAAGTCATATTCGCTGGGTTTGTTTTCTAAAATTACAAACTCCAGGAAATGATTACAACCTAATGCATTTTCTTTGTATAGCAAAGAAATTTTATTACTGCTCTTGTTTTGTCTTGTTTACATGTGTATGGATACTGAATCATTTTGCTGTCTGTCTGTCGTGGTTTAACCCAGTTGGCAGCTAAACACCACACAGCCATTCGCTCACCTTCCCCCCTCCCTCTATGGGATGGGGGAGAGAAATGGGGAAGTGAAGCCTGTGAGTTGAGATAAAGACAGTTTGTTAAGACAGGATAATAATAATAATAATAATAATAATAATAATAATAATAATAATAATAATAATAATAATAATAATAATAATAATAATAATAATAATAATATGTACAAAACAAGTGATGAACAATGCAATTGCTCACCACCCGCTAACTGATGCCCAGACTAACCCCGAGCAGTCCAGCCCCCCTCCCCCGGCTAGCCACCCATTCAGCATGACGTCAGATGGTATGGAATACCCCTTTGGCTAGTTTGGGTCAGCTGTCCTGGGTCTGTCCCCCTCCCAGTTCTTCCTCCCCTCCCAGACTGCCCATTGGCTGAACAGAGCAAGAAGCTGAAACGTCCTTGCCTTGGTGTAAGCACTGCTCTGCCACAGTTAAAACATCAGCCTGATATCAGCACTCTTCTTATCCTAAGCCAAAACATAACATTCTACCAGCTACTAGGAAGAAAATTAACTCTTTCCTAACTGAAACCAGGACACTGTCCTCTTGTTCATACTCTTAAACTTTTACTCTCTCTGAATACTACTTTGTCAGTACATAAAAAATTTCACCCAGCATCAAAGAAGGTACTGTAACATAAGATATTTAGTGTTATATTTTGTCTTTTCCTTTTTTTTTTTTTTCCTTTAAAATGAAAATCATAAAGTACAACAATATCCAGAAGGTAATCCAACCAATTCTTAGGTCCAGCTACACTGCATATTTGTTATAGTCCTGTATTCTCCCCTAACGGTTTTAAGCTCTGTATTTTGAGGGTGCATACTCAAGGGTTGTAGCTTTAACGTTGTATTTTACTGAGTAAAGGCACAAGCTCAGGCTCAAGAGATATAAGCTTAAGTGGTCATACAATCAATTGTATGGACTGACAGCTATTTCCTCTATTGAAGACATGGAACATTTGACCTGAATCATAAACATGTTGGGACTGAATATTGCTATAGTATATGCAGATATGTAGGGACAAATTATGAAACCTTATGCTTGCATAACACTTCTAGATTTCAGTGAAAGTGCATGGATATGTGTTAAAATTTAAGGATCCAATTCACTATTGTAGAGTTTTTTGATCTTGCAGCTCTATTGATAATACAGTATTGGAACATTCATGAAATAGAGCACTGGGGCTCAAAGTCAGGGCAAAATTCTGCTGTTCAGCGTTATGAAAGCAAGGAAAGAAAATGTCCACTGAGATTTTTGTGAAATAAATCCTTTGTCCTGAAGAAATAAAAGGAGAGGGTTACTTGATCCAAAGACAACTGCAGGAGGAATATAGCTTTGCAGTGACTGATACAGCTATCACTGACTACCACTTTCAATCTGACATTGAGCTTTTGTTTTTTAGCATTTTGCAAAACACTAGTGAAAATTCTCTTAAGGCAATTATTGATTTTTTTTTCTATTTCTATGTAAGCTAAACACCATAACAAAACATAACTAAAAATCCTACCAGAATCTCAGCCATTATTGGATTATTAAATCCAGAAATACAAATAGCAGCTAGCATGCCTTAGGAACATTCTGATCCATTTTAACAGATGATACTCAACAACAAAATTTTTCAAAAGTGTGAACTTGTCACAGACATAAGAAATACCTCTTTTGCCCACCATCTCTCAGCCATTTCCTAGAATACATATTAACAGAAATTCAATTTCTGAATAGGGATAGATGATAAATACGAAAGTTGTAAGTGGGACATAACCAGATATTGTGAATGTACTTTGTGTTTCACTTGTATTGTACAAATAGCTTGCATCACAAAAAAGATCCTCCTAAATAGCAGTGTCTATGCAACAGAATCAAAAGGTCATATGCTGAATAAAATTAGGCCAGTGTTTTAGTTTTTAAGTTTTCTGGGTACTTACTGTTAAATTTCATGTTATGATTTAAGCTAAAACGTCTTTGAATTAAGTACATGGGCAAATTGGAAAACATTTCTGGAGTTTCTGAGTTTCTGTTTGTGTAGTAGTTTTATGCAAGATGTTAAAGGAAATTCATGCTTAGTTGTTGTTTTTTTTTTTTTTTTTGTATCTCATTAGGTGAAAGAAAGACATAATGACAATAAGTCTTTGTCTTAAAGACCACCTTTCATCCACTTTCTTCCCCCACTGCACACTGCCAAAACGAAATTAGGATGCTCCACACATTGCCTGCAGCTGTTGGTGATAAAGCCAGGGTTCACTTCCCTTGGGCAAATAAAAAGAAAGCATCAATTACTTACTCCTGCATGCTTACATCCAAAGCATAGCACTACCACATTGGAGATTTATGAAAAATTCTCACCCTTTTACAAATCTGTAGAGATAAATAACATATTGTTGTGGTTTTACCCGGCCAGCAGTTAAACACCACACAGCCCTCCCTCCCCCCTCCCTCTCTGGGATGGGGGAGAGAAATGGGAAAGTGAAGCCCGTGGGTTGAGATAAAGACAGTTTATTAAGACAGGAAATGAATAAGAATAAGAATAAGAATAAGAATAAGAATAAGAATAAGAATAAGAATAAGAATAAGAATAAGAATAAGAATAAGAATAAGAATAAGAATAAGAATAAGAATAAGAATAAGAATAAGAATAAGAATAAGAATAAGAATAAGAAAATAAGAATGTGTATGAAACAAGTGATGCACAATGCAGCCCGACCCCCCACCCTGACTAGCCACCCCTATATACATACATACATACATACATCTGACATGATGTCAGATGGTATGGAATACCCCTTTGGCTAGTTTGGGTCAGCTGTCCTGGGTCTGTCCCGTCCCAGCTCTTGCTGCACCCCTAGCCTGCCCGCTGGCAGGGCAGAGCAAGAAGCTGAAAAGTCCTTGGCTTAGTGTAAGCACTGTTCTGCAACAATTAAAACAGTTTTCAACACCCTTTTCATCCTAATCCTAGCACCCTACCAGCTACTAGGAGGAAAATTAACTCTATCCTAACTAAAACCAGGACACCTATATTGTCATGCAGTCCTTAAAGCACAACACAGCCTTTTTCTAATGGTAATGATTAGATATAATAATATAGATTCCAATTAAACATGTTCAAAAACATAAAATATCCACTTCATCATGAAACACAATTTTAATAGTTATTCAAATGTACGGCTTGGTGTAAGTATTTTATTCAGAATTAATGTGGTCATAGTCTTTCACATGAGATCACAGTGTAATACTCGATGAGTATATTTGAATCAGTCTCAAATGCAAAAATACAGGAATGCTCCATCATAATCCCAGTGGAAATGATGGACTAATCTGAGAAAGGGCTGGAGTCATCACTTAAGGAATATTTAAAATATATAAATCAGTCCATCAAATGTTAGTTTTTTTTCTGTTGTTTGTTTGTTTGTCTTTAATATTGACAGGTATTGGCTTGATTTCTTTTAGAACTAGAATATGAGGGCCACAAATCTAGTTTGAGCCAACAGCATGACTCATTTTTTTTTCCTACTCCAAGTATAGTTAAATACCGGAACACATTCCTGAGGAAGATTATGTAGTCACCTTCCCTCACAGGTTTTAAAAATGGATACAAAAAATCTGTGAAAAATATTCTAAACCTCAGTGTATGTGTCATATGTACAATAATGGAGTTAATGACTCTCAGTCATTACAGATGTGTAGTGATCTATAAGATCTCAGAAAGTATTCCATGGTATTACTGCAAAAACGTAACTAATACAAAGCCAACCACCACACATTTCCACACTTGCATACAAACAAAAACACACAATATACTCACGGAGAGTCCAAGAGGTATAACAGACAAGCATTTAAAAGTTTACTATCATTTTCATCAGGCTGTAGAATGGAAACCATGAGGCAATATTCAAAAAAAGTAAACTTGTGGGGTTTTCTTGTTGATTTTGTTGTTGTTGTTGGAAAGGCTGGATGGTTCTTTGATACAAGAAATGTGGCTGAGTGACTCTGAAGGCTCTTTTCCCAGGGGACACATCTGCTATATTTTTCTATTTGTGCTTTTTATGCGCACTTTGTTAGGAAGGGCATGAAGAGATCACTCAGGAAGCCCTGAAAGCCTTACTCTTGATATCACATCCATAAATGCAAACACATATTCAACTTTTTAATGCCCTTTAAATTTCTAGTTTCTCCTATCAGGAAGGCAATAACTTTGAAAGTGCCCACTCTGTACTACTCACCTAGCAACAGACCAAAATGCCAACACCTCTTTCATTAATCCAATTTCTAAAAACATTCCTGAATGTATGAACTATAAATGTTAAAATAAAATGGAATATAAAGAGGAAATAGAATATGATTATTCATAGTTCACAATATGTTGTATACACCGTGCTATCTACCAGTTCGATGAAGACAGATTAATTTTCCCTTTCTGTCAAGAAATGCATAGAAATTGTTCTGTTCACTGAGACACCCCAGAAAGAAACAGAGACCCACTTCTTAGAAGTATGTGTTTGATTTACCTTCATTGTCCCTTAGAGTAAAGTTGGGATTCAAAGAAGGCCCTTCATCAAGAGAAAAATGGAATCTTGCCCCATTTGCAGAGTTATCTTTGTCAGTTGCAGTAATAGTCTGAATTACCTGAAATAAAAATTGACAGTGAATATGCTGAAATTTGAACTTGACCCCATATATTATCTGACCTCAGCAGTATGTTCAAACTTTGCTTATTTTAATTTTCTACCTGACTGCTACTAAATTCAACAGATGAAATGTCTGGGCCATTAGCTTGATTTCTTTAGCAAATATTTTAGGAACTGCACTTCAGAGCTAGATAAAAGCATCAAAAGCATCTATACTTTCTGACACTCAAATACAGTACAGGTACAAATCCTGTTAGAGATTTTCATCAGCAGCACTGCTTCCTGGTGACCTTCAGAATTACGTTTTTGCCTAAACATTTATTTTTATAGAATGAAAATTCAGCCTGAACTGGGATGGTCTATGCAATGAACCACACTGCTTGACATCCTAACAATTTGATGTGCTTCAATCATAGTTAGGAAAAACATTTTTTTAAACCAAAATGGCAGGCATATAATACCAGCTCGCTGTTTAAAATTCCTGTTAAGAAACAGTTTTACATTGCCACATAACAGAAGAGGAAGAACAGCAGCCACTCTTGGGTATAGTTTGGGTTGCCCAAAAGGAACAGAATTAGATGTAGCACCCATGTACAGGAGAAGCATTTTTGAAAGGTAAAACCTTTACTTTCAAAAGCCCTGATGATTTTTAAAATTTACTTTCCACTAAAACTGAGCTAAGCTTTTGGAATGTGTGACCAAGCAATATTTCTACCTCTGCTTTCATTTTCATGCTGGGCCTGGAAGCTGAAGTCATAAAATAGAATTTAATAAAAGTTGTTCTTGTGATATATCCAGTGAAGCCCACACAGAGTGCTGCACAGAGCTGATAGATATCCTGAGGGAAATGTAAAAGGGGCTCTTTTCATGACATTTTTTTTGTTCCGTGTTCAGCTGCAGTCTGTCTGGACTGAATCTGAAGCATAAACAGTGTGGGCTTCAGCAGGTTGTTCTATTTTAAAACTAAAAGACAGTTCGCAGTTCTCTAGCTCCATTCACACATGAGAAGTAAAACAAACACATTTTAAAGCCAATAGACTACAATGGTTATTCTGTTGTATACAAGACAGAATATTCTATAAATTATGCATGTCTTAGACAATTAATAATATTGCTGATACTGCTAAGAATATTTTAAAAGTTTCTCACTTTTTTTTTTTTTTTTCAAAGTGTAGCATAAGATCAATCTGAAATGCCTATAACCATGAAGTTTGCCACAGGTTTGGCAATACTGGGGAAAAGTTTGGTAAAAGCTAGTTGTTCTGTATTAAATTTTGAAAAACATGAAAAATGTGGTGTATATGTAATTGAAACAACTACCATGTAAAAATAGACATATAACATTTTCTTAGATACATATATTTAGTTACTAGTATTGAAATGGTATGAGCAAAGCAAGACAAAAACAACAGTTGATGTAAGCATATTTTCAAGAGATGCCATGCATTTGACAGCCTAGTAGATAAACGTTGTCCTGCTGCCCTCTCTTACATAAAATGTTCCATGATATTTTCCAGAATCTGTCTTCAGGAACACGTCATTTTGCAGCAAAAAAATGCCACAACTGCCACAAGACTAATATTCAATTTATTTGTGACTAAGATGCATTTTAAAACTCAACAAAATATTGTGTCCACATTCCTGATCTTACATGTGAAAATCTGACTATCCCCCAGTTACACAAATGTATGCAAGAACTACAGCATCAGATGGTAGAGAAATCATACTTTTCCATGTGGAAAATAGACTTTGTATGTATAATGTATGTATGTACAGGTCAGAATAGTGTTGTCAGAACTATTCTTAAAAGGAAAAGGTTCACACTCTTTCAGAACAGGTTCTTGTTTTGTTTTTGTTTTTTTTTCTTTTTTGAAGACATTCATTTAGAGGTAAAGAACAAAACTGTGCAAGTTTGACATCCAAACCAAAGGTACTCCTAGCCCTTTTCTAATTAATAGGACAAATAATTGGCCTTTTAACAGACATTAACATGCACCTTACCATAGCTGATTAAAATAAAAATGTAGATGCAGAAACTCAGCTGCCATAAACCTTACTTAAGAAGATTTATGCTATCTTTTTAAAGGCGGGAGTTAAACAGAAAAGAAAGAATTTCAAGAATGAAGGAGAACTAATTGAAAAGGACATAGAGCTGGTGCCCAATTCTGCTTAGATCCTTTTCTGAACGGAATCAATGAACAAGTAAATATACACACAGCGGCTTTACAGCAGAGGCATACCTCACCAGCTAACTTTGATTTCCTTTGGCTATTAGAAATAACAGCATCCAGGGTAAGGCAGTGCTTGTTGGCAATACAATATTTATACACCCTGATTCTGAAAAAGTGCTTTGTGTGTGTCTGCGTGTGTGTATACTTTACAGTGGTGGATAGCGTCAGGGAAAATACATTTCAATACTATCACAACTTTTTCTATTATTCTTCTGAAAAACACCCGGAAATAATTTTACCTTTTTAATCAGTATGACTAGTGAGACTTTATAACTGTCTCATACTCTGCCAGGATAAACATTGAACTTGGAAACACTCAGAAAACTGTCAACATTTCACTCCTTCACTTTTCAGAACAAAGCACTTAAACCTTTTTTAAGCCATTATCTGTTCCCATTTTCTTAAAAGTAATAAAATGAATCACATTTGAAGCAAAGGAAAAAATTATTTGTAATGGTACTTCATGTAAGATTGCAAAATTCCATCTTTTTCCATTGGCTACATTTCACAATCATTCAGAAAATCAGTATATTTCTAGCATTCAGAATTCTCCAACACTGGATATCATCCAAGATCAAATCACAGCTGCTTTATCTACTTTTATATGTAATATCTACTAGGCTTCATCTGGTAACTGTTGAAGATACAGAATTATCTTCTCAACAAGGTGACGGCTAAGAGAGAAAAGCTACATTACTTCAGCGTGGAAATGATCTTCTCACAAACATTTTCTGATTTTCTGTTTGAGATGCCTTATGAAGGTTCATTTAAGTACATTTTCTTATTTTTTTTTTCTTGAGTAAATAAATGGAGCTGTGGAGGGAAAAAGAATCAGAAGACAAAGCTTCTGTCTCTGATTTTCCACTGTTGATGCTTCTTCTGAAAATAAACAAGCAAACACAAAAATTCTGCCAATGATGAACTATCAGTCTATCAGTTAGTTTATTTTGCACATAATGAACTCAATACATGTGCTGGGATAAATGCCCCTTTTTGGGCTAGGCTGCTAATCTCTTTCTATTTCCTGAGGAAACTGAAAAGGGCTCATACATGCCTGGCAGTACCTGACAGAATTTGTTCTTTAGTGATATATTGTACAAATAATTTTAACAAGATGATGGATAATTCAGAGTAAACACTGTCCTTTTAGTGATTAAAAAGTATTCAGCAGGACACACTTTTTAGCAAAAGACAAGTTGTCTTATTCTACAATCCTTGTCTATTTGTTCCTCTTTAATATTTGTTGAACACAGTCATTTTTATGTAACTACACAATAAAATCTGAGCAAGAGACTTTTTTCTTCTTTTTTTTCTTTTTTTTTTTTTTTTCTTCTGTACAGCACAAGGGTATCACAGTCTTTTCTGAAGCCTTTTTATGCAATGCATATAAAATCAGTGTGTGTCATGTATCTAATGCAGCTTAAAAATACAACAGCACACTTATCTAACCTTTCATATTAAACTACTGTCTGTGGAGTCCTTCACGGTAGCATTAGTCTTGGCTGTCAGTCTGCAGTGCTACAGAGGTCAGGAGTCATTCACACTTGGAACAGCAGTACCAGAGAGAAACATAGTGCTAGTCCAAGTTTTCAGCAAATGCTATTTAGTAAAACTTAATTTATCTTTTAAACATCTGTCTCATATCTTTCCATATGCAAAGCTAAATCTTTGTTTATAAGAAACATTAGCTCCTCAATACTACCACTACCCCTGGCAAACAGGGCAATTCTGAGCTGGCTTTGCTGCATGCTTTAACATATTAAACACATGCATTGTTCTTAAATTACATATACTTTTAAATATCCATATATCTATAAACGAATTGCAATTAATGCTTAATATATACATATATTTGTATAATGTATATATTTAATTAGTCTTTGACAAGTTCTACTTGTTCCCTATTTGGCTTTACTTGAGGTTTTCAAGTTATTTTTAGTTTAATAATAGTGATTCAGCTGACCTTAGATTTTCAAAGGCTTTCAGAGAAGTGTCTCAATAGCAACACTGAAGAAAACCGTGCAGTCATGAGATAGGAGGGAATATCCTTGCACAAAAATTACTAAAAAGGCAAGAAATAGGGGTCTCATGTAAATTGGAAAACAAGGAAAGGAGGTAACAGACATGTTCCACAGAGATTTATGCTGGGCAACTTGTTCATCAGTGTATTAAGTATATATATATATAAATGTCTTATATAAAGAGTACCAATAATTAGGCCACCAAATCTACTTATGATATTGAGTAGAAAGGTAGAAAGTAGAAAGGTAGTTCAAGGTAGAAAAGAGAAGGGCTGACACTAAAGACCTTCCAATACCAAGTAGCTAGGCAATACAAAGGCAGGTGAAATTCATTACACACAGACATAAAGACTTAACTTCACAAACATGATGATGTTCCTGAGCTGACCATTACTTCTATTGGCATTAAGACAAGCAGTGTTTTGCAGTCTGTGCTTACTAGTGGTTTAAAAGTATGTTAGAAGCTGTTAGAAGTTACCGGGAAAGGAACAGAGAACAGAGCAGAGATCATCATCATATACTTTGAAGCATAAACCACAGTAAAAGCTACAAACTACTGAATTCCTGCGTCTTGAATCTTGATTCCTCTCTCAAGGTGAATAGAGAGGAAATGGAGAAAGCTTAAAGGAGGACAGAATGTATGATCATAAGTCTAGAATGGCTTTATCACTGCCTGTCCAAGTTACAGAGGACTCTTCAACCTGGACAAGAGATGTCTAAGAGGAAATATACTAGAGATTTATGAATGGCAGAGAGATGATAAATAGTGACCAACTGCTCTTTCTCTCCTTCAGCACAAGAACTAATAAACAGCGATTGAAAATAGCATGGGAAGATTTGAGGGAAAAAAAAAAAAAAGAGTGCTGGATAAAACCTCAGCCTCTGCAAAAATGGTAATTCTGGTAAAAAATTGGTAAAGTCACAACTTTGGACTGCAATGAAATGCATCAGCCACAGAAGCAGCAGCTGGAATGTGACTGCTTTTTAGTCTTAGTTCTGAACTTCCCTCTGCTCACACTTTGGAAAAAAAAAATGTTCAGCATGTTTTCCATAACGATGCTGCACAGACAGGTTCATCCTTACTGTGACTTTCCATCTTAACTCTTATGAGCAATCAGCATGCAAAGAGAGCGGATAGCAGCTACATTAATCAGCCATTTCATTGAATTACATTTGAAACCTTGCTCCCACGTGGCACTTCAAGATGTTAAATTTGCTTCATCCATTTTGTACAGGATAGTGGCTTATCAAATTCTGTCAGTTATTTGCCATGATTAAGGTTTTGCCTGTCTTTACTGAAGATAGTTGTATTTTTTTTCAGCTACAAGAAAAATACCTTGAATAAATTTCCAACCTTCTCCCTTCCATCTAATACATACAAAAAGTTGAGTCAAATGTGAGTTATGAAAATAAAAACAGGAAGAATTAGATCGTGTTCCTAATTTAAACTTCTAACATGTGACATTAAACAAATAAAGTAATACTTCTTTCTCACTGGGAGAAAGAAAACTGCCAGAGTTACCTGACCAGGCTTTGCATTCTCACAGACAACTATGTCATACTCTCTGGCGAGCTCTGGAGGGTTGTCATTGACATCCAGGATTCTAACACCAACAGGAACATGGCTCACTAGCCCAGGATTGTCTGCAAAATACATAAAGGGGTATTAAGCTTTCTGAAATATTCAATATTCAGTGACATCCTCAATTTAAACATGATTTCTTAACACAATAACCAGATGAGAACTAAATACAGCTGAAGTAAGATAATAAAAGATGCTTTTTGCTGAGCTTCATTAACTGTTTTGAAAAATAATAAAACGAGTGGAAATACCAGTATCAGTTACTGTTATGTAAAAATTTGCTTTATATCATAATGTTACTGTTGTGTCATATCAGTGAAAATTCAAGCAACTCTGAAATTGAAGTGGGAGAAAGCTGTTTGTGTTATTGCACACTGTCACACTCTATGCGACGAGATGATTAATTTGTTTATAATTAACATTAAAATGTCATTACAGTATTGAGCAAATTCTAACCTTTTTATTTTTCTATCAGTGAGGTTAGGAAATAAAATACCAAAATATTATGGAAACATAAATGCACTGGTATATATAAAACTTTCCCAAGCTTGATTTAAGCTTTCTCACAAATTATAATGCTGTTACTCAACATAGTCAATGAGTCTTGCATTATCTGTGAAATCCAGGGTCAGTGACACACTAATTAGAAAATAATGTTTAAATAATGGTGTTAAATAATATATGATCTGAATTGGTATTAGAGCTCACCTTCAAAAAGAGCCCACACTCTGAAAGCGTAATACATAGACATACTTACTGAAAAATATACTATGTTAAAACAGAAAATATAATTTCTATGTTAAAATGGGGAAAAATACAAGTCTTCTTAATCCATCATTTGCTTGTTCTTACTACTAGTGAAGTAGTACCAAGACGTTTGCATTTATTTAAAAGAATTATATATGAGAATATTTTATAATTAGCTAAAATATATATTCCAAAGTCTGTGTAAGGAAGGATCAGTCTTTTAGATAATAAATTTAATTCTACTTTCACCAATTAAATTAAACTATCACTGTAAGACAGCAAAGTCAATCTTTCACATACAACAAGATAGAAGAAGAGGGTCGTATGGATTGACATTTTAAAACTGCTTGTCCCTGTGTAATGGTCGAAACTCCATCCACCCTGGTTATTTCTATCTGCATTAATCCACAGTGCGTTTCTGTCAAAAAAGGATCATTTGCAAAATGCCTTAGATTTGTCATGCCTTTGAGGGCTTCTGTTGAGAATTCTGAAAAACATTCATTAGTTTAGACATATTTGGATTCAAAGCCACCACTAATGTAGCCTCCCACTGAAAAATAGTTAAGAACACTGAAGTTTATTTTGACAAAATGAGGAATTTATTCTTCTCTGTTTTCACCTGGAATACTAGTCAAAAACATTGGGGTTTATAGGCCCTTTTTATATTTTTTTATATTCTCTTTTTGATTAATATGTCTCTGTTCATCTGATGATTTTCATTTACTTTTGGAAATTATGCACTTAGAAAATGGGAATAGAGGTGAGGTCAAAATAGTAAACAGAAAAGGAAGACTTAGCTTAGATAATATAGGAATGTCCCTGTAATTCCCAATTAATGTCAGCATTAGAACTTATAAGAATACATTCAGAAGACAGTTATGGATTTGCAAATTCTACTTTCTTGCTGTGAATGTTCATTTTTCCTTGAATGTTGGTATTTTCATTTTTACATGAAAACTATGAATATCTTTATAACATAATACTAAAGTAGATTATCTCCATCGTGTTCATGCAAGACTGTGGTCTTTGATCTCTATTGAGAAAACGCTTCTAGTGGAAATCTTTGAGGAATGTTAAAATTTTGTGAATACAAGAAGTGACAGTATGGAATAATCATATTTGGCTGTTCACTAAACAGTTGGTTGAAAGGAACCATCCATCTACCTTTACTCATACTACTGAAGGAAGAACAACAACCTTCTCTCAAGCAGACTTTGCACTGTGAGTATTATGATAAAAATGTTTGGTCCTTCTCTTAAGGTACGTCATAAGATTGTGCAGAACAGCACAAAGCAATAAAGATTGAAGAGATTTTATTGTTGACTCAAATATAGCTTACAATATCATTTAGATAGCTTGCTCCATCAATGCTATCAGATAATCCAATTACAAAAACCCTCTAATTACAATTATAGGACATGATATCTTGCAATAGATGATCTAGAGGTAATCTATAACTCAAAGGAGTCTTGTTCTTGAGACTGGGAGGCTCTAGCACATAGTCTGGTCAGTGTGTGAACTAGAAAGTATGGGAAGGACACAAAGAAAAGGACAGCACACAGAAGCAGAGTAAGGAGAGAAAAGGCAGAGATCATAGTAAAGGATTAAGGAATAAACCCATTTGGGAGTGGCTTCATAAACTCCAGTGAAGGCAACACCAATTTTCACACCAGAAAAAGCCAGAAGAAGCTTTTGCCTGATGGCAAAATAATTTGTGACTACTAGGTATTCATAGCATCACTGAAAAATCTTAGTTGAAATGGACCTCTGGAGGTCACTGGTCCAGACTCCCCACTCAAAGCAGGCCCATCCTCAAAGCTGTAATTGCGCATAATAATAGGAGGAACAGGGCAAGAAAGCAGGAAGAGCGCAGGGCAAAAGGTACCAGAGACAGTGAACTTTCTGTTGTTCTGGAATGTTTGGAACTGAAGGAAGGTCAAATGTTTTATTACACTATGTGGTAAAAGACAGACAATTTCCTTTCCTTTAGTACAGTATGTCACACCCCTTTCCCCATCCTGAACAGAACCCTCTTGTATGCTTGTCACTGCTACACAGTGCAGTCTTAATCCAGTCTGTTAAATTTGCATTATTTTCCCAGAGACTTCATGGAGATTCAGAGAGTTTACCTATATTTTTTCTGCAGCTGTTTTGCAGTACAAGGAATTCATATTTATCTTACCAATTCAAAAGAATGCAGGGAATTATTAGTATATTTCTGGAAGCAGTTACCTTATGGGATCTTTGACCTTTACAGGCAAACTTCCATACAGACTGCCCACTCACTGTAAAATGCTAATAAGGGAAGTATTAATGCCACTTACCAAAACTGTCCTGAGGTTTGTCAGATTATGTATACTACATCAATGTCTATGCAAGATGATAGCACAGTTTATAAAGGGAGAAGAGAATGAGAATAAATTAAGAGGGACCTTACAAGTATATTTTTTCAGGTTGTGTTTTGTTTTGTTTTATTGTAAAATAAATACAAACACCAGTCTATTGTAGGTGTGCAACTTACCTGCATGCCCCAAAATACTCTGATAACTGGTCCTTTCAGTAGTGCATTTTTGTTAATTAGAAAAATTTAATTACAAACATGTATTTCAATAGTTTGGCAGATTTCCAGTTTTGAGATAATCAGTGCTGACATGTATTTCAGACCTGTGCATTACAAATCAGCCAGATCCATTCTGTATCCTATTATCATTATGCCTCAAGAGTAGATTTTTTGAAGTGAATGCTCACTTTTAAGAAGTAAATGAAGCAGAAACATTGTTCTTGCTGTCTTACACTTGAGATTTTTCCCAGAATAAGTATTTATTTTGCCAGAATACTAAATCTCGTGTACACTTCATTGGGTTAGAAACTGGCTAGGTAGCTGGGCCCAAAGAGTCATGGTGAATGGAGTTAAATCCAGTTGGAGGCTGGTCACTAGTGGAGTCCCCCAGGGCTCAGCACCAGGGCCAGTTCTCTTTAACATCTTTATCAATGATCTGGATGAGAGGATTGGGTGTACCCTCAGTAAGTTTGCAGATGACACCAAGTTAAGGATGTGTGTCGATCTGCTCAAGGATAGGAAGGCTCTGCAGGAGGATCTGGATAGGCTGGACCCATGGGCTGAGGTCAACTGCATGAAGTTCAACAAGGTCAAGTGCTGGGTCCTGCACATGGGGCACAACAACCCCAAGCAGAGCTACAGTCTGAGAGATGGGTGGTTAGAAAGCTGCCTGGCAGAGAAGGACTTTGGAGTATTGGTTGATAGTTGGCTGTATATGAGCCAGCAGTGTGATCAGGTGGCCAAGAAGACCAACAGCATCACAAGCAGGTCTAGGGAAGTGATTGTCCCCCTGTACTCAGCTCTAGTGAGGCCACACCTCGAGTACTATGTTCAGTTTTGGGCCCCTCGCTACAAGAAGGACATTGAAGAGCTTGAGTGAGTCTAGAGAATGGCAGCAAAGCTGGTGAGGGGTCTGGAGAACAAGTCTTATGAGGAGTGGCTGAGAGAGTTGGGGTTGTTCAGCCTGGAGAGGAGGAAGCTCAGGGGCAACCTTATTGCACCCTATAGGTACCTTGCACCCTATAGGTACCTTGAAGGAGGCTGTAGTGAAGTAGGGGTCGGTCTAGTCTCCCACATGCCTGGTGACAGGGTGAGGGGGAATGGGCTAAAGTTGTGCCTAGGGGAGCTTTAGGTTGGATGTTAGGAAGAACTTCTTTACTGAAAGGGTCGTTTAGGCATTGGAATAGGCTGCCCAGGGAAGTGGTATCACCATCCTTGCAGGTCTTTAAAAGACGTTTAGATGTAGAACTTAGTGATATGGTTTAGTGGAGGACTTGTTAGTGTTAGGCCAGAGGTTGGACTAGATGATCTTGGAGGTCTCTTCCAACCTAGATGATTCTGTGATTCTGTGAAATATCTGTAAAGCAAATTAGTTTTATTGAGTATCAGCCCCTCAACCAGCAGGTTGTCTCTGAACTTGCAGAAGTCCTTATCAGCAGCCAGTCTGGAAGCCGGATGCATCTCCTCAATTAATTTATGTAGGCAAACATTAAAACCTCCGTTTAAGAAGAAAGCTTCTTTTTAATACATCTTCTGCTGTTCCAGACTTCCATTTCATATTAACAAAATTTCCATGGTCTTTATGAAAACAAATTGAACCTGGGAGACATTCAGAATAACAGTCCTGATGTCAACAGTCTGCTATATTTTGTGTGTGTGTTTTAGTTGTTACATTGCTACAGTGTAACACTTGCTATAAAAGCTGAGTGAATAATATAACCCAGAGTAAACCTGAACTATTTTAACAGGGTGAAGGATTGAAAATGAATAATTTTACAAATTTCATGATCTAGCACAAAAATATTCACCTAGTTTAGGGTCATAATAAATGGCTATGCTTTGCCATTATTAATATTAAATATTGATCTTAATCACTGCAATATTTTTTTTTCTCCTCTTTACAGCTTTTCAAGACCTTTTGAGGCAAATCAATATTTGGGAAGTTCAGCCATCCATCTCATCATTTGATCATTCAAATCAATTCAATATTTGGGAATCAATTCAATATTTGGGAATCTCGTCATTCTTGTCATTCGACCGGGAACCACACAGGGATCGGCTGCAGTGAGGGCTCCTGGCAGGGAGATGAACGAAGCCAACCCCAAACAGAGCAGCAGCCCTGCCCCCCCCCCCCCACCCCCCAAGCAGGCAGGTGCTGTGCTTGTGCCGCTGTGGGCGCTGAGGAGCTGAGGGTGGAGCCAGGGGTGCAACAGCCCACCCACCCCTGGCGTTATAAAAGTAGTCCCTAGAGAGTGCCGCGACCCAGAAGCGCTGCAAACTGAACGTGCTAACAGGACTGGCTTGGCAGGTAGTGCAGACAGTTCAAGTGGGGCAGGGAGGAGAACCTAGACCTTGCCATGGTGGGCACCCGTCGCAGCGGTCAGTCCAAGGTAGCAACCCAAATGGAGGAGATGCTGCCCCTCTGGGATCACGTGGGCACCCAGGTGGATCCCCTGAGGGCGGAGGTGGTAGTCCAGACAGATGACTGCGGGGAACTCCAGAATCTGGAGGCCGATCTGGGCCATGAGGGAGGAGAGCGCTGTCACAGGTGCAGGTGTGCCCTGCTTCAGGGACTCCTCAAGCAGGTGGCTGGGCTGCAGTGAGAAATCAGCAGCCTGAGGGAGTCTCTGAGGGTGACAGATAGGAGGGGTCTCCCTGCCCCTGCTGTTGCTTGGCAGCCCTCTCCTATGTCCCGACAAGGGGTAGAGGCTGCCCCCGTTGAACACATGCGGAACAGAGGGCTAGACTGTCCACAAGAGACAAGGGGCTGGACCCTTGTCTTAGGTTGGAACAGAAAGAGACATCTGCCCCCGACACCCATGGTGCCACCTACCCCCACGCTGTCCCTGGGAAATAGATTTGAGGCTCTCAGGGAGGTTGTGGAAGAGGCTGAGGGTCTGGACAGTAGTCCGAACCCAGGAAGCAACCCCGAGAAGAGAGTCAAGATTGGGGGAAGTGCAAAACATAAGGATCAGGGCCAGATGGAGCACCACATTGTAACCTGTGCCACAAAAAAAAAAAAAAGAGCAGAGAGTCCTGGTGACTGGAGACTCCTTGGTGAGGGGCACTGAGGCTCCTATCTGCCACCCAAATAACCTAGCCAGAGAAGTGTGCCATCTTCCTGGGGCACGTGTCAGAGACGTTAGGAAGGCTCTGCCATGACTCATTAAACCAGAGGACTACTATCCTCTCGTCATTCAGGTTGGATCCCGGGAAGCTGCTATTAGAAAAATGAAGAATATTAAAAAGGACTTTGCATCCCTGGGGAGGTTGTTGAATGGATTGGGGGTGCAGGTAGTGTTCTCCTCTGTCCTCCTTCTGGGTGACTGGGATGCAGATAAAAGGAGCAGAACAGGACAGGTAAATGACTGTCTGAGGGGGTGGTGTCTGGATCAGGGATTTGGGTATTTTAATCTTGGGCCATCCTTTGAGAGGCCGGGTATGTGGGCTACGGACAGACACCAACTGAGCAAGTGGGTCACAAGTGTGTTGGGGAGCAAGCTCTCTGAGCTGATTACCAGGGCTTTAAAATAGGTTTGATGGGGGAAGGGAGGGGAGCTAAAGGTGACTGAGAAGGGCTGGGGGAAGTCGTCACTACTGTCACTGCTGAAGACAGGGAAAAACATCTGAGCTCTCCCATAGGATTGTCTCAGGGCTCCTCAGAGAAGGTAGCATTCCCAATCCCCCGGCCAGTATCTTCTTCTTGCATCCCTCCAGGGGTAACTGTGTCTGCTGCGTCCCTATTGTGCCTATATACCAATGCGCAGAGCATGGGAAATAAACAGCATGAGCTCGAGATCTGTGTTTGTTCGCAGGGCCACAATCTCATTGCAATCGCAGAGACGTAGTGAGACAGCTCGCATGACTGGAACACTCTCATGGAGGGCTATGTCCTCTTTAGGAAAGACAGGCTGGGGAAGTGAGGGGGTAGGGTTGCCCTTTATGTGAGGGAGCAATTAGAGTGTACCCAGCTTCAGCTGGGGGACGGTGAAGGACAAGTGGAGAGCTTGTGGGTAAGAATTAAGGGATGGGCTGGTATGGGGGACACCACTGTGGGGGTATACTGCAGATCACCAGATCAAGAGGAGGAAGTCGATGAGGCCTTCTACAAGCAGCTGGTAGTAGCCTCACGATCACAAGCACTGGTTCTCATGGGGGACTTCAATTACCCAGGCATCTGCTAGGTAAGCAACTCAGCTAGGAACGCGCAGTCCAAATGGTTCCTACAATGCATTGAAGACCATTTTCTGATGCAGGTGGTGGAGGAGTCAACGAGGCGGGGGGTGCTCCTGGACCTTGTTCTTACCAACAGGGATGGCCTTGTTTGGGATGTGTAGGTTGGGGGCAGCTTGGGATGCAGCGACCATGAGATGGTGGAGTTCCAGATGGAACTAGGCAAAGGAAGTAAGGCTAAAAGCAGGATTGCAACCATGGACATTCGAAGAGCCAACTTCGACCTCTTCCGGGACCTGCTTGGGAGTATCTCATGGGATAGGTTGCTAGAAGGCAAGGGTGCTTGTGAGAGCTGGGCTACATTTAAGCAGCACTACTTCCATGCTCAGGATCGGTGCATCCCGAGGAATAGGAAATCACGGAAGGGGGGCAGGAAACCTGCATGGATGAGCAAGGAGCTCATCGATAAGATCAAAAGGAAGAGGAAGGTCTATGAAATGTGGAAAAGGGCCTGTCCTCTTGGGAGGAGTATAGATGTGTTGTCAGGGCCTGCAGGGATGTGACAAGGAAGGCTAAAGCTGACCTAGAGATGAGGCTTGTAAAAGAGATAAAGGATAATAAGGGTTTTTTCAAGTATGTAAACAGCAAGAGGAAGACTAGGCATTATGTGGGTCTGTTGCTGAATGAGGGGGGTGTCCTGCTCAAGGGAGACGCTGAGAAGGCAGGGATACTGAATGCTTTCTTTGCTTCAGTCTTTGCTTCAAGGACACTTCCCCGGGACTCCTCGCTCCTGGCAATAGGACAAAGGGTCTGGGAAATGGAGGGCTCCCCCCTGGTGGACATGAGAGTGGTTTGGGAGCGTCTGAGTGGGCCTGATGGGATGCATCCGCATGTGGTAAGGGAGCTGGCAGATGTGATCGCCAAACTGCTCTCTATCATCTTTGAAAGGTCCTGGAGAATGGGTGAGGTGCCTGAAGACTGGAAGATAGCCAATGTCACTCCGGTCTTCAAGAAGGGCAGGAAGGAGGATCCAGGAAACTGCAGGCCAGTCAGTTTCACCTCTGTCGCTGGAAAGGTATTGGAGCAGCTTGTTCTGGATGCCATCACCAAGCAATTGGAAGAGAAGAATGTTATGAGGAGTAGTCAGCATGGATTCACCAAGGGGAAGTTGTGCTTGACCAACCTCGTTGCCTTCTCTGATGGCATCACCAGCTGGGTAGATAGGGGGAGAGCAGTGGATGTCATCTACCTGGTGGTAGATGGTACATGGTACATGGTACAGCAAGGTGGGTTGAGAGCTGGGTGACTGGCCAAGCTCAGAGGGTAGTGATCAGCGGAGCAGAGTCTGGCTGGAGGCCTGTGACTAGCGGTGTTCCCCAGGGGTTGGTGTTGGGTCCGGTCTTGTTCAACATCTTCATCGACGACCTTGATGAGGGAATCGTGTCTGCCCTCAGCAAGTACGCCAATGACACAAAGCTGGGAGGAGTGGCTGACACGCCAGAAGGCTGTGTTGCCATTCAGCAAGACCTGGACCGGCTGGAGAGATAGGCAGGAAGAAACCAAATGAGGTTTAATCAGAGCAAGTGTAGAGTCCTGCACCTGGGAAGGAACAACCCGAAGTATCAGGTTGGGGGACGACCTTCTGGAGAGGAGCTCTGAGGAGAAGGACCTGGGGGTCCTGGTGGACGACAGGTCGACCATGAGCCAGCACTGTGCCCTTGTGGCCAAGAGGGCTAATGGGATCCTGGTGTGCATTAAAAGGAGCGTGGCCAGCAGGTCAAGGGACGTGATCCTCCCCCTCTACTCTGCCCTTGATCCTCACCTGGAGTACTGTGTCCCGTTCTGGGCTCCCTGGTACAAGAAAGACAGGGATCTCCTGGAAGGAGTCCAGTGGAGGGCCACAAAGATGATATGGGGCATGGAGCATCTTCCCTGTGAAGAAAGGCTGAGAGACCTGGGTCTGCTCAGCCTGGAGAAAAGAAGACTGAGAGGGGATCTCCTCAATGTATATAAATATCTGAGGGATGCGGGACAGAAGGATGTAGCCAACCTCTTTTCAGTGGTTTGTGGGGATAGGACAAGGGGCAATGGCTGCAAGTTACAGCACAGGAAGTTCTGCACTGACATGCAAAAGAACTTCTTCACAGTGAGGGTGACGGAGCATTGGAACAGGCTGCCCATGGAGGTTGTGGAGTCTCCTTCTCTAGAAATATTTAAGGCCTGTCTGTACGCCTACCTGGGCAGCCTGCTCTGAGGAACCTGCTTTGGCAGGGGGGTTTGACCCGATGATCTTTCGAGGTCCCTTCTAACCCCTACAGTTCTGTGATTCTGTGATCTTTTCTGGTGTTTTTTCAAGAGAAGTAGAAGGTATACATCTTAATTACCTTTTACAGATTAGTTTTGATGTATTAGAATACAGATGTAGGAAGGATAAAATATACTAGAGAAATGGAAGTGAAATGATAAAAGAATGCTTTGTATGTAAGTGAGAGTAATATTCAGAAAATATTTGGTTTAGTTTAGGGTATACCTTACAACAAGGTACATTTTCTGGTAATGAGAAAATTACTCAGAACCTAGTCATAAGAGTAACATTCTTTTCTGCTCTTTTAAAGTCATGGGTACTTTTAAATACTGTTAACTGAAATTAGATAGGCAATATTTTATTTTTTGTTGACTTTTCATTGATGAACACAAACCTAAAGGCACTCATCACTTGGATCATCATAGTAGTGATAGCAGTAGAAGCAGCAACAAGAAGAGGATTATTAGTAGTAATAGCTCTGCATCAGACAAAACATTTAGCACTCTCATGTTGGTGTCTCCCTCATCCTTAATGCAAGCAAAATTCTGCATCTCACAGACAATACTGGTGCTCACCTCCTGAGTAGATCAGGGCACCACAAACTGCACTGGCTCTGTGAAAGGATCCATTTGGAAATTCTGGTACTGATTCACAAAGCCTGAAGGGAAAAATGTCATGTGATCCCAAAGATGGCCTCTTCTTTGGGGACCCATCCTGATAGCTACCATCATCATTGCAAGTATCAGAGCCCAAGGGAGATGGTGAATAAACTTTGTTAAATGTAGACTCAACTGGAACACCAAGGGAGTTCAGGAAGAGCCATATCCTATGAAACATACTTACAGACGAAAACATAAGAATATCCTCATGATACCTTTCCCCAAAGAAACAGAGAAGAAAATTTGTCATGCCTTGAAGGAAATGACTAAACTGAGATAAACAGGGAAGTAAGCACAGAACTAGAAGCATCACTTCTTGATCAGGATGGAGAACTAGCTGCCTTTAGACAACTGTTTTTATAAGGAGTTTTGTGTTGGTTTTACTTATTGTTTAGGAATGCTATAGGAGATTTTGCTACAAATGAAATTATTATGATTTCATGGTCCATTAGTAGGCTATTTATCAAGGCTGGAAATAAACTGCATCATTGGAAGTGTGGATAGGGTACCAATATTGTGTTTAGATCTTGTCATTAAAAAGATAATAGCTATCCTATTTGTCACTACTTCATGAAAAAAGTAGTCGTAGAACACAGACTTTGCCTTTTAAAAAATCAACTTCAATTTTAAAAGTAGGAAATACTTTTGCGGCAGACTCTGTTTCTTGGAAAACATAAAGTAATTCTTATCAATACCAAAACTCTTTCTGTAACTGAGCTAGGAGGCTGAATGCAAGTGAAGTAAAAAAATGAAGAATGAGTGTGATTTTATTTTTTTTCTTGAGGTGGGAGAGAAGGGTGGTGGCCTTAAGGGAACACTATAATGTCTGCTTTTGTAATGTATCTATATCTAAATCAGAAATGTATCAAAACAATACATAAGACAAAATTTTTCTCTGCTGATGTCAAATCAATTAAGTTATTTTCATTATTTATGTGTACTCTGTTGCATCAAAATAAATAAATAAATTAGTTTTGAAGAAAAAAATACAGACTAGAAATCACTCTAAAAAATTCTGTTTTCAGCATAAGGAAAAAGTCACTTCAAGGAAACACTAAGACACAAAGCCAGCAACAAACTCACTAGCATTAAATCATCCTGCTGTCCACCATATACAGAGGGTTTAGGAGATTACGACACTCTAACAGCACTTTGTTACTATATTACCTTCTGTTAGAACTTGAAAAGGGTTCAATTTATTTTCAATTACTTTTTTTTTTTTTTTTTTTTGACACAAAGTACTAAAGACAGTCTTGATTATGGGGAAAAGTTTGAAGTGAGAAAATAAAATGTCGTCAGTTCTTGCCCTTTTCTAATTCTTTCAATGATATATGGTAGGAAGATATTACTGCATATTTCCTTCAGGCAATGCATATGTTGTTTTCATGTATTTCAAAACACAAAAAAATTGAATTGTGTGTTTTTGGATTTTGATTTTGCTTCTCATAATATCTTGTTCACTTCTTGTAAAATAAATCAGTGTACCTTTAAATAGCATTAACAGGTTTATTCTGCTTATTTTACACCTTCATTCCATCTTCAGTTCTCATTCTCCATATGACTGTCTTACATAGTGCTATCAGTAACACAAATTTTAATATCCTAACAAAAATTGAGAAACCTCTTTTTTTTTGCTGTAGTGTACCATTAAACATCAAAAAAGGACTGCCAAACTCTTTGCTTATCTTGGTGTTCACTGATGGCAATATGAGGTGAAAATATCTCTCTGCACCTGAAGAAAATACCTAACTGCACCTCAGTCTAATAATCTATTTATTTTATGCAATTATAGCGCTTTCAATATTCATTCAAGATTTCATTTTTTAATATGTTTCTGCTACAAATTATTTCTCCCTGTGCTTCCCGTTTTCCTCTATATAACCTTTCTAGGTTACTGTTTCTGTTTCTACCAAAACTGAGGAAAACAAAACAAACAAATAAAACAAACAAACAAACAAAAAATGGTTTATATTAAAATGAGAATTGACTTTAATCCTTTTATCATAATTCTTGCAAGGTACTGTTGAAAACTCTTATTTTTGTAAGCTGTCCTGCTTTTTCACATATTTCAGTTCTGAACAGGGTTTACTCTATGAAAATATTTCTGAATATTATTTCTTTATGTAGATTTTCTAATACCTGTATTTTTCTGGGATCCTTTCAATAAAAAATCACAGGGCATAGCATGTTTTGCCATTGAGATGTTGCTCTAATTCAACACTTCGGTATCTTTTTTTTCTGAAGTTAGTATAAGGCATGTGCATAGAAGCAAATATGAAAGACATATAAACAGTATGACAGATACTCCTGTCCCTTAATGATTTCACGCACTTTCACTGGACTTGATCCAGCTACTCCACTTCTCTTTTGTACAGCTGAGCCCAGACCTGGACCCAGCACTCCAGATTTGGTCTTAACAGTGCTGTGTAGAGGGAAGGATCACCTCCCTTGACTTGCCAGCTCCTCCTCATGCACTGTAGGATGTTGTTGGATGACTCAGGAGCACACTGCTGACTTATGTTCAAGTTGTTGTCCACCAGGACCCCCATGTCCTTGTCTGAAAAGCTGCTACCCAGCCAGTTAGCTGTCCACTGGTGCATAGGGTTACTCTTCTTGAGGTTCTGGACTCCTTTTATTGAACTTTTATAAAGTTCCAGTTCACTCATTTCTCTAGTCTGTTGAGATCTTTCTGGAGGGAAGCACAACTCTACGGAGTATCAGCCATTACCCCAGTTTTGTGTCATTTATACACTTGCTGAGAGTGCACTCTGTCCCATAAACTAGGTCATTAATGAAGAGATTAAACAGTACTGCATCCAGTATTGGCTCCTGATCAGTACCCTTTGTGCCTGCCATTTCAGACAGTTTTCAATCTACCTCACTGTTCATTTATCTATCCCATAATTCAATGCCTTTTTCTTATGTGAGCTTCTCAAAGTCTTCCTTAAATTTTACTAGAGGCATTACTTGTGAATCTCACTTAATAACTTGTTGCTCATTTTACATATAATACAATTACAAAGACTTCTAATTGATGGATTGCACATCATTCCTCAAAATATCTCATCCTTGCTCTGTGTTTTCTTATTTCCATTACTCTTGGCAAAGAGTTGATCAAAAGCCTTTAACAGAGCCCAGTAAATCGTATCCCCTCCCTTTTTCAAAAACTGCTTTATAAACTCTTTCAGAGAATTCTAACGAGCTAATGAAATGTGAATAATTCTAAGTGAAACTGTATTTTTAAATCCTATTACCAACAACTTTCAATCCTTCCCCACACCCCAAACAGTCTGTAGTTCCTTCAATATAAAACACAGTATTATTTTAATATCTTTCTTATTCCCTAATGCCACAAGGAGTTTTCAGGAAGTGCTAGTACTGAAACAACCGAAGGAACAGCTTCAATGGCATGCTCTGGACAGCAAAATCCCACTGCTTCCATTCACTGTATGCTGCTGTTGAAGAACAGTGCATGTCAAAGAGAAAAAGGATTGTCCCGTTCTCCCAGCAGTGAACACTGCTGTGCTTTGGGCCCTGTCTATGCAAACAGAAAAATCACTGATCATTACGTCAACATTATTTCCACAGAGGAAAGTGGTGCAGCTTCCACTGATTTCACAGGGGACATTCGATCAATGCTGCGTGTACATGACACACTGAAACTAATTGTGAAAGTAAACTTTTTAGGAAGAGTTCAGAAACAATATGGGTGAATCATGTAGATATCATAAATTTGAATCTAGAAATATGATGCTGCTTCTAAATTTTCTTTGTATAAAAGAAGCAGGATAACTAGAAGTATGATCAGTAGAAACAGAATTCTGTCACTAATGTGTGGTGCTAAGTAAAGAGGAAAACACTTCAAGAAACTAATTATAACAGAATCACAGAATCATTAGGTTGGAGGAGACCTCCAAGATCATCTAGTCCAACTTCTGACCCAACACTAACAAGTCCTCCAGTAAACCATATCACTAAGCTCTACATCTAAACGTCTTTTAAAGACCTCCAGGGATGGTGACTCAACCACTTCCCTGGACAACCTATTCCTATGCCTAACGATAACTTTTTTTCCACAGAACACCTCTTATTTTTGAAACAGTACATTCTGGGCTTTGCAGATTCTGTGGTGTTCCTGGTTAAGCAAATCGTGTCAGAATCATAGAATGGCTTGGGTTGGAAGGGACCATAAAAATCACCCAGTTCCATGGACAGGGATGCCCCCCACTGGATCAGGTTGCTCAGGGCCTTGTCCAGCCTAGTCTTAAATACCTCCAGGGATGGGGCATCCAAAACTTCTCTGGGCAAAAGCTACAAATGCCTTCTTCAACACCAGGTGAATTTGAAGAATACCACTCTCACACCTAAAACACATTTTGGTCATAGTGCTCCACCTATTTTTCAGCTTCAGTCTTAGTTCTGCCATGCCTTGTGCATGGACTTGAAAATGAAAGCCATAAAAGGCTGTAGCTATGCAATAGATAGTACTTAAGAGTTCTGGCCTTCATTCTGTATGCACAAAATGTAGATACAATTATTGTTTCTATAATGGATTTGGAAGACTATAGCAGTGTTATAATTTTCAATTTAGTGTATGTAAGAAAATGGGCAAAGAAGCAGACACAAAGAAAAGCTGTCTGCTTTTAGGCTGCTTGTCACCTGTCTGCTGTCTATCTCTTCCTCACTGTTCTCTCTTCCATTTTTCATAAATGAATTGTTATTCAAGTTGATGTCATATATTTACTTATCTTCCCAACCCCAACTGTAACAGTAACAAATGCAACACAGGGGAAAAAGCAAGACCTGTGTATTTGTGTAACAAGTAACACCTTGAATGGGGAATTCTAAGCAGTCTGCCTTAGGAAAGAAAAAAAAAAAAAAAAAAAAAAAAAGAAGTATTTCATCCTCATTATTCATACAATTTTCTTTTACATATAAATATAACCTTTCTCAGCACGGTATGTGAACTACCAATCACTTGACTATATGAAATAACTAATGCAGAAAGCTACATTTCAGTTTAATGCTATTGAGATTTATTTCTGCAAAAAAATCATACTTGGATGTTTTCCAAAAAAGCCTAGTGACTATGCCTGTTTTTAGTATGTCCCAATGTGGCTTTTAAATCTTAATTAAAACTACCACTTATTATGCACCTGCTTATGATTAGGCCTAAATTATATTTAATTTCATGCTGCACTGAAATAACAGATATACAAACACACTGTCAAGCACACTGAAGTGCAGTGGTTACCTTTTGCAAAGGGCTAACCATAAAACTCTAGATTTCACTATTTACTATAGAAATTTACTTATTTCAAAATGTAAACTCAGTTGCAACAGCAAGTGCAATAATCAAAAACAGTTTGTTGTCCTTATAAAACACGTACATGCTATTAATTCTGTAGTATGTGCTAGCAATGTAATGGCAAAAAATAGATTATGTTTTAACCTGGAAATGAAACAGATGAAAGCAAAGGGATCTCACTTATGTCACTGGCACTTGTTATAAGTAAAACCTGTAAAGTGTCATCTGACAATGCTGGAATAAATAAAATAAAATAAAATAAAATAAAATAAAATAAAATAAAATAAAATAAAATAAAATAAAATAAAAGTTACAAATTTTGATCAAAATCCCTTTCCACTGAATGATGGCATCACTGAGAGTACTCAGCAAGACTGAATTTATTGATCCAACATGGGATTCTTTTTTTTTTCCATTTAGTTAGTTGATTTTCATTTTTTTTTAACCTCTAAAACTTTGACTGTGTCTAAGTAAGGACTCTGTAATAAAAAAGTTACCAGAATTCTTCATTTCTTAAAAATTGTCCCTACCTCATATAAAAATGTCTGTCTGGGACTACATAGACATTTTTTGACTGTTAAAGGGGTTGTCTGAGGCGATGGAAATTCATCAGACTTTGAGGCCTTTCGAATGCATAGGCAAGTATTTATTGTATCTTTACTTGAAAATTTGCGTAGTAAAAAGCCAGACATTCAACTTGTCAATCAGCAACTGCTAGACACCTGATCGATATAAATGAATTAATATTGGCATATTTACCAACAATTAATCTTAGATAAGAAAGGATGAATTTCTCAAACAATACTATACAGTGTTGTCTTCTAGGATATATAAAAGTATGATAAACAAATAGGACAAACTGTTCATTTTAGGCCACTGACTGCCTGGAACTGTTCCTGGGTAAAAAGGCATCCTTCTACCACATAAAGAAAAACATGATAAATTTACATAGGTGGAATCACATAGGCTTTTTTTTTTTTTTTAATACTATGTACCACATACGTTCTTTACCTATCTCAGAAGCAGCCACTGTGATGTTGTACCAAGGTGTTTCCTCTCTGTCAAAGATCTTGGCAGTCTTAATGGTCCCAGTATTAGCATCAATGGTGAAATACCTATCTTCTTCTGTGTTATGATCAATGAAATATCTAAGAAGAAATAAAATAGTAAATACATACACATTGTAACAAGTATCATCCAAAGTCACTGAAAGCTGCATAAGAATCATAAAATCATAGAATAACCTGAGTTGGAAAGGACCCACAGTTCCAATTCCTACACACAGCACCACCCAAAAAAACAAATGCTATGTCTGAGAGCATTGCCCAAATGCTTCTTGAATTCCATCAGGCTTGGTGCCACAATCACTTCCCTGGGAAGCCTGTTCTAGTGCCTGGCCACCAACTAGGTGAAGAACCTTTCCCTAACACCCAGCCTGAACCTCCCCTGTGGCAGCTCCATGCCATTCGCTCAGGTCCTGTCACTATCCCTAGAGAGCAAAGCTCAGTGCCTGCCCCTTGTGGGGAGGCTACAGGATGCCATGAGGCCTCCCCTCAATCTGCTCTGCTCTGGGCTGAACAAACCAAGTGATCTCAGCCACCTCTCAGACATCTTCCCCTCTAGACCCTTCACCATCTTCTTATATTGTGGCACCCAAAACTGCACACAGTGCTTGAGGTGAGGCTGTACCAGAGCAGAGCAGAGCAGAACAATCCCTTCCCTAGACCAGCTTGCAGTGCTGTTCCTGATGCACCCTAGGACATGGGTTGCCCTTTTGGCTGCCAGGGCACTCTGTTGGCTCTCTTTCAACTTGTTGTCAACCAGAACCCACAGATCCCTTTCTTGTGGGGCTGCTCTCCAACCTCTCATCCCACAGTCTGTATGTATAGCCAGAATTGCCCCTTCCTGGGTGCAGAATCTGGTACTTGTTCTTGTTGAACTTCATGTGGCTGGTGATTGCCCATCCCTCCAGTTTGTCAAGATCTCTTTGCAAGGCTTCTCTGCCCTCAAGGGAGTCAACAGCTCCGCCTAATTTAGTATCATCTACAAACTTATTCAAAACACCTTCAAGTCCTACATCCAAGTCATATTTGAAAACATCAAAGAGAACTGCCCCTAAAGTGGACACCTGGGGAACTCCATTAGTGATTGGCCACCAGCCTGAAATATTACTTTTGATCTTGTAAAAATCACAGAAATTTTAGGGGGAAAAAAAAAAAAAAAGAAAAAAAAAAAATCTGTGTTATGGAGGCAACCAAAGTAATACTGCTTTTCATTTCTTTCATAATGTTATTTGATGTTTTGATACATAACAAGATTTCCACTTCAAGTCAGAAAGATATAAATTGCTAACAGGTGATATTTTAGACAGCAGTACACATTTCTGTCAAAAGTAAGATACTATATACATTTACTCTGACTAAAACACATAAAATGGAAAGGCAGAAAAGAAAATAGACAAATATTATTGTTCTGCTTAAGCAGTGTGCTCAGTCCCAGTACCTGTTTTGAAGCATGTCTCTTTCACATGAAGTTGACGACATAATGACATAAGCCACTTTGAACATTCACCTTACAGAGACTAGAAACAGAAACAGGTGATTCCCAAAGCTGCTCTTGTCATTAGCCTAGAAGCAGAACTAAGCAGCAACTTAACTCTCTTGGCTTCCGAGCACTTTGACAAGACATTTTTTTCTCAAAGCCTGAATCATTTACAATAGCTTTTAACAAATGAATCAGTTACAGACTCCTATCAAACCTTCTCTACTAGCTTTAGGCTTGAGGAAAAAAATAAGGAAGAAGACAGAGCTTTTTATATACCATAATTGTTTTTCTTGAAAATGTGCCAACCCTGCTTTCATTCTGTGAAGATTTTAATATATGGAAGCTATATAAAGGTGAAAATTATTTATTTGTCCCATCCAATTACACTTATTTCTACATCACCAATAGTGTAATTACGAGCTAATAAATAGAGCGGTGTGCATAAAGGCTGCCAAACTAAAAAAAATCAAAAATAAAAAAATAACAAAAATGACTTTCGTTTTATTTCTCTCATAATGTACTTATTTAGACTATTTGTGGAAAAGAAAAACAAACAAGCAAGTAAACATTTAGTTGAACGATACAATACAATAAGCTACGTCTTGTGCCAAGGAAATAAAGCACTAGAGGAGGCATCAATTTAAGTGAATCACCTTATCCATTCCAAGGATTGGACACTCAGTGGAAAAAACATCTAGGATATGATGACTTAGGTTAGATTTTCTTTACTAGAGAGAATGTGAACTCCCCTCTTTGAGCAGAAAGAAGCATTTTACATCTACCTTACAATATGCTAGTTTGGGTTGTGGCACTCAAGATTTTCTTTTCATGCTTCTTGTATTTTCAAGAATTAAAAAAATGTAGATCAAGTACTGGAAATCAGAGCAGTCAAAAACAGGCTAGAAAATCTTTCTTTCTTGCCTCTTTTGATCCTCTCAACATCCAGAAGAGTGAAACAGTTCCCATAATGACTGTGGGAGTGGTCTGAGGAATGACAGACCTTTATTTTCCTCTGGAACAAGAATTTAATTCACTGTCTCTTATCTGAGCTACCATCAGGAGCAATATGTTCTGACATTCAGAACATTCAGATTCATTACCAACCAGTACCTGAGATTACCTCATCCCAAAATACACCACAAGTGCTCAGTAATGACACTTTGGATGGGCAAGATGGCAAATGAATTTTTCAGAAAGATAAAAGACTCAAAATATCTCCATATTGAAAGCAGACTGACAAGATCTTGAATATGTAGGAGAAAGGGTAACCACTTTTAAGGAAGGGCATAGAGACATTTAAGTTGGGCTCCCAGTGACGCTGACTCACTGGCTAGAGTGGCTGGAATTCCTCTGCGCTGCTCTTCAGGTTACCACTGACCTGTGACCCTTCTCAAGGCCTTGGGCATCTGTTGCTGACACTGGCATCAAACTGGTAGGTGCCAGAGCTGGTCGCTTCAGTGAGTGAATCCTCTGTGGACCCACCGCAAACCAAATCAAAAGGCCCTCACAACTATCCTGTTGGCATTATTTTATGTGGCAGTATTGGTCCAAGCTACCCACACCTTTTTTGAGATTCAGAATTTGCTTTTCAATTTCAGAACAACTGATTTTTGCAGTGCTTCTGCTGGTCTTAGTCTGTCATGAAGAACTGTGCAGATCTGATCAACTCCAAGCAGGATTTTCAGGTTCTCCACACAGTTACTTGTCATGGAAATGTTTTGAAGGATTGGTCCAATACCAGTGAAGTCATGTATCCTGTGCACACAGACAGCCCTACCTTTAACTACAAAGGAACTTTGGAGCCAGAATGGAATCCACCTCTAACTCCACAAAGCTGCCATGCTTGGCACAGAGCAGAGTTTGATGATTTGAAGTTTGTTCAGAAGATCTGGAGAAATCCCTCCATGCCTTATACCTTATGCTTGGCAATGTAAGAAACCTGTAAAATGGAGCACAGAACATATTGACTGTACTGCAATTAAGGCAGAAATAATGAACAACTGGTTGTGTTGGGCAAGATGGACAGCACCCATATACACAAACGTCTTTTATGTGATGAGCTGGAATGCTGACAGAAGAAGGATAGGAAGCATAATTGTCTCTCAGATCATTTTCTTGGAGACCTTAACAGGACCCTTTACTGGTACAGCTCACTATCAGGCATGCAGTGATAAAATGTAATTCCTTCTCTCCTTCCACAGCCTTGTTCTTCTTGACTCTAGAGGTCTCCTGATAATGACAAGAACTATTTGCTAAAAATAAAAAAATAAAAAAAAGCTTCACTAACCTATTCTTATGGAGTATGTAGTGCTATTTCAAAACAATTTATAATACATGATTTATAATTTATAATTTATAATTTATAATACATGTTCCTTCAAACATTTATTACTGTGGACATTGTTTACTTACTACCATCAGCCACAGCGACTACTCAGCCAGTATTGTGCTAACCATAGAACCATAAAAAAATAGGGCTATTTAGTATTTGCAGACAGAAGTTTAAAAATAGACGTAATTTAAAATTGGGCTTAAATGAAAAAAAAAATAAAAAATAAAAAATAAAGCCAATAAAGCCATAGGAATACACAGCTTCTTTTGTGCATGTGTGATTCATAATCATAACAAATTACTACCTTTCCCTCCATGAGTAAAGAGACCCAAAAAGACAATTATGTTTCCAAAGTATGAAGCTTGTGTAGAAAAAATGAAGCTTGACTCTGTTATGAATTGTGACTACCTAATACTTCATTTTCATAGACATATAATAAAAGATTGTCTTAGCTTTGAAATATTAACATTTTTTTTTCTAAATCACGTATTTAAATGTATTCTATAGAAGATGAAAGTTCTCTGTTTAAAGGACTCAGTGTTGGATAAATAATTTCAATTGTATTTTCTATATCATTCATGGAAATAAAGTAATCCTGAGGTGATTCACTGTACTAACGCTTTCATTTACAGTGATATTAGAAAAAAAAATAATTTCTAATTTATCCACAGTAGCACTTCCTCTTCATGTCCAAAATTTTATATATCATTACAGCATAGTGAACCATCCAGAACTCAATAGAATTTTTCTTGTTCATGTATAAATACAACAGTGTCCCTGTCTTACGCTTTCCCATCATTATGGTATTTAATTCTCCCCATTATTACAGATTCTTCCTTAAAATTGCTTTTTGCATCATATCTAAAGCAAACATTTGCATTGCTGGGGTCCCAACCTTCACGAATGTCTGAGTGAAACAAGTTACAGAAGACTTTCATGAAGAGCAAAAGAACTGAGAATGTTAGTCTAAAGCACTGCTGCCAAATGCCCTAAAAATATGTTGTTCAAGACACTCCCTTGGTAGAGCTACTCATTCTTGTCACACGTAAGGGGACATTTAGAAGAAGTTTCATTGCATTTATGAAGCACTTAGCATTTTAGGCTTTATAAATATTAGCTACTAATTTATCTAAATGATGTCCTGGATTTGGTTGGAATAGATTTAATTTTCTTCCTAGTGTCTAGTATGGTGCTGCGTTTTGGACTTAGGATGAGAATAACGCTGATAACACACTGATGTTTTAGTTGTTGCAGAGCAGTGGAAGGAGCCAAGACCTTTTCTGCTCTTCATGCTGCCCTGCCAGGAGGAGGATGGGGGTGCCCCAGGAGCTGGGAGGGGACACAGCCAGGACAGCTGGCCCAGGTCGGCCAAAGGAGTGTCTCATACCCTACAGCATCACACTGAACTGTAAAATTGGGGGTGGGGTGGGGGGTGGTTGGCTACTATTTAGAGACTGACTGGGCATTGGTCAGTGGTTGGTGAGCAATTGCATTGTGCATCATTTGCTTCGTGTATTTTTTCCCCTTTTCTTTCCTATTATGCTGTCTTTATCTTAACCCGCAAGTTTTATTTTATTTATTTATATATTTTTTTTCTTTTTTTGGTCCCCTGATATTTTCCTTTATTCTGCTGCGTGGGGAGAGTAAGTGAATGGCTATGTGGTACTTTGCTGCTTTCCAGGTTAAACCATAAAAAGGATGAGAATTGACACCAGATATATCCATAAATACACCATAGTCCCAAGCCAATGATGCTTTACTTTGGCTTCTGAATTTATTTGATCTAGTTAAAAAATTCTGAATTTATTTGATCTAGTTAAAAAATTATCTTCAGTTAAATAAGAGTGGCGACAAAGCCAGTCACACCTTTCCTCTCCTACCTTTCCTACCACCTCTTTCAGTGTCTTTTTTTTTTAGATTGGTAAGAGCTGTAGTGCAAATTTAAAATTTCAAATAGTTATTTCAGAAGTAAATTTTCACCTTAATTCAACTGACAGTTTCTTCTTACCCATTTAGAATGCATTCATTTAAAATATGAATTTATAATATTCACTGCAGATATTTATTTACAGACATTTACTCGTGACAATGCTGTATGAAATAGCATACTTTTAACTATTAACTTAGCACATCTGAGTTGCATGGCAGATGTAAATAATGAGACTTAGTAACAAGACATGCTTAGGTAAACAACTCTCCATAAACTGTTTACTTCCAAACCAGCTACAGAAAACAATCTTAAAGAAATTACATTAAAAAGGATTACAAATACAGAAAACCTATTAGTCACACTACCTAAAGAGAGTCTGAAGGAAATTAAATATCAAAACTCATTCCTGCTAGCACTGGGAAGGAAATGCAACATGTACCACCTTTTTATTAGTTGGAGTCACTCAATGGAAGAGCATTACTGGCTTCCATGCATGTCCTTGTTCCTACTTCTGACCAACTCCCCTAGCTCCTGTGACTTTACTCTTCCTGGCTTTTAGAGAAGCAGTGGTTCAGTGGTGACAGATATTACCACCATTTTTATTGAAAACTAGAAGTATTTGCACCAATTAGGAAACAAAGAGAAATTTATATGCAAGACGGGCCTTAGGCACTCTCAACATATAAAACAGTTTGCATTATTGACGTACATGTAGTCAGTTGCTAATAACACAGAGAGTGCTTGAACATGGATAAGGGTTTAAAAGACGCTAAAGGAGTTTAATAACAATTATGATCTCTAAACCTTTTAGAATGGCTTCTGAGTTAAAACTCATAAACATTTTCAGAATCTCGCTCCCTGAATTATTCAGTCTTGAAATAATATTAAAATCAGTATGGTGCTGATTAACATACAAGTAAGATAAACAAGTGCTATAGTCAGTTTGTCACAATTCCAATCTCTCTCTCTCCATTTGTTATGTTTAAAAGTAAGCCTTGAATTTGAGATTGTAAACAGTGTTTTGAGCTTTTGACTTCTTTTTTGTTTTGTTGATTTTGTCATTAAACTAGTCTATAACATAGCCTGCCATTATGCTATATTATTTATTATTACATTCAACAACTGCAAAAAAAAGAACTCCTTTACAAATTTCCACCCTGTCTACAAAACTGTTAATCCTAAAGAAATTCAAGAACGACATTTTAGCCATCTGAATTCACAGTTCTTGGTACTTTTTTGGGCTGCTGTATCAACTTATATATGTATATGAACTGGTTATGTATATATGTGTGTGTGTGTGTGTGTGTAACATATATAATTAGCCAGTTCTCTAAGAGAAGCTGATTACAAAGAACCTACTACAAAAGTTCATGGAAAAACAATACTCTGTCAAACCAATCAGTCACATCTAAAGGCCATCTATTAGAAATCAAATACCATTATAAGAAGTTCCATTTAGTTAAAAATTTTAGCAAAGTATCTTTCCTCAGAAAAAGATAGTCAGACTCAAAGGATGAAGATTTTTTTCCCCAGAAATACATCAAAAAAAAAGAACATGTAAGCAACAACTACAGAGTGAGAAGGGTATACCAGGAAGAAAAGTGAGGGAACTGATCAGCTGCAACTCTCTGTGTTTGGCCAGCTGGAGAGCCATAAGAAACGCTCCATGATTCTGATGCCTTCCTTTCGTCTTCTGTCTCCCTCCAGACAGCAGCACTGCTCATGCTCCTTGAAGCCAAATGAGGCGGTGGGGAGACATTCTGTTGCCATGACTGTCTCGCACCACACTGTCTCCCTTCCAGGGACAGTCTACTTCCCCGCAGTTCAAACAAACTTCTCCAGGAGAGAAAAGCAATCATGAAGTGCAAGTCAGTAGTTGTCTGCCAAAACAGCAGGTGACCAATTTTCTCCCTGCAGTGTGTCTAATAGATTAAGAAGACATTAGATGTTCCAGAGCTCCACAGAATACTGCTACTGAGAACTGTGCTTCAACTGTGCTTTCCAGTTGTGAAAATGAAATATATTTGAAAAGAGCTCGGAGAAGGTTTACCTCTGTTTACCACTTCTTCACCTTTTCCCTTTTTTTTTTTTTTTTTTTTTTTTTTTAATTATATATAGGCATAGCTTAACTTTGAAGAGAATACTGTCCCTCTCAGCGTGCTTGCAGGAACTCGATAAGCTGCTCCGACTGAGTTAGCCCTGGCACTGGCTGCCAGCTGACATCCATCAGCTGTACCTTGTCATCTCCTGTACAGGACTCGCAGCTCACCTCTCATACCAAAATCTGTGCTCAGTAGATGTGGCAGAGCCTTCCTTCCTCATCCCAGGAAAGTGAGGTAGCAGATCCCAGGCGGCGCGGGGGAGTTGCAAGCTGCAAACTGCTGCTTCCAGGCAAAGCCACTTCTGGTTTGCATTTCATACAGAAGTTGGCTTCCTGCTCCTGCTCTCATTCCCATCCCCTGAACACTGCTGGCACACTGCTCACCTTGGACACTGGAAACTGGGAATGCTGTTCATTTGAAAAAAATGAGATATTTCTCTATGCCCATATTTTTCTAGCTGACAATGTCTACATGTGCTAAAACCACTGATCATCTTTCCTAGCTAACTCTGCCAGCAAATGTAGGCTAAGAACATCCCACACCCGCAGAGGCATAATTCAGAAGTCAAAGCAAGATAAAGGTTTTTCTTTTTTTTCCTGACTTTACAAATCTCTTCAGAGGATTACAACTGTCTAACTGCATTTTTAGTACATGTGTTGATGGCAGAACTGCTATATCAGAGTTGATTTTTATTCAGAGAGATTAACATTCACGTTCCAATGCTGCTAAGAAATAAAGTGCAGTTGATGTTATATTAGAATTATGTTTTGTTCCCAAAGGTTTACCAGCTAAATAATGGTATTCTACAGGCTTATTATTATTATTATTATTATTATTATTATTATTATTATTATTATTATTATTATTATTATTATTATTAGGTCATGCTAAAGACAAAAATGAATATAAACAAGATCAATAGATTTATATCTACTTATTGGAAGTGAATGGCCCTACCAAAAGACTGCATCACAGAGATTGTTCAGACATGAAGACCAACTACTAACACTAATACTTTTATTTCATAAAAGAATGTTATGAAATACTGTAGGCATTCTGAAGCCAGTGGAAGTTATAGAAACATAAATGTCCTGGAATGAAAAATCAGGCTCTGAGAGTCGCTGTATAAGGATGTTCTCTCAGTTTTTTTCTCACAGATTTAAGCAAGGGATGGAGGTGGCTCTGACTGCTGGGAGATTTTGACCACCATCCTGAACTGGTTGCTTCCTAGTGAGAAAAGCTGTCAGAACAACTTACCAGTTCCTTCACAGAGAGATGGACGTTTTTGTTAGGCAAATTTGTTTTGAGAATTTGTTTTTGGCAACAGCACCACTGCATGAGAAAGTAGGAGGTCTGGGACACATAGCTTGACAAGAATCAAAAATAATTTGAGGGAAATCAGGGAAAAAGTCGGCAACAGATCTCCCACCTCAATGCTGAATGGAAATGTTTTCTAATGGTTGCTCTCCGTGAAGACAGACAGAATCAGAGAAGAAATTGGAGAAAATATCTGCTCTAACTCCAGCTGTTCAAAATAGGATATTCTTTTCCTATTTTGAATTACAGACGACCTTGTGGAAGAATAATACTGAAGGAATACAGAAAACAAACAAATGAAGAAGGAAGTGAGACGGAGGAGGGTATATCTCCCCTCTGCTAGCTGTGAGGCATTCACATACCCTGGGAAGATATTAGCGTGTCTTTGTAGGTGTTGATCACAGGGTTATGGCAGCATGACGCTTTGGGGGCCTGAGCAGAGAGGAGGACAGATGTCCGCCTTTGCCTCCACAAGTGCAGGGATGGCAGGATCCGAGGCAAATGTTTCTTCAGGCATGCGAGGGAGGGATGGTCTCTTTATACAGTGACACTGATCTCAGCAGGCTGCCCTAAGTACAACTAACAAAGCATCCTGTGCACAGGATTTATAAAAAGAAACTGACCTTATTTAATTTATAGAACATCTAAATGACAAGTAAGACACGTGAATGCAACCAGGCGAAGGTGCTTTTTGTATTATCCAGCAGGACATGATTCATATTGCCTCTTCCTAGTGACAGTAGAGGGGGATTGGCATAGAAACCAATACTGATCTCAGATGACAGGAGGAAAATAAATTTTAAAATGCAATTTTCACTTTAAATCTCCCCAGCCCCCTCTCACACAGCTGAGAGAGCACCTCCCTCCACTTCATAGGCTGAATCTGTATAATTAAAATTTGTGTGAATGGGTGAATCAGAATTTTAGGTTTTATTCTGCCTCCTGTAAATACAAACTTTGCATCAAAAATTAGTATATAAACAAAATCCTCTGCTTTATTTCTTTACAGTTTTAAGAAATAATAAGTGGAATACATTAAACTCTGTTGGTATGTTCTTTCATTGACATTGGTGATTACTTGCAAAATAACATTTCCTGAAAATGAACAGACTTTCTAAATGTCTGGTGACAAATAGTATTGAACTTATGTCTGTCTTCTACTATCAGTGCAGCGAAAATTAAAATAAATTCCTTTGCTTGCTGCAGGATTTGAAGAACAATTTCCTACATCACATTGTTATAATCCTATGTACCTGTCATTCATTAATTTCTCAATATTCTATCTGAAAGAAGGGAAGAAAAGGCTGTCAAATTAAATCAAACTAGGGTAAAGCAACTTTGAATTCATTATAGCTTCTAGATATCAAGAAGCTGAAAAGCAAAATTTTATACTCTTTAGTACATGTATTGTAGCCACTATGATTCATCATCCATTATGAGGCAATGTCATAGGAAAAGTGAGAAGCCAGAATCAGGGATGAGGCTGTACTTCTGTTCTTCCCTACCTTATCACAAAATGACTGGTCTGATGGAGGGAAGGAGGGAAGGAGGGAGGGAGGGAGGGAGCTTTTCTGACTTTACATGGGTTATTTTTGTTTCCTACTTTGTTTTTGTTGTTTCATTGTTGGTTGGCTTGTTCTGCTTTTCCTGGAAGTAAAAAAACTTGTTTCCAGTAAAAGAAAACCATGTACACTTTTATGTTTTTGTTTGTTTGTTTGTTTGTTTTGTTTTGTTTTTCTTCCTCTGTGTTTTACTGCTTTTTTATGCAACAGTGTCAAGAGTGCATACAAGAAATAAGTTAATTTTTCAGGAAGTCACTAGGACTACTTCATTTTCCTATAGCTAATCAATTTCTGTTCCAGCTAATAGAATTCATTATAGCAAGGTAGGCTACAGAGTGGCTAGGGTCTAACATGAAAATGATTTGAATTTCAATATATTAATACAGCAAGATATAATTAATACAGCAATATATTAATACAGTGCTTCCACAATAGTATGACTTACTTCTCACAAACTACACTTACCAGGATGCAATGTTAAGAAGGACTTTCAGTTGCTCATGAGACAGTATCAGCCTGATACTAATCAAACTAATATGAATTTAATATGAAGTTTCAGGGTCTTCAAACTATGCTTTTGGTCTTTTTTGACCCATTAACTTGGAGGGCTCTTGGGAAATATCAGCAATGTTATTTTTTCTGAAAAACTTTCCACTGAAAATAGAGCAGATGCAGTCAGAAAGCTCCAAGGAACATTGTGAGCATTTGTTGTGGCTAGACTTTCACCACCTAAATATCACCTATAGGAAGATGGCAGGGTTTCAACAGGCACAACTGCAGCCCTGAGGCCATATTAGCAGCCTAGGGCTGTTCCCAATACACATATGCATCCTGCCAATTAAAATCTCTTTCCACGCCTAGTGTCCACAAAAGTCTTCTGTGTATGGTTAAAGGAAGAAAAAAAGATCATATCTAAGTATGGAGAGATTTAAAATTAATGATATATAAAATAAAATGATAATTATTGAGTTTAGTCTTTATCTATTCTTTTAAAATGGATTGGAAACATTCAACACATACTTGCTGGTCAGATATTATGTAAGATATACCCCTGATTTTTTTCAAAATCCAAAATATTTCTGCATGGAAGTATAGTACTTTGACAAAATGCAATGAAAAGGGTTTATACTCTCACAAATGTTTCAATGAGTGAGTGTTCCCTGTGGAAGAAGTACAATTTATGATGTTTTCAACTGATTTAGAAGACAAATTTATAAGTAAATGACTGTTTTCCAAACTACTCAAAAATATTTAAAATTAATGCATTATGGAGGTTTTATATTGCCTTTTTTATATTGTCTATGATTAAGTTTACTTTTCATATTTCAATAGAATAATAATCTTATATTTCAAGACATAGCATTTTAAAAAGTTTCCCTAAAAATGCATTTCTATTTATGAGGAAAAAAAAATCCACTTAAAAAGAAAAATCCTTTTGTTGTCTGTCAAAAAATAAAAATAAAAATCCTTGGTTGTCTGTTAAACAGACAACCAGATAATTATGTCTGAATAAAAGAAACCAATAATAGCTACATTTGTTATTACAGAGGCTCTTCTGCTGGGGTTGAAAAAGTTAAACAACAGTACAAGTATTGGCACCAAGTCAGTGCCCTCTGAAGACTGCTCAGTTCAGGAGCAAGCCAAAATTACTGGGATGAAATCGCAGTGTGGAAACAAGGAGAAAAAAGTCTTCAGTCTCTTCATAACTGATAATGAGACAGGTTGTTATTTATTTTTTGGGCTTAGCTTCAATAGTTAGTTTTTAAAAAGATTTCCCTTCAACGTTGTTAATTACTGTAACTACTCCTCTCAACATTATTCTAGTTATAAGAATCATTCTGTCCACCAAAATAAAGTGTTAGTTCGTTGGACAGTGAATAAATCACAGCACCATATCTCTTCTAGCAGCTGGACAATAAAGAAGTGATATGGTTGCAATTGTGTGTGCCTAATGCTTTATCGGTCTCACACATAGCAATGAGCGTCCTTATAAAGTGGAAAGGATGCAGAAGTGGATTAGGAAAAACTGTGAAGCAAATCGTTGCTCCCTAGCTGTCCTGTAGATTCACAGCATTTGAAAATGCATCCAAGCCACTCAGTTGAGAAAACACTCCATGCATTTCAGCTATACAAGTCCTATCTATAGCCATCTTCTGTGGAGATTATGTGATTTGTGCTTTCTCATATTAAATCTTCCTATTTTCATTTCTATAATCACTTTGTTTTTTCATAATGAGTTTGGAATTAAGCAGAAATAAAGGAAAGACATGACCTTTCAAATTCATCAGGGCTTTGGCTTAAAAGTGAAGGAGACTCTTGCAAACCAGCACAGAAAGACATAAGTACACTGCAGGCACTCTTCTGATAGAAAACACCTCCTCCGAGCTGCTCCTTCACCCTGCCTCCAGCTGAGCACCAACTCAGACCAGCCAGACAGCTTGGTCCAGGGTTGGTGACATACAGTGATATGTCATGGATGTATGAGCTGCTACGGCCTTGCAGAACCCCCCTGACATGTAACTGAAGGCTGATTCCTTTCAGAAACCCAGGATTCAGTATATTTTGCTAGCTTTTTTTTTTTCCCCAATGGAACAGAGAGAGATGGAAGGAAAGGTACAAAAATAAATGCTAATGAGGAAAAAATAGGACAGACAAAGGTAAGGGCAATTTTTCACCTCATTTATTTGACTAATATGGATAATGTATATTATCCATATAATATAGTATATGATGTATATACTATATAATGTATATATGTATATACAGTATAATGGCCCCAAGCATTGGTCATTGTTTGGAAAAAAGAAAAAAAAAAAAAGGGCCAAGAAGAAAAGCAAAATGTTTGGAAATATTTTTCTTTCCAGTCCCCCTGCATCCAAATTATTGCCTGTTACACCCAGAAAATCTATTTCTGTCCTTCCCAGGCATTGTACAAACTGCTGCAGCTTTTCTGTCACCATTATTGTCTTACATTGTACTGACAAAATTCATAAGGGCCAAAGATGTGCTGAATTATGGGGGAACTAGTCAAATCTGCACTTGTTCTTTCTACTTCCAAATTACCACAACTGCTAATCTGTCTGACAGTGTTAGCTGTTGTTTCAGAATTGCATTATTAAAACTACAGGAACTTGGCAGCTATTTTTAGTGACATTTTCTAACTTGTGTTACAATTTGGACATAAATAATAAAGCATCAATTTTTCAAAGCCAAGAACTTGCCACTAAGAAATTGTATATATTGATTGTCTGACACTAAGCATTTTGAATCTTAGGCTATTAGCACAAGAGAACCATAAAAAACTGATGCTTTCATTGTTCTGCAAAATCTGTTTCACCCTACCAAGACTATCACACATACCCAGCAGATTTCAGCTCAGCTGGGAGACTAAAAATGCCCAATTAGCTTCTGAAATACTGTTTTCAAAATATACCCTCATATGATTTCCACAAAGGCTATACCATTTTGTCACAAAAAGGAACAGCATCATACATGTATTCATAAAGATTTTTGTCCTGAAACATTTCAAATCCAGTATCACCTTCAAAACTAATATTTGTGTATTGTTCTACAAAATTCTCACACTGAATGTCAGTTTAGAAAATTACTTATCCTGCAAATAAAGCCAGTAAAAAATGTCACTGGATCCTATTACAGCTGAAAACATGTAACTGAAAACCTTCTTCTAAACTGCTAATGAATTCCCATCTTAGTTCCAAGGCAGTCAAGGTTAAATCCAAATGCTCTTAAATTTAGAAGAAGTTAGATTAACATCCATATGCATATTTTTGGCATACATTTTCAAGCTTGCTGTGGGGGGTATTACCAGTTTAATTTCAGTTCTCTAGTTCATACCATGACCTATTTCCAAGCCAGTTCTGCTGTTATATGAACTATTTCAGCCAAGCAGCAACACAGAATTCTTCATTCTTTTTTTCCCCCTTAATGAGATTATTTTCTTAATAATAAATTTCATTAAAAGGATATCAAAATCCTTCCTTCCTAATATGTTACAGTTTTGTTTTGTTTCCAAATGATGCACCTGATGCTTTAAAAGCTTGCTTCTCAGCACTTCTATTTGCCCTAGACCTTGCAATTGGAGTTAGCATGACATACCCTTAGCAACAACAGTGTGGTGCATTATTCTTTTCATTAATTACCCTACTAAAAATGAAACATATTAGAAAATGACTTCCTACACAATTAAAATTTTTCAATAATTATATTGCATCACTGTGAGGAAAGGAGTACCTAAAACAGTTCCTTTCTTGCACAAGCACCTGACATATCTGAAGAGATGGAAGTGTGCAAAGGGCCAGCAGGATAGTGCATGAAGGACAGGGGGAAAACAGCATTATGATTCAGAACTGATTTACAACTAGTAGTACAATGCTGACTAGCAGCAGGCCACTGAAGTGCATCATTTCACAAGATGTGATAACATATACCGTCCTCGTTCAGTGGGTTGTTTGGAGAGGTGCTGCTAAAGGATGAAATACACACAGACCTTTGCTGAGAATGATGGCTAAATGACAATTTCAGTGCAAAACAATGAAAGGTTGAGATTATATTATTAAATCTAATCCCGACACGCTGATTACAGCACTATTCCAACCTCTTTTTCTCTTGAATGTACTAAAAGACATCATTTCACAGAATCACAGAATCACAGAATTTCTAGCTTGGAAGAGACCTCAAGATCATCGAGTCCAACCTCTGAACTAACGCTAGCAGTCCCCATTAAACCATATCCCTAAGCTCTACATCTAAACGTCTTTTAAAGACCTCCAGGGATGGTGACTCCAACACTTCCCTGGGCAGCCTGTTCCAATGTCTAACAACCCTTTCGGTAAAGAAGTTCTTCCTAACATCCAACCTAAAACTCCCCTGGTGCAACTTAAGCCCATTCCCCCTCATCCTATCACCAGGCACGTGGGAGAACAGACCAACCCCCACATCGCTACAGCCTCCTTTAAGATACCTGTAGAGAGCAACAAGGTCACCCTGAGCGTCCTCTTCTCCAGGCTGAGCAAGCCCAGCTCCCTCAGCCGCTCCTCGTAGGACTTGTTCTCCAGACCCCTCACCAGCTTCCTCGCCCTTCTCTGGACTCGCTCAAGCACCTCGATGCCCTTCTTGTAGCGAGGGGCCCAAAACTGAACACAGTACTCGAGGTGCGGCCTCACCAGAGCCGAGTACAGGGGGACGATCACCTCCCTAGCCCTGCTGGTCACACTGTTCCTGATACAAGCCAGGATGCTGTTGGCCTCCTTGGCCACCTGAGCACACTGCTGGCTCATATTCAGCCGACTATCCACCATCACATCCTTCTTTGCCTGGCAGCTCTCCAACCATTCCTCTCCTAGCCTGTAGCTCTGCTTGGGGTTATTGTGCCCCAGGTGCAGGACCCGGCACTTGGCCTTGTTGAACTTCATGCAGTTGACCTCAGCCCATCGGTGCAGCCTATCCAGATCCTCCTGCAGAGCTTTCCTACCCTCGAGCAGATGGACACGCGCATAGCTTGGTGTCATCTGCAAACTTACTGAGGGTGCACTCAATGCCCTCGTCCAGATCATCGATGAAGATATTAAAGAGGACTGGCCCCAGCACCGAGCCCTGGGGGACGCCAGTAGTGACTGGCCTCCAACTGGACTTGACTCCATTCACCACGACTCTTTGGGCCCGGCTATCCAGCCAGTTTCTAACCCAACGAAGCGTGCGCCAGTCCAAGCCATGAGCAGCCAGTTTCTTGAGGAGAATGCTGTGGGAGATGGTGTCAAAAGCCTTGCTGAAGTCAAGGTAGACCACATCCACAGCCTTTCCCTCATCCACCCAGCGCGTCACTTTGTCATAGAAGGAGATCAGGTTCGTCAAGCAGGACCTGCCTTTCATAAACCCATGCTGACTGGGCCTGATCGCCTGCTTGCCCTGCAAGTGATGCGTGATGACTCTCAAGACAATCTGCTCCATGAGCTTCCCTGGCACTGAGGTCAAACTGACAGGCCTATAGTTCCCCGGGTCTACCCTCCAGCCTGTGTTGTAGATGGGCGTCACGTTTGCTAACCGCCAGTCAACTGGGACCTCCCCTGATAGCCAGGACTGTTGATAAATGATGGAAAGCGGCTTGGCCAGCTCCTCCGCCAGTTCTCTCAGTACCCTCGGGTGGATCCTATCCAGCCCCATCAACTTGTGCACATCCAAGTGCCATAGCAGGTCGCCAAACATTTCTTCGTGGATAGTGAGGGCCACATTCTGCTCCCCATCCTCTTCTGCCAGCTCAGGGTACTGGGTATCCAGAGAAGAACTGGTATTGCCGCTAAAGACCGAGACAAAGAAGACTTTAAGCACCTCTGCCTTTTCCTCATCTTTTGTAACAAGGTTTTCCCCTGCATCCAGTAAAGGATGGAGATTCTCCTTAGTCCTCCGTTTTGCGTTGATGTATTTGTAAAAAGATTTTTTGTTGTCTTTAACGGCAGTAGCCAGATTGAGCTCCAGATGAGCTTTGGCCTTTCTAATTTTGTCCCTGCACAGCCTCATAACAACCATCCTCCTCAGTGGCCCACCCTTTTTTCCAAAGATTATAAACCCTCTTTTTTCTCCTAAGATCAAGCTGCAACTCTCTGTTGAGGCAGGCCGGTCTTCTTCCATGCTGGCTCATCTTTGGACACGTGGGGACAGACCGCTCCTGCGCCATTAAGATTTCCCTCTTGAAGAGCGCCCAGCCTTCCTGGACCCCTCTGCCCTTCAGAACTGCCTCCAAAGGGACTCTACCAACCAGTGTCCCGAGCAGCTCGAAGTCAGCCCTCCAGAAGTCCAATACAGCGGTTTTACTGGTCCCCTTCCTGGCCTCGCCAAGAATAAAGAACTCCACCATTTCGTGGTCACTCTGCCCAAGACAGCTCCCAACCACCACATCCTCCACCAGTCCTTCTCTGTTTGTGAAGAGAAGGTCTAGCGGGGCACCACCCCTGGTAGGCTCACTAACCAGCTGCATCAGGAAGCTATCTTCCACGCTCTCCAGAAACCTCCTGGTCTGCTTTCTCAGGGATGTGTTGTGCTTCCAGGATATGTCAGGGATGTTGAAGTCCCCCATGAGAACAAGCACCGATGATTTCGCAACTTCTGTCAGCTGCCTGTAGAACTCCTCATCCGTCTCCTCATCCTGGTTCGGCGGTCTATAACAGACCAAGACCAGGACACTAGCCTTGTTGACCTTCCCGCCGATCCTAACCCAAAGGGACTCAACCTTGTCATTCCCAGTCTCGAGTTCCACAACATCGAAAGATTCTCTAATATAGAGAGCCACACCACCACCCCTTCTGTGCTGCCGGTCCCTTCTGAAGAGCTTATAGCCAGGCATTGCAGCACTCCAGTCATGAGAGTGGTCCTACCATGTCTCCGTGATGGCAACCAAGTCGTAGCCTGCCTGCTGCACGATGGCTTTCAGCTCCTCCTGTTTGTTACCCATGCTGTGTACATTGGTGTAGATGCACTTCAGCTGGGCCATCGCCTTATCCCCTGGCCTTGCCATTGTTCCCCCTGGCACAGCCCCAACAAGCCTTGTTTCAGCCCCATCCCCCATCTTACCTATTTTAAAGCCCTCTCAATGAGCCCCGCCAGCTCCTGGCCCAGGATCCGTTTTCCCCTTAGAGACAGGGACCCGTCTGTGGCCATCAGGCCGGGTGCCGAGTAAAGTGCCCCATGGTCAAAAAAAACAAGATTTCTGGCTGGCACCAGCCTCTGAGCCACGTGTTTATCAGGTGGGCTTTTCGTGTCCTGTCAGTACCCCTCCCTGCCACCGTAGGGATAGATGAAAACACCACCTGTACTCCCGCTCCCTCCACTAATCGCCCCAGCCCCCTAAAGTCCCGTTTGATAGCTTTGAGGCTTCTCTCTTCAATGTCATCACTGCCCGCCTGGACTATCAAAAGAGGATAATAGTCAGAGGGGCAAACCAGGTTTGGAAGCTTCCTGGCAACGTCCCTGACCCTGGCCCCAGGGAGGCAGAAGACTTCCCTACGGGTAGGGTCAGGCCGAAAAATAGGGCCCTCTGTTCCCCTGAGAAGGGAGTCGCCCACAACGATCACCCTTCTTTCTGTCTTCATGAAGGCAGTCCTGAGGCGTGGAGTCGACTTCCTCACCCTAGGCATCCTCCTGGGAACACTTGCTACCTCTTCCTCAGCTACTGGTCTCTCAAGCTCCAGGGCCTCAAACCTGTTGTGTTAGGGCACCTGGGAAAGTGAGGCTGGAAGGGGAGGGCATCACCTGCGATGTCGAGCAGGGACCTGTCTCCATTCCTCCTCAACTCCCAGGTCCCCTCCCTCTGCCCGACGGCAGCAGGGCAGGGGGTCCACCCCCATTTGGGGTGTCTCACCCCGGTACCTCTCCTTGAGGTCCTGCAGGGACTTACTCCACCAGTCTATCTCCCGCTCGTACTCCCTGATATCCCTCAACTTCTCCACCTCCCCCTTGAGCTCCGCCACCATGCGGACCAGGTCATCCACCTGCTCACACCTCACACACACGGTGTCCCTGCCTCCCACCGATGGCAGTAACAGGCTCAGGCACTCCCCGCATCCAGTGACCTGAACTGCTGCATTTTTGAACAGGCAGTTAGTCTGGGTGTGTACCGTCTTCCTGGAGAGCGCACCGTGCCTGGTGGAGACCATTGCAGCCTAGCTAACGGGAGGCTGTCGTTAAGGAGGTGTTCGTATGGGTGGGGGAGAGCACTCTGCCCTGCCTGCTCGCCCTGCCTGCGCGAACTGCCGCGCCATTCCCTTCTGATGCGCCACGCCCTGTTTGCCCGCCCTGGTCACCGCGCTCCCTAGGGGCAGCTTTTGAACGGCTGGGCAGGGGGTGCTGCTGTCTCCGCCTACGCCTCGTCAGCCTCCCTCACGAGGGCTGCCGGGTCCTGGCGGCTCCCTCAAGTAGGTTCAATGCTGGAAAATTTAGCCTTGCCTGGCCCAATCCCCCGCTCCGCTGCAGAACGCGCCTGCCCAGGAGCCGATCACCTCGGCAAGTGGCCAAAAACACATTTCATACATCCTAGATCTCAGTGAACATTCAGCTGGTGGAATTCAATTAAATCCAGTATAACTTGCACTTACTATACCTCACTAAACTGCTGGCAGTGTCAGGATCTTGTGCAGTTACTGTGCCAACTGCAGTCCCGATCTTCGCATTTTCATAAACGTCCATGACATACGAAGGCATAGTGAAGAGTGGAGGTTCATCTACATCTCCAACTATGATCTTCAGCATTGTTACGTCTTTGAATGGTCCCAAGTGTGAAAAGCGGAAATCAAGGTGAGTATTTGCTCCTTCTATATTAAGTGTATAGGATTTCTTTTTTTCATAGTTGAGTGGCTGTTGGCAGAAAAAAAGATTTATCATTATTTATCATTTGTCATTACCATTCCATGCTTCAGTTTAGCCTGGTAGCTAACTATATCTTTTCATTTTAATTTGGTAGCAAACTACATTTCTTCAGGTTACTGTGATATTCTGGTAGTCACTGGCATACATTCTAAGTAGAAAGAGTAAGATGATTTTTTTTCTTTTTTTTTTTCTCCAAAAGAACTGTAGGCAAGGTGCCACTTTTGGAAGAACTCAGGGGTGAAACTGAAAGACAGATTCTTCTCCTGTGATAATGTAATCTCTAAATTTTATCATCCTTCAAATTTTATTGGTCATTGCTAAATATTTAAAAAGTTGTAGACTAGCATGTCCCAAATTAAATTAATACCTTGAATTAACACATTTAATAGACAGTGACAAGGATGATAAAATTTTTTGAGCATCTATTCTCTTAAATCCCCAACTGAAAAAGGCAAATCCCTGCATGAATACACTCATTTATCAAACAAGACAGAAATTTAAACATGTAAGGATAGCCTAAATGGGTGTTTTTCTAAAAAGAGTCATATGCATGATGTATGCCTATAGTCTAGACCATTTTCTTCTAAACTTTTTACCAGCCACAACAAGGGAGACAACTCTTCAGCCTGTCTTACTATGTACTGCCTCACTGCATGTGGGTTATACAGTCACAAATGGGAAGAAAGTCTGTAGCTCAGGATATGCCTTCTATGGATGACATTCTTCTCTGAATGTCCAAATAAAACCCAATAGCAAGCAAAATCCCAGCTGTGCCATCCACCAGAAGTATCATTGCCACTTTAGCCTTATCCTGTTATTAAAAGAAATAGATTCCTCCTAGCAATCCTATCCTCTCTACTACGTAGAAGATGGTCTCGCTCTTGTATCACACAGCATGGACACTTCCTTTCTTAGAAGTTCCATTTCTATCTCTCTATTTACACATGTGAAAATTTTATCTCCCTTGTTTTCTACCTGTCTTCCTTCTCTGTAATGATTCAGGCTCCCTAAGCAAAAAAATGATTGCCTTGCAGTCCATGAAAACTAAATTCATAGTTGCATCCTCTTAAATTTAAGTTTTATGGCCATGAATTTGTTACTATGACCCTTCTGATTCTGACATCGAAATTACAATTAAAATCAGGAGCATAAACTGGTCAGTAGCCTTAACTTTTTGTGTGAAACAGTAAGTTCTGCAAGCTCTTACTATAGTTAGAACCATCCTGAGCTCACAGAACAGAATGGGAAAGAAGTCCAATTGTGTGCTAATTTACTGTCTTGATGTGCTATTTTAACTCTATGCTAGGATGCTATTATACTGTCTTATTCAAGATATGACAAAAAGACAAAACACCCAACTCTCAACTCTTTCAATGTCAGATAGTTATGTAGTAGAAGTGGCTGAAAGGATATTTAACTTAAAAGGTTGCATCAGCAGATACATAAGTAATCAAATTTTTTTTTATTTTTTTATTTTTATTTTTTTTTCTGTAGGCCACATTTACAGGACCACAACTATTTTGGGTTGCTTTCTTCTTTGTCATTAAAAAAAAATTACACCTTTCATAGACAGTGTAATGAGACTTTTTCGTGGGAAGTTACTTTTCCCATATACTGTATTAGCACTTCTTGAGGAAATGGCTATAAAAAATACCAGTTCTATTAGATAAATTAAATACCTTAAAACTGATTTGAAAACTAATAATCAATGACAAAGGCTGTATTATACAATGTGTTGTCAAACACATATAGCCTGAGAGACTGAAAGACCAGATATTTTTTTTCTCCTACGGAATGATAAATGTATAAATGAAGAACTATCTGCCTTCAGAATGCTTCTCTAATCTCAGGATGTACACTTTACATGTAGAGCCAGTCCCTCAGTCCAGAATTGTACTATACTGATGGTAGGGTCTGATTGCAGTGATTAAGACAAGGCCAACAGAACAAAAGCCTGACAGCGTAGGTTTTTCATAAAATAAAGCCAAGTTCATAAATTTGGACCACAGTTGTCTGTACAGAAGTAGCAAGAAGAATCCCTGTTTTTTTTTTTTTTGTTTGTTTGTTTGTTTTACCATGTCTGACTGCACTTACATAAAGTTCAGAAAATTTCTGGGAAGCAATTAGACTTGAGAGGATACAAAACCAGCTGACTGATCTTTCATCAGTTTCACAAAAAATATGCCATTCCAGGAAGTGATAGAATAGATTTCAAATTTTCACATTGCTACACTTTAAATGCACTATTTTGAGGAAAAGTACTCATACATAATAATAAACACCTCAATAAAAATTTCTGGGTTACAAATTTCTGGTTTCAGCCAGAAAGGATATAAAGGATATAAAGGATACATAGTAATATTTATTACTATGCTAGCAAAGCAAGTATTTTTTACAGCTATATACTACCAGTAAGTTTCCAACAGTCTCAGAACATAGCCATAACACTAAAAGAATCTTCAAATTTCAAATGCCACACAAGATCATGATTCACCACTGGAATCCCCACAGGCAGAGATTCTGGTATGACAGAACTTCATTAAAATTAACATTGTTCTGTGTGGACCTAACTGCCTGACTAAACAAAACTCAAGACAAGTGTTCAAGCCTTCAACCAAGGCTAATCTCATATTTGCTATCACTCCAAGAGTGGAAAAGTAGTACTTAAGGCAAGAAATATGAAGTACTAAATGTGTGATTTGTTAATGTCAGTGCATACTTTGTAGATAAAATGTACAGTAAATTTGACTGATGATGTATAAACAATACAGTTGGCCAGGATTTACCTATGCTATATATTTCTTTAAATCCTCCTTTGTGCAATGAAGGAAAACTAATTAATTCTCTTAACACTACTAGCCTGAGACTTTTTTTTTCCTCTTTCTCTGTCTTCCTTTCTTGAATATATACATAAAAATATTAAAGGCATGGAAATTTACCATTACCCGATAAATTTATTACTGTGAAAATCCAAGTTAAAAATACTACTCCTATTAAATCAATTCACACAAAAATATGCTTAATAAATACAGTTCTATATATTCTATACAATTATATATTCTATGTAATTCTGTAAGTTAAGATGTCATTTGTTTATTTATGTAGTATTTCTGCTATGAACAGGGCAAATGCTTAATAACAATTTACACTGATCTGCAGCATACATATTCTAAGATTAAACAAGTTTAAAATAGGATGGGAAATTTTAAATACGATAACTTTTTGGAAAATGAACTTAAATTTATACTGATGACAATTGGATTGATTGTTTAGGAAGATTAATTTCTTAGAAAACACATGAAGCATAACACAGACTCTGAAGTGTTGTTTTCAGTTGTGTAGTTATTCAACTGGATGTGACCAATATATAAATATATGTTTGTCTAAAAATGAAAGAATAATCCATTCAGATAACCAGAAAAAAAAAAAAAAGAAAAAGAAAAAAAAAAAAGAAAAATAAATAAATAAATAAATAAAAGGATATTTCAAAGAGCCAAAGAGCCTAAGGCCATTTTTTTTTTTTTTTTTTTTTTTCTTTTTCTTCCCATAACCTCTCCAAACTAAAGAAGCAGATACTGGGACATAGAAGAAAAAGAGCTTACTCTCCTGTACAGTGATACCCAGAGGTAAAAAACCAACAACATTATTTTCAGATAATTTTTGAGAAGCTGCACATACTGTGCTACAGATTATTATTACTGGGGATCACAGTTAGTGTTATTTTTTATTTTGCTTCTCTCCTGAGGATAAGTGAAGAAATTTTCAAGCAAAGCAAGTCAGATCTGATATTCCACATAGAACAACTCATAAGTCCTGTTGTTATACTCTCTTTCATTTTATATCTGATAAAATATTCAAGATTTAAAATCTGGTTGCAACTTGTATCTACAGAACCGTATTTTTCTGGGCTTCTGCTTAAAACACTGTTTATGTATTAAAACTGACATTTATTTTACATTTGAAGAACAATTTGGGCCCCCATTTACAACCTGTTTAATGCTATGCTAAGAAACTTGCTCACAGACTCATCTATTATTTCAGGAAACGTGAGCTCTTTAGCAGTAGCAGTTTTGTTGTTGTTGTTTGGTTTTTTTGTTTGTTTGTTTTCTTTTTTGATCTATTAATCATAAACTCGTTTTAAAATACCTAAGCTAGTGTAATTTGGTAAGCGTTTTAACATAAAAATGATAATGCAAAATAATTTGAATTTACAAAGGAATTATTTCAACCACCCCATCAGAAAAAGGACTTTTGTGAAGCACTCCTCACGAAAGGACTGATTTATCTCCAGATAACCAAAGTGAAAGATGTGGCTATGTCCGTTCTGAACCCTTGCCCTTTTCAGAAGAATTAAATACTCAAATATGACTTGTAAAGACATTCACACATGTAAAACCTCCTCCATTTACCTCACAGCAGCATTGAGTTTCAGTCACCTACCTCTTATAGGTATAGCTATACTCTTATAGCACCACTCTGAACTATACAGAGGCACCACTCTTATAGAGAAATCTAAATAATAATTTATGTATTTACTTAAAATTGTAACAAAGCTGAAGATCATAAACTCTTTCTTGGAAAGAAAACAGAACATTTAGATTTCAGATAGGCCTAGACAGAATTGTTCATGTTCCTTATTTTCCCAAAGAACAATATCTTTCCATGACTATTACCTGCATATCTTCTGTATGTATCCAACAGTTACTCTGATTTTCATGCATAACTGAAAATACTAAATGTAGCTTAAGTAAACTAGACTATAGGACTAACTGGAAAGAACTGCTATTCATTGTACTGCAATTTCCGTTTATAATATCAGACTCCAATGAGGAATAGGAGAATTTCATGAGAAGTGAATAGCTGTTACCCGAACATTTGCAGCCTCATTATACAAAATGGAAGAGACACAGATTTTTCAGTCAATTTTTCCTAGGAATTGAAATATATTTGAAGACTTGACATCAGTAAAGTTCTAGACATCACATCTTGACATCACTAAAGTTCTTCCCTGAAGTCACAACATGGGGCAACATGCTGACCAGTCATTCTCTGAAGAATCCAGGGAAGTTATGGCTTTCACTGTGGTATTTTGTTCACTTTTCCTCTAGTCTCCCAATCAAACAAGGAACTGAATTAGGCAAAGAGGAAATCCTGCATGATAGTTTGTAATCTACCCTGTGTAGAAGGATCTTTACGAATGAAAGGGTGGCTTCAAAGGGCAGAAAGAAAGAAAGAAAGACGGAAATTATAGGGAGTTTGTGATCAGCTTACATTGAAAATAGAAATGTACCTTCAATTTGTAGACTTTGAAAGTATGTTAATCAGCCTAGCATGGATGCACTAAGAAGTTTGATTTTTGTATAAGAACCTCAAAAAGAGAAGCTTTAAAAAGGTTTCTGACAGTCTTCAGAAAGACTTCAGATATTCAGACACAATAACAGCTACTTCTGACTTTTCTGATGTGCCTACCATGCATTCTTCCAAAGAAGTAATAGAAAGAGAACAAACCATTCTGTCATATTTCAAACACAGTGAAAATTTATCTCAAACCATTTTGTCTGCCAAGAACACTAATAAATGTGATTTTATACATTTGATGTATGGACTTCCTTGTTTTGTTGACAATTCTTCCTTTCCTCTTCATGTTCTTAATATAAGTGTACATTGTATTTAATGAACAGTAGTCATGGTGAACTTTTAAACAGAGAATAATGCTCATTTTGAGGAAACAATAAGAGATTATGGCATCACCTCCATCAAAGCCACCAGGAAGTAACTTCACTGGCAGAGAAAAGACAGAGTTTATTTTTACATGGTTGGAAAAGGGGGATATTAACCCACCTTTATGAAATACATAGAATTAAAGTTTTTAATGATACTGGGAAGATAGGAATGACTTTTTAAATCATTATAAATTATGAAAATCACATTTCCTTTTTTAAAACAAAATCTGTTTTAAAATTTTAAATAAAGCTTTCCATACATACATATTTATTCAGGTGGAAAAAAACACACACACACACACACAAACACACACAAAAAACAAAAACCAACACATTCTTTATTATGTTTTTGTTTGCATTCTCTTGTCTCACATTCCCTCTTTCAGCAATTCTGGTTTTCATTCCTCCTAGTTTCAGTCAGGTGCAGGATACATGTTAACTAAACATGAATGCAAATTCACTTACATCATTTTTTAAAGCACATGTCATTTCTTAAAGCAAGACTGATGCCTAAAAAGTCAGTAACAATAAAGCCATGTGGAAATTACTAATTGATGTTTGTTAGTTCATGTAAAAGCAAAGCAAATCAATAAAGGATTTCTCCTTTTGTTGGAAAGGTTTTGAAAAAAAAAAAAAATTGCTTAAATATACTAACCCAACTCCCTGGGTTATTATAAAAGTGAATTTTAATCTATCCATAGAATATTAGCATAAGTTGACAGATTTTTTTCAAGAAACATTTGCTATGAACTCATTTCAGAAGAATTAATAGACAGACAAAATTGTCTGTAGAATTAGATTTGTGTATGGAATTCAGTTAAGAATGAACTTAAATGGCAACACTTTATAATTAGTAGCTTAAATAGACTGGTATAAACGTAGGGAATTCATATAAATGGTAACTGTAGTAACTGTGTAATGGCTCAACCAAGTTAAGTTTTGAGTCTTTATAAGTATGTTAGTGTTCGTATTATACAGTGCATGATATTTGACCCTGTAGATGACAGCTAGCAAGAAATTCAAGGAATAAAAGTCTATGAAAACCTAACTACACATTCATTCCCACAGGTAAATTTTCTACTTTCTATATTTTCTGTTGTTCATTCAGGAACAACAGTATAACTTTCAGCCAAATTTCAGTTCTTTCAAAGAAATTGAGTGAGTAAAATATCAGAAAAAGAAAAGAAAACCTTTTAATAAACAATTCAGTAAGGTTTAGTTTATTATAAATATTAGATGTGACCATTGAAAAAAGCACAAAAGATATGTTTCTGTCTTTTTTTGGTTTTCTCTCTGCCTTCTCTGCAAAGTTTTAATAGGATGTGAGGAAACGTCCTCAAGTTGTTCCAGGGAGGTTTTAGATTGGATATGGAAAGAATTTCTTCTCAGAGAGAGCAGTTAGGCATTGGAACAGGCTGTCCAGGGAGGCGGTGGAATCGCTATCCCTGGAGGTATTTAAGAGACGAGTGGATGCAGTGCTTAGGGATGTCGTTTAGTGGTGGACTTGTAATGTTAGGTGATGGTTGGACCTGATGATCTGAAGGGTCTTTTCCAACCTAAATGACTCTATGGTTCTATCTCAGGAACCAGTGTGTGGAGAAACTTCAATAGGTTTACACAGTAAGACAAATATTACAGCATTCATCATAACATTTTTAATGATCTACATTGGGAACTTTCAATGTCTATTGCTTACCTTCTTCAGAGAAAGAATTCCTTCCCGTGTTTCTTTGTCAGTGGATATGGAGAACACTCCAGCACCATCACCATTTATAATTGTGTACTTCATGTCTGCATTTGAGCCAGTGTCTGCATCATTTGCCTTAATTTTGCCAACTGCTGATCCAACTTGAGCTGATTCAGGAACATAAAGTTGATAATGTTCTGAGGGGGAAGGGGACAAAAAACAAACAAACAAACAAACAAAAAAAACAGCTTGGACATTTTCTAGCCAAACTAAAGTACAGAACCTTTATGTGCTAATACATATCTATGAAAATGGGACATTACTTCATATGGAAAGCTGACAAATAATCAAACCTATGAACATATTTATACTCCCAAGAGAATCCAAAAGGAAACTGCATCTTCCATTGGATGCCTTCATTCAAAATCCAAATTACCTAATGCAGGACTTAGGTTTTCACAGCCCTTTTTTTTTTGCTGCTCATCATATAACACAGAAATTAACTCTGGAATTTACTTCACACCAGTATTTAAGAAAGTTTACCTTCTCTATAAGCAAAATATATTTATCTTCAGCAACTTACCATCAAAGGAGTAGACAAACAAACACTTTTGAACTGGAAAATCTCTGTATTCCTTATTTGTTTTTCTGAAATTTGGTCAGTTGAAAAAGTAATTAATCCTTATTATTTTGCCATTATTGCTTTTGTTGTTTGTGGTGGTGTTGTTGCAGAACACCCCCTTTACACACATATTTTCCTTGGTATCTATTGTAAAGGACAATTAACATAGTGTCCTTTACACTATGAACTACATAAATGAACTACAGAACTGTGACCATAAAAGGTGTGAACTCCTTTCAGTGTTTTTATAACCTGTTAGATTAATCAACATAAAATGATTTATTTATTTTTAATAATTTTCTTAACTATCAGTTTCCTTTTTGATAAAATCTCCTAAAAGGTACAACATGTCCTGGGGGATAGGAAGATGCTACAAAGAGAAAAGAGTAGCAAACAAACTTGATTATTTAACTCTGTCTGAAACTAGGCCAGTAAGAGAGCTCAAAGACATTTTCTCCAGTAATGTTGGTGTAGAAACCTACCAGCACCATACATGGTGTACACGTACCAAAAGAACACCAAACATCCCTCATTCAAGACTCTCCTAAGAATCTGCATAACATCACAGTTTATATCACAGGCCAAACTCCAACACAGAAACAAAGAGAAACATCAATTGCTATATATCTTCTGAAACTACAGTTTTTTCTCTCTTCTTAAAGCATTCTGTGATAGTGAATGCAATAGTGAAACACTGAAGTGCAGGAGGGTGGATCAGAATATGTTCCATATAAAAGATAACATGTTGTTACATGTTGCTGGATTTAAACAACCTGGCACGATAGCAGACGCACCCTTGATAAGCATACAGAAAGAGAAAGGCAAGATTTAAGAGGAATTCTGAGACTGAACACATGTTATGGCAGAAACAAACAAACAAACAAAGCACATTATTTGGCAAGTGAATTGAAGAAACCTATGAATCTACATAAGTTGCAATTGCAGAGGGAATGCATAGTATCTATAAAATAAAACTAACTTCAGACACCTGATAGAGAATCGACAATTTTACTAATAATTTGTTAATTCCTTGTTCAGTGGTTCCTAAATCTATTTAAGGTCTTCCATTGTTTTTGTAAAACTAGTCTATAATACAAATACACAAACAGTAGTGTGAGAAGGATACATGAATGCACTAAACATTATTTGTCCAAAAAGAAAAAAAGTCCCCCTGTACTTGGCTCTGGTGAGGCTGCAACTTGAGTACTGTGTTCAGTTTTGGGCCCCTCTCTACAAGAAAGGCATCGAGGTGCTTGAGCGAGTCCAGAGAAGGGCAATGAAGCTGGTGAGGGGTCTGGAGAGCAAGTCTTACAAGGAGTGCCTGAGGGAGCTGTTCAGTCTGGAAAAGAGGAGGCTAAGAGGAGATCTTAAAGGAGGCTGTAGCGAGGTGGGGGTTGGTCTATTCTCCCACGTGCCTGGTGACAGGACGAGGGGGAATGGGCTAAAGTCGTGCCCAGGGGAGCTTTAGGTTGGATATTAGAAAGAACTTCTTTACTGAAAGGGTTGTTAGGCATTGGAATAGGCTGCCCAGGGAAGTGTTGGAGTCACCATCCCTGGAGGTCTTTAAAAGACGTTTAGATGTAGAGCTTAGCGATATGGTTTACTGGAGGACTTGTTAGTATTAGTGTTAGGCCAGAGGTTGGACTCAGTGATCTTGGAGGTCTCCAACCTAGATGATTCTGTGATTCTGTGAGAGAGAGGTTTACTTTGAAAAGAAAAAACAAGTTACCGTGCAGCAGGTAGGAAATCTCAAAGGAAACAAGAAATATCCAACAGAACAAGATAAAAAATAAAATCTACCATATAAGAAAGAAAATGCCAAGTCTGATGTAATAAGAAAGTTGCTTAGTAGTTGATTCAATTAAAATGCATAGTTAGATCTTTGGTATATATCTAAAAGCCATCTTCACTAATTTGGAAATAAATGCACTTCCTTGAATTCTGCTGCAATGCTTCATGTTTACAAATGATATCAACTGACACTTTCACACTGATGGTTGCTTTGTTTCATACATAAAGTTATAATGATGGGATGAGATTAATTCTGGAATTTACTTATTGTTAAAATGAATGTGAAATGTGGTCTTTTGACATTTTAGCTCTGACTAATGCATTCTAAAAAGGAAAAGAGTGAGGCCATAATGATTATGTTATGCAGAGGTCATAAGGAATATGTTACATAACCAAGCCCCTTCAGGAATGGGAAGTGTTATAACCCATATGATAGGGTGAACTAATTAGAGACTTCCAAATTGTCAAGCTAGCTTAAATATATCGTCATGACACTACACTTTGCTTCATAATCACACCCCAAGTGTTAGCCATCTGTTTCAGAAAATCATGTTACTGATATCAACTTCAAACACTCTGAAATGCTAAACATTCAAGCACAATAAATATTTAGAATCATTCATCACTTACCTGTCAGTATTTGAAGAACTGACATGTTTTAATAAATAAATAAATAATAATTATAATGGATGCAATTCAAAGAAAACTGTTGAAAACTAAAATGGCTAGATCATGAGGTCAGAAATGTCTTTAAATGAGAATTTAAACAAAGAAGAAGATAAAATTCAGCAACATGAAGGTTAGATAAAATATATTATAGATATTTTCTTACATTAGATGTAGAGATTGGAATTGTGTTTGCTAAACACTAAATAGTTGTAAACTTTATTTCTGGAAAGTAGAGGAACCAACTAAAGGCTCAAATTAATGTTTCTTTGGGCATTAACAAACTATTTAAAAGGGCATTAAAAATAAAAGGATTGTGGGATAGGTATACTATGAATTCATGATTCTTTATCACAGGCTATGAGCCTGTCTCATCCCCTAAAACCTGTTGGGGATTTATAAGTGCTAAGGATCACGTACCACTCTGTACCAAAACTGTTTCATAAAATCTGTCAGAGTTGAACAGACTGTTCCCACACTCCCAGAATCACAGTCTCCCAGCAGCTGTTGTAAAGCAGGACTTTAAAAGTCTTGGAGATGCTCTACATTGTCTTAGAGGGGCTGTTCAGTAACTTATGGATCAAGATTCTGTAGAGGTTGATTCGATTCTCAGTTTCTATATAAGCATTCACTTGGATGCATTCACTTGGCTCATGAAATGAGTAAATTAATACTCTTTTACAGTTAATGTACTGTACAGGCTAGTAATACCACTTCACAAGGCTTTAATCTATGCTAACAGAAACATTGTTTAAATTCATGTAAGTGATCTTCATCTTTCTTTCAATAAACTATATGGCTTATCTATTATTACAGTACGGAAACAACTTACTGATTTGTAGAATGATTTACTTTCCATTTCAGTTAGCCTACAGGCAACATATAGTGCTGCTTTACTCTCAGAAAAGCAATTTATCTGTCTGAATCTCTCCAAAAAATGAAATATGTCAGTATATAAAGCAACTCAACAAGCATGTTATTCCCTGTATTTCTTAATATGTTTTGTTGATAAATTTGAATTACTTTTCTAGATTATAATGCTCTCTGGAACAGAAAGAATTACCTTACAAAGGAAAGGAGGACTAGCATAATACTGAATTAATAGAGAAATAAGTAAATATCTGATGTACTTGTTAGGTTTGTTGCTCTGTCGGTGGTGGTGGAGGTTTTTTTATTTGTTTGTTTGTTTGTTTTTCCCGTCATTAGCAGAGCCTGGATTCTACTCCCGTTGAGGTTTACCATGCAAAGGGCATGAAAAGAAAGGCATGAAGAATATCCCTTAAAATGGCATGGTCCTACTCTAATTTCTCTACCCAGTAAACAACAACCCCCCCAACCCTTCAAACCATTACTGCCTCACTCGGAAACCTTATGGGATAAAAAAAAAGTCAGAATATTTCAAAATTATTTTGTTTGAATTTGGTGTATGACACATATAATGAATAATCTACCTTGTACATAAAAATCCTCTAGACAATACCCAATAAAGTGAAATAAAAAATACAGCCAGATTCCATATCCTACCCTTAGAAGTGAAGTTGATACACATAGTTGGCATTAAAGCTCACTACACAGAACACATATTTGCCACAAATATTTAGCCAGATTTTGATGTAAACATATTTTACCCCTCCCAGCTTCTCTTTATATTTGATTTCCATTAAAAAAAAAAAAAGTGTGATTAAATCTTATTATCATGAATTCTTGTTGAAGGTGAGTTTTTAAATCCCATTCTGACATACTCATGAAAAGTATTATGCTTATTTCCTTTAAAATTTACAGTAAAAATCTGATTATAGGAATCACACATATCCTGCTCAAGAAAGAATATCATGACACTCATTCTGCGATCAAATGCCATTTTACAACTCAACATCAGATTTCAATGATAAATGAAACAATTTTTTAGCTTTAACTTCAAATGTTGTGAAAATACGTGAACATATTAATCTTCTCACAAATAAACAAAAGAAAGCAATGATGAAAATCACTTTACACAATATTTGTCCAGTCTATGAAAGCAAGTAATCTGATGCATATACTTTATTTCTTAGCTCTTAACTCTCTTAGGTACTTAATGAACATTAAGTAATGCTAAGTTAATCAAATAATTAATTAAATAAATGATTAAATAAATAAATTTACTAAATACTGTATTCATCTCAAATATCCATCTCTTAAAGGACATCATAGATTGTTATTTAGTTCTACTAAGTTAGAAAGACAAAACATAAGAGAAGTTTTAGAAAATCGCTCATCACTGAGGTTTGTCCCTTTAAACTGTTCGGGTCCCAGGACATTTTTGGTGCTAGATGCCTCTTAAACAGCCTGTTGCCCTCGCATCAGCAATCTTGTTAGGCTGGAGACTTGAACACTTCTGGGAAATCAAAAAGTACCATACTTCTCTTATGTTTAAGACTAAAAGCTGTCATCTTTTGGTCCAATACACTGAAGTCACACACCTGCAACAGGTAATACAAGCCTGTTGAAAAATACAAGCGTTTTTCCTCTTTAAATGGTCTACCAGCTGCCAGTCAGAAATAAATTAATATTCTGGAAATGGAAGCTTCCTAGTTCTTATCTATCTGCTGCACATTCAGTTGCTGATATTACAGAGCTATTTCTAAACAAAGAACAATTAAGGTCATGGGGCTTGGAGACAAACGTGATGACTCTGCAACAGCAAACGTAAGGATACTAACTCCAGCCATACTCACACTGTCCCTCACTGCTCATTACTTTGGAACCTGAGCACACAAAAATTGTGTGAAACTCCAGCTTTTAGAATATGGGAGAAGTAGTATATTCATTAGCACCACAATTACACCATGTGTCTATTACGCAAATATATCAAATTTTAATACAAATGTACACTTCCAACTGCATTGCCAGGCTTTTGCAGCAACCTGGAACCCAATCCTAAGAACATTTTTAACAAAAGAAAACCTTGCTACCCTTTTTCTTTATGAAAAGAAAAAAAAATCTGATTTATGGAGGTATCATCATAATTTCAAAAGCCTCCTTGAAACATTGTTTACATCTCATCAGCACTAAAAGCTAGAATTTCAAGGTTACAAGTAATTATTTGTAGGTCTTTTTTTTTTTTTTTTTTTTTTAATATCAAAGTTAACCTGTTATTTAAGATGTCTTAATAATATACTAAAATGTTATGGATTAATCTTTATGTCTAATGTTATCTGAGATTAGCATGTTGGACAAGAATTCAGCTTTGCAGGAAAACTGTCAATATTAACAGAGATGTTAATGATGTTAATATTAACATGTTAATATTAACACAGCAAAAAGGAATTATCTGTGAATAATCCTTATATTTTCTAACAACAGTCTATTTAAATCTCATTATGATGACTCATTTTACACAACAGAACTAAAAAGATGCCACGTAAAAAAAATAATATAGCATATAACATAAAATAAAATAATATAGGTATTATGCTGTATTTTCCTATCACCTAAAAATACATTATTTTCCCTGTAATGTAATGATTGCTACTCATTTCATCTTTTAATGAGACATTAATAATGGCCCTTTAGTCAATTGATTATGTACAACAGGCTTGTTCTACATGAGTCTATTTACAAAAAGAACTGTTTCTGAACCTGACTCTGTTTAATTGCTTCTTATTCTTCTTAAAGAAGAATAGTCCTACCTAAACCTTGCAGCTGAAAAATAATAATAAAAATAACAATAATAACAATAATAATAATAATATGATATGATGATTATTAGCTGAATTTCTTTAGAGAACTTGGAACATATGTATATAAAAAAAAATTTGGTAATTTCAAGACTTCAAACCTTCTTGAATGTAACTTGTAGAAACATGTAAACTATAACTTTAGAAAAACATATCCTAGATTGTGAACCACCTGGAAACAGACACTCAACACTCAAAAACCGCATCTCTGGAACACAGGAATGAGAAAAAATGAGGATAAAATAAAATTTATATATTAGTAACATCAGTCCTGAAGAAAGAGAATGCTGTATTTAGCACATGCAGGTGGAATACACCTTTTCAAGAACAGAAATATAAGGGTGTTGTGGAAGGACCCAAGGGAATGGCATGGACATGTGTCAAGGGAGGTTCAGGCTGGATGTTATGAAAAGGCTCTTCACCAAAGGGTGGTCAGGCACTGGAACAAGCTCACCATTGCAGTGACCACAGAATTGAGCCTGACGGAGTTCAAGAAGCATTTGTACAATGCTCTCAGACAGTTTGATTGTTGTGTGCTCCTGTGTGTAGCCAGGAGCTGGACTCGATGATCCTCGTGGGTCCCTTCCAATTCTGGATATTCTATGATTCTATGATCACTTTAATTTAATAGTCTTCACTAACTTGTAACCCCTGTCCAATTTCATGCAGACCTGACAAAAGGACTGAGGCCTCAATGACATTCTGACCCTATAGGACTGTTAACAATTACTGGTTGGAGGAGAAAGACTGCTAAGAGAAAATCAGAGAAAATTCAGTTTCAGTCATCTCATCTGGCAGCATCCAAGTGGTCAACCAGCTGCCAGCCTATTGTTAAGTATCGGGACCACAGGTACTACATGGGACTACAATGGAGGGTATGGAAAATAACAGTGGAGTATAAATCTGAAATGAATTTGAGCAGTAAATACATTTGTATTTAACTAGCCAATGGAGTTATATGAACAAAGTTGGATATTAGATGCTGTGTAGACTTTACTAGCACTTGCTTTTTCATAGGTAACTGGAGTACTTTCATATAACATTCCTACTTAAACATGGTTGTGTACTTTTCATAAAATGACATGTTAAAAAAGTGAGGTCAAACAAATTATTTATGTATGTAATTTCATGTTATGTCAATGCACTGCCATGAAACAATCAAGTTTCAACAATCAAGCTTCATAAAAATGTTTTAAGCCATGAATTGTATTTAAATTCTGCTTTATCCTAAAAAAATGAGGTAGATGTACCAAACAACAAAATCAATAAATGGGGTATCATTTTACTTGTAAAACTCCACTCTAAACACAGCAACTCTGGATTTCCTACACACTGTGAAGACTGCAATCATTAGCCTTGATGTACAAAACATGTCAGTGGAAGCATCTGTCTAGTGTGCTGATCTTGATGCAATCAGAATCTATTTGTCCTAAACAAAGCAAAACTTGCAGAATCTACTTATCTCAAACAAGACCATAGAGAATTAATTGAAGAAAAGCATACAGAAAATTCTTATGTAACTCAAGCCTGATAACACTGTGTCATCAGTAGATGGAACATTTTCTATCAGATTACTGCAATACATTTATGACTATAAACTTTGGGCCTTCAATTATCAGCCAAGTGGATGCATCAGTGGTAAAACCAACAAGATATGAGAGATGCTGATTATTGAAAAGCAAAGATCTTCCCTTGCAGAGCACTGTTTGGCAGCTTACATTATGTGGCTAGTTCATTTCTAACTAGACTCTCTAAAGAAGGGAAATCTGCAGTGATGAAAAACAAAAACAAAAACAAAAACAGACAAAACAAACAAATAAACAAACAAACAAAACAAACAAACAAAAAAACACACCACAGTATTGTACAAGATGCAATAAGTAGTTGATAGGCAAAATGTATTTGAGATTTCAGGTTATGATCCTACTGAACTCACTATGCCTACTCCTGAGACATACTGCTGTGTTTTGCAAGTAGAATTTTTCAGCTATGCATCTTATTTCAGTGATTATTGTTACCATGTATTCACCTCTGTTTAGGAACTGCAACCATCATACTGATACATTTATACAGAAATGTTTCATGTTCTTCTTCACCTTCTTCAGAGTCTTTTTGGTGTTTTGGAACATGTAGCTCTTATTTTGGTAATTTATTTAAAAGAAAGTCGGATGTATTTAGAGTCAGTACAGAAAAAATATCAATTCACATGAGCAGATAGATTTATAACCTCTATTTTTATGTTCTAATTACTTCTTTGAAGTGTTTTTTTTACAGGGATCAAACCTGGCATACCTCAGTCCATATGCATCTCCAAAGAACACTTATCTACCGCAGCCAGAAACATATGATCTTTTAAATATATGCGGTAAACCATATTTCTAAATAAAACAAATAAAATAAGCACCAATCAGATGTGCTTCCCAGATTGTTCTTAAATAAAGTATTCATACAGTTAAGAGTCAGGTTCATAACCCACAAGTATGGTAACAGAGAAAAGGAAACTAACCAAAAGAAAGTCTGCAGTTTAGCTGAGGCTCAGCCTGTCTCAGGGCTTATACACTTGATATATGCAGTTTTGGTTAGTACTTCCCTTGAAGCCACAATTCTGACTGTGACAAACCTCAGTAAGTCCCATTTAGCATCCCATCTAATAAGGAAATTGAAGAGAAATTTAACTGAAAAGCATGGCATACAAAGAAAGGAGAAGAAAAATAAGCAATGACATTATTTTTATTGCTGAAATACTCATGTATTATTGCAATAAGTCACAATGGTAGGATGGGCTGATTTTGATCCTCTGTGTTTTGATTCAGTATCATTAACATAATAGCTACTGTAATTTTGCAAAGGGCTTCAATTACACTTCCTGAAGAGAAGTAAAAAAGTAATGTTACAGTCATAGTTGTGGTATAGTAGTCTTACATAAGGAAAGATAAATTAAATGTTTGTACCCTGCAATACATGTTCCAGGATTAATTTGTTAAAAATGATAACGTTAAAAAACTTTTTTTTTTAACCTTGCTTTGTCAAAAAAAAGAGTTCTCATTAGAAGAGAAATGATGTTTTATAGTTTTCAAAGTTATGTTATGCAATTTTTAGAATCTCTTTAAATGTGAAGAAAATAATCTGAACATTTTATATTTCTTCCATTTCTGAGAAAATATTAATACAAATAAGAAATATATGTGCTAATGTGCATTTCTAACTGTGAGTTAGTCAGCCTGCCAAAACCTTTCACACAGAATAAAAGGACCAGCTCTTGATACCTGGTACATAAGGATCCATTTGTCCCTGAGTATGCAGGAAACCTAGGACATTTTTTGTACTTTAACTGCTTTAGATGTTGTATTTGTTCAAAGATATTCCTTACCTTTTGTCTTTTCAATAGTTATGAAGTATTAAATAGAGTGAGGAATGTAATGATTATTCTGTGGAACACAAAACCAAATACACATTATTTAAAAATTTGGTTTAAAAGGCTTTTCTGTGCGTGAGGCACAGAAAAAAATATTCATTCCTACAGTACTTTTAATGAGCCTTCTTACTGCTTGACCAGATTTTACATAATGCATGCTGCCAGGAAGTTTTGTTTTCCTCTGGAGCTTCGTGATCTCTACTATTGTTTATAAATCTTCTCATTCAAACGGCTTAATGTATTTCCCAGTAGACATACATATAGCTAGTAGCCCTTTATGTTCTACAAGGGCTCCTGCAATGTCTGAGTCCAGATTACAATATTCTTAGTGGCCTTGAGCCAATCTGCAGAGAGTAGTTTAGCTATGCAATTTCATTCCAGAAGACTTAAATTGTTGACTGATTTCAGAATTCCTATAGGGCTCCAGCTGTTGTGTCAGATCAATGTGCACGCAATAAGTTAGATAAAAATGAACTTCCTATTAGTGGTCCCATTATGATATTCTAACAAGAGTACTCTAGCATGTACTTTTTCATATATGCATGTGAGAACATTCAGTTTGACATCAACATTGATGATTCATTTAACTAGGGTAAAAGCAGACTTCACTGCAGCTCAAAAACAGTGAACAGTTTAGGTTTAGATCATCTGTAATGTAAAAAATGATCTTAAAAGTTTTCAAGGGTATAGAGGAAAAAAAAAAACAGAAGAAAAAGAATTGATAGATGTGTATGGAAGCAGCCAAATGTATGACAGATTTAAACTCTGAATGTGTTACCTTTTGTTATTTTGTACCATAGAACAAAATAATTCTCTTGTGGGATCAAAATTGTGCAGTTACTGCAATATACACATTCTAAAGGGACTAGAGAATAAACCCCACATGACAACGGTCTTCCTTTGTCACCCATCTCACCATTACTCAGTGTAATGAAATATTCAATGATTGTAGTACTTCCCCTATGCCATAACAGTGTTTCATCTGAAAACATGATAAAACTGAAAAATACTGGTGAATTCAAACATTTCCTGAGATGCATTCTCTCTGTGATTTTGAATATTAATTTGATTTCATTAACAGCTTATTACTTCACTGAAAATCAATGCGATTCTCAAAACAATTATATGCTGAAATTGTACATACTCTGAGGAAACCTGGGTGGATTGTCGTTGACATCAGTGAGTGTGATATTTACAGTTGTTGACCCTGACAGCCCTCCAACCTGCCCAGCCATATCTTTGGCTTGAATGACAACGGAATAATGCTCTCTGGCTTCCCTGTCCATGTTGTGCAAGGCAGTCCTGATGACTCCTGTGATGGAAAGAAAATAAACCAAAGAAAAATCAGGATTAGCTTGTTCTAGTGAAGGAAAATGCTGGACATAACCATTTGTTTCAGGAAAAAGGGGGAGGAATTGGAGATTTTCTAGAAACAGAGCTTTTCTATAATCCAAATAAGCAGGCTTTATTTGATATTCAAGGTTAAAAGTCAATTGGTTGCCTTCTGTGTGTGAACAAATAATAAATAATAAATAAAATTACATAACGCTATATGGAGATGCTTGACAGTGATCCATTGTTTGTTTTTTTTTTTATATTATTATTATTTTATTTTAAATATTACAATGCCAGATGAGTCAACTTGCTTCAGAATAAGGAAAAAAAAATCTATATTATACAACTATAATAGCATATTAATAACTAATCTAACTTATGTAACATTCATAAATGTAAGGCACATTGCTCAAATGCAGTGTTTTCTCATGTATTATCATTGTTTAAATATCTACTTAATAGAACTATTAATGAGAATTGATACCCCACTAAAGAAGCAACAGATTCCTTCATTTTAACAAAAGTTCATTTCTAAATAAAACCACTTACCTTTTAAAACTATTCCAAAACTATACCTTCTCATTCGACACATATTAATCACACACACTTGTCTTCATAAATGTAACTTATGTAATACTTGTATGTAAAGTAAAAGATAAGTCTTTATTGGTTTTACTATTGTAGACAGAGAAAACTAAAACTGAGTAACCCTAAAATTCTATTTTCTTAACATTCAGTCAATGATACATGCACAAGCAAAGATGACAATAAGGGAGCAACAGTCAACCCTCTGGGCTCAGTTTCAATTATGGTGCATTTTTCACTCATGATGATGCCTGTAAATGGACTCCTACTAATTTCTTTAATCACAGTCTGACAGAACACTCACAGAGCTCAGTAAAGGGAAATGTCAAGTCTTGCACTGGGGAAAGAATAAGCCTAAGCATCAGTACATGTTGTGGACAGACCAGCCTTAAGGCAGATTTCAAGAAAAGGATCTGGGGGGTCCTCATGGACAAGCTGGTTGTCCTTGAGGACATGTGCCCTTGCAACAAACAAAACCAACAGCATCCTAGTCTGCATTATTAAAAATGTTGCCAGAGAGGTGATAAACAAATATGTGAAATAATTTCATCAACATTAAATTTTCAAAAATCTACATTTGTAGTGTAACTTGTTTTTGGACTCTTAAATTGAGTGGATGTTATAACAAGTAAGAAAATATACCATAGTATTATCAAATACTGTTTTGGGGTACATTTTAAACATATAACAGCTATTAAAACAAAGAGATTTAACTTGCTCTTATAGGCAATCAGCAGAACAGCATTATTTCCATGGTCTGTGATTCCTACAGTCTCAGATGATCTCAGAAGTGATTTCCAGAATGTTACTTTATTGTATATAAATTTATTTTATTAGTATTTATTCCATAAAACCAATTACATGGAATCCCAGAATGGCCGAGGTTGGAAGGGACCTCTGAAGATCACCTTATCCAACCCCCCTGCCGAGCAGGATCACCTAGAGCACTTTGTGCAGGATGGCATCCAGGAGGGTTTTGAATAGCTCCAGAGAAGGAAACTCCACAGCCTCTCTGGGCAACCTGTTCCAGTGCTCTGTCACCCTAACAGTTAATCATTGTTACATGTGAAATTGAAATTTTCATGTAGTTTATACCATCGTTTCCCTCCTATTCTGAAAATAAATCACGTATAAATAAGTAGAACAATCCACAAAGAATAATATTTTTAAAGTATCGATGCACCATAAGTACATACATGTATTTATCAGAAGCTTGGATTCTGGACAAGCTAGCTAAAAGTAGTATACCAATACGTTTTACTTCATCAATGTGTTTTTCTTTCATCCAGTTAGAAACAGCATTTCTTTTTCACAAACGTCACTGTAATATACCAAAATTCACCATAACTTACACATACACATAGAAAGGCAAGGATAAATTGAATTGTTATAACTGAAGCATGAATTTTCGTTAATATGCTTCAAAAAAAATCTGCTCTTACTGTACTGAAATTTCATTTTGCTGGGAAAAAAAAAAAAAAAAAAAAAAAAAAAAAACATGATAGAAAGTTTTAAAAGTTAAAATGCTCTGAATTTTTTCCTGACATTTTCCAAACAAATTGCTTCAACTTTTCACACTGAAATTATCTTTCTTGTTGGCACTTCTTCATTATCTGATACAATAGAAATCAGAGTTGAAACAGAAACCAAAAGTATTGTAACTTTTAATATTTATGTATAGTTATGTGTATGGAGGAAGTATGGGATTTTGAAAAACAACACTTCAATTTCAATTTGAAACATACCATAGTTCGCATACTGGAACATCTGTCTTCCATAGTATCCTCATAATTATACTAGTCACTTAAAGTTTTAAACTTTCCCCTTCCTCCTTCCCTCTTCCCCCTTCCCCTTTTCCTCTCCTCCCCCTACGCTCCCCCAACTTCCCCTTCCCCCTTCCCCCCTCCCCCTCCCCCTTCCCTCTTCCTTCTTCCCCTTTCCTTTTTCCCCCTTCCCCCTTCTCTCTTCTCCCTTCCTTGCTTTCCCAGATTACAACACATTGGTGATTCATCTATGATTGGCTTGCTCAGGACTTTCTCCTCCAATATTTCTAGATTAATAAAACCAGAGCTGTTGTAGAAAGTCTTATAATTAGTCCTGTAATTTGTTGGCATCAGCAAATTTCCTCATGATGGTCATGCATTCATCCCAAAAACATCAGACAAAATTGAGCAAAAAGTATGTTGTGGGGACAAGCTCTTAAAAAATGCCCATGTCTACTACTCTGGATAGATTCTCTTCTATCCTTTCACCCAACATCTTTAGATTCAGAAAAACACTGAAAAAAATGTTTATTTTGACAAATTTTACATTTGTGTCCACCCAGGCTCTTCAAATACATTCTTGATACTTAACTGTAGTTAATTCCTTTTTTTTTTTTTTTTTTTTTCCTCTCTAATGCATCTGACAATTATTTTTATTTATTTATTTATTTATTTATTTGAATCTGTTCTGTGGAGAACCATTTTACTTACATGTAAGAAGAGCTGCACAGAAGACTTGACTGTAAAAATCACAGTGGGGGTGGGAGTTAGTTTCACCATCAAATAACGAACTAATCTGTCATAGGCCAGTTAACTTTGTTAACTTTTTGTATGGAAAATTTCCATTCTGCTGTTGGATCACAAGCCTGGTCAGTAGGGATTTTCTAAAGGGTCAGCAGGTCTTACTGGATCTTCCATATTCTAGTTTCTTATATGCCCGTCTTGTCATAAACAAAACCACTAAATGGTTCAAATATAATTTTAAATATCTATTTAATGACTGATTAAACGAGTGACTTTTAATAATTACTGAGGAAAGAGAACTATTGCAGATGGTAATCTAATGAATATTATTTTTACTTTGTGAACAAAAGCCCTATTTTTATACTCGTTTTGCTTTTGGATATGTAGTTAGCTTATTTTACTTCAAATTAATATTCTGAATATAATACATGTATCTATACTAAAGTAGTTTTAAAAATCTAATATTATCCTACCTTCAGAGAATTAGATACATCTCTTTTAAGAGAATGAAGTTGTGTTTTTTGAGAGTTTTTGCCTTTTAGGGCCAATACTGAGCAAGTATGAGTCAGCAGATGCATTTTGTTGTTCTTAAAATTTCAGAATCAACTTCAAATCTAGAAATTCCAATAGACTTTACCTTGGATTTATGATTTAGTCCAAACTATATATATATATATATATATATAAAGGCTATATAGTAATTTTGGTCATACTCCATATTCTGAATGCTTCTATGACATAGTTGTATTTAATCTACCCCTTTGGTCAGATCTACTTTATATAGGTAACATTATACATTTTGTTCTTTTCCAGAGGCATCACTAGAGAACTACCTTCATTACTAAAAGTCAAAGCACTATAGAAATTACAGTTAGTAGTCTGTTTTCTTCTATGGTCATAATTACAGTACCAAAAGACACTACACCCTTTCTTTAGGAGAATTAGCACCGAAATAAAAAACATGAATACAGTATTGAAATATTACTGCTGTAATAAAAGAGAAATTGCAGAAAAATAAGTAAGTTTCTAGAAAGAAAATGGTACTTTTTTTTTTTAATAAGTTTTAATAAGTTCATTAGAATAGTGTTTATTTGATATTAAAAAAAAAAAAAAAAAAAAAAAAAGTATTAACCAGATTGTAATATGAATACCCACAGGGGAAAAAATATAATTTACTATTACCAATTAAAGACTTCTCAAAAATTCTGATGAGTAACAGCCTGAATTTACAAAATGAAAAAATCTTCTGCCAAAGAGTCCTGAATTAAGGAATTTCAAGAAAGCTTCACTGATCAAATTGAAAATACACCGATTTATCTGGCAATTGCATGGATGCCAAATGTAATCATAGCACCTTCCACTGTTTTCATAACACAAAGCATAATCAAATGAATCAAATGAAGAATCAGCTGCTATGCTGCATGACAGCAAGCAGACAAGAAACACTGATCTGCCACATGCAATTGCTGCAAATCAAAGGAGTATCTGGAGTACCTACCACAGAAATGCCATAGCAACTGGCCACCCTATTTGGGCAAGAAGCTTTCATTCTTTCTCTCACTAGTAGTTAGAGCATGTCTTAGTAGTTAGTACATGTCTTCCAGGTTTGTCAGTTCTGTTTCAGTTAGAATTGTTCACATGATTCTAAAGCAAATTTCTCTCAGCCTCTTGTAAGCTAGCTGAATCAGGACACTGTTATCAAAGATGTTTTTCCACTGAAGTGGTGTACTTGTCCCACTGACTTCAAAGTGTGACTACTTCCAAATCACTATGCTTTAGAAGAGACATTACCTGGATTTAGTGGTAGTGGATTGCTAGTTTATTCCACTCCAATTGTAGTCATACCTGTAAACATCAACTTTTCATCCTGGCCCAGAAATCTGTATTAAAATCATCAGCTAATATAGCATTTAAACAAAACTGGTATTTTGGTGCAAATCTCAGTAACCACATAAATAATCATACCACAGCCTGTTGTGCTGATATTTCTATTTCTTCTACACACAAACTCTTCCAATAAACTTATGTCTGGTGTGACTCTATATGGCTATGAAGGTATGGGTGTTTTTCATTTGTTCTATTGAGCTGTATAGACACAGACCTTTACATTCAGAGGACCCTTGTGTAGGCTGGAAAGTAAACTTGACTTTATATGCATAACTCGAGTGGTAGCTGTCATACTGTATGGTGGTAACTTAAAGTATGGTGTACAAATACTTTTTTCTGTGTTTGAAAGTAGCAGAGAATAAATAACTGTGATGAGTAGGACAGGTGCATATTATAGTACAGACAGAATGGAAATATATTTTAATAGAAACAGTGAAGAAGGAGCAAAATGAGGTGCTTCTGCCACAATGATACAGTAAAATACAGATTCATGAAATTAAGTTGGGTCCAGTATGACATGCAGCATACCGTCTTTCTTTCATGATGATTCTGCATTGCTGACAACTTCTTGCTACCTCCCAGGTAGCCAGTTCATGTACTTTTAATATGTGCCTTGTTTCTACTAGTTAATGCTATATATTTAACTAGAATGCCATGTGGCATGGCAGTTATATTTTTTCAGTGTAAGTTGTCATTGTGATAAATTAGTGGGGGGTTTGTTCATTGTCTTTGAGGAATTTGGAGAATCTACTGAGGAGATAAGGTTTCACAACTCACGGCATTGTAACATGGGGACAAAGCAAGACATCCTGTTTTGACCCCACCTGAACACAAGCACAACGCATGATCACCGGAGGAAGAACAACGACCCCCAACAACAGACTGCGCAATCTCAGGACAGGTCTCGACAAGTCGACAGGTCTCGACAGGTCTCGACAAGTCTCGACAAGCCGGAACTTCAATGCTATAAAACAGCGACACTGGAAAGGGGAAGTTGCGTGCTGTTGCGGAGCGGAGACTCCCCAGCCGCCCAGCGCTGTTTTGCTTGTGTCTGCTTACTTGATTAATAAAATAATTACAATAGACCTGTAAATTGTGTGGTCTAATTCATAACAATTTGGTGCCGTGACTCGGATGAAGGCAAATCTGATTGAAAGACCTTCGGAGGGGGCGCCCCGCTGATTTCAGCGGCCTTCGCTAGGACTACTTTCATTCAAACCCTTCACCGACGAACCCAAAATTAGACACAAGCAAATAAAACCGGTAAACCCCAGGCAACCTTTGTGCACGAAGCCCGAACGAAGACCCACGGGGTGGGTAAGTATAGGCCAGTGTTCCGTTCAGTTGGGGTTGGGTATCCCGGAGCACGACATTTGAGACGTCCAAGTGCGGACGAAGCGAGTGCGGACCCCTCGGTAGTGCGGTTCCCACCTCCCGCGAGGGACTGGGCCACGAAAAGGGGGAAGCGTTGTGTGTGTGTGTGTGAAGGTGCTCCGGAAGATGGGACAGAAGAAAAGTAAGCCTTCTGGCCCCATGAGGGAGGGATCCAATGCTGTAGGGATACCCTCTGTTCCTTCTGATAGTCCGTTAGGACAAATGATTAAGAATTGGGATGATTCCCCTTCTAGGCGGGGAAAGAGTAAAGTTAAAATGATTTATTATTGTATAGAAGTGTGGGGCAACAAGCCCATCAAAGGGGACAGCGTTTTCTGGCCCCCGTTCGGCTCCTTTGAGGATTGGGTATGCCAAGCCCTCAATATTTATGTTAACTCTAAGGAGCCCTTTAGTTTGGAAGAAAGTGAATATGCGCACATCTGGATAAATTCAGATACGAGGACGCATCTATATCCTCTAAAAGAAAAAGGAGGGCGGGATAAAAAGAGAAAGGACTTAGAAGTCCCGACATCGCCCCCGCCCTATATTCCACTGCCCGCACCAACGGCTCCTGTTAGCAAATTCAGGAGAAACGGAATCGGATCATGAAACACAGGGGCCGGTAACCAGAAGCAGGGCAAGAAATCAGAAATCTGCTTTAAGGGAGGGATTATATCCCCTACGAGAAATAGTAATTGGGCGGACCCCAGCCAGGAATGGAATATGTGGCCATCCCCATTAACTCCGGGGATGTCCGAGATTTTAAGAAAAGGACAGGACAGGAGGACGGTAAGCAAGCTTTAATGGCAACTGGCATAGTGTTTGCAGCTGCTGAGGAATAATTCTAACTGGAATAATAACTGTACATTGTATATTGTATATATAAAAGCCCAGGCATTTTTGTTAAAGTATTCTTTTATTCATATGTTAATATGTAAATATGTAAATATAAGAACTGCCATTGAGGTGTATGTCTAAGGGAACAAAATTTGCCCAGGCATATTATTGGCTCATCAGGTTTAAATGTCCTCAGTGTAATTGTCAACAGGCAGTTAATTTACAGTGGTTTGATTTTATTTGTGTATCTATATATTGTGAATTTTGGAGGGATTGGGATTGACTAGTAAAGAGCTTCTAGGAAAACAGTGGAATATTAACCACTGTAGATAACAATAGGAAATGTTCAAAGCAAAGAAACCCCGAGGAAAAGCCCCCTAGGATGTATACTAACACATTGGAGGGATATAGTGGGGTGAGAGGGTACAGAAAGTAAAAGAACTCTTATCAAATATTGTAATCAATGGTGGCCACTTTATAAACTAGAGGATGGAGCGGAGTGGCCCCTAAATGGAACTATTAATTATAACACCATATTACAGTTAATGTTGTTTTGTGGAAAGAAGGAAAATGGGATGAAATATGGTATATTGATTGATATGTTGTTTCAGTATCTTGGAGGGAAAAGGTATGGAATTAAGTTGGACTCTGACTGAGCCTTTGGTGTTGGTATTAGAAAAGTACGGGCTTGAGAAAGATAAAGGAAGTGTTAAAAGGGTTGCTGAAGGTGTTAAAGGTGTGGCATGTAGTATTTAACAGAGCTGTTTGAAATTGAATGAGCAGGGAAAGGTGATGTAGGCATTATCTAAGTAACAGTCTAGAAGTTTTGGTATATTTGCATATTTGCTGTGGTGTTTGTTCAGTTTCCCAAGCATCGGGGAGGGGGGGAACAGCCTGCTCCACCAGGGGCCTCTCCAGCAGCCGCAGGGGGGCTTCAGCTCCAGCGCCTGGAGCGCCTCCTGCCCCTCCTTCTGCACTGACTTTGGTGTCTGCGGGGGGGTTTCTCGCTCTCCCAACTGCTGTTGAGCAGCAGGGTTTTGTTCGTTTCTTTGTCTGTTTGTTTTCGTGGATGTGCTCTCACAGAGGCACGGACTGTGTTGCTCATGGCTTGGCTCTGGGCAGCAGTGGTCCTCTTTGGGGCCAGATGAAATTGTCCCTTACCTACCACGGGGAGGTTTCTGGGTTTTTCTCACGGGGGCTGCCACTGCAGTTTCCCACTCCCACCCCCCCCACCCCCCCCCCCCCCCGAACCTTGCCAGCAAACCCAATACACTGGGGCAGCTAAGTCATTACTGACTTGTAAAGCTTCAGGGATTAAATTAACTAATGAAACCCTAAATGTGATGGGGGTAGAAGGTACTGGGATAACAGTGCCACTTTTGGGGAATACTAAGCTGAGACCAGGGGATAAAATGATCACTGGGCAATTATTGTATGTATCCAAGGCGGAAACTAACTTGTTGGGAAGGGATTTGATGATTAAATTGGGCATTCAAATAGTAAATTGTTAGACTGGAATAACAGTGTTATTAATGGAGTGCTCTCAGGCCCTGAGAGCAAACGTATATTCACCTCTGACTGGAAAGACTCTGAAATGGGGGTGGAAGCAACAATATAGGTGGACAATTTTACCTCAGGGGTTTACAGGGCCACCTTATCTATTTGGGTAAATTCTAAAAAAGGTTTTGGAGCAATTACAACCTCCCAAGGAGGTATTAATGTTACAAATATGTGGATCATTTTAAGGAAAATGGATACTCCCCAATGGGAGAGAAATGCTGAATAAAGTGATAATGAGGCAAATATTAACTGTTTTACATCAGAAGAGTCATTGGGAGGTGCAAGCAATGTGTGATGTTGTTCTAAGAAAGCATGTCTGTGTAGGAATATATACTTTAGGGAAGCACACATGCAGAGGATGTACTATATGTCAAAAGGTAAATAAAAAAGGTCTTCTGTATCCTATCTAGAGGGGGACGGGAGCCAGGGCTTTGACCTTTCCAAAGTATACAGGTAGACTTTACTGAGTTACTTGTTTGTCCTAATTGACCATGTGACTGAATGAATGTAAAGTTTTACTGCAAGGATTAAAGCAGGCCTTAGAGATTGAGTGGGATTTTCACAGCCCCTGGCACCCCTCCTTTTCTGGAAAGGTAGAGCGAATGAATGGTGAAATTAAGAAACAACTAACAAAACTTATGCTGGAAATTAAGGCTTCTTGGGTAAAATGCTTCCCCCTTGCACTGTTAAACATATGGATGCAGCCCAGAACTGATGTAGGAATTTCTCCTTTTGAAATGCTATATGGTATGCCCTATGACTTGGAATTGCCACTTGATCACCCTCAATTCTAATGAAGACTTTGAAAGAGACTCTTTTTAACACCACGATGGGGAAGGCCCCTATGTTGTTTTGCTTACTACAGAAACAGCCATCCGGACTGCGGAGAAAGGATGGACACATGCCAGCCGTGTTAAAGGACCAACCTGTGACAAGATGTGGGAGATTGTTCCAGGAAACAAAGACCTGAAGCTCACATTGTGACGAACTCGATAGGTACCGTGGGTTAAGGTAGAGGCTCTCCCCTGAAGAACACTACTGCTGCCGAGAAGAACTAAAACCTCGTAGTTGGCTGCAACCCAACTGACGAGTGAGGCAGAGGAGTGAATAAGTGGGGAAAGACATGGGCCTCAGCCATTCCTATCGGTATTTGGGGGTTCTCGCAGTGATTTCATCCTGCATAGCGACTCAACACCACCCCCACCAACCTTTTAAATGGACTTTAAGTCGATTCGAAGATCAACAGGTTATTGCAACCCAGATAACATCGGGGGGGGCTCGAGGCCCCGATGCTGGGAATATGTGGGATTTTATTTCTGCTCAAGTTCTAACCTGGGAAGGGGGTACTGTAAATGCCTGAACGTGTATTATTGTGCATACCGGGGGTGTGAAACCATTGCTACAGACTGCACACTTGGGGCTGGTCGGGATAAATTCTTACAAGTGGGATATGGGCTGCAAAGTTGTAACCGACAATTGGATCCCCGTTACAGGTGGTGAGGGCATGGTATAGGGTATACAGGAACCTTCCACGGAAATAAAGAAATTTGCAAGGTTCTATATATAAATATAACAAACTCGGACGATACTAGCTGGGTACTAGGAAAAATGTCAGATTTTACGAACACGGAACAGATAGGGGAGGACTCATCCTAATAAAGAAGGGAAAACCCGAGACTTCCAAGGTAGTCGGGCCTAATAAAGAGTTATTAGGGGAAGGTTTGGTTGCCCAGACTGTAAAGATACCTGGGACTGCACAACCTACTACAGTGTTTTCTAATAAGACGACAAAGTTATCCTTTCCCACACTGCTTCCTAGCATTGTAAAAAGGAAAGGGGTTGTACCCGAGAGTAGTATGTGGAAAGTTATAAATGCTAGTTTCCAGGTACTAAATCAAACTAATCCTGAGATAACTGAAGGATGCTGGCTATGTGTAAGTGTTAAGCCCCCATATTATGAAGCTATAGGAGATATGGGGAGGCCTGAATATTCAAATGAGTCAAATCCTTCCAAGTGCAGTTGGGGTCAGGAAATCGGGATAACTCTGACTCAAGTTACGGGAAAAGGTAGATGTATCGGCACAGTTCCAAGAGATAAAAATGATCTATGCCATGCCACTGAAAAAATGGACCAAACACACAAATGGTTAATTCCTGCAAATAATACTAGGTGGGTATGTTCATTGTTGGGAGTCACTCCTTGCCTATCTTTAAAATTGTTTAGCATATCTCATGATTTTTGTGTACAGGTGGTCATTATACCAAGGATTCTATACCACACTGAAGAGTATATGTATACCTATCACACAGTGGCTGAATACCATCTGGTAAAGAGGGAGCCTATTACAGCTGTCACCTTAGCCACTTTAATGGCCCTTGGGGCTGCAGGTGCAGGAACTGGAATTGCTTCCCTGATAAAACAAAGCCAGGAATTTACTTCTCTACGCATTGCCGTAGATGAGGATCTGGCCCGTATAGAGCAATCAATAACAGCTCTGGAAAAATCGGTTAGGTCATTATCCGAAGTGGTACTCCAAAACCGTAGAGGGTTGGATTTGATTTTCTTACAACAAGGAGGACTGTGTGCAGCCCTACGTGAAGAATGTTGTGTATATGCAGATCATACTGGGGTGGTAAGAGATACAATGACTAAATTGAGGGAAGGATTAGAAAAACGCAAAAAGGAAAATGAAGCTCGTCAGAATTGGTATGAATCCTGGTTTAATTACTCACCTTGGCTTACTACCCTGCTATCAACCATAGCGGGGCCCTTGTTGTTATTAATATTAGCACTGACTTTTGGACCATGTATATTCAATCGAGTAATCGCAATTGTGAAAAGCCGATTAGAGGCAGCTCATCTTATGCTCGTGCGTGCTGAGTATGAATTTCTTGAGCAGGAGAAGGAAGACACAGAAACTTTAATGCTCAGCAAGCAAATATTGCAAAAATTCAATGAACAAAATATGTTAGAAAAAGAAAAAGGAGGGATTGTGATAAATTAGTGGGGGGTTTGTTCATTGTCTTTGAGGAATTTGGAGAATCTACTGAGGAGATAAGGTTTCACAACTCACGGCATTGTAACATGGGGACAAAGCAAGACATCCTGTTTTGACCCCACCTGAACACAAGCACAACGCATGATCACCGGAGGAAGAACAACGACCCCCAACAACAGACTGCGCAATCTCAGGACAGGTCTCGACAAGTCGACAGGTCTCGACAGGTCTCGACAAGTCTCGACAAGCCGGAACTTCAATGCTATAAAACAGCGACACTGGAAAGGGGAAGTTGCGTGCTGTTGCGGAGCGGAGACTCCCCAGCCGCCCAGCGCTGTTTTGCTTGTGTCTGCTTACTTGATTAATAAAATAATTACAATAGACCTGTAAATTGTGTGGTCTAATTCATAACAGTCATGAAACAAAGTAATTGGGTTTCTTTAACATAATGTATTTTACAGAAACACATACTAAAAAGTGTTATTGCTTTTTCTATTTTCACCAGCTAATTTTTTCTCAACTAATTTACTTTATTTTGCCTAAATTTTCCAGCCTAATGTCTTCTTTTTGGTTGTCCTTTCAGAAAATTGACACACATTTACATTCTGCAAATGTTCTGGAATTTTTCTAGTAAATCAGGATTTAGTTAAAATTAACATTGGTGAGACCAGAATTTCATTAGCTAGATATTTTTCCCCAAGCAGATGTGACACAGCATTCTTCACAGCTACTGTGAAGATTGTATGGTGTGAAAAGCAAATAATTCTGTTTCTTTCCAAATACAGCATGGATCTAACTTTTTATTCTGTATCATTCTTAATAATTTTGTTATCTTCATCCAGTTATGATCCTATCATTGCCATTTTCCTTTTTTTTTTACACCCCTTCTACTTGAAAAAAAAAAAAAAAAAAGTGTCCTAAACCCATTTAACCTGGCATCCTGTCATTCAAAGATTCTTAGTTTCCATTGCCTTCAGTTTTCTTTATGAATGTTATCCACTTCATAATTTGTAGTTGCTGAATTTTCTTACCTACTTCATTATTCAGTGAGAAACTAAACTTTGGAATTAAGGTCTTTAAAGGTCTCTTCCAACCCAAACCATTCTGGTTCTATCATTCTGTGATTCTATGTATACCTCCTAGTTTGAGGACTGGACAATCATTATGGTTCTCCATTAGTCTAATCTTCTTTCTAGATGACTCAATACTCCAGGGTGATATTTACAGGTAAATTGTGAAAATTCTGCCCACTTTTTGATGTGCAGATTTGCAAAAGAGTTCACAAAAGGGCTAATAAAGGGCCAATTCATCCATTTTTGTTATTCATTTATCCAATCTTATGTCCAAGCTGGTTCTTTCAAAAAAATATTGCACAATTACTTTGAATTTTCAGGCAGCAAAACCACTAAATGTTCTTTTAAGCAAATCCCCTGAGTGTGTTGAACCTCTCCTAAAATTGCTTCTCCATTATTGAAGATTGCATTATCGTCCACAAAAAACTTTAAAAGATGAGGAATGGAGGAGTTGAAGAAAGCCTCAATGACAGACATTGACATGAATAAAAGTATTTATGTGTCTATAAGCAAAAGGTTCTCTGCCTAGGTATGTATGATTAAATCATTCCATTTAAAACACAAGCTACTTTGGTGGTTTTGCACTGACTAGTGTTATTTCCTTGGACGTGAATCTGAATTAGTGTCATTTCTATAGCTCTGAAGATACAAGTAGTTAGGAGAAGCAGGGCTGAATGGTCAGATTCTCCAACTTAAATAAGAGAGCAGACAAATTTTGACGTGTTCCTGTTAAACAGTAGGCATGTGCCTTGGGTAAAGAAATGTGAGATAAGCTTACAGAAGTATGATGTTCCTACTGTGCTGAAAATTAATGACAATTCAGGTAAAAATTTATTTAAAACCAATAAAGAAACTGTACCTTAATTAGGAAAAAAAAATGATGCTTGCAGAAAGCTGAATGCTGGCTGTATGATATAATTATTGAAGTATTTTGCTCAAGGTAACTATGAGAAATACATAGATACAGATATATAAAACTAACAGATTACTGTAATGCTGCTTAGCTAGTGAATAATTCTCCATTACAGATTACTTGTGAGGAAGGCAAGCAGAGGGACCAAGTAATTGATGTGCACGTGAAGATAAGGCAAGGGCAAAGAACATTGGAAAGGAGAAAATTACTCATTAATGATGATTTCTTCACAATACAAAGTTCTTAGGGTTGCATTTAATCCTTGGTGAAAAAGGAACAACCTTATGATACATGAGATGAACAAAACAAGCAAAAAGGGGATGAATTCAGTAACCCCTGAACATGGCAGATGGGAATTAAGTACAGGAATCTTCTCAAAGGAAATCCCATTTGACAAGAAAGAGCTTAAAACTATCTGAAGACTGACTTACATTGACTTATATGCTTATATTCACCAGCTTGGAAATACCCCTCTCTTAAAATAGAAGTAATATGGACTACCAGTATCAAACACTGCTTATTGTAATGTCAGCTGCCTACCTATATACCTACATTTTAATATATAGTTTGAATGAAAATGACAAAATAACTGAAAGCTCAAGATTAATGTTGGTAATATTTCACTCATAATCCACATCTCCCTATTACTTTTTTCATAATTGAAAGGAAAATAAAGATGGATACAGAGTTGACTTCACATTTCTCATCTATTATTTTAAATTAGAATCCTGTGCAAATTAAATTTAATTTTTGTCTTTAATAGTCATATGAGAATATATCTAAATAATTTGAGATAATTAACATAGTTGCATTGTGGTTTCTTTTCAAAGTAGGTCATTTTGATAAGAGGGACAAGGAGACGGTGATTATAGGCATGACAAAAAAGCTTTAAAATAGGGTCAGAATAATGTCCATCTAATTAAAATTAAATGTAGCACACAGTCTTGGAAAGATTCAACACTTGAACAAAATTTCATATGCTGGCTAATTTAATTAAAATTGACAGACAGTGTCTAGACGACATGTAATTCAGTTTGTCTGTTAGTGAGAAAGCTTGCTTAGCCAACAAACCAAGTGTTTACATAGTTGCACCCTTTTGTCTCTAATGGAGACAAAAGGGTAATGTACTTACGACCCATGAGCAAGCCACTTAACGTCAATGCGTCACTGACCCATGTGTAACACGTTAAGGACCTTACAACAGTACAGCATAATAATAGATAATTGTTAAAAAGCACTTAGAATTCAAACTTACTCAGCATTTAAGTATGCTTATTCATAAATTTCAAGTGAAAATGAAATAAAATAAGACTATTTTGTATTGACTAGTGTCAATACAAAAATGAAAAAAACTTTTTCCATGTATAAGGCTAGGTACTTGAATAACAATGAAAGCATTCACACTTCAAGTGTTATGACTGTGGCCATGCAAGCTAATGACTATTCAAAACAAAATCATCAAATTCAACCATTGGCAAAACACAATCAGCACACATTCTTCACTTTAATACATCTGAATGTAACTACACACATACATATATACACACACACACACACACACACACACACACACGAGTGACAACAAGTACCCTACAAATAAGATTAATTGATCTGCTTACCAACTGAAAAAAAAAAAAAAAAAAATAGAAACAAAGATAACTGTATTATTTTCTGGAAAAAAAAAAAAAAAAAAAAAAAAAAACTATAAATTTACTAAACATTTAGTACTTGTAACAAAGTTCCAGTCTGTTGGAAAAATGAAAAAAAAAAATAGTTCAAACTCCACACAGAAAATATGTAAGAAATGCAATACGGGTAAACAGAACACTAAAGAACCACGATAGACCAAAACAAATACTTTCAAATGCTAAAAATGTGAAAATTAGTCATATCACAGTTTTCATAACCTTCTGATGTACATTAAAAAAGATTGTGATTTCATACAGATAAAATTTAAAGATATCCTATAATATTCAACTATGCATGTTCACAAATGTTATTTTATTTTTTAGACCAAACATGCACAAAACCTTTGTCCATAAGGCGACATAATAGGTTGTTATTGATGTTATAAATGAGGTCTCAACTCAATCTGAATTTTGTAATATTTATGAAACAAGTATTTCTAAAAGGTATAAAAGGCAAGTAAACAGCGCTGCGTGTGTGGGGAGTCTATGCTCCACCAACACGCACACACGAACATCAAACATTCTAAATATACAGAACATCGCTTTACATACTATACCCGAGTATGCATATACATATGTACAATCAGGAAAGGTAACAAACAATCCTTTAAGTTCCATAACTTACTAAAATCGAGTATGCTTATACATATTCACGATCAGAAAAGGTAAAAAACAATCCTTTCAGTTCCATGACTTAATAGTCTCCATTTTCCATTCCTTTTGAACAATATGTCTCGCTTTAAGTTGTCAAGCAACTCAGTCTTCAGGCCTTATGTATCCCGTTCTTCCCGGATCAAAGAAAAGCATATCCATCTCCTTTTGAAGGCCAATAGGCGTGGGTCAAAAGGCACGTTCAGGTCAACAGGGGGCGTAACAGCAAAGGCCTGTAGCTGATGGCTGTAGATCAGTAAAGGAGCCCGCAGCTCCCTCACCATCTGGCAAGCCACACGTTTCTGACTGTGGCTCCACATGGCTCTTTGAGGCCTCAGAGATTGCTCGCCAGGTGCCGAGCAATCCCACTGCAATCTTGTCGTTTCTAGTTGCAGAGTCCCACACCTTGACCTCAGTTTGGTCCCATATTTCAGGATCATAAACTCTCCAATTGTTAATAAGGAGAATAAACTGTAAGGCTACCAGGACAGTCTTTGTTCCTAATGACGTATGATTCCCCATAATGCGCAACTGCTTACTAGTGAGGGGCAGTTGTGTGCCCTGCTCTGCTTCTCTCAGCTCGAGCTTCTCTCCAGCTCCAGTGCGCCTGTTTCCAGCGACTTTCTGTACGAGCTTCTCTGAGCAGTTTGCTGAGTTTGGACGAACCTATCTTCATGAGGCGATCAATGTGCCTGTTCCCGTCCTGGTCTCCATTCTGCCAGCCTGTTCCTCTTCACTCCTTTGTCCTGCTTCTTTATTGATGTAACTTCATCGTGTTGCCTTTTTTATCTTGAGGGCAGGCTCCCCTCTTATAGCCTTCTCCCCACAGCAGTTCTTTTCAAAACAACTTTTCATTGGTCAAACAACTTTGAATGTAACAACAACAGCAAACACTCAGAAACATACATGCCTTAAGGCTGGAGAACAAGAAACCATCTGGAGAACAGGAGTCCGGAGACTGCATGGAGTCTCTTGAATCACCCTTCTTTGTTCCCTCTAAACTCTTTTATATTCCTGATGGCCTCGTCCTTACGAGTCTAATGTTATCTCAACCACGGGGCTTTCCAACCCCCATGGCCACGTTCCCAAATCTCCCCCTTCTTTATTAATACCAACCATTTTCTCGACACGAATTACCACTCCATATATAACATTGACTTCTATTGAGATTCAGTCAGGATGTATTGACTTGAGAGTTAGATATTGACCTAGTAAAAGAAAAGATAAATCTCCACCTAGAGGTACAATAAATCTTAAAGTTGGCTGAGAACTGAAGTCTGTATTATTCCGTTGCTATACGTGCATTGCTAACAATAAATTAACTACTAGTTTGTTGAGAAGAGACACCCTCGCAGTACCATAAACTAAAGAGCATCACAATAAGGTCACACAAAACATAAAATTACTTCGCTGTCTGAGAGCACACAGTTTTAGAAAATTATTTCATTTTTGATTTGACTGAATATATTATGAATATATTATTCTGCAAGGTGATCACCCTCTGTCTGAATATTAGTACTGAAAACCTTTTGATGTTGAAACTGAAGCTTGTCTGCATTTGAAATTATTCCGAATTTACACAAAGCACAAATTTGAAAACACAAGAGTTTTCCCTTAAAAACTCACTGGACACAGACTTATTAGGAATATATTTCATATATATATATGTATATATATATATAATATATATTATATATGACATTATTAGGAATAATGTCATATATATATAGTCATCAGCCTTGGGAAAGCCAGGACTTTGTGACAGATCCCAAATATATTGTGAGGAAAGATATGCAACCTTATGAACCCTGTCACAAGTACCACAACTTTATATACCATATAATACAAACTCCTAAGCTGGGTGCTGAAAAAAAGTTAAAATCTAATGATCATCTTTGCTTTTTCTCTTCCTACCTACCATTCTCATCTACAATCACAGGAAAACACATGAATAGCCTTTATTTTGCACCTCCAGATTTCAATTATTTGAGACAATAATGAAATTTATCTACTTAAAATTTGATTCAGCAACTAGCTTCCTTAACTGCACTGAACTATGATCCCTTTCTTATGAACATAAATTTGTATAGTTCCACAACAAATGCATAAATATGCCTTTTAAAGCCCAGTGTAGATAACTTAAAACACACAAATCCAATTAAAGATTATGTACCTTTGTAATTTGTACCTTTTAAGTGCCTCGAACTTTTATACTGTTCAGTTATGCACTGGCAACGTAACACTATAATATTTCAAACCTGCACTGAATCAACATCAGCTGTTAAAACCTCCTACAACATTTCATCTTGACCAAAGATGAAGGCTCAAAATACATATTTTTTTATTTATTTTATTTATTTTTTTTACAGATAGAATCATTCGGGAAGATGTCAAAAAATGAAATAAAAATACTTGTAAAATTCCACCTGCCTTTTAAAAATAAGATTCTCCTAAGAATTACACTTTCAATGAGTCTACTTGTCTAGATAATTCGTGATCTACACAGGGCAAGAAAACAGATCAACAGCAATGGTATAGTTTTTGCCACATTTTCCCTTCTCTAGAATCATATCCTGTGCAAATATTTGCCTCATGTAGGCCTGGAATGAATCAAGAGTGGACTTTAATACTTCCTGTCTGTCCTTTTCAAAGGATATAGAATTTCCTAAAATCATATCTATTTTCTCTATTTCTTATCAAAGAACCCACTGCAGGATGACATAAACACAAGATAATAGGACTGAGTTGCCTTACCATTTAGTACAAAGTCAATGTTTTTTTACCAAATTTATGTTCTAAGTAGTGATGGGAAAGTTCTTTGAAACATATTGAAAAGAAGCTGTGAAAAGATCATTAGAAAATAAACTTTCAATAAAAGTCACTTTCAATGGCTGTGTTCCTTAACTGGTTAACCTTATGTTAGACTATTAATGTACCTTTCAAATATTAATAACAAATAAAAATAATAATAATAATAATACAAAAGAACATGATTCCCTCTTCTGCCAACATTTAGGAGGGATAAAAATGCTTTTAGAAGTTCATATGGAAGTAGGCTGTCTATTAAAAAAGCATTTCTTCATTTTATTTAAGTACACATCCAAAGGCTAAATTATTATTCTTGACCAAGTAGTGTTTGAACACTACATCATGAGCTACTTAAAAGTCCTTTATTTCTAATTAACATGATAAAATAAAACAAAGATTCAGGGAACTATACCTGTTTGTACTCCATATGTCTTTCACCATTTTTCTTTAATGAAACAAAACACAGAAACACACTATTTTCCTGTTCTGTTTTTTTGTTTGTTTGTTTGTTTGTTTGTTTTTTGTGTATCTTGCAGAGGAAGTCTTTCCTCTAAGCTCCATCTAGAATAGCAACTACTTCTTTCCACGTGTAGCTCAGTTTTCTACCTCTCTAGAATGACCTGAGGTAATATAAAACAGTGTACCTAAAGCAATATACATGTACCTACATGATATAATATATATCACAGTAGCTCATATTATACATATATATGTATATTTTTTATTTTTTTTAATGGGCATTTCATCTCATGTAACAGACTAGAACCTATAAAAAGCCATGGGATCAGGCCATACTGAATCCTAATCTGAGTGGACAGGAGCTTTCCTTGTGCAACAAATGTAGCAATTATGGCTTGCCACCTTTGGAACTGCAGAATGTTATTCTAGTTCACTCTTCTTAAGATCTTCTTAAAGTATATATATAGTGAAGGTGATCAGGAGCTCACACTGTCAATCTTGATCCAGTATAAATCCACATACTTCAAATAAAGATAATGAAGCTATGTTGATTTACAAAAGTAAATAATCTTATCTTTTATTTATAGGCAAAAAGCTTCTTACCATGATTAGGACTAAGTTGTCAATATAGTACTCTAGTTGAGTTTTCACTCCGCAGGTGTTTTATGGCAAGGGGCACTCACATCAGGGAAGACTGACTGCCTTTATGAGCATGGTTGCTGCTATAGCTTCTGAAAATCTAGCCAATAATGACATTTTTGATACCATAATATTTCTAAAATCACACCTGAAGAAGAAAGATAATCACAGAATCACAGAATCACAGAATTTCTAGGTTGGAAGAGACCTCAAGATCATCGAGTCCAACCTCTGACCTAACACTAACAGTCTCCATTAAACCATATCCCTAAGCTCTACATCTAAACGTCTTTTAAAAGACCTCCAGGGATGGTGACTCCACCACTTCCCTGGGCAGCCAGTTCCAATGTCTAACAACCCTTTCGGTAAAGAAGTTCTTCCTAGCATCCAACCTAAAACTCCCCTGGCGCAACTTAAGCCCATTCCCCCTCGTCCTGTTAGCAGGCACGTGGGAGAACAGACCAACCCCCACCTCTCTGCAGCCTCCTTTAAGGTATCTGAGCCTTGTTTTCTCCAGGCTGAACAAGCCCAGCTCCCTCAGCCACTCCTCGTAGGACTTGTTCTCCAGGCCCCTCACCAGCTTCGTCGCCCTTCTCTGCACCCGCTCAAGCACCTCCATGTCCTTCTTGTAGCGAGGGGCCCAAAACTGAACACAGTACTCGAGGCACAGCCTCACCAGAGCCCAGTACAGGGGGACGATCACCTCCCTAGCCCTGCTGGTCACACTGCTTCTTATGCAAGCCAGGATGCAGTTGGCCTTCTTGGCCACCTGAGCACACTGCTGGCTCATATTCAGCCGACTATCCACCATCACTCCCAGGTCCTTCTCTGCCTGGCAGCTTTCCAACCACTCATCTCCCAGCCTGTAGCTCTGCTTGGGGTTATTGCGCCCCAGGTGCAGGACCCGGCACTTGGCCTTGTTAAACTTCATGCAGTTGACCTCAGCCCATCGGTGCAGCCTATCCAGATCCTCCTGCAGAGCCTTCCAACCCTCAATCAGATTGACACACGTACCTAACTTGGTGTCATCTGCAAAATTCCTGAGGGTGCACTCAATGCCCTCATCCAGATCATCGATGAAGATATTAAAGAGGACCGGCCCCAGCACCGAGCCCTGGGGAACGCCAGTAGTGACTGGCCTCCAACTGGACTTGACTCCATTCACTACAACTCTTTGGGCCCGGCTATCCAGCCAGTTTCTAACCCAACGAAGCGTGCGCCAGTCCAAGCCATGAGCAGCCAGTTTCTTGAGGAGAATGCTGTGGGAGATGGTGTCAAAAGCCTTGCTGAAGTCAAGGTAGACCACATCCACAGCCTTTCCCTCATCCACCAAGCGTGTCACTTTGTCATAGAAGGAGATCAGGTTCGTCAAGCAGGACCTGCCTTTCATAAACCCATGCTGACTGGGCCTGATCGCCTGCTTGCCCTGCAAGTGCCGCGTGATGACTCTTAAAGAGAATTTGCTCCATGATCTTCCCTGGCACTGAGGTCAAACTGACAGCCCTGTAGTTTCCCGGGTCTGCCCTCCGGCCCTTCTTGTAGATGGGCATCATGTTTGCTAGCTGCCAGTCAACTGGGACCTCCCCCGATAGCCAGGACTGCTGATAAATGATGATAAATGTGGATAAACACATTTATCCATGTGTTAAGGTAAATGTTAAGAATAGGAAATGCAGAACTGCATGCCTATTTGAGCCATTAGCTTCTTCTTTAGGAACAGTTAAATCAATTCATATTTCTTTACTTTTACTCCCAATCCTACATTTTCTTTCATGTCTATTTTAGACTATTCTGAGTCTTTTACCATCTTGCCATATTGGAGAAAACCGAGCATGTAAGTGAACTCCAATATCTGCTATGGACACAAAGTAGTGGTCCAATACAAAACAGGCAATAGTTATAGAAAGAGACTTTACAAGAATTTTGTACAAAAAAAAAAAGAGTACAAATAATTTGTACAAAAATTTTTTACAAGTAATTTCTGTTGATGAAAGTCTTGTTAGGAAATTTAGAACTGCATCTTTTGAGAAAAGTTGTAAATAAAACAACAGTGGGAAGGTAACTTGAAGAAAATTTTGACTCCCTAACATTCAGATATTATAAAGTAACCTGAACATTGGAAATTAAATAGCTATAAGATGGGAAATACCTGCAAAGTATAATGTTTTTCCTGGATGTTGTATAGTTATTAGCTAAATCTAGATGTAATTCTCAGGGAAGTGAAAATTAAAAGGGAGCATGTGTACTTTAAGCATTTCATATTTGAATAAATATCAAAAAAAAAATTAAAAAAAAAAAATGAGAAGCTCTGCTGGTTATGTTAGAAAACTTAAGCTCCAACATATAAATTTCTAGAAAATGGTAATGGTGCATAGTGCATATGCATATATATTGTGCATAGTGCATATGCATGGTGCATAGCTTTAGCACTTGTAGAGGCTGACCATTTACATCCACAATATCTTCTTAATTTTGATTAGGACTTATGGCACACTTGTAAAACTCATTTTTACTAAAGAACAATTTCCTGCACATAGGACAATTGTCATCATGACCTCAGAGGATATAGTATCCTACTAAATACTTTTTAATACTTTCCAAAACTTAGTAAGAAAAAAATATTCTGAATGTTAAAGTCTGAACAGTAAACCTCAAAAACATATTTTGACATGCATAAAACTTTTGCATGGTGATCCATTACAGTAATACAGTATCACTTAGATATTTTATGTACTGTGTTGCAGAAACCATTTACAAGAAGGCTGGAGAACATACTTTTATTATTCTTTTTAGAAGGTGTCATTTATCAAATGGACAATGGTGCATATATTCTCAGAATCTTAAGATAATTTAATGGGATATACATATATAGTTTGCAAAGGATACAGCTATATCACTGTGCTTTCAATGAATTAATATATTTTTCATGAACAAGTTTTTAAAAGCTGTCTCCAAGCGTTAGATCTCTTATTTTTTGTCTCACTACTCTGAAAAATAAAAATAATTAAAAAAAATTGCAAAACAGTTTCCTTTACATGATAGCAAGGCACTGTAGATGAAAACAGTAATTTTCAACTATAATGCCTGAAAGCAGTCATTTGAAAGCATGGCCTCAAAGTATGCATGCCTGCTTATCCTTGAGAAATCATACCTAGTACTGGGAAATGAAATTTCAAAATATTGACTTTGCCATTAGTTCCTAGTATCTAAAAGACTGTTTTTCAGAAGAATACAAGGGATGAGTTGAAACATTCTGTCTTACTGTTTGAAGCAGGGAAAAGTTATTAGCCTTGACAAACCCTACAGTAGGAAATGGAAGAAATGGGGCTTCCATTATTTATTATGCCACATCCTGGATGATGTTACCAATCAGCAGCAACTTTTATTAATTTTATCATTTATGACTACATAAATAATATTGGCAAAGCTGTTATCAGTACCCACAGTAACATAGTCCAAAGAGACTCAGTGCATGACTGCTGCAGTTCATACACAGAATACAATTACATTTGGATTTTAGGAAAGGTGCTATGCTCTAGACTTGACAGAAACATGTCTTCCCTTGCAAAATCTGTGGTTCTAGCTTCACGCATTTTATAAGTTTTCACAGTTTATTTGAGCTTTACATACCTAACACAGAAGGAACCTAATTTACAGTCCTCTCAGTTCCTGGAGACATCCTTAAAAACTATTCCTAGCAAAGAATGGAAGACATGTCCACGTATGATAGCCCCACAGAAAAACTACTACACTATGAATTTTGATAAATCTGTCAAAATGGAATATTCATTTTTCTATTGTGATTATAAAGGCATATAAAAAGACTGACTTGCCAGCACCTGGGCTTTATTAATTAAATCCATATTCTGAAATGGCACAAAGAGCATCTTGGTAATTAAAGATCTGTTTATTGAATGTAATATTTAAAGGGACAAAAGGAGCAGCAAACAGTAAGAAAATATGTGGAGAAATGAACCTGGTTTAAAACTCCAAAAAGAATTTAACTTTTTACCTCTCTGCATATAATATTTTAAAGGCTGAATTCTAGAGCTTTATTCTAGTCCTTCTATGAACCGTGATTCACAACCTGGAGTATTGGTTCTCCATGTTGTACTACAGAGGACTTAAATCTGAAGTAGAAGAAAATTTCCTAATTATTCTCTGGCTATTGGTATCAAAAAATAAACAAACAAAGAAACAAAAAACCCTGTAACCAGTTGCCCAAACATTCCATTTTGCTTTCAGAAGTGTTTCAGAGCCCGACTGAATCTCCTGACAGCTGTGTTCTAACTGTCTTGATATCTGCCACTGTGGAACAAAATAATGTGAAGATTATCTACCTCTAAAGACTTCTCTCCAGGACCCCTGCAGTCTCTGACATTAAACAAAATTTCTGATGCAAAAGCATGCCAATCTTATAATTTATAAGTGTGTCCACTTGGAAGACAAGCATGACCCACAGCAGCTGGACATCAGAAGGAACCCCTCAGCGTGAAATCTAATGAATAATCTAAATCACTTAAAAAGGATTCTAACCCACATTTTATGAAACTTTATTTTAAATGTCCTCAGAAATAATTGCTTGAAATGGTTAGGAAAAACACTGATGACTGTGGTAGTCATGTCTGACAAGTCTTGCTATAGCAGTGCATGCATTAAATTGTAAAAATGCAAACACTGCACATCTGAAAACTGAAGGCCAGCTGAGCCCTGCTTGACGAGTCTTCCAGTGGAAAGGGACTGCACAAGACCTCACAGGATTGTATATTTAGTGTGTGTCAGTGACTTCCATATATTTTTTTTTTTTCAGAAATAGTTGCGTTTTTTTTTTTTTCTTTTTTTAACTAGCCCGCCTGCAATTATAATCTTAAGTCTGCAAGCTACGCTACAGTTTATTTATTTTTTTTTTGACTTGTGCCTCATTATTAAGGCTACACTTTCTGTGGAGGAAGTCTGGTCATTTTTCATGGTGCAAAACAATACATTATTATATCATATGCGTGTTGTAATAGGCAGTACCAACCAAATCACAGAATCACAAAATTGAAGGGGTTGGAAGGGACCTCGAAAGATCATGGTGTCCAACCCCCCTGCCAAAGCAGGTTCCTTAGAGCAGGCTGCCCAGGTAGGCGTACAGACGGGCCTTGAATATCTCCAGAGAAGGGGACTCCACAAACTGCCTGAGAAGCCTGTTCCAGTCCTCTGTCACCCTCACTGTGAAGAAGTTCTTTTTGCATGTTGATGTGGAATTTCCTGTGCTCAATCTTGTGGCCAATACCCCTTGTCCTGTCCCCACAAACCACTGAAAAGAGGTTGGCCAAGTCCCTCTGTCTCCCACACCTCAGGTATTTATACACAGTGATGAGATCCCATCTCAGTCTTCTTTTTTCCAGGCTGAGCAGACCCAGGTCTCTCAGCATTTTTTCATAGGGAAGATGCTCCATGCCCTGTATCATCTTTGTGGCCCTCCGCTGGGCTCTTTCTAGGAGATCCCTGCCTTTCTTGTACTGAGGAGCCCAAAACGGGACACAGTACTCCAGGTGAGGCCTGACAAGGGCAGAGTAGAGGGGGAGGATCACGTCCCTTGACCTGCTGGCCACGCTCCTTTTAATGCACACCAGGATCCCATTGGCCCTCTTGGCCATGAGGGCACACTACTGGCTCATGGTCAATCTGTCATCCACCAGGACCCCCAGGTCCTTCTCCTCAGAGCTCCTCTCCAGCAGGTTGTCCCCCAGCCTGTACTGATACTTCGGGTTGTTCATTCCCAGGTGCAGGACTCTACACTTGCTCTGATTAAACCTCATTTGGTTTCTTCCTGCCCATCTCTCCAGCCGGTCCAGGTCTTGCTGAATGGCAGCACAGCCTTTTGGTGTGTCAGCCACTCCTCCCAGCTTTGTGTCATCGGCGTACTTACTGAAGGCAGACACTATTCCCTCATCAAGGTCGTCGATGAAGATGTTGAACAAGACCAGACCCAGCACCGACCCCTGGGGAACACCGCTAGTCACAAGTCTCCAGCCAGACTCTGCAATGCCAATCACCGCCCTCTGAGCTCAGCCAGTCAGCCAGTTCTCCACCCACTTTACTGTCCACTCCTCTATCCCACACTTTATCAGCTTTGCTAGTAGGATGTCATGGGAGACAGTATTGAAAGCCTTGCTAAAGTCAAGGTAGATGACATCCACTGCTCTCCCCCTATCTACCCAGCTGGTGATGCCATCAGAGAAGGCAACGAGATTGGTCAAGCACAACTTCCCCTTGGTGAATCCATGCTGACTACTCCTCATAACATTCTTCTCTTCCAGTTGCTTGGAGATGGCATCCAGAACAAACTGTTCCAACACCTTTCCAAGGACAGAGGTGAGACTGGCCTGTAGTATCCCTGATCCTCCTTCCTGTCCTTCTTGAAGACCTGAGTGACATTGGCTATCCTCCAGTCTTCAGGCACCTCACCCGTTCTCCAGGACCTTTCAAAGATGATAGGGAGCGGTTCAGCTTTCACCTCTGCCAACTCGCTTACCACACGTGGATGCATCCCATCAGGACTCATGGATCTGTGTGCGTTGAGCCCACTCAGATGCTCCCAAACCACTCCCTTGTCAACCAGGGGGGAGCCCCCCATTTCCCAGACCCTTTGTCCTATTGCCAGGGGTGCGGACTCCTGGGGGCGGGGGAGTCCTTGAAGCAAAGACTGAAGCAAAGAAACCATTCAGTATCTACGCCTTCTTGGCGTCTCCTGTTACTAGGACACTCCCCTTGTTCAGCAAGGGACCCACATTATCCCTAGTCTTCCTCTTGCTGTTTACATACTTAAAAAAACCCTTTTTATTATCATTTATCTCTTCTGCAAGCCTCATCTCTAGGTCAGCTTTAGCCTTCCTTGTCGCATCCCCGCAGGCCCTGACAACACATCTATACTCCTCCCAAGAGGACAGGCCCTTTTCCACATTTCATAGACCTTCCTCTTCCTTTTGATCTTATCGATGAGCTCCTTGCTCATCCATGCAGGTTTCTTGCCCCTCTTCCCCAGTTTCCTACTCTTAGGGATACACCAATCCTGAGCTTGGAAGAAATGCTATTTAAATGTCGCCCAGCTCTCACATGCACCCTTGTCTTCTAGCAACCTAGCCCGTGAGATATCCCCAAGCAGGTCCCAGAAGAGGTTGAAGTTGGCTCTCCAAAAGTCCATGGTTGTGTGGTGGTTTTACCGTGCTGGACAGCTAAACCCCACAACCGCTCTCTCACTCCCCCTCCTTTAGATGAGGAGGGGGAGAAGTAAAGCAAAGAACAACTCACGGGTTTAGATAAGGATAATTTAATTAAAGGGAAATAATTATAATAATTAAATAAAGACTACTATGAACTAAACAATTTAACTAAGGGGAAATAAAAAGGGAAAGGGGAAAAGGGAGGGGAAAAGGAAAAATAAAAAGAAGGGAGGAAAACAAACAAACAAAATAAATGAAGGCTATATGGAAGTGCAGAGGAAAGAAATTACTCTCTACTTCCCACAAATGAGCGATGATTGACCACGTCCTTGAAGCAAGGCCTCAACGCATGCAGCCGGTGTTCGAGAGGAGGACCGACGTTTTCCCAACAAGAGCCCACCCCTCCCCTCTTCTTCCTGTTTCCACCTTTTATTGCTGAGTGTGACACCACATGGTATGGAATATCCCTTTGATTGGTTTAGGTCAGCTGCCCTAGTGATGTTTCTCTCCTCACTTTTTGCCCACCCCTTAGGAGTAGACACAACACTGGTGTGATAACACTGCTGTTCCAACTACAAGTACAGAGTACGGCACTGTATGGGCTGCTGCCAGAAAAGTTAACATTCCAGCCAGACCCAGTACAGGTTGCAATCCTGCTTTTAGCCTTACTTCTTCCACCAAGTTCCTTCCATCTTGAACTCCACCATCTCATGGTCGCTGCATCCCAAGCCACCCCCAACCTTCACATTCCTAACAAGCCCATCCCTGTTGGTAAGGACAAGGTCCAGAAGCAACCCCCGCTTCATTGGCTCCTCCACCACCTGCATCAGAAAATTATCTTCAACTCATTCTAGGAACTGTTTGGACTGTGCATGCCTGGCCGAGTTGCTCACCCAACAGATGTCCGGAAAATTGAAGTCCCCCATGAGAACCAGTGCCCGGGATCATGAGGCTACTACCAGCTGCTTGTAGAAGGCCTCATCGACTTCCTCCTTTTGATCTGGTGATCTGCAGTATATCCCCACAATGGTGTCCCCCATACCAGCCCACCCCTTAATTCTCACCTACAAGCTCTCCACTTGTCCTTCACCCTCCTTCAGCTGAAGCTGGGTACACTATAACTGCTCCCTCACATAAAGGGCAACCCCACCCCCTCACTTCCCCAGCCTGTCTTTCCTAAAGAGGACATAGCCCTCCATGAGAGTGTTCCAGTCATGCGAGCTGTCTCACTACGTCTCTGCGATTGCAATGAGATTGTGGCCCTGCGAACAAATACAGATCTCGAGCTCATGCTGTTTATTTCCCATGCTCTGCGCATTGGTATATAGGCACAATAGGGACGCAGCAGACACAGTTACCCCTGGAGGGATGCAAGAAGAAGATTCTGGATGGATATCAGGATCATTACCTTCTCTGAGGAGCATACAGACAATTCTATGGGACAACTCAGGTTTTTCCCTACTGTCTTCAACAGCTGCAGCAGTGACAACTTCACCCAGCCCTTCTCTGTCACTTTTAGCTCCCCTCCCTTCCCCCATCAAACCTAGTTTAAAGCCCTGGTAATTAGCCCAGAGAGCTTGCTCCCCAACACACTTGTGACCCACTTGCTGAGTTGTAGTCAGTCAGCAGCCCACATACCCGGCATTTCAAAGGGCTCCCCAAGATCAAAATACCCAAATCCTTGGTCCATAAAACACCGCCTCAACCAGTTGTTCACCTGTCCTGTTTTCCTCCTTCTTTCTGGGTCCTGGTCACCCAGAAGGAGGACAGAAGAGAACACTACCTGCACCCCCAATCCATTCAACAACCTCCCCAGGGATGCAAAGTCCTTTTTAATATTCTTCATTTTTCTCATTGCAGCTTCCCAGGATCCAACCTGAATGACAAGAGGATAGTAGTCCTCCGGCTTAATGATCTGTGGCAGAGCCTTCCTAACGTCTCTGACACGTGCCCCAGGAAGACTGCACACCTCTCTGGATAGGTTATCCGGGCAACAAATGGGAGCCTCAGTGCCCCTCAGCAAGGAGTCTCCGATCACTAAGACTCTCTGCCCTTTTTTTGTGGCACTGGTTTTGATGCAGTGTCCCATCCGGCCCCACTCCCTATGCTTGGTACTTCCCTCAGTCTTGACGTGCTTCTCTGGGTTGCTTCCTGGGTTCTGACTACTGTCCAGACCCTCAACCTCTTCCTTTTCCTGCCTGAGATCCTTGAATCTATTACCCGGGGACACCACAGGGGTTGATGGCACTGTGGGTGTCAGAGGAAAATGTCTCTTTGTGCTTCAAGCTGAGATGAGGGTCCAGCCCCTTTACTCTTGCAGTTGGTCAAGCCCTCAGTCCTGTGTATAATCAGCTGGGTCAGCTACTGCCCTTTGCAGGGACTTAGGAGGGGGCTGCTGGGCATCAGCAGTGGCAGGTTGACACCTTCTATCTGTCACCCTCAGAGACTCCCAGGAGCCTCTCAGGCTGCCTATTTCTTGCTGCAGCCCAGCCACTTGCTCGAGTTTCTTGATCAGGGAACACCTGCACCCATGACAGCCCTCTCTTCCCTCAGGAGCCAGGTGGGCCTCCAGAGCTCCCTGCAGTCTCCAGTCTGGACTGCCACTTCACCCCTCAGGGGATCCACCTGAGTGCCCACATGAGCCCAGAGAGGCAGTATCTCCTCTGTTTGGGTTGCCACCTCGGCCGGGCCGCTGTGATTGGTGCCCACCATGGTGAATTCTAAGTGCAAAGAGGTAGAGTTCCCCAAGGAGAGGAGGGGAAGAGAAAGGGAGGTGGGAAAGGGAGGAGAGGATCCTCCTCACACTCTTCTGATGATGCTGTCTGGTGTGCTGGAAGTGCTTATGCAAATGTTGAAGAATTTCCACCAACTTTCAATGTCCTTCAGCTTTATTTTGAGCAATTCTAAGTAATAAAGGGTCATCTGTGAATAGCATATTGAAGAACACAGCAAATCTCATTAAACCTACTGAAATATTCTGAAACACTTTGTTATAGGTTTTCCTTCACATAGGAACCCTCATTTAATTTATTTAAACACAGTACCTTGCCAACAGCTATGAATTCTTTTTAAATGTTAAAAGGACCACTGGGTATAGCATATGATGTTATCAATTACTCATCCAAAAAGAAGGACTCATCTGAGAAGAAGGATACACCATACTCCTTTCTTCTGTGCTCATGTGTCTGTGTGCGTATGACCAAATCTCTCCTTCCTCTTATTGAATTGTGGAAAGAAGGGTCATGAATGGAACAAATTTACCACCATTTGGATATCCATCCTGTCTTTATCCAGGTGTGTTCTGAATACTAGTCTGAAATTTTATTCAGAGAGTTTTTAATAATTATGTGTGATTTCCAGATACACAGCAAATCTAAGCAGCTGATGCTTCCAACAGGAACGCGTGTCCCACACATTCTGCTTTGGATTTATTACAGATGTACTACACAGATGATAAGTACCTAAACAGCATGATTAACAGTTCCAGGGAGTAAAGAGACCATCCACTGTAAACTAAGTTTTTACATGCTCCATTGTTTGGTGCATCCTGAAAGCAATGAATTTATTGACCATGCTCAGAGCAACTACAGTTTGCACTCATACATGTCTAAAATATTAACATATGTTTCTCAGAAATGTCAGCAAACATGAGGCCCTTTCCTCCTCTGAGTTAGCTCTGTGTTTACTTCCTCCTAGTGTTCCTATGTTTCTTTCTTTACCTATTTTTCTCATCGATCCATTCATCCAATGGGAGCCCAGGAGCGAGCATGTCAATTCCAGGCTTAGCTAATCCTGCATCTCAACTGAACACTCTTTCAGTTGCCTCAGCAGCTCTGGGTTATTTTTTGTTTGCCATGTAACAGATTGAAAACAAAACAAAGCAAAATGCAAGTTTGACTTTCCCAGTTTTTAAAGAAATAGAACATGTATTCTGGCCAAAAATAAATAAATAAATAAATTAGTTTTACCTGTCCTATGACCCAAAGAGCAAGCATTCTAGCATGAAAACCACTGTGGCTGCAACAAATATAATCTCTATTATCCCCCAAATACATGCTTACCAGGTTGCATTAATCTCTTATATCTAAGTGGACAAAAACTACAAGAATATCACTTTCAAACATCAAGTCTTACTGCCGTATGTGGATCTGCCCAAGTACGAAGTAAAAGACTCACAAAGAGACAGAAAGACTTATTTCTTCCTGCACTATGGAAGGATAAACTGTTTTTGAAACACTCGTGACATGTTTGTCTACCATATTTTAAAGATAACCATTAAGAAAGTTGGCATTTCTTAAGCAAGCAATCTATTCCTGTCCTTTAATAACCCTATTATAATTTTCCCTTGTGTTTAGGCTTTCTGGTTATAGCACATATTCATTGCTTTTTATCCTACTTTCCTGAAAACAGAAATTTAGGAAGAAACAGATGGGCTACACAATACATTACTGATATTATGTTTTGTTTTGTTTTGTTTTGGCAGGGGTTTATTTAATTCATTTATAATCACAACCCAAGTTTAAGACAAGTACCTTAATAAAAAAGTTGTATACAAACATACTACCAAAGGATGGTACTAGCCTCTTTTCTTTCAGTTTAAATGTTTTAAATGAATATAAAGGTTATTTTGTTGTTGTTGTTGTTGTTTTGTTATAATTTAACACCGTGCCAGCTACAACTATACTTCATACTTTTCACAGTGGTGTTAATTTAGTTGTACCACACACTTAATGTATTTTATTAATTAATTTATCAATTTTGTTAATTTAGTTGTACCACACACTCCATTCTAACATACAGCTGTTGAGCAACATTGAAATCATTTTCCAGACCATTAGGTGTATTCCCCACCTTAAAGACTGAGATGTTGATAATAGAACACAGATAATTCAAACAAGTACATGCAGGTGCAAACCTGTCAAATGGCAAAACACTGCAAGGATAATGGGTTTTCAGCCACCACTTACAATCCTCTCCTCGGATGAAATGTTTGCATTTGGTATATATTTCTCCTGTGCAGCTGGCATATTATTACCCCACAATAACAGAGTATTTGCAGAGCCAAAAAAATGAAAGCAAATTCTGGGTAAATACACTGACTTTCACAAAGAATTCTGGAGAGAATGGAAGGAGGAGTCACAACATTTTTAAAGCTCAATGATATGGTTTCTCTGGTGTAGACAAGATGACTATGTTTACATGAATAAGGAACTCTTAACTAGAAATGACAATCACCTATTTTATGTGCAGTTGTGGCTTTAAGCCATTATGTCTATTCATCTATGCAGTGATTCAAAACATGTAAAGGATATTAAATGTCTTGACGTGTACACTTACAAAACAGGAAGCAGAAGAGCTCAACTTGGTAATGTCCAAAATGGCAATTAGCAAGAAATCCTCCAAAACTTAACTCCTCTTAACTTTCAGTGGGATAACTTTCAGCTATCTAAAATCCATATTTTCCTCAAATTTCTCTACAGCTTCATAATTTATATGCAATACCATTGCAATTGTTATTTTGCAATAGATATTACAGCAAGTAGTCAGTATGCTGACAGTAGTAGGCAATAATTTTAGCTTGAGACTTCCAAAACAACCCTTTTGGTCTGTAAATGTTAAAAATTAAAATGTTTTGAATTATTGTAATCACAACACTCTTGTCTGATAGTACTTTTTTTTCTTTTTTTCCATTTCACTAAACCGTGCAAGAAGCACAAGTAAACAATTCTATAAAAGACCAGAGCTGGATGCCAGCTGACTGCTAAGGTTCCTAAACTTGTCTCATATCCATCACACTATTTTTACTATTCTTTCTGTTTCACATTTCGATCACAGACAATCTTGAAACACATAACCTGGTTACAATTTCAGGACAGTCCTCCATATCCAACAGATGAGTTCTGCCTAGTTTGGAAGTATTCTGTAGTTTCCAAAGAAAAGATCATCTGCTTCAAGATTCAAGTGAATCGCAATTTGTTTCAACATACAGGACAAAATGCCTGCTTCTCCACAAGAGTTTGTGCTGTGAACTGGAAAGCTGATACTGCCCATCTTAGAAGTGAAAGCACGTAAGCTGCAAATATTTATTACAGTTTTACATCGACTGGGTTGAGAACTTGTAAAATATTGCACAAATAGTTGGAAACCAAAATAAGCAGTGAAGATGCTCATTTTGATCAGAAAAAAATCCTGCTACAATGTAGTTTTTAATTTGTGGGCTCAAGTATAGTTCATTAGGCATTTAATCTTTTCTGATTTTATGTAGGATATTACACAAAATCAAGAAAGAGTAAATGACTAATGAATAGATTTGGAGAAAAATAAAAAAAAAAAAAAAAAAAAGAAAAAAAAAAGTATTCAAAATCTCTACCTGAGCCAAGAAGGAAAAAAAGTAAGAAATTAAGTCAGATGGGCAGGGACATTGTCTACTGAATTAGCATTGTACAAGTCCAAGAATTTCTCTAACAATCTACCCGTAAAATATTTCAAAAATAGTGACCCAGGCAATTGCGTACAGCTTAAAGGAAAAAAGAAAAACAAAAAAGAAATCTAACAACAGCAGGAAATTCTGAAATGTGCAGTCTTATACTTTACACAGTGTCTGCTGCAATACGTTATCTGGCAATAAATTAAAAGGAAGGGGCAGCCTCAACTTCATGTTTCTTTAAATACCCCATTAAAGTTTTATGCTCATCTTTGAAAGAAATGTTTATGAACTGTGAATTAAATAACTATAATGTATTTGCAATCTGATGGGAAACAACTAACAAAATATATGACTTAAATATTATGATTTTTAAGTCATATGTTTCTGTTGGTAACTGTCAGTTGCAAGCCTCATTTTTTTGGCTAAAATATGTAATTCTTCTGTGCCACCTAATTCCAAATTTTACTTAAAAATTGTTGCTAGTTTCAGATATGACCTCATACTTATTTTGCATTTGAACAGCTATCTATGTGAAACATGCTATATTTCTCAGTAGCTTTTCACAACTATAAACATAGTTCTCCCTTAGGAAATGAGAAATTAATTCCTGTTCTTTAAACCATAATTGAAAAATACAAATGGAATAGAACTCTGTTCTATCCAATTCCATTATATTCTGTTCAGAAGGAAAACTACATAGTTTGCTTGTAGACATGGTGGAGATTCAATCTCCCTTTTTCTCAAAACCTTCAAATTTATTCTCAACTATGGACGCATGTGTGCATTATATTATTAGCTAGCTACTAGCATTGAAAGATGTGAAAACAGACATACTGATAAAACATAATATTATTTAGAGTTAGTTACTTCTTATCAGTACTTTAGTTACTGCTATTCTTCTTTCACGGACACTGAAGGGACATGGTAAAAATAAGAGTCTGACTAAGAGTCTGACATATATCAAGTATATTTTGAAAATGTTTTTCTTTGGAAAAAATTGAACTAGCAAAATATTTCCCCACCCAAAGTTAGGATGAAAGAAAAAGTACTTCAAGAATCTTCATTAAATATATACATATATATATGAAGATCACTAATATTGAAGTTTACTACTAAAGTTATTTTATTTTGAGTTAAATTCTCACTTATAAATACATATAAAAAAGGTCTTTCACAGACTTTTTTTTTTTTTTTTAATTAAAATGTCTGAGCTGTATAAAGTATTCTAATATCAGCCACCTAGGCTTATCCAATAAGAATACATTTTCTAACAGAATCATGTTTGACTGTCATGGAAAACTGTACATATTCAAAAGCATGAAGGGGATTTTCTTAGTCACAAAAATTCTTATTTTTATAACTTGATGACTCTGTGAGAAAAACATGCATGTGTGTAAATAAATGCTTGAGTATTGCAGTTTCCTGCCAGAGGTGATTGTTGGCAGTTTTACAGTAGTTTTTACAGCTAGTACAGAATGGCTTGAAAAGCCGTTCAATCATCTTGTCTGTATTTCAGGCTGGCTGCCTAGAAGGTGGTAGATTAACTTTATATTGTTAAAGTTATTTTTTGTTAAAAGCCTTGATAGCATAGCCCCTAGCTATCTGTCAGACTTCCTTCTTCAGCCTTGTACTGAAATGTGACTATGCTTATATAAACTTGCTCTTTGCAGATCACAGCTAAATCCACTTCAAAACGAGTGATTTTATCTGTGCTGCCACATTTGCATAGATTTATGAAATTCTTTCTCCTACAACCTCCACTTCTACTTACCCTTCCCGTTATGCAGTTATAATATTTTTTCTTACCCACCACAGTATTTGTTAGTAAGTTTTCCCTGATACTGGAAGTGTTCTGATTGCCAGTTCTGCTTAGTTTTTAAACATTTTGGTAAAGCAGTAGGGGTAAGTTGCAAATAAGAAGTATTTTCTTACTGAAGATGTGATAAAATAGAAGTTGCATTGGGACAGACGATGTTGGAGAAACATCAATATATAACCACTTCTTGGCTCTGCAGCTATATCCTATTACTGTCTTAACACTTTAAAGTCAGCGGTCAAAGACACGGTTAAAACCAAAGCTTGTGCAATACCCTTCTCAGTGATTCTACCAGGAAATGCATAAACCTACAACTATATAAGCATGGAATGAAGGAAACAAAATGAAAATTCAATGACTGCATAAGCTCATTGCAGAACTAGCCATGAAGTGCATTACACATACAGAACAAGACTTTCCTGATCAACTTAAGTACAGAATGTGGAAAGATGTTCTTTTAAACTAGCTGGAAGCCAGCCACCACTGGATCAGGTCACAGCACTACCCACAGTACAGTGTCAAACTGTGCATTACTGTGAGAGAAAAGGAGAGAAGGAAGAAGGGCTTGATGCAGCAAGTGTATTCATTCTCCACTAGATGACAAGTTGCTGAGACTGAATTCTGGGGCTAGAAAATGTTGATATTCACTTTGAGAATATATTCCATCCGAAAGAGATATTGAATCTGCTATGAGTTATTACATTTATCATGTGGAAAACAGTTAATAGGCAATACCAGTTAATAGCTGATAAAGAATGGTTACACCAACACTACTCAACGCAACAAACATTAGTACTTTTTTTCATTTAAAAGTACTTAAGTGCTATTTTCCAAATAACCCTTTATAATGAAGCACATTTTGATTTACTTTTCTTTCCCTCATCTACAGTCTGCTTTTCCTCCTCAGGCACTAACGCATTTAATCTAAAAACCAGTAAGTTAACCAAAGGCAGACACTGGCTGATACATTCATCATACTAATTATGCACTGCATGGTATGTTTCTCCCATCAAGTGCCTCCTACATATTTGATATAAACCTTTCAAATCAAAAAGAAGAAAAATGAAAACAAGTCTCAAAGCCAAGCTGCGTGATTGAGAGCATCACTTATCCTTGTGTCACTGAACTACAAAATCAATTAATGTCTTCTATCATCTTCAGAAAGTGCTATCTAACAGGCAGCCTGCAACAAATTACACTAGATATTCCAAAAAGCAATTTCTTCTTCCATTTAGGATTAGGATGTAGGCAAATTGACCCTTTCAGTACTTCCTCAGGGTGTAAGGAAACAGGTCACTTTTCTTCTGCAAACCTTTCAAAAAGGTTCTGAATGGTTTGCTAGGATGAACCAAGATGTAATTGAAATTCTGTCTGAGGAACTTACAAAGGAATATTTAACTGAGATGTAATTTCTATGTAAAGTAACTTTCTCTAGATGCATTAGTACCTCCTATAATTTAAACAGTGGAATTGACCTTGCCTCTAAATGGATTTTAAAAAAATGATAATAATCAACCCACATAGTGTTTTCTCAAGTAAACAAATCTGCACAGCTATTTCATTACTATATTCAGTATGTCTGTTTTCTCTGTTTCAGTTTTCCAAATGTGAGTCATCATCTTATTGTCAAAAAGATGTCTGATTCCTTTTTCACAGCATTGTGCCAAAATTCACCTGACAGCGTACCCAAGTTTCACAGTCCAGACCAAATTCTAACAAACCCTTCCCCCGTTCTCCTGTCGGTTTGGAAAAAAAAGTATTTCTCAAAGGGAGTGGGAGGGGATTTGCATTATAGCTAAAAAAAACATGCCTAAAAGGCACTTTTTCCTGCTGTGTTACTGGTCTGTCACTGTAGGCTTAGACACAACTTTTCTCTGAACATAAGGATACTTCCATTTACCTTGCAATTTTGTCAGAAATTTTGTTTTTCACCTGTTTATGAATGGAAGTAAAGCAGTTAATTTTCATCTGTAAATCTTCACAATGTAGGTACTGACAGTCATAAAGAATACCTTGCTTTCAATCACCATTTCAGATAGCTGAGTTATCTAAGATAATATTCACAAGGCTGAAAGAACATCTGGAGTTTAAAGCTGGCATTTTTCAGTAGAAGATCCTTGGCTGAAAGCTGCATGAACCACATGCAGTTTTGCCAATGCATATAAAATGTTGTAAAGACTCTTTACATAAACTTTCCTTATGTGATAACAGATCTATAACAGCAATCTTTCATTTACACCATGGAGACCAGTACCATGTTGTGAGGAAGGGGAAACAAGAAAACCAAGCAGAGACTTCTTTGCCTTTCTTTCTTCCTAACAGGGCCTATGCTCTTCCTTCTTGACAGAAATTGTTTTCCTGAAAGTCAACCTATTTTATTACACTTCTAAGATTGTCATCTACAGGTTTTATAGGTGATTCCTCAACATTTACCCTATCTTCAATAAACAGAATGAAACACCACTTCAATATTTCTTAATCAGGGCAAGGCTATGATCCACTTATGGGCCACTAGGTACTTACTTGTGAGCAGCTTTAATGTATGAACTGCTCATGTTTTCCGCGTTTAAATTCAAAGCACAATATGATTTAATTTTTCTGTAAGGAAATAAATCAATCCACTTTTGGCTAGCTGTTCTTCAAAGGACAGCTATATCATCTACATTACCTAAACTTTGAACAAACAAGGCATTTCATGGTTAAATAACCTGACATGGCTCAAAAATACATAGCGCCCAAACAGTTACATATATGTACAAGTTTAGCAGATATAAAAGCACAGAAAAGACAGTGGATTTTAGGACCTTTTACATAATATTTGTTTTGAATGTCATTTGTGCATTTGGTGATGTTTCCCTCTGCACAGATGGTACATTACTGTTCCCGTAACAGAATATTTTGAAAGCCCTCTAATTAAAAATTCTGGTAATATTAGATAGCCTTAAAAAAAAAAGTCACAGAAAAAAAAAAAAAAGTATCCAAAGGAACTGTAAATGTTTTATTTTTGGCTCACTTCAAAATAGGCAATGGAGCCTTTCATTCCTCCTTCATTGTCCTTCCTTTTATCTCAGGGGCCCCATACAACTGTGACCATCCACCTAACTAAAAGAGATTGCATACAACTTCAAGTGTCTGCTAGAAAAGGATGCTTCTGAATGACATATAGTACCAGCCTCTAAGGATACATTTGATTTCTCTGCAGTAGTGAATATTTATATAAAGAGTTTTATTGCAGTGGAACAGGGAGGGAAATAGTGCTATGACTTTTTTGCTGATTTTTTTATATTCAGTCAAAAATGATATTCATTATTCTGCAAGAAGCAATAAAACAAATAATGCATTTTGATTTATACACAAGCTCTGTTCATTCACTTTAGTACCAAACATTCTTGCATGCAAATCTTCTAATGACATTCCATTCTATTTAAAGATTTAAAGCTCCTGTATCTATTCTTTATATACGTATATATACACAAGTTGCAAGATACTTTTTTTTTTTCCTAGGTGCTTTTAAGAAGTACCCTCCATAAATCTTTACCTAAGCATAGAAGTGTGAACTGGCAACCATGAATTTCAAGCAAAAATTAAAATCAGATTAAAATTCTTAACTCTTTTGTGCTTTCTTTGTGAACATCTGTAGGTATGTAAAAGAAAGGGATGTGAAAAGTCTATGTGATTGATTGCTTAACTATGAAGTGGATGCCACCCACATAAACAGTTGTCAGTAACTCTATTCTTAGTACAAATTACCATGCAAGTCACATTTATGTCAAGCCGTTTTTTGGGCAGACAAGTGTAGTACTGCACTGATCTTGTTTACAGAGAACTAATGTCCCTCTGTTTTGTTTATTTTTCTTTAATTTCCTAAACTAGGATAAGATATGAACTGACACAGTAAGAAATTTTATCTTAACAAAAACACTCTCCAGTTTAGTTGAGGCTCAATCTTTTTAAGAACTGACTGCATGACACATTCACAGCCAGGAATGAATTCTTTACACACAGAGAAGTCCACTTGAAAAATCAGGCTATAAATCTGAGTATAAATGCTTTCCTTCTATGTAAAGGAGCAACAACTCAGATATAAAAATACTTGGTTCTCCTTTTTTTTTTTTTTTTTTTTTTTTTTTTTTTTAATACTAGCTGAAAAGAACGTTACATCTTACTGGCCCTGTCCTCTTTGCTAATAAATGTCTAATGGATATTCAGAAAAATGGCAGTCTTGTGGGGAAAGAAGTCTTGATGGATTTTCATTCTTTCACCATGCTGATAACAGAAATTTATTTTATACAGTGATCATTATTTTATTATAGTAAACACACAGAAAGGGTTAGAGTGAGGTGAAAGAAACATAGATGTATAAACTATTTTAAAAACTCTCACTAATAGAATAAATAGGTTTTTTTAGAAGCCCTCTAATCAAATATTTATATATCTGTACCGTATAACTGAAGTAAAAATGAAGTCTCTAGAGACAGAAACAACCTTAGCATTCTCCTTCTACCCTGCCTTGACTGCTACATCAACACAGTAGGGTGAGTAACACTGTAGGCTGACTGGCTTCAGAGTCCGTGTAGTAACAAACCTGGGCTTTTGCAACGCTTCAAAAAAACCACTGCACAACATCACTCTTACTGTGAATGGTCGAAACAGTTTCTTATTCTCAGTGAACTACCCAGCCATTCTTTATGACAGCTCAGATAAGCCTGGAGAGGCTATGGTACACCATGTGGTGTACCACACTTATGAGTAGCCCATTCTTCATTTCTCTCCTAGCCATTTCCTGTAGCGTTTCATTCTTAAAAACAAAACAAAACAAAACAAAACAAAAACTTTATCAACGAGGCTTATGCAAACTGCATACAAAAAATAATGTACTTGTAGAAATAATTTAATCCACTAATGTAGATGTTATTATATTCTCAGTGATTTATCTTATAATTTTTAAATCCTATAATTATCCTGTAATTTGTTCATGAACTTTGCTCTTAGTCTTGCTTTTCTATCCATGTTGCCATTAATGTCATACTAGGAGATAAATTTAAACAAGTCTATTCAAATGCCAGTTGAAAATATTGCCGTAAAGAGCATGCCCCTGCCCCTTTCAGCACAATACATAGATAAATACGCTCTCTGAAGTTTTCCCATTGTGGCTCTTGTCTTTCACACGGTTTTAGTATAAGTCTCTTTTAACTATTCCATTATTCTCCAGGCCTGTCTGCCTCAATCTGCAGATCCACACCAGCATCACTGTGAGTTTAGACAAACAGCAGAGGGGGATTGGCCTTCTATGCTGGAAGCAGCCCCACTAGTGTTTGGTCTTCCCAGTTGCAGACTCACAGCCCAGTGTGCCCCTCACCACCACCACACAGCACCACACGCCTGTAGGGCCCCATGTCCACACATAAAAACTCAAGGACCTCGCATCAAGCATTCTTACCAGGTGTTATTTAACCTGATTTTAGAAGCTCTCATGGCAAGTGGTTTCAAATTCTCCTGGACTCTCTATATGCTAATATGCAACTGTTTGGTTCTCAGGAATGTTTGTTTGTTTGTTTGGTTGGTTGTTTTTTTTTGTGTCTTTTTTTTTTTTTTAAAGTCCTTTTGAAAATGTAAATAAATGATGGTATTATATGAACCCTGGCAATCCAAATTAATTAATGTTTCTATCTATCAGCAACAACCACAGAAAATATATTTCCAGTCTTTTTTGGACATTTGAAGAATCTTACCACTTGTTTTCCTAGTCACTTTTTTCCTTCTGATCAAACAAGGATCAAACAAGGGCTTTATATATATATATATAATATATATACATATCTTCTATATATAGATATATATATATCTATATATACATATCTTTATATATATATAATACATATCTTCAGACCATTTTTTCCCAAAGTTCTTATCACTCTTGTTACCTTTTCTGGATCCTTTCAAACTCTCTATTATTTGTTGAGTACCAAAAACCTGACATAACCTGACCAGCTGAGGATATACCAAGTCAAGTGAAGTGGAAAGCTTGCTTCATGTATCTTACGACATTCTTGTAAAAGATTCCTGTATGTCTCTTTCAAGTGTTTTAGCTAACTTTTAATTGCTATTATACTCTAAATTTCTACTATGTGAATGCAATTAAAGCTCTATATCATAATCAGCGTTGATGATAAGATTTTGTTTTAAACAATAATTTTCTGTTCTTAGAATTCTATTATCAAAATGTAATGTCTTGAAAGATCTTTATATAGATATAGTAACACATAATTTTTATGTTTTCATTCACTTACAGAAGTTACAATGCCTTCTAACCAATGAAATATCCCTCTAACACATGAAGAGAATTAGATACTTCTAGGATTCTGCAGACTTCCCAATGAGATGAGAAATCAAAGAAGTACCCCTGTCCCTCAACAAACCTCAAAAGGAATTGAAACAGACCAGTATAGACACAGAAGGGTTGATTTAAACAGATTCACTTGTATAAGTAACAAAAATTCAGAAAACAAAAACTGTCCAGAACAGTGGGGAAAAAAAAAGTAATTCAGAGTAAAATTGTGAGCTATGTTAAAAGACTTATATGTTGAAGGAGTTGGATGTTCCACTGATGAATTCATCTGGGCATGAAAAAGAATAGATTTTAAGCTCTTAAACTTTTGCCCTTGGCATTGCTAATGGGCATTTCCTAAAGTTTTTCCCAAGATGACACTCTCATAAGTAAAACAAGCAAATGTTGAAAAGGTAAGAAGCTTTCATGGCTAAATCATTTAGTTTGAATAGATCATTTAGTTTGGTTATCATCTAAGCCATGTTAAAATTCACAAAACCGAGGAAACTTGAACTCTTCAGTTTCTAGAAAAAAAACATTTAAAAAAAAATCTATTAGCTTCAATTATAAATACAGTTTACTAACAGCAGCAGGCTGGAGATCAATATTACTCATTCGTTCCTTGGGAACCTACAAAAAGAAAACTATAAGGAAATAATACTTTTTTATTTATTTATTTATTTATTTTAACAAAACTAATTGAGAGATTACTATAGAAAAAGAACAGGATTGAGCTACCTCCACCAGAATAAGGAAAATTAAAAAATCAAGACTTTCTTTACAAACAGGGCTTGAATTTCATCAAGAAATTTTGAAGTGATAAATATTATTAATTTTTTATTCAAGTAAAAATACACCTACTACCCAAATACAGCGTGGTCCAGTACATGCTAAAGTCAAAGAAAATCCACCTTTCCATATTAACAGTGCATTTGTGTACTCATCTGATTTAACTTTAAATATCTTCAATAGCTAACCTTGATCTGGTTGCCTAGACTTTGTTTCTAACTAACTGAGAGAACTAAATACTTCTAGGATGCTCTTAACATTTCAAAGAGATTAGAGATCACAGAGATGGGAAGCAGATCAAATAAAGAGATCACCATAATCATGATTGCTTGACAAAACCTCTTTTACCATTGAAGCAACAGAATGTGAATTATCTTTTTTTATTATACAGAATGTGTAATTATTAAACAATTACCTAGCCAGGAGATGGACGGGTCTGTATAAGTGCATGTAGGACAGTGATATTCTAGCTCACTCCAACATCTAAGGAGATCTGAAGGGTTGATAGCTGAGATCTACAGGAATACTGTAGAACAATTTCTCTTCCACAGCAGCAGTGGACCAGCATTCCTTTCATAAAAGAGTACAGCAGTTTCAGCCAATGAGGACATCTGCCTGAGAAAAAGGGATCTAACCTATTGCTTGAGAGCCACCCTGAAGCTGAATTTGTTTTGTTCTTTTGCAGGCTGCTTTAAGAATACTCCTACAGCTCAGGGGAACTTCAAAGATAAAAAGAATCAGACAGGTAATGGCAGTTGAAAGATTTAATTATTAGACACACAAATAATGAAGTTGATGACATCTGAGAGGACACTGATTCATTTGTCTGCTAAGTATAAAAGTAATAGGTCTCCTAAGGTATCCAGAGAGCTGGGAGGTGTAGAGGAAGGGTTGGCTGGCATAGTTCATGTTGCTATCAGTGATGTAGAAAAGTGCAGGAGCAATATTCTGGGGTTTGTCTTCAGGGGCAGGGGACTGGGGTCCAGAAACTCCATGGAAAACTGCCAAGCTCATATATAAAGCCTGAGATGCTGGTAGAAATTTACAGTCTCACTAGGTGGACAAGGGCATGGTATAGAAAGAAGGAATTTTGGCAGAACAGGAACCAAGGACGCTTTTGGGACAAGAGAAGCCTGGACAGAACCGTCAGGCTACACTTTAATCATAATGGAGCCAGGCGATTGGCACTGAAAACTAAAAAGGTCACTGAAAAGCATTTAAGCTAGGAGTGGGAAGAAAGCTGACAGAGAGAGAAAAGTGCCCTGTTCAGTCTGATGCAAGTCACAGGGGAGAAAGAGCTATCATTTACTGTGCCTCTGAAAAGGCCAAGAGGGAAATAAATGGCAAAGCACAAGTAAATATCAGAAAGGCAACTCAAACCACCTACAACACCATCAAGAGTAAGAAACTCTAAAATAAGCTCACAAAACAGTCCAGAAATGTGAAAGATGAGTTTTTGTGTGTAGAAATGTAAGGTAATGCATTAGGGAAAAAATATGTAAACCATACTTGAAGTTAAGACTAAAGAAAACAGAGCTGGTAGTCATCGTCATCAGTTCAAGATCACTGGCATAACAGAAACTACAAAATTCAAGAAAATGTTAGACACACTGGAAAAGATAATAAAAAAAGGATGGAAGATGACATTCTGCCACTCTTTAAAATGTAGTGCACCCACATCTTAAGTACTGAGAGCCATTCTGGTTTTAGACTGTAAGAACACATCTTAGAGTCCAACTAGATTTACTTGAGGTACAGAGAACAAGTGAATTGAAGGTTTGGTGCAGTTGCCTTATGAAGAGGGTATAGGAAGGTGGGCATTCTTTGGTCTATTGACTAAGAACTGCAGGAAGATACGATCAAGGTCTACAGACTCAGCAAAGCAGTGGATTTTGCTGCATGAAAAGTCAGAATGCTACATGTTGCTAATTTCATAGCTTTATTTGTACACTTGTTCAGTATTTCTCTCCAAGAGAAAAGAGCGTGAAGGGAAATCTCAGAGTAAGTATGTGACAGGAAGCTCTTCTGGGTAATAAAATGAAAGATAAGATAAACACAGGACTATAATTCATCAAACCCAACAATACTAGAATTGAGGACAACTGATTAAACTTGTAAGAGAGGCTGATATAAAGTAGATAGAAAGTATTTCTTTAAAAAGCAGGTAGTAAACTTCTAGAACTTTTTACAACAGGCTAATATCAGCAGGTTCAGAAAAGGATTAAACTCATGGACAACAGATTCATTAACATATAGGAAAGGTGCCATCCCAATGAAACAGCTGCAGATGCTGGGAAAGTATTAGAGAAGCAGACTTCAGAGAGTGTCCTGGCAAATATGCTCTCCCTAAACAGCATTTCCCCGCTGACATTGTCAGAAGCAGAATACTGGCCTATATGGACCACTACTTTGACCCATCAGGCTTTTGCTATATTCTGATTTCTTAACTCTTATTTGTTCAATACTGTTCATTAAAAGTCACGTGTATTTTACAATTTCCATACTTTCAATCAACATGAAATATATTACAGAAGTCAGAAAACAAATTTTAGACTAGGTTAATTTATAAAATTAACATTACTATCTTTATCACTCGATGGTAATCTTATCAAAGGTGTATCAAATTGATTTAAGGCAACATATTTGTCTATAAACCCATGCCAACTTCTTGTAATTGCATTGCTGATTCTTAATTGATTCCTTATAACAGCTCTATTATTTTGAGCAGGATCAATGTCAGAATGACAGGTCTTTAAAATGCTGGCACAATGTCTGTATTCTGGTCTTCCAAAACTTAATTAAAACAAAACAAAACAAAACAGAACAAAACAGTATTAACTCATCAGCAGGCAGGGAGGTTGCTTAGATGCATGTTTTAGAAATTACTACTGTATCTATTGTTTAGTGTCCATATCAGCTTCTGCTGATATGCTAGTTCCTCATTATTCTTTATTCTTAAGCCTACACAAAATATCATCACAGGATATTCTTGAATGTTATGAAAAGCATTAGCAAAAAACATTCTCAGGATGTTAAGACTACAGTTTTTGCTAGTGTATCCAGTAAAGATCCATTTTGCTATCCCATCTTTTGCATAGACCACAGTTTTCCTTGCTTTCTGTACTATTTTTCAACCATTTGCAAACATGACTCTGTATATGTGAATCTTCCATTTTATGTGAATGTTTTGCATTATCAATATTTAATTTGCAGTTCTTGTTCTTACTAACTAGATTACTACATAAATTTGCTTTCTGAATGTACTTTTAATAAAATATTGGGGAATTTTAATAAAATGTTAAAGAATTATTTCATTAAGTTTATCATAATTGTCCATGTTTGTCAGAATATACATAAGATTGCATTAGTCATTTCTTCTTTCAAATAAAATAAAAGTATTTCTAATAAAATGCAGTCTCATGTCTAAAAGTTCAGTTCCAAGAGAAGATGTCAACTTACACTAAAGGCAATAGTTGCAGAGATTCTGAGTTGCATTCACTCAGGAATCCAAAATATTACAATTTTTTCCAGTATTATAAATAATACTAAGACTTTACAAGATTAAGAAACACACACACACACAAAGACAAGAACTGAAGATCTGTATGTCACATGTGGGAAAACAAAGGACAGATTTCTAGAAACAGAAGACAGTATCTGTAGAACTGACTTGATCTAACAATTTCCCTTGGGCAGCTACAGCTGATGAAATGATACGCCAGCAAAATTGCTTTCCAGAAGCAGAAGCAGCTGGTGCAGGAGTAGTTGAGGATAATCGCACAGCACAAAATTACAATAAGCACAGCTATTATACAGGACTTAAACACAGGAAAGTATAGATTCTGTTAAATGGATTAGCTTAATTTGTATACTTGTATTTAAGTCTTCATTCTGCAAATAATCAACTTGAAAGACAGCAACCATTTTAGAAAGAAATTAATTTGGCTAGAGGTGAAAGTAAGGATATGACAGGATATGAAATGGGAGAAAAATAAACACATCGTATTCCCTCTTTCTATCCATTTTTATCTGTTTACATTAATTACTGCATTAAAATCCTATTTTTAGGGACCAGATTTTCAAAATTTTGTCTTCCTAAAGACATTTCGCTTTGATTCTAGGAAAAACCAGAAGCATAACTTGAAGCAGCACTCCATCTTTTCATGCAGCAAAATCTCAGGATTCCTCTCATTCTGCAGTGCAGAAAATGGGCTAATGACAGAAGTTAAGAAATACTGCAAATTGAATCTGTCAGTTTATGACTGTATTACAAAGAATAAACATTAGTTTATGACGATTTCAAGTGCTGTAGGATCATCAGGATAGAAGATAGCAGACTTTATTATGCTTTTAAAACACTGTCAATACTCCTTAAAAATGTTACAGAACAGCTGTTTACTCCAGAATGGCAAGTCTCCTTATTTTCTTTCACCTCAACGGTTCTCACAGGAAGCCTTCTCAGATTAGGAGCCAGTTGATTATTCAGACATCAGCACAACTATCCTGATTCATATCAGCTGAGCATCTGGACATTAACAATAATTTTCTCTTCCTAAGGAAAGCAACCAACCTATTCTCTTGGAGGTATTTGCATTTTTTTGGTTTTGTTTTTCCTCTTCTTTTTGCTTTTGCTTATTATTTATTTATTTATTTATTTATTTGGTAACACGGCTTATTGTATAACACAGCCATAACACACAATTACAGAATATTTGAATACATGGAGAAAAAGTATTGCAAGCACCAATAAATATGTCAAAAAATGCCTCCATGCTGCAGGTATATAATCATTGTAAATGCATCATTCTATACTCTTTCATCAAACTACACACTCATCTAACAAGTGAGTTTAATCTTTTCACAAACTCAGAAATACTTGATTTCACAAAGCTGTGAGTGACTTACTGTATTCTTGTACCTTGCCTTTGAGTACTCTATTTAAATCAAATGAGCAATCAAACTTCAGTTTTGCAGTGGTATATGATAAAAGCATTATGAATGTAATGTGAAGGAAAATAACCTTTGAGTGGTCTCTCCTCTGCATTATTCTTCTTTATAGTCTGCTTCCCTGATTCCTTCTTTTAACTGTCCACGATCCACTCTTTCATCCTCTCGTAGATTTCCTGTCCCAACTTCCCCAAATGCATGTTTTTGTTTTGTATGGTCTAGCTGAGGGAGTAACTTTATGTCAGGATATATTTTCAAGAAACAGTACTCAAAATGATGAGTGTTATCCATTGGAAAACATGGTACTTCCATTAAGGATACACTGCAAATGTAGCTCCCGAATAAAGAGAAGAATTTTTCCAGAAGGAAGGCAAATTCACAATTCCATAACATGGCAATATATATATATTACACAATATATATAATAGAAGCATAGAATGCCCTGGGTTGAAAAGGACCTTAAAGATAATCTAGTTTCAACCCTCCTGCCCTGGGCAGGGTTGCCAACCACTAGAGCAGAATGCCTTGAGCTGCAACAAGCCTGGCCTTGAATACCTCCAGTGATGGAGCATCCACAACTTCCCAGGACAACCCATTCCAGTGCCTCACCACCCTCTGGATGAAAAACTTTCTCCTAATTTCCAACCTAAATCTCCCCTGTCTTAGTTTAAAACCGTTCCCCCTTGTCCTATCACTATCAACACATGTAAACAGGAGTTCCCCCTCCTGTTTATATGCTCCCTTCAAGTACTGAAAGGCCGCAATGAGGTCTCCCCAGAGCCTTCTCTTCTCCAAGCTAAACAAGCCCAGTTTCCTCAACCTTTGTTCATAGAGGAGGTACTCCAGCCCTCTGATCATCTTAGTGGCACTCCTCTGGACCCATTCCAAGAGCTCTACATTCTCCTTGTGCTGGGGCAGGCCTGCATGCAGGTGGGGGTCACACCCCTTTTTAATATATGTATGATATATATATATATATAAAACATGTAAAAAAAAAAAAAAAGTTTTTGATTTTTCTCTGTAATTATTGCAATAAATGTCAAAATAATTATTAATACTTTTCCACTTGTCTTAAAATGTTTGTGTTGTTGTGTTTTTTTTTTCAATAATTTAAAACACTTCCATCAAACTGTTCGTTTTAAGTATAAATATTATTAATTCATACTAGATGATTGGCTACTCCCTCTGAATATAAAATGCTATGTTGCATACCCACTATAAAAACATCAAAAAAAGTTCCAGAATGAGTAGAGGTTTCCCACCAAACTATTCTGTGTCTCACCTTCTTTTTTTTTTTTTTGTCATGTTACACTCCACAACACTGGTACAAACTTACTGATCAGGAAGGTATAGAAGTATGAAAGCAAGCAATATAAAAGTAAAAAACAATCTTGAAAAAAAATGCTAATAATTGACCGTACACTTTCAAAACAGCCATACGATTTGAAAATAGAAAAGATTAATATATTAAAAATATATATCATAATTTCTCAGTTTTCAGCATGGAAATACACCAAAGCTTGCACAATAATAAGCAACAGTGCTTACCATGTGTTTGAACAAATACATGTGCCTGCAATTCCCTTTAAGAAATGCAGGAGACATGTAGAAATAGCCTAAAATGAACACACAAAATTCTACAATATATATTGTCATGAAATATGATTACTATCTGTTCATTTATATATACATTAAATATGTTTGTATGCACTCCGTATAAGTCACAAACCCTGAGAGATTTTGAAGCATTCTCTCTGGTCACAGCAAGCCCCACTCAGTACAGTATGAGAGATATGACTGTATGAAACTCTTAATAACTCAAATTTTCATCCCAAATAGAGACTGGAAAAGACAGAAGGCAACTATAACAGCATATGTGATTGATGGGACAGTATAAGTGCTGCAGATCTCTTTTTCCACAGACTGCTTATTCACAAGGGGAAAAAAACAAACACATGTTTTCTGAAATAAAAAAATTATTTACAGATTTATTAAATAAATTTATTAGCACTGGGATGGCAGCAGATAGCAAACCAGAGGTAGATTAACAGTAATGCCCAATGACAACAGTTACCCCAGAAGTAAAGTGCCCTGGCTAAAACAAATGCTTTGAACCAGACAGAAAAGGAACCAGAGCTGGGGTTTCCACCTCTCGTGGTTATCTTTTTATCACTGATTACAGCATTTCTTTCCTGCTAAAACTCTTCTAGTCTGTGTGGGCTACTCCATAAGTGTGAGAGTAGAAAAAAACGTCAATGCATAAAGTCAAAACACCAAGAAAAAAAAAGTAGATTACATTTAATTCCTGTTTCAATGAGGGTTTAAGCAAAATAAAACAGTGTCAAAAGGACAGACTGGGATATCTGTAGGCAGAAACATTTTCTCAGGTTTGTCCAATACCTGGTGCAAAAGAAAAACCCATAATTTAAACAAAAATAATTATATATATATAAATTGAGAAGCCTCAAAATAATAATACCATTCCTCTACATTGATCCTTGTCAATCAATTTTAGACATCAAATAAACTTCAGTAAATACAATTTTTAGATAAATTAATATCAAAGTTTTCTTTCTGGTGATGTAAAGTATTTTAAAATATCTAAACCAAAATATTACACTGCAGAAAATTTTCCTTCATTTATGGTAAAAATTATCATTTGTTCTTGCTTACTCAAATCAATTTTTTTAAACAAAAGTTAAGCAATAATACTCTACCCAGCATTCTTCATATAGGAAGTACAGGCTTAAACATCCCAACCAATGGAAAATATCAAACTCCATCTCCTACTTAAAATGGATGATGAAATAGCAACTTCCCACTGGCAGCTTTGTAAACCTTGACTTCAATTTTTCTACTTCTTTATTATGGAATGTACCAAAATTACATGGTTGTTTTTCATTGGCTCTAAAGAAATGATTGACAAAAATACATGTGTTTTTTGTTTGTTTGTTTGTTTTGTTTTGTTTTTTAATGAAAGACACGTATTAAAAAAAAAAAAATCAAATCAGTTTGACTTTTTTTTTTTTCCACTTCTACCTAAGCTGGCCAACAAAATAGCAAGTTATTCTCAGAACTTAAAATTATCAACACTGAAAATATTTTTCTAGGTAAGTTACAATGACTTGTGGGTTTGATGATGGCTACGCTGTCAGCTGGTATAATTCTGAAGAGCCAAGTAAAATCTATTCAAGTTTAAAAAATGTTTAGTTTTTCTCCTTTAGAATTAATTGCAAGTGATATTTTTTAACATTAAGCAAAAATGTAGCTAAATCAAACACAGAGTGAATAATATTCCAATAGCTACTGACAAGGTAGTTAGGCTGACAAGTATAACAGCACACAAACATTGTCGGCTTCTTTTTTACTTTACTTTTTGCATCATTTAATATTTAAATTACAATAATTCAATTTCACATTATTCAAGTTTCCACTGAATTCAACAAAAAGAAGAACTTAAACTGTGTACTACTACGGAACTTATTTACCTTGAAATTAATGTTATTTTTACAACAGTGAGGCTGGCAGCCAAAACTGACCTTAAGAGAATGGAAAGCTCAAGTATGTTATGCCAAAAAACAAAACAAAACAAAACAGAAAAAAAAAAAAACAAAACAAAAAAAAAAAAAACATTATTTCTTAAAAGAAATCTTTCTATCATAGTTTTACTCTCTCTCTCTCTCTGTATATATTGCTGGTATTTCAAAATATATTTCAAAATATACATTTTATTATCTATTTAATAATAAATTGCAAACTTCATTTAGAGCCACATAAGTACATTTCCCACCAACAAGGAAAGAAAAAAGGTCGAAAAAAATTAGTTAAGAAAAACCGTGCATGAATCCATTCATCTAGGAAGCACAGTATGTTAACACATCTACAGGAACCTGAACTTTTTTTCTGAACCACTAGGGTATGATGGCCAGATGGCATCCGTAAAAAGATACAGAAGGATACTACTTTAAAAGTGAGGCAGTTTGACTACACATCATTAAACACTAACATTTTTGGAAAAGAAGAAGAAAAAAACGTGAAACCAAAACCACAAGTCTCTTCCCAAATACAAGCGATGACATTTTATACTCAACTCTACTTTCCCTTCAAATGAAAATTCCCAACAAAGTCAAGTACTAAATTGCAGAAAAGTCTACATAAGTAATGTTTTTCCTTTTTTTTTTTTCTACAGAATATCTGAAGATAAATTCCTCTTTAATATACAAATGCTTGTACATACAAACGCATGTTACCCATTTACCCTTTATAGGAAAACAAAATCTGAACAAAATCTGACGTTCAGTTTGCAGATTATGATCATACAGGAGAGTGCTTGCCATTTTCAGAAGATCTCTGGGTTTTCCAAGAGATAACCCAGATTTCCTGTAATACTGCAGTAATATTGTCTGGAATAGCAGAGTACACCTCCTGTACCCAGATTCATCTCTATACACAAACATCTGAATCTGCTACACAAAAGAAAGGGGTGGGGGGTGGGGGGAGAGAGAAGGAGGGAGGGAGGGAGGGAGGGAGGGATATGGTATTCTGTTGTTCGACTTGCCTACCGTAGGAGAGAGTGCAGTTCTGCGGAACACACCTGTAGCCACCAAACTATGTATTTGATACTTGCATGGGATTTCAAATGTGATGTGAGTTCACAGCTGAGAGAAAAGGTCTGGTTCTGCTCCAATTTGTACTGGTATACTACTTACTGTCAGTATGACTCCCCCTGTATACACATCCCAAAATAATGATATTTCTTCATCAGCATGCAATGAGAACAAGCAAAATCACTGAGGATCTCAGTGATCCACAGCAGAAGGGAAGATTCTCATCATGTTACCAGATATCAATACCAAATATGTTCTCTATTATGTACAGATAATTTGGCAAAAGTTCAAACTTTGGTGAGATAAGAATTAATGAAATAGTAAGCTAAAGGCACACGTATATCCATATTACTCAAAACATACATTGCTAATTGTTTTTCGTTGGCCTCACTGGATTTGTAAGACTACCAAACATCCACTAGTTTCATTAAGAAAAAGGCAAAGTCTCAAGCTCAAATGACCTGCTATTAACATAAAACATGAACAATAAAGATGATAGATGATGCAAGGATTTATTAGAATATAAGCATCATGAAGCAAGTATTGTAAAATCAGAATAATCAGATTCTCTCTGTGATACAGCTGATTCTGTGATTCCGTGATATATTAGAATGATTCCACTGGCTTTATTAGCAGTGGCTTTTTTTTTTCCTATTTGCCCACATAAAGAGAAAACCAAGTCAGATATTTTTTACACAAGGACAATAATATCATTTTCCACTTGACACACTAAAAAAAATAAAAAAGAAAAAGAAAAACAAGAAGTTGATAGTACATGAGAATGATGATGTGCAAACACATTTTCCAATCAAAATCAATAATCAGTGTGTTTTTTAAATGTCAGATGAAATCTCTACCTGGTTAAGATGTCATTTATGTAATCTATTTTATCATCCGACCATATTGAAACATTTCATGAACTTTTGAGATGAAAAACTACGTAAGCATTCATCAACAAAGAGACATACAAAAATGAATGTCATGTCCAACTTAGATCAATTTTGGATGTATAAAATTGTCATTATTAATAACAGAAAAGGGAAGAATTGATTTAACTTGCTCAACAGAAAGGTACCAGAATTGTCCACAACAACGCATTAGGTGAGAGACTGCTTTAAAATGATGGATAAAAAATAGCCTGAGCTTTTCAAAGTGGAACTGGAAGTGAAAAGTCGACGAACCCATTTAACAAACCAGCATAACAGTATCTACTCGTAGAGCAGATATGATAAAGGAGGGCCTGGATTATGGCTATGTATTAAATGTACTTCAAGTTATTAGAGGATAAGAGTCAGGTCGGAAAATACACTTCCAGAACATTTGATATTACCCACAGTGTACATTATGATCCTAAGTGAGGAAACACAGAAACAGAGACAACAATTTTGGTTTCAGTGACCTTTTTCCTTTTTACCACATCTGACAGGCAAGATTTTCATAAGGGCAGATGTTAAAAAATAAAATAAAATAAAATAATAACATGATAAAAATAATAAAAGAAATGAAAAAGAATACACATTTCAAAGAAACATATTGCTTATACATAGACCTAAGGGAATTTGTCTCCAGCCTCGCAGACAATTATAGCTAGTATAATTTCAATTCTACCTCAGCTAAGATCTTCATTCATTATTGCATTTCATCTTGTCTAGCCTAATGCAGTAATTTATTACCTGGTTTCTTAAAATCCCCCCCTTTTTTAAGGCAGGCACCTGAAATATACACAGTTCATATCCATCCCCCAGATAATTTTTAGTCTTCTTCAACATCACATTCAAAATAATTGTTGTTCTTGAAATTCTCAAGATAATCGCTTCCTAACTTTCTCAAAAAGTACATTACTTGTTTTTTTCCACCTTCCTATTTGCTCAGATCTCTTTTTATTTTTCAGTATGGTCATCCTGTTACATGTGATACCAGATGTTCCATCCTTTTGAAATAGCTTTCGCATGCTTCTGTACTTCATCACTTCTTAGGTTCATAAACGTATGTAAAATGTTTTATCTGCTACTTGTAATGAAGAAGACAGAAAATTCCAAGTCTAACACACAGCAAGAAAATATTTTTCTCCTTTTCCTGGAAGGACATCAGGGCTGGGCATATGCATAGATTACTTGAGTCCACCGTATTAGACTTCAGACTGCAAGAGTTAAAATAATCCAAGTTACATTATCTTAATTCAGTTCATATACATCAGGATATTAGAAAACATAGGCTCAGGGTGGTATTAAAGCTAAACAGTATACATGTATAACTGTTTAGAAGATCAAGGCTTCATTATGAAGTTGGAGAAACTCACATACACCAACAATAACAAAAATGAGTAAACATATATCTAACAGTGCAAATAGATCTGGATTATGGAAATCATGACCTATGATTGTGTATTACAATCAGGTCTATTGTTCAATATATTTGTTTATTTATTCTATCATGATGAACGTAACTGTAAACACATCATCTCATTTGAGAGAATAGGTTATTTCAGAGTGGACATTACAAATGCATTATATTTTGTTGCATGACACGACTGATGATATAAACAGCAATGTAAATTAAAACTGGACTCCAACATAATACAGTATAACAATAGTTCAAATCCTTATTCTCCATATATAGTGTAAATTTATTTTTATAAACCAAAACCTTTATTATAAAGTTTTAAGATCCTAGTACAAAGGACCTTAAATCTCTATACGAGAGCGTCCATTGAGCCTTTGTAAATATAGCATTCTTTTTGACATTGAAAAAAAAAAAAAAAAAAAAGAATAATTTTTATGAATGCCTAAGTGCAGCTCCAGTTCAGATACACACAGGTAACTGTTAGTTTCATTTAACTGCAGACAAAGTTTAACAAACCTTTCTTTTACATAGTAGAAATATTTTCAACAAAATTTTGCTATTTTGTTATTCTGCTATTTTGGCATCAGTATTACTTAGCTTGTTTTGCTGGTACGTAATGACAATTGCGCATCACCCTCCCAGGAACATGGAGACAGGGAAAGCAGAGTGTAATGTGATTCTTAAATTCATCATATACCAATGAAGAGCACATAATACAGAATTGTAGATGAAGTTCATAGACTTATAAAGTATCACATAGAAACATAGTTTTTCAACAGCATCTGCTTTTGATCTATCTGTTCTATTATTAAGAAGACACTAGTTCAATAACAGTTTAGATTTTGATGTTATTAAGGAAAAAAAAAGGAAAAAAGAAACAGGCTAAACTATCTCACTATCTCCTTCCTGTTTTTCTCTTTGATAGTGGCAGAAGAGATCTTTTGAGCACCTTATGCTTTGAACAAGTTCATTTTGGAGAGAGCTTGTTAATTGTTTTATTTCCAAGATTTTCTGAGCTGACCTACAGTTGTTTCTGAGTTGCGTCATCCATAATGGCCTCCAATGACCTTTCGTAGATATGCTCAATAGTAATGCTACATAAATATCTGTAAAAAAAATAAAGCTGGGACTCACCATTTCCTTCTTCCTGGTCAAGTAAGTGACAATAATTACTGGACTATTATAAAGCCTTTTAGTGCAGTGGTTTAGCACTTACATTTAGCCAGGTTTAACATGGCTGGAGCCTACTCAGGAAATCTAGTGACAATCTTTTAAAAGTGCTATTGGTCATGTGCAAATGGTACTTCAGAGGCTCAGAGCTGTGTCGAACCTTCATGCAATTTTCCCATGAAAACAAAATCTATCTTTTTAGCTTCAGAAATATCTTCCTCCCAATTGCCATGTTCTCACTTCAAACCAGAAATGGTTACAAAATGAGAAAAACAATAGTAAGGAAGAAAAGTCCTTTTCTGATCACATTCTTAAAAAAATGTTTTTGCTGAAACTAACATAATCACTAGACATAACAACAGATAAATAATAGGCCATTGCAGGTTAAACAATAAAATCTAGAAAAGTCTATGCACTTCTGAAATCAGAAACTTACAATGGAAACTGCTAGTGAACCTTAACTATAGGTATCTGCTACCCGCTCTGCTAAGAATGTATTTTAAAAACCTATGATGGCTAGTAGTTAACTTATGAAGGCTAAAACTTGGTATAATCTGTGATTTACATGATTAATTCAGAAAGTTATCAGCAGTCTAACCTACTACCTCCCAGCTGTAATTTCTAACTTTTAACAAATTACTTCTCATGTTGTGTTCTCGGTATACAAACACATTTCCAAATTATTATTTATGAATAATAACTTTGGTTTTTTTTTAATTTCCCAAAATTATTACATACTACTTCATAAACAGTTCCCAAATCATGGAACATAAACTACCAATATATCCAGAAATGGATTGTCTAAAACAAGTAGTAAAAAAAAAAAAAAAAAAGTATTCAAAATACAAGATAGGAGTTTGCTTGAAAAATTTAAATTGAAACTGGTTATTAAATATAAATACAATTTCTTCAAATATAGGGGGGTGTTGTGCGTTTGCTTAGGGGAGCAGGCTATTGGACAGGAAAATTCTTCCTCCTCACTCTTCCACCATCCCAGACTTACTTACACTAGTCAACAGAAAAAATATTGTTAATATCAATCTGAAAAGTGATTCTCAAAAATCAGAGGCTTGATGTTGAATCAGGGGTGCATTATTTCATTGTTACCTAACTGAAACTTTGAAAGCACCAAACACATTACTGACAATCTCATTCTGATTCAGAACACCACCACTAAAAAAGGTAATTTATCACCATTTCTCATGATGGCTATTCAAAGGACTTATCAGTTATTTTCAGTCAAAACTAAAATAACAATAAAATACACTCTATAACAATCTTTTAGATAGGCAATGATGTGATATTGTGAAAGATCTTGGAAAAATATGGATTTTTTAAAAATTCCTTTCTACTTTAAATGGATTTGATTTTTTTTCCTGTTGTTTTAACATAGGGAAAATAAAAAAAAAAAAAAAACTAACCCTCACATAAAGGCATTAAAAGTACAGTTCGCTCCTGTGCTTTTGTCTTAATTTAAAATTCACTACTGAAAGGTTAGATTTCAGAAGCTTAATACAAATTTCACTGAATATTTTTTGTATTATCTTCTGTACCATACTGTGGTCTACCATGGTTTATTAAGCCATCCTTTCAGAACAGTAATATGGTTTTATTTTTCATATTGCTCTGCTTGTAAAACTAAATCAAAACGAAACCGATTTGGAGTGGAAGGTCAGAAGCACTTGCCATGACACTAGATGACACCACGACGTCACACAGGCACTATGATGATTACTCCCAGATAGCAGACCCCTTCTGCCATGAGAAGGAGGACTGGGGATCCTCAGACTAGCTTCCCATCTGTTTGACATACAGGTGTTTCAGTACCCATGTTTCAAGAAAATGGCTAGCACAAGGAAATGTTAACATATCTGTCTGTCTCCACCTCAGCTAGACAAAATGAAAGTCTTTTTCTATTCTGTTACATAGCAGGCAGAAACTGCAAGCAGAGCACACGTGCAGCAGTCACAGCTGCAGACAATACTCATTCAAAGGCTGTCATTTGCTCTCTTCAGCAATCCCAGCCATGCCTGAGCTGGCCCAGCTGCCTTCAGCCCCTGCTTGCTCAGGAGGATTGGAAGCACGTATGTGGGCAGGGGACAGTGCGGTGTCAGCACATGTTGAGCAAGTCCTGGAGAAGGAAGGCCTTAGGTACAAGGTGAACTGAGTTAGCCATGGTGCTGCAGAGGCAGGTGCTCCAACATGCTCTTCAGATACGGGCAGCTTTGCAGCACACCCAGCATCGGGGGCTGGCCTTCAGAGGTACCATGAAAGCTGCTGTGAGCACTGAAAAAAAACAGCTGCTTGTTTTCTGAGATACAAAATTTGTAAGAAAACAATATTTTCTTCTCTGTGTTTAGGCCAATGTATGTGACAATTCATATGTCGTACAGGGAGGAACTGTCTGTCATACAACAAGCACTGATAGATTCTTATCTATAGATAAAAATAAGTAGTGCAATGAAAAGGTGAGGTTGATTAAAAAATCCTAACATTTATCATGAGTTCACAAGCATTGCTCTTTGTTTACCTATATATTCTAACACTCTTGCTGCATAGTATAGCCATAGTAAAAATTAACTTTTCACAAAGCTCTTTTAAGTAAAATGTGTGACTTGAGAGAAAATGTAAAAGACGTGTGTTTTTGATTTGTTATTTTGCTTCTGCCTAGGAATGTGTGTCAACAGCTACATGAATCATTTTTAATTTCAAGGCCTTGAAATTCACCCTGAGGACTCCTGTCAGAAAGAAAGGATCTTCAAAGTTAAAAGAAGAAAATATTAAAAACACAGCAACATTGTAGCTGTCATCTGGCAACAGCTGTTAGTTGTATTATTAATCCAAAATGAATCAGGAATTAAAAAAAAAAAAAAAAAAATTATTGGATTTTGACAACACAGCCTAACACAACACTTCACAGATGTGGTGGAAAACCCACAAGGAACCCTGGGGAGGTTAGAGCACTCCAAAACTTTTGCCAGCAACTTTCTGTTAAAAGGAGGACAAAATTCGTGCAAAGCAAAGGAACCACAGAAAGGAACCACATTCAAAGGAGAGGTATCTGTGAGTCCTTCATCTCTTGCATGGTTAATTGATCAAGATAAATACAGTCAATACCCTATTCCATTAATTTACTGTTTATTTCAACAGGAGATATGTGATAATGGGTATCTGATGGTCAGTAAAAAAAATTTCTATCCCTGGATGTTGCTCATATGAGAAACAAGAAATTAATTGCCCCTCATTGGCCATTTGCCGAGGCGATCGGCTCCGGGGCAGACGCGTTCTGCAGCGGAGCGGGGGATCGGGCCAGGCAGGGCTAATTTTTCCGGCATCGAGCCTACTTGAGGGAGCCGCCAGGACCCGGCAGCCCTCGTGAGGGAGGCTGACAAGGCGTAGGCAGAGCCAGCAGCATCCCCTCCCCGGCCATTCAAAAGCTGCCCCTAGGGAGTGTGGGCGACCAGGGCGGGCAAACAGGGCGTGGCGCGTCAGAAGGGAGTGGCGCGGCAGTTAGCACGGCAGTTCGCGCAGGAAGGGCAGAGCGCTCCCCCTACACACAAACAACACCTCCTTAACAACAGCCGTAGCTAGGTGATAATGGTCTCCACCTGGCACGGCGCGCTCTCCAGGAAGTCGGTACACACCCAGACCGACTACCCTTTAAAAAATGCCGCAGTTCAGGTCACCGGATGAGGGTAGTACCTGAGCCTGTTGCTGCCATCGGCGGGAGGCAGAGAAACTGCGTGCGTGAGGTGCGAGCAGGTGGATGACCTGGTCCGCATGATGGCAGATAGGATCAAGGGGGAGGTGGAGAGGTTGAGGGATATCAGCGAGTGTGAGCGGGAGATAGACTGGTGGAGTAACTCCCTGCAGGGCCTCAAGGAGAGGTATCGAGGTGAGACACCCCAAATGGGGGTGGACCCCCTGCCCTGCTGCCGTCGGGCAGAGGGAGGGGACCTGGGAGTTGAGGAGGAGTGGAGACAGGTCCCTGCTCGACATCGCAGGCGATGCCCTCCCCTTCCGGCCCCACCTTCCCAGGTGCCCTTGCACAACAGGTTTGAGGCCCTAGAGCTCGACAGACCAGTAGCTGAGGAAGAGGTAGCAAGTGTTCCCAGGAGGATGCCTAGGGCAAGAAGTTCGACTCCACGCCTAAGGACTGCCTCCACCAGGACAGAAAGAAGGGTGATTGTTGTTGGAGACTCTATTCTTAAGGGAACAGAGGGCCCTATTTGTCGGCCTGACCCTACCCGTAGGGAAGTCTGCTGCCTCCCTGGGGCCAGGGTCAGGGACGTTGCCAGGAACCTTCCCAACCTGGTTCGCCCCTCTGACTATTACCCTCTTTTGATAGTCCAGGCGGGCAGTGAGAACATCGAAGAGAGAAGCCTCAAGGCTATCAAACGAGACTTTAGGGGGCTGGGTCGGTTAGTGGATGGAGCGGGAGTGCAGGTGGTGTTTTCATCTATCCCTATGGTGGCAGGGAGGGGTACAGAGAGGACACGGAAAGCCCACCTGTTAAACACGTGGCTCCGGGGCTGGTGCCAACGCAGAAATCTTGGGTTTTTTGATCATGGGGCACTTTACTCAGCACCTGGCCTGATGGCCGCAGACGGGTCCCTGTCTTTTAGGGGAAAAAGGATCCTGGGCCAGGAGCTGGCGGGGCTCATTGAGAGGGCTTTAAACTAGGTAAGATGGGGGATGGGGCTGAAGCTAGGATTGTTGGGGCTGTGCCAGGGGGAACGATGGCAAGGCTGGAGGATAAGGCAATGGCCCAGCTGAAGTGCATCTACACCAATGCACACAGCATGGGTAACAAACAGGAGGAGCTGGAAGCCATCATGCAGCAGGCAGGCTACGACTTGGTTGCCATCACGGAGACGTGGTGGGACCACTCTCATGACTGGAGTGCTGCAATGCCTGGCTATAAGCTCTTTAGAAGGGACAGGCAGCACAGAAGGGGTGGTGGTGTGGCTCTCTATATTAGAGAGTCTTTTGAGGTTGTAGAACTCGAGGCTGGGAATGACAATGTCGAGTCCCTTTGGGTTAGGATCGGCAGGGACAACAAGGCTAGTGTCCTGGTCGGGGTCTGCTATAGACCACTGAACCAGGATGAGGAGACGGATGAGGAACTCTACAGGCAGCTGACAGAAGCTGCGAAATCTTCAGCTCTTGTACTCGTGGGGGACTTCAACTTCCCTGACATATCCTGGAAGCACAACACAGCCCTGAGAAAGCAGTCTAGGAGGTTTCTGGAGAGCGTGGAAGATAGCTTCCTGACGCAGCTGGTTAGTGAACCTACCAGGGGTGGTGCCCCGCTAGACCTTCTCTTCACAAACAGAGAAGGACTGGTGGAGGATGTGATTGTTGGGAGCTGTCTCGGGCAGAGTGACCACGCAATGGTGGAGTTCACTATTCTTGGCGAGGCCAGGAAGGGGACCAGTAAAACCGCTGTATTGTACTTTCGGAGGGCTGACTTTGAGCTGCTCAGGACACTGGTTGGTGGAGTCCCTTGGGAGGCAGTTCTGAAGGGCAGAGGGGTCCAGGAAGGCTGGGCGCTCTTCAAGAGGGAAATCTTAATGGCGCAGGAACTGTGTGTCCCCACGTGCCCAAAGACGAGCTGGCGGGGAAGAAGACCAGCCTGGCTCAACAGAGAATTGTGGCTTGATCTTAGGAGAAAAAAGAGGGTTGATAATCTTTGGAAAAGTGGGCAGGCCACTAGGGAGGACTATAAGGATGTAGCGAGGCTGTGCAGGGACAAAATTCGGAAGGCCAAAGCACATCTGGAGCTCAATCTGGCTACTGCCGTTAAAGATAACAAAAAACGTTTCTATAAATACATCAACGCAAAACGGAGGACTAAGGAGAATCTCCATCCTTTACTGGATGCGGGGGGAAACTTAGTTACAAGAGATGAGGAAAAGGCGGAGGTGCTCAATGCCTTCTTTGCCTCAGTCTTTAGCGGCAATACCGGTTGTTCTCTGGATACTCAGTACCCTGAGCTGGTGGAAGGGGATGGGGAGCAGGATGTGGCCCTCACTATCCATGAAGAACTGGTTGGTGACCTGCTACGGCACTTAGATGTGCACAAGTTGATGGGACCGGATGGGATCCACCCAAGGGTACCGAGAGAACTGGCAGAGGAGCTGGCCAAGCCGCTTACCATCATATATCGGCAGTCCTGGCTATCAAGGAAGGTCCCAGTCGACTAGCGGCTAGCAAACGTGACGCCCATCTACAAGAAGGGCTGGAGAGTAGACCCAGGGAACTATAGGCCTGTCAGTTTGACCTCAGTGCCAGGGAAGCTCATGGAGCAGATCCTCCTGAGAGTCATCATGCAGCATTTGCAGGGCAAGCAGGCGATCAGGCCCAGTCAGCATGGGTTTATGAAAGGCAGGTCCTGCTTGACGAACCTGATCTCCTTCTATGACAAAGTGACGCGCTGGGTGGATGAGGGAAAGGCTGTGGATGTGGTCTACCTTGACTTCAGCAAGGCTTTTGACACCGTCTCCCACAGCATTCTCCTCAAGAAACTGGCTGCTCGTGGCTTGGACTGGCGTACACTTCGTTGGGTTAGAAACTGGCTGGATAGCCGGGCCCAAAGAGTCGTGGTGAATGGAGTCAAGTCCAGTTGGAGGCCGGTCACTACTGGCGTCCCCCATGGCGCGGTGCTGGGGCCAGTCCTCTTTAATATCTTCATCGATGATCTGGATGAGGGCATTGAGTGCACCCTCAGTAAGTTTGCAGATGACACCAAGTTAGGTGCGTGTGTCGATCTTCTTGAGGGTAGGAAAGCTCTGCAGGAGGATCTGGATAGGCTGCACCGATGGGCTGAGGTCAACTGCATGAAGTTCAACAAGGCCAAGTGCCGGGTCCTGCACCTGGGGCGCAATAACCCCAAGCAGAGCTACCGGCTGGGAGAGAAATGGTTGGAGAGCTGCCAGGCAGAGAAGGACCTGGGAGTGATGGTGGATAGTCGGCTGAATATGAGCCAGCAGTGTGCTCAGGTAGCCAAGAAGGCCAACGGCATCCTGGCTTGTATCAGGAACAGTGTGACCAGCAGGGCTAGGGAGGTGATCGTCCCCCTGTACTGGGCTCTGGTGAGGCCGCACCTCGAGTACTGTGTTCAGTTTTGGGCCCCTCGCTACAAGAAGGACATCGAGGTGCTTGAGAGAAGGGTGACGAAGCTGGTGAGGGGTCTGGATAACAAGTCCTACGAGGAGCGGCTGAGGGAGCTGGGCTTGTTCAGCCTGGAGAAGAGGAGGCTCAGGGGTGACCTTATCGCTCTTTTTAGGTACCTCAAGGGAGGCTGTAGCGAGGTGGGGGTTGGTTTGTTCTCCCACGTGCCTGGTGACAGGACGAGGGGGAATGGGCTTAAGTTGAGCCAGGGGAGTTTTAGGTTAGATGTTAGAAAGAACTTCTTTATGGAAAGGGTTGTGAGGCATTGGAACAGGCTGCCCAGGGAAGTGGTGGAGTCACCATCCCTGGAAGTCTTCAAAAGACGTTTAGATGTAGAGCTTAGGGATATGGTTTAGTGGGGACTGTTAGCGTTAGGTCAGAGGTTGGACTCGATGATCTTGAGGTCTCTTCCAAGCTAGAAATTCTGTGATTCTATACCTATAAAGAACAACACATCCTGAGATAAACACACGGACAGTAAATATGTATCACCCGTCTCTCTAAACCTACACCTGAAAGTCACAGCCTAATAATTTATGTTTCAATTCACAATTATTTAAGATTTAACTTTACTTAGGCCTTTCTCTGAAAGACAAGCAACTCCAAAAATGTGTATTTCAAACTTTTTAAAAAATTATCAGCTGTTGACTTTTTGTACAGTCACTGTTTCAGCAGTGCAGGTTTTAAAAAAATCTACTTGGAAGACCTTTATCATGGAAATAATATTTGAAAGGAAAAAAAAATGTGAAGAGCAGTGGACAGAAAGAATTTTACAAGAATGATGAATATTGATGTTATGTCATGAAAAAGCATTTTAAAATCAATGCCAAATCTAACTTATTAAACACATACTTTTGCATTATTACACACTTATATTGCACTTGCTCGTATTTTTCTGACTTACTGTGATGTCAGTTGAACAAGGAGACGGCATATAAAAATAAGATAAACACATCTACATGCCAATTAAGAAATGAATGCTTTATGTAATTTAAAGCATAACTTTGTTAAATAAGATTATTACTAAATATATTTTTGTAGCATACCACTCTTCGGTAGTTTAGAAAAAGAATATTTTTCCCATCATTTTTTTGCCTCATTTTATCTTATGTGATAGTTTAGAGGTGATATTTTAATATTATAAATATATATAACTAATAAGTCACCATGGCAGTGATTACATAAAATAATTTGCTGATACACCTTAATGCACGATATTACTTTTACTACTTCAGTATACCTTGCAACTGTTGGTTTGCCAGAGCATTCTGAAACTCTTGCAGAACATACTGCACTACACAAATTTGAGATGCATCTGCTGACACACATTGTCCACACCAGTGAGAATCCCTTGGAGACGGTATTACATCTAATCCAATTCAATCTATTTAACAAAACAGAGGCTTAGACAAAAATAAAAAATAAAAAATAAAATAAAAAGTCTGAGTTTCTTATGCTTGTCTTAAAGTTGTCTTCTTTTTCCAAACTACAAAGTAAGCTAGATATTTAGCATCCACTATAAAGGCATCCACTTGCAAAAAGGCTTCCTCTGTACAGAACAGAACAATACTGCATTGAAACAAACATAAAAGATCAGTGAAATAAACATACCGTATGCTCTTTCAGTGATCCAGTTACTTTTACAGAATATTATGGCTCAAGTGAACAACCCATTTCACTGCCATATTAACTTTTTGTCAGAACTGATTAAAAATGGATTAAAGACAAGACTTGAGAAATGTATTTAAGGGAAAGGACGTGCATTTTGTTACCAGTCCTTGCCATTTCATATTGAACGCAAGAACCTGCAGAAAATCTCATCATAAAGAGATATCCTTCAAGAAGAAACGACTTTGATAAGTCCCTCATTTTATTTTCATCTTCCATTCAAGTGAAGCCTAACTCATATCATGGCTATATATATATATGGAACTGCTGCATGTTCTGCCCAAATACTTTTAGATGTAATCTATTGATCTAAAATTTATTTCTTGAAAGAAGAGTTTGTGAGAGAGCAAAACGTAATTTAATCTACCCTCTTCCCTTAGGACTGTTCTCCTGATGGCTAGATCTTCTTCTGGGACTGCAGCAGTTTACTGAGTTCCAGGAAGGCTTCAACTCTTAGAGCTTCCTTAATATTACAGATGGAATTGACTTCTTCCTTATAAATATCATAAGCTTTATCTCACAATACTATGTAACCAAAATACCAATAGTCTTATGGACCAGTTAAGGAAAAAGGAAGAGGAAAAGCATTTTCAGAATATTTTAATACATAATCATAACAACAAATATTATTCATAATATCATCCTTTAATCCTGAAATGTGTACTAAGAGAAAAACAAGATAAAACTGTATAGGAAGAAACAAAAGGCTTCCTTGAGGACATAAATTGAATGTTTCTGAGGTAAAATTAATGATGTACTCCTCTTGTAATCCTGTACGACTTTCAATAGCAGAATCTCTACCTATTGTTTAAATTTCCACATAAGTTATGTACTGGCTGGGAATTTGAACCCCTTTGTTTGCCTGAGGGATGTTCACACGTTACAAAATGTGAAGGAAAATAGACCTTTGTTGACAGTGATACTTGCAAAAATATCATAGAAACTTAAGTGGCTGGCGGCTCCCTGAGGCCAGGCATGAGGAGCGTGGGATGTCCCTGGGTGGGCCAGGCAGGGCCCGCAGGCGGCACGCCAGGAGCACGGGACTGGGGGCCCCAGCCGGCCGAGGCCAGGCTTCGCTGTGAGCCTGTGGGTGGGCCCAGCTAGACAGAAGCCATGTCTGGGCAGGGCAGGGCTGTGGGGAGCTGGAGCCCAGCCCTGATGCAGCCTCAGTGGGGCAGGGGCTGGTGGCCCTAGGTCTGCTAGGGGGTGTTAGTGCACTCCAGACCATGACAAACAGAATGGCAAGTTTATATGGAAATTTGGAAAGAGCAAATGAAGATAAAAGCTTTGATTTGGTAACATAATTGTGCCTTTGTCATGTAAAAAGTCCAGTTCCAGATACAGCGATGGACAAATGGTGATCAATCTTACCCTTAGGGGAAAAAACAAACAAACAAACACAAAAACAAACCTTCTATTATCATTTAGTGATTAAGTGAAAGAAAATATCCGTAAGTAAAGATATATAAAAAGAAAACAGTACTGAAGAGTATCCTGTTCTGAAAGCAAAGATACAGAGTCTCAGGAAATGTAGTTACAGCCTATCCTAACTTTAAATTTACAAATATGATGGCAAATTATAGTGACAATTACAAAACATGAGGAAAAATTGCTGGTTATTATGTTCAGAGTCTACCTGTACTCTTAAGCTTACTGGGCTGCTTCTGTTGCTGCTGATGGGCTTGGCAAAGATGGCAAGGGATGGAGCATGGCAGGGGCTGGAAATGTACTCTGGGACAAGATGAGAAAATATGGGCACCACATAAGGGAAACCAGGAAATCCTATTGTCAGGCTTTATGTTCCCCCTTAATATAGACACCAACTTTGTGAACGATGCCAACTAAATACTGACAGGACAAATACTAACATACAGCTGATAAAGTCAAATTTCCTAGACAGATCACACTTTTGTTGATGGTCTGTGGAGGTGGTTTCTCTTTCCCCTCCTACTCAGATAAGAACTGAATTATAGATGTCTCTCAAAAGTCACATTTGTTATTATCATATTTTTTTATCATATTTTAAACTAGGGCAAAATTGCTCCAATCTTCCAATTATTTTTTTTTTTTTTAAGTAGAGGGACAATTGATATGGAGCTGATAAAGCTTCCGTTCACCTTTTGGAGGAAGTATCTCTACTGCAGTTCAATTATATTTGCTGGAAAATATTTATTGAAAAGCATTGTCTTTATACATAAGCTTTGGAAAAGCATCATCTCTATACTAGATTTGCTGTTCTGTATAGTCTATTGCAAGACAAGATGTTATCAGCTACTTTTATTCAGATTGTAACTGAAAATCCATGCATTGCTCTGAAATACAAAGATTGATGGGAAAACAGATACATACTTACTGATCTATGACTATGCATAAATTATATTCTGAGAGTAGCTGTGGTTTTAAGTCACTCCCATTTTTAAAGAGTAGAATGGAGGACCCAAGGAACTACAGACGGGTGACCCTCACCTCTGTGCCTGGCAAGATCATGGAACAGATCCTCCTAGAAGCAATGTCAAGGAATATGCAAGACAATGAGGTGATCCAAGACAGCCAGAACAGCTTTACCAAGGACAAATCCTGCCTCATCAACCTGGTGGCATTCTACGACAGAGTGACTACATCAGTTGACAAAGGAAGACTGACCGATGTCATCAACCCAGACTTCTGCAAGGTCTTTGATACAGTCCCAGGTGACATCCTGGTCCCCAAACTGGAGAGAGATGGATTTGATGGATGGACCATTCAGTGGATAAGGAGTTGAAGGTCACACCCAGAGAGTGGTGATCATTGGCTCTATGTCCAAGTGGAGGGTAGTGACGAGTGGTATACCGTAGGGGTCTGTCCTAGGATTGGTATTGTTTAATATCTTTACCAATGACATAGACAGTGGGATGGGACCACCAAGCTGTGTGGTGCAGTCGATACAACAGAAGGGATGCCATCCAAAGGGACCTGGACATGCTTGAGAATTGGGCCCAAATGAACCTAATGAGGTTCAACAAGTCCAAGTCCAAGGTGCTGCACCTGAGCCAGGACAATCCCAGACACGAGTCTGGGAGAAGAACGTACTGGGAGAAGAACTTACTGAGAGTAGCCCTGCAGAAAAGGACTTCAGGGTTCTGGTGGACAAAAAGCTCGACATGAACCAGCACTATGCTCTTGCAGCCCAGAAAGCCAACTGCGTCCTGGGCTGCATAAAAAGAGGAGTAGCCACCAGGTCAAGGGAGGTGACTGTCCCCTTCTGCTCAGTCCTTGTTAGAACGTGTCCAGAGGAGGGCCAAGAAGATGATCAAGGGGCTGGAGCACCTCTACTGTGAAGACAGGCTGAGAGAACTGGGGATGTTCAGCCTACAGAAGAGAAGGCTCCAGTGTGACCTCTTTGCAGCCTTTCAGTACCAAGAGGACTTACAAAAAAGATGGAGAATAACTATTTGCTTAACCAGATTATATCAGGACAAGGGGGAATGGTCTTAAACTAAAAGAGGATAGATTTAGATTAGAGATTAGGAGGAAATTCTTCACTCTGAAGGTGGTGAAGCAATTGAACAGAGAGGTTGTGGATGCCCCGTCCCTGCAGGTGTTCAAGACCAGGCTTGATGGGGCCTTTTCCAACCTGATCTAGTGAGTGGCATCCCTGCCCATGGCAGAGGGGTTGGATTTAGATGATCTTTGAGGTCCCTTCCAACCCAAGCCATTTTATGATTCTATGATTTTATGACTTGTGTGCATTTTAAAAATCAGCATTTATATGCAACTTCTAAAGGAACAGTATCCTCCATCAATTCCAAATGCCTTGTTTCCTTTTCACAAGTGTAGCACCATTGGTCTTTCATTGCCTCCAGGTTGAATAAAATGTAATTTCTCAAAATAAAAAACATAAAAATGTGAACTTATTCATGAACTTATAAAAGCAATAGCATTATTAACACAATATAATATTTAAAAAAATAAAAATAAAAGAGAGAGAGAGAGAGAGAGAGAGAGAGGAGAGAAGTTCAGCCATTTAATAAATATGTAACCACTTTGTCTCCAACCACAGATATTTTAGCATTACCAAACCAGCAGCTTCTGGAATAGTACTTCAATATTGCTCCCTCCCGTTTTCATTGCCACTGCAGAATCTCATTGCCACCCTTTAACTTAATTTCTGAAATTATCATCCCCAATAATACCAATACCCACAATAACTTGTGGAAGGGAAAATTGAATTGGGAAAGGGAGTGTGGATCATGAGCAGAGAATAAGGCATCTCAATGCTTTGTTCTAAATCTTCATTTCAGTCCTTCAGCCAAAAAAAAATAAGGGGGAGAAGAAGGAGGGGGAAGAAGACTCAATGTCCCAGTAATTCTTTCTTGTAGAATTAGAGATACCACTAGGATGCCACTGTCTAGAAGAAGGACACCTAATAACACAATTAAAGGCAGTAAAGTCATTGCTTAGTTCCACAGCATTACAGTGATCTGTAATGTATTGCTAGCACGTGGACTGGTCCTTGGGCACAGTCTTTAAAGATAGTGTAGTGCATTAATCTTCTGAGTCAGTCTCCTGACTCTCATCCCAGTTGAGCTAAAAATTACACTAATGTATGTGGTTTTAGGGTGAAATCTTACTCATTCCTGTTCCCTCAAGTTGAACACAGTCTATCACACATGCAATTTCCACACTTTGTTTGGATGGGATATTAGCTTTCCTTGTCTAAAAACAAAGGAGTAATGGTGCATATTATCTCTTCTGAAAAGTTTGAAGACATGGAGAGAAATACCTGTTCATACAATTAATCATTTTCAGGAAAAAAAAAAAAAAAAGGAAAAAAAAAAAAAAGACATGTAATAGATACTTACAATGAAACTCTTTTCTCACACCAATATCATTATCTTTTGTAATAGATACAGCATAGTAGTTTAGACCTTCAGGGAAAGAAAGAAAGAAAGAAACAAACAAACAAAAAAAAACCAGCAGGCTATTCTCCTCAGTATATCTAAAAAGACGTGAAAGTCTAGAAATATGGAAAAGCAAGCTTAATAAACATAAACATCAGGGAACCTTTTACAACGGCCCATAGAATATACATGTAAAAGCAAAACCTGGTAATGGAGAGCAGATAGCAATTTTTTGCATCTATAAGAAAGACTGTGAAGGATAAAGCAACAGACTCTAGACTATATGATTGTGTATATCTCACTGGTTTCACATCAAGACTTTAAAACTGGTTGAACAAACACAGCACTTCATCAGGCATTATATTTTGTTGAAAGTATAAAGATATATCTGTGTATTTACAAATAAAAGTCTATAATTTTTTTTTTTTTTTTAAAGAGTGTCTACCAACAAAAGGAACACAGTTGCCACACTGACAATTAGAAGTTACAGAGTTGTGGAAGCATGTGTTGATTCCTCATTTTTTAACTTTTCTTTTTGTTTGCAGGGGGTGGAGGGGAGGGAGGGAAGTATAACTGGTGGTTGAGAACAAATGCACATACTAGTTGTTTGGAACAGTGAATGACAAAAGTCACAAGCACAGAAACAACAGCAGAACAACCAAGGATGAGTTTCTTCCTGATTTCTGAAATAAATCTCCAATACACAGTGAGACTCCTAGGAGAGGGAAAACAAGGTTACAACATCCGGTAATCTTTTTGCCCTTGCTTTTAGGGCTCTTTTCCTTCCATTTTAACTATATGATTGATGTTGGAAGAGATAGTGGTGGTAGATAGTGGTAACCCATAAAGAAAGTGCAGAGGCAGAACATTGGTACTGCTGTTATGAGCTGAAGAGTGGTCAATCTCCCTCTGCTCCTCAAACCCTTGCTCCAGCAGGCAGACCATAAAATCTCCTTGGGGCAGATCTCTTGTTAGTACTTAAAATCCAAATCCAAACGACATTACAATATTTATATTACTCTCTGCTGTTAGCTGCCAGTTGACACCCTCAAGTAAGTGTTCATGACAATATTTTTAGATGAAGCATTTATTTCTGTCCCTTTGGGAATTAAGAAGCGTATTGCACAGTACCTGACAGAATTAGAAGAAAGAAGTAAGACTCCTATTTTGATCCTGAATTCCTGTGATTTTCTTGACAACAAATGGTACGCTTTGGTAAGGATATATACTAGAAATATCATTTCAGAAATTCCTTGGAGGAAAATAAACACATGAACACTTGAGCATGAAATGCAGTTCTTACAACTTCAAGATAAAAAGTATGGTATACATGCACAAAAATAAATTCATTTTAAAGTTAATTACACACATTTAGCAAGATACAGAGCTAATAAAAGGAACTCAAATTTCAGCATGATTCTCCACTGTGACCTCATCTTGATACTAAGCAGGAACCAATCGCATTTAATTAAGTTGGAGTCTTTACTAGCAGCTATAAAAAAAATGGCTTGCAATGCAAGTTCAAGTGAGATTTTGAATTTTCTCTATAGCTAATCTACTTGCCTAACAAACAGAATGTGTATGAGCAAAATTTTATGATTAATGCAATTGCCCTTACTATTTTTTTTATAAATTTAGTTACTGAGCAACAACATTTTAAGAGCCTATGTGTAAAAACTGTGATAGAAGAGGTTAAGTTTACTTTCAGACCACTGTAGGAACTTGGGCATTAACTGCTATCTTAGGAGTTTTGGGAGTTAGGGAAACATCACGAAATACTCCTTTACATCATAGGCATTCAGTTTATGTATGATACTAATGGCCATAAGGCCATTAAAATAATATTGGAGATTCTCAGCATGAAGCAAAGAGATTGCTAAACACAGGAATCTCCAGTTTCAGTTAGCACTCTAATATGTACCAACTTGCATATCAGCATGGCATCATTAACCCCAATAAACATGTTTATTTTAAACAGATGTCACCAAGACAGATATTTCAACTAAAAGGAGTACAATTTATTATTCTTTCCTTTTTATGTCAGAAATAGGGATGCTTCTTCAAGTAAGCTGCACAATTTGATTTCTGAAACAATTTTACTACCTAATAGTTTCCTCTGTACAGCAGAGACATTGAGTCATGAAGTGCCTTAAGATTACTCTAGTTAGCACAGTAGATTCTTAAAAGGAATACCACAACAGACTATTCTACTAAAGCATACAAAGAACACTCTTTCTTATTGTACTGCAAAGTCTAAGGAATTCCTCCAATATAAAATATTATCTTTAAATGAAGAAATGAGGCAGATGTTAATCCACTAAATCCAGAGTTATTACCTCTGTATTCATTTTAGCATATTTCATCAATTAACAATGTTGTGTTCTAAGTATTTGTATTTATCAGTATCATACCTATGAATAACGTTATAGATTATCAACAGTTTTTTTCTTGTTTCCCAAAACAAATGTGTGTACACTTGCATGCTTTAAATTAACACTCTACAGATTATAATGCCACCAGATATTCCAGTCCCACATGAACTCTGCCAAGAAGGTTAAAAATGAATAAGAAGAACAGTTACAGTTGAAAATGAAAGTCAAGATTTTCAAGGTTTGCTCATTTTGTGCTCATGAGGAATATCTCTGTATTTGAAGGCATCTGTCCACCCACTGACTATATTACCTGTCATGTGCTCTCCACCAAGTACCATACTAGAGAAGTAGTGAATGGGTCATTTCTTATAGGCATCTTTGAAGCCATTATTCATATTATTGTGAAGACAGAAAGCAGAGGGAGGTTGACACTCTTCTCACACTTCATAATTAGCCATAATTATTCAATTCAAGGCTAAACATGTTTCTCTCCCACCACACCAATGCCTACAAACAAAATGAATAAAACTACAAGCCCTAGAGCCGATCACCTGAAAACCTAATGATTCTTAGGAGTTGCCAAAACTGATAGCCTGATGGAGGTAAGGCTTCTGCTACTCCTTGATTTTAATCTATGATTAAGAAGCAGCAGTGGGGCAGTGTGTCCTCCCAACAGGCACACACACACACGCTAAACATACACACAGCAGGTGGCACACAGACAGAAATACTTAACACCAAAACACAAGTGGGATGGACAACCTCATCCTGTTTCCTTCCCTGCCTGCTCAGGATGAAGACCTATTTAAGCGGAACACAAACGTGCTCAACCGGTACCCACACATATCCAGCTTCAGACACCCCATTAACCTAGTAAGTGGTACCTCGATCCCCAGGCAAAGAGGCCTCTCAGTCAACATGGAGACCTTACAGTCACTCTGGTAGCTGGTCTGGACCTCTTGGCTCCTCCAACAACCAACTCTTGAACCCTCTGGTTTCTCAGGCATCTGGCCCAGACTTTGGGCCATGTGAATATCCAGAACCCAAGCTACTTATCCTACTTGCTGATCAGTCTAGCTTGATGCTCAGCAGTGACAACACACTGACATACACACCTATGTAATATGCACATGCTCTGCACTCTCCACTTGCTGGCACCGCAGACACATGGGCCCCTCTGACCCATCTGTCCAGCTCCTGTTGCTGGCATTTAAACCTCCACACACACATGCACAGAGACAGAAAGTCTCTTCACCCAGGAAAATGGTTAGAAAGACAGCATAATAACATACAGGACAGACTGCACTGATCAAGCACAGGATACAAACAGACAACAGTACTGAGCAGGAGCCTGTTTACACACGACCGGTCCCCTTTGTCCCCTTACGCCATTATTTTCCCTTGCTTTTTCCTCCCTCATCTGTCTCAGCCCCTCCATTTCTCTTCCAGTGGTCCTTCCTCTAAACATTCCAGAATAAGTCTAGTGCAATACCATGATGCTCTTCCCTGCATCCTATAACATGTCCCACACCCTGTAGGTAGTAGGTCCCTCAGCCTCTCCTGTTGCTGACTCCTCATGATGGGTTTCACCCCTGGACTATAGGGCTAAGGCTCAGCCCAGTATTGATTACCCAGATGGGGAATTACCTGGGGGTTGCTCCCTGTGTGCTGCATCTCTGCGCTCCTTTGTGTGAGCTAAAACAAGCCTTTTATCAGATAAGCCAACAACGATGTTCTTTTGCCAACAACACAGCTCTAAAGTTATTATTCTTGAGGTGGCCAAGTATTATATTTTAGATGCATGAATTCTCAAATATCCACCCTATTTAAGCCATTTTAAACCAAGCTAATAAAAATCTATAATTCTAAAGTCTCTGAATAGTAAGTTGTTCAGAACCAATCTGAAGAAGCACTAAATTAGAGGCAGAAAACTTAAGATTAGCATTTACACTACAGCCATGAACAGCTTAATGTCTGTATCTGATAGCTCCAAGAAGCTTTACCAACAGCTACAAGAGATCCTTAGACTTCTCAAAAGTTACATTCAATCACAAATGTTGAAACCTTTCACCTTCTCACTTTTTCCTTGCTACGGCCCTTCTACTTCTTTCTTGTAAGGGAAGCTTGTGAATGCCGCTGTAAATTCAAAAAATTTTTGGAGAAAAAATAATTAAGATGAAATTGAACAATTCAAACTGTTGAAAAATAGGTCACAGAAATGCTTGCAGATTCAGAAGTGATGCATTTCGAAAATTAGTGTTTTAAACCCAGAAATTCAACACAAAATTTCATAGAATCATAGAATATCCTGAGTTAGAAGGGACCCTTAAGGATCATCAAGTCCAACTCTTGACACCGCACAGGTCTACCCAAAAGTTCAGACCATGTGACTAAGTGCACAGTCCAATCTCTTCTTAAATTCAGACAGGCTCGGTGCAGTGACCACTTCCCTGGGGAGCCTGTTCCAGTGTGCAACCACCCTCTCTGTGAAGAACCCCCTCCTGATGTCAAGCCTAAATTTCCCCTGCCTCAGCTTAACCCCGTTCCCGCGGGTCCTGTCACTGGTGTTAATGGAGAAAAGGTCTCCTGCCTCTCGACACCCCCTTACGAGGAAGTTGTAGACTGTGATGAGGTCTCCCCTCAGCCTCCTCTTCTCCAGGCTGAACAGGCCCAGTGACCTCAGCCGTTCTTCGTACGTCTTCCCCTCCAGGCCTTTCGCCATCTTCGTAGCCCTCCTCTGGACACTCTCCAACAGTTTCATGTCCTTTTTATACTGTGGTGCCCAGAACTGCACACAGTACTCGAGGTGAGGCCGCACCAGCGCAGAGTAGAGCGGGACAATCACCTCCCTTGACCTACTAGCGATGCCGTGCTTGATGCACCCCAGGACACGGTTGGCCCTCCTGGCTTCCAGGGCACACCGCTGGCTCATATTCAACTTGCTGTCTACCACGACCCCCAGATCCCTCTCTTCTAGGCTGCTCTCCAGCGTCTCATCGCCCAGTCTGTATGTGCAGCCTTTCACATTTCATAGTGAAACACTCTATTATTCAAGATTTTCCAATAATTTCCAATATTCTACTTCCCATTTCTTCACACCAAATTAAATTAAGTGCTATTCTGGAATTATGAAAAGACAACTTAAAACAAAAAGCTTACTCCATTTTTATTTCACTGTTTCACTGTCTACTTACCTCATTCCTTCCCCATATAAGCATACTAATAAAGAATCAACAATATTTTCGTATTCTGTACACATATTTAAAACAATTTAAGTTCATAGATGTTATTAAATCCCTGTCAAGGCCTAAGGCTTTGGGAGTGAAAATATACTTCCATCTGCTTTCTTTATAACAGACACAAATAGATGCAGATATAACAATATTACTTTCTTTTGTGATATAGACCTGGTACTGAAAACACCCATCATGGTTCTTCACTGACTAAATAACAGCTCCAGACTACAAGTTCCACACTATACCAAATAAAAAAATAGGCCATTGCCTCAGAGTGACAAAACATAAATTAGAAATGTAGCCCAGGGTTGTATTTCTAAATAAAACAAAGGCAGAGAGTGCTTGAGCACTGTACCACTGATTTACTCTCCCTCTTAATTGTCAACATGTACTCCAGAATGCTGTTAACCTGTGTCAGCTAGCAGTCTCCCAGACTGTATCCACACATAGCCAGGTAAGGTGTGTGTCAGTGGTCACTCCCAGTAAACGGCATGATCAGGACTACAACAGGTTTGCCTCCAAGCAGTTTATACAGTCCTTCAACACTACTTTGTCAGGCTTTGCACTCTTAGGCCTTCCTAATGTGTTCAAAAATTCATAGAATAATTTAGGTTGAGAAAGACATCTAGGGGTCATCTAGTCCAGCCTCCTATTCAAAGGAGGTGTAGTCTCAAAGCCAGCTCAGGTGGTAAAAATGCATTTCTCTTCTACTGAAGCAAGTGCATGCCTCCAAAATCCACACAGATTAACGAACACAAGTAATGACACTTAACTGTAAAAAAACATTACAGTGAAAACTATTATACTACACTGAATTCGGCACAATTTAAAAATAATTTTCTTCCATACGGTCAGTGTAGGAACCACAATAGATACATGAGTATAAAGAATGTGATTCTTTCAACTCAGCATTAAAGGTTTCATATGGAAAGAGAAAACAGTTTAAAAGTTCAAATGAAGAAAAAAAAAAAACTTGTTAAGTTTTATTTCCTCAATATTAGGACTATAAATATATATTAAAAAAAATAAATCCATCATATTAATAAATAAGATAACAGTCTTCATAAAATCCAAAAATATTAACTACCAGTCCAAAGGAGGTTTCTTCTCTCTTTAAAGAAACCAATTTTGATTCCTTCTACATAAGTTACACTTCTTGGAAGACAGGAGAGGGTGATGCATAGAGTTTAAGCATAAATATTTTAGCTCATTCTACTTCTTGAATCAGAGAATATGATTTCAGCAAAATGAAAAAACAAAAGTTTTATAAATATGAGAATTATATTAATTTATTATGTTGAAGCACACATTCAATAATCCTCCTAAGCCTATCCCTCAGGCAAAACAAAGCATTTAAAATTGTTATGTATTAGGCACACTTGAGTCACTTCCTAAACAGAGGTTTGAAAATATGAAAAAGTGCTATTCCACTTTGGCTGAATGGCTCACATCATGGCATGATGCAGAATTAATCTAGTACACCGTTGGCTCCTTTTAGTTCTCAGTAAAACCGCAACTCTGAAATTTCATAATGTGAAAGCCAAAAGAAGGACATAACAGGAATTAAAAAAAAAAAAAATCCACTCACCTGCCTATTTTGTATATTGGATTCCACCTACCAGACTCAATTAACTGCAACATATTAACCAAATAATACTGATAGGAATATAAAATACCCACCTGTTTTAGGGTCAACAGAAAAATATGGCTGTCCCTGAAGAATACTGTATACTACTCTGGCACTGTTTCCATATGTAGGGTCATCTGCATCTGTGGCTGTCACCTGTAGAACAGATGTACCTGTATATACAGGAAAATAGAAGTTAATTGATAATATATACAATTTTATGGCAGATTCTATTTAGGTGATTCAATTTTTATAGAATATTCTTAGATGTATTTCTGAAATTTCTGTAGTCCTCATGTTCTAAAACTGAGAGATCAATGATCTCTGTATTATTATCCTATCATATTTTTAAGGATCCTATCATATTTTTAAGGATCCATACTCATCTAAAAAAAATAATCTTTCTCTCTCTATATGTAAAACTAACTTACTTACATATATGTAAACATATATAGTAACTATACAGCATACATATTTGTGCATACAGACCCCAAATATGGATATTACTTAGACTTCTGAACAACTCATATTTATAGATTTCAGGATTATCATTCACACTACAAATTACTGTTGAAGTTCATATTTAAAATAATTTCCAAAAATGCCCCAAATTAATAAAAGATGCAAAAGTTACCAAAAAATCAGAAGGTATCAAAGATCTAAAGAAAAAAAAAAAAAAAAAGATAAGATAAGGAGTTCAAAAAACAGGTACTTGTATGCTGCTAACAAATACTATTAAAAAAATAAAATCACAATTTCTAACAGACCACTAAGTGGACCACTAAGTGGTATAACCTATCAATTTATCAGTTATACATTGTAGAACATAAAATGCAGAAGTATTGCAGAGATAGAATGAATATAAGTGATTTTAAATTTGCTACACTTTTCAAGACATTTGATGATGAATCTTTATGGCCCAACATTCTTTACTCAGAGAGTGGTGAGGCACTGGAACAGGTTGCCCAGAGAAGCTCTGGATGCCCCATCCCTGGAAGTGTTCAAGACCAGGTTGGATGGGGCTTTGAGCAATCTGATCTAGTGGGATGTGTCCCATGATGGGGGCAGAGTGGGTGGTGGTGGTGGAATGAAATGGTTTTTGAAGTTCCTTTGAACCCAAACCACTCTATGATTCTGTTATTCTAACATTGCACATAAGAAACCAGAAAATGAAAGATTGGAAAGTTAATAAAGGTTCAGTATACATCCCCTGTGATTATTCTTCTACAGATACTGCTTTCAACTGACTCCTTTGGCCCGATGTTAAAAGAGAAATAAATAACAGCACAGGTTGCTCCCCTGTTATTCTGAAAGTGGCTTCTCAGCTAAATTAGCCACTGAGGGGTGTTCAATTTTGCATTTCAGTTCTGAGTAGAAGTATGCTTTGGACTTGAATTTTTTGATCTTCGCCACTCGTTGTACTTTGATTTGCCTCATGGAACAGTTTTGGAGCATCACAACTAGATTCCTTTGGATGAAATTAAACCAGATGTGATCTAGCAGACCATCTGATTTACTCTGACTGCAGAGGCATTTGGTTTCAGAGACCAGACCAGAGCTAGTCTTCCTAACACTAGTATCCCAAAAGACTTCCCAGAACACTTTCCAAATGCTTACAGTAGAGCTATTGGATCCAAGTTAAACAGTTCCAGCTGTTTAACTTCATAGGTCAGTTTCCATTGCACAGAACTATCTGTTTATATAATGTAATATAATTTTTATGTTAATTCCCAGGGCACACTGGGAAAAGAAATACTTAAAATCATAAGATCTCACTTTGAGTATAGCAAAGCAACCACATAAATCTTTGCAGATACAGATTTTTCACTCTTTCAGAAAGTATTCATTCATTTGTGCCATTCTAACTTGGACACTTGAGATTTGCTATCTCAACTTAGCACAGGAGTTCTTGCAAGCAACAACAGGTCACTTCAAATAACAGAAAATCAGTTCTTTTCACCCAATTTTACAGCTTATTTAAATACTGTTAGGATGTATTTCTGCAGCTCAGTTGTTGTATTAAGTGGTGAATTTCTGTCCACATTAATTTGTTGCTTTAGTATTATTTATGTCTTGTTACTTTATGTTGGAATGTTGTAAAATCTTTAAAAATTAACACATTACTGATTTATTTTATTCTTTTTAATCAAAAACACCAAAAATACCTATCCGATAGGTACAGGTATAGTCACCTATCAGTCTTTGTTACTAGAGCACCTGACAACTTTTATACCTTTTTGTAGAGACATTTTCCTGCTTCCAGAAACAACAGTCACTGCAGCTGCCTACTCTTCCTACAGGTTGTGTTCCCATTTGTCCTTTTTCCCAGAATTCTAGAAATTCAAGGTAGGCTTAGCAATGTTAGAACAGGTTCTATTTCACAGAAAGAAAATACATGAAATAGTAAGATTTCACAGAACTATCATTCTTCAAAGACATTATTCTCTCCTCTCCTTATTTAAAAAAAAAAATAAATAAAAATAGGGGATTGAATCTGAGTACTTGCTCATTGGTGTAGGACGAAGAAACAGGGCTAAAGAAAGGAGCTATCTCATATAAGCAACTGACAGGTTATTTTAACACAAATGGAATGCCATTATATCTTAAAATCCTCCACAGTGCGTTTTTAATACATTTTGTACGTCTCTCCTAGGAAACACCTTCTAATAGTAATTTGGTACTGAATAGTGAAAAGTGTTCCCTTTTCTTCTGAAAGAACACATTAGATGCACAAGTTTTAACTCACCCCCACCACTAACACCACCTCTCAAGCCCTCACATTCAGTGCAATGGAGCAAATCAGGCATTTAACATTTTCACTGTATTCTGCAAGCAGTTCACTGTATTATTACAGAATCATAGAATCATAGAATGGTTTGGGTTGGAAGGGACCTCAAAGATCATCTAAATCTAACCCCTCTGCCATAGGCAGAGATGCCACCCACTAGATCAGGTTGGCCAAGGCCCCATCCAGCCTAGCCTTGAACACCTCCAGAGATGAAGAGCCCACAACTTCTCTGGACAACATGTTTCTGTTCTTCACTACCCTTACAGTTAAGAATTTCCTTCTAATGTCTACTTTAAAACTATCCTCTTTTAGTTTAAGACCATTTCCCCTTCTCCTGGCTAGCCGAGTAAAGAGTCCTTCTCCATCTTTTTTATAAGTCCCCTTTAGGTACTGAAAGGCCACAATGAGGTTTCCCCAGAGCCTTCTCTTCTCCAGGCTGAACAACCCCAACTCTCTCTGCCTTTCTTCACAGGTGAGGTGCTCCAGCCCCCTGATCATTTTTGTAGCCCTCCTCTGGACCCATTCTAATAGGTCCACATCCTTCTTGTGCTGGGGGCCCCAAACCTTTACAAAGCACTCCATTATGCAAATATGCTCAGCATCTTGTAGGATATACCCATACTGGCCTTTTGCCTAACTGTTGTCTGATTTGCTAAGCACAGAGAAAACCTAGCTTGTGGAAACTGGGGGTTAGAATGCCTTGCTAAAAAAAAAAAAAAAAGTATTAAGTGTACCTTTTCCTTTCAAATGAAAACTCCTTCAAAGTTAGCATCACTCTGTTCATCAAAATGACATAAAAATCGTGACTCCAAATGTAGTCACAATTAGTAGCCCTAGTCAGATACAGTACGGATTTTTGCTGTTGAGCTCTATGTAATGAAGATTTTAGATGGAAAAGTATACAGTGCAGCTACTATGCTATTTTTAATGTTAAACATTCAGAAGAAAATAATGTAATACAAAAAAAAAAAAAAAAAAAAAAAAAAAAAGCATCTAATTTCCCTGGAGACCTCAGAATAGATCCGAACATTGGACCCAGAGGCATACCTTCCACACTTTCTTCACTAACCTACTGTGAAAGTGCCTGTCAAGGAAAACTCAAAATTTTGCTATGAAAGCATTTTGACACTCCACTTAGGCAATATAAAAGACTTTTTTTCCCCAAAGTGGAGACTCTGCTTATTCAGAGTACCACTACCATTCCACATGATTTCCCTCTACAGTTTAGAGATTACATATTGGGAATTCTGTTTTCTTAGCTAATGCTTTATGCTGTAAAATATGTCTGTATGCTCTGAAAACCATTCCGTAAGTTTTGCCATTTGTCTGTTATCAAGAATAGGGATCATTCCATCTGGGAAATCAAACTGTAGTTTTATTTCAAAATCTCTTCTTTTGTTTTTATTTTTTTAATATGTTTACAATAAAAATGTTTAAAGTTATATATCAAAGAAAAGCTGAAGGGAAATACTTCAATCTGTCTCTCGGAAGACAAATTTTTAATGTTTAATGAGGCAGTTCAATAAAACATGTCTGTTGAGAATGCAAATCTGTATGCATGACTTTCTGCAGTTTGCTCTACTGTTAAAATCTCAAATGGATCAATATTGAAAAAGTAAAAGAAGTGAAAATAAGGTGAAGTTTAATGAACACAGGGATTCCTGCCTAACTAAACTAATTCCTAAACTAGTCTTAAAGCAGAAACAAGTAAACATAACATGTTTTAGCTTCATTCTACATTAGAAAATAGAGATTTCACCAGAAAATGAACACTTGGAGTCCAGTGTCACGACCTCACTGTACAAAATATTTTGTCAGCTATCTTTCTTAGAATAAAATATCAAAAAACACAGAAAGATAAATATGCACTTCTCATACAAATGATATTTATGAACACCATGAATAATGTCTTCCAAATCATCTGAAATTATGGCTACTTTACGTTACTTGGAATTATGGAAAGAAGTTCAGAAAAGTCCAGTGGTTCTATTAGTCTTCTAAGCAGGTTGCATTGGAAATACACTTCTAATGCATGACCAACACTACAAAAGTTAATATGCAATATTTCATCCATTTTTAAGCTATATAGAAATGAGCAGATATGAAAGGCTTTTACAGGTTGAAATCTTTCTATTTCCTTTTACATTTAGGTAATCATGACTCTTTCATAAACCTTAACAGAGCACAGTCATAGCTCTCAATTAGATTTTTACATGGCAGAAGAAATCATTACAGATATAAACATTGGATCTTCAGCCAGCCTTTAAGAAAGAGGTTCAATTAAGGTAGCTTTTTTTCAGCTCTTTCAGCATAGGACATAGAGCTTAATTATGATCATTCTGTGCAACTGTGAACCCTGTGATCTAATATTCGGAAACAGTTTAACAAAACTTGACTGTACTTTCTTGTCAGTGACTTCAAAATGAAAAACCTTAAAGGCGCTACAGTTATTAGAATTAGACCAAGAAAATACTAGAGAAATGTACAACTTGTGGGAAAAATACCAGCTAAATTCTTGAGGACAGATGTGAACCTGATGCTGAAACTAAGCAGTATAACAGAGATAAAAAATACCACTTGCCACTTGGGAAAAATGCTGTTACACAGAATGTAACACTGAACGTAACTTTTTTCTTTAAAAGACCTTTTAAAAATTGGAAGGATTTTTTTTAAAAGCAGTGACTATTCCCAAGGAATTCATAAAATAACAAGAAGTTGGGTTATGTATAGACTCACATAGGTAAGTAAGTCTATACATACAGTCTATACATACAGTGTATACTCACACAGGTAAATGTTAAAACCCATGCTAATTACAGAACAACTGAAAATGGCATAGGAATCTACGTTTTTACATAAATAATTATTTCACAGAAATAATATATCCTATTGAAGCCCAAATAGAATTAGTCTTTCTGAGACTGCAGGTAAAAACATGCTTTCAGTATGCAACAAACACCAAAAATCAGTAAATAGAAAAGAATGATTACAAATTTGAAATTAAAATATAATGTATGCCTACAGCAGAATGCCTGTACAGCAGGATATGAAAGCTTGGTCTTATTCATACCACAAGAAAGCTTTCTGGAATGGATAGCTTAATGATTTACCTCAGGTATAACCAGTAAAATATTTCATTTATAAAACACATATTACTATACATTAATACTCTACCTTGTCATTAAAACTTAATTGGTTTATCTTAATCCACTCTGATTTATCACCCAAAATGCCATCCCTGACTAACTATTACAATTTTTCTTTGGAAAAGGGTAATACCAATACTCAGACTACTACAGAAATATGACTATAAGAATGAAATTCTTATTCAGTAGTAGTCTTATTCAGACTACTACAGAAATATGACTGTATAAGAATGCTACCTTTTGAGAAGACAGAGAGAGAGAGAACTTCTATAAATAGAATGAACAAGTAGAAAAAAAAAATATTTGCTGCTCTTGACTTTGAGGATAGCATTGATCTCCTTTCCACTGTCCTCCTATCGAGAAAATAGGAAGGAAATAATTAATGAAAATGGTTTTCTTAATAGACAAGGACGAAGGAAACTTAAGAAAGGGGAAGACTATGTTATGCTGTTATTGGAGACAGTTGATAAAGGAAATGAAATCTACATCATGACGCTCTGTGGTGTGACAAGACACAAATGCGATAAGAGCTAATTTAGGTACTACTGAAATGAACTGCAACTCTAAAAGCAAAGTTTTGTGCCTCAGCAAATTATCAAACACAACAGAAGAGTCTTCCTACACATCCTCGGTATTCTTACTAGCAGCTCTATCCCACTTCCTGTGAAGGTAATAGTGCGTAAATAACTCTGGTGTTATGACATTATCCACACAAATACTGCCCTTCTGTCCTTTCATAGATTTCTCTTGGAAATGGTATTTGCAATACTACATTCAGATTGTTAAAATAGGAAATTCTACATTAAAAACATATCCTGCAATGTGCACCAGCATCACTGTGTAGCTACAAATGGAGACCTACATGTTTATTGCTCTGGGAAGCAAAAGATGAGATCAAGGAAGTCAGAATTAGAGAGGAAGCTATGGTTTCGGAGCACACTGACCAAGTAGCTGACACAAGTAATTTAAGAGAATGAAAACATATTTAGTCAATAACCTGAAAATATTTATTAGCTAGATACTGACCAAAGAAGATTGTTAACAAATATCATTCTTCTGATAAAGACTTGGAAGAGATTAGTAAACACATTAATGAGGGAGGAGGGGGAAATAACAATTACAAGCAAAGACAAGGTGGCAATTCCCAGTTTGGAGCAGACAGAAAAAGGTAACTTCTATAAATTTAATGAACAAATAAAATGTATTAGCTACTCTTGACTTTGAGGATAACATTGATTTTCTTTCCACTTTCTTTCCTCCTATTCAGGAAATAAAAGTCTTCCACAAACAGTGAAGGAAATAATTAATTAAAATGGTCTTCTTTAAAGACTAAGAAAACTTAAGAAAGGGGAAAACAGAACGAAACAGACTGCTGAAAGAAGAAAATTCATAAAAGGGAAGTTGAAAGCTACTATGGGAACTATGGGAGCTACTATGAAAGAAGAAAAGGGAAGGAAATAAAAGGAGATCAAATAAAGCTGTTTCTCCTTTCATGAATTCTTCTTGGAAGAGGGACTGTAGGAAGAAAAAGCTTAGAATTATTCCTGGCTGGAAAGGGACATCTGAAACAGCGCACACTGTGGGAGAACTCAGGAAGAGAGGAGACGACTGGACAGGGAGAAAGGTGCTACAAGTAACTATGAAGAATGAAGTATTAGACTAAGAAAATTATGATGCAGAGAGATTTTTTGGAACATCATATATAGAGGGCATTTTATGAAGAAGAACAAAGAATTGCTCCCACATTTCAGGGAAGTGGCAGTGACAGAAAGAATAAAGAAGCAGTAATAAAATCAGGAAGAAAGAGAAGGGAAATTTTTAACATACTTTTAGTACATGATATTTAGTGAACTTGAGTCCATTCAATACACACTGATTTTACACGTTATATAGAAAAGAATATTTTCTCTAATTTATCTCTGTCCAAAATTTAATGCCACTTAGGTCAACAAAGAATCCACTAATATAAAACCCAGTCTATTTCCAAACTGTCACAACTCTGAACTCCATGGTTTAGGAATAAAATGTAATATCTTTTGGTCTTTCCAGGACTGGAATGTTTATTACACATTTGCAAATATTTCATATGCCAAAGTTCACTTGTATATGCAAGAAAAGAACTGTAGATGAGGAATTTACTAGTTTTACTACGCATACGTGTAACGTATGTTGTGATTTTGACCTGTTTAGTTTCTCCACACTAATTAGCTCTTTGCATACTGTGAAACTGGGCTGCTTTCATACACAGATTAAAATCCCCTCATTACATAGCCGCGTATGTCTGAGCTCAGCATAAGTATGTCAGGTGGTACCAGAGAAGATCAATCAAATGCAAATTCCCAATTTAAATTAATTTCACTTATAGCACTTGGAAAGTTACACAAGGTACTCTCTCAACCAAAACAAAATTAACAAAATATTGCATATGAATCTCAAGTCTGGAACAAAACACTTCTCTTATATTCAGATCTACTCATATGAGCCATCATTGCTATTCAGAGATCAAATGATTGCGAAACATTAGGATTCAGTTGACAATAGTCATTCATTTTCAAATATATGACCAATATTGTTATAAGAGTTGAGTAACTACATGTATTTTGATCTTTTTCTCTTTTGACTTTATAATTTTACTCTGCAGAAGTTTATAGCCTCTTACATGCTTATTCAACAAACAGCAAGGAAAGAAGAGCAAATCATATGTTATATATATACATGTATATTCAGTTGCGACATTTAGACACATTTTGGACTTAGAGCTAGTTTCTTATAAGGAAAATGTAGACATTGGGTGGGGGGGGATGTTCATGAGGTAACTATCTGTACTGTCCATTCATTAATAAATGCAGTATACTGTCTTTTTTCAGTAGACTGCATTTATTTTTTTCACAAAGCCCAGGCATAACATTTAAGCTTTCTTTAGAAGTATCTAGAACAAAAGTCATGTTTGCACCTGTCTATCCTGAATTAGTTATATATGTTTGTAGTGGGTTTACGTGGCAAGGTTTTGGTAGCAGGGAGCCATAGGGGTGGTTTCTGTGAGAAAGATCTAGAAGCTGCCCTATGTTTGGGAAGGGCCCCATTGTTTTCCAGAGCTGAGCCAATAAGCGATGTTGTTTGCGCCTCTGTGAGAGCATATTTAAGACAGGGGAAAAAAACGCTGCGCCAGACAGCAGCTGGGAGAGTCAAGGGAGTGAGAAAACAGCCTTGCAGGTGCCAAGGTCAGTGTAGAGGGAGGGGGAGAGGTGCTCCAGGCGCCGGAGCAGAAGTCCCCTGCGGCCTGTGGTGAGGACCATGGTGAAACAGGATGTCCCCCTGCAGCCCATGGAGTACCACGGTGGAGCAGGGTTCCACGCTGCAGCCCGTGGAGGAGACCACGGTGGAGCAGGTGGCCCTGCACCGACAGAGGCTGCCGCCTGTGGAAGACCCCTGCCGGAGCAGATTCCAGGCCGGACCTGTAGCCCGTGGAGAGGAGCCCACGCAGGAGCAGGTGACCCGGCAGGAGCTGCTGCCCGTAGGGGAGCCAGGTTGGAGCAGTTTTCTCCTGAGGGATGGACCCTGTGGTACGGACCCATATCTGGAGCAGTTCTGAAAGAGCTGCTGCCTGTGGGAAGCCCACGCCGGATCAGTTCATCAAGGACTGCATCCCGTGGGTGGGACCCCACAGCACAGGGGACGAGAGTGACCGAGAAGGAGCGGCAAAAAAGAAGTGCTGTCGACTGACCATAACCCCCATTCCCCCGTTCCCCTGCGCCGCTCGGGGGGAGGAGGTGGAAGAGGGTGGATGGGGGGAAGGTGCTTTTGTTTTTTGGTTTTTTTTTCCTTTGTTTTCTCACTTCTCTTGCTTGTTAGTAATAGGCAATAAATCTTACTATCTCCTTATGCTGAGTCTGTTTTGCCCGTTACAATAATTATTGCATGATTTTCTCGTCCTTATCTCAATCCTTGAGCCCTTTTCACATATTTTCTCCCCATTCCTCTTTGAGGAGGGGGAGTGAGAGAGCGGCTGTGGTGGAGCTCGGCTGCCCACTCGAGCGGAACCACGACAGTCTTTTTTTGGCGCCCAACGTGGGGCTGGAGGAATTTGAGATAAGGATGATAGTTGGTAGAAGTAACGGGCAAAAATACGTGCAGGATGATTGTTAGGAATGTACAAGTTGTGAAGAATTTAAGAAAGCAGTAACTGTGATATGTTAGTGTGGTGAAGGGACGAGGGGTGGTGTGTGTGTAAAATGTCCACCTTGTCGGTGCTGTGATGATGTTATGTTTATTTTGGTGTGGTGAATTCTTTTTCTTTTTGATTTAAGTGAAGTTATGTTTGATATTGATAGCAAAGTTATAAACTAATTTCAACAGCAGAGAAGCAAGAAATAAAGAAAATTGGTGGTATAATACAGCTCCTCAAAGAATATCTGAACTACACTTCTAACTGGGAAAAAACAAAGATCAGTACTTATTTTGCATTTCTGTTCACTTTGTAGCATCTTAACAGATGTAAAGAAACATGAGATCATTATCTAGAATAATGTAGAAAGCTACTGTTCCTTTGTATTTGGTTAATTTTGTAGACATAAGAGTGTAGTTGAATGAGGATATATATCTTGATTCTAGAATGAAAATTACAGGTTGTCTAGGAGTTCTGTGGAACATCTCTTAAACCACATGAGAATAAGAGTGACTCTCCTCTACAGTAAACACGTATGTGTGTACTGTTTTCTTCATATGAAAGTTCCCTAGTAACACACAAGGTTGCATTTCATGTCTTCTTATCATCTGTTCTTAAATGTAATATTCTTTTACATACAGTCAATAATACAACAAAGTGGTATAGCTTTGTGAAACATCATGTGGCATTTTCTCTTGTTAAAATATTGCTGAATAGAACAATTTTCCTTACCCATTTCAGACATCTCTGGCACAGTAACAATGTATGGTCCATCTGTAAATTTTGGTGCATTGTCGTTGATATCCTGTACTTTGATAATAAATTCAGATTCAGGCTCGAGTGGCTTGTTTGTCCGTCTATCAATAGCTTGGGCATGAAGCACATAGTGTGTCTTCTGCTCTCGATCTAGGCTTTTGGTTGAATGAATATCTCCTGTCGTGTCATCAATAATAAATATAGTTCCCGCTCCTTCTCCAGTAAGAATGTATTTGACTGATCCATCACCTTTGTCGGAATTGGAGTGCAGCTGTAGAATATATACACATAAAATCATATAAAATGACTTATCACGTTACATAGAAGGTTATTGCACAAAAAATACAAAAATTATAATATTACTGTTAACATTAATCTGCCTAGTTTGTAACCTTCTCAACTCTTGCTGTAATTTCTCATGCACTATTAATGTCAAGACAATCATTTTGCTCAGGGTCATGTCTGCCCCAGCATAACTCATTTTTTATTTCAAATTCCTATATTCATTCTATAAAACTTCCTTGAATCAAACATATTTTGGCAAATTGAATGTTTTTTGGTTTTGGTTTTTTTTTGGTTTGGTTTTAGTTCTTCAAGTTGATATCTTACAGCACTCATTGCTAGATACTTGGCCTTGAGCACTAAGCCTAAAGCAGTCACTCTGAGGATTAAGTTTGCTCCAATGATTGTAACTCAGTCCAGTCACCTATGTTATCTTCTATGGCCCCAAGGACAGCATCACTTACTACAAACAGAAACTGTCTAATTGGGCACAGACTGTCTGTACAGGATTTCTTCACCTCTCTACAAAACGCAGCCATTTCTTCTCTACCCCCTCTCTCTCTCTCTCTTTTTTTTTTTTTTCTCTTTCTTTTTTTTTTTTTTAATTACAAAGTCTCCTAATTTCCTTACAATTTAAATTATTTATAATGAAATAATGAACTTTGATTAATATTTCTGCCATTTTCATTGTTCCTAATATATACTTTGTGCTACAAAATATATGTAACATTTGAGTAGAAATGTTGTGAATAGAACAAAGCTTAAAATTTCTTGGGGAAAAAAAAAAAAAAAAAAAAAAAAAAAGGGAAAAGTCCTTACGTACCCTAGTGTATTAACAGACTATACAAAATAGCCATCCATCTCAGTGCTCTAACTTGACTCTAATAAACTACCCACTTAGATTTAAAATGAATACATGTTCTCTGAGAGGGAAGGATGATTTTTTTTTTTTTGCTAGAATGTGAAGCTTTGTGCTTGTATTTAAAACTGCTTTGAGAACTGCACTTATTGAGGTACACAATAAGAACAAAGTGATAGTGTGCAGCTAGTTATACAGTGATGGAAGTAAGAAGGGAAACTTTTTAATTCAATCTTATTCTTATCCGCTTGTCCTGACTATCTCCAAATATCTGCAATTATTGGCATTACTAAGTTTCTGTACTGAATTGGACTAAAGCCCAGATTGTCAATTATTATTTTTAAGCAATGGAACACAAGGTGTCAGCTTTCAGATTCCTTTCCGTTTAGTGTTGGGTAGAGAAAAAATAAGACTTCTGGAGGTTTAAACTGTCTCTTTTCTTTCCTTTTCCTTTTCCTTTTCCTTTTCCTTTTCCTTTTCCTTTTCCTTTTCCTTTTCCTTTTCCTTTTCCTTTTCCTTTTCCTTTTCCTTTTCCTTTTCCTTTTCCTTTTCCTTTTCCTTTTCCTTTCCGACTTAAACCATAAAATACAGAGGTGCTGCTATTTTCCCATTCTTTCCTTGCATCTTTCTTATCAGGTCTTTGTCTTGAATTTAAAATGAACTTCTTTTTTTTTTTTTTTAAAGGGAATAAGCATACACGACTTTGATGACATTTTTCATCCTGTCTGTATTAAATCTATGGAAATATGGTGACACAGTTTATATCTTGTCCTATAGGGGGTTCAGCAGGGTGGGTCTGAGGGGTAAGTGTAATAAAATTAAGATAATCAGCTGATATAAACCTCAGCCTAACTTGCTGATGCACATTATATTGAGCTGAGCTACAAGATCTGACTGAATAACCAACATAAAACACCACTGTTGACTTATCTTTTATTTGTTAAAAAAAAACAAAAAAAAACAAAAAACAAAACAAAACAAAACAAACAAAAAAAAAAAACCAAGAAAGAAGCACAGGAAGGGTCTGTTTCTTTGGCTTTGTCTTTAGAAGACAGCAGTAACCTTACACGTTTCCTTCTGAGTAGTGATGGGCAAAATTCTGGTTACATCTCTTATTAACTTCAGAGTACTACTGTATTCTGTTGACAAAGAAATAATGTATGGTAAAATGCCAGGGATTCAAAATTCCTAGAAAACCAAAATGTTCTCTGAAGAGATTTATTCCTAAAAACAGGAATAGTAGATATCCTGGCATTTAAATCCAAATCCGTTGTTATTCTATTTTTTCAGGTAATCAGAATGTTTTATGAATCAATTAAGAAAATGGTTACATAAATAACTAAGAAATTGATGGGCTAAGGAGCTGTTGCAGAATTTAATCAAGCTTTCTTCAAAAATCTGGAGTATTTTTATATCCAAAGAAGATGTACCATTCAGCAGAATACCATGCAGCAGAAACACATATTCACTGTGGTAGCATGAAATGCATGGAAGATTTGAAAAATTAACAATATCAGGTGTTTCTTGTTGTGCAAAAACAAGTACTTCACTTGTAATCTGTGAAGAAAATGCAGCTAAATTTTGAGTCCAAGGACTTTTATGTCTAACAAAGGTAAGAAACACAAAAGATGTTCAGCTGATTGTGTGGCCAAATTATATACTATTCCTGCTAAATATCATGTTACCCAACAAATGTCATTTGAAAAATGAAGGCAGGAATGTAATTAGAAGAAAGTTATATGGATATTAATAAAAGCTTGCAATGAGGTCTTTCACATTGCAGTTGTAAGGCAACAACTGAAAACAAGAGAGACTTAAAAGAATTGTCTCCTCCCCTATTTCCTGGTTATTTTGTATATTATTTGAAATACAACACTTTGATTTATGCCTTTTAATTTCTAATGCTAAATTTAAAATTCACATAGGAGGACTCTACACAGTATTTCTACTGCATAACAAAAGGGCCTTTCATTTGTCAGTTGCTTTATATTTCAGGTTTTTTTTTTCTGTAAAGACTATATAACTGTCTTCTTTAATACTTCTGTCTCAGTACAAATTGGCCCAGGTAGAAAAATATCAAGGCTTCTCTCAAACACTTATTTGCAACATGCGTTGTGCTGAAGAAAGCCTCTGGGAGTCCCCGGTTAAAACAATGCCTACCAGATTAATGAGAGATTCATTTCCTGTACCTGGAGCACTTCTTTCGTTTCCCTCTGTACCTGAAATCATCTCCACAAAAGGTGGTTTATTCCACAAAAGCATTTCTAGTTGCAGTAAATGTGATTCACTGACTAGGGTACAAATACATGGTTTGAGAGGCTGCACTTCTACAGCTACATGTATGTCTACGCTGTTTTATGAAAGACAGCAAGGGAGCAAACTCCTATGGACTCTTTTTATTCAGGACTTCATTAGACCCCTTTCAGACACATTTGACAGAGAGGGGGATGCCACTAAGCAATGCAGACTTGAGCCAACCTATCACCAGCCCTGTACCATGTTCATCAGTGAACTTGAGTGATCTTGGGGAAGTCATCTTAACACAGATTCCCTAGAAAGTATGTGGGCATTTAATTTCAGTGAGATGCCACCACCTCTGCCAATGACTACAGCAGGAGCACGTACACAGGATGAGACACTAATGTGCCATAGTAATGTAAATAAATAGCATAGCTAAACACAAAATCTGATGGTGGTTTTCCCCTGCTGTGACAGTCAGAGCCAGAAAGCTGCAACATCGCAGGAGTCTCATAATTTAGAAAGAAATACAAACACATTTCAAACCGAAACATGATAACTCATAATGTTGAGAGGAATAATGAATATAATTGGAAAGAAATACAAGAAAAAGATGCCAAACAATTACAACACAGCTCTATGATGATTATATATTGACCTGTGATACTAAGATTATTTATTGACCTGTGACTTAGTATCACAGGTCAATATATAATACTAAGATGCTGCTACTGAAAAAAAAATGTATTTTTTTTTCCTTCTGAAGTTGTTTCAAGTTGCTTCCCAAAGCAATCTCACCTCACAACCCAAACCTTACTTTGAAAGGATCTTGCAGACCAGCAATTTGTCCAGTTAACCAGTACAGTCTAATACAGCTTGGACCCACTGCCAGCCCCTCCTGTCCCTGCCCAGGCCCAGGCTCCATGGTGATCCCAGGGCCACCAGCCCCTGCCCCACTGAGGCCGCAGTAGGGCCTGGCTCCAGCTCCCCACAGCCCTGCCTGGCCTGACCATGGCCCCTGCCCATGGATCAGCCCAACCTTGGCCCAGCCTAGCCCCATAGAGATGCCAAGTGCCCATGGTGCCCTGCTCCTGGTGGGGTGCTGGGACGGGCCCTGCCTGGCCCACTTGGGGACACCCCAAGCTCCTGGCCCTGGGAAGCTGCCCCTCTCTGCTGCTCTGAGACCATCATCTCTAATCCCAAAACTTCCAGTCTGTGCTGGCTCCAGAAGTCCTTGTGGAAATATAATTTCTATCCTAAACAGAGTACTGGCTTCTGAAAACATTACTTATTACTGTTTATTATGTTAAACTCTTAATGACAACATCTACACTAAATACTCTGCCCACAACCAGAAGTAGTCAGAAAGTAATTAATTTTCATCCCCTGTTGGGGGTGCTTTATTCCTGTATTTATTTCTCTGAAATTTTACCTATTTAGGAAAAGAAGAAACTGAAAATACTAGCTGAAGAGCATAACTGGAATGTCACCTTTATCAACCCATTGAGCTTCACTTCTTGACATATTTAATAACAGGTTGTCTTCAGGATGATTTATGATGGTTCCTCAATCTTTAACTAGCCTATATCAGCAGTGTGTGACTGATTTAGTAGAAGAGCAAGCAAGGTGTCCTTGTTTTCCTAAGACTTAAATATTTTTCTTCCATCAGTCCAATTAAATTCTTAACTTTCTTTTACTATGCCTGCACAAACTGCAGAAAGGCTACATTTTTCAAAGACATCATTTGAAGAGGTATAACAAACTTTTCAGCTAAAATTGTTCTTTTTTTTTTTTTTAATTAAATTAATTATATTAAATTAAAGTTTCAGATGTAGTCTTAAGTATTTGTCAGAAGTCAAATGAACACAAATAAAAACAAACTAGTGGACAATATAGAAGTATGGACCAATGGGAAAGAAACACAAAGATGAGTGCCATGAAAAATAACCCCAAACTAATTCAAAAACTGAGAAGCATGGGAGAAACTTTCCTTCTTCTCATGGGATGTGGTATGCTAACAACTCCCAGCCATCATCAAGCTGCCCTGCACTGAGGAAACAAGTGGCAACCAGAAACAAAGTATGACCAGAATGAGAATGAAACTTGGCTGGGAGGGGCAGTAAAGTAGAAGAGCCTATTTTTTAGTGATAAAACAGCTTCCTTCTTTTTGCTTTAATTGAACAATTAGAATTCTTGGTGTCTTCTGTGGGTGGCACTTTAAGTGGACTAATAATGGATTTTGCCAAATTTTACTGGACTACCAAAAAAATCTTGGATATGAACATAAAATTTGTACTGTTCTGTTTAAAAAATAAAAAATAAAAATGAAGAGATTGCCAAACACATGCTAAATTTAAATCTGATTTGAAAAATCAAGAAGTGTTGTACTAATCTAATTAATTTCATGAGGGTAGAAATGGCTACAAATATATAGACAGATCATTTTGATGTAACTGCAAAGAATTTTACTTAAAACTTATTGCTGGCAAATAATAAACAACAAAAATAATATGCACATAATTCCAAACTCAAAACCGGAGTTCTGCTAATGCCACTGACTGATCATATGGTACCTTAACAAAAAGACTGAGTCGCTTTGCCAGAGATGCCTAGATGTTTGCAAACAGGAATGTAATGAGGAAACTTGGAAATGCTGAGTTTAATTTTATACTCCAGAGGAAAGCATGCTCCACCAGTTACAGGTTCCTGTGTCTCCTCTTCCCTGCTCAGTTTCCAACCACCTCTCCTAAACCCAGACCCATGCTATTTCCCAGATCAGCCAGTCTCACTATTCAGGTTGCATATAACCCAGCCTTTATCCCTCTACCATCCACACTTAAATTCTTCTTGTAACAGTCTATTTGCAAGCTTTCTAACTGAACAGTCCTGAGTTGTTGCATAACAATTTGCATTTTTCCTATGCTCTCATTTCTCTCTCTCTCTCTTTTATTTATTTATTTATTTATTTATTTATTTATTTATTTATTGCTTCTTAGCCAATTTCTATCACTTCCTCTCCAATTCTTGGCTATCCGAAATAGTTTTCAAATTTGTGTTTCTTTGCTCAAATAGTCTGTAACCTTCCCACTCTGAGTTAACTTCAGGCACCTTAGGCCTTTTGCAAAGAGACTCTGAAAGGTTAGTACATACAACTTAAGAGTACAAAGCAATTATTCAGTGGCTAAAATCCAAAAGATATGTATGATTTAACAAACTACTAGACTTAGTGTTAGTACACTCCACCCCAACAAAACACACAAAGCAGCAGGCATCACTCAGAAGAAGGTTACATAGCTGGGACATATTGCAGCTTGGCTGTGGATTACAAGTATCTGAACGGAGGACAGAGGGAGAAGATGATAAGTGCCATTCCTTCTCCTCAAGTTGCCAGTTCTCTCTTTTGCACCAGGATGCAAACACACTCTATGTCACTTGTCTGTGTTTCATGAGTATTGCTTTTGAATCAGGAAGTTCATTTAATTAAATATCCTATGTTCGTTCTGTACTTCTCAAACTTACTGTAAAATTTTAATTGGAAGCAGGCAAAATAAACAATTGGCCTTCTCCCTAACATTCTCCTTTACACTAACTCAGCTTTATAAAAATATGGAAAAAATTATGTAGAATAATAAGAAAAGGAATGGCTACCCTGGCAGTTAATTTTGCTAATAACATCTTTTCTTTACAGGGCTCTTCTTTAGTAAGGGAGTGCAGTCCTTTCAAAGAGTCAGTATCTAGAGGGATGCAGATTTTTTTTTCCTTCCTCATTCCTTTGTGTTAAGAACTGTTGTAGAATCCCCTACCATTCTGTCTAAGCATTTATGGCTTCATTTTACCAGTGAAGCAAAGACTTAAAAAGCTATGATGGACCTCAAAGTACCTGCACAATTAGTGTGGATGCATTGGAGGGAAAATAATTCAGCTGCCTGAAAACAGCTTAGAGACAGTCTCTATTTTGAATCAAAGAAAAAGGCAGGAGATGAATTTAGCTATTCTGTGACACTTTAGAATAATGGAAATACATTGGCTTTATTTCCATAGAAATAAATATCAAGATTTTGTATCATCAATAGGCATGTATCTTCTTAGTTCCTGTTTGCCACCATCGAACAGATCTCTTGGCCAGAATCTGCTCACTTTTTGACGTTTCCTTACATACATTTAACTTTGATCAGAATCCTTTGCCTCTTATTTACTGCCAAACAAGAACTTTCCCCCCACTCCCTTCCTGTTTTTCTTTTTTCAAAGGACAAGTTGGCTTGGGGGATCAATCTCCCCCTGCCTTTGTTTTTGGATACAAAATGTGTCCCCTTTCCTTACAAATATACAGGATAGTTTATCATAACAGAACTTCAACTGAATAAACAAAGACCAATTTAGTCATCTGTTTAAATATATGCAGTTTTCACCATCATTAAAAATATATATTTGTGGATTGTTATATGCCTCAAATATACTTTATTCCACAAGCCAGGTATATATTCAATTTAGCAAAAAATAACATTTAAATATGATAACACTGTCCCTACTTTGAATAAATTAATAATTACATGAGAAAAAGAAAACATTTCAAAACACCAAGATTGATAGTATAATATTGAGGCTAATTTCTATTTTTTTAACATCCATTTGGAATAAAGTGGCAAGTAAAGTACAATGAGCAGCACTGCTGTTCAATTCCTAAGGGTTTAAATATTGATGTAAACAGGCTAATATTACTTAAGTCAAATTGGTTTTGCAACACTGAAATGCATCTGTAGTAATTAAGTTCTACATACTTGCATGTTTCTGTCTTTACTGAGCAGAAACAAATGCTGTGAAATACAAATCTGTAATGGAGACTAGGAAGTGTACTGGAACTAACATCAGATGACCAGAAATAAAACATCAAAATCAGAATATTGCAAAGCAGTTACAGCATTTGCAACAAAACAAGGACAGCACCACTAAAATACATTGTACTTCATAAATCAGTTAATTTAATCCATTAAATGTTTGATAGTTTTGTTTGTTTGTCTGGTTTTCCTGTTCAAACTATTATGGATTTTGAATGAATTACTGTTTTCTCTTTTGTGAACAGCATATTCTTTCAAGGAGAGCACTGGAACTTCCTCTTCTCAAATCTGTTGTCATTGCCAATCAGTTTAAACAGATAACAAGAGGGTCCTGGCACAACACTACCAGAGGGAAGTCTGACAATGCTTGCCCAACCCAGAGGAATGACAAAATTATTCATAAAAAACACAAGTTATGAGCTTTTAACAAAGGACAGGATAATACATTGAAAAAATGTATGCATGTTACTTTACTTCTGTTATGCAAAACTACTTAATGCTTCACTAAAAATATTAAAATGCAGAGGTGTATAAGGAATTGATGTTACAACACTAAAACACTGAATACTAAACACTTTAATCTTCTAATAAGAAGAGCAATCATGTTGACTTCCTTTGATGTTTATGTAGACACAACATGTAATTTAAAAGGAATGATACAATAACATAGCAGTAGTAAAATCTGCATATAAAATTATTCTGATTGGTGTATACTGCAAAACCAGAGTTTTGCTGATGCTACTAAAATTTTCATTGAGCCTCTGTGGTAAAAGCATCCTCAGATTTGCCACAGACTTGCTTCCTCTGGTCTGAGCTATAAAATATGTTTTAATGAAATATACTGCTCTGGGCAATGTCACACCTTTTGATGGAATTCTCAGAGGGAATCATTAGCCCAGGAGATAACTGTATTATCCATAGCAGTGTCCACGAATTGAGAAGAAGCTATTCCACACCCCTGTCAAACAGAGGAAGAAAATAGAGAATTGCAATTGCCCCCATCTGCTGAATGGGTTTTCTGAGATAGAAAAAAATAATTGGATTGCAATCATCCAGGAAAAATGCAACTGAAAGAGTATTAACTTCACAGTACAACACTACAGCATACAAACATCTGTTTTTGCAAGATGTGCTTATCTGAAGTCTGCTCCTTTGCTACTGCTTATTTTGGGGGGAGTGGGGAGGTAAGAGCTGAGTAATGGCAGAAGTATGCAGGTGCATAAGCACTCACATCTGAAATAACAGCGGGTGTACCGTAGCTGACACAAGTGGTCATTAGCTTCTATTTTCTCTCTGTGCCAAAGGAGAACTCAAGTGAATGACAAGAAAAATAGACAACACAATAAGCATTTATGTATAGAACTGTTGTTTTGTATATGATGTTCTGTATACACTATATATCTTAGGAAACATAGAATCTGAAATTGTACTTTCATGTACTGTGTGTCTAAATCAGTGTATATAAAAAATAATTCAATTATGCTGAAGTTTTCACCTGAACTCTCATCACAGCAGTAAGCTTTTATTTCAGATGTCTTTAACTTGGGTGAATGATATGATAGACATATAAATTATTTTTTTATTTTTCTACTTTCTTTTTTCAAGAAAGTAGACTTTACACAGCATATTTGTTTCATAGATTTTAAAGAGCTAGATGAGCATCCTGTTTGCAGAACATGCTAACCAAAGTCTTCTAAAAGAATGTTATAATTATGCAAATATACTTGCTTGCAGGTCCCAGGGCTAAATGACAACAGCTTATTGAACTACTACTCTAAATTATGTCTGAAATTGAGGTGGTCTTTTTGGGTCCTATCCAAAGAAAAATATTATTTCTAAACAGAAATCAAAACAAGACTCTTTATTCCCCAATACTGCTCTAAGGCCAGGACAATTGCTTCAAAGTGGAGATGTACTGCATTTATCTCATAGGACATGTGTTGGCAGCAGCACACAGGCACAATGGCCACTAGATACTAGTGTAAGATAAGTGGTTGTCTCTGCCACAATATATTGCCTTTACTTCTGACTAGACAATAGCCCCTTAGCTGTAGGGCTTTTAATTTTTAGATCTTGAAGTCTTATTAAAAGGCAAGTATCATTATCTCTGCTTCAGAGATGAATAAGCTAAGGTTCTCACACTTGAACTACCAAATTTACCCAGAAATAATAAAAAGTAATAAACAAATAATTTGAGATGGGCGATGAGACACAGAATCACAGAACCATCACAGAATCATCTAGGTTGGAAGAGACCTCCAAGATCATCTAGTCTAACCTCTGACCTAACACTAACAAGTCTTCCACTAAATCATATCACTAAGCTCTACATCTAAATGTCTTTTAAAGACCTCCATGGTTGTTGACTCAAGAGCAGCCCCACAGAGAGGGATCTGGGGGTTGTGGTTGACAGCAAGTTGAATATGAGCCAGCAGTGTGCCCTGGCAGCCAGGAGGGCCAACTGTATCCTGGGGTACATTAAGCACGGCATTGCTAATCGGTCAAGGGAGGTGATTGTCCCGCTCTACTCTGCGCTGGTGTGGCCTCACCTTGAGTACTGTGTGCAGTTCTGAGCACTACAGTACAAGAAGGATGTGAAGCTACTGGAGAATGTCAGAGATGGGCTACAAAGATGGTGAAGGGCCTAGAGGGGAAGACATATGAGGAGTGGCTGAGGTCACTTGGCCTGTTCAGCTTGGAAAAGAGGAGGCTGAGGGGAGACCTCATCATGACCTACAGCTTCCTCACGAAGGGGAGTGGAAGGGCAGGTGTTGATCTATTCTCTTTAGTGACCAGCAATAGGACCTGAGGGAAAGGTGTCAAGCTCCAACAGGGGAGGTTCAGCCTGGATATCAGGAAGAGGCTCTTCACTGAGAGGGTGGTTGTGCACTGGAGCAGGCTCCCCAGGGAAGTAGTCACTGCACCAAGCCTGTCAGAGTTTAAGAAGCGTTTGGACTGTGTTCTTAGTCATATGGTATGAATTTTTGGGTAGACCTGTGTGGAGACAGGAGTTGGGCTCATTGTTACTTGTGGGTCCCTTCCAACTCAGGATATTTTGTTGTTCTGTGAGATACAAAAAGTCCCAAACAAACTCCTGTTTATCCAGTAGTGATACCATTGGCAATTCTGAACTCTAATTCTCAGAGAAAGCAGAAGGGATGCATTCATAAAGCTATAAAAAATAGTCCTGGAGGACTACAGAATTTCAAGACATTTAGAAACTTTTCTTTTCCAAAAAAGCCCCATCAATACAAAAGAAATGTCAATTAAGCTATGAGAGATGAAAGTCAGACTTTAAATGAATCCTTTACTGTTGCATTCAACCAAGTAATTCTCAAGATCTAGGCCAGATTTCTGCTGGGTTTCTTTGTATAGTAGCTAAAAGTCACACTTCAGTGGGTATGAACAAGTAATTAATTCCTGGATCAATGCTATATTACTTCATAGCATTCATATGTCACAAAGCAGTGCAGAAAACAATTTAATGCACTCTAGACAAATTTATAAAATAACTTCACTTTTCAGTATCTCCTTGGTCCCTGTCATCAAGAACTCATTTCACAATCAATAAATAATTGTGGTAATAACTTAGATTCCTAGATCCATGTAGAAGGCCATTTGACTAGATTTGAATGAATACAAAGGCCTTGATTCACTGTCACCAAAAGAAGTCCTGGTTATATTACATCACTATTGGGATAAGAATGTTTTGTTTCAGCTTGTTGTTCCAAGGAGGTATTATTACACAGTCAGCAATTAATTAAACATGAACAGTGCAAAGCATAGTCTTAGAGCAGGTGCCAAAAATCATAACTGGCATTATCTGGAGAATTAAGCCCGTTTTCATAGGCCAGAGTGTTTGCTTAGGACATTGAAAAGGTCAAGGATAGAAAAAAAATTTAAATGCACATTTTCTTTGAAAACACCACAAGATGCTAGAGTTTAGGATTTAGAACTTCACTGAGGCAACGAAAATCTACTCTTTACTGAAAAATATTGCACATTTGAAACTATAACATAAAAATGCAGTTTCTGTTTCCACACACTGTTTCTGCAGACTTTCTACAGATACTATTGACCTTCATTTCTGGTGCTTTCTTAGGCTTCTGTCATTGCAGTAGATTTTTTTTATTTTTATATGCAAATAGAGAGAAACAAACTGCTTTTTCTTTCCACCTGCAGTACAGAAGTAAAAAAGAAAACATATCTATTGTAAAAGGGTCTTCCAAAAAGAAAATAAATATATGCCCTTAGTGAACAGGAATGCCAACCTAAAAATTATTTCTGATTTTTTTTTGAGATGAGAAAGAACTATTAATTATCACAAACACTGATTAATTAATTTCATATTACGTGCCATCTTCCTCTATATAGCTCCTCCTGACATTAATGGGATAGATGGAAATAGCTTACTGCAGCAGGAAGCTCTGAGTGTTAAGCACACTAAAACTCTTATGGCAAGTATGATTGATTTGTTTGTTTGCTTCTTTATATGACAGTGGTACAGCAAACACCTCACTCTATGAATGATCTTAAGACAGCATATTCACTTTTGAACACAGGAAAAACAACTGCAGTGTCCCCATGTGATATTCTAAATTTCTTGTTAATCCTTTGCTGTTCCTAAATAATACTGTGAAGATAAAAATAAATGTGTGATTTTCTGATGTAATATTTGTGTGTTATGTGAACTTTAACTAGAGAAAAAATTGTGTCAGCAGCTCGATTATTTGCTCAATTACAGAGTTTGATTAGGTAAAGAATATTATGTGGAAAAGTTCAAGGAGAGATAATTAATTTACCAGCTTCCTTTTATCCCATCCTTCCAAATATCTTTCACACAATTTTGGTTTTGATGTCTTTGAAGCTAATTTGCTGAGACATTTGTAAGACTGCGGAAAGAAAATGGGTTAGCTACTGTCCAATGGCTTCTATTTCAGGTGAAAAAAAGCTGTTTCATTCTCAAAAAAAAATGAAAGAACTACTACTTATTATCAAGAACTGCAGAAATCATTCTTTCAAAGGATTTCATCACCATATTTTTGTGAGCTTCTTATGAACTCATGTCAAAGCATTTTTCCAGGTAAAACAAAAGCATTCATTTACTACTGTTTTATTTTCTCATTTTATTTGCTAAGGGTTCTTCATTACATACTTTTTAAATTTTAAAATGTGGTATGACTATGCCATCAGAATACTGAATTATTGAAGTACTGATTCACTGCTTCTGCAGTATTTAATACTTAAAGATATATTTTGGTTCTGAATCTGAAATTCCATTTTCTCTCTTTTCGGTAAGCTTGTATTCTAATTTGATGAAATCCAGGTTTGTAAAAAAAGAAAATATTTTCTATAGCATATCCATCGCAAGTTTCACAAGTGATTGCTCCTTTACATTTCTCATAGAAGACAATACATTTTTTTCCTATCTCAGCATTTTTTTTTTCCCATCACTTTTCTTCTTCCTATAATGCAATACTCTTGCTTTTTGCTGGAAGCCCTGTATCATAATGATAAGGAAATGTTACCACAAATTTCCTTAAAAGGTCACTAGTGACACAAAATCTGTTGATAATAGAGAATGCCAACTAAACTACTTTTGACATCTTTGTTGGATAACTCAGAGGAATATCAGTGTTGACTACAGAAGTTTAACACTAGCCCTTTCCATAGATGAAAGTCATGTAATGAATGCAATGAAAGTGATGAAGCCATCACAACTGCTGCAGTGATGACTATGCTTTTACATGTACAAGCAGAAAACTGAGAACATACCAATCCCAGTGAACAGGAATATAAAAAACTGCCCTTACCCATGATTTCTATGAAGTGTGGCAAAAGCTTTCTAGATCTCAAACTGATGTAAATTGGGGGATTCCAAGAACATTTTCTGCGTATTTACATACTTCATACAAACATTACCAAGGGGAAGTAAAGTTTCTGAGTTCAAGGTTTTTTAATAAGGTCAGGTTTTTGTTTCCACAGGGTAATGTGTTACTGGTTCTGTGCTCTTCCTAGAGTCATCACGACCTCCTTCGTCCCATAAACATCTGTACTGCCACCACTGTAAGACATTCATTGTAACACAGAATAAAAAACTCATTATTTAGACTTGGTCCAATACAACTTCTGGACAAGTAAAACACAAGTTCTGAAAATGTTTACAAGCCAACTTGATATCATAATTTATGACTTACTGGCATTATGGCCTAAGAGCATTTGCAGTTTGTAACCTGTAAACATTGGCTACTTTTTACACCTGACAATGTCATTACAAGCCCTGCATGCTCTTTTCAGTACAGCACAGAGCATTTTCTTCCTTTCACAGACAACAGCCATACTTCATTGTGACTGACAATGCAGATTCTAATAATGAGGAAAAGAAATGATGATAGACTTTTGCAATAACAACCAGAAAGAAAAAGCATTCCAAATTTCCAGAAACCCGTATCTAGATTCCAAATGTGCTTAATCATTCCTGTGTTGAATACATGATATGGCTGTTTCTAAAATCAGCCGTGGTCTTTTTGTGTATATAAGGACAGTTTTTAGGAATAAAATGGCAAGATGGACGTCGTCAAATCCCAATGGATGTGATCAACAAAATAACAGCTATGTCTCCACCAACTAACAAAAAAGAAACACAGACTTTCCTAGGTGTTGTGGGGTTTTGGAGAATGCACATCCCAAATTACAGTCTGATTGTAAACCCGCTCTACCAAGTAACCCGTAAGAAGAATGAGTTTGAATGGGGACCTGAACAACGACAAGCCTTTGAACAAATGTCGTGGTTTAACCCGGCTGGCAGCTAAACACCACGCAGCCGTTCGCTCACCCTCCCCCCTCCCTCTCTGGGACGGGGGAGAGAAATGGAAAGTGAAGCCCGTGAGTTGAGATAAAGACAGTTTAATAAGACAGGAAAATAATAATAATAATAATAATAATGATGATACAATGGTGATAATACGAAAGTAATAATAGTATGTACAAACAAGTGATGCACAATGCAATTGCTCACCACCCGCTGACCGATGCCCAGCCTAACCCCGAGCAGTCCGGCCCCCTCCCCCCGGCTAGCCACCCCTATATATTGTTTAGCATGACGTCAGATGGTATGGAATACCCCTTTGGCTAGTTTGGGTCACCTGTCCTGGGTCTGTCCCCTCCCAGCTCTTACTGCACCCCCCAGCCTGCCCGTTGGCAGGACAGAGCAAAGGCTGAGATGTCCTTGGCTTAGTATAAGCACTGCTCTGCAACAATTAAAGCATCGGGGTGTTATCAGCACTCTTCTCATTCTAAGCCAAAACACAGCATTCCACCAGCTACTAGGAAGAAAATTAATTCTGTGCTAACTGAAACCAGGACATCTATCCACCCCTTATTCCATACCATTTATGTCATGCTCAGGTTACACTCTTTTCCATACATTCTAATTAGTCACCTATAGTAATCATGGTAGTGATAATATACAGTATAATATACTATTTAACATGGTGCAATTCAGTTCATGGGCTATTCTCACCCAGTATTAAATCTCCTTGAGGTACACACCGGACCTCTCCGTTCTTTTGCATTACCCACCAAGTATATCCAGGTCCCTGAGCGAAAACAATTCCACGAATAGGTTTGCCTTTTCCTGAGGCAGGAGTAGCCCAGACTGTTTTACCCAGCATATTTTTTACATGCACTACAGGAACTTTATCCCCATCTACAGTACGTAACAGGTTTGATTGGGCAGGTCCAGCTCGGTTGGTAGATCCCCTAGTATTGACTAACCAGGTGGCCTTTGCCAAATGCGTATCCCAGTTTTTGAACGTCCCAGCGCCCATTGCTTTCAAGGTAGTCTTTAACAGGCCATTGTATCGTTCAACTTTCCCGGAGGCTGGTGCATGATAGGGGATGTGATACACCCATTCAATACCATGTTCTTTGGCCCAAGTGTCTATAAGGTTGTTTCGGAAGTGAGTCCCATTGTCTGATTCTATTCTTTCTGGGGTGCCATGTCGCCATAGGACTTGCTTTTCAAGGCCCAGGATGGTGTTCCGGGCGGTAGCATGAGGCACAGGATATGTTTCCAGCCATCCGGTGGTTGCTTCCACCATTGTAAGTACGTGGCGCTTGCCATTGCGAGTTTGAGGGAGTGTGATGTAATCAATCTGCCAGGCCTCTCCATATTTATATTTCAGCCATCGTCCTCCATACCAAAGAGGCTTTGACCGTTTGGCTTGCTTGATTGCAGCACATGTTTCACAGTCATGAATAACCTGTGCTATAGCGTCCATGGTCAAGTCCACCCCTCGATCACGAGCCCATCTGTATGTTGCATCTCTACCTTGATGGCCTGAGGTGTCATGGGCCCATCGGGCTATAAATAATTCACCTTTATGCTGCCAATCCAGGTCCACCTGAGCTACTTCAATCTTAGCAGCCTGATCCACCTGCTGGTTGTTTTGATGTTCTTCAGTAGCCCGATTCTTGGGCACATGAGCATCTACGTGGCGTACTTTCACAGCCAGGTTCTCTACCCGAGCAGCAATATCTTGCCACAATGCAGCAGCCCAGATAGGTTTGCCCCTACGCTGCCAGTTGTTTTGCTTCCATTGCTGTAACCATCCCCACAGGGCATTTGCTACCATCCATGAATCGGTGTAGAGATAGAGAAATGGCCATTTTTCTCGTTCAGCAATGTCTAAAGCCAGCTGAATGGCTTTCACTTCTGCAAACTGACTCGATTCACCTTCTCCCTCAGCAGCTTCTGCAACTCGTCGCGTAGGACTCCATACAGCAGCCTTCCATCTCCGATGCTTCCCCACAATACGACAGGACCCATCAGTGAACAGGGCATATTTCTTTTCATTCTCTGGCAACTGGTTGTACAGTGGGGCTTCTTCAGCACGACCCACTTCCTCCTCTGATGATATCCCAAAGTATTTGCCTTCTGGCCAGTCCATGATCACTTCCAATATTCCTGGGCGACTGGGGTTTCCTATTCGAGCCCGCTGAGTAATCAGTGCAACCCACTTGCTCCATGTAGCATCAGTTGCATGATGCGTAGAGGGGACCCTTCCCTTGAACATCCAGCCTAGTACCGGTAATCGGGGTGCTAGGAGGAGCTGCGCTTCAGTACCGACCACCTCCGAAGCAGATCGAACTCCTTCATATGCTGCCAATATCTCCTTTTCAGTTGGAGTATAGCGGGCCTCAGATCCTCTGTATCCCCGACTCCAAAACCCCAGAGGCCGACCTCGAGTTTCCCCAGGTTCTTTCTGCCAGAGGCTCCAGGTGGGGCCGTTCTCCCCGGCTGCAGTGTAGAGCACATTCTTTACATCTGGTCCTGTTCGAACTGGCCCAAGGGCTACTGCATGGACTATTTCCTGCTTGATTTGTTCAAAGGCTTGTCGTTGTTCAGGGCCCCATTCAAACTCATTCTTCTTACGAGTTACTTGGTAGAGTGGGTTTACAATCAGACTGTAATTTGGGATGTGCATTCTCCAAAACCCCACAACACCTAGGAAAGTCTGTGTTTCTTTTTTGTTAGTTGGTGGAGACATAGCTGTTATTTTGTTGATCACATCCATTGGGATTTGACGACGTCCATCTTGCCATTTTATTCCTAAAAACTGGATCTCCCGTGCAGGTCCTTTGACTTTATTTTGTTTTATGGCAAAACCGGCTTTCAGAAGGATTTGGACTATTTTCTTCCCTTTCTCGAAAACTTCCTCTGCTGTGTCACCCCACACAATAATGTCATCGATGTACTGCAGGTGTTCAGGAGCTTCCCCCTGCTCTAGTGCAGACTGGATCAGCCCATGGCAAATGGTAGGGCTGTGTTTCCACCCCTGGGGCAGCCTATTCCAGGTATATTGGACTCCCCTCCAAGTGAAGGCAAATTGTGGCCTGCACTCTGCTGCTAGAGGGATGGAGAAAAATGCATTAGCGATATCAATTGTGGCGTACCACTTGGCTGCCTTCGATTCAAGTTCATACTGAAGTTCCAGCATGTCCGGCACTGCAGCACTCAGTGGTGGCGTGACTTCGTTCAGGCCGCGATAGTCCACTGTTAGTCTCCACTCGCCATTAGACTTTCGCACTGGCCATATGGGACTATTGAAAGGTGAATGAGTCTTGCTGATCACTCCTTGGCTCTCCAATTGACGAATTAGCTTATGGATGGGAATCAGGGAGTCTCGGTTGGTGCGATATTGCCGCCGGTGCACAGTTGTGGTAGCAATTGGCACTTGCTGTTCTTCGACCCTCAGCAACCCCACAACAGAAGGGTCCTCTGAGAGACCAGGCAAGGTAGATAATTGTTTAATGCCCTCTGTCTCTAAGGCAGCAATACCAAAAGCCCACCGGAACCCTTTTGGGTCCTTGCAGTATCCTCTTCTAAGATAGTCTATGCCAAGGATACATGGAGCATCCGGACCAGTCACAATGCGGTGCTTTTCCCACTCATTCCCAGTCAGACTCACTTCAGCCTCCAATACAGTCAACTGCTGAGATCCCCCTGTCACTCCACAAATATAGATGGGCTCTGGTCCTTTATAGCTCGATGGCATTATAGTACATTGTGCACCGGTGTCTACTAAAGCCTTATACTTCTGTGCGCGTGATGTGCCAGGCCATCGAATCCACACAGTCCAATAAACTCGATTGTCCCTTTCCTCCCCCTGGCTGGAGGCAGGGCCCCCCTAATCCTGGTCAGAATCTTCCTCGTTTCTGTGTTTGAAGGACTGTCTGCTGGAAGTTGGAGCAGCAAACTTTTCGGAGAATCCCTTTTTCCTGATTGTTTTCTTTTGCAACTCACGTACCCGTGCCTCTAGGGTCGCGGTAGATTTTCCATCCCACTTTCTCATGTCCTCTCCATGGTCTCGTAAGTAAAACCACAGGGTGGCACGGGGTGAGTACCCACCATATCGTCTTCCTTGTGTGGGTGAACGCCTACCCCTGACAGCTGAGACACTGCTTTGTACAGGTGCGAAGGAGAATAATCTCTCTTCAAGTTGGTGAACCTTTTCAGAAAGTTTCTCCCAAGTGTTCTCCTTTGGTCGGTGGGCACTGGTTGGTTCAGGTGGGGAGGACAATAGATTCTCTTCAAGTTGGTGAACCTTTTCAGAAAGTTTCTCCACAGCTGAGACGCAGGCCTGTAAGGAAGAGGAGAGACTTTCTTCGTACTGCCGGAGTTGTTTAGCCGCTTCACCCACTGTGGGTTCCTCATCCTCTTTCCAGGCCATTATTGCCAATGAGCTGGCATATGATGATGGTGCACTCCGTACAAACTTCCGCCACATGGGTCGTGTACACTTGACTTCATCTGGATCTGTGGATGTTTGTTTGAGGTCTGGATCCTCGTAAATCACTTCCCGTACGGCTAATTCCCTCAGGTACTGGATTCCCTTCTCCATAGTGGTCCACTTGCCTGGTAGACATAAAATATCTTCCTTGAAGGGATACCTTTCCCTCACAGCTGAGAGGAGACGCCTCCAGAGGCTGGTGGGTCGTGCTCCATCTGCAATTGCTTTGTCAATGCCGGCGTCTCGAGCAAGGGATCCCAGCCGCTTGGCTTCCCTGCCGTCTAATTCCACACAATTGGCTCCAGAGTCCCAGCACCGGAGCAGCCAGGTGACAAGCTGCTCACCTATACAGCGACCAAAATCTTTTCGCACATCTCGTAGCTCGCGCTCGTTTAGGCTTCGGGTAGTTACTGTTGCTCTTTCGGCATCCTCATCTTCCTCCTCCTGAATCCTTGACGGCCCAGCGTCGTCATCATCTTCGTCATCTCTATACTTAGTTTTGGCAGAAGCCTTACCTGGATTGGCAGAAGACTCTCTGCGTTCTAAACGACTTGAATTTCTATACCATATTTTCACCTTCTCTACAGGGGCAGCTTGCACTGCTACTGCTCGTTTCTCTGACTTTGTTACAGGGTCTGCCACAGGGGTTGGAATGCCCTCTGCAGGGTCAACTTGCACTGCTACAGCTCGTTTCTCTGACACGGCCACAGGAGCTGGAGCGGCTACAGGAGCTGGAGCAGTTGCAGGAACCGGAGCTGTAGCGGCTACAGGAGCTGGAGCTGGAGCTGGAGCAGTTGCAGGAGCTGGGACTGGAGCAGCAGTAGGAGCTGGAGCTGGAGCGGCTTCAGGAGCTGGAGCTGGAGCGACTTCAGGAGCTGGGACTGGAGCAGTTGCAGGAACTGGGACTGGAGTAGCGGCCGGAGCTGGAACTGGAGCGACTGCAGGAACTGGGACTGGAGCAGCTGCAGGAGCTGGAGCTGGAGCGGCTTCAGGAGCTGGAGCTGGAGCAGCTTCAGGAGCTGGGACTGGAGCAGTTGCAGGAACTGGGACTGGAGTAGCGGCCGGAGCTGGAACTGGAGCGACTGCAGGAACTGGGACTGGGGCGGCTTCAGGAGCTGGGACTGGGGCGGCTTCAGGAACTGGGACTGGAGCGGCTGCAGGAGCTGGGACTGGAGCGGCTGCAGGAGCTGGGACTGGAGTGGCTGCAGGAGCTGGGACTGGAGCATCTGCAGAAGCTGGGACTGGAGCGGCTGCAGAGTCCACCGTAGGGGTCACAGTGGCCGTTGGATCTGTCACGGGACTTGGAGTGGCCGCAGGGTCTGTCACTAAGTTGATAGCAGTATCCATGGCAGCTCGATAGGCGTAAGCCAGGCCCCAGCATGTTACAATGATTTGTGTTACTTTGGAACTTCCCGAATCGCGACACCTTTTATTCAAGCATTCTGCCAGTTTTTGAGGATTTTGCACTTGTTCAGGGGTGAATTTCCAAAACACTGGGGGTGCCAACTGGTCTAGATGCCTGCCCATATCCTCCCATACTCCCTGCCACCCACAACTATACTGCCTCCGGGCAGATCTCCGGATGAGCTTCCTAAGTAGTTGTTTAACTTTAAGCAGAATCTGAAGCGCATTCAGGAGGCAGAACAACAGGACTATGCTGGTCTGAGTATCCCAAGGATATTCAATATCTTGGAGAGCTATTGTAATAAACTCGGAGGATAAGAGGGTGGTGAAGGAGGAAGGGAGAGTGATCAAGGAGGGTACAGGGGTGGTGAAGGAGAAAGGGAGAGTGATCAAGTAAGAAAAATTATCTTCCCCTTTCCCCTCCACAGATTGACTCCCTAATGAAAAAAGGCAACAGATACAATTGCTAATAGTTTCCAAAATACAGTTTCCAAAGTATAGAATCGAAGATGTTACTGAGTACAAATACCAGGTTAGAGTCATGGCCAGATATTTCATCATCTCATAAGCCACTGATACAACACACAGTACCATAATGGTCTGAAACCAGGGCCCGGAGAGGATAAACAACATGACAGAGAGCACATACGGAAAATAACGTGCTATAATACTCAATTTGGAAAACAGGCGCAGCACAGTTGAGATTAAAGCAATCAGCATTATGACAAGTGACTATTAAGCAGGTCTAATACTTATACCAATTTTAGTTTAACACACTCTGATCAGATCTGCCGTTATCTCAACCTTTCGTGCCCCACGTTGGGCGCCAAAAAAGACTGTCGTGGTTTAACCCGGCTGGCAGCTAAACACCACGCAGCCGTTCGCTCACCCTCCCCCCTCCCTCTCTGGGACGGGGGAGAGAAATGGAAAGTGAAGCCCGTGAGTTGAGATAAAGACAGTTTAATAAGACAGGAAAATAATAATAATAATAATAATAATGATGATACAATGGTGATAATACGAAAGTAATAATAGTATGTACAAACAAGTGATGCACAATGCAATTGCTCACCACCCGCTGACCGATGCCCAGCCTAACCCCGAGCAGTCCGGCCCCCTCCCCCCGGCTAGCCACCCCTATATATTGTTTAGCATGACGTCAGATGGTATGGAATACCCCTTTGGCTAGTTTGGGTCACCTGTCCTGGGTCTGTCCCCTCCCAGCTCTTACTGCACCCCCCAGCCTGCCCGTTGGCAGGACAGAGCAAAGGCTGAGATGTCCTTGGCTTAGTATAAGCACTGCTCTGCAACAATTAAAGCATCGGGGTGTTATCAGCACTCTTCTCATTCTAAGCCAAAACACAGCATTCCACCAGCTACTAGGAAGAAAATTAATTCTGTGCTAACTGAAACCAGGACAACAAATTAAGCAGGAAATAGTCCATGCAGTAGCCCTTGGGCCAGTTCGAACAGGACCAGATGTAAAGAATGTGCTCTACATTGCAGCCGGGGAGAACGGCCCCACCTGGAGCCTCTGGCAGAAAGAACCTGGGGAAACTCGAGGTCGGCCCCTGGGGTTTTGGAGCCGGGGATACAGAGGGTCTGAGGCCCGCTATACTCCAACTGAAAAGGAGATACTGGCAGCATATGAAGGAGTTCGATCTGCTTCAGAGGTGGTCGGTACTGAAGCGCAGCTCCTCCTAGCACCCCGATTGCCGGTACTAGGCTGGATGTTCAAGGGAAGGGTCTCTTCTACGCATCATGCAACTGATGCTACATGGAGCAAGTGGATTGCACTAATTACTCAGCGGGCTCGAATAGGAAACCCCAGTCGCCCAGGAATATTGGAAGTGATTATGGACTGGCCAGAAGGCAAATACTTTGGGATATCATCAGAGGAGGAGGTGGGTCGTGCTGAAGAAGCCCCACTGTACAACCAGTTACCAGAAAATGAAAAGAAATATGCCCTGTTCACTGATGGGTCCTGTCGTATTGTGGGGAAGCATCGAAGATGGAAGGCTGCTGTATGGAGTCCTACACGACGAGTTGCAGAAGCTGCTGAGGGAGAAGGTGAATCGAGTCAGTTTGCAGAAGTGAAGGCCATTCAGCTGGCTTTAGACATTGCTGAACGAGAAAAATGGCCAGTTCTCTATCTCTACACCGATTCATGGATGGTAGCAAATGCCCTGTGGGGATGGTTACAGCAATGGAAGCAAAACAACTGGCAGCGTAGGGGCAAACCCATCTGGGCTGCTGCATTGTGGCAAGATATTGCTGCTCGGGTAGAGAACCTGGCTGTGAAAGTACGTCACGTAGATGCTCATGTGCCCAAGAATCGGGCTACTGAAGAACATCAGAACAACCAGCAGGTGGATCAGGCTGCTAAGATTGAAGTAGCTCAGGTGGATCTGGATTGGCAGCATAAAGGTGAATTATTTATAGCCCGATGGGCCCATGACACCTCAGGCCATCAAGGTAGAGATGCAACATACAGATGGGCTCGTGATCGAGGGGTGGACCTGACCATGGACGCTATAGCACAGGTTATTCATGACTGTGAAACATGTGCTGCAATCAAGCAAGCCAAACGGTCAAAGCCTCTTTGGTATGGAGGACGATGGCTGAAATATAAATATGGAGAGGCCTGGCAGATTGATTACATCACACTCCCTCAAACTCGCAATGGCAAGCGCCACGTACTTACAATGGTGGAAGCAACCACCGGATGGCTGGAAACATACCCTGTGCCTCATGCCACCGCCCGGAACACTATCCTGGGCCTTGAAAAGCAAGTCCTGTGGCGACATGGTACCCCAGAAAGAATAGAGTCAGACAATGGAACTCATTTCCGAAACAACCTTATAGACACTTGGGCCAAAGAACATGGTATTGAGTGGGTGTATCACATCCCCTATCATGCACCAGCCTCCGGGAAAGTTGAACGATACAATGGGCTGTTAAAGACTACATTGAAAGCAATGGGCGCTGGGACATTCAAAAACTGGGATACGCATTTGGCAAAGGCCACCTGGCTAGTCAATACTAGGGGATCTGCCAACCGAGCTGGACCTGCCCAATCAAACCTGTTACGTACTATAGATGGGGATAAAGTTCCTGTAGTGCATGTAAAAAATATGCTGGGTAAAACAGTCTGGGCTACTCCTGCCTCAGGAAAAGGCAAACCCATTCGTGGAATTGTTTTCGCTCAGGGACCTGGATACACTTGGTGGGTGATGCAAAAGAACGGAGAGGTCCGGTGTGTACCTCAAGGAGATTTAATACTGGGTGAGAATAGCCCATGAACTGAATTGTACCATGTTAATCGCTATATAATACTGTATGTTACCACTACCATGACTACTATAGGTGACTAATTAGAATGTATGGAAAAGAGTGTAACCTGAGCATGACATAAATGGTATGGAATAAGGGGTGGATAGATGTCCTGGTTTCAGTTAGAACAGAATTAATTTTCTTCCTAGTAGCTGGTGGAATGCTGTGTTTTGGCTTCGGATGAGAAGAGTGCTGATAACACCCCGATGTTTTAATTGTTGCAGAGCAGTGCTTATACCAAGCCAAGGACACCTCAGCCTTTTGCTCTGTCCTGCCAACAGGCAGGCTGGGGGTGCAGTAAGAGCTGGGAGGGGACAGACCCAGGACAGGTGACCCAAACTAGCCAAAGGGGTATTCCATACCATCTGACGTCATGCTAAACAATATATAGGGGTGGCTAGCCGGGGGGAGGGGGCCGGACTGCTCGGGGTTAAGCTGGGCATCGGTCAGCGGGTGGTGAGCAATTGCATTGTGCATCACTTGTTTGTACATATTATTAGTAGTAGTACTATTATCATCATTGTATTATTATTATTATTATTATTATTTTCCTGTCTTATTAAACTGTCTTTATCTCAACTCACGGGCTTCACTTTCCATTTCTCTCCCCCGTCCCAGAGAGGGAGGGGGGAGGGTGAGCGAACGGCTGCGTGGTGTTTAGCTGCCAGCCGGGTTAAACCACGACAAATAATAATCTACATACACAATTCAGATATCCATAGATGAAATTGTGATGTATATCCAACTATGTATATCCAAATATGTATATCCAACATTTGAAGTTCTAATATTTCTTAGTAACTATCTTATATTAAAGCTCCCCCATGCATTCAAAAGGTGTGCTGAAGATTTTTTTATGTGAATATATGGGCCTTTAACAGTTAAATAAAAACCTCTCCTCAAAGTTCTACACTTCTTATTGCGAATATCTGTTCTTTGCTGTCCAATGTAAAGTCACGCATATTTGATATTTGAACTTTTTTTTTCTTTTTCTTTTTTTTTGTCTGCAAGACAGATGTATCCTGATCACGGAAGTATCTTGACTTTAGCAGTAGAGACAGTGAGCTAAGAATTGCTTTCTTCCACAGTTACCCTTTGAGAGCATTTAACAGCAACTATTTCAAGAAATTGAGTCATAGCCTCAACATTTTACAAAAACAAATAATATATTCTGCATGTCAAACTTGACAGGAAATTTGTGTTTCTCATGATGCACTGTCCTATATCCATGATACCTAATTTCAGGAAGGAACACCAGAGTTCTTTTTGTACACGTAAAAGATCCCGTATGTGTAAGAGATCCAAGACGTGCTGTTCTGTTCACTGCTATCGCTTACTAATTGTCTGTTAAAATCTGACCTTTCTCCAGAACCAATATTCCAAGTACATGAAATGCCACAAACAGACTACTCAACCTTTGAGGCAATATCTTCCTCTCCTTGGTGTTTGTTATATCTATGCTGACATGTCTATACAGATGCCATTTATTATGAACACTTCAGTGATACTTCTTCTCAGAGACTCTCTGACACATTCTCCCTTCTCAAGAACTTCTCAGCCAGAATAGGATTACAATCTGTAGTGATACTGGCTGCCATGAAACTGGTAGACACAAATAATACTTCAAAACAATATGCGTAAAATGATAGAGGAATTAATATATATAAAAATAGTCCATTTCAGAAGATAATTGAAATGACCATTAATAATATCTATTTCTAGATATTATTGCTAGAAGTACAAGGAGGTGTAAAAACACAGTACCTTCAGTCTCTTTTTGACCTACAGCTACTTCATTAACACATTTTCTCTTTTCCATTATAGGAGCCCAGAAGTAAGTATCCATATGGCCTAGCAGAAAAATTGTGGATCTGATTCTGATCTTCCTCTGTCTTTTTTCTAACCTAATTTAACTAATACTACAAAGATGTTTCTGGAAGTTTAAAAATATTAATTTCTTTTTGGAAAAAAAAAAAAAAAAGGTTGGTACTTCAAACACCTACCGAGTACAAGCTTTCACTTAGTCATCCTAACTTGAGTAAATGTTACTCGTATTACTAAAATCAGATTTATTCCCTATAAGGAGTAATCCATTAGGTTGTTACATTCACCAATACAGTAGAGGCCTAATACCAAGCTCATGACAATAAGCAGACTGCTGATTAGGAAGCAGGAATGCAAATTTGATTTTGCTAAGAGCTGAACAATTTTTTTTTCCTCTCAAGTGATAATTTTAAACTTTATTCAATCAACTGGAATTATCTTCCTTCCAACCTTAACTATTTTGTACCATTACAAATAGCAAAGGCTGAAACAAAGTATGGAAAAGTAAATTTCATTTTTTTAATAAGAGTGGTCAAAAAAAACTACTGGAAAATTGAAATGGCCCTCACCCTCCTTTCTGTTAATATATATACAATTTTTGTTCATGCAAAAATGTAGACTGTGTAGAATTTCCTTTGTGAGCATGAGAAGCAACTGACAAAATAAGCATTCAGCATTACAGCATATACTTGGAAAATGGAAGAAATTAAAAAGATCATCTCAAATGTTTCTCTGTAAATGTCAGTGAGATACATGACTTGTCATTGGAATGTTACATTTATGAGTTGGCCCAACTTCAGGGGAAAAAAAAACTACAACCTACAAAACAGGCACTGGTCCATCAGATTCTGGTAACACTAGGAATGGAAGTTTTGATTTATTTTAGACTGACATTTTATCTCACTCACTAATAATTAAAATTAAAACTATTGCAGATATTTCTTGTCACTTTTTCTACAAAATATGTTTCAGAACTAAATTTTCTAACTGATTTGATGCCTGATTTTCCTAAAGATGCATAAAGTTAGAAAAGGGAAATGAGTGTATTTTAGCTGTGTTTATTTTTATTTTATCATCAATTTCTATTTTTAATTATTATTATTCATGCTAAGTACTTATCCTTACAAGTATCCTATAGTCTGAATTCCACAGGTCCTTATGTTTTGCATAAGGGAGAAGTATTTAATTCTGTGCAGTGGTTTCATAATCACTACTTATCACTTTCTTTGACACTCCTCTTTTGACTTATGAAATGCAGAACATGAAGCAACTCCCATTGATGCCAGTGGACTTAGATGCCATTAACACTCATAGGTAAAACTAATGAAAACTGATACTATTTCAATAATGAATATTAATTTCAAGACGTTTGCTTTGATTTGTAATACTTATAAAGCATACTTTATAAGTAATGCATGGCAAGATGTAAATACTAGATAACATTACATAGGGAGAAAATTGTGATTTCAGAAGACCTCAGATTTCTAGGATTGTAAAGACAAAAAAAAAAATAAAAAGGTAAATGATCTCATGTATCTGCTGTTAGATGCCCTTGAAAAGATCACTTAGTTCTTCTAATTCTCTGATTATATTTTCAATAATATGATAATTTTACTGTCTCTGAATTATTTGGCATTTATGTGAACTGATTATGTTGATATATGTTTATGTTGGTAACATCTTTCCATGTCAAAATACCACCACTCGGATACTGTTAAGGTAATGGCAAGCCATCTAGATACAGATATTATAAAGAGACAGTTGCTCTCTCTTCAGACCGAGGACTAAATTCAAAGTGAATGAAAAAGGAACAAAAGGAGATAATGTGTCCCATTCTAAGGATGAAGGTCTATCAGCTCACGAGTGGTAATCATTCAACTGTCAGCAAAGTCTGCAGACATCACACAGCTGAAATACTACTTAGGCACTAAGCAAAAGTCTCTGTAGTGTTAATTCACACTAGGTCATGAATAGCAGGATAAGGTGGTTCTCAAAACGTGAGATCCCTGTTACCTTACCAATTGCTTGCTCAGCTGCCTGCGTAAATGAGGTCAGGGCAGGAGCAGTGACCTGTCAGCCAAGCAGTGCTCTGAGCTGCACTGATGGTGCAGGAGATCAAAGAGAGTTTTCTCAGTGGAACTACCTTTTTTTTTTTTCTTTCCCCAGAAACAGCAGGTTGCATTGACACTTTACTCCAAGGAGACAAAAGTCCCACTCCTCAGCGCAGTATAGCACTCCTCATCTGATCAACCTCTCCCCTCAAATCCTTCAGACTGTCTTATATCCGTAGGTGTTTCAAATATTGCCATCATGCCTCTTGTCCATTGTTTTTCCCTTCTTTACCATGTACTCTCCTACACATCCTAGCCTGTAACAACCATCTGTTTCTACGCTCCACAAACCATTCCTAAAAGAAGCCCACCTCCAACTGCAATCACACTGAATGCGCTGATATACTGTGATGCAAAGGACATGTAAAGATTTAAACATAATCCTCTGTTGTTTTAAATTTTTGCTGAATGAGATGGTGAATTCTGGAAGCATGACAGTGTGCAGAACTGTGCAGTGAATGGAGGGTTATAGAAAGGTATATCATGAATGAAGTGCATGTTTGCAGTAATATAGATATTCATATATATATAACAATATATGCACTTATCAATCCTGTATGATTAAGTGCCTTGAAATTTTTCACAGTTTTTTGTTTGTTTGTTTGTTTGTTTTTTAAATTAAGTTTGCCAGCATGGAAGTCTCATTAAATTAAATCAAACTTAAGGAGGTCTCTGCCTTGGTTATATTTGTTTCAGCCTTTACTAAAAACATCCACAGGCTCCATAGACAGGAAACAAAGGCATTTCTAGTTTAAACAACCTGTCCTGTCACAATATCCATATTTAATTCTTTGAAGGCAGATGCCCACTTATTTACATGTAATCTTGATCAAGTTGAGAAAGACAGCTTATAAACACAAATATTAGAAAACTAAGCTCCCGTTTTACCTCATCTTTTGAACAGAGAATTAAGGCAATGTTCACAATTCTCCATATATTTCCAATATAAAGGCTAAAGCTTCTGGCAGTCAGCTTAAAGCATGTGATACGGCTGTGATAACAGCTTTGCAGAAAGTCACCAAGGACACAGACATTCCGTAAATAGGAGTTTGCATACTATTTATTTTCTCCCTGGAAGTGGTACTTTCAGTATCATGTTGTTATTCAGGAAATTAGCCTTTGAAAGGAATACTCGTTCACAACATTTTCAAAAATGCTCAAGGACAAGTGAAGCCATATGAAAGCAGATTTCAATTTATAATAAAAATGCAGAAGACAGTTTCATAACCCAAAGTACACTGTGATTAGCACATGTAGTTGCAGACTAATTCTATCTGTCTTACTGTTATGAATATGTTTTACAGTAGTAATGCTATGACTAACTCTCCTCATGATATTTTACTGTTTACATACACCTCGTGCTATCTTTTGTGAATTCAGTATTTTTCTTCTCATTTAAAATAATTATTTGTCAAGTTTCATTTCGTCTTAAAAGATGACCTTGTGAAAAAGCCTGTGCAATAGAAACAAAACACTGCTTGACAACAAAAGAATGCATTTCTTTCTAGCAAAATATGGATTTTCCATACCTACACCTGATCAGCACCAAGCATGACTTATGGTAAATGAATATCTCTGTGTCCCTCTGGCCAAAAAAAAAAAAAAAGAAAAGAAAAAATCAGCTAGCTTTGTTTTCAGTTCTCATATATATCCAGTAACCAACAGAAGATTTTTGCCAAAGTAGTCTGGTCATAAAAGTGTTCTCACCTCTACTCTGTACAGCCACCTCCAATAAATAATTATACTGACATTTTTGTTAATATTACCCATCTGCCAATAGTCAGAAATGGAAAACTTCACCTGTTTCACTGTTAAAAAAAATAAATAAATAAATCAACCTTTTATTGCAATAATCTGTAAAGGTATGTTATACTACACCTTCCACCTCCTACCAACCTGAAGTGCTCCTTTTACTTTTTCACTTTTTTAGACAATAAAAAAATTATGATTCATGGTAGAGGAGCAAAATATTTTCATAGCTGTGCTCCCCTGCCTAATGCAAAAGAAGAGAAAAGAGGTTTTATTTCAAAACTTTATCTGACTTGATCGTTAAAGGAAGTGCTAGCCAGATATACTGTACACTTTGCTATAGTTACATTGTCACACTCAATAATACTACCTAGTTACTAACATAGAAAGAGAGAGAGAGAGAAAATAAATGAGATGATGCAAAAGAGTTCAGATTAAAGGAGACAGAGTAGATGAAAATCGCTCAGGGACGGTTTAGTAATAGTTGGTTCCATCACGGGTAATAGGTATGGAATGGATGATCTCTTAAGGTTTCTTCCTGACCTATGAAACTGTGGTCTTTTGAAAAAACATTCTAGCTATTTCATGTATAAATCATCTTCTCCTAATCTGTGATCTTCCTTTGATTAAGGACAGGTAAACTAGTTCAATTTCATGAATAAATCAGACTCTAACATTCAAGCTAAGCATTTTTTAAGTGTTGGAAAAAGGTTTCTATTATTTTTCAATGAATCATTATTTCATTGTATGTCAACAACATTTAATTTATTTTACGGTCAGGAGCACTGAAATTCTACCACAATATATTTTTCTTGAGCCAAACAAAATCTGCAAAAACCACAAGCATCTTGTAAGAGAAGTTGTTCTTGCTCAAATTTCTTAAGATGCACAAGGTTTTTCAATTTAATGGGTTTATCCATTTTCTTATGTTTCTTAAAGCAACTATTTATATTTATTAAACCACAAAATAATATACTTACATACAAAAATAATGTGTGATCATACCAGTAATGCTTTGTTAGTATTCAAAGCATTTATCATGTGTTAAATATACTTCTTTCTTACTAATATATAAACATAACACGGCAATATTCTGCTGTATTATGCACAAATTCTACGCGCCACACAAGCTCATCAAAAATAATTTATTCACTTTTGAAAATAACAGCAGAGGTTCTAATTGAAGTGAGATTGAAAATAGAGGAACACTGAAAGAAAATAACATGTTTTGAACTTACAAGGGTATGTACATATTTGTTACGTGTTCCCCCTTCTCTCTCGTCTACTATGTCAACAAAGAGGCGAGACCTCCCCAAATGCTTGTAGATCCTCCCTTGCAGAGTGGTTCCATCTTTCCTCACTTTACCCTCCTCTCACAGTCTTCATGCTTCCAGTCCTAGCTGTCAACTCCATCTCACCAAGATCCCTTGCACATGCTTGCACCTTGTCCTTTCTCCATGTTTTGGCTAATTTGACTCACCACTACTCCATCCTTGTTCATGCTTGCTGTCCTGAGCTATGACAGACTGCTTGCACTATTTATCACAGGAGACTGAGACCTGACCATAACCTGGAGCAAGCACAAAAATCACTGCTGCAAGAGAAGGGAGTACCCTGTACACCTACGGTGCTCTCTGCTGTTCCACTACTCAGCTCTGGATGATGTCTCTCCACACCTTCCACCCTGCCTTCAGATTACTATCCAATTCCTCATCCAATGGCCCTACTGACCTCCTTTTTAAAAAAGACTGACAGTTTAACTTTAACTTGATTAGCATTTGTGAAAGGAAAACACGCACGCACAAAACATAAGGGAGTAGCCCTAATGTAAAGATATTTTCACAAAAAGTAGTTCTATAGAAAACTATTCAGGTCTAATGTAAAAAAAAAAATCATGTGAGTATCTGGTCTATAAAAATATTCATGACACCTCTAACCAAACAGAAAATAAAATGGAAGAGTAAAGTACACAGAAGTTATGACATTGGTCTTCCTGATGTATATACACTAATTAGATCAAACAGGAAAAGAAATGCTCTTCTATTATACACGTTTTATTTTCCAATCATACAGTTTGATTTTCAGTTGAACTAAAAATTATTTCTTCTCTCTCATCTGCAGGTTCTTACATATGTACAAACAGATGTCTCTGGCTCAGTTTCCCTCCTTGTCAGCAAACTAAATTCACTATTAGAGGCCATAAATCAAAACACTCAAAACTCAATTAAGCAACAAACATGATTAATTAATTAATCAGTCTATTAATTATTCAAATTGTATTTCTTGTACTTGTCACACATGAATAATTCAGCCACATGGCTTCTCAATGTGTCCTTTGATAGGCATCATGCTTTGGAGAAGAACTGTCCCTTTACACTCCGAAACTCCAAGTGGATAGACGATGCAGATTCTTTTTACATTATTTTATCCAGGTCTTGTCACTTCCACATAATAAAAATCTTTCAAATAAAAGACAAGTATAAATTTAGCTTCTGCTTGTCAGCTGAATAGTAATAAAATCCATAAAAAATCACTGCAATGCTTAGAAACCTTTCTGAGGTTAGTCAGGGTCTGCAAAATTCCCTGAAAGTAGATACACTGATTATGATGAAGCCCAAGCTTATGCAATTCGTTTCATTTTTCAAAGCATCTAAAATTTCAGATGTGCAACTATTTTGATTTAAATTTAAAGGTAATAAGAAAAATCATCTAGACAAATCTTAGTGATCTGCAGATACAGGAAGGAACTTCAAAGGAATTACAAAAGGTGTTCTGCATAGCCATCGAATACAAATCTTCCATTTTATTCTCATTTCAGTTTCATAATGCAGACGCATCTCATATAACTAATGTAAAAGCACAGAATATTTACCCATATACCTATATATGTCAGTATATTGCAAGAGGAATAGAACTGAAAAAGCTGACCCAAATAATCTTTCAACACGACTTTCAACAAATAATGAAATACCCTGAGGGATGACGAAACAAGTTCACTATAATGTTATGCCTGAACTCTGGTTCCTCTGTAATTCATACAAATGCCAGATGAATAGTAGACATTTGGGTACATTCTCAACACTTGCACTTTCTGCTCCACACATGACATTTTTTCAATGACTAACAGACAAGAAAGCAAATTCTTCATGTGTCATCTCATAACCACACATGCTTCCTAAAATGTATTACTAGACAAAGCTGATTCGTGATCTCCCTACCCACAGGAAGAGGTTCATAAACAAAGCTTATTACCAGTTTCTGTTAGAAATTCTTCAGAAGGTGCATCAAATAAATAGCCTTTAGGACACAGATCTCAAGATACAATTGTGTTGTATACAATTCTTCTTGATTCTCTATAGATGTGGCAAGATCTCCAAACATAATTTAGAAAACAAATCTAATGATTGGCCATTTACATTAGCTGAGAAGCCAGTCTGTGAAATTAGATTATCATCTTGTTAGCATGGTTTGCTGAAGTTGTTCAGAAACTTAGTGTAACCACATAAAACTCATTAATATGTTAATAAGCTATTAGATGTTATTAATTACCATAGAATACACTATTCCTACTATCTCGTTGGCTGCAGATCTCCAACACTTCAATGTTTATGTTCTGCTGAAGCAAGACAGTAGAGATACATATTTATTTCTGCACAATATCTGCACATAGAAGAAGAAAAGGAAATGGGAGGGACAGAGCCCTCTTACACAGCATGACTACCTGTTAATTATGGGCTTCAGTGGAGTGATGCACATTTTGGTGTTTGGTGTTAACACTGCTTGTTAATTCCTTTGTATTGTGGTCATGGATTATGCCTTCAGCCCTTTTCAAGTAGATACTGGTAACAAGTGTTTCTGTCTGACTTAAAAAGCATTTGTGTGTTGTGGTGCCAAGAGCCAGGAACACTGACTGCCAAGGCACATGTATGCATGGGGGTTGTGTTTTACACAGACCAAGCATTCTGGAAAGATGTAATTCCTCTAAATCAAAATTAAGGAGTAAGCTTTTTTTTTTTTTTTTTTTTTTTTTTTTTTTTTTTTCCCTTAATAAATCGTGGCGTAGGAAGAATAGGCTTCATCAACTTGAGAGCTCAGTTTACTTCCCCATGCTTCAGTTGCACTCTTCATAAAACTAAGTTTCAGAAGCATGAAAGTCAATTAACTATATATCTCAAGAGTCTTAGGATCCTGTACCATAGGCAATAAAAACTTAAATCATTCAGTTTTTTTTTTCAATTTTGCTTCATATAAGCAGTTCGTGTAGCTGTAATATGCTTGTGTTATATGTAGTTTTGAAACGTACCAGATCTTCCTGTTAACTCTCTCTCTTATTTACTATACTCTTTCAGAGCATGCAAAGTTTGAAGAAAGGTGCATCGAACAGCTTTTGTTCACCTTGCATACACTATTCCGTGCACACATAAATAAATCTTCACATGCATACACTATTCTGTGCACACATAAATAAATCTTGTCATATATGCCAACCGTCACATGGAATATGAAGATTAGATTATTTTTAACTACCAAAGGTCCTAGAGCAAGATGATCTTTCAGAATCTCAGGCACCACAACACAATCCAGATTATAAATAAAAAATATAGTCATGAATTTCTGGAAATTAGGAACAGCAATCCTATAGTAATTTCAACAAGTGAAGGGAATCCAGATGAATAATAATTAAGAGGAGAAAGAATTTCTAGAAAATCTCAACACACTTAAACAGTTTGTCTCCGCTTCTTCATTGTCACTGCTGATGGGGCAGAGATGCAAGTATTGGAAAAAAACAGTAACAACTCACTGACTGGAAACAACCCAGCAGAAGGGAACACCATGAGAAAGGAGGAGCATTTCATATAAAGACTACAAGGAAAAACACAATGGCTGACAAATTGGAACACTGATGCTCTCCCTTCTGTAAACTGACACACTGAGAAGATTCCTTTTCTGCATTTACTTGGTTTTCAAGAGACTTAAACATTGCAGGTAATCTTTTCTTGGAGGAAAGGTATTGTCATTTAACATGTTTTCAGTTTAATAAACCATTATTGCACCTACAGATATACTTATGGCATTATATTGATGAGAACAATTACTGGATAGCACTGAGTTTTAAATTTTATTTTATGTTTTTTTTTTTTTTTTTTTTTTTCCCTGAAAGAATATTGATTTTAGAGATCAGAAATAGTTCTAGCAATTCTGAAGAAACCTTAAGTTACAAAAGTGTCAATTGAGACAGAAAACTTGTACATTCTCTCTAGGGTAGCTGTGCGTTTTGACACTTCTATATCACACTTCCACCTAGGGATTTTTTCATTATTATCTGCTACAAAAGGCTGTCAGAAAAAAATAAAATAAAAAAATATATATATAATATATATAAAAAATAATAATCATACTCCCATACAAAATAAAATAAAAACAAATTAATGCTAATATCATACAGACTAGAACACTTCTGAGACATCTGCTGAATGACTGTTTACTGTGTGAGTGGTCAGTATAAGCCTTGTGGACTACTTAAGTTCTGCTGAAATAGAAGCTTCAGAAATAAGTATTACTATTTATATTACCCCAGGAACTCATAGGTCCCACTTTCTGGGACACTGTATATAATGCATTGTAAGATCAGGTCTCTTCCTAGCTATACCCAAGTAGATCAATGAAAAAGTAGCCATAGAACAGTTGTTGTGTATTGTGTATTATTACTAACTAATATATCTCTTCAGGAAAGAACCAGGAACATTGCTCTAACTTTCTGACTTGAAGTCAGGTATATCCATATGTGCTGCCTAGTTAGGAGATATTAATTCTTTCTGCTACTATGAACCACTGTAGTATCAACATCCATGGTGAAGTCAGAGAAGACACTGTACTTCGAGGGATACAGAAGGCTCCCTCTAATGAAAACTGTTGCTCTCCGCTATGTATACACACACCATGGCAAAAATGATACATGCCAGCTGAAAGACAGCATTACCCAAGGTGAAGGTTTATAGCGAGATTAGTAAGAAAGTGGCTACAAATGAGATCAGTTACAGAATTTTCACATCTTTTAATTAAGGTATGGAGGAGGAAGGGAATTCTGTGTCTCGATGTAGGAATTGGGGTTCCTACACAGAGGCTTCTCAGTGGGATACAAATTTCCAAAAGTACCAAATATCTACCTTATGAAGTTAAAACTAAAAAGGAATAAATTGAAAACAAACAAACAAGCAAAGGAAAGGAATAGACTGATTTTAGAGTTAATCTGCAAATTTGTAAGAAAGAAGAGAAGTGTGTTTGTTGATGTTCTTGAACCTTCCGGCTGCCAGCTATGAAGCAAGTCTTAGATTTTGAGGATGATGGCTTTTCAAAACCTCCATGATTTAAATTCCTGAGCAGTGCAATAAATTGGAGCCACTGAGTATCCCCTAGTCACTTGCAAGATGAAAAATAGATATACTTTTTTTTGTTTTTTTGTTTTAACACAAACCATAGTTAATGCTGTAAATAGTTGATACTACTACATATGTATGTTTCAGTTTTTACCTGGAATTCACACATCGATTTTATGTAATCCTTATGATTACTGTTTTAAATAAAAACAGACTGAGTCACTGTAAATTGTCAGTTTCCTTTAAGTATGAAAACTATCTATAATGAACAGATTCCTTGTGCTCGTAAAGAAACATGTCTCAATGATTTCAGACAATAAAGAGGAAAAATTGAGAAACTACATCCTCCATATAAAATGGAAAACAGGATTTGCTCATGCTATTACAGACATGTAGAGGAACAGTTATCTAAGAAGGGAGGATGGACTGGAAATGCCAAGTTCTTCAGTAATAGCCTATGACACAATCAAGCTTGAAATAATATTTAATAAGACAACAAATGCTTGTGATGGGCATAAGTGATTTTTGTCAATGTTTATTTGATCTAAAGCTCAGCTAGCTATATTTATGGACATGCAGCTCTGACTTTTTGAATTAATGGATTTTCTGTCAAATTGTGGCTTCCACTTAATCTCTATGTGCTTTTTACCTGCTTTTAGCTCAATTCATTATTGAGAGACTAATTAGGAACATTAATACAATTTCACTATTTCATTCATAAGATTAAGCATTAAGCATCAAAGAATCCTATACTAAGCAGTTTTACCAATTTTACACATAAAGAACTGCATCACTGTTTTCTTTATTTGTGGTCTGTCATGTGCCTTTTTTTTTTCTTTTTTTTTTTTCTTTTTTTTTTTTTTTGATGACTCTACTGCTTGTAAGAGGGAAACAAAGGATAGCAAAAAAGCATTCCTGATTCACATTCCTCACACTGCTAATAACTGTCTAGGCCACTATCAAACCCACTTTATTTCATCTCTTTTCAGTCAGAAGAGCTCTCCTTTATTCACCTGTTTCCAAAAAAAGTGAAACAATCTCTTCCGATAAAATAAAATAAAAATAAAATATCATCCTGTATTCAGAAAGAGAAGAGCTGTAAATAATCCCAGAATATGAATGAAGTTGTTAACCGAAAATGTGAAAATCTGGAGTTGCCTTAATAGGTGACAGTTTGACAGTTCAAAAGTTTTCATAGTACTCCTCATATAGAAAGTGTTCTATATATTTGATCAGTCTTGTAGTACTCAAAAATGTGTGTTTTTGTAAGACTGGGGGAAAGAAGAAGAAAAATGAGAAGTACACTTTGTGTTTGAGCTGCAGGTATACTGTGCATTTATAAAGATATTTGCTGATGCTATTTTTTTCCCTTCCTAGTAATTCCTGATATTAATTTTGCTCATTGGACTGTTTCTAAGCATTGACCTGATGGAGATTTTTCTTAGAACTAATATAATATTACAATGTTGTTATTTAGTAGTTACTGTCAACTCAGTTAAATTGTTGCTGCTCCCGTGTCCTATTCTAAATTTATCTGTATTGAATTTCATTCAGACTTAGAAGATCCTTCTGCTGCAGTTCTCTACAACTGGTTTTTCCAATTTTCCAATTTTCTCTTCTCAGTAGCTTTGTATAATTATTGAAATTTTTCACCTGACTAATCACTCCTTTTTTTTTTTTTTTTTTCCAAAAGAGTTTTTAATGTTAAATGGCATATTTATATGTTTTTCCCCACATTATGTGGTTTTCCCCACAAGTTTTTTGTTTTGTTTTGTTTGGTTTTGTTTGCTTGTTTTTCTCAGATATTGAAATAGCTTTAGATGTTAATTTATATACTAAGATTATTGTTTTTGGTATTTCTTCTTAGTTTCATCAGGCACACATGATTAATTACTGTTCATTTGTTGATTTGCTCCATAGCCTTTTGCACTGGTGCCTCCGTTTGATACTCTTCCTTTGATACATTCTTCATAAACTGACTGTGTTGTACTCCCCAAGCTTCCCCATGGTTAAGAGATTTTTTATGAAGTCTCTTAGCTTTTTTTTTATTTTATTTTGTATTTGCAACAGCCTGACTTTGCTCTCTTTACACCTTTTATACTCCAGCTGTCTTTTGGCACCACAGTCTCTGGCAAGCTTTCTTATCCTGATATTTCTAAAGACAAATGTGGGTTTTGTTTGTTTTGTTTTGTTTTAACTGCAAGCTTTTCCTCAGACTTTGAGTTCTGTGATTTACAATTAATGAAGTTTTTTTTAATCCTTTATGTTTCTCTCCTTTGGAAACAACCACACTTTTTAAAAGACTGCCTGTATTTGCCTTCCCTACCGTGCCATTTCTTTATTCCAACTTCCTTTAGCCCTTTACGTCTTTCTGGCAGGTGCTGTGCATTTTTTTTAAGCATTACATAAGACATAGTCTAGCCTAGAAATCTCTTATGGAGATTTCACAACTAGCTCATTTATGAGGCAGTCTTTCTTATGGCTAAAGCCTTCTGATACTGGAGTTAAGCCTCAATGTAAAATTTATCTTGTTTTCCAGGAAAGAAGTGAAGTCCTCCATTACTGCTGCATTTCTCCTGCCACTAGAAGCCAAAACACATAATTAGAACTTTGATATTCTTGTCAGCAGCATAGTAAGAATGTTCTTGGAGTTTTAACATCACATCTGAATTGTCCATAGAGATGATTTTTCATTTGCTGACATGGTTAGGTTGCTGTGATTTGCCTCAAAGCTTTCAACAAGGGTGTGCTTCTGTGACATTTTACCAGGTCTAAAATTATACCCCTTTAGAAAACTACTGAATTTTATGATTACATTAGTTGTCATTGATAAAAAGCGATGTCTTTCAATATTAAATGATAAAAGTAGCAATATAAACACATTAAAGAAAAAAAAAAAAAAGGACATAAGTAGACCAAAACACTACTTGTTGATGCTTAACTCTAAGCATTTCTATTTGTTTTTTAAGCATATACAGAAATTATGTATTAAATGGGCTTTCTCATTTAATAACTGGAGTAAAACAAGAGTCTTGTTTGTGGATAGTGTTGGCTGATTACCAACACATTATCACAAGAATGGCTCAAGTAGGTCTTTGGACTAATATGAAAAAAGTATCTTCAGTAGAACTTCAGTAGTACGTTTCCTATATGGGACATTGAAAAGCTGCATTATTTATAGTGATACCTTAAGTATTATGTATGCGAATTCACTGAATGATAATAAAACCAACCAAACAAATACACTTTGACAACAGTTCAGGCTTACACGTATATGAAAACATTACAGACAAGGGCATACCAATACCCCATGGCACATATTAATTACACATAAAAACAAGTAAATCACAAGTGTAAATTCAGATGACTGGGACTTCTGTTTGTTTGTAACCTAATGGAAAATTTCGAACTGATGTAAGAGGAAAAAGAAAGATTTGATACAAATGTACACCATTTTAGGCAGCACATTTCTACTCAAGTGGCAGTCTTACATCAAGCTCATCTGGTCAATTTACTCCCCAAGTCCATTAAAAATACTTTTCACCAGAGAGACATTTTTGTATCCATTCTATTTGCCATCTTGAACAGCTGACTTTTAAAAAATCTTATCGACATTCTGGAGGGAATCGACTCTTCAGCAAATGGACCCAAGATCATAGGAATGCAAAGACAACTTTAAAGGCATACTGTTCTAGCTCCAATTTATCTCTGCTCAGGTTTCTGGCTCTAAGTAGTTGAACAAAATCTGAATATTACCTCATCACTTTCTTTCCAGACAAAGATGTTATTGTTCTTTTTACTGTTATTAAAAAATAAAAATAAAAAGTTGCAGATGATAAGCTTGTGGGAAGAACTACTAAAGTAATTGCTTGTCAAGAACCACCAAGAGCTAATCTTTGGAAGGAAAAAAAAAACAAAAAAAAAAAAAGGAAAAGTACTTTAATGTTTACAGACTGGCAATTTCCACTACAATTATGAAATACCCTATGTATTTTAAAAAAGAAATGTTTACAGAGATATTTCATTTGGAAATTCATGACTGTGATTTCAGTTTCACAGACTGTGAATGTTATATGATTAGAAACAAAAGGGAAGCTCAAACCTTAGATATCCTCCTTTACTTCTTATTGTCTGACAAATTTGCATTTTCTTCAAAAAATATGTATGTGGTCTAGACCAAAAAAAAAAAAAAATTAAGCATTTTACATAATTTTGATACATCAGCTGAAAGAAGATGTGGGCAAAGTATCTCATAAATTGAAGAAGTAACTGTTGTGAATGGAATACATTCGAAATCAACCATTGCCTTCAGTCATATGCAATACATGACACAAATAAACCTTTTTAATCTCCACTATGAGTTCAAGAACACTAAAGGCTCAGACACACTTTTTTTTTTTTAAAAAAAACCAGCCATTTTGAGAGGAACTACCAATAAATCGGTGGACCTGAAATCCCTATTCTTTTACAGCCATCTTAAGTGTGGGAAAAAGTAGGATATCTTCCTGATAAATAACATTCTGTATGGCTTCTGAATGACTTCTTACTTCTAAATAAAAAGTGAAAAAATACAAAACTTTCATGATGTTCTTTCTATTTCTTTCACTAACTATGATTGCCTTCCTACATTTTTTTTATTATTTGTAGTTTTATGCAAAATAAATAGGATTATTTAATCTAGAGTTCCAATCATTACACAGAAGCATTTCTGGCACTGACCAAAGTAAAAGTCCAGCTAACATTTCATTTTATGAATACATCTTGAATAAGCTGATAAATTAGGAAAGTCATGCAGCAGCATCTTCAACAAGACAAGGCATCTGTGAGAAAAGTTAAAGAAACTGAACGTGAATAAATACCTCTCTAAAATAAGGTTGAGAAGGTACTTGAGAAGTAACTGAGTTGTTTTTTCATATTTGAGTTTACCAGTATACCATCAGCTTCATCGCCTATTGATTTAAGATTAGCTGGTAAATACCCTTAAAAATGAAGTTACCAAAATCAAGATGAATATAAAATAATGTGAAATTGTCTTTATTTCCTCGTTGCCATATCTCATGGATGCAACACTTTTTTTTTTTCTTTTAATATTGAAACTATGTATTTGAGATTTTACATAATTTTGGTATAATGCTTACTTCTGGTATAATACTTATGAGGAGCAGCTGAGGGAGCTGGGATTGTTCAGTCTGGAGAAGAGGAAGCTCAGGGGTGACCTTATCGCACTCTACAGGTACCTTAAAGGAGGCTGTAAAGATGTGGGGGTTGGTCTGTTCTCCCACATGCCTGGTGACAGGACAAGGGGGAATGGGCTAAAGTTGCGCCAGCAGAAGTTTAGGTTGGATATTAGGAAGAACTGAACTAACAACTAAAAACTGAAAAGGTTGTTAGGTATTGGAATAGACCGCCCAAGGCTTTTGCAGTACTGGGTGATACCAGTGAAATATGACAGAAGGTTAGTGGTCACAGGGATCATAATTACCCAAAACAAATGTGAAAAAATAAAATAGCTAAAGGAGAAAAAAATATTTATCTTTAGCATCTACCCTTGCTGTAAATGGTCTGAGCAAGGGGAACTCAGCACATAAATAAACACTGGAAAATGTACAAATGAAACCAAATGATAGCAGGGAAAGCTTTCACTTAAGTTCTTAAATTCACTAAGCGACCACACTACATACCTACTACGATTTTGTGCGTTCATGGTCCTTTCAGCTTTCAGACATTTTACATTTATTTTTTAATACAAACAAGTACTAGTACATTTTACATAGTCCATAGTGAAAATTATCCTAAATTTTGTACAGAAGCACAACTTTAAACACCTCTCTAGTATTCACTTCAGATGCAAACTCAGTCACTTCATCTTCCAGCCCTTGAAGGAACTCATCTTCCTTTGACTGCATACGACATTATTACCTCATTTTAAAACTAAAAGGTGTTTGTCAAAAATCACTCGTATATACAGCAGCTGCAATGGACTAATTGTTTTAAAAGGTGAAATTAAACTCATACAATTCATAACCTACATACTTCTATGATTTTTTGACATGCACAAAGTTCGTGTGTTCAACAATATTAAGATTGTCCAGATTGCAGGTATTTCTTAGTTTTATGACACTTCAAGTGTCATAAATTTAAAGAAATTTATTTTGTCATAAATTTAAAGAAAGCACATGGCAATCTCTGGAACTGCTTCGACTGTTATAGAATGTCAATAAAGAAATTAGCATAGTTGAGACTTTGTATCACAAACCAGTATTACTGGAGATACTGATTTTTCAGGTCTGTGTAAAATGACCATTCCAACCTTTCAGATTCTCTCAATCCTTTCCAGTGATTTAATTAACATAAAACTATAGACATTTAAAATCTAAACATCATACTCCTCACTACCACTAAACTAGATGATTTTAATTTTGCCTGTGACATTGGTTTTCTTATTGTCTTCACTGACCTTTTAGTAAAAAAAAAGGTCTTAGTTACAAAAATGTAGAAAAGAAATTTTCTAACATATATAGAAATACCCACCCTAAAAAACAACAGGCAACCCCGGTAATGTCCAGCTTCTACTCTAGTTTTAAAAGCTATACCATTAAATGAACCAAAAATTTAAACTGCTTAACCAGGAACAAGTCTGGTTTTCCCTGCAAAAAACTACTGCTAAATTCTTTAATTTATCCAAGAAAACATAACAACTTATTTTCAACTCACAAGTTAAATAATTTAAACTATCACACAAAATAACAAATATAAATTTTGATAAGCTAAAAACTATTGAATGGTTTTTACCACTAACTCGATATCCTGTTCTACCCTTGCTCTTTTCCTCTCTAACTTGGGCAATTCTCTAATAATGCATCTGCCCCTTTAGAAAGTGATGAGAACCCTAGCGCACTCTTAACTCATACTCCAAGAAGAGTTGTCCTGGAATGAAACACCTTCAATTATTTCCTGAGTTTTCACTTTTGCTTCCCAGAAAACCTATTCTTTTAATGAAGTAAATATATATATATAAAAATAAATAATGAAGAAAAAGATCCACAAAGATCCACAAAGATCCAAAAAAGATCCAAAAAGACTTGCTTGGGAGTAATGTGAATGCTAATTCATTTAGAATTTTCAGAAGGAAGTTAATGTCACACCTCTACATGGATTGAGCTAACTACATTTCCACTTTCAGAATGGAATTTCAGTTCATCAAAAAACTTCTACTGACATACCATTGTGTCAATCTACTGACATACCATTGTGTCAATCTACAACTCAAAAACTATCACCATTTTATTGAATTCAAAAGCTCATCAGAAATTTGGCAAAAGAATCTAATTGTATAGAAAACAAAGCATAAAAAACATTAGATATTGAATTTGTACTACGAACTAACTTTTCTTAGACTGCAGCAATCTTTAGTCTCTACAGTTATGAAGAAAAGTGGATTGACTCTACATATCAAATAACTCTAGCCATCTGTTTTAGGCAAATAGAAATACTGTTCAAAAACAGTACTTTAAAAAAAAAAAAAAAAAAAAAAAAAAAAACACTAATGCAGGATTTAGTCATCTAAAGAGTGGTCCATGAGGACCTTTATGTATATGTAAAGGTCCTTTGGACCTTTATGTGTGCATGAAGACATATATGTATGTCAAAACTTTGACATACTAGATCCGGTGTTCCTGTTTTGACATAAAAGACCAAGTTTCTTCTAGGTGCAATTCCACATCAACTTAAATGAAGTTAAACAAAGTAAACACTTTACCTCATGTCTTTGGTCTGAGAATGAACTTCAGTGTGTTCATGCCTTTTTTTTTTTTTGTGTGTGTGTGTGTGTGTGTGTGTGTGTGTGTGTGTGTGTGTGTCTGTCAAGTCAAAATGCCCTTGTCAGGCTGTGTATAGCCATTTTCTGTCACAGGACTGCAATGCAAGCGCTATGCTTCAGGAAACCACAGATATGGCTGAACTCCCTGGAAGAAAGTCATATTGATCAGGCTGATGAAAGCACTCTCTTCTCTTGAGTCTGATTTTCCCCCAGATAACCCTTGAATGTTTGGAGATTCCAATGTAAAACTAACAAAACGAAAGTAAATGTCCACAGCATTCTATGACAGGTAGAATTTGAGTAATGTCCTCTCAAAAACAAAGTAAATAATACTTGGTAAATAAAGGTAGGGTTACTGTCAGCATGTAAGCAATACAGGGTGCCACCTGTCATCAGAATTCAAGAAAGTGCACATGTCCATTTTTGTTTAAAAAGCTTTGGGGTAGCAAAGCTTGAATAAGCTTTTTACAAAAAATAGAAAATGAGGTGGCTAACATGATATAGGACCATATAATGTTGTGTAATACTGACCTCAGATTAGATGATAGCAGTAAAATGGAGAGGGGACATATCCTCTGTTTCTTGTTAAGCCTGCTCCCTGAGCAAGTGGGAGACAGAGATGAGAAGAAAGAAATTGACATTGTCCTATATAACTAGTATCAGCTTCCCATCAACTTAAATGGCACCAAATCAAGATGTTATTTAGCAATAGTAACTGCAACAAGAACAAGGACCTGATTAATCAGAGAGCAGAAAGCCATAAAGATAAAAATGGATGCAAAGTATTGTTAAATCTGAGGTTAGTGACCTACACACAATGGAGAAACTGTAACAGGGAATATATATATATATATATATATGTAGGTCTCTCTCCCTCTCTCTCTATATATATGTAGGTATATATTATATATATGTCAATTAAAAATACTATCAAAAATACATAACTCTACTTTTCCAGTGCAGATATGTATAATCTCAGTCTTTCACAGATGAGTTGCGAGGTCTTTTGGAAGAAGACAGAGACATCTCTTAGCCTTAAATTTAATTTTAAAAAAATAAAATTTTGCTCAGATATTAACTATATTAATTCAATGCTGATCTTCCCCATTTCTAAGACCCCTAGAAAAAAAAAAAAATAGCACGAATAAAATCTCTTTCATACAAAACACATGAAATATGTGATTTCAAAGTTTGCTGAGCCTAAACTCCACTCCTTTTCATTATACTTGCTTTATTACATAGGTAAATTCTAGTGTAAAAATTTTAAGAAGCTACCAAGTCCATAAAAACAACAACAACAAAAATAGAAAAATCTGCATTGTTATGTTTATTAGTGGAACTAGCAACTTAAACAGTAGAAAATGAGATGCACGTTATTCTAGATGCTGCTTATCCCTCTCATTTTACAAAGGCATGAAGATGGCTAACAAAACAAGTGAAAAATCTTTAGACTATACCATCTACTATTTACTTTTCATTTTCTTAAACTTAAAAGAAAAACACTTTTATTAGAATAATTTTGGAATCGTTTGCTAATGTTTAAAGTGCTGAAACGTCTCATATGTTTTATTTTATGTAAACCTCTAACACTATGTAAAGGCATTTTAATTATAAAGTTCAACTTTTGTTTCCTCTTTAGCAGTTATTCTGAAGTATATATTTTTCTCTTCCTGCCATTAAAATTGAGATGTGAAATTGTCTTGATATGATCAGAGAAGATTAGATTCAATCTCCTGTTTTAGAAGTAATTTCTTGCAATGACACATCATCATATTATGTTGAAAAGGAATTTTGAATTACAAGTTTGTTATGCTGTATTTCTGTTTTCAAGAGTAAAATAACAAATTAACAAGCCATTAACTTGAAAATGCAGTACCCGAGATTTCTTTCCTTATCTAACATTTAGTACATTGATTTCATGACTTTTTAACAGCTGTTATATTCCTCTTCCCTTTCCTATATTCACACTCATTTTCAGCTGTTTCTTAATTCCTTAAATCCCCTATCAACACAAATCTGAAAGTGTTTTTGTATTACTGGTAGAAATCTAAGAACTGAGTAACAAGTCACTACATCTGCCCACCAAATCTGGGAAGAACAATTATTGAAAAACTATACACAACTGAATACCTGAAAAGCCATTCTTACTTGCCCTACAGGGGACATTTGAAGTGGATTAAGAGGTATATATTTGATATTGCAGAGATCCAGAGGGTCCATGGAGAAATCACGAGTCAATCTTGTTCATTATATTCCTTTGCTATTCCCTCTAATAGCATGACTCACTCAGACTCAAACCAATATTGATCTTCCTTCTTCCACTGCACATTTACTTCTCTCCCCAAAGTACAAAACATAGTGAATGTGTAGTTATGACCTGCTTCCAGTGCAATTCACTTTTAAGAAATATCACAGGGACTAGACTTACAATTCTGGAGACAACGAGACTAAAAATGAAAAAGAATGTCTCCTGTCTCCTAAATTTTTTTATTTTTTATTTTTATTTTTGTTTTTTTTTGCTTTTTGCTTTCCAAATCCTGACATATGTATTGTCTAACCTGGAAACATGCAGGAAAATGGAAGGGAAATGTAACCTGTACCAGCCATGGCAAATGAGAAATGTTGAAGCTTGCAGCACTACAGTACAAACTATTCTAGGTTTCCTCAGGAGAGTCTTCATTTCCCTGAGCTGCTGCAGAGAACAGAAGGGCAGTACCTGACTGCACATCACCTCATGGTGCACTTACTAGCCCTACCTCTTTCAGTACTTAGTTATGTTTTCATTAGCATAGTTTTCCTCTAGGAGATGCAAAAGACACATTTTCTCTTGTGGCTGAAAACTCAGTTCTGAGGATTCAACTGCTTGCTTGAGACCAGGGTGTTTCACCCTGCTTAATCAACTTTCATCAGTTTCTCCAGTGCGCACACACACACACACAGATGAGTATTTGTCTGAATACAGTTACACACTACAATGATATTCAGGAAGTTTTCAAGAACACCTCCTCAGATAATTCATAATTTTTGAAAAAGAAGTCACTACGGTCTTAAGTTCTATAAAAATACTCTTTTCAATACCAACCTGTTTCTGGAGTTCTTTTTTCAGGGAAACATACCATGAAACACTGAAGACTGACTCCAAGTTCAACAACAGAGAACAAGTTAAATAATCCCAGTACCCCAGAAAATACTCTAACTACAAAAGGGTTGTTTCTTATTTTTACCACAACCTCATTTTTCCAAGATCTGTGCTTTGCCATGTTCCTACAAATTACTAATACAGATTAATTTTACACAGATTTCCAGTCTCCAAATGGAATTTTTTAACAGAAGAAGTTAATGACTGAAGAACAGAGATATGTTTGATATTAAAATATAATGATGACTTGTTGTCCTAACTCTTGCTCTGTAACAGATGATGGAAGTAAATTAATCCATCCTCCTGACAGTCATTTCATGATAAGAATGAGAAACCTTACCATTTTCATTGCAGGCCTATCTTATTCTTGTCCTCGGTGTGCATTTCCATGACAATGACTGTAATCATTATAACAGCATTGTACATAATGACTCTGCTTTCTGTGATGTTACTCCCAAATTGGATGTGAAAAATGTGAAAAGACAGATATCAAATGGCAAAACTCTCACCAGTGAAGCAGAGTAGCCTACAAAATTAATAACTGACAGAATTGATAGGGTGCTGCTGCTGAACAGAAGCCTGGAATTAAAGGGCAATGCTCACATACCCTTCTTTCATAATCTGAGGGGATTTGCATGAAAACCTCTTGACAAATTAGTCAGGTCAAATGAGGCCTTGTGAGGTGTGTATAATTAAATGTAACATCAATAAAACACCGATTTTTCAAAATGAAAAGCAACTCATGCACAATGACGACTACTGAAATTTTGTTAATTGTTAATATTATGTCAGTCTCACCCAGTCACTCCTTTTTTCTGAATTAAAAATAAATGCATGAGCAAAATGATAGAACTGTGCTGTAAATCAGAACCATCACAACATCACTTACCAAATGTAAAACAGAGTCCTCTTCTAAATCCTACAAAGCTTCTGGAAAGATGAACTTACAAGTGTTGCGAAGTGCTCAGAGTAGAAAATGATGAACCTCACAGGGAATTTTTACAGGAAACAGGGGGGAATATTTGTAAGTACAGAGGAAGAAGTATCCTCTGACAAAGCACGTAGTCACATTCTGACCACAAAGGATCAAAAGAAAACCTATTCATTGATCTCCATAAATGTAGCATTAATATAGAGGTCTGAGGATGAAAGAAAATATGTAACATTCTCATGGGAACATAAATTTGAAGAGGCCATCCTTTTGCACACTGTATCCAGGTCTCTAGTCTTAAATGCAATCATGATTGCAACTGCTTTCATAAAGATAAGCATGATTTACTTTGAAAGCTGCTTAGAATCATATTTGCCTTTTTTAAGGTATGACAGCAAAGCCTATAATTGATCTGATGACCAGATCAATTATACTCTTCCTCTGTCAGTTACACCTGACAAATCAATAGTGCATAACAAAGATTCATGATATTATTCCGTATGAGCCTTATCACACCGTGGTCCCAAGGTTTACTCTGTATCTCCATTTAACAGTCTTCATGGCATCTATCTCTTTCCAGATAACGTTTTGATTCTCCTACATAGCTCTGTATCAGTAACAGGTTTATAGAATATTTATTTTATTCCAAAATCATACATGAAAATACATGAAAATATTAATCAGTCTAATATAAGTCTAGAGTAATATGCCCTCATCACCTCACCTATTTTAAAAGCTCGTCTATCAGTGCAAACCATTATCTCTATTTATAAAGGTCCCTCCCCAGCCTAAATTTTCTATACAAATCCTATCAATTTTCAGCACGCCAAGTACTTGGTATTTTACTAAGATTGGCCTAACAAAACAGTTGTGTGTTTTTTTGTTTGTTTGTTTGTTTTTTTTTTCTTTATGTTAACAGTATCTTAAACAAAAATCCTCCAGTTGCTATTTTTAGTTCAAATGATATTGTTCATATTTGAAAGCCCTTGCTACCAGGCATCTGTGATTTCAGGAGCTACTAGTTTCCTTGGATATTTTGCATATTCTAAAAAATGATTTTCAAGATTCCCATCTTGCATGCAAACTGAAGGCAAAATGAATAAATTCCTTTTCCATGCCTTATCCCTATTAATCATATTTCTTCACCCCTCTTATTCAACCTCTTTATCCAATTTCATTGATGATAATAAGAAATTTTATGCTGAAAGACAGCATGCAGAGGGAGAAAAGCTTCATCTGTTGTATGACTTGCAGTAAACCTATACGTACACTTTCTGTTACTTTAATGCAAATTTAAAACACAAATTATGTAGATAACATTACACATGATAAACTAGAATTCAGTTGGCCAGCCTACAACTGCATCAGGATGAATCTTACACCTGACACTCGCTTACTCACTATGTAATTCAACATATAAATGCAGGGTTTGTTGGTTCTACAGACTCCTGATGAATTGTAACAAGTAGTATATACCTCCTGCCTCTCCTTATAGGAAAGGCACAGAGAGATCTCCTTTTGGAAGAGCACTTTTCCACCCTGCCCTTTATGTGGAATGAATACATTGTTGAACGTAGACTGTATTTATTATATTTCCTGAAGTAGAACTGAATCTTACTCTAAAATAGCCTGGAAAAGCCTTTCGGGCTTACATACTTAAGCATTATGTATTTGAGTTTCTACAGAATCTGATATGAGCACCAGCTGCGTTCACTCCATGTTCAGTTGAACTCAGAAGAAATGCTGTTATCATACTTCAACAACTTCATCCTGTTTCCTTTTATTAATATTTCTGCTTATAGTAAACAGAGAATGTATACATAGGGAACAGGCAAGCTCACTGTGCATATATAAAGCAATCTGAGTGATGTTAACCTTAAAAAGAAGGTGACGTATAAGGAGATACTTGGTTTTCCTCTATCTGTGCCACATTTCAGCATTTCAGGGAATGGAAAAATAAAAACAAAAAGGCAATAACCTTACCTTTCCTACATACTGAGGATCTGGTCCCATGTGTTCTTCTAAAACAAAGAACTGATTCCATACCCATCCACGCTTGGGACGATGATGCACTTCCGTTTCACCTTCTATGTGTTTGGTTTGATTTCTAGTCACCTTGATGGAGCCATGGTGAGCAGCTCCATAACACCTCTGCACAAAACAGAGACAAAACAGGACTGGGCAGATACAAGATGTACTTGTAATTCTCATTGTAGGATAAGGTTCCTGGTCAAAGTTTTCTTTCTCTTGTCTTTTTCAGCTGTAATCCTTTAATAAGTTCCCAAGATGGAAGGTGAAGCCTCGTTCAGAAATACAGTCCAAAATGGGTTTTTCTGCTTGTTCATGATTTAGCTGCCCACTGGGGTAAGCTCAAACTATATTTACATTATGAAAAGCTGACTGGAAAAATTGGTATTTCTTCTGAGGTCTTCACAATAGAGCTCCACAGCCGACCATTTTCTATCTAATAGGGAAAGAAAAGAAAGCCACTTACTCATCACTAAAACCAGCAATTTTCAGCTTTTTGACCTTAGAATATATTCACAGCTGTACTAGCCAGTCTCTCAAAGACTCCCATTGTAACTAAAATTTCTTTTCATCCCTTTCTGTAAAAACGTTTTCTGATTGTTTTTATTAAAATAGTAAAAATTGGATGATCCATGATGGTTCTATTGGCTCTTAACTGCAAATCATTGATCTGGTTTGGCAATAAAATGAAATCACTGCCACAGTGTCATTAGACATATATCAATTGCTAGTTCATTTTAGATGAGTTCTTGATCTTACTTATACTGCACAGAGATCCAGCATGGTGAAAAATACCAAGGCTATGACGGCTTTCAAAAGTGTCCAAAATGGGCTCTGAGGATTCTGAGTCAGTATGAGAGCATACTAGCAGGGACAAAATGTGCATTTTCACCCCCCTGTTCTTTACTTAAACTCCAACAAATATCATACTAGAATTTCTCAAAGTTATTCTACATAGACAGAAAATTCAGATACTGATTTTTAGATTTATAAAAACATCTACGTTCCCAGTGACAATATTTTCTCAACTTCAAAAGGAAAATATGACCTTTTTATGCTACAACAGTAACATATGAAAATGTACATGGAAGTTGACGTAGCACAAAGTATTTTTTTAACCTCAGAGAAATAGTTATCCTGAACAAATGCTTTGATCACATATATAAATATATCAAGTATCGGTCAATTAGGAGACTCTAAACATACAAATAAATATAAAAAAAAATAGAATTGCCTTCTAACATTGATTTTGTTTAGGTACCATAAAGCCATTACAAATTAGTGAACAGAAACACAATAAATTCATGAACAGAAACACAAAGAATCATGAAAGTTTCTCATCAGAATAACAGAAGAGTATTTCAAGAGTGTGTTGTACATCAGAAATACCCATTAAGGACATACTTTCTACTGCTGTTATCCGGTTTAGGACAGTGTGTTATGCTGAAGTAAAGGAATACCACCAGTCTCCTGTGTCCAGGGAGGAATTTAAAAAGAAACTCTGTATGGTATTTTCCACTGAAGAATGGATTTTTTTTTTTAGCATTACGTTTTACCCTGCTTTCTATTTCTATATCAAAGCAATCTCCCCTCAAACTCTACAAAACCACTGATCTCTTAGAAGTCTCACATCCAATCTCTGAACAGATTCATATAACCCAATGCATTATTACCTTCTTTAAGTACAAATGTGAAGCAATAGGAATTTTTTAGAGCTAAATGTTCTATGAAGTCATACCAGGGAGAGAAACCAGACATTCTGAGCCATATTTGTTTCTAACCATATCTTCTTCCTTGGTTTCCTTGCTCTTCTGCGTTCTTTCCTTATTCTTGCTAGAAACCATTTTGAAACCGCTAGAAACAGTTTTGCCTTGAGGCATACAATTGCCTCCTAAAAATTCCTATATTTACAGATAAGTTACTTAAATAGATAAGTCATTGTTATATTTCAGAGGTGCATTAAAAATAAGCAGTACCTTACAAAATGGTAAGGCTGCAATTTTATCCATTCAAGTATTATTTTTCTTCCCTACGTTTCCATCCTGGGAATTGTCTAGGAGCAGTTCATAAGACTATAAGTAGTGCATAATAAGTTAAAAAATTGTATATAAGGTGAATTGAGATTCCTAAGAATGGCACATTTAAAATTTATTTGAAATCATTACTACTGAACTTTCCTTTATAAAAATTGTGGGGATGGTAGTGTTGGAAAACTCATATCTTATAAAAGAGTAAATATAAACAAAAGCATTAGATATCCACAAATCAAGATTTACTACACAGAACTTCGTTTCTCACCTCTCTCAGAAGTCATCCACAGAGCAAATCCAAAAATACCATGATGGATTCTGTAAACCATGTTATTTACACAGCCTGGCTCATATATTAATTACAACAAATAACAGAAATACAAAGGGCTTCCTCATCTCAAAAGTGTCTGCTCTTCTTAGGATTAATATAAAGTAGAAGAAATTGAATTTACATTGTGCCACAACCGCTATGTAATTTAATTCATTTCAGAGATTACCTGTTACACAATCCAACATATTTTATTTTTCTTTATTATGCTTATTTTCTAAATAAATTTAAGACAGAGATAGAGAGATGACAATGGAGTCTATTTCCTGTTATAATCATGCTTAGAAATCCAGGGTTCAACAATACTGTGAAGTCTGGAGAATAGTTTCCACATGATGAGCTTGACAATTAAAAAAGGAAGGATATTTAGTGAAGAACTTTGAAGTGTTTTTGCTCTTATAATCTATTTTAAAACCAAATCCAAATTAATGCTCAGTATAAAGGTCCTCATTCTTACTTACTCAGCACACGTTTTCAAAAGGTCTACTGGAAACATTCATTTTTTTTAAATCCTGGCCCCCATAAAAAAATAATAGAAGAAAAATCTCTTCCATGAAGACAACAAAAGTCTACAGGGAGTGAGTACAGATGGAAAGACCTACAATGGTAAACAAAGAGATGGGAAAGCAAAGAACAGACAAACCTGAACTGTGAGCAACTGAAGTAGGACTGAACTTTCTGAAATGCCTTTAATTGTTGCCTTACGCTAATATACTGAGATGTTGACTGCTCAGTGCTCTCACCTGCAGCTTCAAATGAAGTGTCCTGCTTTATGGGTTTTGTTATAATGATGCAGGCAGCTGCAGAGTAGACTTGTGTTATTGCTGTCTCCTGGGAGCCCTGATGAAAATGAGTTGTGTATCTCAAGAGACTGTCAGAGTAAGTTAAAATTAAAATAAATAATTAAATAAGATGAGGCGGGAAAGTCCTACCAGTAATGCTGGAAATCATTACAGCAGAGTAGTTACTGCTTAGCGTGGCAGCAAGCCTCTATAATGAACTCCCAGGAAACCAGTATAAGCACAGCAATGCAAAATGCACCACCACAAGAGAGGCATCATTAACAGCGGAGACTTGTCCTGAATCTCAGTGTCTCTCATCTCCCATAACCAAATTGACCACATATTTGAATTCATATGAATGATTCATTTTTGCAGATGCACATTCGACGCAGCTGCACACCTTTTATTTTAAATCTCTCAGGAACCCTTTTCAGTCCAATTGTGATGGAGCTACAATTAGTTATAGAACTTGCAATAAATTACATTTCTCATTTGCTTTCTGAATTCCACTTCTACACTCCGCCCTCTAGACTTCCACCAAATCAGAAAATTCCAATGTTATCAAAATCTGACCAATTTCAATATCATTACTTAGGGATAAATAATCAGACATGAAAATATTTCCTCCTTTCTGCACTTCTGTGCTTAGTCTATTGCCAATGTTACATTCTTCAGCACTGCAGAAATAACACTGTATTGACCTGGAGGCCAAAGACAGAATAATGGGCTAGTATCAGAACGAAAAATTAGGATATTGTTTTTTGTTTTATCCTTATGAAGCAGAGGTTGATGGTCAACAGAATACATACAATATCTCCGTGGAACTCTGGCAACTGTCAGGAGAGAAGAAAAAAAAAAGAAAAAAAAAAAGGCAAGAAATTTGTAGGTAGATGAAGGGAAATGGCTCGTGTAGCCCATCTATAGTTGATCTCCGCTCTCTTTTCCCAAGCTCTGGGACTTTGCATGAGAAGATGAAGCACAAAGTCTTTCTCAGGCTATGTGATACAGAGACTATATATAATCATCAGTGTTTTCTAAGGAACAATGCCTTCTGCACATGCTAGTATGACAGAACTAGTGTCCAAACTGTTTTGGAGAGCATTTAAAAACTGTATTACACATTGTTATCTTGACCCTTTGTTGTATTTATGTTGCAGTTATGTATATGAGCATAAAACCTGGAAAAAAAATGTTCTTAAAGTAGTTTAATAGCAATTTCAATAACTACAAATGTTTAGACATTGTAGCTCTACATTGTCACTTCTTTTAGAAATGGAAAGCTGAACTACTTTTTCATTGTGATAGCATACAGACGTTCTTTTTTATCTGTGAGATAACTGCATGAGATATTGAATTCCCAAATAATTGTTAAATTTATGTGCAAAGATATATTGGTTCTGAAAGCTAATCTTTATCAGCCTGAAATTGTATCAGTTTCATGAAGAACCAGGGAAGAACCTCATCTCTTTAAGCCAACAGCACCAGCTCATGGGTGTGCAGTGTCAAAGGTGCAATTTCTTGTACCTTTTTCACTCTTACACAGTCTTTTGGTAAAGACCACTTCTAACAATCAAAACACAGGAATTGTTTTGATTAAGCTATGACTGAGAAGTGCTAAGCCAAAACCTGCTAAGCTATAACTGACTTTATTTCATTTAATAAATTATTTTACATAAAATCCCTTTTGCAAAATAAATAGAAATAGGCACAAAATAAAGCTACCATGGAATACAGATATTTTTTCTTTCACGTAAGGAAACAGAAATCCTGTTGTGGGGCTAAAGGTGTGGAAAAAAAAAAAAAAAAGTGAGAAAATAAAAAAAGGATCCAAGAAAGACAAGCAATCAGACATTATAAAAAGATAAGTAACAGAAGAAATGTAAGAGTAAGATAAAACAAAGCTATTGAAAATTTCACTTAGAAAAATAAATCAAGATAAAGAAGCAAATTGGAAAGTTCAAGTGGAAACAGCTGCAGCTGTGAAAGCTTCTATGTGAAGTTATCAGAGATGATTTTCCTCTCAGACCTGAAACTGTATATAAAAAAAAGAAAACAAGCAGTATGATTCCTGTGGAATGTAAGAAATCCAGTTTATACAGTTTAACAGAAAGTCAGTTAAGGAAAACATTAACTGAAAATACAAATCACAAAATAAAATTCAACACCAAATATATGGATCAGTGAATTGGTATGCCAAGACTGTCAAGAGACAAAACTCAGTACTTATTTCCCTATGCTTTTTTACTTTTTGTACCAGAAAAGCTTTTTAACTTCCACATTCTCCTGCGCACCTCAGAAACCAAGTCAATTGATGAGACATTTGGTTCAGAAAATAAAAAGGCAATATAAAGCAATGTAACAATATAAAATAATATAGCAATATAAGGACAACTGCATAAGCTTAATGATTGCAGGTTGTTATGTGGTGTGAGTAATAAATTGTGAGATTCTTAGGTTCAATTTAAAACCAGAGAAACACATTATGCAAAATTAATTATTTAGATGAGTACAACACTCTTGCTGACAGGGCCCAAATAAAAGCTAAGGAAAGGAAAAGAAATGCCCTCCTTTTCTGTTTTTTCTCCCTCCTTACCTCCTACCCCTCAAAAGAAAAGGAACAGTCATACTAAAAGCTGTAAAACAAAACAATAACAAAACAACAGCTGTATCCTGGGATTAATTGATTAATTGCTTAATACCAGGAATTAATAAATTACTCTTACTCTTGATTTTTTAAAGTTACCAGTAGTATTATTTTGTTTCAGAGTTAGCATTAAAATATTTTAAATTCGTCAAAGTATCCCAGATGGTGATGTGTGATGAATTTTTTAACAGCATTCTGACTGACAGACATCCATCAAACAATTCCTGTGTATGAGACTCCGTTCTTCCTGCTTGCTCAGACACCCCCAGAGACAATGTCAGAAGCCTCAATTAAATTTCCAGTTTATATCACAGATTTCTTCTAAATTCTCATAATCCAGGCAACTTTTTAAATCTAAGAATATCTATATTTCTCTCTCCAGTTCTTCCTCCATTCAAGGTAGGTATTCCCCAATATAGTCCCCAATATTCCTTTTACCTCCTTTTACTACCTACTTCATTAGTCTTATTACTAGATTCTTCTTATTAGAATTTCTTGATTTATTGACTCTGTAATATTTTAGTAGTTTCTAAATCAAGGGAACCAATATACTATTAATATTCAATAAATACGATCTTAGATTTGAAATAATTTAGATTTCAGAGGTCTAACTGAAACAGGTTGTGGTTTTGTTCTTATTTCCATCATATGTTTGATTTTAGACAGTTCATACCTAGGACATACACAGTACAAGTATGGACTCGTCTTTATTTCTAGCACAACTGATTGGTCTGATCTTTTCCTTTGTAAATGTACTTTATCATACTAACTACATATTGAGACTGAAAAGGAAAATGATACAGGCCAGAGAAAACTTCTCATCCAGCGTTAACACACTGACATTTCCAGCTTTCCTTTAAAGTCCTGACTGTTTTGTGAAGACGGAATAAAGAAATTCAAAACATTGATTTAAAATTCTGGCTGCAGCCCTAACTATTAGCCATCACTGTTTCAAACTGAGTTTTAAATTAAATATTGTCTTCATTTTTCCTTGGCTTTCACTCCCAGTTTTAAATTAGTTCAGAGTCCATACTCCCTGTTAGCTTAACAGGCCTTAATAAAGTTACCTCACTGGCTAGAACAGGTGGCATAATTTTATCTATCTGGGTCATAAAGCAGAATAGGCGTGGTATGAATAAAAGCTTTTGTGGTTATTCATAGAAATCACCACACATTCCTTACAGAAAGAAGCATGTGAACTAGAATTCTGATTTTGTTATGCAAAAAGTTGGAAGTAAAGCCTAACAGCCTAACAATAATTAAAACAGAACAAAAATGCTGAGCTAGCACAAGCAACTCCATGCAGAGCTACTTCCTGCTAACACCTCTGTTAAACTGCATTAATCATGTTATACATAGATGGGCTTCCCCAGAGGACAAAACCCCACTTGTGCTACCTAATAACAGCACGAGGATGAATCGAGAACATGGAAAGCAGAAACAGTCTTAGGAGATGTACAGTCAAAAGAGCTATTAAAAAGGTTTTAATGTTGCTTATGGCATTAGAAATTCCTGAATAATAATTGGGATGACACTTTATTATAATAATAATAATAATTCAAGACTGTCTTATACCAAGGCATTAAAATAGCAGCTTTAGTTCCAGTTTTACAGACAGCAATACATACTTGTGATCAAAGTACTCTCTTCTCATACTGTGAGAAATACACCAAATACAAGCTTCAGTTAATTCCTGAATGGATAGCATTAACTGAGGCACTGATTATAAAGAGTAAAACTATAGCATATCATAACTGGGCAACTAATCCAGTCCCATTACATGGCAAAGGAAATGGCTTCCACATGGCCCCAAAAAAGGATTTTATGTTCCATAAGGCCCAATGTGATACATACACACAAAAACGCTTTTTGAAGAGGAACTGTATCTCTTTTAACAAGAAAACAAGAACAAGAAACACTACACAAATGAACACAAAAGGGTTTAGTGTATAGTCCTTTCATTTTTACTCTGCCACAATCAAAATTAATTTTTACTTATAAACCACCCAACAATCCATAACAGCGCAAGAAATCCATTAGAACCAGCATGGGATTCAAGTTTTATTATCATAACAGGATTTTTTAAAGTGTGTCCAATTGACATTTTGATTAGATGATGCACAAGATGAGCTGATCTCTATGCTGCCTTTAACAATTAATAGCTACAGTGAGTGGTAGCTGTAGAATGATTTAAAAGATTCATTCATTTTTGAAAATACACTGAAAAGGGTTATTAAAAGGCATTTTATATGACTGGGTACAGGAAAACATTATACAGCACAAACCAATGGATTTGTTACCCTGTTGAGCAAATGCTTTTTATGAAAGAGTAAAAATGGGTAGATTTCACAGATTTCACGGAATTTTCTAGGTTGGAAGAGACCTCAAGATCATCGAGTCCAACCTCTGACCTAACGCTAACAGTCCCCACTAAACCATTTTCCTAAGCTCTACATCTAAACGTCTTTTGAAGACTTCCAGGGATGGTGAGAAACATACATGTATAATCTTTCCTGAACAAAGGAATATATGCAAACTTTGCAAACAAAACAGGAACAGAACTTAGCTTGCAAACAGTATTGCATATAGACAGGCAATTATTAACTATGATGAATAGTTAGTAGAAATTTGACATTAAAACATGATTAAGAGATTCAAAGCCTGTCCTCAGTTGTCATACAACACTTTTATATATAATAAACAGGCGCTCAGAAACTTCAAGATAACAGTGCTCTGCCACAATCAACGACCGTAGAAATTTTGTTTCCAACTATATACAGAGAGCAACTGGAAAACCGCAACACAGTAACAACACAATTAGTCAGATAAAATCCAGCCACTGTTTCTATAAGCTATAATTGCAGACAAAGTCATGCTAGCCATTACCTCCTGTGAAAGGAACAACTGTTAAACAAAGAAAGATGAATCATGTATCTGACTCACGCCTTTCTCTTTGCCTCAACCAGAGACAATTCCACCTACATTTATATCTAGATTCCATATTTCTAGCCAAGGACAGTACAGGTATGTAAGACAGCACAAAGATACTTTTATGTTCCAAAAGCAGAAGAGCCTTTTCTTATTTTCTGTTTCCCTTCCCAAAGAACTTGATAAGAAAATAAAGATGTCATTGATTTATTGAGTCATTCCTCCCATTTATAAAGGTCAGGTCAACCAGTCAGGGAGGAAAGCACATACATGAGACTCTGATGAGCAATTACCCACAGGAAAAACTTGCAACTGACTTCTTGTGCATAGTCCACAGTACATAATTTGTACTAACAAATTATTTCTCAAAAATGAATAGCAGGAGCTTCTCTGGGAAGTATAATATCCCAAATGAATGGCAAAATAAGCAAACAAAAAACAAACAAACAAAAAAAAAAAAAAAAAAAAAAAGGAAAGGTGGTCCAATGTAGACAGCAAAAGCTGAAGAAAGAATTGAAGACATTTACCTCCCGTCCTTTGCTACTAGTTCAGCATTCTGTGCTTGAAATTCTTAAAATCATGTAAATTATTCATTACAATTTTCTTATCAAAATTTTAGAGTATTTCAAATGCAATGTATTTATGTTTCTGAGATTATAATAAATATGTTACTGGTTACTTAAACCCATACCTCAGTGTCTTAGAGAAAAATATTAAATGACCTATCCTTCTAAATAAATCTTACTGCATATTTTAATAGAGAAAATAACTAAAATATATTTTTACTGGCTGATTTTTCCCTTTTAAATCAAAACATAAATTGCCACCACTGTTTCTGAAATAATCTACATATTTTTGGTAAATAACAAGACAGGAAGAAAAACAGAACTTTTGTTCCATTGTTTAAATTTAGGAACATTATTCAAATAATGAAGGAAAATAAAACTTGAGTCAAGGCAAATGAGCCGCTTCTATTTAACAGACACAAAATAGTTTGTTTAAATTGAATATTGTTTGTATATTTACAATCAACTAACTTTCAAAGCAAAGGTCATTTTCTTATAAAAACATTTAAATGGCATAAGTAACTAAATTTGAGCCTTCATATAAACAGTTGTATGCAACCTTCTATAAGCAATTTTGCTTTCACAAAATGAAACGTTGCAATTAAGTAACTTCCTGACTGAAAATTCCCAATATGCTCTTCATTTAATGCATGCTACTTGCAGATTTTTTCCTTGGTTAGTAATTATGCTGAACTTGTGTTTCCAACTGTTCATCACAGTTATGACCAACTTAGCCCATTTTTCTTATGCTGGACTCAAATGACAAAACTCCGATTCCCCCTAGGCAAACTGCAAAATTCCCATTAAGTTAACAGAGGCAAACTTTCACTTTAAATTCAGTAGCACTCAGCATCAGCTGCATTCTTTGGTTACACAAGAGAGTATCCTGTGTATTTTTGATTTTTTACCTATATTAGTGTATTTTAAGTTATAAACATTATAAGGCACAGAAGCCTACAGTAAATGTATAAAGAACCCCTTAATTACAGCAATACACGAAAGGAAGAATTTATGAGTGGCTGACAGAATATTTCAATTTTCAGTATATCTTGCTATTTTGTATAAATAATAAAGATTTGGAGAAACCAGCATTAAGAGGTTGCCCAACTTTTGACAGATAACACCATCTACATGGCCCAGTTACTGGCAAAACAATCAAAAATGCCAAGATCATCGTTCTTGTTCCCTGCAAAGAAGAAATAGTAACCTGAATTCTATTTAAAGTTTGAATTTTTGAGTGCCACACAAAACCAGAGCAAATTGCTACTGGCTTCATTGAAAGTGCCATGAAGTCTTTACCAATCTGACAATATCCCGACATCACATGTATAATCAAACAAAACTGAAGTCAGGAAGAACCTTTGGGCTTCACCTGATCTAACCTGTGGCTCAGAGCAGGGTCAGCTTCTGGGTTGGACATGACTGCTTAGCTGCAGGAAAGCTTGTGGAAAAGAGGAACGTGTACTGGCCTGGGGTTAAGCTAGCTGAACAGAAGACCAGAGACCACTGGATGTGGCAAAACTAGCTGGACACATGAAATGATAACAATATAAGAAGTTACAGACAGAGCCACAAGGGATGGCTGTATCCCACAGAGAGGAAGGCAGCTGAACTCTATACACCATTCAAGAAGAGTATGGGGCCCTTTTGGAGAGTAACACCTTGCAAGGCCCACACTGCCTAGGTAACCATCTTCATTCTGCTTTCTAAAATTGAGACTATCTAGGAAACACTATCAGAAATACTGAACTTGAGTGCAATTCAAATAAATTATAATAATAATGAAGAATTATGGAAGTCAAAAAAGAACAAATAAAAGAAAATCCTCCTCAGAAGTAAAGCATTGAGGGACAAGAGAGCAAAGAGCAGCCCTGCAGAAAGGGATCTGGGGGTTCTGGCTGACAACAAGTTGAACATGAGTCAGTAGTGTGCCCTGGCAGCCAAAATGGCAAGTCGTGCCCTGGGGTGCATCAGCACAGCACTACTAGCCAATTGAGGGAAGGGATTGTCCCACTCTGCTCTGGTGTGGCCTCACCTCGAGCACTTTGCGCAGTTTCAGGTGAGACAGTATAAAAAGGACCTGACACTATTACAGAGCATCCAAAGCAAGGCTACAGAGATGGTGAAGGGTCTAGAGGGGAAGATGTATGAGGAGCAGCCAAGGTCCCTTGGTTTGTTCAGCCCAGAGCAGAGCAAGCTGAGGGTAGGTGTCATGGCGGCCTGCAGCTCCCTCATGAGGGCAGCGGAGGGGCAGGCGCTGAGCTCTGCTCTCTGGAGACAGAGACAGGACCCGAGCAGCTGGAACAGGAGAGATTCAGGCTGACTTTCAGGGAAAGGCTCTTCATCAAGAGAGTGGTGGGGCACTGGAACAGATTCCCCAGAGCAGTGGCCATGCCACCAAACCTACTGAAGTTCAAGAAGTGTTTGAACAATGCTCTCAGACATAGGGTTTCATTTTTTGGTGATTCTGAGTGGAGCCAGGAGTTGGACTTGATGATCCTTGTTGGTCCCTTCCAGATCAGCAATATAATATAATATAATTCTGTGATTCTATGATTCTATCAGACAGAAAAACAACACTGTAGAAAAGAAGTAATTTCAAAAGAAAGCTCTGTTAAGCAGTCATTGGCAACTCCGGGATTTTTCTTGTGCAGATATAGTAATAAAGTAAAGAGAAAGAAAAGCTAGGGGGATATCCATGTATGTCAAGTCTAAATTTAGAGTCTGTATTTAAAAACATGTCTTTTCACATCATACTGTAACTGAGATGTCTTTTAGTCACTGATTTCTCCCGTGACATTACTTCTACAAACCATCCTATAATCACTTTCAGCCACAAAGCATTACTGCAAGTATGTTGATTTCTTCCCATCTTCCTAAAAAATGTTTTCTTTTTACACCATATAACTAGATTGTTCTCTGGTAGAACTGATCCTTTCATTATGAGCACAGCTTTCCCTACTGTCTTAAAAAGTACATAATGTGCATTTCTTTTATTGTTATTATTCTTATCTTCCCGTCTTCTTTTCTCACTCTTCCAGCTCAGCCAGTATTAAACCATCATGTTTCTCGATTTATCACCTCCATCATTAAATGTATTCAGTTCCATTTCAGACTTACTTATAAATACTGAATTCTACAATTGGCATGTCACAGCTTTCTCATAGATATCTATAGTAAAATAATTATCTGTTAAATACAAACAATATAACTCAGCAACTCATTTTGCAAAGTATTCAAAAGTCAGAATCAATATACAAAACAATCACATAAATTGCAAAGGCAGCATTGCCCTGATGGATGAAAGAAGGGGATACAGATAAAAGTGCATATGCTGAGTACATAAATGTCTGCCTAAAATAATAAATAAATAAATAAATAAATAAATAAGTGTAATTTGGAACTTTCTATGTACAATTACTGTTTCAAATACAGAAATATCTTTGTTACCTACTTTTGTTATCTTGGCAAGAAAATAATCTCTAATAATCAGAAAAACACCAAATGTTTTCCAGAAGGCTGTCTCACCAGCTGAGCAAATACAAACCCACAAGTCAGATTTTTTTTTTCTTTGAAATAATTTAGAGTTACATTTGTAGCAGTAAGTATTTTTACTGCCACTTTGTAGTAGAAGTTAACATAAGCATCAAATACTTGAACTTTTCACCCTAGGGTGAAGGTTGACTAGCAGAACGGATTTTTGCTGACTGCCTTATTTTTCTTATGTTGGATGATTCCCCAAGCCCAGATAACTAAATTTTCTATCATGGAGCAATAAGAAAATCCAGTCGTTTGTACTTTATAAGAAACAACTTCTGTATAGTAGTTAAGTCAATATAGTGTAGTCATGGCAGATACTGAAAATTTCCAGAATATCCCAAGAAAACATTTTCTTAAGTTTTCTGACTTGTTGTATTGAAAATTCAGAGAGAAACGCTGTACTAAATTTCAGGTGAAATCTAAATAGAAGAATTAAAAGAAAAATAGCATGAATTTTGAAAAGATATATAGAAATGACTGAAGTACTGTACATGATTTAACTGAAGTTAAATACATTATAAAAACCCTACTAGTCTTAAGATAAATTCAGGTTTTATACAGCAGACAATTTTCACGTACTCATTTCCAATAAGCTTTAAATCTCCAAATATATTAATCCTACTGAATTGCCATAGGCTTTCTGTATGTAACTTCACTATATTCTTTTGAAAATTTTAGCTTCCATTCTTGTCCAACCAACTTTCCAGGACCAGATGAGCAGGTAGGTAAGTTGAGATTTAATGTCAAAGTCATAACACCAACAAATCCTCAGGAACAGAATGGGGAGGAGAAACAAGGTTAATCAGCAGAATCACGTCTTAGGTTCTGATTGTGCAAACAAAAAAAGACCTACTTAACTTTAAACCTGTTAATGAAAAGCTCATTGACATTAATGGGATTAATTGTTTGCTTAGAACTCAGCTTAAAACTGAACTTTTTAAAGATCAGGTCACTGGCATTTCAGTGGGGGACCTGGAGAACAGCCACCATAGACAAATAACATTACATATTGAAAAGCACCAGGAAAATTTAAGAACGTAACATTCAGTTTCAAAACATGTTTTTCTTCCATTAATACATGAATAATAGTCTAACAGCAAGTGAAACACTCTAAGCTCACTTTCATATTGGTCACAAATAAGAGACATCGCATGTAACTCTAGGTTTTCTAGTATGAGTTGAAGGTCTTCCAGAAATCACTCACAGTATGCTTAACAGTTTTAAGTTTAAAGCAGAAAAAGTTTTATATTGGATTCTTTGCACTCAGTGCAAACCACAACTTACATGCTTTCTGTACATAACTTACATACTCAACCTATAACTTACATACTTTCTGGAGCTCAGCTTTGTTTCTGTAAGCGAGCAGGATAAGAGTTTAGCATGATCCCCTGATTTAATAATCATCTGGCATCATTAAAAGAGCACCACAGTCAGGGCTGAACACCCAGAAACATTACCTTCTCATTTCAAGAAGCAGTGCATTTTACAGGAAAGATCAGTGTCCCAAAAAAATCTCAGTCTCATTTTGAGCCTTATAGTAACATTGCTTACAACTACGCTATTTCCAGAGTACCCTGTTCAAGCAAGTGGTGAAAAGGGGTAGACTGAGGTCCCTAAATGCAACATGTAAACTCTCTGTGGGTGGAGGAGAACGAGTTGTAATAAACTATATCCCACTTATGAAAGGACTCATTCAACAGAATTAGAAAAATAACATTATTTAATGAGGAATACAACAATGAAAAAAAAAAAAAACAAACTTTAGAAGGATAACAGCTTACAAAAATGTTAATGAGGCCTGGAATATCTACTATGAAAACAGTCAAACAAACAAACAAACAAAAAAAAGTATTGATTGTATTATCTCTAGCCAGTCAATCATGTGCTTTATGTTTATACTATAAAGAAAATAACTCACCATGATTAGAGCTTAAAAACATAATAAAAGTTCGTGATCTTTGTCTGATGCAGATGGAAGAGTTTTAAGGCAGCTTCAGGCCTATTTTGTCTTGATAGAGACATCATTTGTACAACAGGCTGAAGTAACTGATCAAACATGAGACTGAAGAACATAGGCTTGCCATGAGCATCTATAACACCCAAGCAATGACTGATGGAATAGGAGCTAGTATAGCAACGATGCTCCATCCCACACTTCACCTTAGCCTGGAGAAACAACAGTGAAATATTTTTGGGTACTCTCTCAAAGTGTTAGAACAAAACCTTTTTTTTTTTTTTTCTTTTTCCCTAAACATCATCATGCATTTTACTGTAATTTTAAAATATGAATATTAGTTTCCTTTTTAAAATCTGGATTGTGATGTGCAGAGATTTCTGAAATTATACATTTCTTGAGGCTCAGCAGACTCTGTAAGAGACACTTATGCTAGATTTAAGCAACACTAACTTGTGTTTAACACTTGTGTGTGCCCTTTGCAGGATGGTGAAGGGCTCTTATGTGATTATTGCAATAACAAAGATTTCTGATGCAGTGAAAGGTAAACAGACACATGAAAAGATACATATACATATACACATACCAATGTAAGTATCCAGTAAAGAATGAAACATTCGGTGCTTAGTGCATAGCTAATGACAATAAATATGAAAATTCTGCAAGAAATCAGAGCTCAGAATTAGATTACACTTTAAACATTGCTTTTGGATAGCACCTTTGAAAAGGATTTAAATGAGAATTATTCATTTAACTGTAGTTAACTCCTACAACTGTTTTCATAAGTTAATTGTGTTTGTCAGTACAGAATCCAAGCTTTCACCTAATAAAAGGTATGTTGCTTGGTTATCTTTGAGATCTTATCTTTCAAAAATCTAAATTTCTATTTACTATAAAAACTTGCAATAAAGAGTAGAATAGGGTGTAAAGAAGAGAAAAAAGGAAAAATGTGAATAAGAACTCAAGATGTTTCTAACTTAGCTGCTTCCTCGATGCTTATATTTTCAGGAGTTCTTCAGTCTGTAAATGGAGAATACATACAAGAGCAGTTACTTCTTGTAAACAGCAGCTCTCCAGCTCTGACTGCAAAGCACTCAGTTTGGGCTGCACAACATATCCAAGAAACCAGAAATGGATGCCCGTACTGTGCTCAGAACTATGCTGATATGCATGTAAGCTCATTTTCTCAAACCTCATTTAAATATATCTGCACTATACCATTAATGTTGCCAATCAGTGACATCTTCCTCTGACAAAAAGGTCAAGAACATACCAATGTATTATTAAATGACAGAGTTTGATTCTGTTTTTTTTTTTTGCAGGTACATGTATTGAACAAATGCCTGAGAAATCTGGCCTGCTGTGAGGATACAAGAGTTTTAATGCATGAACAAGGGCATTTGCTAGGTAAATTTCCTATTTTAAATTTCTTGGTTATTAAAGGATGGACATATACTACATATAACAGGAACTAAAGATATGTATGGATAGTAAACCACTCAAATATGCAATCTGCATATTCTACTAAAAGCAGAAATTCATTTACTTTAGGTATTAGATAAAAATGCAGATGTAAAGCACTGATCCATCTCAGTAATGTTAAGTCCACAACACTGTCCAGACATACTTTCTTATAGCATACATCCTATTTGTTTTTGGTGTGCCTTTTGCATTTTTTGTCATACACATGTGAGGGAAAACTAATCCACTTCTGTCAACATGTATATCTTGCTCCCCTCCCCCCCCCGCCCAAAAAAAAAGGGCTGTACAGAAAAAATATATATATTTTTTGTTTGTTTTTCTCTTTTCATCCCTTACCCTTCACTAATTTTTTTTGGACTGTAATTATTCAGAATCATACATTTTTTTATATAATTGGGTTATATACTCTTATTATAAACAAGTAATTCTTCTAAACAAAGGGAAATATCTACATTTCTGTGTTTCTAAAAGCCACTTGCTACTGGATATATATATTCTACTGATAACAAAGATATATTAAAAAAAAAAAAAAAAACACACACAAAAAAAAAAAACACTTCATAGGCATGGTCAGATTCAATAATTTAGAATAGGAAAGTTGTAGACATATGCAGCTCCATCTCATCTACTATTGTTGCTTTAAAAATAGTATAATGAAAGTAACATGCACCACAGACTACACTTTTTTATTTATTTTTTACTGCATTTTCACCAGGGAGATAGGAAATGGCACTCCTGAGGAGCTGATTACATACAGTAGCATTAAGACACAGCCCAGAAGGCATCGATCCTTTGATATGCACCAAAATAAATGATGGAAAGCAAACATTTTATGAGGCAGTTGTACCTCTATCTATTTCTACACACAAATACAAAATCTTGTGTGTCAAAAATGTTCGTACCAGACTAACATCAACCACCAACTACACACAATCACAACAGTTCATTTATCAGTATTTCTTAAATAAGCACTGACAACTCGTACTAGTGGTGTCAATATAGTCCCACTTTGCACAAATATACAAACGATCAGAACGAGCATTCATCTTCTCTCTTTTTTTTTTTTCTCAGTGATTTAACACTCCCAGAAACCATGAACCTTCTCATAGACAATGTCCTGAACAGCCAATGTCAAGTTAATCTTGCTTTATCCTTGACACAAGCTCACTCAGATGTGTTGTGGTTCTGTTCTGAATTTTTTTTTTCTAAAAATACATGAGAAAATATCCTAGAGACCCATAACACAAGGACTCCCTCCCATTTCTTCTGTTAAAATCTTTAACAAGATAATAATTCCTGTCAAATATGTAGAAAAATTATTAGGCAGCAACTCTTATGGTCCTGCTGGACTAGATGGGATTTTTACTGGTAACCTAAAATCAGAATCTCTATTTCTTACTATAAGGTCATTGGCTATCTTACTGCCCCTAAAATTCAGCCAAAGGGTTTCGAAGTTGTATCTTCTTTATCTTTCTTTCCAATAATGTATTAAAAGCTTCATTTTCACTTCTATTGTTCTTACAGTTCAACGGCTTCTGTCTACCACACACCAGATTGCATAGATTTCTAATACTTTAATGCAACTATATCCACATGGCAACTTGTTTTCAGGTAATTTCTCAAGCAGTACAACTACCAGCCACAGAAGATGGCCAACATTATTACAGTCATTCATAAAATATGTAATATTTATTCCAAAAATCTCATGGTCCATTATCAGCTTATAACCCTTGCAATTTGTGTGATGTATCATTTCCCGCTCTTCCTCTGTTCCTTCCTTGCTTTCTATTACTGCAGTATTCATTATTCAGCAGTTCAAGTTAACTTCCACCCAAAGCCCAAGGAGGTGGTGGGCAGGAGATGTGCAGTACCTCAGAGACACAGGTATTGATTCTAAGTTGGAGAGATGGAGGAAGGTTGTGGGTAGACAAGATAAATGATTTCCTCCAACAGTCCAGTTATTGAAATATGCAGTCCACTTCCTCTGGTTTTCTTCTCATTCCCTGACATCTTGTTTCAATCTAGCCCATTTAAGGAACAAAAAAAAAACCTTCAGCTTTTTGGCTGAGTTAGTCTTTCTCTGGTTACTCTGCTGAACTGGCTATCCGAGGGTATGAATAAGCATTAGACATGGTGTCTCAAAGGAGAGAGGAAGACAGCTGGGAGGCATGCATCTGTTAGCAATGAGCAAACAGATTGGCTTATCTCATTCCAATCTGCATCCTGGTTACAACCTCCTACCCTCCCACCCCTCCCCCCCCAAAAAAAGAAAAAAAATAAAGACACACTACACTAAAATGCAACACTTCCCAAGCCTCCTGTTTGATCCTCTAAATGTCCCAAGATTGTGTTCAAAAAGCTGCAGAGAACATCTTGTCCCACAGTCAAGGAGATCTTACTGTATTTGCCTTACTTGTGCTTACTTATTAACAATTGGGCATTAAAACATATTAAAGCAATGTCCATAATTCCTAAGCTAATGTAACTCCTACAACCTAATATTACAAACTTCTGTCTCAGCTGCTTTCATACTACCAATTCTAAAAAAAAGCAAAAATTCACTCTTTCACCAATTCATTAATTTACTGGTGTAGTGAGGGTTTTAAAAATACAGATTTCTTGTTGCAGAGTTTAAAGATTTTTCTTATGATTGTGCTCAAAAACAGCTTAAGTGCTTAATACCATTGCAAATATTTCTAAACCTTTCTGAGTCAAAGCTACTCTCATATTAGTGTTCCAGTTTAATTGCTCACATCCCATTTCTAAATCTACCCTGTAAGATTTGTTATTATATATTGCTTTCTTCTGCAGTGATATTTTCTCTTGGAGAAAAACACAAAGCAGTTAACACCTGCATTTTGAAAAAGGAATTTTAATCTGGCATGATGAGAAAAAAAAAAAAAATCATTTAAATTAACAGAAAAACATGCTGCAAATAAAGCTGTAAATAAAGTCATTTAGAGTACAAAACAGAGTGGCATTTTAGTAGCATGCAAGTGCAGCTGACAGGCATATATTTATTCAATTAGTTCCTAGTTTCCAAGGGCAGAGTTGTATGTACACATCCAAACTGCTTCCTCTAATTTTAGCAACTTTTTATATTGAATATTTAAAACCACTTAGTATCCAAATCAATTTAACAGAATGCCACTTAGTGTAATCCTCAATTTTAGTTTTCAATAATTTACTCTGTGCACCTCACTACTGTTTATGACTGCATGTTTATGACCTGATCCCTAAATAAAGATCTCTTAGCCTTTTTTAAAATATTTCAGTTTCAAAATAATTAGACTTATGTGTGTACAAGTAGCAGAGAATGAAACAACAGCATCATTTTATATGCTTCTCAGTATTATAAAAGTTTCATACCAATTTATCTGCGTATCCTACTTACTTCTGCAGCTAAAATAGCAGGTAAAACAGGCACTTACTGTTCAGTGGTTACAGGGCACTTCTCCACTCCTTTTCCAAACAACTTGCCAAATCAAACCTACTGCCTCTTTAGCTGCTGCCAGACAAAAACAAACAAACAAAAACTACGTCAGATTTCAAGAAACTGTGGGAGATGGTATTTTACTAAAAATATATTAATATTCAGGGTGAACCATGAATATTTCAACAGTGATTTAATTTTTTTCTAATGTGTTCTCCACTGGTCTGCTGTAGTAAAGGATTGGCTAAAGTTTGTGCCTAAGTCCATATTAGTATTGCTCTCCTTTTTTTCATTTGCAAGTCTAAATATGTTTCATGCTCAGTATGAAATTAAACTTCTTTGAGTATTCTTTTGATTTTTTTTTTTTTTTTTTTTTTTTAGTATAGAATCTGGAAATTTCCACTGAAGAAAATGCAGTTAAAAAAAGGCATGCATAAGAAACTTCAGTTTTCCAAAGTACAGGATAGCAGCTGATTACTTAACTTTCCCCAAAGGTATCGGTATCAGTAAGCAATGCAGTGCTAACACCAGCCATTCAACAGAGTTATTAATAATTACAATTCTAGCACAAATCAAATGTGTTAGAATTATTCCTATAAAAGTAGCACAAACAAGCATCTAAAATTTACAGCAAGCCTCGTTTACAAGACATGATATAACATCTTAGAAAAATTAAGTTTAAACAGTCATTTCAGACCTTGTATGTTAGGGATGTCACCGTGTTAAACTCAGTTCTTTTTCTTGAAGGATGTAAAGCTCTTCATGACTGAAAAGTGAAATAAGAACCATCTGCTTTGAAAAAGTGGTCAGTAAGCACTTGATTTTAAGTGCCCACCACTATTTCCTATGTTCCTGCCTACCCACTGCAGTAAGTGGCAATGGGAGAGACTACACGAAGACCCCTGCCATGTAGCATATGCCCACTCCTTACACGTGGCTAGGAGACAGCCCCTGCACTGCATGGGTGGAAATACATTAAAAATAGTTTTGAAGATTAATGTTCTCTGAATGAAAATAGCTGTTATCTCTGTCCCACAAGTAGAAAAACAAGGTGTACTAAGTGTCACAGGATAAAACGTACTTGAAAATACAGGTCGGGTGAAATGAGGTCTCAAACACATCTACCCACTCTGCTTCTCCCGATGGGAGAAGCACAGATGAACTGCTAATGAATTTACAGCCCTGCAGCACCTTCAGGTCAGGAGACCATCAGTCAACAGCAGGTATAGGGGTCAGAGGCCCTTGCCAACCCCCGGGCTGTAAAGGCAGGCACAAAGTGGCAGGAGGAGCCTGAGACGAAGCATTGACCATCATTGGGATGAATGTTGTTCCACAAGTGAGAGGGTATCATAATCCACCCCCCAAAAATCCCCCTGCCCCTGCTGCCCAGGGACTGCTCCCAGCCAACACAGACATTGAAACCCATACTAGTGGGTGAAGCAGTCCTCCTCTTGTGGATTCCACGTGGCCACCAATCCCTAGTTCCCCATGACATCAAACAACTTGCACAAGTAACGTAAGACATCTGTAGGAGAATGAGGAATCTTTTCTTCCAGTACCCCAATCTTAGACACCAACTTCTTTCCCAAAGGTCTTTTCTTTATTTTCACAGGAAAAAATAATAATAATAATAATAATAAATCTTAGCACTATTTTTAAACTTACCAACACTAATATTGAAATTTTATCAAGAAAATCTGATTTAAACTATTTCTTAAGCTGTAATATTTTGAAATTCATATTACTTATAGTCTTGTGCTGCAGGAAATCTCCAGTTAGCACTAAAGATCCCATAATACAAACATGTTCCCTTTATGAAGAAAAAATACTGGATCAAGTGTTTAATCTCGCTTCCTCACATATTTCAATTTAGTTTCATCTTTCTAATCTGCGGAATGATACCTGCCAGCACACCTGATGAGCTAAGCATTTCTGGGTGCACACATCTCCTGTAGGAAGAAAACAGAAGGAATCAGGAGAGTGGGGAGGGAGCACAAGCCAGGACACCAGTGTGATGGCTCAGCTCCTCTGGTTCTGAGGCCAACACATTAGAAATAAAATATTACTGCTACAAACCTCACAGAAGACAGCCAGGAAGAAAGGTCAGGGAGTAGACAGGACAGAACACTCTTCTACCCTCTTTTTTAGAGCTCATGGAGAGATAAAGGGAAGGAGATTGCAACCACCAACAGAAAAGCTGAAGAGGCACAATAAGAGCATGGCACCAGCAAGTGTAAGATGCTGTAGGGAGTCCTCTCTTCCACAGAAACATCAAGCAGATGCATCAAATTCTTCCTTTCCTCACTTTCCCCTCCAGATGATTTCATGTAAACTCTTGAACACAGTATGCATTTACATTTTCTTATGTGAAAAGTATGGAAATATGCAAGGTGACATAAAAGGGCTGGAGTGAGTTATAAATTATGCTGCTAATAATTGAAACATCTTTTTAAAAGACGTTAAATTTAGTTTACTTTTCCTTTGCATCTTGCAAAAATAATTGTGCCAGTGATTTTTCATCTAAAGATGCAAAATAAAGGGAAATGAATATATTTGAAAATATTTATTGAAATAATGATTTCAAATAACTTTCAGTGCATGAAAAATTATTTTTGTCCTTTCTGTATTGCAGTATAATCACCAAAAGCCATAGTCATATATAGAAATCAGTGTTATAAAAACCTTAAAAAACAGTTTATTAACAATGTTCTCATTTTATTTCTTCTTGAATTATAGGTGGGATTGATGTTATAAAGACCTAGTTTATTATGGGCATCCCACGGAGAATCTAGAAGAACCACAGCTGATGTATTGCTATGTAAATTTTGTAGTGAAGGTTTCTAAATTTCCTCAAACCTATAACTGGAAGCAATACAGTTACAGCAACTAAAGCAGTGGTATTACTCACACATATTCAACAGTGTTTGGTATTTTATTGAACAAAATCTTCTTACAGGAAAATGTTTGGCTGCAAGTATTGTTGGGGACAGTTCAGATCACTGTGGGAGTGACTGCTTAAACCGAGGAAACAGTTTGCTTAGAAAGTAGTCAGGAAAAAAAAAAAAAAAAAAGAAAAAAAAAAAGTTATTAAGAAATCAAGGAGACAAGTAGCTTCTGGAGCACTAAGAAGTAAGGCCAGCTCAATGGATTTAGGAACCCAGGATATACTGGCTGAATATTAGCACGTCATGTGACAATTTGAAAAGGCTCTCCTAAGCATTTTGGTATTTTCTTCTTTTTTTTTCCTGTCACTAAATGATGAAAAGAGGGGGTGTTGTGGTTTAACCTGACCGGCAGCTAAACACCACACAGCTGTTCACTCACCTTCCCCCCTCCCTCTCTGGAATGGGGGAGAGAAATGGGAAAGTGAAGCCTGTGGGTTGAGATAAAGACAGTTTATTAAGACAGGAAAATAATAAATAATAAATAAATGTACGAAACACGTGATGCACAATGCAACTGCTCACCACCTGCTGACCGATGCCCAGCCTATCCCCAAGCTGCCAGCCCCCCTACTCCAGCTAGCCACCCCTATATAGTGTTCAGCATGACGTCAGATGGTATGGAATACCCCTTTGGCCAGTTTGGGTCAGCTGTCCTGGGTCTGTCCCCTCCCAGCTCCTGCTGCACCCTCAGCCTGCCCTTTGGCAGGACAGAGTGAGAAGCTGAAACGTCCTTCGCTTGGCGTAAGCACTGCTCTGCAACAATTAAAACATCAGCATGTTATCAGCACTCTTCTCATCCTAATTCAAAACATAGCACCCTACCAGCTACTAGGAGGAAAATTAACTCTGTCCTAACTGAAATCAGGACAGGAGGCTAAAGAGTCTACCAAAATCAGCACTGGGCTCTTAACAATCTGTAGTGGCTGGACCTCATTTACGTAGATGTCTGCTGCCTTCTACATTCCAAATACTGTTGTGCATCTTTTGCATTAAAGGGGCATGAATGAATAGTTTTTAAATGTCTTTAAAATCAGTAACCTGCTCTCCCTTCAGCAGTTCAGTACAATGTACAATGAGGTGCATTTGGAAATTCATTTTTAACTGATCTAGCATTGGTAAAAAATGTCAAAAAACAGAAAGAATGCATTTATTTTCTTAAGCTCTAGTAAAATAAACCATGACACATTCTATCAGAGTTACTGAAACTACACCCATGTAAATCAAATGCAGGAACCTTCAACTACTCACAGTTACAGCAAGAGATTCAAGTTCATAACTTTATGAACATTAGGGTAATTCCTGCATGTTTTCTATGTTGAGGTCTGGGATTTACCTATTCTCTCTGAGATGAAAACATGCTCCACAATTTCTAGTAGACACTACAGTAACACCAAATGTATGTCTATTTATTCTATTAATCCTTTAGTATATAACACTAATACTATAATACTAATAATACCATTGCTTATTCCTACCAGTTCTCAAGTTTACCTTCCTCATCCTGCATCCTTTCTTCATTCTGTAAGAGTTTTATTGATATTATTATAATTAAGAGTAGACAGAGATGGCTTAGCTCTACCAATGTAAAATTTATTCTCAGCCAGAAATAAACAGCCTGTTAAGTGATTTCAGAAGTCAATTACTTTGCTTCAAACCATCAATGTATAGTACCCCTCGGAAACTGCTGAATGCTCTGGATTCCTGCAAATGTCCTTCATAAATGCCACAAATTTAGATAATCCTTAATGAATAACATAGTATGAACTAACCATCTGCTTTACACTGCTATTGATACTTTCCTTTTTTCTTTTTTTTTCTGTGGAAAATTACAGTACAACATCACACACCCAATTATAGTGCACATAATAATCATCCCTGTTGACAGAATGACCCTAGAGAATACTCTGGAAATCTGAAAAAATTACAAAATGTAGGCATATTAAAAATAATAATAATAATTTAAACCAACCAACCAAACAAAAAGAATATACTTTGATTAACAGAAGTGTTTCCTTTACTTGCTAAGGAAAGACTACTTATATATTCATCAGTCCTGACTGTGAATGGTGAGAGGGAACCTTTAAAAAACAAGTTATGGAAATCAAATTGAAGTGATGAAAATGCTGGTTCTGAAATGGTAATTTAAAATACATTTAAAGTCACCTCTGTTATTGCATGGTAGTTAGTGTTACTAGGAACAAACTGATTTTTGTTATTTCTTTTTACTGGAAATTAAAACAAAAATCTAATATAGTACACCATTTGACCAAACATCAGACAGAACGGAGAGCGTGGAATCAAAGCCTTTACTTGAGCTGCATGTGGTGTCACCCCTTGGGTAGCTCCAGTAATTGCAGTGGGCTTACAAAGGGACAGACCAAAGCTCTGTGTACAGAGCAGAACACATGGAGCTAGTTTTTGTAAACTGCAGCACATTTCTGATCCAAGCAAGGAGTTATGTTTCAATTCATATTCCAACTGTGTCAACAGAAAAGCTCACAGCAGATTAAGTAAAGCAGCAAAGTTCAGCACTGCCTTCTATGTCTTCAAGCAAATATAACATAGAGATACCAATTTAAAATAATAGGACAGCCATTATCAATTAAGCATAAAGTGAGCAAGGCCTTTTTTTTATTTTTATTTTTTTCTAATTCTTGCATGAGATACAGCAAAGTAAGATCATTAAGATCATTTGCCATTATCAAAGTTCAAGGATGGAAGCTTTCAGGTCTCTGTTAGGTGCATGCATTCCCTAGCACGCTGTTCTTGTTTCTATACTTAGATGGAATCCTACTAAGCAAACGGATTTCACGTACAAAAGCAGAAGGAAATTGGGCTTTTAGTGCTACAACATTTCTCCCCACACTGACTGGGAAGAAAGAACATTTAATGTATAAAAGAATAAATATAAACCATTTCAGGGAATCTGTTTACGAAGAAAATGTGTAACAGTGTTTTTAAAAAATACACATAACTGAGGTTTAGATGTAATCAACGTTAGCTAAATACTTATGCCACAACATATAATCTAGAAAGTTCAAGAAGTAGGGAAAATAAATTAGCTGATAAGCCACTTAACTCTCTTTTCAGCAGTGTTTAGTCAGCATGAAAACAGACCAAACAAAATTAGCTCAATAATGTGAACTAGCTACAGCCTGACAACAGTATTTCTAAACTCTCAAAGACAGAGAAAATTTCTAAACTCTCAAAGCCAGATCCAGGGAAAGTATCTGATAATTTCCAGGCCCAAGGTTTGCAGTCCACATACAGAAGTGCAGAAATCCTGAAATTCTCTGGGACTTCCCACTATGACACATGTATGACACATGTTATAATCAGACTCCCAACTCTGTGGATATAAAGTCCATGGTCAGGAAAAACTTTGTCTACAATGCTGTATATGAAGTCAGGTAAATGTGATACAAAAGAAAATAATAGAGATTAAAATGTATAGGAAATCTTGCTGGATTGTAGAGATAGCATCTTCTTATGTATTTGAACTACAAGGCATGCTAATAAATGGGAAAAAATAAACAAACAAACAAAAAAACAACACAGATGAATTAGGTGATGACTTAAGCAGAACACTTTCTACTGCCAGACATGAAAAATGATAGCCTTAAAAAAAACTCATAATTGTGCTATTGCTGATTCTTTCTAGAAACTAGAAAAAGGTAAATTTAAAATGAATCTGAACTTAAGTGTGTGTTGCTGAAGTGATGAGGTTATTAACCAATTCCCTGCAACGGATTTTAATACAATAGGTTAGATTTCTTAAAAACACATGTTTGGGCAAAGATTTTCAAATGGTACTAATATTTATTCATCCATTTGATCCTAAGAGCTAGACTGCATCACAAAAGCACGCTGCTTTATTAACAGCTCGGTGTCATCTTCTTGTTTTTGGCATCTGACATCAATAGCATTTTGTCATTTTGCGTTAGCAACACATTACTGATGGTGTTCCACAGTGATGACACATCCTTCAAGGAAGTAAGTGCATGGGGCCTAACTCACTGAGGCAGGTGCAGACAGATAGGCGTTGCAACTAACTCCATCCCAACTAACTCTGAACCAAGTATAGTTTACTGCTATCTTGCATGAATTTGAAGACAGGCAGATGATCTCTGTTCCATCTGTTCTTTGGGTTTCTGTCATATCTTGAAAGTTTTCGAGTGACCATAACCCCCCCTTGGCAATGAATGCTAATTTACGTAACAATTAATGTAACCCCAACACCATCACCGTAGCCTTATCCATCAAGAATCAGTGCTCATCTTGTGATTAAATGCATGCACTCTTGCAATACAGAAACTGTAAATTAAATGTGCAGCCTATCTTCATGGAAAAAATCTTCTACTCAGGTATGATGATGCACATAGACCCTTTGTGGAAAACAGTCTACATGGTTGAACTAAATTACTTCTTCAGATTACAGAAATTAGAGTCTAAAGAAAATCTTATACCAACAAAGGGATAGGTTAAACGATTCGATACTTAATAGTACACTTAGTCAGTAATCCACCCAAAATGCTAAAGTGTCTGTGTAAATTCTTCAGAATCAATCATCCTAATATTATGCAGTACACAAACAAGTAATTTTGTACAGGGTAACATATTATCATCAACACTTGCTACTGTTGTGTTTTTTTGTTTGTTTGTTTTCCTGTGTTCCTGCTACTGTATTTTCATGTTATGCTCTGAGAGGAAAAAAATATAAATAGGTCACCACAGCCTGGTAAATGTCTGCTATCAATCAAATGTTGTAATCTATCATTCAGTTATCCTACAGATATTTTTGTATCAAAGACAATTTTAAAGTGCACATTGCTATAGGATGTGTATATCTAATGAAAGCTATCCTAAAATGAAATATGAAATGCCACCACAGGTAGTTCCTAACTTCTCTGGCAAAAGCTTCCAAGCTTTACTGATAAAGTGTAATTGGAGGTTTAAGGCAAGCAGACAGAAAGAGTAAAACCCTGACTGCCACCTTGACAGCATGGACATTAAGTCAGCTTGATGAGGAAGGAACAGATAGTTGACACAAGGCAAGGTTAACTGCAACTTCTTTCCTGTCATCTATGTAGCTTATAAACAATTTGATAACAAAATATCCCTTACCTAGGTGCATCTAAACTCTACAAACTGCACCCCAGAGTAGCCTAACCAAGACTCAGCACTCCTCCTGCCTATCTGGGGCTGCAGTGGATATTACAGGGCCAGTGGAAGCAGGAGTATCTTCTGGTGTCTGCTGGTGACTGTGAGGGATCCCTGGAGAGGTCCAAATACTTTGAGGTGTACAATTAACCCTCTAGGGTTATAGAAGTATAGCAGTGAGTATTTTCCTACTTAACATTGAGGTTTGATGTTTGGATGACTTATAGTATGTAATTGAATGAAACAATAGCACTCCACACTATTTGGACTGAGCACAAACCACAAACTGTGGGTTTTCTAGTGTATGTAATTCATGGCTGCTTGCAAATTCCTTTTTGGGGTATACCTTTTTTTTTAAAAGGTCTAGCATATTTCTCCAGGAGTTATTCAGTATACTTGCAAAACAAGTTTGCTATCATCAGATCCACGCAGTAAGTACAAACATCCCTTAGAACCTTTTTAAATCTTTGAAGTTTCATTTCCCATATATGCAAATATTTTGTTTGGTTCTGAACACATCTAAATTGAAAACTCAAAGTGAAAACATAGATCTTCACTTGAAACAGAACATGTAGACCTCAGTGTTGTACAGAGATAGCCGAACTAGGTGATATCCTGAAATGATCCCAACAGATAAGACTCTATGATGACTCTATCTTATGACTCTAGGCTATCTAACCTGCCCTACTTTTGCAAGTGAAGGGTGAAAGTGCACATAGCACTAAAACTCTTAAAAATATAAATATTGTCCCAGAATATGATTGCTTGTAATACAATAATGTAATGAGTTAGTAAATAGTAAAGACCTATTCTATCATTTTTGCCTTGCCTATAAGTGTCTGTGATTTTTCTGATGCTGATTCCTACATTTACTACTTCCAAACAAAACTAGTTTGTTGCATTATATCATTTACAGATTATAAAGTGGATCAAACCATTTTCCCTTTTATATTCCTTACAAAACATCTTTCATCAATAATTTTGAAACACTACTGAACAAAAGAGAATCATTATCTCAGCAAGAGTTCTTTAGTACATATTCAGAAAATGTCTACTGCCAACAAGGTTTAGGGATGTACTGTGCCTTCAGACACTTTTCTGAACAAGCAATCACTCTGCTAACAGTATCACAGAGACATGCTAGTTCAAAATCACCATCCAAAACAATCTTTCTCTTTCTCCAGTGTTGCTTCAGTGGATTAGTTCTGATCAGGGGATGTACACAGGAAGTATAATTAAATCCCTTCCATTCTCCTCCTCCACTCATTTTCTCAGGCATATGCAGAGTCTGAATAAGCCTAAAGAATGGCACAAGTGGGGCAGATCTACAAACAATGTGAGAGTCTAACAGTCACGTAAGGTTATGAGGGACCTGCATATACATGTAATGTTATAGCTTGAATTTACCACTATTCTGATCAGCGTTTTTATTAAAACATCCACAAGTGAGGGATAATCAACAACTGGAAAAGAAAAAAGATATGCTATAAAATGTTAAAATGAAAATTAAAATAAGTCTCTAAAAATTTCTGAAGATCCACTGAAAATGTTTGAAGTAATTTTAACAGAAACATGTATTATTTCCCTTCTATTTTCTCCTCTTACATTGAAGAGGCTTGATATGCTATTAGTTGATAACTTCCCAGAATATTTTTGTATTCACAAATACACCAGAGGAGCCAAATGCTACATTGCCAAACAATGTTTGCAAAGGCACAGGTCTCTACTGCAGACAGAATTACCACTGAACAAAGGTAAGCATATTTTTTTTTTTAATAGCTCTCATTCTGAAATCAGTTTATTCATTTTACAGGGATATTTGCTGAGGCATTAAAGATAATTTTCTTTTAATGGAACAGCCACCACAATCAGGCAGTTTGGACTTTCCAGTACTTCAGAAAAACTTGAGATTATCCTGCATACCAAGAAATATCCAAGACTATTAAACTGAAAGATTGAAGAAAAAAAAAGTCAAGGATGCAGGACATGAAAATAATTTAGATGCAGGGAAACTATTCTGTTCATAAATGGAGCTTCTTTCAAAATATATCTGTTATATACTGGCTGTTTTTTTGTTTGTTTGTTTTTTTCCCAAATCGCTCCCTATGTGGAAAACTAGCTCCAATTTTGTTTTGGTTAATTTTAAACAGAGAGAGAAATTGAGTTGGAAAAACTATATTCTGTGGCCTTCCAGGTGTGAACACAAAGTCAGGCACATGTCTTCATCTTTGGAAGTGATGGAAGGTGGCAAGATATTTCATGAACTTTAACTTCTGGACAATTTCATTTTTCAGATTTTGTTTAGTTTTCAGCTGTATAGATAATGCTCATTGAAATAGTAATCAATGAATTTTTGATTCCCTTTCATTTCACTCAGAAAGGTCAGTAACAGTAGGTAGACAATGAATAAACCAATTTTCATGGATTCATGGATGGCCGCTTATTGAAGGAACCTAATCCTCTTGAGAACAGTTTACTAAGGTTCTATTAATTTATGTAAAAATGTAGCTTCTCAAGACTGTATTTTGATAACTAAACCCCTGTGTTGACTTTCAGATGTTAAGCACACAACAGTTCTCAGTGAAATATCAAGACCCACTCAAAAAATGCATAAACATTTACCATAAACATTCACTGCCTTCTCTTAAAAGAACTTTGCTCTCTCACTACAAACTGTAAAATCTTTTTCTCTCTCTCTCTTTTTTTTTTTTTTAGGATATATCATTTTGAGTGTCATTTGGATAAAGTCTCTAAATAAAAAATGAGTAGATATTGGAGACAATATCCTGGCATTTGGAAAATATCTGTTTCCTTCCTACCTCAGAAACAGACATTTGTGGGCTTTGTTCCCACCTGTAACAGCTCCTGCCTCCCTCAGAGAGCTACATACACAATAACTATAACATGAGAGAAATGTTGATATTAAATGGGTAAAATCTAATCTATATAATAAATATACAAAATATTAGCAACAGAATAACATATACTATTTTCAAGTAAAAGTCAAAAAAATTAAAGATTCACACCAAAATACACTTACAGTTACTCATTTCTAATACTAATCCAAGAGACATTTACAAATATTTTGTAAATATAAAAACAAACAAAACATGGACTGAATAAGGAATTCATAAGACAACTTTTTAAAATGGAAATAGAGATTTGAATAAGCTGGATAGATTTATTTTTTATATAACTTTAATTTCTACTTTCCTAAAAACGAGATCCTCGTTACTTCACAGAATTCAGAAAAAGGTGAGCAAAGACTGATTAACAGACACAGTCAAAGCAGTTTTTTTAAAACGCCTCTAAGCTGAAATGCACAAATGTTCTATTGAGCAAACTATTTTGTAGGAAAAGGTTGATCTGATACACGAAAATGAAATATTATCACTTTCGCATATACAGGAAGAGGAAATCTTTTTTAAAAAGTTTCTTCAAGTATCTGTAGTTTTCAAAGAACTGATTTGTGTAAATGTACAAATTGTACACCTAAAATCTCAAAATTCTTGCATTCAAATTTCATACACAAAATCTGTATTGCATAAAGAAAGGACTATTCATATAAATTCAGGAATGAAAAAATAGGGGACAAACTCTGAAATAGTTTAAGATTGTTAACAAGCATTACTTAGACAATCACTGAATAATGTTTCTTGGGCTAAGGCTAAACATGTTTGTGGCTGCTTTACTAGAAAAGAACCTCTGCTAGTATAGTTAACTGTCAAATATCACTGATTTGTCATTAAAGAGGTAAAGTTCTCTAAGTGCTGCATTTTTTTTCTTGTTATTGTATACCGTGGAGCATGTTTTCTGTAAAACTGTAGTTTCCATTCATTGTTTACTGTTTTCCATGTGGCTCTGAAGTCCTTTAGATGACAAATAAGGATCATCAAGGCAAGCTGGTTCAGTACCTTGACATTGCATTCTTCAATGACTATTAATATTCTACTCCCACAGATCTGAAAATTTATCAGCTCTCATTTTAGATTTAGTGAACTGCTATTTCATAGCACAAAGGAGATTCCACATATGCTCACTGTCTCCACATATGCTCATTGTCTCCCTTGTGCTGGACATGCCACATCCTGTTCCTATTTAAACAGCATACAAGTTAGGAGGAGGAATCATGACAATGTGTTTTCTTTTTAGCTTTTTAGTTCTTTAGAACATGCAGAACATACAGGGACACAATAACATTTCGGTTCGAATCAGCATCCATGGATGAGGGTGTGGTGTACCTGAGAATGCTCTAATAACTTCTGATGAAAGCTTATCCTCCCTTTCAATACATGTTCTAAGGCAGCCTTCAAAAAGAGCACATGAGCACACTGCCTTTGCTTAAGAGGTTTCACGAATAATGGTCTTAAATTACTCCTCAGATAATAATTGGTCACGAAAGTAAGACTAAATGTTAAACAAAGGCCTGAATAGCTAGTAAGGAGATGTGTTGGAAAAAAATATAGAAATAAAATATAGAAAATACATAGGGAAAAAAATGAAATAAAAAATACAATTAAATTAAAAAAATATGGGAAACAGGTTAATTTTTCCAATGTAGATTTGTAGTGTTTAGAAAACATAATTACACAGATACCCCTAATAGTTATTAAAAAAGAAGATTTAGAAAGCATGTAAAATCTACATCAAACGCAATCATTGTAAAAACCTTCTTAATTATGCGGCAATCCACAATTGGTTTGTTAATTTGTAGGTTATAGTCAGGAATTGATACACTTTTTCAGAGCCTTTAAACTCTACAAATAGTACTACTCCCAGGACTGAGCAAAATGAAACACACAAAGCTTGATCCACCTTGTCTTCGTAGTCCGTGTGAGTCTCTTTGTAAAGATCACTGAAAACCATCATATATTTCTATGTCAAGTCTAAGTCTTTTTATAGCTCAATGTAATAAACAAACTTTAATCTACATTTCTCACATGGAGCAGATTCTTTGTCATTTCTACTGAAAATGTAATTCTCTCTGATCCAGAAAAACTTTCCATTCCCCTAGATTACATCCATGTCAGAGCCAGCTGAACCCATCTCTCAGTGTAACTCAAAGATAACTGCCCTGAATTTGTACAGCAGGATTTTTGCATCTGTGACTAAAACTGCTCAGCAAAAGAACTTCATATTCTTCTTGAAAAAGTCTGAGAGGCTGCCAGTTCACACAGAATGTAATGGACTTAGCATGATAAGAAAATCACCTGCCAAGCTCAAAATCCTCCCATCGAGTAACTCCCCCCTAGATGATAACTGCAAAACAGCTGAGTCAATCAATCACTTTGTGATTTGTGAAATAAGAAGTTATTAGAGCATTCTCAGGTACACCACACCCTGACTGCCGTGTCTGGAAGTCATTCACTTTCAAATGCTTTAAGCAAACTACTGCAACTGAACATTGCAGAATTCTGAAGAATTAAGGTGTAAAAAATATTTATTATGTGCTGTTTAATTTTAGACTAGTTCCTTGATATGTATAATTATAAAAATATTTCTTGTTCATCTATGTTTAAACTATACTCACCCCACAGAGAGAATATTATAAGAAAAATTCCCTTCACTCATATTGTAACTAAGTTTCACAGTCCGCAAATTATTTGTTTCTCCTCCAACATGTCATTATTTTCATGTGGAGCAAAGCACAGGCTGTCAGCTGAACATGCTCAAATATGTAATTTTAGGTCCTTTTTATAAAGAAATCTGTGAATAGGACATCTTCCCATCAGACTTCCAACTGACAGCTAATGGGAAGTAAAATTATAGCTACAGTCTGATCCTCTGTCTTGCGCCGAAGTCTTACAATGAATCCCACAGATGGGTCACCTCCTTCAGTCCATCTCTAAGTAGAAAGCAACAACACATCTATCAACATACCCCTGACTATAATTTTAACAGTCTTGATAGTAAAGCCCCATATGGTTTATCGGGATGTTGTTGATGTTGCAGTTAACAGCATATAAAAATTTATGTCTCCACCACTTTAGTATGAAGAATTATCAGTGAAGTTCTATAAATAAGTATTTTTCTTAGTTGGCATAAATGCAGTTTATACTCCCTTACTGATACAATGTTAGTAGACATCATTGCTCATGTACTTCAGGTGCACTAGGAAAAAAAAAAAAAAAACAGTTTAATTTGCATAGTTATGTGAAGGGCTGGAGACTCAGTGCAGTATAATTGCTGCAGTTGAACAGATACATGCACAAATCTTATGGAAAGCATTTTATTCTTCGTATAAACCTTTGTTTTGTGTTTGTTATATCATTGGCGCTCAGAATTCTTGGCAAATGAACAGCATTGGAGTATTTTGCCCAGATGAGAGAGCTCAATGGATTTAAAAAGTAAAATAATAAACAAACATCCTCCTTTAAAACCCAGATCAGTCTTAATTACCATTACAAGTATATTTATTTGTGTCTTCAGATATTCATAAATTTCTACTAGGAGCAGAATATGCCTACTGCTACAAATATTAATGATTATGAATGCTTAATGCAGGCTCACTATGAGGTTAACCAAGCATATGTTTTTGTTTTTGTTTTTATTTGAAAAACGGTATAGTAAAATGACAAAGCTATATTAAGGTCCTGGCTCTGCTTCCAATAAAGGCATGAATTCTTTTAATAAAAATGCAGAACATGGCTTCCACTGAACAATGTAACATGTTCTTATGTAAAAATAGTTGTCATACAAAAAGCTCTACTGATATTTTAGCAATTGTTAAAATGAATAAATCCCCATTTTTTTGACAGTGGTGCTCAATCCAGATAAACTGAAAACAGAAACACATGCAATGCTTATCCATAATACTTTGAATACAGCCCGTTTCTAGAAGCCAGAAAAGAAAACTCAGGAGCTCCTAACAGGAGTTTTCCTATATGCTTTTCCTCATTTCTGTCAGAAATATACTGGTAATCCTGCATTTCAGAATTCCTATCTAGTTGCTCAGAAATACAACAAAAGCTCTACATTCAATAAATAAAGGAGATTTTAAGATAAAAATACTCTATTTGTTTTATATTAATGCCACTTTTTATCATTTAACTTATCTTAAGTACTGGTTATAGAGCTGTAGAATTAGTTATGAAGGATAGGACCTCTCCATATTCTTCTCCATATTCTCTCGTTAAGTAGCTTAAGACAGCAGGACACCAGTAAGAACTCCAAAATGGCCTTATCTTCTTAGCGTATAAAAAGAAAAAAAAAAAAAATCTCTTAACCTTCCCTTATACACCATGTACTTCCAATACTTCCAATCTCCATAGCTCCTCCTTGGAATCCCTCCAGTATGTCAGCATCTTTCCTGTCTTGGGGTGCTCAAACTGGACACAATATTCCAGATGCAATCTCACAAGTGCTTACTAGAAGGAAAAATTTATTCCACTCAACCTGCTGGCTACTTTCCTGCAACACAATGCAGAATATGGTTGGGTTTTTTTGTATGGCTTGCTTTACCAGGACGACCATGACCTTTTCTGCAAATATGCTTTCTGTCCTGCTGGCACCAAGCCTGTACTGCTGCATGGTACATTATTCCACCCCAGATGACAAGACTTAGCATGTGGCTTTGCTGAGCTTCTCTCAGCTAATTTGTCCTGTCTGTAAATGTTCCTCTGTGATCTTCCTGAGAGTGCAGTCCACCCTGTTTTCCAGGTCATTAATATAGACATTAACACAGTACTTCCTCTAGCTGCAGTCTCTGAGGAACATCAGTAGTCACTGGAGCCCAACTAGACTTTGTACCACTGATCACGACCCTTTGATCCTCGTGGTTCAGTCAACCTTTTTAGTTCATATCTCACAAATCTGGCTATAGGAATAATAGGAGACACTGTTGAAAGTCTTGCTAAGATCAAGTTAAACAGCATCCATTTTCACTACCTTCAGAGCCAGCCATCATAAAGGGCAGTTAGTGAGCCATGGTTTGCCCTCATTAAATCAATGCCGATTGCTTCCAGTCATTATCTTATGCTTCATGTGATTAGAAATGGCTTCTAAAAGGATTTACTTTGTAACTTTCTCAGGAACAGAAGTTAGGCTCACCAGCCCCAACTTCCCTGCATCCTCCTTGAAGACAGGTGTGACTTCTGCCTTTCTCCAGTCATCAAGCATCTTCCCTGATCACCACAGCCTTTCAAAGATGTGGTGGATTTACTCAGTTGGGCAGCTGAGTTCCACCACAACCACTCTCTCACTCCCCCTCCTCCAAGGAAAAGAGGGAGATGATGAAAAGGGCTCAAGGGTTGAGATAAGGACAGGGAGATCACAGCTATTAGCATCACAGGTAAAACAGACTCAGCAGAGGGAGATTAATCTAATTTATTGCCTATCACCAGCAGACTAAAGTAGTGAGAAACTAAAAACAGACTAAAAATACCTTCTCCCCAATCCACATTCTTCTGCGTCCTTCCCCCGAGCAGCGCAGGGGAATGGGGAACGGAGGCTGTGGTCAGTCCCTAACACTTTGTCTCCGCTGCTCCTTCATGGTTCTCTCTGCCACTTAGGCATTGTATTCACAGATGTAATGAGTTACATACAGAAGCAAACATAAATGTGTCACTTGTGTATAACTAAAAGATCTGTGTTTTGAAGAATCATTCATTTCACATAAATTGGCTTATTTTCTGAATGAACTGTCTTTTTCACAATTATTCCATTTTCTTTTCATTTATTCACTTGCTATTTATGAGCAGCATGCAGAAGACCTGCTATAGAAAAGACTAGGTCAGTTTGTTGTTTTTTTTTTTTAAAGAAAATATTTTTTAACTTTTATATACAATTAGGAAGACTGTTGTGTATTAGTACATTACAAGAAAGGAAGTAAAAGAGCAATGCAGCAGTAATAAATAAATGCACTAGTTTATCTTCATATTGTCTCATACACTTCATGTCCAGATATGCATTCTCCTGTGAGAAGTGCACACAGAAGGGAATAGAAGTTCTTCCTAACTCCACTTTTGCTTCATTTTACACATCAACTAAAAATTGCTGGTATATTTCATCACAGAGGTATGACTTATCAAGAATAACTTTTGTTTTGGCAACTCAAATTTTAATAATTCTTATAGAAGTTTAGTATTGAAAGCTCTGAACACTAAAGTACAAGAGGTCAGTTTCCAAAATATTTTTTTTTAATAATGACTTCTTTTAATTTGCTTTCTGAGCCTAGAGGGCACAGTGAGATAATGTTTTAAATCCTTCACACATGCCAAAGGAAACAGAATCCTACTGATTTTCTTTTTAAATTAAAGCCATAATTCTAAAATAAATTGCTTGGTTCCAGAAACTGCAGCTTAAGAAAGCCTGTATGAAAGAAGAAAAAGGCATTGATGGAATGCCATTCTCATGCATACTTTCAGGAGGAGCTGACAGGCCTACAGGCCAGACAATTTAAAAAAAAAAAAAAAAAAAAAAGTCTTTTAAAATAATCCTAAAAGGTACTGAGTGACAGCATGGAAACAGGCTGTCATAGAGAAAAAAAAGCTTATACGAAGTGTATAAACATATTGCTCCCTTTTGTTCTCGCAATTGCTCCACACTTAATTTGCTGTTCATTCATCTGTTCAGGATGGAACATTTAGTCTCCGTCTTTGCTATTTGTTTGTATTCTGCCTCGGACAACCGAGATCCCAGCCTGCATATGGATATATGGATCTGCAATTTACTACCATACAAACCATTACTCTGCAAGTGGACTTTACACAGTGAACGTGGCCACAGTTTTGACTATGCCCAAAATACATGTTGACAACAGAGAAGTCTACTCTGAATTTCAAATACACATCAGGTGAACTGTATAGAGATCCTCTCAGGGAATCTGTAGTACCTTCAAGGGCATTTTTAAAGGGTGAGAAGGGTAAAGTTCATAGCTAAGGAAGCCAGATTGTTTCAGTGTTCCAAGTGTGAACTTGGGAGAGAAGAGTGCCTACAAGTTGGCTCCAATAAAGCTGGAATTGTAACAGAGACTAAAAGAGAACTGTCTTTCCATGATCATCAATGGCTTTTTTTTTTCTTGAATTTTTAAAGACATAGCCACAACCCAAATACCTCAGTATCTCCATAGACTTAAGGGAGTCCAAAGAACATTCTGCTCATTTATAAATGAGCAGTAGAAATCAATATGCAAGAATAAACTCACAGTAAGATATAAAATTATCTAACATATATATTCTTTGATAAAACATGTTTATTATTCACGTAATAAGGAAGCTTCCCAAAAACAAGATGTAAAGTCTAACAAGTATGAAAAGTATTTAAATTATGTAGACTTAAACCTCTGTTTCTTTGCTTCTTCGGATTCACTATTATAGAAATAAAAAATGAATATTGTATTGTACCTATGTAATAATACAACTTCCCAGTCACCAAGTTACTACACATTTATTTATGCATTTCTAAATATGGTTTACTTTATTTAAATATATTTATAAAATATTAATGGACATATCAAAATAGAATGTAAAAATACTAACTTTATTTTTAAGTCTTTTATGTACTTACTGAAACACTCAACAGTAAATGAAGATGAGTAACACTAGCCATGTTTTTTTCCTAGTTAGGTAAATTTGCATCCCAGTGGAAAGATTTGGAGCATCTAGTAGTGGAGACCTATTAGTACAAAAAAATTAATCTTCCTAGGGCTCATCACAGGAAGTTTAGGAACAGCAGTGTTTAAGACTTCTTTAAGAAGATCTAAAGTTCTAAATCTGCTGCTGTTCTAATTCAACAAATAAGATGCATCTTTGTAAAATTAGAGAATTATTTCAAGAGTTAGTTTTTTGTTGTTGCTGTTTTTTTGTTTGTATGTTTTTGTTTTTGTTTTTTTGGCTTTAGCTTTTCTTTTATCCTCCCCAAAACTGTCCTCCTGGCCCAGAAATAAATATTATTTTATCATCAAAATTCTCTTTGTTATCTAGTCTACATAACAGCGCAGCAAGACCATACCCAAGAATATAACAATGCAAACAAATTTTATCCACCTACCAAACCTAGCTCACAAAACTTTGCTCAAAAGAAAAACATCCTCCATCAGATATTCCATCTCCACTCTACAGTTTTTCTTATATGCATTCAGTATCTATGCCTTTAATTTTGTTGATAGCTGCTGTGAAATAAGGTTAATATGGAAATACATTTAGAAGTGATGCAACTGATGAAAAAGTGATTGGGAGCGAGCACTTATTTGGACAAAACAAGGTATCATCTTGTGTGTGAAATAGTATTTCACCAAAGTTACAACAAAAATATAAATTAAAAATAATAATTAAAAAAAAAAAAAAACCTGTTTGCTTGACTTAGTGTTCATTACTTGAATAGGCTGAAAGAGTCCTTCAGGTTTGGCTAAATAGAACAGAGACTTAATTTGAATATTAGGACAAAATAAAAGTAGAATCTCTCTACAAACAACTGTACCTGTCTCCTTATTGTACAAATACACAATTGCAGAACACAAAGAATGGGGAAAATGTCACATGAGAAGGAAAGAGCTTACTTTTCCAATAAGCCAGTTTTTAATATATGAATATGGTTGAGTTTCTGTCTAAACGATAAATGATAAATATATTCTACATTAATTTTCATCACTTTTTATTTTCAGATTATATTTACATTCCTGCACATACTATGCTTTTCTACACCTTAAAATATTATCCTTAGTGGTTCTCTCCTACTTCACCCATGCAGTTAGAACTTGTACAGACTGTACAAGGGCACTTTATGTCTGGGCCGGACAGCATCCTTAGTGGATGAGAAAACCAGTTAGATTCCATAAATAAATTGTATTATAAAATACATTTTTTTCAATTTCATTCTGATAAAGTCTAAAGAGGCTCATTTGGGACTGCAGAATTGCATTTGATCTGCAGCAAGTGACATCTACCTCTGCAGATGCCCTGCTGCAGTTTTCACATCAGAAGATGCAGGACAGAGAAGGGTCCTCCTTGCTTCTGCCAGGGTTTGGGTCTTAAAATTAGGATCCTGAATCAGAAGTGTTTTCACTAGGATCCATCTCAGGCCACTAATACTGTTTCTTCATTACCCCTTTCAGGAAACTGAATGAGCAATGCAGAGCCTTCAACAACTCTAGCTAACCCTTCTTATCAGGGGATGTTAGCCATAAGTATAAAGGCAGCATAAGTACAAACACAGGCAGAGGCACAGGAAACGGTTTGTATGGCAGGGAATTACTTTCCTAAACATCGTGTACTCTCTTCCTTCTCCATTAATACAAAATAATTTCAGCTGTTTTTGTATCAGTTTGAAAATGTAAAAACTCTTTTTAAACACTCTATTGTTTACAGGATTACTTTTTTTTTTTTTTTTTTTTTTGGGGGGGGGGTGGGGTAAGTATGACAATATTTTAAGATAATTAAAACCTTAGGAGCTCTTTTATGCTAGTATAAATCAAAGTCCAGCACAACAGATCTTCCTTACTCAAACCATTCAAATAAACCTTTCACGTGTGAAATGTAAAAGAAGTAAACAAATTCAAGCTCAGGATCAGTCAGTATCTGATGCTCCTATAAGAACATCTCTGATGACTTTCTTTGCTGAAGGTTTTTGTTTGTTTTGCATGCTTCTTTAAATACCTGATCAAAAATAAAATAAGCCAATCATACATGAAAAAGATTTCTCATTACTAATTCTTTGGCTGTCGTCGTATACAAATGCACACAATAGTATTTGCATACAGTCACATAAATGTGGGAAGAAAGAAGAAAACAGTAATAAATAAGGATCTGACTGTAAGATGCAGGCTCCTACACAAAATCAGTAAGACTCTTCATGCCTCAATACATCATTATTTCCGCAGGGTCTTGGATGCAAGTGTGGAACTGCAAACTCTGAACAATCAATTAAGTCAAATTGGGGTAGGTATAATTCCTGTGATGGCCCTGCCAAAAGAGAGAAGCACCTCTTTACTTAAGAGGAAGAGCAGTCACAGAGACACCAAGGAAACAGCTAGAGTTTTGATGGCTGCCATACAAGGGAAAACATTGTTTGTGGCAGATTACTTTTAAGCATATTTGTCTGCTTAAGCATTACAATTAGCGTGATTTAGGAAGCAGCCCTTTTTTATTTTTCTACCCTGAGAATTCCAAGGCATTCAAGATGTTACTGTGAATATTATAATAAACATGACTATGCTATAAAAAAAGAAAAAAAAAAAAAGATTTAACTTGAGTTTTATGAATTGTTGAAGGAAATCAGGAGAAAAAGTTTGTCCCACTGCAATCAGTTTGATTCGGGTGATTGACTTCAATAACATTAGGTTTACATTTGTGCAAGTTTATTTGTTTCTCTTCCCTATAATTTATAAATAAATAGCTCACAGCTTTTTAAAATAAGAAGCAGAAAATATACATGATATGACAAGTCTGTAACTTAGTTCATAAAGTCTTTGATTCTTCAGAGAAAAAGGGCAGAGTTCCATAGGACTCAGTTTTGTGTACAGTCTAAGAAAATTCTGTGAAACTAAGAAAACACATGGTAACAGCAGATAGCCATTGAAGTCCTACACAGTCCCTGGTTAGAGCAACGAAAAGTTCTGAGCTTTAGCACAGGCAAAATCCCCCCCCCCCATTCACTGCCAGTCACCCCCTCATCCAAGAAGCCTAGGTGGGTGTAGGGATCAGAGGGAGGAAAAACAGGGGGTAAAGCTCCTTATCTATAAAAATTGTCATGCCCCTTGAGGTTGTAGGCTAAAGGTAGCTGCACCTGTGATGCCAGGAATCAAAGCTGACTGCCCGTTGTTCCCAGTAAATTTGTAAATTATTCTTGATAATAGACTAAAGAAAGCCATTCTATAAATAACACTCAATAGTTGTTACGTTGAAATGTTCGCTGTCTACTAAGAAAGCCTCCTTCCTCATTGTGTCTCCTCAAAAATAAGTCCTGCAACTGCCTTATCACACTGATTTTAAAGACATTCAATCGAGCTAACTAACAAACTCATAGTACCTGCATGAAACTGAGTCGAGCAGACAAAATTTCAGTTCTTCGTGTAAGATGACATCTGGATTCATCTGTTTTGTTATTGGCAAATTGTAGTCCCTAATATTTACTGTTTTGGTCACCTGAATTGCAAAAAATGTAACTCAAACATAACTCTCCAGAATACATATACAACTTTTGCACACACACAAACAATTTAACAACAGCTTGGAGGAGGGGTTATTGTTTAACACCTTCTCCCTCAATCTTATTTGCCTTCCAGTATTTCTGATTCAATTTTAATTATAAGGTGTTAGAAGATGCTTAAAAAAAAGCCCAAAGCACCTCTACTGCATTTCAAATACAAAATGGAGAACATGAGTACCTTACTACATAATTAACTGTTTCAATTTTTGTAACTACCCCATCTGAATTTTGTGAGCTTAACATTGATATTCTGTAATTATTAAGCATTCACATGGAATTCCATCAATCTGATTATTTATTTATTTATTTAAATAAACTTGTGACTTTAAAACTATTGTACTATTTATGTTTTATCCCATTTTATAATTCAGGATGTTGAGGACAAACAGCTCAAATAACCAGGAAGAATCATTGCCAAGAAAGTAAATTCATGGGCATGGCCCTATGCCTTTTGCCAAGGATAAGAGTCCCACCATCTTCCAAGTAAAACTGCTCTGGAGAACTAGTCCCAGGTCAAAAAACTCTGTTTTCAATTCACATAACCACTCACATAAATATATCTATTGCTACAACTGAATCACTTAGGAATTTTGTCACAGAATGCCTAAATTCCACAGTAACTTGCCTTTGACTACACCTATATTTAAAAACAATGTTATTTTTTTTTTTTTTTGAAATATTTGAAAATGTATTTTATTACTTATATTCTAAAAATCAAAATATGAAAAAGTGTTTCTGATGATTTATATCTGCATTTTCTACAAATTTTTATTTTATTGTAAAACCATCTTTTCCAAACTTTTGACTACAGAAAGTCAGGAAGTTAAAAAAAAAAAAAAAAAAATGACAGTTTATGTATTTATGTATGTACATATGGGGTACATAAAATTAAAGAAATCATGTTCAAATATTTTTATATTTCAAAAATTTTATGTTCGACAATACTATTAAACATATTACTGTTCTGCTAAAAGAGAAAATTGTCCATAAAGATTTGATGCACCTGTAGTTTTCAGGCAGGTAATATGAAAACATTGCTTTTTCTACATGTGACTAACATTAACGTTAAGTACCTCTGCTATAGCTTGGGATTTCAATAATAATCGGAGCACCCTACCAGAACCCACACTGCTCAGTGCTCCAAAATGAATGGCTGAACTGGATAAATGCCAGGAGCTTAAGGTATCTGTTTTCAATCTTCATAATTAGTGACAAGGCATGAATTGAATACTTAAGGGAGTGAAAATGTTCTTAGACTGAACCTTAGTATGCAAAAATCATCCTACTGAATTATCTTCTTGGCTGGCATGATGAAATGTGTGATCTGGCAAGAGGTATAGCTCCAGCTTGGCCTAACTGAATGCATTAACTCTTGCAATGTTATAGAATAGGATTATAATATTCTGCTCTGAAGATAAGGCATTTCAGTGTTACAATGAATTATTTTCTGCATATGATGTAGAAAAGAACAAGTTGTTTGTTCAAGGTACTAAGTTAATTGCAGAAAAAAAGAAAGAAAAAAAAACCTCTCCAAAATAGAATAGACTATAATGCATTTGTTGAGAAGGCAGATTCATTTTACTACTGTGATGTAGTCAAATTTTCTAAAATAATAATTGTATATGGCACTCTTTACTCACTCCATCCTGATCTGAAAAGAAACATGTTCACAAACAAACCTTGCACTTCCTATGGTATAGTACTATACAACCTGGTTTGATAATCAAATCAGCTATGGTCAAAAATGTGTTGTACCACTAAGAGTTTATTTATAGTACTAAATGGTAAAGTCCTGGTAAAAAGTCTGTGAGAATGTTGGTTAAAGGCAATAGCGAAAAGCTATCCTTTCATATTTATGAGTGCACCTTCCTATTTAAGGTGCGAAAAAAGTCTGTATAAAAATAACCACCTTCCCAAAACCTTCCCAGTTTCCACTGCCACTACAAGACACATCCATCAATTTCTGCTTTTGCCTTAGCGTTAACCTGGCTAGTCTGTCTTTCAGAAGTATTTTCAAAACTTGTTAAAAGTGTTACATAGGCAGAGAATCTGATAATTTTAAGAAGTATCTACAACAACACTCTTTATATTTCATTCTCCTTGTTTTGTGACATTTGGTGCCGTGTTTCATGTAAACCAGAGCCTATACCATAAACTCGCAATTGAATGATCTTTTTTCACACCTTCAGAATCAAGAAAAATAATTCATCATACAAGTGGGAATTATTTTGTTTCTACAACGCCAATACAAGTGTTCAAGAAACAAACAAACAAAAAGTATTTGTGTTGGAACACAAATATAATATTTTGAACATTTTTGTACTTATGCATTGTATGTGAAGAAGTGTTTATAATTAGTATTTAGAATACCAAAATTTCTCTCATTATTGTTCTCCTAAACTGAAAATACTGAATTTGACCTTCCATTCAAATTAAACCACACAGGTTGCAATTGTCTATCTTGAAGATTATATGCTGCAAGTCAAACAGTTGTTTTTATTGGTTTCCATGGAAATGAAGTGGAAGGTTCATTCCATAGTCCTTTCTGTTTGTCCTCTTTGTTCTACTTCAGTAGGAAAATTGGTTATCACAAGCATGTTGAAAGCTATTTTTCTTTCAGATAGTTACAGCAAGTAACTGACAGAGAGCTTTTCCATTTTCCTGTTTCAGTGTGTCTCATCTACTTATCTTAGACAGTGCAGATGGCATATCCAGGTCTATTCTTAAATACACTTGTTAGAATATTAATTATTTTCATGTCCCAGATATAAATATCAAACCATCCTAATAACCACATACATCCTCATATTATGTTCCCTTGCTAATTCAGAAGTTCCTATTTTTCCCTTTCTTCTTGGCCATCGAAACTTCCAAATAGCTCTCACCATTCTGCCTTTAACACAGAGTATAAGTAAAACATCCTTTTCTGACTTCCTGTAAAGGAACCAACAACTGATAGTCAATCTGGATCAAGTGTATCTATGGATTCTTTAATAATGACAAGGAGAGAAAATTGAGAGCTTCATGATGGAGAAGAAAAAACAGACCAACAACAGCATAACTCACTTTGTTTTCTGAAGCACACAGAATAGTCTTATAAGAGCTATAATGGTAACAGACACATAAATGACTTTTGTGAGATGGGGAAGAACTTGAAGGTAATTCCTTTCCTATAGCATCTCATAGTCTACTGCAAATGTGCACGGTACATGAGACAGTTGGACAGTTGCCAAAATAACAGCACGTAGAACCTTGGGAAGCCCTCAGTTCAACACTATAAGCTCATAAAGGTATTCCACATACAGCTTCCAACGAAAGAATATTATGACTAATGAGAGACAGATATCTCTTTGAAATATGTGGGAGACACACACAAAAACCTCACCCCCAAAAAACACATACATGAAAAGCGGAGGCATCAAAACTTTTTTTTCCTGCGGTCTTAAGAAAGCAAACCTACAATGCGATTTACATAAATTCATGTTCTTTTTTAACTGAGTAAGAGTATGAGGACACTGAAACCATGCCAAATATGTTACATGCAAATTCTTTGCAAATGCCTTAAATGCATATGTTAAACACACCAGCAGAGTAATAATATAACATTCATGATCATGTGTTTCATCCTTGGGCACAATTTTAGCCCTATGAGGATGGGATCTCCCTTCTTGTGGAGAAACCTGAGGCGATGTGAACTGCAGAAATACAGCATAATCCTTGAGTTGAACTTCAAGCTGGGATTTAGACAAACTTTCTGTGGTTGAGCAGGTACCAGCCCTACACAGGACAACTCAGGTGTCCATCCCCGCAGTGTTGTTGCTTCCCTAGGAGCAGGTGTGTAAGACAAGACTGAATGATTTGGTTACTGATTCCTTTTTATTGCAGAGTAAATTTTTATCTTGGTTATTTGTGTGGTCTCCATCTTCACATCAGAGTACCTTTTGGATCTGAATATGAAATTCATAGGGCCTCAACTTCTTAGAGCATCCTTCCCCTTGTCAAGCAGGCTTGAAACACTACAGAGTGAATAACTACATGGGTCCTTCTCCACTCACTGTATCAGCAAGTAAATGTACAGAGAACAGCAAAGAAAATAAGCTGAATTATTAACTGAGCTGGAATAAATTACTTGCTCCATATAGCAAAACAAGGGCAGGTGCTCTTTTTGGAGCAGAGCAGCATGCTCTAGTGTGAGCTTAATAAATCAAGAAGATTCTACTGAGACAGATTTAAGATTTCAGTTGTAATGTACCTACTACCAAGAACTCTGTTTATCTTATATTCTCCAAATACTTGTATCATATTTGTCAAGGCTATTTAATTTAAATCAACTCTTCGGGAACCAGAACCACAACCAGCAAAAATCTATAACTACATGGGCAGCAACAGAGTTGCACAGCTATCAGCTTGGTATTTGTATATGAAAGTCATAATAAAAGGCTTAAAAATGGATTTGAACATGTTGCTACTTCTTTAGAAAAGAAAAATGTGGAGCAATACAGAGATTTGCTGAACAAACAGACCCCTGGAAAACCATGTTACTAAGGTAAATTCAGTAGAAAATTAATAAATTTTGCCCAACACTTTCTATAGAAAACTCATTATTTCCTATGTAGGAGATGATCCCAACTGCAGAGGCTAGTCCAGCTTATACAGTGCAATAAGCTCCTACTGCATAATGAGTAGCATTAACAATAGGCAATTGTAAAAAGTTATGAACCGAAGTATCTTTATCCAACTATTTATTCCAGAAAAAGCTGAAAATCTTCACCATTTATATTCTGATATAACACTAATAAAATACGTTGTTTGCATAAATTTGAATATTTTTGTTAATCTATCATTTTAATGTACTTTTTAGAATCATGTGAGAAGTAGATATTTACCCTTCTTCATAAATGTGTATTTTAGTTCACTGAACATTTATGCAGTCATTCCAAATTCCCCTGTTCAAGGCTCGAACCCTTACTGATGTAAATATGGCTTATTCCAGAAAATAGTCCTGTTGACTTTGATGACACTACTCACAGAACTAAAACTTCAAACAGAACCTTCACAGACAGATTTAATATGGCTATTACCAGATTTTGAATTAAATTTCATCCTCTCTGAAATCCAACAGGAAAAAAATGTTCTTTTTCATGACAATCTATATCAATATAATGTCTGGTCTACAAGTGCATATTCATTCAAAATATAGAGGAAATTATTCTAGTTCCCATACTGGAGGTGCTGGTCATATCCTCATCTTAAGAGATCAATTACATTTCTCACTGCAAACAGATGTAGCTATGAAACAAGTAGCACCATATCAAACCTGTTAACTGCTTTTTGTGTTTACCAGTTTATTTTAGATTTTTAAAGATCTCTTCAGAAATATATTAAAGCAATCGTTTTCCTATTTCTGTTTTTAGAATAATAAAAACATTTCAAGTGCTATCATCAATCCTTCTGTCTTATAAAAAATCTTTTTGAGTTGCAAATAATAAACATATTGTGAACAGTATGAACTCGAGTTAACACAATTGTAAGTGGTCCCTGATGACATTAACCTTGATTATAAATGTTCATTACAGTATACACAGTAGCCTAGCACCCTGTAACAATGCATCATTTCCTTTACTAGGAGACAAAAGAGCATTTGAAGAATGTCTTACTAATAAGCTCATTTCATATTTGTTTCTGTGGTTACAAGAAAGGGAATTAACAGTTACACAGTCTGTGCCCAGTGTGGACATTTTCAGTCCAGTACAAATGTAACAGTGATGGAAGAACAGAGGCTTAGAAATACATACATTTTATATTATATGACATACTCTCAAGGTATTTTAAGACTTCATCATAACACATATGTCCTTGACATACCAGTAGAGAAACATACTTCCCCTGTCAGATACAGAAGTCAGTATAAAATACTGTTTTTACACTACTAGATGTTCTCAGTGCTATCCAAGTCACAAAATGTTGTCAGAGATCAGAAGAGACAAGATTCCATGATAGCATACCAGCTGATACCTCTGTTCTACCTGCGCAAAATTTGGAAAACAATCATGGAGAAGGCCAAATGAATTTAACAGAAATTAAACCAGTGGTTTCCTAAGTAAATACATCTCTAAAACCATATAGTGCCTTTTCTAAAATACGTCAGAAATGTGTTATGTAGTTTGTCATCTACATGACGCATTTCTCAAGACCTTAGTTATGTGGTTTTGTTTGTTTGTTTGGTTGGTTTTTTAGATACATATTTTACTAAATACTTTTGAGAAGAGTATATTTCACACAAGTAGGAAGCAAGATATTTTCATGTGGCATTAACTTTCCATTACAGCTAGAAACTACTTTCATAAATCATAAATTGAAGCTAACAAATAGTAGGGGAGCAAAGAACATACATAGCTATCTTCATATATTTCATTTAAAGAGAATATAAAGAAATATGTATTCTTTAAATGATGGCAAATAACATTTCCAAAATGGAGGCTGAAAAAAAAGGCCTTTGACATTTCAATACAGTTGAAACCCATTTTATAATCTGAGAGTTTATTTTTTCAAAATAAAGTTTGTGATTTTTAGTTTGTATAAGTGTTAGACAGTATATGGAACACAGTAGGTCAAATTAAATCTCACAAAGTACACTACTTTTTGTCTGTTTGCTCAAGATACATCCATCTATTTATAAAGCAATAGCTTTGCTCTCAGAAGTCTGGCAAAAAAAATATTTTACTGTTGAGCTACATAATTCATTGTCATTTTGAACATTAAGAAACACCATAATACTCAAATACTTACAATCAATACATATAGTAGGGTGCCTGCAAAGAAGCTTATTCATTTATATAAACTGCACTCCTGAGGGAGTGAAGAAAAATCTGTTCATCGGCTATACAAGGCATTGGAATCAACACTATTACTCCTTGATAAAATACACAGTTCATTATCCCTTCATTCATTTGCTGCTTTACGTTGATAACATAGTGAAGCTGAACAGTCAAAATAACCTTATATTCATTTGACTGTAAAAATAATCTTTTTTAAAAATATTTATTTATTTAGACCTCCTGAATAACCAAGGTTGACATGTTTGGTTAGAAAGGGTTATCCAACAATAGCTGTTGAAGCAATATTTTCTAATGCTAAAATGTTTTACCAGATGATTTACAGGGACTTTTTTTTTTTTTCCTCCTCATTTCTGTTGTTTTAAGTAAACTAACACATACAGTTCAGGGTTAGAAAAGAAAGCAGACCACTGTTGCTTTTCCATTAAAACGGAAACTGATGTGATATCATTTTGCAGAGGTCTAGCTAGAGGCACTCCATTAACATTCTAAAGAAAAACAACTTCCAAAATGCAGAAATAAAATATACAGTCACAAGGACATTTCTTTTTTTATTCAAAGGGTTTCTGTTCCCTTGAAAAAATAGACCACTTATGAACAAAGAAAGTAACTGTTGTCAAGTACAGTGAAATCCAAAATGAAGAAATTTATACATACTTAAACGCAGAACATGCATCACTCTGTCCTTACTCCAAATATTGCCTTATTCAAAGTAGTTGCATTAGAATCCCCACCAATGGGTTATTCAGTGAAAAACTTAAATATTCACCATAGAGTTAAGAGCTAAGCAGCAAACTTCTAAACTCAGCCACTAGCGAGGAAGACAAAAAGAAAACAGCATTAATGTTGTGTAGCTCACATAAATGAAATGGCATGATGTGAGTTCTGGAAAGTGGTTGTTTTTTTGTTTGTCTGTTTGTTCTTTTGATCTTAGACCTTAAAATGCTGTTTTCAAAAAAAAAGTAGCAAGAGATTGCTTGAAATTATCATTTGAAAATTTCAAAGTTTTTCAAAAACTGATATTCCTATCTGTAAGAACAAATTCAGATTATAGTCTTGCCAGTATTTATTCATTGAAAAAATCCAAAACCGATGTCCTAAAAAAAAAAAAAAAAATAAATAATAATAATAATAATAATAAAACAATACTTGTGTTCAGACCTTAAATATATAAATCCATTCCCTGTACACACACACAAAATCTATCACGCTAGTTTATTTTTCATCCTGTATCCAGAATGAGTTTGTTGTCAGAGATTGATTCTGAGAACTGAGTCTTTCTTTACTTGGTAGTCAGTTCATGAACAGTCCTCTACCTTCTACACAAACACAATCACTCCCACACTGAACAAACTAATACTTAAACCAAACTACCTTTAAGCTCTAGGTCGCACTCATTTGGTCTTCGGTAAGAGACTATGAGACAATGTCTTTTCATTAGTGCATTCTGGTGAGAGCTCTGTGTTTGTTATGTATGCTTGTTATCGGGACATCGTGAAGTGACTCTTGGCTGTGTGAAGATGGAACATTCATACCTAACTGTATTGAACAACAGCTGTAGAAACATCAACTTTTGTTTTTAGGTAAGAAAAAAAAAACTAAAATTGTTTCAGTAACACCTCCAAAAAGAATGTAATGGTTTGAGAGCAAACTGGCATTCCAAATGATGAAATGCATGTTAGGAGAACATGATTTTCCTAACATAACATTCTTATTTTGAGTGTCCACAAATTCTTATCTTTCTGACAGTTTCTTTCTCCTACATCCACATTCCCAACTATCACTCCCTTCACCTGTCAGTCAAAGATTACAGCACTTCTACTCCCGTTATATGCTGAGATTCTTTCTGCAGTTAAAGAATGTACTCTTACATTGTGAGAGGTTCTACATAATATCTTAATCGTAATATCAAGAAAATATCTTGCTTACATTGTGAGGTTCTACATACGAATAAGGAATTATTTCCCAATTATCAGTATTTCCTGCAGAACAGGGTTTTACTTAGGTTTCTTGATAATATATACTCTCTAATTCTGCTTTGCAAATTACATTTTAAAAGTTGCTACATATCAGCTATTTCTCATATGCGTGCATACTGTAACAGAACAACAAAATAATCATATTCATCACCCAAAAGTTTCAAAAAAGACCAAAAAGCAAATAACAAAATCTGCTTTCAGATGTACTAAGAATTCAGCAATAGCTTCACTATTTTGTTGATGCACACTGTTACAGCATTAAATAGCATATAGTCCAGAAATGAGTCAGAAAATAATTTCCTAGCACAATTTTTTCCACTGGTGTATTAGAAGGCTTGCAAAAAATTAATCACCTAGTAAATTTTACCCAATCATATTTACACTAAATATGACAAAAATGCATCAGTTAAAAGTCATATCCTTTGCTAACCAATTTAACTTTGAAGACTGTCTCTGATATTACTTGTGATACAATTAGCACCTTCTTTCTCAACAGCCCCAGAAAGAAACTCACATCATAACACTGTAAGCTCAGAAATATACAGCTTTATCATAAAAACAAAGTGAAAATAACTCAAGTAGTTTCCTGATTGTGGGATAGTTAGTAGAAGGTGTTATCACACAGCAGTCTTTCCCCCTAGAAACAGTACTTATTTTTGTAAAATTTATAGAAAACTTTACATCTCTGAGACTTCTAACCATCTGTGGAAATTGGCAAGAACTGGCCAATGGTTTAAGAAGTTGTTAGCAGTGGAGGAGTGCAGGATAACACATACACATACATACACAGACAGTATCTATTATTAGATTGAGTTCCTTTTCCTTTACATTCTGCAGCAGTGTACTAATGTCAGAGATATTTAAATAGACATCCCAGATCGTCTTTACTGTCTAAAATTTAAAATTTATCTTAGCAGGACAGAACTCAGAATATGTTATACATCATGTATGAATATTAAACACATAACTAAACTTTAGAATATTATATCTAAAAAAAATGGTAAAAGTATCCTCCTGGTCACAATCTGTAAAGGAAGCATTTACAAGTGAGAAGCCTTTTGCTATTTTGGAACTTACAGACAATATCTATTCATACATGCACACAGAGTTAGATTTCTGAACAAAACCTTAAATCATTCAATACTAAGAACTTCCACTATGAAGAATATGTCAAGCATTTTATATCTGTTTATTCTAAATGACGGTGTGTCCAAATTCAACCTTAAGATGCATCAACTCTTTCTAGAATGAGACTAGAAATATACATACAATGACACTAGGAAGATGCAAGAGATACAACCTGCAATGCAATTAAAATAACTTTATATTGGCATATGGAAATAATTATTAACAAGTAAAATACAAAAGTTACAAGAAACAAAACCACTGATAACACAAAAGCTAGTTCAGGTGTGTTGTCCTCTCCTTAAAGAAGATGAAAATAAAGGCCATTATATTTTATCTCAGCTCAGATATCACCCAAACACTGACACAAGGTTTTTATGGCAAAATGATGTATACTGTAAGTAATCACATTGGCTGAATCAGAATTGAGGTCAGGTTTGTTGGATTCATTCCCTTTACTAATAGAACACCCCTCCTGTCTACAGTAAATACTACCTGATGGTTATATGTGCAAAGTGATCAGAGTATCCTAATCGAGGCCAAATTCAATGAAGATCGAGAATGACTAGTACTTAAAACAGTCTGTTACCTACCCAGTAATTAACACCTGATCATGATCTTTAGTATGTACAAACTGTTTCTAATAAACAGCATTTGGAACTGGGACATCCAGAAAACATATATTCAAGTCCTTGCCACAAAGTTGTACAATCTTGCAAGTTCCACTGGTAGAAGAAATGCTATATGAAATTGTATTTCAGCTACTGTGAAAAGAGTTAAACAGCTGTTATTATCTAAATTACTTTCTTTACTGGGCAATGTGTACCCCATAAATTTTATACAGATATGTGAGCAAACAGTACATGCTACTTCAAGTGAGAATTATGCCTGAGATGTTAGAAGTTTCTCCATTCCAGACTATTTGATTGATTGTCTTCTTTAATAGTGTCTCCGGTGTCTCCTTTAATAGAGGGGAATCACATAAAATTCAACACTAACATATCTATCTCTCTGTATATAGATAGACAGATATAGATATAGATATAGATATATAATGTGCATGTATAATATTAGCATATCTATAAAAATAACAAACTTTGTTGTTCTTTAATTGCCAGGACAAGTATAAAATCACAGTGTAAGGGGATTGCCATTTCCCTGTTTCTTGGCGGTAATGTATAGAAACAAATTATACATACATGGCATCATATTATTGACAACACCCATTATATATATATATATATAAACATCATTAGAATGGAATAATTTAAAATTTGTGAAGAACTACAGGATTTGAAGAATGTAACTTACTCCTTGTAATTCAAATGTAGATAATGATGTGAAACAGAATATCTAACATAAATTAGCATTCATAGAGTAAAAAAAAAAAAAAAAGAAAAAAAGAAAAGCAACTAATTCTATATAGGTTCATCAATCATAGACTAACAGCTCAGGTTCATAACCACAATACAGCCTTTTCCCAAACTGCTTTAGTCACTATTCACTGCTTATCTCATTTTTTAAGTAATATGGAAAAAGGAAAGCAGTATCTTCAAATAAATTAATTTTATAAAAGGTGTTTTGATATGCCTAGCCTTTAAAATAAAGCAAACTAAAGGTTTGTTGGATCCCCAGATTCTGTAGGAGTTTAGTTAGCAAAACTTGTCAGGAATTCTAGGTTTAATTAGTACTTGGAAAGGAGATTAAGCCTTTCTTTTGCAAATGCCAGTTCAATCATAGTTTTTCTGCTCTCAGTGAGATACTGTTCTTTTTAATAAACTCTATCAGTATGACAGGGACATATCAAAAAAACAAAAACAAACAAACAAAAAAAAAACCACAGAAATAGCCACTAATGCAGAGTTCACTGAATAAAGAGGATACCTCTCACAGTCTAAATGATTTCTAGTTTACTTTTTCATTTTCCACCTCTGAAAACTGACATAATCTGCAAACCTCATCTGCTAGAGAATCTTCCTTCATATTTTTTCATACAACTGTATTTGTCCTGATCATGAGCTTTTCAGATGAGAAAAAAACCTCCAGTCTGTGTGGGGAAGAAAAAAAAAAAAAAAAAGAAAAGAAAAAAAAAAAAAAAGAAAACAAACAAACAAACAAACAACAACAAAGGATATTTAATGTGAAAGATTTTCTGAAAAATCACTTCAGAAACCAGACTTGGTGACTCACAGGACAAAACACAAAGCTCTTTTCCCAAGAGTACTGGATGGAGAGAATGGAGAAAAGTGACTTTGAAAAGGTGTAAATTAAGCATTTTCATTACAATGTACTCCACTTTCTCATCCCCAGCAGTAATGCAGTACTATACAGTAGCATAGCCCTAAGCATATCATTCAATACAAACTCAGTATTTTTTCATAATTCACTGACCTTTCAAGCTTGTCCCTCAATTGTTACATGTGCAATCCATGACCAGAGGCACTAAAACAAGGAAACATTTTACATTGACTGCTTAAAAACCGAAACAATTAACTTTGCACCATCATCTCAGCTATTTCTTTGAGTATTACAAAGATCTTCAATCTCTTCCCTAAAGTTACCATCTTTCTAAGAGGACAATTTTCCTCATGCTCCCAACCCTTTCTAGACCACAGAAAGAAAGCTGAATTCTCCCTCTTCCTTTCTTTTCACTTAAAATTTCACTCCTCTCTACTCTTTCTCTTCCATTGAGAAGCATTTCATTCAACTTCCATCTTAGTACCTGTCTAAAGCCAGCCTTCGCTATCTAGTTGATAAATAAATCTCCAAACTTTCTCTCATGCCATACCTCACATTCACAATTTCTCCATAAATATTACTTTGTTCTCTAGTGTAAAACTCTCTTCTACCACCATGATAAAAATGTAATCCTTAAATTACTGACAAACGTGTTTTATTTTCTGTTTGTCCTGATTCTATCAGCAATTATTTGCTGTTCACACCACCTTGGCAGTGATTTGGTCTCACTCAAATTTTAATTTCAAACTCAAGAGAATTAGAATTTTAAATTTTTAGAACTATGTGCTGGAATTATGTCAATAATATCAAAACAAAATGAAAGCATCCACATGACCCGTTTTTTTTTGTTTTTTTTTTTTTTTATTGCATTTTATCTTCATTATAAAAGAAAAGCTAATAAGTGAGTCAATGTAGCACACAGAAAAATGAAAGCATCAAGAAATCCCATGTAAGACATAATTCGTTTTACAGAATTTCAAGTTTTCAAAAGTCTTATTAACACTACTGTTTATGAATAGTGACACCATAAGCCATTCGGTAATTTTAATACTAAGAGGGTGTGCTGTAAAACTTACTCAGACTGCAAAGTTCAGCTAGCAGTTTTTTATGAATTCATTATGAGCTGTGTCTTTCACAAACTTTATAAAAATATCTTTTTATTAACTCCATAAAAGAATATTTATGGAGTGATGGACTCCACAGCATGAAAAACTTAACCAACTGAATGAATTTAAATTCCTAAGTATTGATTTCTCCTGATTTTGAAAACATGGTAACATATAAGTGCAGACATTTCTAACCTTGTAACTTGCCAAGTCGGCCTACTGGAAAAGGCAGGAACATCATACTCCCATCACTGTAACATTCCCATTATTGCAACGTGAAAACACAGCTCAAAGGTACTGACAGAGTCCTTGGAAGACTTTATTTGGATTCTCTTTAGATAGCCAGTAGCATCCTGGCTTACATTAGGAAAAGCATCTCTGTCAGTTTGAACCGCAGCAGTGCCGAACTTTAGAGGTTTCTTCAACACAAACCACTCTACGATTCTACGATGATTCTATTTCTAGGCAGCCACACACACAGCAACACACAAGTAATTAAATAGCAAATGCAGTAACGTTAGACTATAATGAACCATGCCACAAAGCAATTCCAACAAAAACTTCAACAAAAAATTCTAACAGTGCAATATGCAGCTTCATGCATTACTCTTACTATGGCCTGTAGGTGGTATCATAATGCCAATAATATATGAAGGAATAATAAAGACCATAAAGCACAAGACAACAAAAAGCTCATTTTTTTCTAGATCAGTTGACTGTCTGTAAGAGTACAGATGCAAGAGTGTATGAATGCAATTTTTCACACTGTATTTGAAATTTCTTCTATCCCTAATACACCTCTACATGGTTCCACGTAATAATGAGTCAATGTTTATGAACATGCAATACAGTAAGAGAAAGAGGAAAAATGAAGTTTCTTCAGTTTAATCAGAATCCAGGTAAGATTTCTCTGAGCTTTGTTGGTACATGTCAGAAGTCTTTCAAGCCTCACAGATAAGGTTTTAGAAGCGTACATCTGCACAATACTTAATTAATTAGCTCATGCCTTTAGTACAATTAGCCTGTTAAACATTATGGAGCACTTGCACTGAGACGGATGAACACTACCCCAGCCAAAAAGGAAAAGAATAATCATTCTAATCAGCCTGACTCTTCAGAAGAGAAACATTGCTAAGGAAAAATACAACTTACAGCCTCACGGAACCCATATGTTTTGATAGCCTGACTTATGAATTCTCATGTATGTTCTACCAGCTCTTACATTTCAAACTCACCCTTGTAGCTCTTCCCCTACCTCTCTAGAAGACATAGATTGCACTTTTATCAGGTGAATATAAAGTCTGATTTACAGTTCAGTCAGCAAGGGTAAGTGATATAACAAAGACAGTATGTCAAATAAAGTGGGCAAGCAGTGAAGATGGCCAGAATTGTAGCTGGATATATCTAACATTTTTTGTGACTAAACATTCTTTTTAGCATAAATAAGCCTATAAATCAACATTTCCACATATGAAATTCCATGCAGTTGTTGACATAATTTAACACTACCTCTTATTACTGTACCAAGCAAAAACAGCCAAAAGGTTCAGAAGTTGCTTTAAGGTTCCATGCAAATTCTAGACTGTTGAACTGCATAAAATCTACACATTTCTGACTTTTCTGATCATGGACATACTCATTTTCAATTAGTTTTACTAGTCAGGATGGACAAGAAAATTCCATACATTTCAGTGACTATCATTTTTAAGCATGTGAATCTACAATAATAGTTTTATGTTCTTACAGTTTTATTATAAAGCCACTTCAAAGCTGACTTGCTTTCCCTTCCCCTCTCAGGGGAGAGAAAAAAAAAAAAAAAGTAAAAAAGACAACTTGCTTGGGTTACCACTTACAGGCATTCTTGCACAAATGGACATTTTCTGAGTTATCACAGCATGTTATGTACTTATTTTCTGTCCTCATATATCTACAGAAACACTGCATCTCAGACACCATTTTGTGGTAAGAACAGATGAAGGATGACATGTAATGCCAACACCTTTCCATATGGTATTTGCCAGAAAAAGACATGCTTTATATATGTGGAAAATATACACAGACTAGACTGTTCTTCAGCACTAGCGATCAATGGGGCTGAGAAAAGCTACATGCTTTACAGGGTAAATCATAATTAGTAGAATACCTTGCTAACAATATGTAAGATGATCAGGCAATTAGAAGAATAAAAACTGTATTAAAAAAATACAAATTAAGGAACACCAAAAATGAGCATCAGAAGCAAAATTCACTTAAACATACAGTGGTTAACAGAGATGAGTTTGAATGTTGGATACATGACTATAATTTTGCACAAGGTGGCCTCAAAGGACAAAAATCAGATCTTACTTTAAAATGTAGGAGATACCTTTTTAATACAGGGCGAAGTAAAAATGTAAAAACACCTAGAAGCTCAAGTACACGTGAAGTAAAACCGAAAAATTATTCTTTGCAACAAGTTTTAAACATATGAATGCATCATCACACTCCTGAGAAGACATCAACCAGTACATGTTTTATGGGTTAGGTAAAAATATACTAGCAAACCAGGTAACTGGTTAAAAGGCAACAAACTGGATCCTTTCCAAACTTCAACTACTAAATCATCTTGGGATATAAGATGTTTCTCACTCTTCAAAAATGAGGGCAAAGTGCAACTTGAAATGTGTTTCTGTGGCTGTACAGTATGAACCAGTTTGCTGTAATCCAGAAGAGCTTTATTTCTGACATACATTCAAGCAGAGAGATAGGAAATATCATAAACCACAGCGATTTACAGTAGTATATGTTGAACTTCTGAATAACTTCATTACATATGTGTTTACTGCATTTCTTTCCATATTTAGGTTTGTTTACCTGATGGAGTAAAACTATACAATGAACAAACAGTGCATAAAATTATAGAAGTGTCAACATACATGTATGCTACTAGATCGCATCACAGCAGAATGAAACCAACAGCTGAGTTCTCAGCTAGGTGCCTGCTGCCTGTCACTCAGGCTCAACTGAAATACACTCAGCTTTGTACACATCAGCTGTTTCCTTCCTTTCTTAAAATTAAAATGACCAATAGGAACATTCATAGCTGACATCACTCATAAATAAACCTTAATAAACCTTAAGCTATGATCTTTTAATGGAATATTTAAATACTTAGAAAATAAAAGCACAAACAAGTAAGAATCTGCTCTACATAGGATCATAAAGCTATAACACTGCAGTAACAATCTCTTACTTTTGTTATCAGTTAGTTACAAAGTGAAGACTATCAGGACTCACCAAAATTCCTTTAATGATATCAGAAAACAATATACAACTTATGTCACAGTGGACTTTCAGTATACTAAGAGCTCCTTTTAAAAATAATGTTAATAAACTGGCTCTAGATTTGATTTTTATTTTTTTTTCCTTTATGAAGGTGGATAAAGCTATGGACTTTCCCTGTACTTCCAGCTCAAATTTCAACAAGCTGAAGTACTCAAAACAGGCAACACTTCAGAGTGGCAATGTGTCAGTGAAAGAAAGTCATTAGACCTACATCCATGTTTGTATCAGAAAACATTTTGAGTAAAGCCAGTCATGCAAACCAGAAGCAACACATGGTTAACCAGTGTAAATACCTGCTGATTTAATTGTGTTTTGCAATGAAGATTTTTCTCCTCAATGTGACCATGGAACTAGGAAATAAAAATACAGCTCTAAACTTGCAAATCAAGATGTTGCATTCTACAGTATTAGTTCAAATTTCTTGTTTAGAAATATCTAACCCATTTAAAATGAAAATATCCCTTATTTAGTTCCTTAATGAGAACTTATGTAAGTCTTAAAGTTAGTGCTAGGTGCTAATTACTTGAAAATACAGCTTAATGGCCTCTGAAAAACTAATCACACATCTGGGCTGAATCTCCCAGACCCAGATTCTTTCTACATTTGTCACCATGGTCTACATTTGTCACTGCTCTTTGACTAACCACTTTACAGTGGAGATTACATCTCCTCTTTAAAGGAGATTTGTAAATGGAATATTATCCTTGTAATACTTAAATATTTAATATCACTTATTAATATACAGTAGGAATCCCACTCATTTCTTCTGAAACCACCAAGAGGTTGTGCTTAAAAAAATGCTTATAACACAAGAAGTGTTTCATACAGTTACCAAGAAATAAGTTGTGCACTGATCTTTTCTTTGGAAAAGATTTGCATAGCAGGTCCTAAGACCTACTCAAAAATTCTAAGTAAAATACTAAAATGTCATGCCAAAGCTTTATTCCTTATGAAATTGGTTATTTTTTCAGTTATGACTAAAACAACTTAAAACATAACCAGATAAATATTGTAGACAGTTCCTAAGATAATTACTGAGTACAATGTACTACAAAAAGAATTTTATGTCTGCATAAAATTGCTTCTTTGCAGCAGTGAGCATCCACACTGAGAACAGTTCATTTTCCTTTACTTCCTTTGAATCCCTAGTTGCTGTTACAGATAGCGTATATAATGACATAATTGGTAAATATTCCCTAGGTTATTAGTTTAAGATTTTGAGATATTTCTCTCTTTTTTTTTTTATTCTTTATAGAGTATCAGATTTCAAGAATTTAGGGAATTTGATCTTCTTCCAGTGCTAGCATTAATCAATAAATAATTTTTTTTCTTTAAAATATACTGCATCCCTAGAATATTGAAACGTACCAAGTACAAACTAAGTCCTAGTTCAAGTGCTAGTAAAATGAGCTACATTCCTCCTTTATGAACACTTTGACCAAGCAATGATGTCCGAGGAATTTGGTATTTGTTTAAGCACTGGAAGCTTCTACAGAAATGTAAAAAACCTCTCTCTCAGTTCCAAATATTCAGGCATGTTTTGCCACATGCCTTTACATCCTCTTAGTGGTCACTGGAAAGCATTTTTTTTTCCACTGCTAATATTTGTATTTAAGTTCTTAAACCAACCTACATGAAGTCCATTACCTTTGAAAGCTCTAGAAAGCATGCTAGAAATTGTGGTAACCTCGAATTGCTTCAAACCCAAGCCGGGGCAACATACTCAGCAAATCAAGGACTTTTGTTTTGTTTATGCTTTTTTAATTAAAAAAAAATAAATTAATTAATTAAATATAGCTCTTGCTATATGCTAGGTTGCACTCTCCAGAGAAAACTCTGTCAAGGTGGAGCACTGCTAGTTTTCACAGCCAAATTCCACTTTGGAGTTAGACCCAACAGACCTAATTTCTTTTCCTTAATGCACTCTTGAAAATAGCTTTTGACCTATCCAGAAGACATTTCTGACATCTTGAAATTTTTCACTATTTGTCATTACTTTAAGCATTGTTTCCTCTCTTTAGATGTTACTTTGTCAGACAAAGGTTAGCCTACAATAGCTATCAGCCACTTCAGGACCTGAGATAATAGAAAGTGGGAAAAGCCTTCTAAAGATATAATGACAAAAAGATGTCCCAGGAGAAAAAATAATCAAACATTTTCACATTATTTTTCAAAGAGTTTTAGTTGCTAAACCACCTATACCTCAAAAACCATCCATTTGAGAAGAAAATATGACCTTACACTCTGTGTGCCTTTTATCTCGGTCATGCTTTGTGGATACTTTCATTAGATTTAACAACTGAACCTTCCCATTTCATGTCAAATATGTCACATATATTGTAAGGAAAGAAGCAACACGATCGAGTCTTAGATTTTCTTTCAGCCTTTGCCACCTACGTGCCAGCAGATTACCACTTTCTGATTCTCTGCATGTTCATTTGGATGCCCAGCTTTACAGACCCAGCTGTCCCTTCACTGGAATGGAATTAATCACAGTATAGGAAATTAAGTATCTGTGAAAGAGATCAGAGCCTAAATCTTCCTCGCTTTGGAATCTTCAGTAAGGCTCTAACACTAGACAAACACACTCAATAACCACTTCGAGATTTTCTTTATAAAGATTTCCCTGTTAGGAAACCTAATGCGATGTGTATATTAAACTTGCTGCGTTTTGTGTTTTGAAAAACTGTAAACTAAGTAAAAGCAAGAAGTGCTGGAGCTAACTAAGGTGAGAAATGGGTCTGATCCACTAAAGAATTCTCCTATGATTTTATCAGTTCCAAGTAATTACTAGTATCTACTCAAAAAATGAAAGAAACCAGAACAGTCTCTCTAAACAGTCCAATATGTAGGTCGTAACCCTTGTTTTTCCTTAAATAACTTGACTGCTACATCAAGCTACAAAACCACGTTGATTACATTGTTTAATGAGTTGACTCCAGGCCTATTAGAACACAGGAACCATGTATAAGAGCTTTTTACTCCTCTTCGGATCTATAGCAAATAATTAGATATATGAAGAATGTAAATAAAAGGGCTCTTATTAAAAATTTTAAAAAATAGGAATCTAGTGAGATATGAACAGTGCAGTGTCTGTGTCTTTTCACATGGTTGTTTTTCTGGGAGTTTACCAGAAAGTACTTACATGAGTACAGATAACCCCAGAGACGCATGCAAACATACGTCCACCTAGATTTACACTCTCGACTTCCAAAGTAAGTTTGCATTTCAGAGAGGTATGCCAAAGAACATTTAGCCATATTGCCACTACAATAGTATTGGAAACAATGCCTCAAAACATCCAGTGTAACGTTTGGCTGAAAGATTTTTGAGAAGAAAAATAAATAAATCCTTAGACACAATGGACATTTCAAACACTGTACTACCTGCAGACCTAATCATGACTTTTGACAGTAACAACATGGGCCTTCGGGTACCGGGAAATACTTGAAAGAATTCCAAAAATTGCCAGGAGAAAGATTTCTGTTCATGTTCACAACTTATTTCTGGGTTACACTCTGTACAATAGTTTTGCCTTCACTGATGCTGCATCAGGCACTAATCAGCAAAATTTCTGGCTCATTATCTTCAGAGTTAATTTCAGTGGGTACTGCTTAATGAGCAGTGTTCGTTCCACCCATTCTTTAAGTTAAAATTGAGCATTTAAAATAAAAACTAATCTCACACTGAGACATCCCTGCCAGCTCGCTCAAAAAGATAAAATCTATTATTATGATTTGGAAAACTTGCATTTCAGGCCAGTCACAACAAGAAAAGAGGGAAGAAAAAATAAAGTCTAGAAAAAAATAAAAATAAAAATATCATCAAATCAATGGCATATCTTGATAGTTTTCCAGCCATCTTTTCACACTTGTAACACTACACAGTTCTTACTAGGTATCTTTTTGGCTGACAGTGAGTTAAGTGAAAAAGTCTGATTCATGGTCTGTCCCAGTTGCTCATTAACATCATCTTTGTCTGCATGTTGCTGCCTCCTCGGATCCATTACCTTACTGCATGCATACCTATTCCTGGTGCCAGCCAAAATGTCCAGTGTCACATGGAACTTGGTTTTTAAATGCAGGTTATTAATATTAAAAAATGATATTAAATCAGGTTAAGGAGAGGCGACAGGTGCAATTCTACTGTCAGACAGGAGGACATTGTAACTTATTGCAAGATGTGGTGAAGAGCAGCTGAGGTAGGCTTGGGGCTGTAAGCTTTTCAACACGCTCAACTGCAATCTCGATGGCACCTCTGGTCACAGCCTTAAAGTTTTGCAAGATGAGAGGAAGAAGTGGCATAATACCACAAACGCAACAGTGATCTTTATTAGAGATTGACTATGTCTTCAAGACAAAATTTTGTTTCTCAGAATTTAAGAACAAAACTTAGTAGTTTTCTACATTACCTGACATTTATGGAATACTCAAGACATTAAAAATACTAAACCAGGAGAATTCTCACAAGACAGGTGTGGGCACTAAATGAAACCATATCCTTACAAGGCAAGATATATTCCGTGAGTGGCCAGATTCATACAAGGAAGTAGCTGAAACAAAGCTCTTACTGAACCCAGTAGTATTTAGAATTTACTACACAACCAAGAGAAGAGAGGGTTCCTTAAGGAGACGGTCCAGACAATATTACCTTGGGGCTTCCCAATTCTCCCCCATCTTCTTTGGCCATCTTACAGCTACAACTGCCTACTCCAGTGCTTCTGAGATAGACACATGGTAAAACCTGTGTCTAAGAGTCTGTTTGTTCACCACAAACCCAGTGGTGAAAATCAGGTAGTGGCTTAGCCCCTTTGGATGAGTACCTAACCAAGACCAACTAGTCAATTCAAGTAAATATCACCACAAGAAGCAGATAAATACAAATAAAGCAAATAAATATCTACAAAAGAAGCAAAAATTGTTCTGCTGCAATGAGTAACGAAACACTGAATTCACCTTGTTTTCTGAATTCTACACCATTGCTCTACCCAGCAGATTGCCCCTCTCCTCTCTGCTTATTTCAAATAAAATTCATGTTCTGCTCATTTCACAACACCTACAAATAAAAAATAATAATAATAATTAAAAAAAAGAGGATAAAAAAGAGGATTTTACAGAGATACCACAGGAGGTAATTCCTTAATAAAGTTCCTTTTTAGTAACTGGATTAGGAGGTGTTTGCAGGCCTGGTTCTACATAGGAGATCATAAATTTCAGAAGGGAATATCAAAGGCATTTACCAAACAACATCACTGCAATGCTAATTCTGCATATTTAATCTTTCAAATTATAAAAAACACAGGTAGTCACTAATAAAAACCAGAGACATGCTATTTTTTCCTTCTCCACCGTCAGTAATCAGCAATAAATGCAAATATATGACCCATTGTTTTCATGGAAAAGAAAGAAAAAGCGTGAAGTATTTACTTCCATAATTTCTGTCTGGACAGAACACCTTCTAATTTGATTCGTATGCCAGAAGAAAAATCTGTTACCCTCCCAATAAAATAAAATAAAATGAGGGGTGAAAGGGGTCTAGAAGACACTGAAATAGCAAATGATACAGTATTCTCGGTGCTTTTAAGTAAAAGGAACATTTGACTATTTTCAAGCAGTTGGTCTGAGCTAGCAGTTGAACTTAGTTATGACTCCATCAGGTTCCATGGGATATATTCAACACTTTGAGAGAAGATGAAAAACAGTAGTCCATGCAAATCATAAAAGAAATTAATCTCACTAAACTGATACCAAGCCTTTCCCAGCTAAGAATACGTCTCATGTTCCTGATAAAGAAAATTTAAAACATTAAAACTCAAAAATTCAACTTAGTAAAATAATTAAAAAGTACTGTGGTTTTAAAAACACACTCCTGCAAAACTGAAAGCAAACAAATATATGGTATTATCCTTCCCAAAAAGGACCACAAGTAATGAAAAAGATGGTGTCTTTGTTAACGTAATGTCCACATTATTTTCTGTGTACATCTGCAAGAGACCTATTTTCCACACCACTTAGCACATGCTATGAGGATATAATATTAAGGTTGTTTGAGATTTCTCCCAAGGTTGCACATTGCACTATGCATGTAGCATTTACTTAGGATTATCAAATGCAGCTGCATCAGATATTAGGAAAACACTAAACATACCCAGAAGTGAAGCAGCAGACTCAGTCCTTCAGGGTAGCTGGCACTTCCTTTTTGCTTAATGCCAGCTAGGCCCCAACTCATTGAGAGAACTACTACAGAATAATATTTACTTCTAGGCCATGCTGTAAGTTAATGTCCTCAAGTGTCCTGGCACACAGCGTGATTTCTTTTAAACTCAGGGAAATCAGAAGGAAGACTTTAAATTCTCTTCTACTAATTAAGAGGGTTATCTTTAATTAAGATATTTTGTTAAGCACATAAATAAGTGTTTTCTCATTGTTACTTTCTAGAATGTTCTGTTTTGTTCATCTGAATTATTTCACTGCCTGGGGCTTCTCGTTCCTTCCTTCAGATACTGCTACTGCCAAACAGATCTTTGGTCTTGAACAGACTCCTTTTTCTGTATCTTACCCCAAAACACACAAACATTTTATTTCACCCTCATAGGTTCATCATCTCCTTTGGCTTTAAGGACTTCAAATGATATAAATCAATTGTGCTTTTGGCATGAGGATAAGTGAGCATTACTTATCCCTCTGATGACTCAAATTCTTGAAATTTCTGTTGAATAATGTTCTCACCTCCCCACAAATGCTCCTAACTCTCTACAGAAATATGTATCTCTGGAAAAAGAGGACTTGACTTCATAGTCAGTGCAGGAAAAAAAAAAAAAAAAAAAAAAAAAAAAAAAAGGTATCCTCCAAGACCTATTGGCATTTAACCTGTTTTAGGAACTTCAGGAGGACAGTTTTCTGTTCTGACAGTTTCTCTTCCCCTGCAATAACAGCAAAGGGAGCCTGCTTGACTGTCTCATTCTAATTTGGTCTCAACAGTTACTAAAGTTTGGGTAGGACACTCACATTCAAGATGACTAGAAATGAGCACAACCCATATTATATTGTCACACCAAGTACTTTTTGTTTTGTGAAGTGACAAAAAATTGAAGGGTATAAAAAACCTTCAATCATTTTGCCCACCTCATTGTCCAAGTAACTCACATATTTTTTGAGATTGTTCTTTTCCTATTTTTTCTTCATACCTCATTATTGCTATTTCAGAATAAAATTTGTGGGTACTTTTTAATATGAATAGAACTTCATATTGTATTTCACTGTCCCTATTACAGAAATTTTCCTTTGAAAATAGCTTTATTGTACATGTTGAGCTTTCAAAAAAGAAAAAAGAATATTAGATTCTGTGCCTTCCCGTGCCAAGACCACTAATGAAGCATATTGCTAAAGATCTAGACTTAGATTTTATACCTATGAAATTACTACATAACTCCACAGAACTCATCACATCGGTTTTTTTGAAAATAGCAAATGACAAAATAAAAACTTACTGTAAATAGGATTGCTGACCAGAAGGAAAAAAAAAAGAAAAAGAAAAAAATAACAGAGACAAAATTTAGGTTGAAAGGAAGTTTCATGATCCTCCTCTTGTTTTGAGGAACTGAAAAATGGGCCGGTTTCAGGTGCTGAAACAGAAGAGGGATATACCTTGTCCTGTCCTGACAGCTGTGCCAGGCCAGCAGGAAGGGAGCTATCAGTGCTGCCAGGGCAGCTCTGCTGCCTCGTCTGTAATTCAGTGCCCTCCAGATCTCCATGTCCTTTTGCACAGGACTGCCAGCATCTAGGGTCATGCCAAAGCAGGTGCAGGACTTGGATTGAGATGTGTATGGGTGAGTAGTATTCAGATGGAGTTTAAAGACAGACAGTCCTGTCCTAAGAAACTTAAACCTAAAACAGATGAGACAAGTAGATGCATCAGGATGAAAAGCAACTGTTCAAAAGATGTGAGTAATTAAAAATTAGGACAACTAGAAATCTTGAACAGGTTTCTGAGGGAGTATGAAGCCAAATTCAAATTTGAGAACTCCTTCTCAAGGTGTGGGAAAGATAACTGACAGACACTAATCCAGGAATGCGTGATAGAGGTAAATAAAGCAATAGCATTAGAGGGATACCTGGCAATAAGGCATAAGAATAAAAGAAAGATTGAAAGCAGAATAAAATTATGTATGACCTTAGTCATGTAGCTTACCTCTTCATTCAGTTATTTTTTTATTTTTTATTTTTTATTTTTTTTAACCTTCATTTCTGAGATATCAATTAGGCAACATCAAAGATACCACAAGCCAGATGAAGTAAAAAAAGGTCTTCAAAAGGAAAAACAGTACTGCAGCCTGTCAGAGCTACCTGACAAAGAAGAGTTCGATAATCCTCTACTGCACTTGAGCAACAAGGAATGAGAAGTATAACCTTAAAATATAAGTAATGGAAACAAATAGGTATGTGCCTGAAAGGAAATCATAAATTCATCACGCTAGGCTTTCAAAGACAAACTTTAAACAAAATGGAGGTAGCTGAAAATACCTATTCATTTTGCTTGTGAGAAAAACGAATTTCTCATGCCTTCAGGCAGTAGAGAATTATGTGGTCTTTTGAACTGAAAAAGTGCAAACTGTAGAGGATCAGGCTGAATAAATGTTAAGATGCCAGTCTGACAGGGCCTTTGGGAATCTACTCAATAACAATATTTTTGAGATGTCTCACACAGGAATGGTGTATTTGTTATAGTTATTTACACCTCACAGAGTAAGCTAATAAAAATGAAAGACTGTGTTTATGCATGAAGGAACAGAGATGGACACAAAGGTAATACCTGCATGAGAACACATAACAGGTATGAAAGTCACTTTAAGGTAAGATGAAAAAGAAATAAAAAAATAAAATAAAAATAAAAATAAAAATAAAAATAAAAATAAAAATAAAAATAAAAATAAAAAATAAAAATAAAAATAAGTAAAAGGTAACAACTGAACCATACTGTAAAAAAGATCAGTATTTTCCAGTTAGTATCTTTCAAGTGTTGAAAAATTAGTCTGGCTAGTAGGGCTCTTTCCCTCAATTTATGCGAAAAACTTGAAATGCAAGTTTCATTGAGTCCTCATTGCAAGAAGCCACCTCCTTATCACGAAAAGACAGAGGCAAGTAATTGGATGAAGGACTGGTTTCCTAAATCTGTAAAGATAATTCCACTTATGGAAATATCATGGCTGTTGCAGATCAGACAACGGTGGTATCCAACATCCGCAAATGAGATTTACACATCTGAAACAGAATTCTTGAGGAAGCTCTGGTGTCAGCCCTGCTGCAAAGACCCCTGCTCACTGGAGTAGGATAATAATGGTAGCTATGGAAAAGTCATAAAAAAGGTCAGTGTGGTAGAAAATAGAAAATCAGAATATCCCAAGTTGAAAGGGACCCAGAAGGATCATTGAGTCCAACTCCTGGCTCCACCCAGCACCACCTAATGGTATGGTGCTGTCACTACTTCGCTGTGGAGCCTTTTCGCATGCCCAGCCACCTTCTCAGGCAAGAACATTTACCTAACACCCAGCCTGAACCTCCACTGGCATAGCTCCATGCCTTTAGTGATGAGAAGGTTAATATCAACAAACCTCATTTCCATTGCAAAAATTCTTCCTGCTTTATTGGCAGAGTGCCAATAGAAAACTGAGGCCCTTGGCCTAAACAGAGTACTGCTCAGGGTGTGATTCACTTTAGTATGCAAATGTGTTTTGCCCTGGTAAGCCAAAGCTCAATGTACGATAGCTACAATTTGCAACATCTAGTGTATTGCTCATAACATCCTAGAATGATTTATAAACACTGATTATTGGGTCTAAGCCTGTAATCCTCTTCAGGGGTAAGATACCCACTGCATAAATAGCTTACAGTATATAAAATAAAGCTGCTTACAGCATATTCTGATTGATAAAATGTGTACAAAAGGCCAACATAAGACCACATAACCTCTAAGGTCAAATTTAGTTCTGCATTAACTTCCACTCCTTTCTAACTCAAACCGGGGGGGAGAAAAGAAATCAATTTCATTATGTGGCCAACTATAAAACTAACTATACATTCTTATAAAAAGAAAAAGACAAGGAGGCATAAAGGAGCTGACTAATTGACACCTTTTCTTCAATAACCTGCAATAATACTTCAAGAGCGGGAAAAAAATCAGGCTTAACCACATTCTTTTCTCATGTCATACCCAAAAGAAAGGCTTCAATCTCTTTCTTAAATGACACACTTTAACTTCTTTATTGAATTCTTTATTTCATATCTTTTATCCATTCCTGACTGCTTTTTTTTAAGCAATTGCTAAAATTACTCAGCCAAATGGTATATCAGGTATACAAAACTTCTTTTCATTGGCATGAGATATATGGGAGAGAGGAGCTTAGAAGGACAATTATTATATGGAGTCCATAAACTAAGTTTTTCTGCAGACAAAATATGTTCAGCATGGTTATAACAAGGATGGAGTAAAACTGGATTTAAACTATCCATTTAAAATTTGTTTCTGCAACTAATCAAAGGCTATCTTAGTTCCAAATATAATGTTCTCTAACACCTGGTATATTACGGGTTTCACCAAAATGTAACAAAGGACTTGGACCTCTAATGCACCTACAGCTAAAACAGAGACAGAAGAGAAAATGTAGAGTGCACAGTAGTTAATAATCATTGAAAAGTATAAAAACGTGAGACAAAACCATGGAGAGCTTGAAGACAAAAACTCAGCAAGACCAATGATTGCCCCCATCGTAGGCAGCAATGAAGGCCAAGGTTTCCCCACCTGAGTGGTAACTGTCGGGTGTGCAGGGTCTCAGCAGGACTCCACATCCCCATTGCATCCCCCATTGCAATGCTCTGCCTAGGAGCAGGTAAGCCTTACCTACACACTGCTTCTATTAGCCAATAAATAACTGCTGAGTACTCATAAATCCAATAAAATCGTGTTTGCAATTATCTGTCGATGGTAAAATATTCAAATAAAATTGACATAGTAGAAGAAGGGTTATAGAAAGTAAAAATACAGTTTGATTAACTATCAGTTTCAATTTACTAATACTGCAGTTTTTAAAATAAGAAAGTGAAGATGGCCTTTGGGTTTCATAAAGGATAAACAACACTTTGCCACACAGGAAAAATCAGTTCATATTTTAAGTTTGAATGTTGATAAAATATTTTTCAAGAACAGTTAGCCTTGTTTTGAAGCTGCTTGAGTGGCAACATCAGGAGACCATACAGAAGAAGAGCGAAGTGTTTACTTTTAGGGCTAATGCTCTATGTGGACATTCCAGGAACCTCACTATTAAAGGCTTTGGTGTCACATCAAGATCACCAGCAATCAACAAAGATTCTCCAGGCTGTCCACCTAAAAACATCTACAAATCAAACTTTATGGCATTCAGTTGCTAGTTCTGTTTTTCCTGAACAAGGTGATGCCACAATGTCCAGGATCCTCCATAGACAAAAGCCGGTTTTATTTAAAAGTTCCTCTATTTACTTTATAGATATCATAAATAGTCTTAAATGTTTATTAATATTTTTCAAAAGACATAAACCTGATTGTTGAAGCTGAAGATTTGGAGGGAGTCACGTACCAAATCACATTAATTTACGAGCTTTAATTTTAATGAATAAATTAAAGTCCTAGACAAAATAGTTGCAAGATGTTCTTTAATACAAGGGTAGTTTAATAAATGCACTCCTCTTTCACCTGTCTTGCAATACAAATACAAAGCACTAGAAACATCCATGTTTGAAGGCTTTTACTGAGTTGAGAAAAATACTATCCTGTTTATAAAAAACAAATTTACAGCTATATATTGCAAGTAAGTATGTTCTCACACATCCTAGAGTGTGTAACACATCCATTAAAATGAGCCACGTGAACAGGGACAATCTTGAGTTTTGCTCTGCAGGGGAGTCACAACACTCATTAAAATATAATAAACTCCACAATGAATAGAACAAGTGTTCATTATAATGTAATGAGTAGTAATTATCACAGAATGGTCCTGTGGAGTAAACTCATTGCATTTCAAGAACATGATACCTTTTTTGTTTAAACATAAATAGGAGCCCCTTCAGTCTCAGTCCAGAACTAGGAAACAGAGAGGCTCTTCACGTGACATAGTATATCCAACCAAATACACTACAGTAATGTAGCAACACAAACCAAACCTACTTCAGTAGCACAGCAGGCATTAATAGATTTTGGAAATCAGTCTTCACCCAACTTTATATAGTCTGAAACAGCTCAGGCTCATTAGTCTTCAAGTCACAATGCAAGGCTTATGAAGGCAACAAAGCTCTTCCTGCTGGGATTGCTTGAGAGGTATTTACAAACCTCCTGAATAAGCTTCTGTCTAGAAGGCTACTTTTCAAAGGCATGTAAAAATGAACATCCCTCCAGTCAGCTTTTCCATTCATCTGCCACATGGTCAAAGAAAAGTTACCTAAATAAAGAGGCCCTGTCTGTCTTTCCCCACATCCAGCTTGCTGCTCCCCCCATTTTCACTGCATTAGATATGGAATTTGCCAAACTGCCATATAAAATGATTCAGTTCTCTAATCTGGCAGAAAATAAACACAGAAAAAAATATACAAAATTCAGCAACTTGTTGGCTGAGTCATCTTACATAAATTCTCCTTTATGTCCTCCATGCTCTTGGGGGCCTACTTCTTCCATAACACACATCAATCTACTGACCCATCCTCAAAAGGCCAACAGGTCTCCCACATTGTGTTCGTCACTCCGAGCATAAGCATGGTTGGTATTAGAACACTGCAGTCATTTGAGCTTGATTTCAGAAAAGGGGAGGCCTTCTCCAGGCCTATATTCATAAAACAGGATTGTTCCCTCCCAACCCAGAACATTTCTCTCCCAGCCAAAACCCACAGCACCCTGGCAGTCGTGAGATCTGCTCCCTATACACAACCCACACCCTTAGTCCCCCCAGCCAACACCCAGGAAGAGGCCACTGCTACTCAACAGCTACCTCACCTGCCCAGGGAAGGCCAACCTCCTACCACACGCACCGCCTCCTGGAGCAGCTCTGGGGTGCGCTGTGAACCTTACCTGTATGATAGCTGGTTTGAGAATATGCAGGATAACAAATAAATCCAGTTTGTGTAGTAAACACTGCATCTAGTATGAATCAACTATAATCCTGTGAATACTTTATGGACTTCACGTGACACTGAAAGAACCTCGACAGGCTAGAAATGTTGAGCACCACTTGAAAATATATATTTGCTTGTGGATTGTCTTACTGCTTCCCAAAACCACTTAGAAACATTTCTAATGAAAAGCTACATTGGGTTTCAAAGTGTTCATTGAAAACAAATGAGTATAAGAACAAACCCTGTATTTCTTTAGCAGTTTTCTAAAAGCTAGAAGGTGGCTCACAGTTTAATTTATGTGGATGACAATTTAAAACAGAGGAGAAAAAAAAAAAAAGAACAAGACAACTGATGTCAATGCAGAAGATACAATGTTAAATGAACTGGCTATTTTACACCTTCTGCCATGCAATTACAAAAATATTTAAGATCTCTCTAGGCTGAATAGGCAAGATAGTAACTCTAAGCTCAAATTCCCTAATATGAATGCAAGAAACTGTGCTTAAATGAATGGCAAATATGTAACAAATCTTCTTCATCAGCAAAGTGTGTGAAAATTGCATATAATAAATGATGTTTAGCTTTTTTATGACTCCAGTAAGAAGGCTTATTATTTATTAGAAAGAACAAAATGTGAAACATAAAAGCCTCTCCTGAAAGCCAAGATTTTACACTTAGACGAGTCAGCAGTTCCCTGGTGCTAATACTATATATCAGCGTTAAAAATACCTCCTTACAGTCAAATGAAACGTTTTTCACCAGTGAGCAAACTAAAGGAACTACTTCCCTTTTAGCCTTTTCTCTTTCAAATATACACAAACACATGCATACATACTCCAACACCCTCAGCATTAATAGTAATGATTTTCCTGTCCTGTCACTATTAAAGTTGTTGCTAATTGTAGGAAGGTTTTCTGATAAAGGAACACTTGAAATTTACAAATATTATAGGATTCTCTCAGAAAGGGTCTCAGAAATGGTTTTGAATATATCAAATGCATGCCAGACTACTATGGAGATGGTCTCTTATGTCACTTTTTTTTTTTTTTTTTTTTTTTTTAAGATATCTATCACTGAGTACCACTAACAGAACAACATGACAAAGCTTTACCAAATCCTAGCCAGAAATACAAGCCTGAGAAACCCACTACCCCAATTCCAAATGTCAACTTAAGCCTCATTCAACAACTGCCCTAGAAACTGTGCTTACAAAGAAAAGACAGAACAAAAATATTTCATCTGGGCAAGGTATAATTATTGATAGCAAAAGGCACTTGATAGTTTCTTGGACCAAAAGATTTTCATTCACAGCTCTCCCATCCAACAGTAAGATGTGAATTAAACAATTCAAATCCAAATGTATAATTAACTTTTATAGAACAATATATTAGTCACTAGGTTAAATGATCTAATCAGAGAATATTATTCAAAATAAATCATTGAATGTAATTACGGAAATGTACAGTACCATCTGTGAAAATAAGTAGATGGGTCAATGAATAGCTGATGTGATCAGTAACTTTTATGTGTTTTTAACAGTATCAAGGATTTTTTTCTTCTTCTTCTCGTTTTCAAGAAAAAAAAAAAAAAAAAAAAAGAAAAAAGAAAAAAAAATATTTCCATTCCTTTGTATCCTCCCAAAAAGTATGTGTTTGTGTGCACATCCATACATGAACCTGTAACTGTGTCTGTAAGGTCTCAATGAATACTAATTATGAAACAGAACAATGCATAATGCACCATGAAATACCAAAAAAGAGAGTCAACAAAACAGGAGTTGGTTGTTTTCAACTGGAATACCAGAAGAGGAGAAGACATGCTGGGCAGTATTTACACCATCTACATCTAGGTACCTACTTGAGCTCAAGCCACCTGTATCAGCAGGGAGAGGCAGGCTTCTCCACAGAAAGTACAAACATCCAGAAGCAGAAGACCCCACCACAGACCATAAAGAACCTGAGGGTGGACAATTTGTAATGTCCAGTCCACAGCCCCTCAGCAAAGGGGGAACAGGATGGGGACGTGCCAGACCCAAGTCTCACTGCTGGCAGGCTTGCTAGGGAACTGAGTGCCCTTCTGTCAGTCTCACTTCTCCCATTCACTACATCAAGGCAACGTGACTCCTGGAAAGCACCTTAAGGATCTGGTCTTACTGACTGCGCAGTACTTCACATTCAGATAACTTTGTTGTATGTGACTGTGTATGTATATGCCAATTTTTATGAGTGCCAAACAATACTCTGTTCCATATTATAAACTTCCCAGAATTGGATTTTTCAAATAAAACTGGCCAACTAGTCCCTTATTACTTAAACTACCATCATGAAACACTATCTTGACTCTCACTTCTTCTAATCGTCTCACAAGTTTACAGGCTCTACACCAATGACAGTGGGTTTTAAAAGGAGATTATCTCAACACAGACCAAAAAATCTCACCGAGCACTACAGTCCCATACTCGAAACACAGCCAGAACCTGAGCTAGTCTGGGTATTTTTACATGAGACTGCACAAACATCCTATAAAAATTGACCATGTAAGCACTGACCAAATTATATTGAAACCTAGGCAGGGTGGAGTTGGGATGGAAAATATGTCTGTGACCTAAGTATTCTACCTTGCAAGAATATTTATTTCAAATAAGCAAGCAGGTTAAAAAAAGAGTGAGTAGCCAAGCTTTTAATTTTAAGATAACACACTGTCTTTTATATGATGATAAACCCAGTCTTAACTCTGCCCAGGTCTGAAGTAATTCCAGATGAAAAAATAATATATATATAAATGGTAAATCTCAATAATGTGAAATAGCCATTTTTAGAAACCTCAGGCAACAGTTAAATATATTTTCAGTATACAAGAACTGCAGATGTGAAAACATCATTAAATTGCTTATCTATTACTTATAGAGCCAAAATAATAATAATAATAATAATAAAACAGTGGCACATTGTTTAAATCATCTCAACATCTGTAGTTTGTCTCCTGTTCTTGGAGAAAAATAAAATAAAATAAAATAAAATAAAATAAAATAAAATAAAATAAAATAAAATAAAATAAAATAAAATAAAATAAAATAAAATAAAAATATTGTTCTGCTAGCCTTCCTTCTCCCTCAAGGGAGACATGACTTTTTGGCTCCCACTTGAAGGAACTTCTTAAAAATTGTACTTCAACATTTGGATTGAATTTTCAAATCCTATGTAACTTCATTTGCTGGAAATGGAGGGCAAAACTGTGTTTATAATGGAAACTATCTTACAAAGTAATGGACACACTAGCACTTCAGCATTAGGCTCTGCAATATTTCTTTGAAACAATACCGCACAATATTCAACTTGTAGTTATTGTGCCAGTGTTCCTTTTATACCTTACAGTGTACTTCAGGGACTTGTCTAAGATGGGGCCTATCAAGTAAATCATGAAATTAGCAGCACATCCTGATTCATCACTGGAGTATACTCTCTTTAAACTAGCACACTGTTGACCAAGGAAAAGGTATTTTTCCTTATAATCTCAGAACAAATACTAGTAAAACTCACATGCTGAATTACATAAACCTTTGTAGACAATTTTGGGTTTTTCATATTGTTTATGTTTATGACCTTCACATATACACCTTATTCTTCTGGAAGAAGATGAATAGAATCTATTTACATTGATTTTTCCCCCCTCTACATTTCCTCCCCTTTCCGTCATGTCAGCTGCTGCCTTTATTTTACACTGCATACAAACAAACTGTGCCACAATGGGTCATGATGGCTGATGTAGCTTAGGCCCCTGGTAGGGCAGTTCTGCCAGAGCTAACTAGCAGTAAACTGTCTGAGCAGGAGCTCGTGTTCATCTGCATGGAAAAGATGACTCACTAGTATTTAGCTGGTTTGATTCAATCTGATAGCATCCATAATTTTCAGCACTACTTGCATTAACAGAAGTGTAGCTGTTCACCAGAACAGGAGCTTCCTGCCATGGAACAGAATCTTTGATACCTTTCAAATTGAATTTATTAGACTGAGATGTCATTTGAAGTCTTCCACACAACCATCTATAGAACTAACAACTCAATTACTTACATCTTAAATGTGTTTATATCTAGATGTGCTGGTGAATTCCAAGTCCTTTCCAAGACAGTGAATAAAGTGAAGCAGAGTTCAGAGGGAAAAGATAAAAAAAAAAAAAAAAAAAATTGTTTTCAAATAAAGATTGTTTCCTGAAGCGTATTCAGTGCATGTTATGCACCAAAGGAACATCAGTCCATGATCAACGGCATAGAGCATCCATGTCTGGATGCTCTATTCAGCATCCAGACACTCATGCACACATATTTTGGATGTTGATGACATCTATCCCAAATGTTTTATAACATTGCTTATATTCACCAGAACTAGTTACTACAAGCTAGCACAGCATGCACCAACAAAGTGGTTGTGTTAGAGTCTCTGCATTGCAGGACAAAACTGCTATATGACAACATTTATTAATCTAGGAAGTAAAGAATTAAACTGCCTGGGGAATTAAACTGGCTGAAGTATAGAAACTTCAGCTGACATTTTGTCATACTAGCAGGGTCAGCACTGCTATACTGACGAAGCTTTATGGGAGCCTCAGTACCTACAAGTGGGCACAATTTAATTTTGGACCTCATCTGTAAGGGGTTCGGTGAGCGACACAGTGCCCCCTAAGCCATACTTATGTACTGGATCTGATCCTGTTTAAAGGAAAGACTGCTGTCTGACACGCTATTGCTTCTGCTTATTTTTTAGAGAGAGCACATAAGAGAGAGTGGGTTGGTGGCTTTTTTTTTTTTTTCTGCTTGTTTGTTTTTTACATAGAAATGGAACAGAGTTATCTATAGGAGCCCTTAAGTAGGATGTAGGATGACTGGTAGTTTTAACTAGTTACAAAAGCAAAGTTTTATGTTGCTTCCCAAGGTCCACATATAAGAAAAGAGCCACACCTTAATTTGCATTAGGCAGCTATAAAGTACAGTGTCTTCCTTTGAAGGGTCTGAAATGAAATCAAATGAAATCTGTCAAAGGCAGTAGAGTAGTTAGGGAAGCCTATGGGTTATTTCCATAAATCAACTTACCTTTAAAGCTGAGCAAAATACCAAACATATGCCAAACTTTAAATTAATATTTCCCCTGAAGATAAACATTTACTGTCATCCAGGAGGAGGACAATTATTGCAAAAGGAAGGCTTCAGTGTTTTCTCACAACTGTGTATGATTGACTGCAGCACAGAAGTAAAGCTCTGGAAATGCAGGATCTATGGTTAGTGTCTTGGAATGAAAAATAAAATCTGATTTTATCACCTGTGCTAACTGAAGTCATAATTTTACTTGTGTTCTCCATCATATTTCTTCTGATCATGAAAAACTAATGGGGCGTCGATGCTCATGAAATTGGATTTCTCTCAAGACCTAATTTGAATGATAAACTATATTATAATATAAGAAATGCTCATACTGCTTTACGAAGATGAACTCAGGAGAAATACATGCAGAAATACATGCAGGGGTATACATTTGCTACATGTCACTGGCTTCTGTACCCTGTCCTCTTTGTATCTTGTCACTCATGTAGGCAAAACAGTGTCTTACATGCACACACGCATACACACACACAGACACATACAGAGGGAGGTACAGGACTATGTGAAGGCACACTGGGGAGCTCCTTGCTTGCAAAAACACTCAGTTCCAGACAACTGGCAGTGCAACTGGGGAAAATGGGTGTGAACCGTAGGCACATAGTGCGTTTTGGTCATTAATAAGGATACCATGGAGGTGGACTAGGAGGCAATGGAGAGAGGATTCGTTTCTGGCTGTGCATTATTTACAGTGCCTTTTACACAAAGTAAAGTTGGGTCACTGCTGAACCTGTGAAAAGCAGCTAAATCTCCAAGTCCCTATTTTTTTTTTTTTTCAATTTCAGCCCTCAGTTATCACATAACATTAGAGATAAGGGGGGAAAAAACGAAGAAAAAAGCACACCTGAAATTGCTCCTGGTACATCAGGCTTAAAGTTCCTCACCCGCAGTTCCACCTGCCGTGGGATTTGCACGGCCGGGAACACGCGCAGGAGCCGGGCTCCCAAACCTGTCCGCCCGCGGTCACCGTGCAGCCGCACGCCAGCCCCCAGGTTCCACGGCACGACCGCAGCCACCGCGCACAGACGGACGGACAGACGGACGGAGTGCAGACGTCCCCGTACCTGGATGTCGCGGGTCCCCCCGCAGCAGCGCGGCTCCCCGGCACCGCAGCAGCGCGGCGAGCGCACCGCCGGCAACTTTGGGCTCGGCTCGGCTCGGCTCCGGAGCCTCGCCCGGCCCGCCCGGCGCCGGCAGCCAGCAGCGATTTGTGTCGGCGGTGCCGTCCTCGGAGAGCGCCCGGCCCCGGCCCCGGGTCCCCCGGAGCCGCCCCCCGGCGCCGCCCCCGCTCCCCGCTCCCGCCGCTCGCCGGGGCCGCGCAGCGCGGGCACGGAGCGCGCCCGCCTCTGCCCAGCGGCTGCGGGCAGCGCCTTGGGGCCGGGGCAGCTGCCGGCCGCCTGATGCCGCTCGGCTCGGCGCGCTTCCAGGTGTCCTGCCCCCGATGGAGGCCGGCTGGAGGATGCCCACCCGTGACCAGCATCCTGCCCCCAACGGATAACCAGGTGCCGGCCGCGTCCCGGGGGCGATGGGCACGCAGCAGGCTCGTCCCCAGACCCCTGCCCGGCAGGGAGCAGCCGGCTGGAAGAGGAGGAAGGCCACCGGCAGCGGCCGCGTCCAAGCGAAAAGGAGCCGCGCACAATGTATGCAATCCAGCTGGAGTGAGAAGGGAGAGGCGAGGAGAGCCATTCCGGCACGTACAGTAACGGGAAGGGAAGCTGCTACACCAGATCGCATGGATGGGAAAAGCAACGCCGGGCACTGAGGTGGCCTAAGCCAAAGATGGGATAAAATCCAGGGCTAGATTCTGAGAACTTCTTGAACAGAAACGCTCTGGGCTGCTCCAAAATACCCGTTACGTTACAAATGGTTTTGCGATCAGGGCAAGGGGCTGAAAGAAATAGCGGGGAGGTAAGCTCCTAGTAGGAACAGAGTAGCAACTGCTTCCATTTGCTATGTTCATGTCCCCTGGCCTGCAACTACAGCGCGCAGGAATCGAGGCTCCATGTGGAGTCTCCACAATGCTCTCACCAAACTCCTGGTGGGCTCCACACAGCTCCCAGCCAGATCTCCTGACCCAGCAATGGGCTGCTTTTATCCAGATGATTTTACTGTTTTACCTCACTTTCAAATCTGCTTGTCCAGGTGGTAGTTAGTTTACTAATATTGAGGGGGAAAAGAGAAAAACAGACAACTCCTCCCCTTCAGACTGTGAAGGTCGGTACAGTTTAACTTGACAAACAATTTATGCCAAGCCACCTCCTCACTGCTCAAAGTGAGTGAGACTAAATGAGTCTTGCAGCCTACCAACCCCTGGATGAAGTGCAGCTTACATAGAATCCATGGACAGAGCTAAAAGGAAAACATTTTATTTTAGGTCTTTTTTTTCAGCAATTTTCAGTGAATAAGGCAGAATTATTAATATTCACCAGATATTCAGAGCATAAGTCATCGCTCATTCGCCTCTGCAATGAGTGGTATGACAAGCAGAGGGAAGTCTTGATGCTCCAGAAAAGCCTTTAAAAGGTGAGAATATACAGTTCTTTCTTCTCATACGTGTGTGTGTGTGTATACAATAAATATACATGTACACACATATATTCATATTTAAATATTTCAAAGACTCCTCTCAGGCAGGAGTGGAGAACGTTAGCATAGATTATGAGCAGTATTGCAGACTAAATTGGTATAAAATAGTCAAAGATATTCTTAACAACTCAAAAATTTTATGCCATTTCAAGGAAGAAGCTGACAAGTTGAAAAAAAAAAAAAGCCTCAGTGAACTCTGACATTTCTTTTAAGCTAACGTTTTAAGACTAAACATTGAGATTTGGTTATACTGATGCTAGGCCAATCCTTTTATCGGTTTGAATCGTAAAAGACTCTACATTTGTCATGGGAAAATAAAAAAGCCTTATGAAAAGAGCTATAAAATGAAATTATTTACTGGGACTGCAGCAGTAATGACAAAGGAATTCCAGGGAAATCTGGCTGTAACACGAAGCAACACCGTGCAAGTAGGTTCACCTCAGGAGCCCCGGGGACTTGCACAGTTCCATCAATGTATCAAAACACAGAACTTCGCAGATTGCCTTCAGAAAGTTGCTTTGCTAGAATTGAGAGCTTGTGACAAAGATTATGTAGGAAAAAGAAAAAGGAAAAAAAAAAAAAAAAGGCGGGATTTATACCTTTAAATAAAATAAAATAAAATAGGTGTGGACTTACAGTTTTAGGAGCAATACTGAAATGCAGGTGAACTAGTGATGAAGTAGAACACACATCTGTACTGTATGCTAGCAAAACTTCTACAGGTTCAAAAAAAAAAAAAAGTGAGCTTCTGCTGATGTTGAAATTCTTTGTCAGATAACACGCTCCAGTTAATCATTTATAGGATATGCCTGCAAAACCAGTCTCTCTTTGTTGGTGGCTTAATATGCTAAACAAGTATTGATCATCTTGCAGGTAACTGCTAGAAACTGATAATTCAGCTAACATTCAACCACTTATAAAAAGACAAAGTGGTTCCTTAATATATCAGGTACTGAGAAAATTCAGGTCAATTTTAGATTACAAATTTCCTGTACCCTGGATAAATTAGGAACGGTCCAGATCATATTGTGACAATGTTGCTAAGTCCAGTCCAACTCTTCCTTTTTCATAGGCGCAGGTACTCTAATGGTTGCAGTCGAGGAAAATTAGCCCAGTTGCTGCCAAGAACCTCCCTTCACACACTGACAACAACTGTACCAGGTTTTTTCACATTCTTGTTCTAAAACGTTGGGAATATCCCTGTTACCACCACTCCCAGCAGCAACTTTCCAGTCTTAAAAATGCAGTTACTGCTTCCCTTTTTCCTAGAGTGAAAGTGTTAAAAAAATAAAATTCTTCCAGTGCATGCCATCATTTCACAACACATGCAGAGGAATAACACAACACCTGAAAACAAATAACAGTTAACACTGGCTGTGTAATTGGTTGTTTTCTTTTTGACTAAATTAAATCATTATTTTTGTTCTCAGCTGCAGTGCATAAGAACCAGTCACAGCAATACATCTGAGAACAATGACACTTCCTCTCATCGTTTTTTCTCTTATTTCATAAACTCTTTTTTATCTAAACAGAGCTACTAATAAATATTCTTACAAGTACTACTACATGAAGAGATACATTTTCTTGAAAGTTTGTATGTGATCTACTATAACAGGTCTCTAGAAACTATCATCTGAAAATATTTCAATGACTGCAATTAACAATTGGTCCTAAAGAGAATAAAATTAAGAGATGTCGAGGAGGATATAAAAAATAATATTTATCCTTTGATGATGCATCACAACAACTCTTGACTCACCATATCACCATATAGTTTATTTCTACCTAAAAGAGTAATAAAATATAAAAAGAGTAATAAAATATAAAAAATGCAAAACTAAGTTTGAAATCAAATACATTCAAATTATTGCTGCTTTTCTAGATTTCTATCAGAATATAAAGTCTTAATAGATTACAGCAGTCATTTTTTTCATTTTTATACCAAACATCTTCTGATATAAAATGGTGGAACTGAAATGTTTAACCTTGCTTAGTGGATGAACATAAAACTGAGCTGCCTTCATGTTCCTGTAGGGATCTTGGATCATGCCTATTGTATATTACAGTTTAATGTTTTAATTTGGTAATGTGCATAAATGTTCAGAGGGAACAGGACTGAAACAATTCAATTTTCATATGGTCTCTGAATATTCTTTAAACGACACATTTCCTATGAAATATTAAAATTGTTGATTAAGAAAAATTATTTTATTTTATTTTTTAATACAGATTAGTAAATGCTACACAGTACTAATCGCAGAGGGAATAGCAATGCTGCTGATACTGCTTTGGCTCCTTCTACACTAAGCATCACTGGAGTATTTTCTAATAAAACAACAACAGCTGTTCATAGATATATGATGCCAATAACAGTTGCCAGTTGCAGAAAACTCATGATAATACAGTCATTTGCCTTTAGTATTGCATGAAATGACAGGTAAAACATACTGACAGAACACAACATAATACCTGGCATTTTGCTACCCATTACCATAAAACTCCGAGTGAATCAGTCCCTCTCCAAATGCAGGAAAGCACAGATAATCCATCCATAAAGGGCACCAGGAACAGGGCGGTGTTTCAGCCCCTGAGTCCCTGCCTCATAACACCATGGGAAATAGAAGAAAGAAGACTCAGCTAAAGGCAATGAAGTGATTGACTCAGACATCAGTAGATCTTTCTGCCCGTCCTGTGGAATTTCACACTAATGTATATATAATAGATACCATTCAACCAAGAAACTTGCTTAATTGGGATGTTTCCTAGGAAGATGGTATAACCCTGTAACAGTATATAATGCAGTGACTACTGTAAAAGGGGGTGATCCCTGGTAACTGTATAAGGTTTATATGCAACAGGCAGCGTTCTATTAAATTTGAACCTGGTAAGAAAAATACCCTTGTGTTTTTGAAACTAATGCAGGCAAAAATAATCATTTTTCATTCACCAACCAATATTAAATCCTCAAGGGTCAAGGCTCCTTCTGGATTGTTGCAAACAGTTACTTAGATATTCTGTTTTTATATAATGTATCAGCTGATTACAAGCATGTCTGATTTCAAATTATGAATATTATATTGGGTTGGATTTGATGGCTCTTACAAGTAGTAATAAGATGTACCATTCTTCCCCACTGTAACAGGAGCTTTAATAAATTTTTATTTAAAGGTAGGTAAACACTTACCAGCAAAAGCTCCTGGGACAGCCTAAAGACAGATTTCCATAATATTATTCTGAAGGACATTATTTCTGGGACATATTATGTACTTCTTATCTTTACCAAGATAAAGAAATTGCTTCTCTTAGAGTCCACATTCAGTAGGCTAACAGCAGATCTAAAATGAGAATTCTAAAATGTTACAAGAAGATGATGAGATTACTATTGAAGTAAGAACATCATTTCCACTAAAACCATAATGCTGAAACACATTGGGATAATGAAAAAGACAGTAATTTTTAATGTGGAATCTTCATTGGGACATCAGAGTCTCCCATGTCTTTCCTGTACTATTTCTGCATGACCTAACACCTTTCCTTTCCTTTCCTTTCCTTTCCTTTCCTTTCCTTTCCTTTCCTTTCCTTTCCTTTCCTTTCCTTTCCTTTCCTTTCCTTTCCTTTCCTTTCCTTCCCTTCCCTTCCCTTCCCTTCCCTTCCCTTCCCTTCCCTTCCCTTCCCTTCCCTTCCCTTCCCTTCCCTTCCCTTCCCTTCCCTTCCCTTCCCTTCCCTTCCCTTCCCTTCCCTTCCCTTCCCTTCCCTTCCCTTCCCTTCCCTTCCCTTCCCTTCCCTTCCCTTCCCTTTCACCACTTTTTGCCAATATGAGGATGCAACCCTAATGTTGTTTTGCTCAACGTATCACTGTTTCTTACAAAAATGTACTGGATCAACAACTCTAAAATATAAAACACTTTTCACAGAATCACTGAGATCAGAAGGAACCTCTGGAGATCATTCAGTCCGTCCACCCCGTGCTCACAGCAGGGTCAACTAGCACAGGTAGCTTACAGTCATGTCCATCCCAACTCTGAATGTCTCCAAGGATGGAGACTCCACAATCTCTCTAATAACCTGTTCCAGTATTTGATTACCCTCACTCTGGCAAATTTTTAATTATGCATAAACATATCAACTGGTGCTTATTGCTTCATGTCTTGATAGTGGGCACCACTAAGACTATGTCTTCCTTTTCTTTACCCCCCTTAATCAGGTATTTATATGTATTGGCAACCCTCCCTCCCCGCCCCCCAAGAGTCTTCTCCTCTCGTGGCCAAACAGTGCCATTTCTCTGCTTGGCCAGATGTGATAGATGTTCTGATCCCTCGATCACCTTCATGGCCTTTCACTGGACTTGGTGTGTGGCTGGACTTGCTGTGTGGCTGTGACTCACTGGACAGCCATGTGTGGCTGGGGAGCCCAGAACTGGACTCAGCACTCCAGATAACTCACACCAGAGCTGAAGTAATGGATGAACTCCCTTGACCTGCTGGTGATGCTCTACCTAACACAACCCAGAATGCTTTTGGCTTTCTTTGCCTCAAGGGAACAAATTTGCACTATATTTGTAGTAATTCTGTTTTGTAATTATATTGAGCAGCAATACAGGACCAAAGTTGAACTTTGAAAATTACTGAACTATTTAGCAGAGCTCTTAGTTACCAAATTACCCACAGCTTGTGGGACAACTGTATCTAGTACAGAGTTGTATAGTCAATTAGTATCTAATCCCAGTGCTTCCATTAACTAGATTAACCTAGTTTCCAATTAGAGCAGGAAAATAGATAAATCCAAGATTTCTGAAAGAGGAAGAAACTGGAGAGGAAGAGGAACAAAATAGACACTTCTTAGATGCTTCCAAAGTCTAAAACTGAGATTGGCAGCATTCTCATTTAGAAGTGTCAAATGAGAAGACTAGGTTGAAGCATATTCTTCAGGCATAGTGTTACCACATTGTAGCTGATGAGGATTCTCCTAACTCTGTAGGCACAGAATATTCAAACATACTTCCTGTTCTGAGATTCTAGATGGGGTGTTAATGTGTCCCCCTTCAGTGCACTTAGACCAAGAGGGAAATCATAAGATTTTACTGAGTGTTCTCACATTCCTGTGGTGATAAATCTGTGACATCACCAAAGAAGGAGCCCCCCATCCCCACCCCCCCACCTTGTCTTCCAGACAATGAGACAACTGGAGAAATAGAAACAACGTTCAAGAAACAGACTGATTATTATTCTCCTTGTTTTCACTTGAAGAAGCACTCCAGTTTTGCCAGCCAACTATAGGCTTCCTTTTAGGAAATGTCACTGACTGCCATTTATTTAGTTTAAAAAAAAAAACATAAACAACAAGATCCTCCTAGAATGCTGCTCAGGATGTGCTTTTCCTGTGCCATTTACTTACTATTGCTCACTAGAATTCTTTAGAATTAATAAAAATGATAAATATCACTAGTATGTTTTTTTTCTATAGGCCAAATAAGCAACAAGAAATAAACTCATGCTAAATGGTGACAAACAATGAAGCAGAAACATGTTTGTTTTTGTTTTTTGTTTTTTTCCTCAAGCATAAACAGAACACAGAATTTCTCTGACTAATAAATTTACTTTCATTTTAATTAAAACAGAACGTTTAGTTTGATTTCCTCTGTACTGTCAAAGAATTAAATAGAAAAATGGCTAGCAGGGGAAAAAATGACAACATTTTCTTTAGTGCCCCAATTGTAAACATAATCAATCGCTACCCATCTGTTCACTAAAGGTTTAGGAAAGACACATTGGGTAAAGCCTTATTTCCTATAAAAAGGCTTGCTGAAGTACTTTGCTTTTGATCTCGTATCTTCCAAAATGAAAGGAGTTTTTTGAAAAGTGGAATCTGCCAGTTCTCTTTCTATATAACATTAGATAAACTGCCGTTACCAATTTACTCTTTCCATTCTTTCTACCATTAAATCGAAACTACTGAAGAGTGGCTCCCTCTGAGGAAACTATCACTATGGCAAGTACACAGATCCTATCCAAGAATGAAACAATATGTAACAGCATCATAGAATGGTTTGGGTTGGAAAGGAACCCTCTAAAGATCACCTAGTTCCACCTCCCTGCTTTAGACAGGGTCATCTTTCACCAGATCAGGTTGATCAAATCCTTGGCCAACCTGACTTTGAACACTTCCAGGCATGAGGCATCCTAAGCTTCTCTGGGTGACCTATTACAGTCTCACCAACCCCATCATAAATAAATAAATAAATAAATAAATAAAAATCTTATATGCAATCTAGAGACAAGACAAAAGACTTGACTCACTTTGTGTGGTACTAAGCCTGACTAGTGAGGTCTGATCAATGCATATAGTCCAGGAAGGAAGTAATTTTGCTTTAAGGAATTCAAGAAATTAATAATCAGCCAATTATTTTGGTAGTTTATTCCAATTATTATTTGCTCCTGTATTTGGGAATCTTCATTTACTGACAAAATGTCCCATCCTTCCCATCTCTCATTCTTTCATGCTTATTAGGGTTATATAGCTAAACCTACGAAATACAAAATGGGACAGGTTGCATCCAGCAGTGCTGAGTAGGATGGCTGCTGTCACTGGGGAGCTGTTATCTATTATATAGTCACAGGAATTCCCCAACTACTGAAAAATGGCAAACTACATCAATCTTCCAAAAAAAGTAAGAAGGAAGAGCCACAGAGCGATATAATGTGGTCAGCCTTACCTCAAATCCTACAAAATTTATATAGCAAATCCTCCTAGGAACAATTTCCAGGCTCACAGACAGAAAAAAAAAAAAAAAAAAAAAAAAGCTGATGGAGTAGTAAGTATGGATATGCCAAGGGCAAATCCTTCCTGATCAACTTGTCTTCTATGATAAAATGAGTGGATGTAGACAAGCAGAGTCATGATGACCTCTTTCCTTGAATTTAATAAGGCTTTCAGCACAGTCTCCCACAGTATCCTTGTAGTCAAACTATAGAGTTATGGATTGGCTAGACCACAAGGTAGTGGAAGTCTATCTGGAATGTAAGTCTCCAGGAACCATGTTCCTCAAGGGTTGATACTGGTCCAGATACTTTTTACATCAACAATGGGAACAGAATGTGACTTAAGAGATAGCATCACAGTGGTTAGTGCAGCGGAGGGACAAGAGACGCTCAGGGACACAAGCTGGGGGATGGCCATTGAGAAGGTTTGGGTGCTGATGGGTCTAATGTATGCAGAGAAGCTTTGGACACGGGGTCTGTTTTGCCTGGAGAAGAGAGAAGAAGGTGCAGCAGGGAGCTAATTGCAGGAGCAGAAGGGAAGACACAGACAGGTTCTCCTCAGAGACACAGAAACAGGACAGGTGACAGTGGTCACAAGTGGCCAGAGCGCAAAATTCCCACTGGGTATAAGGAGGCAGCCTTTCACAGTGAGCAAGGTTAAGCACTGGGACAGGCTGCGCAGAGAGGTACCACAGTCTTTTGAAAAGACCTGGTGAGGGCTTTTGATCTAAATTTTTCTTTGAATCTTTGAAACTAAGCTAGATGTCTCAAAAACAGACTAATGCTTTCTTTTACTTTTCCTGTATAGACAATAATATAATAATCTTCAAATTAGGCAAATGCATCCTCAAGAGTTGCACAAGGAACCAGTCAGTCTCCTATTTCTTTTATGGTAAGAAGATCTATTTTCAGTTGGCTCTCCTGAAGACAATAAAGTCAAATTCTTGGCTTTACAGGATTAGTAATGAGAAAAGACAAAATAGCAGAAAGTTGCACTTATTAATAAGAGGGCCAGATACAGCAGAAAACGGATCTACTTGGTAAGAAAAGTACCGTTTTTAAAACATTGTGTTTTTGTATAGCAGAAAAACATGATCTAAACCCATTAAAATATTTAAAATGCTGAGGAATTAAACAGTTGATCTTTAAACAGATTTTAAAATAGAATTATCTACAGTAAATTTTTCAATGCTAAAAGCTTATTATTTCCTTCCATTCCTTTATATTATAAAGGTTATAGATTTATGATCCTGTTTTGTTCTTCCAAATGATTCAGTAATAGTAGTATTTAATTGCTGTAAATGAAAACTCAGTGTATAATATACATATATTTATGCATCTAACATTACACTGCTTGAAAACAATTATTTTAACACTTACAATATGTAGACTGTTTCATGTTCATATGATTCAAGTTAATACTAGTTAGTACTATTTTCATTTAATATTCATTTGATTTTGACCTTACTTGCATGCTGCATTGTACCACCTCTAAAAATATGTGCATCATTGGCATTTAATGGAATCACTAAATCATCATGACCCAAATGAATAGGCAAAAAATTGATCTCCAGCATTGTTCTGTTCTGTCTCAATGCAGTATCTGTTTTAATAAACAGGAATTATTAAATTCCACCACAGACATAATTAAATCTAGGGTTTTACTTCCATGGCCAAGACCTATGTCCTTCAATATGCCATTTAACTAACAACATATTTTCTAACTTCATATCTTGTACTTTTGTGCATGTTTTTTAGACCAACCCTAGCCATTTTAGAAGTTTCATAAGTATCACCACAGTTGAAAGTCAAACCGCTCTTCAACTAGTGTTACAGTTATTAACAAGCTGCTGCTACTTTTACAGAAATGTAAGCCCAAAGAGCGCATTACAGAATGGAAATTTTCAAAAACCAGGGTGTGACTCAGACTTCTCTGGAAACAGCAGAAAGGTTCTATAAAATCCTCATGCTGCTGGGAAAAAGAAGGAGGGCAGAAATGCTGCCAAAGAGGAGCTGCCCCCCAAGGCAGCCCACACCCCTCCCAGTCATGGGGCAGGAAGCCGGAGGAGACGCAAGGTGCAGAGCCTTGCTATGCAGGGCCATCACCACTGTCAAGGCTGGTGGCAGCAGGCAGAACTAGTGGGAGCCTGGTGGAGCAACCTGCTTCAGCCGCAGCCAGTATGCCAGACACCAAGGCTAGCCCAGGGTGTGCGCACAAGCAAAGGAAGCTTCAGGACAATGTTAACGGTTTCTATAACCTGTGACAGGGGATCAAACTTTCCACATCATCACCTGATATACAAAACTTAGCATCTTGGGGTGCAGGGCTGTGTTTTGGTCTTTGTGTTTTTTTCTGGCCAAACCTTTTCTTTCTGTGGGTAGTGTTGGCTCCATGACTCATCTGATAACATATGCAAAAAATGTGAAGAAATCCTTGCTGGCTTAGATTTACTCAGTGAGCCCAGCAGCCCAATGGGACAGAGAAATGCACAGTCCCCAGAATTTCAGAGGGTCAAGCAGCATGCACAATGTAGTAGGAGGCAAAAGCCCTCTGTGAGGCTGGCTGAGGCAAGCTTCAGAATTAACAGATTTGTGCTTTAAACTGCTGCTGGGGGTGGTAAGCATTCACAGGAATTTGTTTAAAAATCATTCATTGACATGTAAGGTGCTGGGGAAATATCAATAAGCAAGCAGAAGCTGTGGCAATGATTGTTTTTAGAGACTGAAATCTCATGAATGCCTTTCAGAGATACCACCGGTTTTTGAGTACATCCAAATGACATCTCATGTGGCTCTTAGGTAAACCCAAGACCTTTGAAAGTAATTTTTGTCTTACACTAAAATGCCTCTATAACACATTGTAGGTTTCAGTGCGTTTTAAACACTAGCCTGTCTTTTCAGGCAGAACATTTTCTATTAAGAGTATCATGTTGAACTAATGTTTTGAGTGAGAGGCTCTAGAGACAGCATGATTAAAATGCTCTTAATTGACAAAGTTTGAAAGAACAAAAACATATTGGAATGATTACTGAGATTACACTCCCAGTTTGCCTGATAAATTGAATATAACTGCCAATGTAGAAGTTGTGAAATGAAATGTTTAGTCAGTGTCAAACTCATCATCCTCAAAATCTATGACACCCTCCCTCTTTCTTCATAGCTGGCAGCTAAAAGATGCAAGAACATCAACATACACACTTCTGTTCCTTCTTATAGAGACAAACTGCAGATAAACTCTCTAAAATCAATTTTCTCCTTTCCTGTGATTAAGGAAGAAGGCAAAAAACCCTGTAAAAACTCTAATGATAGAACTACTATTTCTGTGGTGTCTATAGCTACATTACCACTGCTTCCTTATTTCCTTGCTACCATTTTGCTGTAATTCTTCAGTCTCTCAGAGTTTACGTACCCCACTGCTTAATATCAAATCAAGATTGATATTCAAATTATTTAATGGAGCACATGATCATTACTTTTATCACTTTCCAAGGTTTTACATTTTGTTTTGGCAATAAAACCAATTTCTTGACGTTCTCACTGACTTCAACATGGTTATGCAGAAGAAAGGAGGCAAATACTTTTAAAAGACTGGCGCTGCTTTAGGCAATTTTAGCTTTTGTCGTTATTAGGATAGGATAGAAATGTTTAGGTGGAAGGGACCTACAAAGATCATCAAAAATTCAACTGCCCGACCTCTTCAGGGCTAATCACAGAATCACAGAATCATCTAGGTTGGAAGAGACCTCCAAGATCACCTAGTCCAACTTCTGACCTAACACTAACAAGTCCCACAAGTCCTCCACTAAACCATATCATTAAGCTCTACATCTAAACTTTTTTACCAAAAGTTAAAGTGTGTTATTGAGGGCATTGTCCAAATACCTCTTGAACATTGACAGGCACAGTGTATCAACCATCTCACCAGGAAGCTTGTGCCGGTGTACCACCTTCACCACCTTTGTGGTAAAGATACATGTATTTTTCCTACATCCAGCTTGACACTCCCCTGGCAGCTTTGTGCTGATCCCACCCATCCTGCCATCAGTGACCAGGAGCAGAGACCAGCACCTCCCTCTGTTCTTCCCTCCCTGGGGAGTTGCAAAGAATCACAGGGTCACCTCTCAGCCTCATCTTCTCCAAACCAGGTGAGTCCATGGATTCTACAAAGATTTGTGTGCAGGGCCTAATTACTATAAAGTGAGCAGCTTCCAGTGGACAAAACTGGATCCCACTCTGCTTGCAGGATCTTTAAAATGTCACTGCTGACCTGCTTGCAATTGTACATTTTTAGGACATTTATAGTTTAGATTGTGTAAATGTCACCATCTACTTGAACTATCAGAAACATGCCACTATTTCTTAATTGATGAAAATACCATTTTCATATTTAGTAGGACTTAGCTGTGACAGAAATAACATTTTTGTTGGCATATGTATATTTCCAACAATGTTAAGGGAATAATTAGTACCTTTTACAGCAGCAATCTGAAAAATCATTTAGTAGTGAAGACTGGAGTATGGTAAAATAATTTGTTAGATGCTTAACAAACTCAAGATCAGGTCAAATAAGGTATTCACAGAAGAACCCCACAGTATATTTAATTCTCCATTAACTTCACTGAAACTCCAGTAAGCTCACAAAGAGTTCACCAACTCTCTACTTCACAACCAAGATTTTAGTCATGTGCTTTGAACTGTGTCAACATGATTAATTACACAAAGAACTCATTAGTGGGACCTCTTTACAATGCAGAGATAAGTGGAAGGAGAATTGGGAATTAAATTCTGCTACTGTTAACAAATTTCACTATTGTTTCTATGTACTATTTACATGTTGACATTACAACTAGCAGTTGGATCACTAAGATGGCAATTCAGCGTGCTAGCAGATTATAGAAAGACAAAACAACACTGATGCTTTCAGCATACTATTTGGATATGAAATACTCCTGCAATGAATGAATATTTTCTGCATGTGAAACGCATTACAGTGTTCTGCACGTTCTATGAGTAAACAATTATCAATCAGTGTAGCTCTACAAGGTTGTATGTATGTACACATATAAATATATGACTGCCAAATCAGGAAAAAGACACTATGGGGACCAGAAGAAGATATTTAGATATTCTTGCACAAGTGTTTCATTGAAAGAATTAAAGGGAACAACTCTGTTTCTCTATCAAAGGATCTTACACCATATAATAATAATAATAATAATAATAATAATAATAATTATTATTATTATTATTATTATTATTATTATTATTATTAACCATTCTAAAATTTAAGCTCTAAGTGCTGGTTTGAGCTCCTTACTACCTTCTGTGATTTTCTTTCATATAACTATGGAAGATATTTTTAGATTTTTCCCTCTGCAATTTCTCTGTCTTTTAAGTCCCCCATATTGTGAGATTGTCCATAATATACAAAAAAAAAGTGCTTGTTGGGGAAATCACACAAGTAGCAGATCTTTCTATCTCTCAGGATTTGTTGTTGTTGTTGTTTACTTTTTTTTTTCATTCCTATCTCATTCCTAGGGTTGAAATAGAGATCCTGTGGTATATTGGTATATTATTCCCCTGAAAAATTATCTCTTTCAGTTCCCTAGCCTTTTTTATAATAGCTTCTTTTTGATAGAACCATTGAAACTTCATTAAGTCCTTTTGTCCTCCACTAGCTCTTGGAGTACAGTAGTGTACTTCATGCACCCTTAAAATTAAAATTTCACCTGTATCTTTCAAATTTGATGCTTTTAACCAATGTTAAATAAAGTTTGTGTCAGAGTTTTCAGATACTATTTGTATTCATATATCTCCCTCCTTGTCTATTTTCAGTGTCATTTAAATATGATATTTTTTTCCGTATCTTTATTTTTCATTCTTTCCAGTTTCCATTTTTTTTTCTTTTGTTCTCAGTAAATATTTGGAAATTTGCATTTCCCATACTGTTTTGACTGTAGCAATTCCTTTTGTATTGACTGATATTTGCTCTTGTGTTTGTAAATTCATACAGCAATTTCTTACAACTTATTTGTATTACTGGTGTTGTTGTTTTTTGTTTGTTTGTTTTACCCATTTTTTTTTCCTACCTGAGTAAGACTGATACAACATTATTTTATTCCTCGGAGATCAAAAAAAGACCTCTTTGTGCTATGGGAGCTGTCTCAGAATAACATCTATGTTTTGAGGTTCACATTTAAGCTCTTCCAAAGGAATGGATAGATTAACAGAAAAGGGTTCTGTCCCTTTTTCCTTTGTAATTCTTGCTTCAAACAATTACTGCTGAGTACCAAAACTCTAAAGATGCATGTACTGAAAGGGGGAAGACTGTGACTTGACAACTTTATTCTCAAATACAACATCCCTTTCTATTGCTGGAGTGGAGCAGATTCTCTGTGTTCTGTTCAGAGCTTTCTTGAGAATTGATGGGGGACCATAAAGCGAACTACTACTTTCATTACATTGCACTTCAAATGCAAGATGTATTTCTTCAGACTCATCTTCTCTAACATAAACCTAAATTTACTTGTGCATTTCTACACAAAGTAGTACATCAGGTCCACGCTTGCAAGATAATGAATGACTAAACAACAAGAAAGACTGCTCTTTCTGGCATAAGTGCAAGCTAATGCAAATATAAATGTGAAATTGGTTTAGGGCTTACTGGTCTCTGGAAAATGTTCCCACTGTTTCACTATTGGAAGATTACAGAAAAATTGCAATGAATTCAAACATCAAATAAATTGTTTTAAGGGAAATAATTGACGGACGAGTCAGGAATTATATATATTTATTTTAGAAGAAAGGAGGAGAATTTGTTTAGGATGATTTAAAGAGATGTAAATGGAATAGTAGAGTCCCATATGAAACATTCTCTTTTTTTTTTTTTTTTTTTTTTTTTTTTTTTTTTTTAAAAAAAAGAAAGAAAGAAAGAAAGAAAGAAAGAAAAACAAAGACCCCAATCCAACCAAACATTTTACTGTTTCCTTTGCAACTGAACACTCAGGTTTGGCTATCTGTTGTACATTTTACACAGACATAGAAAAAAAAAAAGATACAAATTTTGGCATGTAGCAAAATACTCTTATTTAAATGGAATAACTGAGGAGCACAACCTGCGACATTGTGGCTTACCCTGTTCTTCAAACAACACACGCAAATCAAATGGTATGGAGCACTTATCTCCCTTTCTCTCCTGAGTATAATAATTCTGCTCATGGCTTGAAATACAGAGGATTTAAGTATTTCTTTAAATTCTTTTCTTAACAAGGTGTTTTGTTTTGTTTTGCTAAGATGAAAGAGCAGAAATAAGCAGTAAAGGAAAAGGGATCTACATGAAGTTGCTTTGACAAAATCAACCTTCACTCACAGCTACATATATGTAATAGAAACTAGATGAAACTACTAAATGATGCAGTGATCAATTAGATGATGCAGTTGTATCAGTTCCCATATGCCAGGTGAAATGTCACTACAGAAGTTATTTTGCAGTGTGCGTCTGTCAATGTTACTTGCATGCACTATTAATTAGTGCAGTATTTACTGCACTGGGACAAGGAGGGCACAGACAATTAAAGCACCGTGTAGTTACAATTGTCAAGGCATTTCTTTAAAGCCTGGGTAAATAAAAAAGCATAAGCTTGAACTTGAACATTATGAGCTTATTCTTCATACTCTCCCCTCTGCCTTACTGACATGATATTAAGAAATCCAATAAAAGGTTCTGAGAAATAGAGATGCTCTCATAAGCAGCTGCAGTTTTGTTTCAATATGCTGATTATTTCCAGTCTCTCTCCTCAGGACCGCTGACTTCCATTTACCTAGCTGTCAATGAAATTGTCAGTTACCTTTTACTCTTTGAATATAATCCAGATTGAGGAGATGTGATATTTTTTTTCATACTTTCTGTATGCAATTTCACTAATTTTATGTATTTTAAATGGAATTCTATGCCTATTGTACTGTATCAGAACAAGAACAGTGTACAAAGAATAAACCCAATCAAGACATAGAAGGTTAAAAAGGGGTTGCTTATTTGCAAAATCTCCAATAGCAAGCATTCCTTTTCACCCAGGCCATGAACAAAATCATTTCATGTAAAATCTACCTCCTCCCACGATGCAAATTTCACATGATCTGCAAGAAAACCTGAAATACAGCACTGTTTCTTTAGGAAAGCTATTCTGTTTTCTAACAGACTGTTAGAACACTTTAACAAGCAAAAAGCCCTCACAGTAGAAAAAACATAGAAAAGAAAAAAAGAACACAGATTTTTTAGTACTAGAGAAGTCGACCATGTTTTAGTGATGCTGCTATAATGAATACAGGTGGAAAAGCTGAAACCCACACACTTCGGCTAGTAAACAGAAAAGCACAATAGGAAACAATAAAGCAATGGTAACTAGTGCAACCAGACAATAAAATGCACACTGAAACGTCTACTCTGAGCATGTTATGGCTGCTCTGTAGCTCTGCATTGTCACAAGCCAGCAGGACCCTTTAGATCACCTAATACATGTATGATCTGCTGTAAATTGCAAGGCAGTGAATGCAAGATGAAGTATGCAAGGCTGACCTGTACAACACAGCAGAGCCCTGGGCTCTACCAGGAGCTTGAGAAGTTCATTGTGGAGGCAATTGATTAGATATGCTTGGGCAACCCATAAGTGCAATCCATATCCTGAGCTGAAGAACACAACTATTTATCACTCTCTCAAGGCCCCTAACACAAGATGAGATGAAATAAAATTATCTTCACTTTCCAACTGTAAAGCTGCTTATTAGTGTGATCCTGGCTGTTTCAGAAATATACATTAGTCAGATATGTAAATAGAGAATCCTCCATACCACTTCAGAGTACAGGACAAACCCAATTCCAACTCCCATATTCAGAAAAAGATAAATCAGAAAAAGGCTTGGGGACAACATGTACACGCTCAGAAAACAAAACAAAACAAAACAAAACAAAATAAAACAAAATAATAAAAAATGTTTCAGTGGTTATGCTTAGGAAACTAGTCCTCCATGAACCCAGCAAATAACTGGCAAAAGCCCTGGAGCCTCAAAGTGCAATGATTGTGTTCTTATCTAATGAAAACTGAAAGTATTATGACAAGCATGTGGACGCTGAGTAGAGTGATCCTGTTTTCCCCCAGGCTTTTGAAGAATGATTAGGGTAACTCAGATGTTAACAAGTTCTAAGGCTAGAAGGATAAACAGCACTACCCAACCCAACCATTCAAACCATTCAATCTGAAATGTCTTACCAGAAAAGAACAAAACCAAAACCAAAAGAAACCACAACCCCCCATCTTATGCTTTACTTTTCCTTTGTTCATTAATTAAGCTCTATTAATTATCCTTACAGCTGGAATGTAGATGTTAGTAAAATGGTAATTTTTGACTACTTTTCAATCAAAATATATCATTATACTTCTGACATGAAGTAAAGAAAGAAAGAAATTCATTTGTCTTGTCTATAGGTCTCTATATATGTATACCTAAAGATCAGGCTAGAATAACTGAACTTTTAAACTTGCATTTCAGAAGACTTATTTTTTTATCATCTTGGATAATTCTTTTGCCTTCTTTTTGACAGTACTAAGTATACTCTTTCATCTTTTACTTCCTAGTATTCATCTTTGTTCAAAAAATTAACAGCTTTGGTTCAACAACATTTGAAATATTCCTGAAGAATATGTCATCTCAAGTTTCTCTGAGGCTTCTCTTCCAGGTATCTTTAATGTTAACTGGTGTTAAATAAGAAGTCACATGAGAAACAGGAAGCCTGTGCTTCTTTTCAAATATGTTTCTGTCTAAAAACATAAAGAAGGGAAAAAATCTTCAAATGACTATTCTCTACAGAACAATTACAGAATCAGAGTAAACTCTGAGCTTCACTTAGTGTGTCTCATGTCACTGTAGTAAGGCAAAATTCAATCTTGACATTAAGGCAGGGAACAAGATCAGCCATCAGTACAGTAAATAAACATTTTTAAGCAAGAGTCAATTCCTCTACTCCTGTTCAAAGACAGCTGCTATAAAACACACTCTAGTGCAACAGATTTCTGTGTTTCAAAAATACATAGCATCATTTTTTAAAAGAACCATCATATGAAGTTGTAAGCCTAGTTTTATGCTTATTCTAAGTAGATAAGGAAAAAAGGCAATTATCAAATAGTTATAATAAATTTTATGAATGGCACACCTGTTTTCAAAATTTATCACTTGAATGTAGAAATTACAAAATTGAACTTTCCATATGTATAAATGCTACATTCAGATAAAACATGGTTAGACCAGGGATTCACTTTGTAGAGTCTTTCTTCCATTTGCTCATAAAGTTACTGAAAAATGTTCAAGAAGAGAAGTAAGAAGCCAAAATGAACATCACTTAAATAAAGAGATGGTCACCTGTACTATTAAAAGAAAGAAAAATATCCTGAATGCAAACAGTTGTCATCTTTTCCAGCAAAAAACAATTCAGTCTTCCTGGATACAAAAAGCAGACTGCTTTGAAATAGGTGTAAGTAACCTATTTCAGACAGTCTACAAGAAACAATGCATGTATTTTCTTTTGGGGGATTCTGCACATTGGGATCAGCTGAAAGGGTGAGACTGTAGCTATTCAGCAAGAGGAACTGAAAACCTGTGATATCTGAAAGTTAAAACCAAAACTGTCTCTAAACCTTTGTTCCACAGAAAATATTTTTGATTTTTTTTTTTTACACAAACATTGCAATATAATTGAATGTTGAGTCCTGAGACAGCAACTTGTGTGCATCAACCATAAACGTATCAATGGTATGATCAATGTAAAACAGAAAATTAAAATTTTCTTCTAGACTTCTTTGCTAACGTGCCAATCACAGAAGCAAATTGTTCGTTAAGATGCAAAGCTGTTGTAAATACTTTTAAAAGTTTAGACCCCAGAGCAGTCGTATTAGTAAACAGTACTTATGTTTCTATCTGGGATTCATTTTCAAGACTCTTTCCTCCAAGGCTTCATAAAATTAATGCAAAAGGTCTAAGAAGAGGTATAAGAGATGTTTAGAACATGAAATGAAATTTACTAAAGTCAAAAGGTCAAAAGACTGTGCCCTGTGCTAGTGAGAGAAAAGAATGTCTTTTACCTTTCATAACTTTGTGCCTCTTTTTTTTTTTTTTTTTTTTTTTTTTTTTCCAAACAGCAAAACCCAGCAACAAAAGTTGACTTTTTAGGGCCCTTCAAACCCTCTAGTTTCATTGTACCAATCTAGCGGCTGATTTTTTTTATTACCATTAATGTGAAAAAAGTAACAGAGGGCAGACTAATTGCCTCTCAGCACAGGTACAGTGTGGTTGTAATATATATTGCTAAGTACCAGATGGTAGCTGGCTTTTATGTTTGTAGACAAGTGCGAAGTTATTAGGAGCCCTGGTTCCCTAGACAGCACACAGGCTGGCTAACACTGCAGTGTCTAGTTTCTTACAAGCAGTGACATTAGGATTCAAATGTTCCCATTTAGATGGAAGAGAGAAAAGATGTGATGAAATTTCCATAACCCCTGAACAATGCTTTGACTAAACTCTTCTAACCCAGGCAGGAAGAGACATCCTGAAGTCTGCTGTCACTTTCTCCTTTTTCTCAAATGTGCCGAAGAGAATTACATTGCTAAAGGATGAGGGTCCAAATATCATAATACTGCACAACTTGCAGTTGTGTTATAACACTAGTGGGCTTTTGTCATATCCCAACTGTGAATCTGTATGCTCCAAGATTCCTAACATTTCTAACAATTTTACTCCTTCTCTTCCTCTCCCAAATTCCTGTACATTCTCCCTTCTGCTATCTTGGAAACGCAGGAAGTGGGTGAGGAAAAAGTATAATGTGTCATCTCAAAGCAAAAATTCCAGCTACTACAACAGCAGTAAACACACAATTGTTCAGAAAAAGACTGTGTGTGACGTTTTTAGTTATAGTACTCTGGATTGATTTGGATTGTGTTTTATGTCAAAACGCTACTAAACAATGGAGCACAGGATCTTCATTTTTTATCCATTTGTTACTAACATGCCAAAACAAGGGTTGTGTTTAAGAAGGATTTTGATGGCATGTTACAATTGCTATTTCCACTTCCCTCACACAAGGTAAGATTTTTCTAATTTCTAACAGCTCAGCAGATAATACCTTTGAAACAATTGAAAGCACAGTGTAGCCAAAGTAAATATTAGTTGAGAAATAAATCCAAAATGAATAATGACCATCTTTTATGCATTAATTTGGTCAAAGAGCAATGCTAATGGTCATAGTACTTATAAGCACAGAAACTGTAAAGTCTGCCTAAAATGTGAATAAACATTGCACTAGTAGTAACATAAGGGGAAAGAAAAGAAAAAAAAAAAAAAAAAAAAAAAAAGGCCAAAGATTATCAAAGTGCTGAAGCTCAGCTAGACAGAACTAGTTCAAAATTAGAGAAAACAATACAGGATATAACCCCAATTATCCAGAGGTCTAGAGGGACACAAGAAAACTTCAGATAATTGGAAAAGCCAGCTGGCAGGCCTCTAAGTCCCTTCCACCCAAAGACAGAGTTCACAATTACTAACAGCCTCTCCTTCTAGGATGCAAAGGCTCAGTGAAAGGAGCTGCACTCAGCCCCAGAGTGGGCATCTTGAAACAAGGATCAGACTCAGACATCATGTCGTGAGCACATAAACATGTCTGTGCTCATGTCTGACTAGTCTAACCTTACATTCTGGAGAAAGCCATGAAGAACAGATCTGCCTCCTAAAGCTTTTCAACAACCTGAAGATTCAACAAAGCGAACAATGAGAGAGATTGGGAAAGAGAGAGTGTGCCAAGGAATTACAACTGGAATTGTTTTTAAGTTTATGTAATTTCTGACTCAAACTTCAGCGGAATTGAAATTCCATTCCTGGGTTATCATGGCCAAAACTGATTAACCACAATTAAACATTTACACAAGTATCTCAGTTTTCAGAAATGCCAAATACCCTCTGACATATCTGCCTAGGTATTTACAGGATCCCTAGTTCCATGTGGTCTCACTTTTACAGTCTACTGTGTACCTGCATTTGAACAACACTCCTCCAACCTGTGATGCTTTTCCTGTTTGAAAGAAATGAGAAGAGAAGAGGAACACAGGAAGGTGAAGTGAGTGCCCAAAGGTCAAAAAGAAAACCTAAAGAAGTCCATTCTGTCAATCCCTCAGCTAACTCACTAGCTGCTAATGAGCTATTTTTCTGAAGAAAATGCTCAGAGCCTCTAAAGACAGACAAACACATCCACTAAAAGGCATTAAACAGCTGCAGAAATATTGGCTTAGATAAAAACAAACAAACAAACACTTTTCTTTAAAATGTAACCAGTTCCTGGTATTAACTTTCCGCTATCTTGGGTAAATGGCCTATGTATCTATAATGAGAGTTTACCAGATTTTGTGTTTCAGGGGTGTCAGGCTCTTTCTTTACAGAATTCTGGAGGCAAATGTTTTTTTCCCTCCTGAAGGAAAGCCAGGGCTTTAGTGTTCATCAGGTATTATCCAGAATCAATTTAACCTTAAGCTTCTTCTACTCTGACTGATAACTTTTGATTTTTAGCTGAGGGAAAAAAAAAAAAAAAAAAAGAATCAAACATTAAACATGATCAATAACCATGCAGGTTATTTCATGTCACTAAATTAGGAAGAGTTTTTTAATCCTTATGAATTTATTGTACAAAAATACAAGGATGCCTATCAAAGTTGCTACATGCACACTCAGTAAATGAAATATCAATGCACACTGATCTATGCCACTCAGTTATGTTGTAAAGTGTTGAGCAAAAAATTCTCCTCTTTGCATGACAAAGATGTAAGCCCTACACTTTCACACAGTTATGATACAACTGAGGAGACAGGTTGCATATGGCAGCTGGGATTGAGGATTTAGGGGAGGGCACAGAACGGTGCAGGCAATAAATGGGCTGCTAATCTTCAGGTCAGGGATAGGAGTTGGATGTAAAATGCCCATAGCTCCTTCCCAAATTATCTTGCCCAGTAAGTGTACATCTGCATACAAAACCTCAAACTTGAGGAGTTTAAAAATAAAGTTTTTATGAGGGTTTGCTCCCAAAAACTCCTGGGATCAACACCAGAAAACTGTCCCATTCTATCCCAAGAGGATAACAGACTTAAACAAGTTTAGCATATACAATTCAAAACTCTGCTTCCCTTCCCACAATTTCTTTCTCAAAGGTACTGAAAACCTTAAATTATGCCTGAATAATGTGATTTCAGAAAGAGTTCAAAGAAATTAGTAGAACTTGTTAAGAATCTTAGTCTGAACCAACACAAAGTAACAAGAGAATGGAAGGAAGACTGCACTATATCACTATAAAGCCATACATATATTTAAAAAGGATAGACACTAGGATTTTATTTTTCTCGTCCTTAATCTCCTGTCACTTAGACACAACTAACCCTGGGAAGTACCACTGTCAGGAGATAAGGCTTGGAGGGTAAAAACAGCCGGTGGAAGTTGTGATGCCTCTGCCTGAACAGAATCTTCACTGCACTGCCTGTTTCTGCTATCTTTGGGAACACCTAAAACTTAACTATGCTAAAAACTGGACAAGAATCCTTTTTTAATGTGCACATCAAATACATTTTAAGATGCAAATTATCTGAATCAAACTAGAAGCAACGATCTTTTTCTTACTGCTTGACCAGGTCACTGTCAATGTTAAATGAATTAAATCCATAATTTATTAAATGGTCTTTCTGAGCACTACAATCTGTCAGAATTTAAACAGGTTCAGTTTGCCATCATTATTTTGGAGAGATGACAGAGGTTAATTTTAGTTCTTTCTTCCCTCTTCCTGTTCAACACTTTTCATAAGATCATTTTTACAGCCATCATTCACCTGCTCTTTTATATGGGAAACTGAAGAGGTTTTTATTCTCAGGATGCCAAATCCTGGTTTTGTACGGCCTACCTCCTAAGTATTTTACAAAAGAACTCCCAAAATATTTTGTGGGTGTCTTGTTTTGACTGCCACGCTGACTACTGACTTCAGCAAGCGGCTACTTGCTGAAGACTGAAGTTCAGACTTTATCCCTCACTTTTACTTCATCCAATGCTCAAAAGCAAAAGATAGTCCTCAGTCTGACAAGTCAAAGTAACTATCTCCAGTGGAACAACTCTTGCAAACAACAGGTTTTACACTGAACCCTACCGACACTGACAGCAATAAATGTTCAAATAAATGTAAAGACAGCAATGCGCAGAGCCACAAATTGTTTTGATGCAAACAGCTCTTACAGGAGGCAAATAGTAATCTCACTACTAGGAAGAAAATTAAGAAAAATGCTTATTACTGGTTTTAACTTCTCTGAGATTACTTTTGTTACAAATGAGGTCTCAAATTAATCTGAATTTTGTAATATTTATAAAACAAATATTTCTAAAAGGTATAAAAGATATAAAAGGTATAAAAGGCAATTAAACAGCGCTGGGTGTGCGGGGAGTCTACACTCCACCAACACGCACACACGAACATCAAACATTCTAAATATACAGAACATTGCTTTACATACTAAACCAGAGTATGCCTATACATATGTACAATCAGGATAGGTAACAAACAATCCTTTAAGTTCCATAACTTAACAGTCTCCATTTTCCATTCCTTTTCTTGCTTCAGGCCTTATGTATCCCGTTCTTCCCAGATTGAAGAAAAACATACCCATCTCCCTATGAAGGCCAAGAGGCCTGGGTCAAAAGGCACGTCCAGGTCAACAGGGGGCGTAACAGCAAAAGCCTTCGATGGCTGTAGCAGCAGAGGGGCCCATGGCGATGGTGCAGCAGTCGGATCAGTAAAGGAGCCCGCAGCTCCCTCACTATCTGGCAAACCAGACGTTTCTGACTGTGGCCCCACACGGCTCTTTAAGGCATCAGAGATTGCTCGCCAGGTGCCGAGCAATCCCACTGCAACCTTGTCGTTTTCAGTTGCAGAGTCCCACACCTTGACCTCAGTTTGGTCCCCTATTTCAGGCTCAAAAACTGTCCGATTGTTAATGAGGAGAATAAGCTGTAAGGTTACCAGGACAGTCTTTGTTCCTAAGGACCTATGATTCCGCATAATGTGCAGCTGCTTACCAGCGAGGGGCAGTTGTGTGCACAGGTCCGCTTCTCTCAGCTGGAGCTTCTCTCCAGCTCCAGTGCTGCCTCTTTCCAGCGACTTTCTTCTGTATAAGCTTCTCTGAGCAGTTTGCTGAGTTTGGCCGAACCTATCTTCATGAGGCAATCAAAGTGCCTGTTCCCGTCCTGGTCTCCATTCTGCCAGCCTGTTCCAGTTCATTTCTTTGTCCTGCTTCTTTATTGATGGTAACTTCATCGTGTTGCCTTTTTCTTTTTTATCTTGAGGGCAGTTTCCCCTCTTATATCCTTCTCCCCACAGCAGTTCTTTTCCAAACAACTTTTCATTGGTCAAACAACTTTGAATGTAACAACAACAGCAAACACCCAGAAACTTCCATGCCTTAACGGCTGGAGAACAAGAGAACCACCTGGAGAACAAGAAACCGGAGACTGCATGGAGTCTCCTGAATCACCCTTCTTTGTTCCCTCTAAACTCTTTTATATTCCTGATAGCCTCGTCCTTAAGAGTCTAATGTTATCCTAGTCACAGGGTTTTCCAACCCCCATGGCCACATTCCCCAATCTCCCCCTTCTTTATTAATACCAACCATTTTCTCGACACGAATTACCACTCCATATATAACACTTTGGTCTTGCTGTCACATAGGTAGACCCTTGCTGATGCTTGCCACTGTGAAAAGGCCTGCTCTCCCAGAGAGGCCTCCCTGCAGAGCTGGCATGCTGGGGTCAGCAGCTGGCTAGAGAAAAGAAGGGAAACACACTGATTAAATGCATTTCCTGGTCTCCCTTCAGGGGCCACGCAGGAGGGCTGGCATAACCTCTCCTTGCTGAAATCCCAGTCTTTCTACTTGTTGCCCTTTGCCACCTTATCTGTTAGAAAGCAAAAATATTAGCTCACATCACTGATCTGTTTTCAAATGTCTCAAAGATAGCAATAGAGTTTTGACATTTAATACAGATGATAACAGGCACATGGTCTGAACTTAACTTTTAATACAAGCTCTAGCTTTAAAAGATATGTATACATCCAAATACCATTCCTTCAATGGTATTGGAACAATGGAACAATGTTCCATTTGGAACATTGGAATATGGAACAATGGAATCCCATTCACATTTTAAGACTATGCTATATTACTAGAAATGTATGCAGAAATGAAGGCTCAAATACAAGCTTGATATTGGGTGTAAAACTAAATGACTACAGAGCTCAAAGTTTTTCTCAGCAATTTTTAAAGAAAATGAACAAACCCTGAGCAGAAAAAGGAGGACCAAGAGCTGAGGAAGCTGCCTTCGGGTTCTGTTTCTTTCTTTCCCTTTCAAGAGTCCTAACAATGCTTATTAAGGGGACAGAGTCAGCCCTGCAGACTCAGTCAAAATCTGTGTAGAGTACTGACACTTGCAACAACTGCACACTCTTCTGCAGCTCTAGGAATCCCTCCCAGGCAAGCCCCCAGCCTTAGCAGGTCATGAAGTGAGTGCTGGATGTGAGCAGGCCTTATGACAGAGGCCAAGTTAACTTCCTTTACCAATCAGAAGAACCACATATTCTGTTCCCCTTGCAAAAAAGTTACCTTTAACATTTTGCTCTTCCTAATATGATAAGAGCAAAATTAGAAATTTCTTACCACATTGTTTTCATATTCAAAAAAAGTATTACAAGCACTAATGATTAAGAGGAGCTGAAAGATTATCTATTTTTTTTTCCCTGAAGAGATGCAAAGGCACTGGAATTTATACATTATTTGACAGTGTATTTTAAGGTCAAAAATAAAGAAAAGTTCACATTTACCCACTGACAGCCCAAGGCAGCATTAAAAACATGCCAGTCAAGCAGAATAATGACAATGTTCTTATTACACCAAAATAAGATAAAACTACCTTCTGTTGCCACTACATATATCACTTCTCCACCCTTCACCCCCTCATCAACACCATAACATTATACGGCATTTTTCTGGGAAGGAGTTTTTCTTTCTTACAAGGCTGGTAGGAAAGTAGGGTGGTAGGATTTCTTCTTGTTAAATAGTGAAATATACAGATCTTTAAAAGGGCATTCTGACAAAAACAAAGAAACAACAGTAACAAAACCAAAACAAACAAACAAAACACCTTCACGTCTGAAGATGAAAGCATCTTAATTGTATCACATCTTGTCAATTATATAGAAACTGTAAAACAGTTTCCCTGGGTTTTATTCAGTTGGCTAACATGTGCATGTGTGTCGTTATTACATTCATTTTTTTATTTTTTATGAAGTGATTTTTCATTTAGTCAAACTGTAGCTATTTACTTCTTCAATCCCTCTGAAGGGATCCCATCATCGTAACCTCTGACTCCTGCAGATCAAATTAAAGCAATTTTTTTTTCTTGATAGTGGCTAGAATAAACAACACAAGACCAAAGAAATGTATGTATTATACATATAAATACACTTATATATCTGTAAAGATTCATGTATACAAAATCAAACAAATTTCTCTTTCTCCTCCAAAATGTAAAAAGTTTTCACAGGGCCCAATCTCAACAACAACCAACAGCATGCTTCTCTGTTTTATTTTTTTCTGACAAGTGATTTTAGGTTGCTAAGCATACAACTTTTTACCACTATTCCACATTTATGCTCTGGATGCAGGCAAACACTGTTAAAGCATTTATATAAAACCTCAGTTGTAAAGGGATGAGGTATCCAAAAGTACTATTACTTTTACAGCTGGAGGCTGCTAAACTTCATTAAATTTGTACCCAGATACCGTAGCTTTCAAAGGAAGCTACTGATTCTCTTACTCTCTTTGTGTTTGACTACTGACTGCAGCAGTAGTCATGTCTTCGTATCTCTCTCCTGCTCATTCATGCTATTCTACCATCTCACTCCTGTTCATTCATGCTATCCCACCATTATTTTATTCTTCCTCTTCTTCCCCATAAGTGTAGTCTAGGCTTCTAAAATCTATCAGCCTATCAAGAAGAAAGCCATTTTTCATGGTATTTTCCAAGTTACTTTAACAGTCTTTTGGCACTTAGTGGAACTATGAGACTTTTATGATATCAGTATTATGAAAATTCAAATGGTGTTAGTCATCACTACTAAGAACTTCTTCCTGAAATAAAATAAAGCTTAACAGATATTTTCCAGTTTGAAAAAGGAATGCTGATTAACAATAGACTTTAGATATTAGTGGTCTACTCCCAAAATGAATGGGAATATCAAACTGAGAATGAAGTCTGCCTGACAGTTTAATTCTGCCAATCACACCTGATGACTTTGCTCTCCATTCAGCACAGACCTCACTTGTTTCATTTCACTATTAGTAGCTGTCCTTACGTATCCTGAATACTACATCAGTAATATTGTCCCCAGTGTTATGACCTGGCACCAGCCCTATCAAACAATTCCATGTGTTAAAACCCTATTCAATTACATTTACTCATTCTGTGATAATTACAGATGGGGGGGAAATGGGCAAAACCAGCCCATCTATTACCAAGTGCTGTGCACATGCCTGTCATCTCCCCTTTAGATGTACAGGCCTGCATTGCCAATTTATAAAAGGCATGCTCTACTGATGCTTCCAATGGCTTGCTTTCATTAGGTGACAGATCTAGTGTAGTGCTGCTGAAAATAATGAGAAAAGAGAACCATGATTGCAGTTGCCTTTGAGTAAGACTTTTTGAACTTATAAATATTTTGGGCCACTCTTTAATAGAAAGATTTTGTCATTACTAGCTCCCTGTCCATCCATAGGACACAGACTTCACTCTCCACTTACATAGCACAGCTGGGTCTACTTTAATTCTTTACCTGGAAAAATCTACCTATGTTTAGTATCTGTTAGTGCAAATAAGCAGTTGGAAAGAAGAAACAACCCCACTTCAGCTGTGCAAGTCATGTGTGTTAGTGGCCCCACAATACGTTTAAGAAAATGCCTGAAATGAGATCTTGCCTTTGCCAGAAGGAACATTCTTGTATGTAGGATGGACCTAATTAGTCCTAATTATCCAATTCCCTATGCAGACTGCCTGATTCTTCCCATTATCTTTCTGTTTATTTAAAATATTGACTATCAGTAGTCTTCTTGTGGATATTTCCTGTACCAAAGACATTGATTAAAAATAAGGGAAGAAATCACAGAACATATACTCCAGGGTCGGAAGGTACCTACAGAAGTAGGAAGAAATGTGGTTGCATGTGGCAACCTTTATTTGGAAAGTTTTGAGATTTTAACAGAACCCTGTACCAAACACAGGGCCTTTAAAAGCAGTCTGCCAGTATTATTTCACATCTCAAAAGTCATGCTGCTGTTTCATACATATGTTGCAAACCTATACATTATTAACCATAATGATATAGAGAACAAAATTTAGTATTAATCATGGCAGACATCTGTAGGAAATTAAATTTGAAAACCCAGGTATTAGCCTAAGATATTTCCTCAAAAAGTTCTCCAAACAAGGAACAGCCATTTACTGCATGATTTATACAATGGATAAAATAATATTAATAATAATGAGCCACTGTCAAATAGTAGAAACTCCAGCAAATTGGCCATCAGCAACTCGAAGCAAAAGAATAATTAGCAAAAATAATTAATATCGTCTCCCAAAATTATCCCCTAAGCACCATGTAGGATTACCAGTATATGTACACTGACAGCCTGAAAAATCATATTAAATAAATAACCAGATGTTGGCATGTTAAATGATAAAATTGGACTAACTGAATCTCCATTCAATGGACCAATTTAGCCGATTTAATCTCATTTGAATAAATTCATGTGAATTTGATCATTGGTCACTGTTTATATTAAAAAAAAAAAAAAAAGAATAGAATAATGAGAAACAATAAAATACAATTATATATGTTAAAAAACATCTATCATTTGAAAAACATCTATTTTTAGAGCATATAGCAATATCTTCCACGTCATATAAATTCCATAGTGGCTTGTGAAGATATTACAAATTAATTTTCCTTTGCATTTCCCTCCCCTAGTGTATTTTTTTTAACCAAATGAAAACATTTTTGATGTATAAAAACTGGATAGTTAAAAAAAAAAAAGGCAGCATATACCCTTTGAGACACATCAACAGTTTCCTATATCAAGTAAAGCAATAATACTGGCATGAATTTTAATAGATGTTGATTCAATAAACAGCAGCATCCCAAATTGTGGATGCAATGCCACAACTGCAAAATTAAGAACTAGATGTGAAATTCTCTTTTGAATTTCCACATATTAAGCCTATGGAACACTGTTCAGAGATATCAGAATGGTGAAACTGTGCCTAGTGAAATCTGAACTTCAAATAAGAGTTGAGCCATTTCAATTGCTTAGAGCTCTAAGGCATCCCCACAGTCTATCCACTTTCAGCTCAGAAAAATAAATGCCGGCCCCAATGTGAGAAAAGACGGAAATGAAATACAAAGCAATAATTTTGTATTCTAGATCAAATACACTGATTATTACTCTAAGCTGCCATTTGACAGCTTAATGTAGATGCTCAAGATTTAGAAAAGTCTTTTCCTGGGGGTCCACAGTCACAGGATTTTTCCTGGCAAGGAAACTCTTATCTTTTGGCTCTTTCTGCTGCTGTCGGGCACTTCTTGCTCTACAATTTTCTCTCTTTTCTTGTATAACAGACATTATCTGAACTATGGTGACCTAGTTTGCAGAAACAATCCAGAAAAAAAATAAAAAATAAAAAATAAAAAGAACCATTTGGGGAGGTGATAGGGCTTAATTTCTTTTCAGCGTAGCTTTTTAAACCATTCCCTTGTGGTGCCAGAGAAATGCCAGTGGCAGCAATGGGGAAAGTAATGCAAGAATGAGTGTGAAGGAAGGAGAACAGTAAGCTACACATGAAGCCAGTGGATAAGCTGTATGCACAACTGTTATTCCTCAAATTCTGACAAAGCAGAAGGAGGTGTTGCCCAGCAAACTAGTAGGAGATAGTTTAGACCAGACAAAAGAACATACTTCTTCATACAGAAGATGCTAAATGGCTGAAATTTATTGCCATGGTAGGTTGTGGTGGCAAGCAGTATCAGCAGTCTCCAAAAAGAACCTGTCCAACAGAACTGGCAGGTCAGCCCAACAGTCCTAGTGATGTTGGTGATAGTCTCTAGTCCTAGTCCAACTGGTGATGCTAGGAAGGCACTGGACCACAGCAAGTGGCCAGGTTCACCTGCCTTCTCCTCCTGCCTCCTGAACACCTTCTCCTACTGACACCATCAGAAGAGCATTTTGGCACTTCCTGCTGGTCACATGCCCATCATCAGGAGAGAAAGCTCTAGGCACCAAGGGGCACCACATGTCCAACACAGCAATCCCACTTCCTCATCCTGCCTTACAGCACTTGTTACGGGACTGAATTACTCTTTAACATTGCCAATTCTGACAGAATGCTCGAATTATTTGAGGTGTGAAGAAAGTAACAGAAAACAAAGATGGCTAATTTATAGATATATTCTTTTTAACATCAAAAATAAAACTACAGCTGGCTTTTTTTATTTTTTTTCCCCTCAAATTTGAGAGGCTAGCATGACTGTGCGATTCAGTAAGTAAGTGGGTTGCACGTGCTTTCTGGGAGCAGCATATGCTACCAGAGGGTAAGTTTTAAATGACACATTTCTATCAATTACTAAATTGAAGCTGCCTTTGAAACAACTGATCTGCTAAATCTCACATTTGAATCATTATGCAATTCTAGTTTATAAAAATGAACTATTATCTTGTTCTAAATTTTGTCCTAAGAGCACATCAATAAACAGACCTAATGCTCACTTTCACATGCTCATTCAAAAACATTCTCCCAAATTCTTTCCATCTACAAATACAGGAGAAATGTCAAGCCTTCTTTTCTGAGGATACTTTTCTCAGTCTTCTAGAAATACTCAGAAATGTTAACACTATTTTTCTAATGCATGGTTATTATTGTTCTTGCTTAGAATGAATGATTTCTCACTTTTTTTAAAGGCCAGTTATTTGCCAAAGGTAACCAGAATATGAAAAGATTAAACATTAAAAAAAAAAAAAAAAAAAAAAAAGGACTATGAAATCTGCTTATAAGAGCTCTTAATACATTTTTCCCTACTTAGCATATCTATGGGATTCTCAAAGATGACAGGAGCTGAACATAATGATTGAAAGCCAAAGGTGTAACACAGGTCTGCACTGCAGAACTCACATCAAAAAACAAACAAACAAACAAACAAAACCATATTTTATTCTCACATAAAGGAGAAAGAAAGAGTTACTACTCATTTGATTAATATATTTTTCTTACAAGCCCTACTGCCCAACATATCTAGCACGTAAAAACAGGCTTATTTTTTTTTCTTAAAGTGTATCACACATTAATTGTCTGCATGTTTTTCAATTTACAGTATATTACAGAAGTGAAAATCCTAAAACCCAATTTCTATTCAGCGCAACAGTAGCATGCTAAATTATGTTTTCTTGCTATAATTGAGTCCTTTGACAATAATGAAATCTTTAATAGAATTTTACAACTATTAGGAGCACTCAGCCCAGCAATATGAGCTTAGCTCAGACAGAACAACCTACAGGTTACACAAACAGGAATTCCAAGACCGTAGTTTCTTTGTTTTCTGGAGTCTCTGGGCATTGAATATGCCCACCAAAAGTTGTGTTTTCCTCATTCCTCCTTCCTCACTGGTTTTTAAAGAGACTGTCTCCAAATCTGTATACCTCAAGTACTCTGCCAGAGGTTAAGAATTATTTCTGTGGCTAATCCTTGTCACCATTTTAGAGAGTGCACCTCTTGCATGAATTGCATCATGTAAATTTCTATGAAACCATAGAAACTCTGACAATCAAACTGTCATAAATAGCACTCATGAGATGGAAGTCATCACCACAAATAATAGATGAACAGATGAACCTTCTTTATGTAGATATTTTCCTCTACCCTGTCACTGTGTTGCTGAGAATTGCGGTGCTCAAGAAAGCATGTTGTGAAACAGTGAAGCTGAAAGACAAAGCCTAGAAAATACAACTGAAGCAGGTGATATTCTTTTATGTAATAAGGTGAATCCACATAGAAAAATGCAACTCCATTACTTTATTTCCCAAGACAAGAGCAACATCGATAACTGCATAGTAGAAATGGAAACTTTCATATCTTTTTTCCATATCCTTTAGTCTGCTGGGCCAAAATAAAGAAATAGCAGCGAAAAAAGTTATTAGCAAATTCAGACACATGACTGCCTATACAGCATATCAGCTGATTCAGTTGCACTGTTTTCCCACAAAATTCAAAAAATGAACAACAAGATACTAAATTATAATCTCACATAGTCAAAGAAATGCCAGAAACTATAAGTTCATTTTCACCACCATGTTTAATAATTATGTTCAAAAATGTTTGAAAAGATTCAATGTCAAACACTGAAATAAAGTAAGGTTTTTTTATCAACAAATTACCCACAAAACTGCCTCAGATGGTTTCAGACTTCTGGTTCCTTTTAAATCACTAACAAAACGTGTTAACAATCTGACAGAGTTAACTGGTATAAAACCAAATATTTTCAAAAGTTTTATAATGTTCTGGGAAATTTCTCAATAAATGCAAGAGCACTGATTTCTGATTCAGTGGCCAAAACCTGTTCTTGCTGAGCTCTACAGGCAAGTTATTCAATTTCCATCAATGCAGTAATTTTGAGTACCAAAGGAACTTATACCAATATAACTGGAATTAGAAAAACTTTGGTCAATAGCATGTCTTTAAACCTGTATTGATGTAACAGGATTAGAATGTGATCCTAGGGAACATGATCACTCCAGCCATCTTTTTTAAAAATAAATAAGTATCCTACATAATGTTAAAAGCCTGAATCCAACACCATCTGAAAGGAGTGTAGTATATTTTACCACCCATTTTCTTCTAACTCTCCTGTCCACTCAGGAATCTGATTTTTAAAAGATGACTGGTAATAAATCTCTGCTGAAATAGGATCTCCTGCCATGGTAATCCTTCTCCCAGGAGATTATATGAACAATGCCAGAAAGCAGTATCCTGCATATCTAAACACAAAACAGTGAAGCCAGTGGTAACCTATGCCTTCACTTCTTGTGATTCACAAAGCTGAATCAGTTCATATCTTGTTATTAAATTATACATGTAAATCTACAGCTGAAGATGCCAACATGATCCATGTAATTGATTTATATTTATCATCCACTTGCCATGGGGATTGCTCTGTGAAATTACCATCCGCATCAGAGGACCACAATTTTCCACTGCAAGTGGGGCAGACGCTACTTACCAGGACCCTCCAGGCACCCAGACACTTCTCTACTGGACTGTCAGTGGGACCTGCCACCAACCCTGCTCTCCTCACCCAGCTCAGGTGTCCCAGTGGTGAGGGCCCTGCCTTGGGGCTACCCCCAGCTCACCTGCCCTCAGGGAACAGCCCCAGAGACCACTAGGGCAATATGGAGTTCGCCAAGCTACTGGTATAATCTGTTTGGACGCTAACTTGCAAGATATTTGACTGTTGCTAATAAAATTCATATTATGTTTCACAGTATCAACGTGGCTTTTCTATATGTTTAAGCATCTTAGGAGAAAGGAAGTATACAATATTTTTGCAATCTTTGATTTGTTAAAATGTGCTTTTCATCCTCACTTTTCATAAAACATTGCTGAAGTATATGACAGTAAAACATCATATTTAAGGCTTTTGAAACTGCAAGAGATTTTTAGTAATTTTCACATAAGTCCAATACTAAATGATACTGTAAGCTATTGGTGACCTTTTGCAAACGTGCATTAAGTTTTGCATGCAAATTGCAAAGAAGTTATCAAAAATATTACTTAAAATATCTTTGTAAATGTATGTTAATAGTTTAAGAACATTTATATTCTAGCATCTAAACAACTTTTATTATGCTGAAGCTTTAGTGAAATAAAATGTTTTAAGATTTGTCAAACTTGGCAACTCATGACACTTTCACATATTACAGATTTTTAATATCATCTTAAAGCCAAAGCTAATAAAGGCCATACAGTCAGTATAAACGTTTATTCCAGAACAAAATAAATTTAATTCAATCAAAAACACCAATTTCATAAAATTTACCAGAAACTGAAGGAGAAGGGAGAATACAGACATGAGAGTTCAAGTCAGAGGTCACTGTGCTTTCTACAAATACCCCCAAGACCCACTGTGGTTCTTCATGCACCTTCATGGAAGACAGTGTTGGGATCAATTTTTTGAAGACACTTGTTTCAACTTCCCAAAATGACTTCTCAGTGCAATCAGACCCAAAGTGATCAATCTGCAGTACTGTCTATGGACAACACCTCATGGTGAAAGTAAAAATTCTGTATCCACAGGAAAGATCAAGGGTTAACAAAACAAAGGGAACACCATACAGAGGATTTACTTATATACTGCAATTGCTTACATTTTTGGGGAGGAAAGAACTGAAGCATCCCCATTTCTACTCACTGACGAAGGAATTAATATAAGATTCCAGGAAAAGTTGTTTTACAGTCTACTGATGTTGTCACAGATGGTGTGAATACCTTAGGACTTTCTTTACAAACAGGCTTATCTAGAATGCCAGGGACTGCAAAAAAAAAAAATAAGATTTAATAGGCTTTTAAAAACAGTCATTTTTAGTCATATTTTGTGGCAACGGTGAAGGGCATGTCCAGAAACCAGATACTTAGTTGTCCTTTATTGCCTTTCTAGGTATGAAGAGTGTTCTACAGGACTGGGGAAGGACATCATCCTACTAAGCTGTAACAATTGCACTGATATCTATTACCATTTTTAAAAACTCATATAGCTTTATTTCCCTTCAATTCAATAAGAGTAAAGATTGTTTGAATCTCAGTTAGAACTGAGAAACACAGAGATGGTAGAAAGCGCCTGAATTGAGACAATATACTTTCTCAGGTCATGCAACATTTTCTTGTTGCTTAAAATCCCAGGCCACAATAATGAACCAATCTACATGCCACAGTTCCCATCATAGGAACCAAACCATGTAGATCTGAAATGGCAGGAGTGTTAAGTCTCCGACATTTAAGGAAGGAAGAATGAGTCCCTTCTAATCCTCTCTTCTACTTTGGTACTGGCTGTGTCCTGTTGTAGGAAAGAAGTTAAGGCTGTGGATGTTGTCTACCCACACTTCAGAAAAGCCCTTGACATACATTCTCATAGCATTCTCTTAACTGACTGCTTATGACTTGGGTGCGCACTTAACTGGGTAAAAAACTGTCCAGAGGGCCAGGCCCAAATTATTGTGGTGAATGGAGTTAAATCCAGTTTGTGACTGGTCACAAATGGTGTCCCCCAGGGCACAATATGAGGGGCAGTTCTTTTCACAGAATCACAGAATTGTAGGGGTTGTAATGGACCTTGAAAGATCCAACTCCCCTGCCAAAGCAGGTTCCTTAGAGCAGGCTGCCCAAGTAGGCATCCAGACGGGCCTTGAATGTCTCCAGAGGAGACTCCATAACCTCCCTGGGCAGCCTGTTCTAGTGCTCACTGTGAAGAAATTCTTTCTCATGTTGGTGTAGAACTTCCTGTGCTCCATCTTGTGGCCATTACCACTTTTCCTGTCCCCACAAACCACTGAAAAGAGGTTGGCCAAATCCCTCTGTCTCCCACACCTCAGGTATTTATACACATTGATGAGATCCCATCTCAGTCTTCTTTTCTCCAGGCTGAACAGACCCAGGTCTCTCAGCCTTTCTTCATAGGGAAGATGCTCCCATGCCCCGTATCATCTTTGTGGCCCTCCACTGGTCTCTTTCCAGATCCCTGTCTTTTTTGTACCGGGGAGCCCAGAACTGGACACAGTACTCCAGGTGAGGCCTGACCAGGGCAGAGTAGAGGGGGAGGATCACCTCCCTTGACCCGCTGGCCACGCTCCTTTTAATGCACGCCAGGATGCCATTGGCCCTCTTGGCCACAAGGGCACAGTGCTGGCTCATGGTCAACCTGTCATCCACCAGGACCCCCAGGTCCTTCTCCTCAGAGCTCCTCTCCAGCAGGTCGTCCCCCAGCCTGTACTGATACTTCAGGTTGTTCCTTCCCAGGTGCAGGACTCTACACTTCCTCTTATTAAACCTCATTTGGTTTCTTCCTGCCCATCTCTCCAGCCGGTCCAGGTCTCGCTGAATGGCAGCACAGCCTTCTAGCATGTCAGCTACTCCTCCCAGCTTTGTGTCATCGGCGTACTTGCTGAGGGCAGACACTATTCCCTCACCCTCATCAAGGTTGTCAATGAAGATGTTGAACAAGACCGGACCCAGCACTGACCCCTGGGGAACACCGCTAGTCACAGGCCTGCAGCCAGACTCTGCTCTGCCGATCACCATCCTCTGAGCTCAGCCAGTCAGCCAGTTCTCCACCCACCTTACTGTCCACTCCTCTATCCCACACTTTCTCAGGTTTGCTAGCAGGATGTCATGGGAGACAGTATCAAAAGCCTTGCTAAAGCCAACGTAGATGACATCCACTGCTCTCCCCCCATCTACTCAGCTGGTGATGCCATCATAGAAGGCAACAAGGTTGGTCAAGCACAACTTCCCCTCTTCCCCTTGGTGAATCCATGCTGACTACTACTCATAACATTCTTCTCTTCCAATTGCTTGGAGATGGCATCCAGAACAAGCTGTTCCAACACCTTTCCAAGGACAGAGAGGTGAGACTGACTGGCCTGTAGTTTCCCTGATCCTCCTTCCTGCCCTTCTTGAAGACTGGAGTAACATTGGCTATCCTCCAGTCTTCAGGCACCTCTCTTGTTCTCCAGGACCTTTCAAAGATGATAGAGAGTGGTTCGGCTTTCATCTCTGCCAGCTCCCTTAGCACATGTGGATGCATCCCATTGGGACCCATGGATTTGTGTGTGTTGAGCCCACTCAGATGCTCCCAAACCACTCCCTTGTCAAACAGGGGGGAGCCCTCCATTTCCCAGACCCTTTGCCCTCTTACCAGGGTCGAGGAGTCCCATGGGGGAGTCCTTGAAGCAAAGACTGAAGCAAAGAAAGCATTCAGTATCTCCACCTTCTCAGCATCTCCTGTTACCAGGACACCCCCCTTGTTCAGCAAGGGACCCACACTATCCCTAGGAAAAGGAGCTGGGGGTACTGGTAAACAGCTGGCTGAACCTCAGCCAGCAGCATGCCCAGGTGGCCACAAAGGCCAATGTCAGCCTAGCTTGTATCCGAAATAGCGTGGCCTGCAGGACTAGAGAAGTGACTGTCTGCCATACTCAGCTCTGGTGAGGCCATACATTGAGGACTGTGCTTAGTTGTGGGCCCGTCACTACAAAGACATCAAGGCACTAGAGCCTGTCCAAAAGTGCCTTAAGAACAAATCTTAAAGGAGCAGTTGAGGGAACTGGAATTATTTAGCCCTCACTACACCTCCTCAAAGGAGGTTGTAGGGAGGTTGGGGGGGAGGGTCAATCTCTTCTCATAAGCAACAAGTGATAGGCCTCAAGATGCATCAGGGGATGTTTAGGTTGGATATTAGGATATTTCTTCATTGAAAAGGGCATCAGAACAAGCTGCTCAGGGAAATGGTTGAATCACCATTCCTGAAACTATTCAAAAGATGTGTAGATGTGGTGCTTTAATGCTGGAAGGTTTAATGCTAGGTTAACAGATGGAACTGGTGATCTTAGAGGTTTTTTCCAACCTAAATGATTTTATGATTCTCAGTGCAAGAAGTGTCAGTATGACTGGAAGGAAGCAGAACAAAGTGGAAAGAAGTCCTGTTAGTCACCCTTTCCTTCCACCTCCAATTTCTTCTTCCTTTAAATCCATACTTCCCTTTTGTCTTAAGAATTGAGAAATTTCTTTGATTGCTTTTAAAGCAAAAGTGACAAGGAAAGCCTGATTTTTTCTGCAAAGTTGGCCTGAATTTGATACAAAGTAGGCTTACTGACAGCATCACAAGACAATGGGATTTTTTCAATTTACAGCCTATATATCTTTAAACATACCAAAATGACACTGTACTGCAGCAGTGAATAGTGAGTAGGAAACATCTGACATTCTAGGGCTACTAAGATGGTGAAGGGCCTAGAGGGGAAGACATATGAGGAGTGGCTGATGTCACTTGGCCTATTCAGCCTGGAAAAGAGGAGGCTGAGGGGAGACCTCATTGTGGTCTACAGCATCCTCAGGAAGGGGACTGGAGGAGCAGGTGCCAATCTGCTCTCTTTAGTGACCAGTGATAGGACCCAAGGGAATGGTGTCAAGCTGCAATGGGGGAGGTTCAGGCTGGATATCAGGAAAAGGTTCTTCACAGAGAGGGTTGTCACATACTAGAACAGACTCCCCAGGGACACAGTCATGGCACCAGGCCTGTCAGAGTCTAAGAAGCATTTGAACTGTGCTCTTAGTCTCATGTTCTTAATTTCTGAGTGGAGCCAGGAGTTGGACTCAATCCTTCTGGGTCCCTTTGAACTCAGGATATTCTATGATTCCAATGCCAAGGTAAGTAACTGTGAGAGAAAATCATGGTGGTCATTACAGTAAGCAATATCCTCAACAACCCATGGATGGAAAAATTACGGAATAAACTACTTTCAGATATATAACAGTCTGGAAGGCAAGACACAATTTTCACCCAACCAGTAGATGCAGATCATCCTAAAAATGCAGGTTGGAAAGAACCTCATGAAGTCTAACCCCCCAGCTAAGATCAACAAAAAACAACCATAGTTATGAAAAGAAATTGAGAAAACACAGCATTTAGAATTGGGTTTAGAAAATGCTCTATTCCACAGAACTAAATTAGCAAAAGAAATGTAAAATTTGTCTTGCTAATTGAATCAGGAACTAATACTTCCACCCTACTTTCATACTATACCAGGCAAATACATCTTTATCTCAGTAACCAGTTAATGATGAGCATGCATAAAAGCAGTGTGCACTGCACCGTGCATCTTCAGCAGAAGCAAACGAGAAGTAGATCTGACTCTTCCTTGAAGTGCCAGAGCCAGCTAAACAGAATGTGGCAACCCTATTGGAAATAACGTTTCTGCTGTTTGGTATTTACTCATGGATTTCTAGATGAGACTGTTTCTGAATTCAGACATAGTACCTACTGGGTAACTGAAATTAAATTAAAGCAATCCAATGATTAAGGGAAAAATTATTTTTAAAAACAAAAGCTTAAATCAGGAAGATCCACCCATAGACAACAGCACTTAAAACACACTCCAAGCTTAACTGAATGTGTTGAGGCAGTTAGTGCTTCAGTTTCTTCATTATGCTTCTATTCATTTGAGTTCTGAAATATGGTAAGTGTAAATACACTGGCTTTACTACTGGTATCTTTCCGAAAGCTTCACTCATTCATTGAAGGATTCCCTACTGCTACTTGACAATGCCCTTTAAAGCCAGATCAAAAGTAAATGTAAATTCCATTATTTTTTAATGCAAACTCTTGATAAAGTTGAGGAAAAACACTCAAGGTTTTTCAATATAAACATCTGTTAAGCACCTTTTCACAGAATCACAGAATTTCTAGGTTGGAAGAGACCTCAAGATCATCGAGTCCAACCTCTGACCTAACACTAACAAGTCCTTCACTAAACTATATCACTAAGCTCTACATCTAAACGTCTTTTAAAGACTTCCAGGGATGGTGACTCCACCACTTCCCTGGGCAGCCTGTTCCAATGTCTAACAACCCTTTCGGTAAAGAAGTTCTTCCTAAGATCCAACCTAAACCTCCCCTGGTACAACTTTAGCCCATTCCCCCTCGTCCTGTCACCAGGCATGTGGGAGAACAGACCAACCCCCACCTCACTACAGCCTCCTTTAAGGTACCTGTAGAGAGCGAGATAAGGTCGCCCCTGAGCCTCCTTTTCTCCAGGCTGAACAAGCCCAGCTCCCTCAGCCGTTCCTTGTAAGACTTGTTCTCCAGACCCCTCACCAGCTTGGTTGCCCTTCTCTAGGCTTGCTCGAGCACCTCCATGCCCTTCTTGTAACGAGGGGCCCAAAACTGAACACAGTACTCATCTTTTCTACACAGTACTTTTCTATTCCTCAAAAATAATGAAACTGGAAACAAACATTTTGCAGATTTGTTTCTTTAATATATGTCCAATCTCAACTGGATGCAACATCATAGCAAAATTAGAATGCTTATTTTAGTGTCCAAAGCAGTTATTGAGAAAGTAAAAGGTTAAGGGAAAAACAAACAAACAAACAAAAAAAAGCCCACAAAAAAGTCCACACACTTGAAATTTTTATTTATTTTTATTTTTTATTGAATTCCCAAAAGATATTAAATTCAAGGTAGTATCAGTAGAAACACAAAATAGAAAACACAAAGAAAATAGAAAATTTTAAGGATTATTACTTTCTACCAAATGAATGATTATTACAGTATACACTAGAACTGCTATTTTAAACATGAAAGCATAATCCTGGCATAAAGCCAGCAAAATACAACCACTGTTTACAAACAAAATAAAATGCAAAAAGCCTATAATCTTTTTATTTGAAATGAGGATCCAGACAACATGTCTATATAGAAATGACTAAAAATTTATCTGCCATTTTATTCTGAAGACTAGGCAGAGATATTTGTTATTTGTTGTTGCTCTTGGTAAAAAATCTCCAGTGAATGATCACATTGAAGAGGGTCAACCTCTACTGTAGCACAGCCATATGCATCCACAGTTGAGGAACTTAGCTGCTTTGTTATCTAGCAGTAATACAAAATAAATTTCATCACTGAAAAAAGGTTAACATGAAGAATATAAGCCTTCTAGATATTCATATTAAATGGCAAAATATGTAACTGAACTTCAGAAAATCTCCATCCTAACATTTTATTGCAATGCACTTATAGAACGTTCCTTATGATCAGTACTTGGTCAAGGTCTACAAAAATAATGTTACGACAAGTGGTCCTTTCACTAAACCCAATTGCTGGTACGTTCTTCAGAGTACAATGTCTTTTCATACTCAAACTCCCGTACCCAGGAAACAGAATTAAAACTACCTCAAATTACACATATTTTGTGATTATAAAGCATTTTGAAGTCTGTAAATCAGAAGAACCATTTCAATGTAATGTAGCAATAGCATGACTATGGTAGAGAAAGTGTGAATACCCCAACTAATAATAATAAAAAAAATGTTATAAGAATGAAATAAACAGTTTCCAATAGTTATGCAACTTCATTTGCAGACTGCATGTAAGATTCTTAATTAAGGTCTAGTTCTCCTTCCAGAGAATACAGAGACCATCTATGTTAGAAAAGGAAATATAAGCAGTCCACAGAGTGAAACTATAAACACTGTGGTCCCTGCAACTACAAGACACACCTTTCAGGTGATTTACTTCTAACCTGGTCCTGCAACTGAAATACCATACAGCAGCTGAAAAATACAGAGAAGTGTGCTTCCAGAGCACATCTTCCACTTTCTTCTTCCCTGAGAGGAAATCATGTTATAACTGTTCAATGATGCAAAACAAAAAAAGTCATAGCTGTTAAAAGACAGATCTGCTTCAAACACATTCCCACCATATTTTGTTGATGATTAATAGGTGAAATTTCAGAATGAACATATTGAAACCTTATAAAATCTACAAGCAAGTAAAAATGGTGCCTTTATTTATTGACTTCTGCAGGCCTTTAAATGGAACTCATATCTGTGAGAAATGAGCTGATACACACCTTGACAAAATTTATCTAAAATTATAGGAACTGAATCCTGATGTTTTCTTAAGAACAAAAACTTCATCCTTAAACTAGAAGTGAGAAGTTAATAATAAACAACAGATAATAACAACAACAATAACAAAAAAAACCTACAAGTCTTTCTATGGTCCTTTCTCATACTATGCTTTCTTATACTGTTTTTTAATAAAATATTGAAGTTTGGAATTTTGATACAATGATGTGAAAGTTACACATCTTTCTCTGTCTAAACACCTAAGAAAAACAGATCACCGAGAACCAAATTATCAATACATACACACAAATTCAGACAGCTGAGGCTGAAAATGCTGAAATGCCATTGCACTGACCGCATTTAATCTGGTCCATGGCCTACAGATTTTCTAACCCATATTTGAGAAAAACAGATATAATATGTAAGCACTATCAGTTTACTTAACAGACCAGATATCGGTAAAGTATTAAAAAATGTTTCAAGTCAGCTTCCTAAATCATAGTTTATCACATTTATAAATGTAGCTGAGCACATGAATATTACCTAAGGTCTGAAATGTTTACAACACAAAAAACAAAAAACAAAAAAACAAAAAAACAAAAAAAAAAAAAAAAAACATTTAGAAAACATGCTGTGTAATTTATGATTTAGGTCAGAGGTTGGACTCGATGATCTTGAGGTCTCTTCCAACCTAGAAATTCTGTGATTCTGTGATTCTGTGATTTTTATTATTTTTTTTTTTTTTTGCAATTACAAGTTAAAACCTGTTCTAAACTTTAAGACAATCAAAAATTGAAGTTTCCTATACTAAGAAATTCCTATCCATTTCACCACGTAACAACTTTTACTCTTAACAAGTTAACCTTAAAAACACAAAAAACTGGACAGTATGATTATTACTTGTCAGAGTAGCTCTGAAACGATTCAGGTTAAGACTACCATACAAAAGCTAAATTCCCAAATCCTGAATCCTTAAAAGCAAGAGAGTAATTCAAATAGAAATTTAGCTGAGAACTAGCTTTCAATTCCCAATCCATTCAATTTTGCCAATAGTGAGTTTAGACAATTTCCTTCAGTTATGTAGTCTTGCCTCTATATATAATTATACTTCAGTTTGTTCATAATAAAGAAAAATACTCAACTATGTACATATCTGATTTTCAATCATACAAAAATATAAAATCTACTGTACTCTCAAATAACAATTTTCACTGTTATCTGTGAAAATAAGATTTTTCACAAATGAAACAGTGCCATCTTGTGTATTACGGACTTTCTTGTCAGAATAAGAATATTTTTTACCAGGGATATTCATTGGATTTTTTTGTGTGTGTGTGTTTGTTTTTGATCTTTCCTAAGAATGATACAAAGTGTTGTACATAACGTTTGAATTTTACTGAGCAAAACAGTAACTCAAGTCATTCACAAAGCTCTGTTAAAATAATTTAATATCTTCTATTACAAGAAGCAAAATGAAAGCCAATTTTCAAACAAAAAGCTACAGAAAGTTAGATGTAGTTTTCCACAAACATGTTTTACTCATATCATCTTATACCGCAGTCCCTCTGTACAATGGTTGCAACCAAGTTTTAAATAAGTTTTTAAAATATAATTTATATAGGCTTAATCTACGTCTGTCCAATGTCCCTGTGCACCTTTGTTCTCATCAAATACCTCTATGAATATTGATGGCCATCATTAAAATGAACAACATAGTTAGCTTGCAAAGTTTTCTTTATAGCTTATGGATACCAAAAGCAATTATTTTTCTAGGCGACCAGAAATAATAGATACTATTGCATTCTATTACCATATAAGAAAGAGTAACACATTTAATAAATAGTGCACAGTTGCATTAATTTGAATGCTAAAATAAAACTAAATCAACCCCAAACCAAAACAAGTATACTCTGCTTAACACACATGAGTAAGGATACAGAGTAATTAACAACTGTAGAGCAGCTCTTACTCTTATTTTTGTAATTTAAAAACTGTGACGATACATACTGCCTATAATTTGATAGACACGATCAAAATGGTTGTTTAATCAGCTAATTCAAAGCTTTCTGCATTCATAAAATTAATTCCTGATGATTATCTCTAGATTTGCTCTGAAAAGAAGACTGAAGGATGCTGCTGCTTATAGTACAACAAACTCAGTACCAATAATAATAATAAAAAAAAAGAAAGAAAATAATATTCCTTGACCATTTCTGAAGTAATCTCTATTTCTATAATTTTTAAAAATTTCAGTATGCCCCAGCCGTTTCCTAAGGTGACACAAATATTACAAAGCTTTTAAAACATAAATAGATATTTCCTGAAATCACATATGAACACAATCAATTATACAGCCTCATACTTAAAGGAAGAAAGAAAAGAGTAGCAGCTGAGAGGAAGATTTCTTGGGAATAAAACATGAGACAAACGGCAAGACTGAATGTCAAGATTTGATATGTACCAGAAAGGCAATTACGAACTGAATGATGTTTACATTAGGAAATAAAAACTCTATCACAGACATCATCTCCAGAGTACTTCATGACACTCTTTTAACTTGCTGTGCTGAAATTAATAGAAAGGCAACTCTAAGATAAGAATACTTATAAAATCTGTATCTCAGGGATGTATCATTTGACATTACAAAGTAAGGAGCTATGCAGATAGATAGGAAAAAAAAAGATAGAGACATAAATACACTATATATCAACTCACTCAACCTTGCACACACAAGAAATACTTACAGAAGTCAAGTTGCCTGCACTTTTTGATAACTAAGGACCATTTTAGGCAAGTTAAGTCATGAGTCAAATCACTCCAACTATGATCCTAATTTGCTATTTGACTCTAAGGATTAACAAATACTGTTATTGTGAAATATTGTGAGCAATATCACAATCTGCATGCCTACTTGCTAACAATGAGGGAAGGTAGAATCCAGAAATGCACGTGGTAAATCATACACATTTTTAACATGCAATAGGAAAAAAAAAATCATTACAAACATTTTGATTTATAGTCTCCCAATGTTATCAAATGCTCTTCTTACGTAAAAGAGTTTGATATGAAATTGCATTTTAAATGCATTTAAAAGTTTTAAATACATTGCAAAGGATTTACTTTGAATGTTACTGTTTGGAAGGTACAGAAACAAGAGTAATTCAATTATTTGATATCTTCAATGATTGACTTGACAAACATCAATCATAAATTAGACAGAGAATAGGCACTACTCTGCTAGCATGTACTGACTGTATTGAGATTTCAGTTCAGCTAACAAGAGAGTTCCATGTTATGAATCTAATGTGTAATGTTTTCTGTATTGGCTGCAAAATAAGACACCATCACACTAACAAAAATATTTTAAGCTTAAAAAAGTATGCACATGCAACAAGGTACTAAAAACATGACATTCTAATACTTGCCAACCCATTCTTTGGTAGAGGTTTTTGACCTTGCTATCTTTTATTTACTCAAAATTAAAGAACAATGAAAAAATGCACCATTTGCTAGTTACCTGCTTTTTATATTTTATTATTTATTATTTTTATAATAGTCATGTACAAGTGGACAGACTCCAAGGGCAGGTCACATTCAAACCTAGTAATCCTGAACCTGGAATACTTGCTATTTAATTTGCTACACTATTATTAACCAAATAGTATCAGCCATCCTCCTGAAATAAATCCGAAGTATTAAAATAGATGCACAAGGCCTCAAGAGCTGGTTGCATCTTTTTTATTAAATAATTTCCTTTCCTGTTTGTCTGTCATGTAGCAAAGCCTGCTGGCAGTATAACTTAACTTTGCTGTAAAAGAAATTTTTGTATTCTTACATTTTCCATGATCTTTTGCTAGTAATACTTATGTAAATCATTCACATCGTTCAAATAGTTACATAAAAATCAGTTTTCACCACGATGTCATTTATTTTATTATTTTTTTTTAAATCTGCTTTTTTGACAATTCTGTTTCTTTATTTTGTTTTACATCTTCCAAAATATAGCAAAGTATTTACATCCTGAAAACTTAGGCAATCTGAAAATAATTTGTATCTTACCAAATTAACATAGGACAAACTGCACCCATTTAAAATGAGGGCATGGCATTTGACTCCTCTGTATTTTAGCTACTATAGTTCTTTGTGTTATCGCATACATCTTATGAGAAGAGCTGACAGAAGCTGGAAAGATGTGATAGCAGAGATGTAAATGAGGCTACACCAACTAACAGAATATATTCTTTACCTTAATTTAAGTGGCAAATTGTTGGTAGAATGACTTTTCAATACAATTTAAGTATTTGAATGATCAAGAGAAATTCTATGCCTCCAGCCAATTCACTACTTACACACATACACTGTGCTCATTGCTAAGGCATGCAGCTATTCTTTCACATGTTTTCTAGGTCTAATCTTCAGTAAAAACAATTTTATAAAAAGAGGGTTTGGGGCAGGAGGTTAGTAGGAGGGAATGGTAAAATATTTTTTTCCATGTAATGGAAATGTAATCTTCTTTTAGCCACAGCATGTAAGTGCTGGGTTAACAAAATAGCACCACAGACATTCTGAAAACAGATTTCAGTGCAGACTGTCAATGAGCCACACATCTCAGATGAAAAGGTACAGTAACACTGAAACCCATTAGATCCAGAAGAGAAAAATATTGACTGTAACCCCACCTGGCAATAGAAAGAGAACTGGAATATATCCTGGAATAACTGATTAAAAAGATTCCATTTTAACTTTCAGATTTGGCTAATTATTTTCTAATAACATTACTAATTATATTATCTACCAATATTATTTATAAACCAAGTCCTAAGGTTATTTTGAAGCATGTGAAACATTCTGTTTATTTCATATTCTTACAAATCGCACACTTTTAATAATGTGCGTGCCTAAGAATGCATTGCTGATTAATTGCTGAAATGTTAGATACAGTATCCATTAAGAAGATTCCTAAAATTACAATGGGAATAGAATCCAGTTTCTCATATACCTTTCTCCAGTGGTTTTGTTTTTGCTCTTACAGAGTTCAGAACACCAAGAAAGAAAGACAATCTGGCAAGAAATCCTTAAATGAAACAATACTGATGATTCTGCCATGCCAATTTACATCAACTATTATCTATCCTTAAGATGTGTCACCATCTGAGATACCACACAAAATCAGCAGATTAACTCCTTTAAATTTAAATCAATCAACCAGAATTAAAAGAAAAAAAAAAAGTTCAAGATCAGCAACAGTTCCTAATATTCCTTGGTATAACAGTTAGATCATGCCTTAGATGGAAAGAGTTGTAGTCTATTGTTAACAGATAGAACATAGTTAGAATGGAAGTTCAGTACTAAAATTTACCATTCTTTCATATTATATTTTACTACAATAAAACTGATAAAGTTTTTGTCTTAACTTTAGTATATTCCCTTTTGTAATAAAAAATATAATAATATATGACCTCACTATATTACACATCAATCAAGATAAAGTGTGTGAAAGTCCAGTGAACAAACAAATAACCACAAATGACTTGCTTCAAGAGTCATCAGTCATTGTGATTATTGGACTGTGAGAGGGTAATGTCTGGTAGTACTTGAAGTGTTCTGCTTGTGCAGAAAAGTGACCTGGCCTTTTCAGCTCTCCTAAAGAAAGATGACCTCAACAAGTCCACTACATATTGTTGAAAAGCATGGCACTGAGTATATGACAAATTGCAAAGGCCTCCTATTCCTATTATTTACTTTTCTACATATATACCTTTCAAAATGATTGAAGAATCTGTATATAACAGATAGAGAAAATGAGGCTTATTTGCTAACACAATCATCAGTAAATATTATGGCACATTTGAACTGGCATTTTAAGGAGATTTTCTTGAGATTCAGTGGAGCTTATGCACTGCAGCCAAACATAACTGAGCCAGTATTTCCAATCATCTATCATTCACTATCATGTGATGCTAATATCACACAGTATTAAACACATATATGGTGAAATATTTAAGACCAAATTAATTCTTAGGAAAAGGAAAAAGAACATATTAGAAACAATGATAATTAGAATGATTGTTTGCAGAATATCTGAAACAAAAACATTAAATACAACTCTAAATTACTACATATCTTAAATGGCTTTGGTGGAATAAATTGGAGCCATAAGCACAATAAGCCCTAGACCACTATTGCTGTTGACCTGAAGTATCTTGTGCTCCAACCAACGCTGGTGCATTATGTCACTGAAGAACATATTACACTAAGTATCTTTTCATTATAATGAAGACAGGGACATACTTGTTTGGGCCTAGAATGAAGGAGGAGTCACAAATCTCATTAACAGAAAATCTACTTTATGTCTTGAATGAACTTGAACTAAAACTGGAGCATTTCTACTCTCACTGCCCAATTTGAGTAAGATCAGTCTGATTTTTAGAACTGTCATTCACAACCATTCTCAGAACATGTAGATTTTGGGGGTGCTTAGTGGAAAGAAGAAGTCATCCCTTTGGTATTTCAAAGTGTAATGATTTTTAATCATACACTTCAAAATCAACAGTAGTATACCAACCCATCTTACAAGATTTTTTGAAAGAAAGGATTAATTTTAAGGATTTAGTATGTATTACTTCTTGGACTCAAATGGCTCTACTGTGAAGAAGATCTAGCCAGGCTCTTCTCAGCAGTGCACAATGCCAGGACAACAAATAATGGGTACAAATTGAAGTAACCAGAAGTCACACTTAAAGGTAAGAAAAAAAAAAAAAAAAAAGGTGTTTTTCTGTAGGGGTGAGTGAACATTGGTACAGGTCACAGCACCTGCCTAGACATAGTCCTGGGCAATCTGTTCTTGCTGACCCTACTCTACTCTTTCCATTAGACTCTCTCTCTTCCTTATCCTCATCACAGGTCCTTTAATTTATTGTAGCCAGTAATGACATCTGAACACTAGCAGATGTGGACAAAATATAGAAGGGGAATTCCTTGCATAGTGGAATTCCTGAAGGAATATGCAAACTGTAGCTATCTTAACTTCATTACTAGAAGAGCTGATCAAATCAGTGAAAGACTGTTTTATCACTTCTCCGACATGAATTCCCTCAGCACGTTTACCACAATATTCTTCAGAGTGAGAAGTTGTCAGTTGAAGCATAATTCTTAGAAAAATATGACAAAGGCTTGTCACTTAAGATTTGATTTTAATCTTTCTTAGCTCCTTAATGCAAGAAATAAAATGTCAGTGTTTCAAACTTGAGTTACAAGACAGTATCTTTTGGTAGTTTATTAACAAGGCTTTTGCTCAAAGAGAAACAAAATCTAATTCTGCTATTTTTCTTACACTGACCCCCCCCCCCTTTTTTTTTTTTAAGATTCAATGAATTCTTCCCGATAAAGTGCTATCACACCTCTGCTCACCACTGCTTTGAAAACTGGCTAGTATTAAAACCATGGATCAGTGAGAAACTGATGTGCTAAGTCAAAAGGATGTGTCTGGTAAATGCTGCTGGAGTGAGTGCTAGGTTGTGCTTTAATTAAATTCCTCATTACTGATCTGAAAAAGAGCATAAAGAGCATGCTAATGAGATTCACATACCTAAATTGGAAGATGCCATACAATCCAAACAACAGAGAGAAGTTTGGAATGAATGGGAGGAAAATCTCCTGTCCTCGATTTGGAACATTTTTCATTATCTGGCAGTAGTTTTGTGTTTAAACCAAGTGCAGAAAAACAAAAACAAAAACAAAAACAAAAACAAACAAACAAAAAAACCTGAACTCTAGCATTTTTTTGATGAGGAACTGCAAGCTGTTCTAATGCAAGATACCTTGGAAAAAGTGGTAGTGACCAGCAAGTTACACAACATTTTTCATGCTGTTATATTCAGAGGCAGATGCAGCCTAGATCACAGTAGGTTCATAGAAGGGTTTGTAGCATCATATAACTGAGACCCTGCATGTCCTAACAGTGCTAGTGTGCAAATATTGACCTCCACCAAATCACAGAACCATTTAGACTGTAAAGGACCTCCAGATGTCCACCTAGTCCAACCTCCACTGCCCTCTACTCCCTGCTCCACTGAAATTAAAATAAGTCTGCATCATAGGAGCCAAAGGGAAAAGAGTATGGGTATCAGCAAAGGAATGGTATTGCACTACAAGTCATTTCTGACAATTCAGAGGAGCTCTAAATCTGCACCCATTAGTACCACACACTTGACAATAACTTTGCATTAAAGAAAAACTGAACTACTGTAAAAATGACCAAGAAAATAGTTAACCTAAGGGTTAGAGTAATTGAGATGTAAGGACAATATATATATATTTTTTTATTATTATTATTATTATTATTATTTATTTTTTTAAAAAAAAAAAAGCTTAGTTTTAGAATGACAATACCAAACTGTTCAAGTGGAATACAGATTTTCAACATTCTTATTCACCCTACAGGGGAAGCTTGAGATACTTTTAGGAATGAATTTTTTGTCAAAATGATTGAACTCAATCATGAGAAATGCTATGAAAATTTTAAGAAAGTATTTTCAAGGGATGGGAAAAAAAATAGAAAAAAATCACATTATTTCCATGCAGCTTATCTAAGTATATTTTTAAAGTTACAGGATCAAGACAAAACCAAACATGAGCCTCTTTAACTATCAGACAATAAACAGAGCCTCTATATTTCTTTATCAGATCATTATGTTATCTATTTATCAATAAAATTGATGGTAAACTTTTAGCTCCACTAAAATTAAAGGTAAAACATGCTACCTCTTTCCTTTTTATAACTTTCTGAAAGTGTTAATTCAGGTGAAATACCAAATCGGGCACAAGAAACAATCAAAGGATACCTGTTTTTTCCAAAGATATTGAGCAAAGATCTTAATTTGGTTTACTTTAGGAATTCCCACTTGAAAAAAAAAAAAATACCCTAAAGTGCATGACAGTTTCAGCAGTATTTACAATAACATACACCCTTATCCTTAATTTGATTTAAAAAATAAAAATAATTTTATTATATATATAATATATATAATTCCCATATATAATATATATTTTTTATTCAAAAATAAAGTAATGAAGGAATTAAATATGCTTTTTTTTTTTATCAATTATACTGATTTAATAGTTGTATCTTTACTTTTTCTGTACACAAATAATGAAAAGAAATTATGAAATTTCTTACCAACTACAGTTTAAGCAATTTTCTTCATGTTACAGGAATGTGATTTGTGCTTAATTTACCTTAAGTGGGAGCTGAATTTCTATAACCTTTGCAATTCTGTTAATGCTTTTTCCTAATCAGGAATCTTAATGAATTTCTCTTTCTACTACTAAATTACATCGATCTACATCTAATTATGAGAGAACTTATTAAATGAAATAGAGTGTAAATGAACATTCATTTAACCTTAACACTGCTTGGAAACCATAGATGTCATAGATGAATAACAACTGTTCAAAGCTTCAACCTTCTTTGGCTAAAACTGCTAAAGTCACTATTAAAAGAAACACAATGAAATAGTGATAGGATTTGCAAGACTATGGAACTGTGACCAAATTATTATTTGTTCTTCTCTGAGAAGCTATATACCATTGATCATGTAACATACCAAAATTTTACAGATGTAGACAATTCAAAGGTATTGTGTTGCGGAATTTTCAGATCACCCAAGGAAGACCATGTTGAAGGATAACATTAACTTTTTTCAAAATACACCATGAAAATGGAAGCCTGGATCTTAATCAGACATCAATCAAAAAGGTTCTCTAATAACAGGGTAATACAGAATATTTAAGAAGTGATTTCACTAAGCTGGTTTAACTTTTAGGGGTATGCCTTAGTATAGATATATTTTCTTTTTATGCTTTTAAAATAAATATTGTAACAACAGCAAAGTTTCAGCAACCTAAACTATCTCAGAATAAGCCAAATGAAACAATGAAAAAAGATGGGGTCATGGCATTTTACCAAAAAAAAAAAAAACATATCCAGTTGACTGTAACACCACAGTAACTGTTATGTTACAACATCAACATGTTTACAAAGAAAAACTCACTAAACCACACAAATACTAACACTAACAAAAATTTTCCAGTGTAATAAATCAGTTGTTTTTGTAACTTGGAATTTTGGAAGTTTTCTGTATAAATGACATTCCATAAACACCTAGATTAATATAACCAAACATATCACAACACGTTTCCTTCTGAATACCAGCCTTTTACAATTTGTAGGGTGGGGAAAGTGGGTACTGAGAAAGACTGTTTTGCCTGGAAAACAAAACAAGCTCCTTAATTCGTAACTTAAGGAAAAATACAGCAACAACAAAAATGGGTATGTAAATTACCCTCTTTCTCAACCATAAACAATGATTATAAATCACTTCTTAGAAACTTGTAATACATAATCACTTTTTAAAAACATAATTTCAGTGTTACTTGAAAACAGTAGTAAATACATTATAGAAGGATTTTTGAGAAGGATAGATTTTTTTCTTCCCATAAAACACTTCAGTTGTAATGTTCAGGCAGCTGTCAATTATTGGTGAGAAACATAAGCTAGTTGGGTTACAGAAGCAGTGAAGGTATGTTTCCACAGCAAAAATGCAAGCCTTGACTTGTTGCTAGCTCAGAGGTGTTTACATTCTACCCTCATCTGCATCACTGACCTTCTGTTTCTCCAGTAAATCCCATTCATCAGTTCTTAAAGCAATGTATTATCTATGCATTTTGCTTTATCTGTATAAACCCACTCCCTTACTGCCTTTGAAAATAAAGCTAGACAGTATCCCCCAAAACGTGGTGCCTCAACCCTCACCTCTGTAACAGCCATAATTGTAAGATGTATAAATCATCTTGGATCACAGAATCATCTAGGTTGGAAGAGACCTCCAAGATCACCTGGTCCACCCTCTGACCTAACACTAACAAGTCCTCCACTAAACCATCACTAAGCTCTAACTCTAAACGTCTTTTAAAAACCTCCAGGGATTGTGACTCATGATGCATATGGGTAAAATGTATTTTATATAAGTTTTATTTTAGGTCTAGAAATCCAAAGTAAGAAAAAATCTGTATCGCACTACAAATGATCCCAAGAATAACTGTTTATTATGAAACTTAGCAATTCAGATTTACGCTACAAGACCTTATCAGCTGCCAATATTTTAAATATTGGCATAAATATTTATTTTGGCACAAATTAATATTTTAAATAGGGATTACATATGCCTTTCAACGGCAGAACAGAGTATTAAACCCTTCACGCATAATGCAATTTTTATTTTTTCAAATTTGGATGATGTATGAGCCTGCCTTTGAAAACAATTACTTTTATGTATCTGCTTGCTTCTCTTGAAACATGAGGTGCAGTTGAATTCAGAAGGACTAAAGAGAGGAATAAAAATTTATGCAATTGGGCTACTGGCTTCTAGTTTGCAAATAGCAACAACTATTTTACTGGTGCCACACAGAACAGAGAAGGGCTGAACACTGAGTATTTCAGCTAAGGCCCCAGGAGGAGTTTTAGGAACTAAAACATGAACCAAAATCCCCTGCATACTCTGAAATCAAAGTATAACATGAGTGACAAAAAGCTCCTCACCGCAACTATCTTCACAGAAATGTTAAATTGTTTATGCATAGATCATTGGTTTAATTCAATTTAAAAAATGTATTAAAAGATAAGTGAATATTTCGGAATGCATTTTTTTCAACTTCAATATATATATATTTTTTCAACAACAAATGAAAAAATCAGACATAGATAGTATAGGACCGTAACGGGAGAGCAGTTCGTGGGATTGTATGATAACTCCTTACAAGGGCATCTACCCTTACAAGAAAAAAAGAATCCAAACTCAGTACGAAGAAACAGTTCCACCAGGGCAAAGCGTGCTGTCAGTCACAGCACATTAAGAAAAGCTAAGAACCACTATGGTGCTAAAACACTGTGCTGGCACTTGTACTCTGGCCAACATCAGTGCAGTTCTCCAAAGTGAGCAACAAAGGTATGATGAAGAAATGTCAGCAGCAGTAGGTGGGGGTGGGGTATGAATGAGTTCTCACGAGAAACTGAGGAGACTGGAGTTCAGAAAGGGAATAGTTTCCTTTAAGAAAGGTTGGGAATCATTGCTGTAGAAGGCAGTTAAAGTGACAAATGTACACAAGAAACACCTGTCTGAGCCTGCAGCAAGCCTAAAAGCAACTGACTGCCACATTTATTTCTGAAACAGTACCACAAGGTCTCCAGAATAAAAAAGTTTTGTAGAAAAAGAAGAAACACGAAAGAAAAGTTTTTGTAGAGAAGAAAAAAACATGCCTGAGCAGACGAGCAGATATTTATAGGCTGTTGTTAAAGTGATTCTCCCATTAGCCCACACATGCTTCAAGTGTGAAGAAAGGTGAGAAGAAAGAGTGAGACATCTCCCTGTCCACAATTTAACCACAATTTAAACATGTGAGGAAAAACATTAAGATTTATCTTTTTCTAAAAAAAAAAAATCCTGTATACTCCTGAAAGACACAGGAACAGAACTAACAGTAACCCCTATCTAGCCCTTCTTGTGAAGATGATGTATTATTTAAACAGACAGCCTAAAATAAAAATGTCTAAATCTTTATATTTGTTTCATTAAACTATATGAAACTTAAAGCTGATCTCAGTTTCACCCATTCAAAGTGCTGTGTGACTGGAAATTCTGGGCAGCAGCCTTCTCACTCCCAACTCAATTCCGTTCCCAATTTGAACTCTGGAAGCAATTAGGGTAAAACTTCTGGCTACTGACTAGTAAGATGATTTGTCAAGGGTTGTTAATATCCACTTTTTTTTCTGCTAATACCAACAATTTCTAGACAAACATATTGCTCAGAAATCCCTACAGTTTTAGAAGAAGCTATTTTAGCTAACATGTTTTACTTGAATTAATTTCTGCTGTCTCTCCCTCTACTTGAGGAAAACTTTAACTCACAAGATTCGATACATTCAGATCTATTATTGAGCTACTCATTAATACAGATTTGAGTCTTGCTTTAAAGATGAGTACAAAAATAGAGACATAGGGAAAGAAAAAAAAAAACTGACAACTCCAGCCTTAACAATCAAATGGATGCAGCCACATAAAATCCTTGCAACACACTGTGTTTCTGCTTCTTCCCCTGTCAGATCAGGTGCCAAGAAGCCATTCATTTTGTTCATTACAGCTTCTGTATCACTTCAGATTAGAGTTTGCAGGCTTTGATTAAGCCTATTCTTAATGCTTCTAAATCAAACCTGTGTGTTTGATTTTCACTTTGTTCAGAGGAGCACAGTAGCAGGATTTTATAGGACATCCCTACTACCTCCTACAACAAACCTGACACTAACCACAGAAATAATTTGAAAACCAACACAATCATTAAAACACAATCATGTCCATGCATTTAGTTCATTGCAGCTCAGAAATAAATGTCAAATAGATACACTAGATGAAAACCGGTATGAAACAGTATCAAAATGTTATTTCCACCTTCTTAATGCATTTAAAAACATATATGCAATAGTAAACTGCTACTTATTGCATGAGGATTCTTCCTCTCTGCATTAACGAACAGCAAAGAGATGACAAACTTCTTATGTCACATATGTGAATTAAGCTGTAACTCTACATTTTAACAGATATCTCTGAGGCTAGACTCTTACACCAGTGTTATCCACCACACAACTTTTTTTTTTTTTTTTTTTTTTTTTTTCTGTTCTCACAGACAGGCATTCATTGTGCTGCTGCAGCCTACTCATGTCATTCTTACAGCTATGTCTGACCCAGCCAGCCCTTCCAACCCACTCTTTAGCAAAAATCAGCTTAAAGGTGCCATTAGCCTCTCAACCACAAATATACCTAAACCTGCTAGGCATGAGAAGCTAGGCATGAGCAGTTTATTTTCCTTTTAGCCACAAATAATCCTAACATCCTGAAAGCCATGTTTTGAGGATGAGGTCTATGTATCACAGTGTCTTAGCTTTCTGGAAAAGGTCTTCCTTTTTTTTTTTTTCTTTTTTTTGGTTTCTTTTTCTTTCAAGTATTACATCTTTTAAATTAAAATCAGTGTTGTGCAAATAATATCTCCAAAAAGTAAAATAAGGTGTGAAAAGTAGCCTTAAAAAAGGGGGGGAGGGCTCCCTGAGAACAAAGCAATAAAAAGTAATAACAGCAACAAGGTGATTCAATTGCACACTACAGCAACTCACTTGTAATACATTTTATAAAGCTGAGTCAAAGGTTATTGTTGGGTTGTACAGCTTTCCTCGGAAATAACCTTGCTGTTCAGTCTGAAACATGACAGCTGTTTCTGAATGAATGAACACCATTCTAAACTGTGTCCTTGGCTGCATTTATGGGCTTTCTACGTATAGAAATATGTATAAGGCACTCTTCTCATCTTCCCTTCCCATCTGATAATCTCTTTGAAAGGTATGATCTTTGGGCTCTCACTGCTTTCCTCACATGCCAAGATCTCTGTGCATTTGGCCAGGCATTATAATAGTCTCCTTACTTCATCTGGAGTTTTTAGTTGTCCCACCCCCACGTATTCCACATTAATTTTTCTGCCTGAGAATTTGAAATGCACCATCATTACACTTACAGCTGTTCCCATCTCAGCCTTGTACTGTGTGGGAATAGAAATGTTGTTTTTGCACAGTTACATTGTTTAGAAGGAGGGAATGTGGTACTGAGATATGCTTACAGTGATAAGAAAGTTTAGCAGGCGACCTTGTAAAATGCAGACAACCAGACTCCTTAGGACAATTAGGTGAAAATCACGGTGTCAAGTCAAGTCAGATAAGTGAAGAAACATTACCACTTCAAGCAGTAAAAATGTCAAAAGAAATTTGAAATTTAACAGGCCGGCAACTGAAGGCTATGCATTGTTTGTGAAGCATCAGATAGATTGTGAACCTGGATTACCCACTCAGTGGGGAAACAGGGGAGGGTCCTGCCATCAAAAGGTATATAAACTGTGTTTTGGAACTAGTAGATGCGCTCTCTCCTGCTTGTGGGGCGCCCGCCATTGCAATCGTGAATAAATTACTACTTCACTGAGATCCTTGCCTGAGCCTAAGTTATTGGCTACGGAGTGTTTCTCACACTGTCATTGCTTCTTTAAACCAAACTCTTTCACACACGTGGGTTACAAGGATATCTGTTCTTTCTCCATGCACCCTGTGCTGCTCCTTCCTGTTGTCTCCATTTCATTGCTGTATTGGTAAATAATTCAGCCAGTGTCAAGTCTAGAACTGGTAAAATTAGTTATTTTTCCTCTGTCCAGGAAGTAAAATCTTCTGTGTGAACAACTTAATCCCTGTTAAGGAATGAAGGAAAGGGTGATGTCACCTAAGAAGCTAAGTGCTGATATCAATCAATCCTGTGACCTAATTACAGGCCCATTAAAATTGACACAGAATACAGAAAATAGAGATGTGGTCTGTGTATTGCATGTGTTTCCTTCCTGGTTTTCCCCTTTTCCCCTCAAGATAATTGTGTGCTATCTATAGATGGGTAGAATGTTGTCTGAAGAGCTGGCACTGATCTTCTTCAGCATTTGAAAATAGATCCATTAAAAGTAAGCAGAAAAATTCCACTGAGTGTGGGCCAGACCCAGGCGCTGTAAATTTAGAGTATTTGGAAGAAATAAAATTCCCTATTTCCATTCAGACAGCCTTGCAGGTTAATTTAAACACTATTCCATTTGAACTTGAATCCTTTGAACTGTCTTTTTAAAATAATCTCATTTCACTGTGAGAAAAATAACCATTCTCTCTCCTTCTGAAAAGGTATTCTTTCTTCATGAATGTTTTGAATGAGTTACACTGCACTATTTATCTGTTTCATAAATATTGTGTGAAAATAAAAACCAGGAAGAAGCAGGAATAAAAGATCAAAGATAATCCAACACTTGCTTGGAAAAATAATTCATATTGATAGCAAACTAACAGGATTAGCAGAACACAAGTAATAAAATATTGTGTGAAAGCTGGCACTTGTGCATTTGTTAAGTCCTCTTTTTCAAGTGCTGTGTTAGTGAAATATGTTAAGCTGCATCCCCATGTGTTCCAACAGGAAAAAATAAATTGTTCTCTTCCTGGAATTCCACTGGAGAGGTTAAAAAACTGACAACATTGAGTGATACAGACCCAGGGAAAACTGGCAACAAACATCTGAATTGCAGTGTCCTTCTGGATCTGTTAGATTTTGAATATTCATATAAAGAAAATCAAATGCCATGCAAATACAAACAGCAGGTTAGCAGGCCCTAGAGTTAGCCAATTGTAATCAAACTCCAGAGTAAGAGGTGACTGACCCCCGCTGATTGGATTGCATCGAATGCATGTTTTGCACGCAAGAAGCAAAACCACGTTTCCCTCAGCTGCTGCTCAAAACAGGATGGCTTCTGCAGCTGAACACACACCATGGCCTGCGCCACAACGCTGAGCATCAGAGGCCCCATGCTGGGCCATGGAGCCCCTGCACATGGGGCTCCTCTGTGGGACCTTCCCTCATATCCTAGAGCTGCCTTGGCCCCAGTGTGGGGCATCCCTGCTGCCCCTGCACGAGGAGATGCCTCCCAGCCTCTGCATTGCAAGGCTGGCAGCTCAGTCACTTCCATCAGTGGGATCTGTCACTGCAGTCTCCTGAAGTAATAAACTCAGTGCTTTTAAAACTTCTGGATCCTCCAACTGCTACATTTCACATGCAACTCTGTCAGTGTACTGCTGCAGCCTCAGACTAGGAAAGATGAGCCACCAAATTCATACAGAAAAATCTGATGAGCAGTCAGAAGTTTTTCTTATTGCCCTTGAAGTGATCATACAGCTTATGTGGAAAAAAAAAAAAAAAAAAAAAAAAAAAACAGGAAGATGCATACAAAATTCTTGTGTGCTTTAAAAAACAAAACAAAACAAAACAACACTGGTTGCATAAAAAAATGTCAGATTTCAACTAAATCAGCTTCTAGCCAAAATGGGGCACAACAATGACTGATGTTTTGATCTTATGTTTATAAGTTTATCTCAAAATCCTCCTAACATATTTGCATTACGTGCTTGAATATCTACTGTTTTACAATACGAGTTCTGTATTCTAGTTGTTATGCAATTAAGATAAAGTTTCCTGATCAACATAATCAGCCTGAAGTGATCCCCAAATCATTTTTGTTTTCTAAGTCATACAGGTTGATAATTTCTCATCATCTGCTTCTGCCTTTTACATCATTAGCTCTAGTGTAGTCAAATCCTTTCATAGCTAACGGTTCATCTGTTTACACTTGTTTTTTAAGCCACAAATGTAAATTTTGAAAATAGTTTTTTTCAAGTATTATTTCAATTCTTAGAAATTACTGTAACAGTCATTTTTCTGCTTTATCAATTATTAGTAAATTACTAATTTTATCAACTAATAAATTACTAACTTTATCAATTACTTATAATTGATAAAGCAGAAAAATGTACCAGTAATTGTCAGTAACATCAATTGTCAAAAATCATCTCACAAACAGGAGCCTAAGCATTCAGAGACTCTCTGAAATCCAGTTTTCATATTATGTTCTCTGAAACAGACACCCGTTTCTGAGTGTCTGGGACACTCTTGGACAGGAAAACATGATTTAGAGTATTACACATGGAATAAACTTATTAGCTACACAAAAAAAGTTTCAGTCAACAGCCAGTACAGAGCCTTTGTAAGGCAACAGTAACATACCTCAGGTTGATTAAGTGTAAGAAATTCTTAACCGCATTTGAAAGTTTCAATTCATTTCAATAAGGTGTATCAAATGATTACAGAAGGCTGTTCTAAGAGCATCAGTATGAACTACTTTAGTTCTTTGTGCTGTTTGCTAAAGAAGGCCTATGCAATCTCTATTAAATGAGAACTTCAAATAACTATGAACATCTTTTTTTAAAGGTCTAATTTGAAGACTCTGATGAAGTACATGCATACCCACAGAAAAAATAAATACATAAATAAATAAATAGCTACAGAAGTACAGTCTCTCTTACCACAATTACTATATAACACAAAGGCTCTTACATGGGAAAGTCATAGTCCTCTCCGAGGACAAAAGGACTATCTTCACCATGGAAATTACCATTATCAAGAAATTCAAATTCACTTGGGTAACCTGACCGTAACACGGTACTTTCAAGGGTCTAGAACATTGAACTGCAGATTAAATAAACCACTTGAAGTCCATTTGAAATCACAAGGTAACCTGGCCATCGCATAACTCTACAAAATGACAGAAACGTTTAACTGAACATGATTGAGTACTCCAGCATATTGAATGAGAAAGGGCAGATGTGTTTTGGTTTTGTTCTCCCTCAGATTATATATCATTTGCCTGGTGCCTTACAATTAATTCTCTGTCCACAACTGAAAATTAAGATTTGTATAAAGGCTTAAAAACTAATAGCCCAAACTGTAAGGGGATGTTGAGGAACAAAGCTAGACAGAAATATATCACCTTCAAATGTATATAGATCAAACACTTAAATATTGTACTTACTGTCTCACTTCAGCGGAGCAAGTAGAACAGGGTTCTTTTGATTTAAAGTATTTAAATGATTTAATATAAAAATATTGCCTTACCATGCTTCTGAAAGCTACATATATTTAACACTGATACTATGAGCTTCTGTACTTAAACTACAAATCAAACAATCTGTGAGACAAATTGTGCCCTGAGAAACAAGTATATATCTCAATGGGTGTCACAAAAAGACAACACAGATTTTTCATTTATCAAAAAGCATTGTTCTGAAATGTCACTGGCATATATGTAGAGACTCATCTGAAGTTCAAAACCGATTTAAAACACTTTTTTTCTGATATAAAATTTAGTTGTGCTTCCAAATAAGAGAATATTAGAATATTAGAGAATGTTACACATATGAAAATACATTTGTTGATTTCTCTTTGGTCATTTATTACAGAACTTCAAATACTGCTTCTCTAATGAAATACGATTTGCATAAAAAGAGGGGTACTTGTGGTTATAAGTGTCTGGAGGAAAAAAAAAAAAAGCTGTGAATATATTTGTTGTAAATAATACTATACTGAGATAGCTTAGAGAACTCATAGTCTCCAAAGACTACAAACCTGTTAAGGAGCACCTAAAAAGCAAAGCAAAAAAAAAAAGGAGCCTAGCGATCAACTGCCTCAGACAGGTAGGTAGTTTTTAAAGGAGGCTGAAATAAGGCCATTGAGGGAAGAGGAAACTAAGTTTTTTATTTATTTTTTTTAAGCAGAAAAAATATTTTTAGCCAAAACATATGCATCATAGTAGAGGCTTGTATCATTTAGTAGTCCATGAGATGGAAGTTTTGGTTAGTGATGTAGCCATGTGGTCCTTCAGTCAAGTGAAAAATTAAAACTGCACAGATCTGACAGAAACGTGGACAAGACACAGTCTATGATAGAGAAATACACCTTCAGTAAAAAGAAACAACATTCATGTGATATTGAAGGAATCAAAAACAGCTCAATGTTACAGTTGTGGAAAAATGTCTCCTTTAAGAGAAAAAGTTGTCCTTTGAAACTAAATGTATTGAAGCAAAGCAAAAACTACAATTGAAAAGGATTCCAGAAAAGTTAATCTAGATATAAATATTTCCTGAACGTAATCAAAATAATTCTTTCTGAGCAACAGCATTTTTGGCTGTATGAAGAACGTTATTTCTCTTGTCTTTATTTCGGTTAAAGCTCCTGAACAAGGTAAGATAAGTAGACCTAAAATGAAATTAGCATCAGATCCATTTATTTAGTACTCCCCAGGCTTTGGTGGTACATTTACAAATGTGGAATCCAACTTACTGACTCCTAAGAATTCTTGTAATTGATGAATTAAATCAGATGGCTTTGAACTTGCAGAAAGACAATGATGAATTTTCTTAGTATATCCTCTATTACTCAGTCTACATACTGCTGATTTCATTGTCTCCCCTATTGAGTTATTTGTAATTTATTTCTATATCACACTTTTCATTGCATTTAGCTGACAGAAGCGTTTCTTGTACCTACTTAGATCACCTCAATCCATATTGCATACAAAATGGAAAGAGCATATAGTTTTTTCCACAACACTTATTTGGAGATTTTTCACAGTAACTACGGCACAGGAAAAAAGCTGCTAACTGTGAAATCAGAAAGAATATAGTCAATCGCAATCCAAACAACCCGCAGGTTCTATCTCATTTCCTAGATAGAAAGATAGTATCTGATAAAAGAAAAATTTGCAACTAAATATTTCTCCATAGTTATCCAAAAATAGTGTATTTTGGAGTTTCCTTTCAGATCAAGCTACATCTGGAGATGCGAGGAAATCACTAATGTTCAAATTACTTACCAGTACTCTTATACACAGAAGCAAGATGAACAAGCAATTAAAAGCATTTCTAAAACAAACATACCTCAAAGACATCGGTGTCTTAATTTTTCCAGAGAATTACTACATCCACTGCCTTTTTGTCTTCTGGTCTTGAATTTGTTGTGTAGCCTAGGAAAAATAAATCTAATCTCAGCTTGTTTTCAAACTGAAAGCATAAGGATACATCCAAAGAAGAAAAAGGTAATAGCATTTCTGTTAATTCCTTTGTAATCCTACCTCATTATCTTAAGCAAGTAAATCTCAGAAAAGGATTGCCTTATTAAAAGAGAATTAGAAAACTGAATGTCATCTGTGCAGGGAGACATTCTCTTAAAATCCAATTCACAAGGAAGCTCATAAATAGGGCACTACATAAAAATAAACTTCCTATCAGGCAATCCTTAGCAGATTTTCAACAGATGTGTATACAACTCTGATTTCACAAATTCCTAAAATAAAATGTGTCAACATAATTTACCACAAACTTTCAAGAGTCTAAAAAAAGTCTACTCATTTAGATTCTACTGAAAGAACAATATTATAACGATATGTGAAGTGTGTGAAGAGTGGCTATTGAATTGTCATTCCTTCCACCCTGTGTATAATCATGTGTGATTTCCCTAGGAGAATTAAGAAAAAAAAGACTCATGTTTTTCTCTAATAAATTACCTAAAAATTCAAAAGGCATAGCCCCAAGGTGCATTAGACATTTTTAGAAGTGGACATGGAGTGTATAAGCAGTGTAGCAGTCCAGGCTGTAAAGAGAATTTAGGGACAACTCGCTATAGTTAACGTTATTATTGTTAGAACATCATAAGGTTTTCTACAAAAAAATGCTTATTACTTGTGAGCATCATTTTTTCAATATATTAGTTGGAAATAGAAAACATGGTTTATCTGACCTCTTAAAAAATTAAGAAGTTCCTTTTATTAAGAAGTGACCTATTTATTAACTTGTCTTAAAGGAAAATAACAGACATGTAGAAACCAATTGCCCTTTTCATTTTTAGTTTCTGTGGTATTGAACTTCTCTGTTTCACTTTACAAAGCAATTCGTAACCTCTGCTAAGAAATTACTATCTTAAATTGCTTTAAACATATGTACCAATGCAATCAAATTATTTTAAAGGATAAAAATAAATGAACCCAGTTCTGGAAGATGATTATGTCTTATGGAACCTTTATACAATGTAGAAATAAAAAATGATGTTGGTATTCAAATCAAAGTAAAAAAAGTAGACAAATCTAAAACAGAAAAGAAAAACAACTGAAGATTTAATTGGAGCTTATTTCCATACCCACCAGCCAGCAATGTAGCAAGTTAGAAAGAAGTCACCCTCATTTCTAACAATACCCAGTTCTAAAGACCTCATTTATTTTTTTTTCACCCTAGAAAAATACAAACAAATGCAAATGCACACAATAGTGTCTCACACACTAGTTTGAATACACAAAAGCCCACAAAGTTGTTTTTTTTTTTTTTTTTTTAAAAAAAAAAAAAAAGCATCCAGCATAACATGCAAGAAGTGGCATGATTATATGATCACATATGGCTGAGCTAGGAGGCTGCGTATTTCAAGTTTAGTGAATTAAAGTAACTGCACTGCTACCATTAAGGTAAAAACTTTATTTATAACAACACAGAAAAAAAAAAGTCAAAGTGGCTTTTACTTAAGGGTTTTGTGTTAGTTTAACTGATGATATAACAGAGTCTTGTACTATTTGTCAGATTGGTTCTTTGCATGGCAATTTTTGAGACTTAAAAGGCCAAAGCAGAAGCTTCTCTTCATCCAATAGCTGTTTCAATCTGGGTGCCATAAAATTTTCATGGTACTTTGAAAATATAACTGAAAAACAAGGAAAACTCTTACTTGAATGACAGGTGTTTTAATCAACATTTAGCTGGAAACTGTCCACAAGAGTTCCTTTCTTTCATATTAATATTTTTCTTTTTGAGATACATTAAGTAGAAGCCTTGTTCCATGAAACAACATTTAAGTCATCTGTAGCCCTCTCACACAAGTTACTACACCTTTGTATTGATAGATTAAGTGGAGCATTTAATCAGATTTATTGATTTTATGGTGCTTTCAGAGACTTGAGAAGACATCTGATTCTATCAGTCAGACAATTCGGATGTTTTCTTCTTTTACTGTACCTTAAGAATCACAATTTCAGTACCACATGTATCCATATTTGTCAAACATGTAACAATTTACTTTATTTTTATGATATCAGATTGGGGGGGGGGAATAACAGATTTGGTCTAGATACTTAAAGGTCCATACTTCCTACTAGGAAGATTTTGGTCTTGCAAACTGACAGTTTTTTTTCCTCAGTTGTTTTTTCCTGTAGTGCACTATTGCACTACAGGAATATACTCTACTACAGTGGTTGTAAAGAACCACTGATCAGTTTGTACTCTGTTATTCACATAACCTGAATTTTAGTGCTATCTAGAGACCTAGCTTCTTTAAGGAAAATTCCTGCCACAAATCCTGTACCAAAGAAAAAAAAAAAAAAAGTTATTCATGAAGTGTAGAACTGGGTCAGCAATGTTGTGTTATGAAGTATGGAAACATGAGTTCAAATCTTATCTCTAAGGTAGAGACTGAATTCTCAGAAATCATACTTGCAGAGGGTTTCAGGAAAAAAAAAAAAAGAAAATGACAGTATCTTCCTTACAAAATTTCCACTGTGTTTTGTTAATGCCAACTGATAGCTCCTAAGGTAAAAAACATTACTACAAACAAAGGTACATTGATTAAACTTATACATTTAGAAAATAAAAAAGACACAGAATAAAGTCCATCAGACGGGGAGCACATTTTACTAATACTTTCATTATCTTGGCATTTTAAGGATTTACTCATGTCACCCACTTCTTCACTAAAGCTCAATTTGTTTAAAAATACAAGAATGTGGGCTACTAGCACACATTTATGTTTGTCTCAGAGTAACTGAATGAAAGCTTCTTGCTGTTGTAATAGTAGGGAAACGAGAAGATAGAGCTCTAAAACAAGGATTTTTCTCTTAGTATTCCAGCCAACAGTGATGATGACTAAAGTTTTCAGCTTACATTTGGTTTACGTGTAATCTATTACTTAGTCTCAGTGCAAAATATAATTGAAAAAGTTCACTTTCTGGAGACTATAAACTAAATAATTCTGCTCCTAAATTCTTGATTTTCAACCACTTGCAAAGAATAAAGAAAAAGCTCCAGCAACAATGTAGAGACTGTTATATAATTGTCTTTAGCATTATTTAATTCTCTAAATAATCAAAAAATGCATCTTAAAAGTAAAAAATTTGGTTTGATTAAAAACAAGACAAGAATAAAAGTGAATGAAAACCCATTTAAACAACTGTTTCAAATAATAATAATAAAATTAAAAAAAAATAAATCAAAACCATGTGCTAACCAAGGCAAGGAAAGGCAGAGTTCTTAGGCACACTTACTGAGCCTAAATGAATTTATGGGATTATCTCCCAAACTATATCCTGTCTAAACTCACAAATCTGTGGAAGATTTTAAGCTGAAGAAGTATGAAGAATATAAACATAGCTGTGCAAATCTGCCAAATATATGCGCTTTTTCTTACCTGCCATGTTTTTTCTGCGTTTTTATATGAAGTAGATAACAAGCATGAATATTAATCAACTCACAGAAAAATGGATGTGTTTGGGTTCATGTCACAGTGCAAAATTAATATTAAAATATTTCAAGAAAAAATGAGATTCATGTTGCTTTAGGCTACCAGCATCATTTTTTCTTCATTTTTCCATTATAAGTTGTTCATTGTTAAGCAGACCTGAACTCGACATTAAGGAATATGATGCCACTCAAAATCCTTCAATTTCCAAAGCTCCAGAATGTTGTAATTGATTCCTACCCTTTGTTTCTAGAAGAAAGAGTATATTAATATTGCTTGCTGAAGAACTCTGGTTCTTCTAGAATAGCTTAAACGACATTTCATTCTTACATTTGTAAATGTTTCCAACAAACAACAAATACTTCCTCATACCCAAATAAACTGCAAGGCAACTGATATCTAAAACAGGCATGCTGTCAAGATTTAATTTTTCTGGACACTTTTTACCCAATACTTTTAATTAAGGCCATTATAATTCTCTGGGAAGGACATGACATTACAACATTTCTAGGATAAAACCCACCACACTTTAAATTAATTTCATTAATTTACTTAACGATAGCAAACTAATGACACAGTTAAACTTAGGGACACATTTCTTACAGTGCTAGTTCCAGAGCATGGGTGACTATAAGTTGTAGCATGACTCGGTACCTGTCATTCCCGAGGAAGAGTCCTGCAAGTTAAATGACCTGTGACTTTTTTTTTTTTTAAACTTACTTTAGATTGATTAATTAAGGACATTTACTACATTGGACAAATCCCACTTGCATATCATTTGATCTTCATAAGGCATTACGAAGATCATGGGCATAGACCTCTATTTAAAAAAAATGCCATTATTCCTGTTTCTACATTGAAAACTGATGCAGTGTTCAAGTTTTGGCCTATACCTATTACCAAACCCTTGAATGTTGAATAGCCTCTCTTCAGTTTGAGGAAAAACATGAAATAAAAGTAAATCAAAACCAAAGAAGTGCTCCTATGTCACCAATGCACTATTTGAACCCACTTCTGAATAGGTATTCCCAAGTTTATTTTAATACTTTTGCTTCTGGAAGCACTAGGAACATTCATAAAGATACTCAGAAAATACTGAAATTAACTACACTGATTAAGCTTTAAATACATCAGGTTACAGCCAAAAGGTTGGTGATTACAAGCACCACTATGTCACTGAAGTGTACATGTTCTTCAAATCACTGTAGGAGGTTCTTGAAGACCAGGTATACAGAAATCAAAGAGAAGAGACATCTGGAAATAAAGGGGACCAATAGAGTAAAAAACATTTTGAACAGTAATAAGTTATTAAACAAACAAACAAAAAAAATACTGTACAGCCACATATACTCAAAATATCACTTTTTCATAAAGCTGAGTTTAAAAACAGCTGATTCTTTTTTTTTTCCTGGGATGTTCTTTTCTTCTTGAATTAGGTCTGTTATGATCCTTATACTGTTGCCAAACAGGTAGCCTTGTTTTCTTCAAATTTCTGATTCTTCTGATTCTTTTCCTTATACTGGATTAAAATAAGACCTACATTATCAGGAATCAGTGTACCACCAGACTATCTTCCCTGAATAAAGAGTAATGCAGTTAATCAATGACCGAAGAACAAATCCAAGCCTCCATTTTAACTAAATTTTGGCACCAGTTCTGTCTCTAGTACCATTTCTATTTGTGGAGAAAGAAACTGTATTGATTTTTCTCCTGATGCAGTCTTTAAGAGGAGTGTAGATTTAGATTAGATATAAGAAAGACATTCTTTACTCAGAGGGTGGTGAAGGCGGTTACCCAGAGAAGATGCAGATGCCCCATCCCTGGAGGTGTCCAAGGCCAGATTAGATGGGGCCATAAGCAACTTGGTCTGACAAGAGGTGTTCCTACCCACGGCAGGGGGTTGGAATCAAATGTCTTTAAGGTTCCTTCCAACCTCCCATGATTCTTCAATTCTTTTCACCGCTCTATACTGACTACACTGAGTTAGAAGTAGCAAGATACATGCAAAAGTACACAAGATCCATATCTAAGTCCATGAGTCTCCAAATCACCGAGAATGTAAATACTCCTTTTTCGCCATACACAGCAAGACAAGGAGGACAACAAAAAATAAATTCTTAATAGTGATAAAACAGGATAATGGTCATGTTTATTCTTAGAAAAGTAGGCAAAGCATGACAGAAGCCTTAGAAATCTTTACTGAAGTGCTTAATAGTTTTAATTCGCTGCTGAGATCTCATTTGCAAACAATAAAATGCTAGGTTATCACTAGTTTTACAGATATCTGAACTTTATGCATTATTTAAATTGTTCATGATTTCAAGAACAGAGTGAAGTATGCTAAATCCTATTCTCATTTAAATGCTTTACTTAAAAGAAATTCCACAACTGCTTACATCCACATTATCAAAACAATTTTTTTAACGGTCTATACAAGCATCTATCTGGAGTGAAGACTGGAAGCATACCTTGAGCACAGACAATAGGCTTCAGGTATCTGTAACAACTACAGACTTTACTAGAACAGTCACAATGTCATTCGCACTAGTAGTTACTCATGTATATACATTGGCACAAAACGTTTAGAGATCACATTATAATTCCACTGGGAAAAGTGACCCTTCACTTACTAAAGCAGCATTACATCTAATTTATGAGGAAGCCATAATAAATTAGGTAGCTAAATCTCTGGCTGAGAGATCATAGCTATGTGTTACCAATTAACCTTTCAATGCACAAAACCCTAAATGGCTTCTAGTGATTTTGTTTTTAATTCATTGTCAATGTAATTCATTCATATTATACAACTCAGTAAGTGATCTCACTTCACACACACACACACAAGAGTTCATCATATAAAGAGATGGAGAAAATATATTTAATATTTTAAGTAGAATTATATTCCTATTATTTACTTTCAATTAACAAGTCTAAAGTGGGAGTTCCAGATTAAAAAAAATGGAGGAAGGAGGTGATAATCAAAATTATTAGTCAAAGTTCTGAATAAATGTGAAGTATATCAGAACGCTTCATGTCAATTTACATGTTGTATATGTTATAGATATATACACGGACACATCTACTATACACATGTATTACATAATGCATTTAGTAATTCAAAAGAAGAATAGACATTATATACTATCAGAATGTCCTACGTCTTCCGATAACTAATTTTTCAAATTCAATTTAGCTTGCTTTAAACAAACATGCATTTCCTGGCACAAAAATACTTTGTTGTTAAAATTCCAGGCAAGTCTAACAGTGCTTACTCTCAATTCAGAGTCTCAGATCTGTGACTGAAGTGCCATTTTAATTTATATCACCAGAAGGACAAAACCAAACATCTAGCACCATGAGAAAACTAGACTTACTAAAGAGCAAATACTCAAGAAAGAGGAATACAGAATCACAGGATTGTATTAAACAGAAACAGGATAAAACAGAAACCAAAAGCATTTTAAGTTTTCTTTAGAGAATGATAGTGAAAACAAAAAATGGTATGAGCTTATTTTCCTGTAAAACAATCAGAAGTGATTGTTGAGAGCTCCCTTTGGATATATAGAAGTAAAGGCTTCACTTTCCTTCAGCCTGCTTGAAGTTTGATCTTCACATAAAAGAGACATCCCAAGATAAAGGAAACGTAATATTTATAAGCCACCACTTAGAAGAATACTTTCAGGCTCACAGAAGTTCTCACAGCACGTTCTAAATGGCACACCAGTATACAGTCTTTTCTTCATAGACTGTAATTGGGTCTCAGGCTGTTCAGGGAGGTTACAGAACAATTTTCTGCTTCCCCAAAATTGACTCTGTTGAAAGTAATCTGTGACTTCAGGATGAGGAAAGGATTTGAAACAACCAAAGGATTTGTGTTTATGGTGCTGACTGTAGCAATCTGTGTTGCTGAAGGAGAGCAAAGATCCCAGCTAGTCTGGGCTAGGAGCAAGAAGGAAAAGATGATGATATAATAATGCTTGCATTAGGAGAAACATTAGAGAAATGCTTAGTTTTCATTAGACAGTTGAGTTTCAGCTGCAACAATAGTGTTTGAATTAAAAAAAAAAAAAAAGTAAAAAAAAAAAAAACAAAAAACAAATGAAAATACTACTTCATTAGTTGAAGTACAATTTTGATGTTAGAGAACAAGTGATTTAGCAAATTCTTATCATTGTACAATCCAAGCAGTTTAGGCAGATGTTGCTTCAGTTTTATTACCTATCAGGTGTGAACACATTTTATTTGCTTGCCTTTTATAGCTTTGTAAATATCCTCAACTGGTTCATGACTTGGTCAGATAATTGCTGGGGCCTGCATAAAAGCAGCAGCAGAAACGCAGTTCAAGGTAAAGGAAAATCTTAACCTGCTTTCAAGAACATCTCAGAATGCCTGAACTGACATGTTAAATGTCACTATAAGATTACTGTAAAGACTGTGTCTCCAGGATAGCTTGCTCATAAGTGCTGTTTTAATAATACATTCCTCTACACTTTTTTTGAGACAGTACTAGAATCTATATTTAATATGGACACACAAGGTCTTATTTCCTCCTTATGTAGTTAAAGTGCTACATATGTTTGAACTTAATATAGGCCTCCTGGCATTTTTGCCTAACCTCATCCTGGTCACTGGGACAGACAGACAGCAATAAGCTATAAAAATGCTCAAGTAACTTCTCAGAAATGGAAGCAGGCAGAATATTCTACATTGGTAGTACTGTTGTCATTTTATTTTAAACTCACTAGAAAATCAGCACAGCTGCTTAACAGATTAGGGGAAATATAAGAAAGGTATGAAATGTTGTAGAAGTGTTGTCTCTTCCTCTTACTGCAAAGGCCTTTCTTAGGGCACTTTTGTGTCACTAATTTCTAAGGTAGCATTAGGAAAAAGATCTGAGGAATCATAAGTTCCTCCTGAAATTTAAGGTGGTAATCTGAAAATAAAAAAATAAAAGAAGGAAATCTGCAGTAACACCCTTCCATCCACACAGCTGAAAGCTTTCAGACAACACGCAGAGGAAGCCAACTTTTGCCCTTATTAGTAATTCACCTTTGTTTAAATGCCCAACTTATTGCTTTTCAGACTGCGGGTAGTTAGTTCAATTCCCAATAAAGCAAGGCTTTATGTACATTCAAGAAGTACTTAAACTAAAGCAGCTGATTTAATGCTGCTGCCTGGATCATTAGTGTGCTAGCAGGGGACTCCCAAATCATTAGTTTAAGAACTGCTAGTCAGTTGTTGCTTAAAGAATTTTTGGAAGTGCTGCACCAGCATTCAAAGAACTTCAAAACATCAAGAACTTGTTCTGTACCTTGACAGTTACTTATATTTCTCAATTATTGTGACATTTTACACTCATTTTGAAGTGCAAGAACTGCACAACTTGATGAAGAAGTAAAACATCAAGCTTTCAGTATTCATTAAGTACTTTAATTGCAACACTTGCAGTTACCTAGATTGTTCTGTTATGGGCCGATTATGTGAAAGCTCCTGAGGAATACACAATATTGCAGTAAAGTAATGAATTAGCACCTCAATCAGACTACTAAATCCATTTTGTGAAGGACAAAAAGCACCTACAAGAAGGGCACAGAGCACAGCTAGTGACTGCTCTCTAAAAACAGTATTCTTCCCATTTTAAGATTTTCTTTCTTGTTACCCGTGTGAACATAAGTAATCCACACAAGCTGTTGTTCATGTGAACACATCCATGCGGATTCTGTACCATGAACTCCCCACACGTACATAGACAGCACTGCAGTAATCCTGAATGAAACTCTTGTGCTCTCAGCATGAGAGAAAAAAAAAAACTAATTTAGGCAGGTAACACGGTTTTAGCAGCCAGTTTTACTAAAAATCTTATGTAAAATGAGAAAGATATTCAGGAAAAAGCATGGCAACAAAAGTCATCACCACCATCACCACCTCCTACAATACACAGTGCCGGTCCCAGACTCTGGACTCTCATTTAGGACTCTACTGCTGATTCTCAGCAGGCTTCTGGGGAAGAGTTTCTCTTTCCCTTGATTTTCTACACTTTGGCATTAGACTTGATACGTCATCAACTTGGACCTACGTAATAAATATTCCTGCATGTGAACATGCCTTACATCTTTTGCCCAAAAACAAAACAAAAAAAAGCCACCGCCTTAAGTTTTGGATGTTTCAATTGAATATGCTAGTGGTATGTAGGATCACTTTACTCTTTTCCTCAAGAATAAATAAATAAATAAAGGCAGTGACAACAGTTTTTTTGCCTGAAAAAAAAAAAAAGTCTCATTTTCTCTGTTGGGATGTATAGTATAGAACAGACTTAAACATCATTTCACTTCTTGTTACAACTTATCAAAATTTATAGAAAAGCTGTACATGTAGTCTTCATGGAGGTATTCACAAAAATTAACTGTATTTTAAACAATCACTTTTTGAAAATAGGTATTTAAGTTGATATTTAAGTTAAGTAACTTACACATTCTGCTACTAGATCCAAATTGATCTGCCACTGCTGATATCTAAAATTCTCCATAAAAAAATTTGTGCTCACTGGAAGTTGGTCTTATATTTCCCAAAATAAAAGCACACAGCTTCCACTCACAGTAATTCCAAATAATTCTGCAAGGGTAATGACTGCAGAGAAATAACACTTGGTTTTCCCTTTCAATTAGCAGTGTGAGTTGTCATAAGATGCTGCTGCTTATGATAGCTCCCGTCTTTCTCCTCCTGTGGTCCTGGTATAACACTAGCCAATAAGAACAGAAATTAGGCTAAGTTTTGAGCACAACTTTCTTACTTGAGTACCTCTTCATTTTCTATTGAAGCGTAGAGAAAGAATAAGCAAAGTTGTTGCTACTGTTTTACTCCTTCATTTTTAATAACAAAGTGAGAAATTAATGGTATAGAATACAGCAACATGAAGTAATTTTCATCTGAGGGAAGATGAGATGCTTTTTCTGTTAAAAACTGAAACGAGAGTGAAGAATATATAACACAGTCAAACTAGAACTCTCTCCACCTAAGAATCTGAAATGGAACAAAAAGTAAAGTTTCCAGTGTTTTATAGATGTAAATACATATATATACATATACACACACACGTATATAAAGTACTAAAGTATTTTGCAGCTGTTAAAAAGAAGATGAAAATAGATTTGTTAAAGTTTCACTAATGATTTAGATATCTTAGACTACATTATGGTATGTCCTGTCTGGGGATTCACACTGTCCTTCACATACTCGGCACAACAAAGATGGAAGCAGCTGATTTATCTGAATATTTCCATTGGCACTGAAGCAACACAAAAGTTCTATACAGATCTGAAAGACAAGTAACTTAACCTGCAATTGTCAGATTCTTCTAATAACTTGTTCCCTTGTCATTGTAACACCTACATTTTGCACTGTTTATCTTAGTAAAGCACTTTTTAAATATAATCATTTTAAGTACCTCAATTTGCTCATAACATTATTAGCATTAACACATTCAAAGGATTTTGAAAAAAGAACCTGAGAAGGGTTATGTTTACACAGACACTTTCAGTCTCCATAAAGCATCTTAACAGACTGTTGGGGGGATGATTTATCTGCCCATCATTTCAACTTTGAAAATGTCTTCATCAGCTAGTCATCTAGACTCTTTACAGTCAGTTGAGGGAAACATTTTCTCAGTGCAGTTCATCTTATCCTGATCTAGATATCTGTAACACAGCAGACATATTGCCTATTTCTTTCCAACAACCATAAACCTATGACCAGCCTTGCCATCAAAAGTAACTCTTGGGTAAGTATTCAGTCATGCAAGATCCTGAAGGCCTTTTAAAGTTTGAGTTCTAGATTTTGATATGGAGCTCTGCCTCCAGGAGCTTCAGAACAACATTACAGCTGCAGTCCGGGTACAATAGATTAGAAATTTCCAGAACTGAGTAGCTAAGAGGCATTCTCTTGCACATGCTTTATTCCAGCTGAAGTCAGTCATGTTGTCTACATGTGGTTTGGCTTCCTTTCTCCACCAATATCACACACCCTGCCTCTAAATATCACAAATTCCTAGAGGTTTTCACAAATGCTGCTTTCCCCCCCCGCATCCCATCTGTGTCTCTCTAGCATTGTGCTCTATTTTTTCTGTTATTTGGAGTAAACTTAGAATAAGATGTATTCTGAATGGTTTTAAGAGCCTTATATGCTTATTTAGAAGGTCTTTCAGAATAAATAGTTCAACAGTCAGCTATTTTTAGATGGCCATACAAACCTGGCCTGACCTGCAAACCTTGCTACAGAATTGGCAAACCAATTCTATAGGTCTGATTTCTTCAAAAAAATACTTGATGTGCCTGATGAAAACACAGTATGCTTTGATACCTGTACATTACCAGTCATCACTAAAAACACAGTATGAACAAGTCGTTCCACGAACAGAGAAAAAAGTTATTCTTTCTTCAGATTCGTGTTTGTTCCTGTTTTTATCACAATGACATCAGCTCCCTAACACCCCATCACGCCCCTGCTAAACAAAAGATCACACATGCTGCGCCTGCAGCTATTTGTGCACTGCAAGGATAGTTAGAGCAAACAGGATGACCTGCTGATTAGCTGCTGCAAACAGCAGGTGGGATGCTCAAGTTCTGTCCTGTCTGTCCTCCCCCTCAAGGGAACACTAATGCAGCAATCCCATTCAAGCTGTTAACCATGTTGTCACACAACGTACAAACACAATGCCCCTTTAGACTTCCTTACTTATAACTTTGGTAGAAAATTGTAAACCAATTGAGAAGGAGGGACTGGCAGACATGGCCAGGCAGCTTCATTAAACCATATACAAAAAGCAGAACAGGCCAAAAACAACCTAAGCATGAAATGAAAGTACAAATTCTTGTTTTTTTTTTTTTTTTTTTTTGTTTGTTTGTTTGTTTTTAAACATACCTTTACATAAAAAAAGTTCTCGTTCTCAGATTAAATTGTAAGACAATACATACTGATGGGCTATAATAGCTATGCAGATTCTGTTCCACTTCTCCAAGACTGTCTTGATTGACTATACTCAGCACAGCACTGTGCGTGAGAACTAGCTACAAATTTGTTGTTAGCACTAGGCTTGCCATATGTGTAGGACTTTTTGCTTAAAGAAGCAATATGAGGTGTCAATACCATTTTAGCACACTTGAAAACAGAATGCAAATTTAAGGACTGACTGCATTCCTATGACCATATGGTCATAACTGAGGAAGAGTTTCTCTTTCCCTTGATTTTCTACACTTTGGCATTAGACTTGATACGTCATCAACTTGGACCTACGTAATAAATATTCCTGCATGTGAACATGCCTTACATCTTTTGCCCAAAAACAAAACAAAAAAAGCCACTGCCTTAAGTTTTGGATGTTTCAATTGAATATGCTAGTGGTATGTAGGATCACTTTACTCTTTTCCTCAAAAATAAATAAATAAATAAATAAAGGCAGTGACAACAGTTTTTTTTTTTTTTTTTTTTTTTTTTTTTTTTGCCTACAGAGGGGCTATATGTTTTTTTTTTTTTTTTTCCCAGAACATTAATATTAACTTGAAAATGCAAGCTTTATCCCCTCAGATTTTCATCATTAATATTATTTTTATGAAATTGCACAAGCATAATGTTATAAATGAGGTCTCATCTCAATCTGAATTTTGCAATATTTATAAAACAAATATTTCTAAAAGGTATAAAAGGCAAGTAAACAGCACTGGGAGTGGGGGGAGTCTACACTCGACCAACATGCACACACGAACATCAAACATTCCAAATATACAGAATATTGCTTTACATACTAAACCCAAGTATGCCTATATATACGTACAATCAGGAAAGGTAACAAACAATCCCTTAAGTTCCATGACTTAAGTCTCCGTTTTCCATTCCTTTTTTCTTGATTACAAACAAGTCTCCATTTTCCATTCCTTTTGAACAATATGTCTCGCTTTAAGTTGTCAAGCAACTCGGTCTTCAGGCCTTATGTATCCGTTCTTCCCGGATCGAAGAAAAGCATATCCATCTCCTTTTCAAGGCCAATAGGGCCTGGGTCAAAAGGCACGTCCAGGTCAGCAGGGGGTGTAACAGCAAAAGCCTTCGATGGCTGTAGCAGCAGAGGGGCCCATGGCGATGGTGCAGCAGTCGGATCAGTAAAGGAGCCCGCAGCTCCCTCACTATCTGGCAAACCAGACGTTTCTGACTGTGGTCCCACATGGCTCTTTAAGGCACCAGAGATTGCTCGCCAGGTGCCGAGCAATCCCACTGCAACCTTGTCGTTTTCAGTTGCAGAGTCCCACACCTTGTTTGGTCCCCTATTTCAGGCTCAAAAACTGTCCGATTGTTAATAAGGAGAATAAACTGTAAGGCTACCAGGACAGTCTTTGTTCCTAAGGACCTATGACTCCGCATAATGTGCAGCTGCTTACCAGCGAGGGGCAGTTGTGTGCACGGGTACGCTTCTCTCAGCTCGAGCTTCTCTCCAGCTCCAGTGCGCCTCTTTCCAGCGACTTTCTGTATAAGCTTCTCTGAGCAGTTTGCTGAGTCTGGCCGAACCTGTCTTCATGAGGCGATCAATGTGCCTGTTCCCGTCCTGGTCTCCATTCTGCCAGCCTGTTCCTCTTCACTCCTTTTTCCTGCTTCTTTATTGATCATAACTTCATCACATCGTGTTGCCTTCCTTTTTTTTTTTTTTTTTTTTTTTTTTTTTTTTTTTTTTTTTTCCCTCACCCAGAAACATCCATGCCTTAACGGCTGGAGAACAAGAAACCGGAGACTGCATGGAGTCTCTTGAATCACCCTTCTTTGTTCTCTCTAAACTCCTTTATATTCCTGATGGCCTCGTCGTTAAGAGTCTAATGTTATCTCAACCACGGGGCTTTCCAACCCCCATGGCCACACTCTCAAATCTCCCCCTTCTTTATTAATATCAACCATTTTCTCGACACGAATTACCACTCCATATATAACAATAACATAAGAAACCAATACAATATTAAATATAATGGAAAGAACAAGTTCAACTGAGAATGTCTTTTTTTTTTTTTTTTTTAAATCTATTTTTCTAGTTCAGAACTCATCATGATTATTCCTGTCGTTTCTTAAGTCATCAGTTTAAACTTGTTTTTCTCCACCTCCAGCTGAATTTAATTCCTTTGTAAACATCTGCAGAAAAATTAAATCTCTTAAATAATGGAAGATGAGTGTTGTGGAATGGCTCTCTCATTATATACTCCAATGCACAAGGTAAGAAACATATTCATTAGAAACTGAAAAGGAAAGATTGAATTGTTCTTTCACTTGACTATTTTCAAAGTAATAGTGTTTATTTAAACCAACATCATGCGCAGAGTCTTAAGAAACTGCAGTTATACTTGGTCTACAATCTTCAAGGAAGAAAATATCACCTTTTATTGATTTTCTTCTCCAGCAGTGTAGAGAACGATGGATCAAACGTAAAATTGGAGCTGCAAGCTTAAGTTTCTTATTAGAAACAAACAAAATAGTACTGTAATACTATTGTATTAGTACTACTATATTTTTACTTATTAACAACTGCATTATTGATACTATTATTGCAATACTATAATAGTTAAAATCTGAGAGACCATTAACATGAGAATCTCACTTCAAATAACCAGTGAAACTAAAGAGTTGACTGAGCAAAAGCTATGACTGAATTAAAAAAGAAGCATAGCAAGAAAATTCTTAATGAATGAAAATCATGTGGGAATGGAACATGTATAAATCCCCTAAAAATTAAATATGTTTTCAAGACTTGTTAGAAAGTTTCCTCAAAAAAAAAATATTTCAATTAAAAAAATAATTTAAACTTTTGAAATTAACGCAAATGTTTCTAAAAGCAGTTTTCAAATTCACTTGTAGAATGTGTGCAAAGAACATCTCAATGAACTGTCATTTTAAAAGTGGCACAAAGTTATCAATATACACATCTATTTCCCCAAAGATGTAATGTTATGAGTAAGAAGCAATGAACACTGCACTTTGTAACCACCAAACAGCCCACTTATTTCAGAAACTGGTGATATTTACTAGATGTCATTTCTCTAAGGCAGAAGTCCTACACTGGGAAAAAAATGAAGTCAGCTCTGCATTTTCCTGTTCCTGCTATCTTCTGAAAAAAATAAAAATCTGCTCTCTAAGCACTTTACAACTTCTTGTCATTACAGCAAATGTGAAACACTAGCTTATTTTCTTCTTCAAGTTCACAGCTCTTCTAAACAATACTGAAAGCTGTTTCCTCTCTCTGGGCTGATTAGTCAATCCACTGAAAACAAACAGGACAGCCTAGGTACCATTCCAATGTCATCATAAATAAGTACAGCTTGTCAAAAAGATCTTGATCTGCTTGATTACTTCAGTTAAGCAAGCTTTCTCTTCCTGTTCTAAACACACCAATGTCAACTTGCTTAATGTCCATATTACAGCATCCCTCACAATACTTCGCTGCTACACAAGACTTCACAATCTTTAGCTGCTTCTCAGTTAGTCAATAGCAATGAACTCCCTTCTTTGTCAAAAGGGATATCTCCTATGCAGTTATCTTACAAGCTTAAAAATAAGCATTAAAAGAGCACTGAAATCTGTGCTAAAGTTTGAAGGTTTATGGCAGTTCATAATAAATGCACAACAGATAAGTTAGTGTCCTGGTTTCAGTTAGAACAGAATTAATTCTCTTCCTAGTAGCTGGTGGAATGCTGTGTTTTGGCTTCGGATGAGAAGAGTGCTGATAACACCCCGATGTTTTAATTGTTGCAGAGCAGTGCTTATACCAAGCCAAGGACATCTCAGCCTTTTGCTCTGTCCTGCCAACAGGCAGGCTGGGGGTGCAGTAAGAGCTGGGAGGGGACAGACCCAGGACAGGTGACCCAAACTAGCCAAAGGGGTATTCCATACCATCTGACATCATGCTAAACAATATATAGGGGTGGCTAGCCGGGGGGAGGTGGCTGGACTGCTCGGGGTTAGGCTGGGCATCGGTCAGTGGGTGGTGAGCAATTGCATTGTACATCACTTGTTTGTACATATTATTATTACTTTCCTATTATCACCATTGTATTATTATTATTATTGTTATTATTATTTTCCTGTCTTATTAAACTGTCTTTATCTCAACTCACGGGCTTCACTTTCCATTTCTCTCCCCCGTCCCAGAGAGGGAGGGGGAGGGTGAGTGAACGGCTGTGTGGTGTTTAGCTGCCAGCCGGGTTAAACCACGACAGTCGTTTTGGCGCCCAACGTGGGGCTTGAAAGGTTGAGATAACGGCAGATCTGACCAGAGTGTGTTAAACTAAAATTGGTGTAAGTATTAGACCTGCTTAATAGTCACTTGTCATAATGCTGATTGCTTTAATCTCAACTCTGCTGCGCCTGTTTTCCAAATTGAGTATTATAGTACATTATTTTCCGTATTTGCTCTCTGTCATGTTGTTTATCCTCTCCGGGCCCTGGTTTCAGATTATTATGGTACTGAGTGTTGTAGCAATGGCTTATGAGACGATGAGATACCTGGTCATGACTCTAACTTGGTATTTGTACTCAGTAACATCGTCGACTCTGTACTTTGGAAACTGTATCTTGGAAACTATTAGCAATTATACCTATTGTTTTTTTCCAATAGGGAGTCAATCTGTGGAGAGGAAAGGGGAAGATATTATTTCTTACTTGATTACTCTCCCTTTCTCCTTCACTACCCCTGTATCCTCCTGGATCACTCTCCCTTCCTCCTTCACCACCCTCTTATACTCCGAGCTTGTTACAATAGCTCTCCAAGATATTGAATATTCTTGGGATACTCAGACCAGCAGAGTCTTGTTGTTCTGCCTCCTGAATGCGCTTCAGATTCTGCTTAAAGTTAAACAACTACTTAGGAAGCTCATCTGGAGATCTGCCCGGAGGCAGTATAGTTGTGGGTGGCAGGGAGTATGGGAGGATATGGGCAGGCATCTAGAGCAGCTGGCACCCCCAGTGTTTTGGAAATTCACCCCCGAACAACTGCAAAATCCTCAAAAACTGGCAGAATGCTTGAAAAAAAGGTGTCATGATTCTGGCAGTTCCAAAGTAACACAGATCATTGTAACGTGCTGGGGCCTGGCTCATGCCTATCGAGCTGCCATTGATACTGCTATCAACTTAGTGACAGACCCTGCGGCCACTCCAAGCCCTGTGACAGATCCAACAGCCACTGTGACCCCTACGGTGGACTCTGCAGCCGCTCCAGTTCCAGCTCCTGCAGCTGCTCCAGTTCCAGCTCCTGCAGCCGCTCCAGCTCCTGCAGCCGCTCCAGCTCCTGTGGCTGGGTCAGAGAAACGAGCTGTAGCAGTGCAAGTTGACCCTGCAGAGGGTATTCCAACCTCTGTGGCAGACCCTGTAACAAGGTCAGAGAAACGAGCTGTAGCAGTGCAAGTTGACCCTGCAGAGGGTATTCCAACCTCTGTGGCAGACCCTGTAACAAGGTCAGAGAAACGAGCTGTAGCAGTGCAAGCTGCCCCTGTAGAGGTGAAAAAATGGTATAGAGATTCAGGTCATTTAGAACGCAGGGAGTCTTCTGCCAAATCTAGGTATAGAGATGACGGAGACAACGACGACACTGGGCCATCAAGGATTCAGGAGGAGGAAGATGAGGATGCCGAAAAATCAACAGTAACTACCCGAAGCCTAAACGAGCGCGAGCTACGAGACGTGCAAAAAGATTTTGGTCTTTGTATAGGTGAGCGGCTTGTCACCTGGCTGCTCTGGTGCTGGGACTCTGGAGCCAATTGTGTGGAATTAGATGGCAGGGAAGCCAGGCGGCTGGGATCCCTTGCTCGAGACGCTGGCATTGACAAAGCAATTGCAGATGGAGCACAATCTAACGGCCTCTGGAGGCGTCTCCTCTCAGCTGTGAGGAAAAGGTATCCCTTCAAGGAAGAACTTTTATGTCTACCAGGCAAGTGGACCACTATGGAGAAGGGAATCCAGTACCTGAGGGAATTAGCCGTATGGGAAGTGATTTATGAGGATCCAGACCTCAGACAAACATCCAAAGATCCAGATGAAGTCACGTGTACACGACCCATGTGGTGGAAGTTTGTCCGGAGTGCACCATCATCATATGCCAGCTCATTGGCAATAATGGCCTGGAAAGAGGATGAGGAACCCACAGGGGATGAAGTGGCTAAACAACTCCGGCAGTATGAAGAAAGTCTCTCTTCTTCCTTACAGGCTTGCGTCTCAGCTGTGGAGAAACTTTCTGAAGAGTTCCACCAACTTAAAGAGAATCTATCTTCCTCCCCACCTGAACCAACCAGTGTCCACCGACCAAAAGAGAACACTGTGGAGAAACTTTCTGAAAAGGTTCACCAACTTGAAGAGAGATTATTCTCCTCCGTACCTGTACAGAGCAGTGTCTCAGCTATCAGGGGTAGTCGTTCATCCACACAAGGAAGACGATATGGTGGGTACTCACCCCGTGCCACCCTGTGGTTTTACTTACGAGACCATGGAGAGGACATGAGAAAATGGGATGGAAAATCTACCGCGACCCTAGAGGCACGGGTACGTGAGTTGCAAAAGAAAACAATCAGGAAAAAGGGATTCTCTGAAAAGTTTGCTGCTCCAACTTCCAGCAGACAGTCCTTCAAACACAGAAACGAAGAAGATTCTGACCAGGATTAGGGGGGTCCTGACTCCAGCCAGGGGGAGGAAAGGGACAATCGAGTTTATTGGACTGTGTGGATTCGATGGCCTGGCACGTCAGATGCACAGAAGTATAAGGCTTTAGTAGACACCGGTGCACAATGTACTGCAATGCCATCGAGCTATAAAGGACCAGAGCCCATCTGTATTTGTGGAGTGACAGGGGGATCTCAGCAGTTGACTGTATTGGAGGCTGAAGTGAGTCTGACTGGGAATGAGTGGGAAAAGCACTGCATTGTGACTGGCCCGGATGCTCCATGTATCCTTGGCATAGACTGTCTTAGAAGAGGATATTGCAAGGACCCAAAAGGGTTCCGGTGGGCTTTTGGTATAGCTGCCTTAGAGACAGAGGGCATTAAACAATTATCTACCTTGCCTGGTCTCTCAGAGGACCCCTCTGTTGTGGGGTTGCTGAGGGTCGAAGAACAGCGAGTGCCAATCGCTACCACAACTGTGCACCGGCGGCAATATCGCACTAACCGAGACTCCCTGATTTCCATCCATAAGCTAATTCGTCAATTGGAGAGCCAAGGAGTGATCAGCAAGACTCATTCACCTTTCAATAGTCCCATATGGCCAGTGCGAAAGTCTAATGGCGAGTGGAGACTAACAGGGGACTATCGTGGCCTGAACGAAGTGACGCCACCACTGAGTGATGCAGTGCCGGACATGCTGGATCTTCAGTACGAACTTGAATCGAAGGCAGCCAAGTGGTACGCCACAATTGATATCGCTAATGCATTTTTCTCCATCCCTCTAGCAGCAGAGTGCAGGCCACAATTTGCCTTCACTTGGAGGGGAGTCCAATATACTTGGAATCGGCTGCCCCAGGGGTGGAAACACAGCCCTACCATTTGCCATGGACTGATCCAGTCTGCGCTGGAGCAGGGGGAAGCCCCTGAACACCTGCAGTACATCGATGACATTATTGTGTGGGGTGACACAGCAGAGGAAGTTTTCGAGAAAGGGAAGAAAATAGTCCAAATCCTTCTGAAAGCTGGTTTTGCCATAAAACAAAATAAAGTCAAAGGACCTGCACGAGAGATCCAGTTTTTAGGAATAAAATGGCAAGATGGACGTCGTCAAATCCCAATGGATGTGATCAACAAAATAACAGCTATGTCTCCACCAACTAACAAAAAAGAAACACAGACTTTCCTAGGTGTTGTGGGGTTTTGGAGAATGCACATCCCAAATTACAGTCTGATTGTAAACCCGCTCTACCAAGTAACCCGTAAGAAGAATGAGTTTGAATGGGGACCTGAACAACGACAAGCCTTTGAACAAACCAAGCAGGAAATAGTCCATGCAGTAGCCCTTGGGCCAGTTCAAACAGAACCAGATGTAAAGAACGTGCTCTACATTGCAGCCGGGGAGAACGGCCCCACCTGGAGCCTCTGGCAGAAAGAACCTGGGGAAACTCGAGGTCGGCCCCTGGGGTTTTGGAGCCGGGGATACAGAGGGTCTGAGGCCCGCTATACTCCAACTGAAAAGGAGATATTGGCAGCATATGAAGGAGTTCGATCTGCTTCGGAGGTGGTCGGTACTGAAGCGCAGCTCCTCCTAGCACCCCGATTGCCAGTACTAGGCTGGATGTTCAAGGGAAGGGTCTCTTCTACGCATCATGCAACTGATGCTACATGGAGCAAGTGGGTTGCACTGATTACTCAGTGGGCTCGAATAGGAAACCCCAGTCGCCCAGGAATATTGGAAGTGATTATGGACTGGCCAGAAGGCAAATACTTTGGGATATCATCAGAGGAGGAGGTGGGTCGTGCTGAAGCCCCACTGTACAACCAGTTACCAGAGAATGAAAAGAAATATGCCCTGTTCACTGATAGGTCCTGTCGTATTGTGGGGAAGCATCGGAGATGGAAGGCTGCTGTATGGAATCCTACACGGCGAGTTGCAGAAGCTGCTGAGGGAGAAGGTGAATCGAGTCAGTTTGCAGAAGTGAAAGCCATTCAGCTGGCTTTAGACATTGCTGAACGAGAAAAATGGCCAGTTCTCTATCTCTACACCGATTCATGGACGGTAGCAAATGCCCTGTGGGGATGGTTACAGCAATGGAAGCAAAACAACTGGCAGCGTAGGGGCAAACCCATCTGGGCTGCTGCATTGTGGCAAGATATTGCTGCTCGGGTAGAGAACCTGGCTGTGAAAGTACTTCACGTAGATGCTCATGTGCCCAAGAATCAGGCTACTGAAGAACATCAAAACAACCAGCAGGTGGATCAGGCTGCTAAGATTGAAGTAACTCAGGTGGACCTAGATTGGCAGCATAAAGGTGAATTATTTATAGCCCGATGGGCCCATGACACCTCAGGCCATCAAGGTAGAGATGCAACATACAGATGGGCTCGTGATCGAGGGGTGGACCTGACCATGGACGCTATAGCACAGGTTATTCATGACTGTGAAACATGTGCTGCAATCAAGCAAGCCAAACGGTCAAAGCCTCTTTGGTATGGAGGACGATGGCTGAAATATAAATATGGAGAGGCCTGGCAGATTGATTACATCACACTCCCTCAAACTCGCAATGGCAAGCGCCACGTACTTACAATGGTGGAAGCAACCACCGGATGGCTGGAAACATACCCTGTGCCTCATGCCACCGCCCGGAACACTATCCTGGGCCTTGAAAAGCAAGTCCTATGGCGACATGGTACCCCAGAAAGAATAGAGTCAGACAATGGAACTCATTTCCGAAACAACCTTATAGACACTTGGGCCAAAGAACATGGTATTGAGTGGGTGTATCACATCCCCTATCATGCACCAGCCTCCGGGAAAGTTGAACGATACAACGGACTGTTAAAGACTACATTGAAAGCAACGGGCGCTGGGACATTCAAAAATTGGGATACGCATTTGGCAAAGGCCACCTGGTTAGTCAATACTAGGGGATCTGCCAACCGAGCTGGACCTGCCCAATCAAACCTGTTACGTACTGTAAAGGAGGGACGTTGCACCCCCATGCTGCGTCTCGAACCCGTGACCTCAGATTTCTCTTCACATCGCGAGGTCAGGGTTATGCGAGCGCCTCGAGCCGGTGAGCCACCGCCGCATCCTCACGGGCTTCACTTCCCATTTCTCTCCCCCATCCCAGAGAGGGAGGGGGGAGGGTGAGCGAACGGCTGCGTGGTGTTTAGCTGCCGGCCGGGTTAAACCACAACAGTTAGATAGAAGGTAGACCCTTTAGACAACACTCTTCACTCAAGAAGTATCTAGCAAGCAATCTTATTTTAATATGATACCATTAAGCATGGAAAAGCAAACTTGCTAATGAGAAACCCATGGATAATTTCCAGGGGAGAAATGAAGAAAAAAGTAAAATGAGAAGCACCACTGAATGACTAAAGTTTAAAAATGAAACAAACCAAAACCAAACAAAAAATTTTAAAGAGAAAATATAACCCCAGTTATATCTTGAAACCAATACAGAAAATTAGAAGAGCTTTTTCCCCCAGAGATAGATTATGAGAAGGATAATGAACCTAATTACACCACCTTATCATTTTACCAACTATTCCATTTTCTGAGATGCAATACACAGTTGTGCATATTCAAGGATAGCTCTAAATTTCAGATCTGTGGTGCAGGTAAGTAGAAGTATACAAGGTGTGAAGACTATACCCTCAGTTAAGCTACAAATGATACACAGCTGGCAAATTAACAGCTGCAGCTGAAGTGGTACAGAACATGATTTTTCTTTGTCTTCCAGATGAATCATACTTGTAATCAAACCAGCTGCAGCAATTGTTGAGCTTTGTCAGCAGAGTCTTTATTTTGTAGTACACATGACTATAAACCCAAGGTTATAGTGTTTTCATCAAGGAGTGCGTGTTCATATATGCTTGGCTGACATTAACATGAGTAAAATACAAGTACTAATTAACTAATTGAATAAAGTCACTGCCACATAAAATTCAGAAGAGTGTTAAACCCAGTAGTTCTACATTCTGAGGTCTCACGAAGGAAGCGTTAATGTCTATGGTATACAAAGGACTGAAATTCAAGTAACAACGTGACCTTTAAATAAATAAAAATAAATAAAAAAATAAAAAAGATACGCAACATCTTCTCAAGAATGAGTATAACTTATCTGATTAAATGTATGGCTGAGTCAGAGCAGAACTGATGGATTACCTTCCCTGGATCATTACGTAAAGGGAAAAATAAAGGAAAAAAAAAGTAGTCTTCCAGGCAAGAAACTTTTTAGAAATATCCTCTGCTAGAAAATATCACTTAAAAAAAAATCAAATAAACTTGTAATTTTTTAATGGAGTGCCATTGCTTCTCATGGGCAGCAGCAGACTGCACCCACAGAGCAGACTTCCTTCCCCCCATAACTCTAATGTGGAGCATTACTCAAACAATAGTAAAAATTTTCATTATGTTTAGTGCTGCTGCTTTGCACAGTTTGCATCACTGGAATTTTGTAACCACTGAAGAACACTTCTTGAGAAATTGTTGATAATTAACACTTTATCATTTTATTCACGATTTTGAGACAAAAAGAAAAAAAACACTAAAGCCTACATTTGGAAAATAAGTCTACTTTTCATTTCCAGTTACAACCAGGCTTCACATAGATCCCAGCTTTTTACCTGCTTAAATAGAAACAGAAGTGGTTTCCACATTGAGATGAACATTACTGTGCCAAAGCCCGTTAGATACAATACAAGAACACAAGATTCATATATGTAAAAACTCTTCATACAGCCTCACGTAACAAATACTGGCTATATTTTATATCTATTGAACAATGAAGTTAGCTTCTAATTTCAGTTTTGAATAATTTATTTATCCTTTTAGAAAGATACAGTTTTTTTTTAAGAAAGAAAAAAACTATATATATAGTTTACTGAAATTCTTAGACATTAAGATTGATTTAAAATGCAACCTCAAAACAATTTCCAGAACTGGTACCACCACTTATTAAAATAGCCATTGCAGTTTTCTGTTTGCAGCTTTATTTAGTGTGTTTTCCACACACCTAAGAAGTTTTTTATTCTTCTAATAAAAAATGTCAAGGTTGAAAGAAATAACATGTCCTTAAAATTGTTACTTGGTCTCAGTTTTTAACCTCTTTAATGTATTTTTTTTCCAGTTATTAAAACCGGTTACTTTAACAAATGTTTCATTCACAAAACTGTCTTTTTGCACATTAGCATTTCTTACGTACATCCAAAGATACCAACAATCTACATCTACAAAAGAGGTTAATCTAAAAACCAGCATATTTTTACCTGTTCATCATAGATGCCAACAACTGCTTATAATACACATCCAAAACCACACACAGCAAGCTTAGAGCTAATGTAGAATTCTCCCAGAATGTTTGAGGCCACCACAGGGCAACCTCAAACCAGAAACCTCCCTGTGTAGGACAAGGGGGAGGGGTGTTGCAACAGCTGCTGCTGTAACCCATCAGAAGGGTTTCATTAACAGATTAATTCACATGAGGGCTAAACTACCACTAAAATCAATCTGAATTTAGACATAAAAAACAAAACAAAACAAAACAAAACAAAAAAAAACACTTCTCAACCTAAACTAAATCCTTGATAAATGTATGAATAAAAATCTTTCTTACACATTCAGATATTTTAAGGTAACATGGCTATGAAAGAAATTTTCTTTCTATTGACAAGATGAATGTGACTTGCTTTCTTCCACTTTTGAAGTAATTCCCCTTAAACAGCTTACCACAGCTGAAGCTGTTTTTCTAAGCATAAGAAACAGAAAATTTCAATCTTTGTTAAAGGTAAGTAACTTGTGAACCAGAACAGGATTACCATTCCTATCACTTGATTAGGAGAAATTCCAAATAATTTCTTTATATATAACTTCTAAACTTCATTACTTCTAGCTTCATCACATGTAGACTTTTTGAACATCTCCTATGTGATCTTCTCCCTTTCTTGGTAGCAATTTCTCTTCAAAAAGATATTTTCTTATTCCAGCAGATTTATTTTCTGAAAGAAGTGATAATGTAACTCTTTCAAATCAACAGTGTTGTGCAACTACAGTAACTAGTGTTAAATATTTCCTCTGCCTACATTTTATCTGCTTAATACAAAGAACAACCAAGTATTAACAAGTAAGAAATAGTGTATTTAAATGTTTCTGACTGTGTTCATAAAACAGAATCATAGGGATTTCAAAAGTTCTTGATTTATTTTTGCAAAGGAAATGCCACTACTGACAGAGAAGGAAAGCTCCATATTTTAGTTAGAGACACAAGATACCTAACAGAGACAGGGTCAAGACTTCAAAGATTGTTATTGATCAAACATGTAAAACATCCATTGTCTTGTAACGCTCTCCTTAGCCACTTATAACATTTTACTGTCTACATACAGTCAGCTGGAAAAGCCGGGGAATTTCTGAGCGAGCAGCAAAACTAAAGAAAATAACTAAAAGCTTTCCACTTCCTCTCATATGCAGACAACAGGAATTTCAAATATTGTCTAAGACAGCACTAAGTAATTGTGCGTATAAAGTAGCGTAGTGTAGTGACTATGGAAAATAAAGAATATGTTCAACATTTTGTTGAAATGACTAATCTTGTCTAAAGCCAATATAAGTTACTTTGATACACTACAAACTCTCTCTTGTGATCTGCCATCAATCTTTTAAGATCCACTTTTATATCTGTGTTGGTACTGATGGCATCAAGCCATTATATACTAGTAGAGACTTCATTTAGCAATCACATTATTTATTCTGATACATAATCTGAAATTCTACAGAAATGAGAGGGCTACACAAAAGCTGAGAGACAAACTCATTATGGAGAAATCAGATACCCCAATGAAGGTCATTCTTCACTTTGTTATTCTGATATAAATTGGCCAGAAAACTAGTAAACTTCTAGAAGTGTTTTGAGACACATTTGGGACAGAAATATGAATGTGTCATTTGTTCTGTATACACAAGAACTACAGGTTACTGTAACTGGATGTGTCCTCAGAGCACTCTTCCTTCTGCTGTGTTCACTATCAGTTTTCATCTTATTCACAGCTTTCATTAGAGATTCTATATTAAAGAAAGGAGGAAGTATCCCAGCAAAGAAGTAAAAAAATCAATAACATCATACAGAACATTGGTGATCTCTCATCTAGGATATTTTGTACAGCTTTGGTCATTCTGCTCAATAAAGCTGCTTTTCAACTAAAATAAGAGCAGAGAAAAGCTAGTAATATATTAATGGAATTGCAGGGACTCTTTCATGCAAGAAAACTAAAGGAGTTGAACAAAATAATTACCAAGAGGAAAATGATTGCTCTCTAGAAATTCATTAGATGATACAGATTGGGATGGAAAAGAATTATGCAAAGTAAAAGACAAGAAAGACAGTTAAATGTAGTTTTCCCTCTCTTAGCCCCAGTAGTTAAGAGACAAATCAGTGTATGATAAAGAACAGTCCAGAAAATCTACAGGCCATGAACCTCACTTTGGTGGAGAAAAAGTGGCTCAGAGGGAAACCTTATTGTGCTCTATATATACCTTAATGGTAGGTATAGAGCACAGTAGGTATATACTCACCTATGTTGTGATATACCTATCTATATAGATGGGTATATACTAACCTATAGTGAGGTGGGGATGAGTTTCTTCTCCCAAGCACTAATTGACATGATGAAGAAATGGCCTTAAATTAAGCAGGGGAGCTTTAAGAAAAAATTATTCACTGAAACGGTTGTGAGGCATTGGGACAGGCTACACATGGAAGTGGTTTAGAGGCCTTCCAAAAACACTTGGTGCTTAGTGACCTGATTTAGTGGTGGACTTGGCAGTGCTAGGTTAAAAGTTGGACCACATGATCTTAGAGGTCTTTTCCAACCTAAATGATTCTATGATTCTAAAATGATTACAATTGATAGCATTGTAACTGAATTAATAGTAATTTGCTGATTAGACTAAAATTAGACTAAAAATTACATTTTTGGCTTTGCATATAAGCTATCTGCTTTCTGCTATAGCTCAACAAGATTTTGACTGAAACCAATTGATGGGAATTCAAGCAAGACAATTTGTAACGTGGATGCAACAAATTAGTAATGATTTTACACTTATCATTTTCACTTTGCACTCCATTGTCTTCTTTCAGAGATAATAAGAATAATTAAACTATGTAATAACATGACAATACTGAAATGCTTTATCTGTATCTGTATTTGATAATTTGTCCTTTTGTCTTATGTTACTTGCCTATATCAATGTTCTTCTAATAAAGACCCTTTTCTTCTGGTAAACTGAGGACATATTTGATTTGTGGTTTCTTGAAATAAGCAAATTAATTTAAATACTTTTTAAATTTTGATCATTACTAACTGTCTTATTATACAGTCCCTCTTTTACATATTTGTTCCAAAGATTTTCCAACTGCTTAGGGAACAAATATGTGCTTAAACTGGGAGGTTGGGATTTGGTTTGAAAACTGGCAGGAACTCATGACTTACACATGGGAGGAATACTGCTAAGCTGAATGGCAGTATCTTGAAAACTGGTAGAGGCATCCAAACATTGTTGAGTTCAGAAATTATCAGACATGCAGCAAGGAACCTCTGCCTGCAAGAGATTGCCAGTGAGGTGACTGGAACACTGTTGAGGACAGCTGTGGTCAGCTGGAGTTGCTGCATGTCCAAAGGGTCAAGCAACTTTCAGAAAAGCAAGATTGTGGTCCAGGAGTTCCCTTTCCCTCTTCACCATTAGAATCTGAAACACCATTTTAACAAAACTACATTTTTCACTGGGGAAGAATCCTATCTCCTCACACTAATTACAAACAAAACAACAAAAACAAAACAAACACACACACACACACACACACAAAAAAAAGCCTTGGTAATATATAACAGCCACAAAAACAAACAAACAAACAAACAAACAAAAAAAAAAAACAAACATACCGCTCAAATGAAATTATGAAAACACTCATGAAGATTCTTCCAGTCTTCCAGGCATATTTCAGTGTCAAGGGAAAAAAGTTCATAAAATTTCACAGCTGGAAGAAATGATTAATGTTTAGAAATCACTTCACTTTACTAAGACACAAATTGTGAATTCTGTGCTACATAATGAAGAGTTTCCATGTGAGAACTGGGCTGTTCAAATTATAGGACCATACAGCTCTGAGATCTCAGAAGCAACAGCCAAAGGATGTGTCATTTCACTAGCCAATCCTTCAACAATGGCAATTGTTGGCCTTAGTGATGATACAGAACATTCAGCCTTACTCTCCCATCACCATGGAGAGAATCACAGAAACCCAGATGTTTAGCAGGTGTTCATCTACATTCCTCTGAAACTGCATTTACAGTTAAACAGCAAAAATATTTAAGCCATGTAAAGTCATCATGCTAAGGCTTTACATTTGCAAGGCCTTATTACAATTTATCTTCTTCAAATAGAGTGAAGCACCATTGAAACAGGTGCATAATAAAGTAGGTGTGATCTGTTATTTATAGCACACCAACACTGCAGTCCCTTGAAATCATAAGATAGAAACTTTCTTTAAAGCAGAAAATCAGATGTTAATTATAGAATGAAATTACTGGTGAACGATGAATTAAATAAAAGCGGGGGAGGGATGATGGGAGTGAAAAACAACTAGCACTTTGCTTATACATTCAACTTAATTAAACTCCATTATTCCATAATCCAAGCACCTTCTAAATTGCTGATTTATAATCAAAATGTTTTTTTTTTTTTCTTTTAGATTGGCCTGTTATAGAAACTTCAATAAACTTGCATCTAAAGGAAATTTAAGTTGCAAACATGTCTGCAACTAAAGTATCACTGCCTCTGAGAAGTTAAGGCTCTTTCAGTTATGTTGAACTGGGCAGATAATTTTATTATATGTACATGTAGGCTGGAGATCTAAAAGCAGTTTGGCCTGCAACTTTGTTTTCCATTGTCCAAATATAAATATATTTTTCCCGTTAGATGGCATTTGATTTCTTTCCTTCATAGAGGTGTTTCTTTCTTCCTCAGCTATTCCTTTCATAGCTTTAAAAAGTTGGGTTCTAAAGTTTACATTTCTCCTCTGCCTTTTTTAGCTTGTGTTGGCAATGTGCAGACCTAAATTAAGCATGCCCCAAACCAGACAAATTATCTTTTAATTTCTACTTTTCAAGTATATATTATAGAAAAGGAGATTATATTATTGATTGGACCAGATGGCTATCTTGCCTTCTTAATATGTTAATATTTATTACAATTAAAAAGGAAGACATTCTCAGTAATTCTTTGGATTTTACACATTGCAACAAGAACAGGTCATCATTTGCCATTATTTTCACAAACAACCATAGCTTTTAGAAAATAAAATACAAACTTTTAATTTAGAGAAGTTATCTTCAGTATAAATCAGAAAACAAAACAAATCAAAACACTTTGTGATTGTTTTTAACTGTGGTATGCCACAAGTTTAGTTTAGTTTTAATTCCATGTTCAGAACTCTCAAGAATATGGAGGTAATTAGAAAGGAAAGCTTGCAGGTTTGCAAGTTCATCTTTAATCTACCTTATCCTACCTGAAATGTCATAAGTAATAGGATGTTTTTATGACTAACAATATTCTCATTATTCTTCATTTATGGTTCCACTGAAATAGTCATCTTCATTTTTTTTCTTTAATGGAAACAATGCTGCTTACCACATTTTCTCTGCTCCAGTGAATAGCCTTTTTGATGTAAGTTAGTTCAGATGAAGGTTCTTCTTTTTAGTGGCTTGACTTTAGGATAATTTACTTTTATAATTATTACTTTTATTGAAGAATATTTGTAGTGGGTTTACGTGGCAAAGTTTTGGTAGCAGGGGGCCATAGGGGTGGTTTCTGTGAGAAAGATGTAGAAGCTGCCCTATGTTTGGGAAGGGCCCCATTGTTTTCCAGATCTGAGCCAATAAGCGATGTTGTTTTGCGCCTCTGTGAGAGCATATTTAAGACAGGGAAAAAAACGCTGCGCCACACAGCAGCTGGGAGAGTGAAAGGAGTGAGGAACGGCCTTGCAGGTGCCAAGGTCAGTGTAGAAGGAGGGGGAGAGGTGCTCCAGGCGCCGGAGCAGAAGTCCCCTGTGGCCTGTGGTGAGGACCATGGTGAAGCAGGATGTCCCCCTGCAGCCCATGGAGTACCATGGTGGAGCAGGGTTCCACGCTGCAGCCTGTGGAGGAGACCACGGTGGAGCAGGTGGACCTGCACTGATGGAGGCTGCTGCCTGTGGAAGACCCCTGCCGGAGCAGATTCCGGGCCGTACCTGTAGCCCGTGGAGAGGAGACCACGCAGGAGCAGGTGACCTGGCAGGAGCTGCTGCCTGTGGGGGGGGCAGGTTGGAGCAGTTTTCTTCTGAGGGATGGACCCTGTGGTATGGACCCGTATCTGGAGCAGTTCTGGAAGAGCTGCTGCCTGTGGGAAGCCCACGCCGGATCAGTTCATCAAGGACTGTATCCTGTGGGAGGGACCCCACAGCACAGGGGATGAGTGACCGAGAAGGAGCGGCAGAGAAGAAGTACTATAGACTGACCATAACCCCCGTTCCCCCATTCCCCTGCGCTGCTCAGGGGGAGGAGGTGGAAGAGGGTGGATGGGGGGGAAGGCGCTTTTGGTTTCTTTCCTTTGTTTCTCACTTCTCTAGCTTGTTAGTAATGAGCAATAAATCTTACTACCTCCTTATGCTGAGTCTGTTTTGCCCGTTACAATAATTATTGAGTGATTTTCTCGTCCTTATCTCAGCCTTTGAGCCCTTTTCACATATTTTCTCCCCCCATTCCTCTTTGAGGAGGGGGAGTGAGAGAGCGGCTGTGGTGGATCTCGGCTGCCCACTCGAGCGGAACCACAACAATATTCAACCAGCACCTCTTTCATGCTAAAGTGTAACTGCAGGAGTAAAAAAGTAATATATAAAAAGCACATGAAAGGGGAAAAAAAAAAACAAACAAACTTAACTGATGAAAATAGTGTCTGCTGAATGGGCATTCTGGCCATTCAGTGGTACATGTAAGATGTTTCAATAAAATGGAAGGTGAAGTACAGCTCAGTTGTGCTGCTGTGTTTGCAACAAGCTACTCTTTCCTACATGCAGACTCATGTTCAACAAGAGTTCTGATTTATATACAATATCTGTCCTCTGAGCAATACAATCAGGAATTATTCCAATGCTTTTCTGCTTTTGTTGCAATCTTTCAACTAGAATCATAATCTAACTGTAATAAAAATTATGAAGATAACATACCAGGAACATAAGGGTTTCAAGACCCAGAGAAGGGTAGGTTAATTTAGGCACAAGCCAGAAGTCCCAAATATATTTGATTGCTCTTCCCTTCGATGACTAAACAAATTTTTATGCTTTCATTGTGTGTGTCTTGGCACTTTACAAAAAGCTCTCAGAACTCACATATTTTTATTTGTCTGTTGTGATTTAGTGCTCAAGAATGATGTTTGGGAGAAAACCCACGCATTTTAATAGAAAAGTAAGTAGCAAAGTTAAGTTGTTTTCGTATGCTTTGCTTGAAATTCACGGGAGAGTATTGTTACACACACATACACTCATGTTGACCTCTTATGAAAATGTTTACTTATGCAGAGTCCACATAGCCACATAGCACAGGCTAAACTGCTCTTCTGTTGGTAACACTGGCAGCAGGAATTTCAGTAAGTAGGGTACTCTGCTACCCAGTGAAAATCACTATAAAATAAAATTAACCACATCATCAATAGAGAGAATTTAATCTCAGATACATGAGCCAGACACTTACGCTTGGGTATACATGCTCTGGATTTATTTACTCCCTATGACAGTGAGTATAGAGCATAGAAGAGAAAAACACAACTATTCACACCTGAGGAAATGCTATGATACAGATTTTTACTTACGAGTTAATGGAAAAAAGAAAAAAAAAAAAAAGAAAAAAAAAGAAGTAATCTTGCTTTTTCTCTTAAATAAAAACATAGAATGAAAGAAAACATCCATTCGCTTTTATCTGGGTTACTCGCTTCTCTCTCTGTCAATGCTCACTTTAAGACGCAAGACCCTTCCAGCAGATTTATTTTCATTCAGTAACACCTTTCCAAATATGTTGCGTGGGAGTTCTGCAAAACTATACAGATATTTCTTCCTTGTTTTATCTTATTGAATGTTCATTCCTTCGAAATATTTATCTCAAAGCAAAAAGGGAAGTGTATACAAATTTGATAAGGTACTCATACAACACACATTTACGTCAAGAACTAAAAACTGCATTTTATGAGAAGCTGGAGTCCTAACTACTACATCTGTTATAAATATATCATTTCACCTCTTAAAATATTTATTAACTTCATAAAATTGTTTATTTATGCCTCTTCTATTAATGATACTAAAATTAGATCACCTAAATAACTGTGCAATATGCTAAACCATACACATCGAACCCTGGAATCTGTAAAATGAGTTTGACAATCTCACAAGAGCAGGTTGGTTTCATACTGGTTTTATCCCAGTTTTATGAAGCATCAATTGAAATAACTGAAACAATGAAGCCACTCTAGCAAACAAAAAATAATCCTGATACCACTAATATAATTTTCAGTGCCACAAGATGTTTTGGCAGCCGAAAGTAGGCATGGGTTCAAACTCATCAAAGCAAAGCTGGCAGTGACTATTAACATGACAGTCCTTTTATTTATTTATGTATTTATTTTTCTTTTCTTAAAAAACCCAAAATATGTGGAGTTCAGAAGTTAGGAGGATGTATGAGGAATAACCCCCTTTTCGTACTCTTTTCTATAACTATTACCTACTTATCACTGCTAGAGATACATTCATTACCTATGCATAACATTTCTTTGAGAGTGGTTGGCCTGTTTTGTGCTGTAATCCTTCCCCTGTGTTTATGTCCTCTTACTTTCTTATAGATGTTATTCTACAGAACCTTTCTTCTATGTGCCCAATTCATAGTGATAAAACCTGGCATTGCACTAATACATTTTAATTTGAGTTTCGAAGGGTATTTCCACACCAAAGGAATAGAGGCAGCTCTGCTACATTTTAACCCCACAAATGGGAGTCCAGTGTAGGGACACTTAAGTGTATATAAAACCCAGGTTAATATAAGTCATATTTGCACAACTATAGTTCCCATTACACAAGCTAGATATGCTGAAACTGTAGTTTAACCTTAAACAGACCTTAGATGCATATTTGTATATGCATTCACAGGTCTACATGTAAATAAATCATATTTTTAAATGAAGAAAAAAAAAAAAAACAACAGCTTTTGAAGGCTTAAATCAAAAATGTGTTTTTCCTCAGTGCAAAGTTAAAACTAATTACAAAAATTGGTTTTATCTAAGATTAAACCAATACTTATTATTTAAGAATATCTTCTCTGATTTTCAATATCCAGTTTTTCAATCATTTTCAGGGACTTCCTTCTCTGTCCTAGCCCCTTTTCTGAAGTAAAAGTGGGAGAGGTCATACACTGATGAATACAAGAAAAAAAAAATCTTTGGCTGGACAAAAATAATCCCATATTTGCAAGTGAAAAGCTGTGCTGTCTGAAAGAAAGAAAGAAAGAAAGAAAAAAAGAAAGAAAGAAAGAAAGCAAGCCAAAAAACTCCTTTTCTCTTAGGCAAAAAACTGACTGGCAACAAGTTTCAGAACAGCCATCCTCCTTCAGACCCATGAAACTCTGTGGACATAACTGCCAACACTCAAATCATATATTCCCACCCTCTGTGATAGAATAAATGACCTTATTAATCAAAGTAACTAATTATACCAATCAAATTTAAGTTCAGTCTCACAGGTAATTCAATTTTATTGCTTTGGTTTCGTTAAACATAGGCAGTGGTTTGAATGGAATTTTTCCACGGGAAGATAAACAGAAAATCAATTCACCCATTAAGCTGAAATTCCTTATGAGAAGTTTTGCTTCTCAGTCATGATCTTCCCCTTATTTTACAGTTTTAAGACTAATAACACGACAGGTAAATCTTTTTTAACTTCTGAAGGATAGACAGTATGATTTCAGGAGACCGCTTCCACCTTTTCATTCTTGTCATTAATCAGTCATCAACCATGCTTAAACAAAGGAAAGGGGAGACACTTGCACTTTTGTATAGATTATTCAGAACAACAGAGCCTTATGAAGGACAGATCACTTATTATCCAAGCTGCCAACATCTCATCCTACAGGAAAGAGGGAAACCAGCTGCATCCTGCACCCTACTCTACCAGAGATGTTGCAAAGAGGGACATGTTCACAAAGAATCAGCCTGTGACTCAGTCAAGGGATATACCTTTTTTTTTTTTTTTTTGAAAAACATCATTTAATACTTCTCAAGAACATTGAGAAGTAAGTCACAATCCAGATCTATAAAACCGGGATTACTAGTCCATAAAAACTGTTAACCTCAGATACCCTGTCATATGTAGGCATTCTCATTATTAAAGTCAGCCATTTTCCAGAAGAAAATCCACAGATTTTGGAAGAAACACAGAACAGCTAATATTGCTGCTGGAATAATCTATATACTTTAGAATAGATATTCAGTGATGCTGTTAAAATGTCCCATTTTAGACAGGAAGTACCAACATTATTTGCATTTGCCAGACTAAATTGTCAGATCTGTCATCTATTAAAATCAAATTAGATTTGACAATCAGGATTTCAACTGCAAACTGATCTTTTGTACTTAATGTTACTAAGAGCCTGAGACACAAAGAACTATGTACTAGCACCATGAACATATTGTTTGCTCAGATGAATCATTTTCACATTGGTATTTAATTGATGTAACTTTTGCTTCAGCTACACTGCAATTACCGTGTCATGTTCCTGATAGAATAGATAGAAGAAAAATAAAAATGTCTAAATTACTGTCATTTTTTTTTTTTTTAAGGACAAAAGTTTAATTAACAGTTATAAAAACTCTCAGCCCAATAATATGAAAAGCTATGTACATGCATAGAGGTCTCAAATTTCAATATGGAAATACTAAAGCTTGATTACTGATGCCAAAAAATATGCAACATGCACAGAATACTGCCGCAAGCCCACAAGTAGAGATGAAAACCATTGTGTTGTGATGGTAGTGACAGTGACAGAACTGGCAAACCCAACCATTTGCTGTGGTTTAGCCCCAGAAGGCAGCTCAGCACCACAAAGCCACTTGCTTACTCCTCTCCAATGAGATGAGGTGGAGAATCAGAAAGTAACGGTGAGGAAACTCATGGGTCGAGATAAAGACAGGTTACAAAGTAAAGTAAAAGCTTTGTGCGAGAGCAATGGAAAATAAGGAATTATTTCGCTACTTCCCATTGGAAAGCAGACGTTCAGCCACAAGGCAAGGGACTTCCCTCGAGCCAGCCTGGGCCAGCTGTCCTGGCTGTGTCTCCTCCCAACTCCTGGGGCACCCCAGCCTCCTGTCAGGGCAGCATGAGGAGTTGAAAAGGCCTTGGCTCTGTGTGAGCTCTGCTCTGCAACAACTAAAACATTTGTGTCATCTTACCTATTTTCATCAAAAATTCAAAACAGAGCACCATATGAGCTTCTGTGAAGAAAATTAACTCTGCCCCAGATAAAACCAGTCCACCATCTTACTGAAGAAAGACTGTCATCTAAGATGAATTTTATTTCAGCAACACTTAAGGTGCAAGAGAATGGAAGCAGAAATCTATAAAGGGTAAAAGTTGATTACACCTCTTCGGTAATCAACACCAACTCTCTGTCAGTGGTGTTAACTTACAAATTTTACAGAACATCTACAAACAGTTTTGTTTCCTCACGAACACCACAATGTGCAGCCTAAATCATATAAGGAACGTAAGATGTACCTCTACAAGCATCTTTAGCAAATTACTTTCAAATACCCCACCTGTGATCACAGAAACATTTACTCTACAAATCATCCCAGGGGATCAGTTGGTCACTGACACAAAGAACTAAAACACTATGGTTCAAACTGAAAGAGACCCAGAATTTTATCATTAATGAAGGCAATACAATCAAACTAAATTAAACAGTTGTAACTAAGATGGAGTTTTTTTTGCTAGATAAAGGTCATCCACAAGACTTGGAAGTCTGTATGGAATTCAAACCCCATCAAAGTGTCATTTTTTTATGGGTCTGCTGGCACATCCATATGCATCATCCCTATCTGCTCTAACCTGTGAACCATTCCAAAAGTTGTTAGAAGTGGCAGGCTCTTACTTTCAGCACTGTGGGGAGACATAAACATTAACTCTGAATATCACCTAGGATATTTTAGCTCTGGGGCTGTGAGGAGTATACTTTAACTGAGTCTCTCTTAACGCAGGATGAAAGCTTTCATGCAGAGCTCCAACCTGATTCCTCCATTCTAATCCATCAAAGCCATCTTCAAGTTTTGCTGTATGAACTCATGGGATCTCATTGGGACAATTCAGCTGGCTGGAAGGGTGTTCAGTTGTGCATACAGTACTTTGTTAATGATCAAGGTTAGGACTTCAAATAAGGCACTGTTTGTGTTTTTTTTTTTTTTTTCTTTCTTTTTGTTTGTTTTGTTTTGTTTTGTTTCTGTTTGTTTGTTTGTTTTTGTTTTTTTGTTTGTTTGTTTGTTTGTTTTTTGGGGGAGGTGGAAATAGCAATGGCAAAAACCTACCAATCAAAAAAAAAAACCTGCTCCTCCATGAATTTTACTTGTTGGGGAAAAAAAAAAAAAAAGGTAAAACAGAACAGAATATTCACTTGAAAGAATGAACTCTTCTGTGCCACTGTTTCAGTGATTCCTGAAGAACACTAATCCTTATACAAGACATGGATAAAAAACAATATTTATGTTAAAGAAGTTTATTTTTTTTTTCTCTTCTACCATACTTCTCTCTCTCCTTCTCCCCTCCCTTTTAGTTACTTGGGAAAGTTAAGAAAACATAGATGTTAGAAAAAAGCCAGCAAGTCAAATCCAATAAAATATGTACTTCTCTTGACTATGGATACTTTACAGATTTAGCATCAACTTTCAGAGAATATAGAACTTTTTAATCTAAACCTAAATACACTATGGAAAGTGAGAGTATCTTCAATCTCAGATATACACAGATTTTTCAGAAATTCAGGGGTTTGTGTTGCTTTGGAAGGCTACCAATGCATGCTTGAGAGCCTGAATAGGTACTGATCTGTGTAAATACTGACCCAAGAGAACATCAACATTTTAAAATAGGATGGAATTAATTTCATGAAGCAGTAAGTTCCACAGTACTTCCATTGTCTGACATATTTAACCTTTATCCTGCATACTACTACAGCATACTATTGCTTTGTGTGGTCATTTTAGGTGGCCTTCACTGCCTTCAATTTCTATCACTATTTATATCAGCAGCTACCTTCTTACAGGTATACATTTCTGAGCGACACTGTCACCACAGACAGCCCATCCCCTGATACCCTTCAGAGAAACTTATGGCTCTGTCCCCAGCATCATAACGATCTGTCCTCTTCCTGCAGCAGGAGCCCATGCTTTAATGGCAGCTGCTCTGGAGCAAATTACACATGAATCTCAATTGCCTTGCAACAGCCTTTCCTTATTACAGCCCTCCATGCTACTAACCTGTACAACTCAGTGCAGAGAGCATTTTTGTGTGCCCTGCTAGTTTCACTTATTGACAACGGTAAGTTTAACTGGTCAAGGATCCCTCCTCAGTCTCAACTCTGATGACACATTGGTGGTCTGAAAATGTAAGAAAAGAGCACTTTAAATTTACTTTGAACTAATTAATTAATTAATTAAAAAACCCAAACAAACAAACAAAAAACAAAAACAAAAACAAAACAAAACAAAACAAAACAAAAAAACAAGGAACAGTTTAGGTGAGGCAGGGTAACAGACCATGATGGTATAAGATGATTGATTAGCTGGGGGACAATTTAGTAAGCCCAGTGTGACTAAAAATTTGAGAAAGCAAAAGTTAAAATAATTTAAAAAGTGTTTTAAATTAAGTAGCTTTAAAGCAACTACTGATGTATTTTTAATTTATCAGAAAGACGGGTTTTGCAGCAATAGCAAGATGAAACACCCTACAGGAACTGGAAAGCCAAAATACTAAATTGGTTTTCCTCAGTGATGTCAGAAGCTGATTTTCATCTCTTCATTTTGCTGATAAAAAGAGGTTAGAAATGTCTATTGTTTTCCATCCACAGCCTAGGAAACAAGGCAATTTGAGACTCTGAACTCAGTGATTTTTCTTCCTATCACAAATGATCTATAAGTTTCATTACTCTATGATCTTTGATTCCTCAGGCAGAAGTCGTGTCATATAAAATAAGCCTCCTAGAAACTGAAACAAAACCAGACATGCACAGAATTCCAAACAAACAAACAAACCTTAGTACAAAGCCTTGTTTCAGTTTATCTTAGCTGTGTTCTGCCTGTAGAGCTACTACCCATTGTCAATTTGCCAGCAGGTGATGTATTCACTTGGTTCATTGTTAAGACCAAGTACTTTTCCTATACAAGCAAAAACTCACAATGAAGAACCAAGCAATCCAAACAACTGCATCTACCAAATTAAGTCGATTTCTCTCCACTGCTTTCCATGCTGAAAGCTCATTTTCATGTTCCTCATTTGTTCCTTAGACATTCTTCGTCCCTGTAGGACAGGCATGATAACATAAAAGGAACTTCAAAATTTTTCCACAAAGAAAAATTGCAAAATAATACTTCTGGATTATAGCTCTTCCCAGAGATCTGATGAAGAAGAGATCCCATTGCTCCTTTTAACAGATATGCTCAACTTGAAAGCATTTGCTGTCTTCATTACTGAAGTGTCATCACGAAAAAAAATGGAAATAGTTAACAACTCCAGCTGTTTATTACCTTTTAATTCACTATGGCCATGCTGACAAGTTGCTGTGATGCAACTTGTAGTGATTGTAGTGAAGTAGCTAATTTGATATTCTTTATAATAGTGGCTCTCTGGGGATTAATAAAAGAATTCAGTCACTATAAATGTGTTCTTGGTTAAGTACAAAAACAGCAGTAGAGGTAAGCAGTGGTTGCTTCTAAGCTGGTTTTGATTTCACAGTCAGGTATCCTAACAAAGTCAATAGTTGCTTTCAAAGACGGGTACAAGACAGTAATAATATTGAGGAAAGCTTTCTAAGTATTTGTATGATAATTTTAGACATATTTCCATTACACAACAAAATAGCTATGCAGAATTAGCAGTTTTGGTAGAACAGGAAGACAGTTTGAAGTAGGCCCACTGCAGTTACTTTGTTTTGTTTTGTTTATTAAAGTACAATATGTTGTGATATAAAACAATCTATGACACAACAGGAACTGACTAGTATGTCTTGAGACTAAGACTCTTGCTGTCTGGTTACTGAAGTGACTTCAAAACCCAAGAATTCTGTTTCAGTGGAGAAAAAGAAATAATAATAATAATAATTAAAAAAAAAAAAAAAAACAAAGAAAAAATATTTGAGATTCTGACTTTTTGGTATGAGTACAAAAATGAAACAACTTCAGAAACTAATAGGGTTTGAGATAGCAATTACTCCTGTAAAAGCCTCTGATTTCAAATAGCTGTCTGCCTGTTTTAGTATGCCAATTTGAACTAGCATTTCCCTACCTATATTAATTATCTTAATCAATAGAATACATGTATTATGCTACATCTTTTCCCTCAGTCTTCCTTAGGAGAATTATTAGAAATGCTATAAAAAAGTAAGAAACCAGAAAAAAACAGTTAGATGGAAAGGACACACAATACAAGAACAAGAATATGAACAATGAAATTGATGAAATGCTGAAAAGACCAGGTTTGAATCATTCTTTGTGACTCACAGTAGCAATCTTGAAACTCTGCCTTCCAGATTCCTGTCTTGATTACTGACTTGCTGTGTGTGTGCACACTTTCCATCTGCAACCTAAAAAAACTTTCCAACAAAACAAAATTTTTCATCTGTCTTTTCATATTTCTGAAAACACTTTTTTTTTTTAGTCTCCCTTTTGCCACCTGTTTTTCCATCAAAAACAGGGGAAAAGGAGACAAAAAACGTTAGGCATAACCTAAAATACCAAAAGGCATTATTGTTTAAGACAATCAGTATTTGACTGAATTTGATATGTGTTTCCTATTATAAATGCTTATGGATGTATTCTATCAGAAACAACAACAACAAAAACAAACAAACAAACACATGAAACAGCACATGCAATTTGAAACATTAAGTAAGCTGTTCTGTTACTTCAGTGCTTTGTCATATGAGTCAGTGTGCCTATATTATTTCCACTATGTTTTCAAGACAGAAAAGTACTTAACACACCTTGATGCACCCCTTCACACAGCACTGCTTGCAATAATGGAGGTGGCAGAGAAATTCAGGCCTAGTCCCACAGCCCTGGGGGCACCTGCCCAGGTCCAGACCTCCACACCAGCCCCATCGCCAATCAGCCTCTGTCCCAGCAAGGCCTCAGGAGGCCCTGGTCCTATCTCCTGCAGTCCTGGCTCACAGTCTGCATTTCCCAGAAAGAGCTTGGACCTCCTCTGAGGGCAGCTCTGCCTCCAGCCCTGTCTCCAACCTTTCATCCTGCTGCTCCCCCCCCAATGGATCCTGGTCCTCTCCTGGCTGGGACCCTGGACAGGTCCTGTCACCAGCCCCAGCCTGGCCCTTCGGTGATGGCCCCCAGCACCCAGCTCCTTCTCCCCTGTGCAGCAGTGCATCTCTTGCTGCTCCCTAGCACTTGGTTCTCCTTAATACATTATATTTCATTAAACCTGACATAAACAATGGACATCGCTAAAAAAATAAGACTTTTTGGTCATCAAAAGTTGTTGATGGGCTTATTACTGGTTTCTATTAACTCTCTCAGAGTGGTACGTGTTTAGGATCGATAGGATAAAGATTAAGACTATATTACATTTCCTTCATTTGGTATATAGAAAATAAAAAAGAACATGGAAACAGGTGAAGAAATTAGAACTTTGTCCCTGAATTAAGATTGACCCTGAATTCTACACAGGACTTTGATATCAAGTCTAGATTTAACTCTCTGTTTTAGCTGAAGCTGAAATCAAATGAATTTATGCTTCAGTAATTTATGCTTATTTCAAGGTGGTATTCTCGTGGTCTTCCTCTCAATCCCTTGAAAAGTTTTCTTTTTAAACCTATTATTATTACATTTCCAGGAGGCTGTAAAAATGCCAATAATCAGTCAGAACAATATACGGTTATTACTCCAATTCCAACACTCTAATTAAAAAAAAAAAAAATGGTTCTTGCTGTCTATCAGAAGCTTCACGTTCACTTTACCCAGGCTTGACATGTTCACTGTGAATATACTGTTTCCTTTGTTTTTACACAATAAGAACGACCAGCAAAATCTATTCATAACTGTATTTAAATGCTATCATCACAAAATGCTTTTAAATGCTTGCTTCCATTTTTCACTTTATAATTATTTGAGGATCACAATAAAATCCTTAGAAATTATAATGAAATAATTTCTCCTGGTGTTACTTTTATTGAAGAAAAGTATAGATTAACAGATATTTTACTTTCTTGTTGTTCTGTTTAATAAAATGTACTTACACAAAGGAGATTCTGAAAAAATACTTCATTGCTATTATGTGAAGCACACACATTATTCAGCTAACATCTGGGAAAATTAATTTATAAAAATAGAACACTCTCTGAGATGCATCATAAAACAATAAAGGTAGCATTTCCAAAGGACAGATTCTCATGTTACATGGACATTTTTCTCATGAAAATTGATTATATACTCACACAAGGTTTGCTCACACAAATTCAATTGTTCTTGCAGAGAATTCAAAAATATGCCTGCTTCAAAACTTTACTCAGAGAAATGCAACAATACTTCATGTTTTCTCTCAAACTAGAGCAGAGGCTCAGTGGATTTCCTGAACACAAAGCTAAACATGCAAGACACTTCAGCATCCAACCATCCCCTTACACAAAAGAAATGCAGGTACAGCTAGAAGCAGGGCGGCCTCCCTGTTTATTAACCAATGATCATAGATATAAACACCTTTCCCATGAGCAAACTGCATGCGTTCTAAATGAAGGATGAAGCAGAAACATGCTCAACTGCAGAGAAGCAGGGCAGTGCTGGTGAAGGAGAGAAACGGATAGAGAAGTTCATTAAGAGACAATACATAGCTGGCCTATCTAGTACTTCGGAGAAGAAAAATCTTATGGCAGTGGGAACTGTGCTGTTGCTTGAACTGTGCCACCGGGAGACAGTCAGGTACATGTTAAATACCAAGGATAAACCCTGAGATGTTACCTGTCTTCCATCTTTTAATATAATTTGTCTACCACTCTTCTACTTAGTGAAAGGGAAGGACTAGACAAAAACACAAAACCATACACAAAGCAATATCAAACACAGTCAATGGTAAAAGTGGAAACATTGAGACTCTATTACCTTTCAACTCAAATATTAATAGGTATTGAAACATAACACTTCCATCCAAAAGCTGATGATCTCTATTAAACTCTCCATTCCACAACTCTACAGGAAATTTAAGAGAATTCTGTTTCCTGGTATAAAGGATCCAAACCTTTTGGATCCATTTCTGACAGATGGCCCCTACATTTTATGCATGTGCATTGCTGTACAATCTCTTCTGACCCATGGCCCAGCATGCCGGATAGTGCTGGATGGTCTGACTGCAGCCTAGAAACCCAGTGCTCATATCAAGGTGCAGGCCAGTGACCACAGTGCTGTGCTACAGCTACCAGCAGGTTGATGAGGTGAGTTGCAGACTGAGTAGCCCCATGAAAGGAGTATTTCTCAACTATACACTTGTGATATGACTTCTTACATGTCTCATGAGGTCCTGCAAATCAACATATGAACACACAGTGACCCAGAGCTCTTAGTACCCCATGGGTCAGATGCTCATCTGGCATGTGGCTATTGGGGCAGAAGAAGGTATATGGTCTGTGCTTACTGCATATGCTCTATTTTTTTTTTTTTTTTTTTTTCAAAGCAGTAAGAACTTAAACTCCAAACTAAATTCTGGATGCCAGGACCAAAAAGAGAGAGAGATGCCCCAAATACTGAACTGTGCAAAATTTTATCCATCACACTATTCATGTCCTTTTCAGTTCCACTTTGATACAATCAGACTTTCAGACGCTCAAAACCTGATGGTAATGACCAGCATTCAACTGAGCAGTACTCAGTACAACTCTGCATCTGTAAGTAAGGAGGTACAGTTCATAAATGGTATTAAATGTATGAAAAGCTTAAAATAGACAGTATCTGTAGTCTGGATTTGGTGGCTATAGGTACACTGAAGATTACCATACAAAGGCAGATATCCAAGGATACTGTCTTTCAACTGCTGTTGCTGAAGCCCTCTCTTCCACACTTCCCAATCTACACTCTTATTTGCATGTTAGGAAAAGGCACTACTCTAACAAAATGCAATGGTTGATGTTTGTTCTTCTTTATAGCTAATGCACAATATTGATCTTCTTATAAAATGAGATTTACAAATGTTAGTACATTTTTGTTAGCTATGTCTAGTTCATGTTAAGTTAAAACACTACAAAAGTTCAATAAATTGTAGCTTAAAATGTTTTAATTTCAGAAATACAGTACTCTACATGGCTTTCATAATCACATTCTATTTCATCTGTATCCATCTGCAGCTCCATGAAACGTCATTAAATCCCAACTTTTTTCCAATTTCAAGGCATAGGAATGTCTCGGGAACATTAAATATATAAAAAGAAGCTTAAAATAAACTAGGCATAGTTATTGGTTATTTTTTAATGTTTCTTGTGACCTGAAGAACTTTATTGCACAGAAGGTGCAGTAGGCTGTCCTTTACATTACCAAAATATTTGACTGCAGAGAAGAACCTCCTGAAGAAATGAAGTCTACCTCTGCTTCTCTGAAAGGAAAGGAGTTTCCTCCTACAGAATTGTAGGGGGTTGGAAGGGACTTCCAGAGATCATCAGGTCCAAGCCCCCTGCCAAAGCATATTCCCTAGAGCAGGTTGCACAGCTAGGCTTGCTCTAGGGAACCTACTTTGTTTGCTTTGAGTTTTCTTTTCAGGGACAAGTCCCTGCAAACAACATATAAAATTGACATTACTTCAGCCTCTCTCTTTTTCAGTAGAGTTTTGGGATTTCTTATTTTTTACACAAATTCACCCTTTTGCTGAAAAAAAGTTCTACAGCTACTTGATTCCTCTCCCCAGCATTACTTGTGGCTTTGGGCTTTTCAATTTTTATTATCCATTTAATTATTCCTTCATGCTTCCATGGTGGGCAGTAACAGATGTGTCCCCCTGATGCCGCACTAAGCAACCCTAGGCACCAGCAATGCCAATGTCCCAGCTGTGTCCCAGTGGATGCAGAGCTGGCTGTGGCGGTGCCGATGAGGTGTCATTTGCATAGGTGGCACAGGATGGGGGACACAAGGGTGCACCAGCTTGGTGTGCACACAACAGGGAGCACAGGCTGAGAGGGGAGGGCAGCAGCAGGGGGACTGCAAAGCGATGGGGGGCAACTGGGGGGCTTCTCTCTGCTTGTCTCTCCTCTTCCAGTCGCATGCATAGGCAGCGACGTGACTGAACTGGGGCACGCTCTCGGCCTCTCACCCTTTAGTGGGGAGTTCTCAGAGCTCTGCAGAGCAAGGCAGCACAGCCCCACCCAGACCCCAGCACACTCCCACAGCCTGCTGGCACGTCCCCACAACCCTGCTCACATACCTGGGCACCTTTTCCACTGCCCAGCCGAGGTCTGGGCTCTGCATCGCCTGCTGCCACCCCCAAGTAATGCACAAACCCTTGTCACAGCAGGCACAGATGGGGTGCCTGATGTCACAAAGGGGCAGGGATAAGCTTGGCCCAGGAACGCTGGGCCCCAACAGCCACACAAGCCTGTGCTGGCTGCCTGTGCTGACAGGGAGGATGCTCAGCTGCCTGCTTCTGCTGCTCCAGCCTCAGCTCTGGATACAAACTCAACCAGAGGAATTCAGCTCCTGTCTCCTCCCTCCTTAGGCCCTTACCTCAAACAGCTCCTGTATTTGAAAAAAAAAATTATTTGAAGGAATTACTGGGTTGAAGGTATGAGCTTATAAATGTATTAGAGGTTATAAATGTACTTCTGAATAAGATGGGAATATATATTTAACATCTTATTTATACACTATTTCATCTTCGTGTTTCAGTAGCTTTCCAATAAATGGAAACAATTTTCCTAGGAAAAGAGAAAGCAAGAGAAGAAGATTTCACAAGCTCAGTCCATAGCTGTCAATTTCTTGAACATCAAATTGCATATGTAAATTTTAGAAGTTGCTGCATTCAGAAATGCACAATTTTGAAGAATGAGATTTCACTCCTCCTCCTTTCCCCCTTCTCCCTCCCCAGTGGAAAAGACGTATTTCTATAAAAATGAAAACACTGCACAACATAAAACAGATTTTAATGAAATATGATCGGATGCCTGCTGTGCTACCTTCTAAAATAACCTATTCTGAGTTATTGCTATTGGAATTGCATGTAAAAGCAAACAGGATGGTGCCTAGTGCTTAAGGTACTCTGATAGTACCTTATTGATTGGTACTCTGATTGTAGATGATCTACAATCATGTCACAAAGTAAATGCTGGATCTTTTTGAATTTAGATATCTGACTGAAACTACAAAACAAGAACAATTACTGATAATAAGATGTATTCTTAAAACAGAAAACATTCCAATATTCCAATATTTCTTCCATCTTTAAAGCCTCATTCTTAGACTTAGACACTCTTAGACTTCTACCATGATGATCAACTTGTCAGTTCCCAAGCAAAAAACACAGTTATACAAATACCCACTGAAAACTGTCAACATCCTGTGCATCTGTGTAAGACTACAGTAAAGAATTTTCACACCTTTCAGATGTGCCAGGTCTGTTCTACCAGGAATTTTTAATTCTGTTTATTAAAACTTCAATCTATTAAAAAACAACATAGCAAAAACCCATTTCATACAAGATACTATCTAGTAACACTAAATCTACTACTCATTTACACAATTTCCATAAAACATGGGATGTGAGACATGACATAAGGAAAAAAATTAGTAACACATCCAGTAGTGTTTTTCTCTCTATATGAATAACACGGGATGGTTTCATAAAGTAATGGTGAGGAGGAGCCTTTATTGCATCCAACAGCCACACACAGTTCTACAGCTGAAATCTCCTCCAGACAGAACTGATGAATTTGTCACTTTTTACACAAACACTGGCTAAACTTTTTTATTTTAACTCACGTACATATTCTCATATAAACAAGTCATCTACTTAGAAATTTATTAGGTGTTATTAACTGTGATGGTGACTTACACAGACTATTTTACAACATGCTTAAAGAAATATTTACTTCCATTTGCTTGGAATTTGATGTATTTATTGAAAAGTACCCAATCTGAAAAGTGTAAACATGAGAGACGTTTGTTTTATTTTGTTGTTGGCAGTGGGCTTTGTTTGTTTGTTTGGTGTGGGTTTTCTAATATATTAACTTCAAAAACATGGATACAGTCTCTACATATTCTCACAGTATTTAACATGTCAATTATTTCTAATGTAAAATTTTCCTAATATTAAAAGTCTTCATTTAAAAATTGACAAGAAAAAGATAACTGATACTCCATTGCAAAACTGTCTCTGGGAACATTTCTTCTAATGAACAAATATAGCTTCTGATATCTGGAAAATATTTTATTTTTTTTTCTGAACTGCAAAGTAGTATGACTTTGTAGGGGCATGCCTCATTTCGTTGCATTCAGTGCTGACAAAGTGAATTATCTTCTGCAATTCTAAAACTGTTTTGGCAGATGGGGAAAAACGACTGAAAACTTTAGTTACATGATATTTGAGATCAAGTGATGAGTTATCTTTATTGTACTTCTCTGTATTGTACAGTACAGAAACTGAACAACTAACTGTAAACAAGTACTCATTCTAAGTCTTGAGTTATTAATAAAAGGAATAATTTCTCACATCTCTGGTAATTTGATTGCAATTTTTTTTTTCAGGTATTCACATATTCTCTATGCTTTTACTGCTCTCTTGAAATTTTCAGCTATATTCCAAAAGAAAACAGTCTCTAATATTTTAAAACTTGTGTTGGAAGCATCAGTGATGTGAAAGAAAAATACATTCTTTCTCAACCAAATCTGTCATAATTTCTGTAACTAAAAGAGGAGCTTACATGCTGTTGGTAACACACAAAGCTGTTCCCCCCACATCTACCATCACCAGAAGAATCTTCATAAGTGAATGTCAGAGAACAACACTAGTTGTTTTGCCATCTTATTCAAAAAATAGGTTTCAGTGACTGTGAATCTCACTATAGTACAGTTTCATTGCTTCTGAAAAAGATAACTTAGCGTTTTCCATGTTTTCATGTTTTAGAAATAATTACAGCTATCACTATTTACTATCTTAAAATATATGCCAGAATTATTTTTATTATCTGTTCTTGTCTTTAGAGTCCACAAAGTAGACTTTTTCTGGATAAAGCACAGAAAAAAGCCTTATATAGAAGTTACTGCTTTTTCAGCTGTAAAGTCTTTTTTCCACTCATTTCAGAAAATATGAAGTTTCTTACTATTACATTTTATGGGACAAAAGGTGAAGGAAGAAAGAGAAGTCAGATGGAAATGAAAAGACAGAGGAATGTTTCACCTTGGAATGCAACTCAATCAACTACAATTAAATACATTTTGGACTCAGCTTTAGTTCAGATCACAGTGTTTAGCATCTGTTATATGACATGACAACATAAAACATACTGTATGTATTTATCACACATGCTTAACTTTGCAAAATGTGCAATATCAAATAAAAAGGCTGATCATAAAAATCAATCCTAATTACCCTTATTATACTGGAAAACACATTTGAAATTATTTTTTTCATGTAATTTAATGGTTGAATACACTTCAGCTTGAGGTTTCTGATGACAAAAGTGCTACTTTGTAAGCACTGTTTGAGCTCTGGAACACAAGATGATCTAAACATCAATAAGTGATTCTTGGGAAACAGCAAAGGCAGCTCAGAAGTCCTCAAAAGTCCTTCAGAACAGGCAAAAAAAATACATTATCTTCCTCTCCTACTTCTAGTTCTTTGCATGACTAGCTATCTTTTTAATTTTATAAGTAATGTGACCAGTTTAGGATATGCATCAATCTCTACCCAATTTTGGAGAGAGTCTTTCATTCACACCTTCTTTGAAACTTTCACCAAGTCCCAGTCTTAAGCTCTGTGGAGCTCATTTCTTTTTTAATTCTACTGCATGGTTTTAACTCACTCCTACTACATTCTCCTCAGTATCTGAAAAACATTCTGATCACGTACCAGTGATACAGGATAGCATCACTGATATGCTGCTGAGCATAAAAGAAGAATTTGCAAAGAAAATCTGATAAGACCTTCACCTAGAAACTTCCAGGGTCTTGTAGTAAGAGCTGTCTTACTATCCACATTTCAAATTCCAATCATGCACTCACTATTCACTGAGCTTGGTGTCCTTATATAGGAAGTTATTTGTTGGCTACATAAGTATTAATCTTCCAGAAGTTATTTTCCTGGTATGCCATGTCCTTCCAAGGGAGAAAAAGCAAAAGAGGCACTCAAAAAAAAATAAAAATAAAAATTAGGAGGCAAAGATTACAACATGAAGTAACTGCCACAATTTTATTTCAGATGTTAAAATTGGGGTGTGAGATTTTTTTTTCTTTTTGTTTGTTTTATTGTTGTTTAGAAATGCAAAATAAGAACATTCTTTCTCTCTTTCACTTCATGAATTGCACATTCTGTTAAAAAGTAAGTTACTTTATGCAGAAAACAATTTAGCAATAACAATTAATCAATATAGTTTTCCCTTATTTGTGTAACAAATGAATTAAGTAAGGATTGTCTTCAAAATTAAAGGACATCTAGTAGAAAAGGGCTTAACGACCATCTCAGGTACCATGGAAAGAAGTATTTTCTCAGCAGATTCTAGGGTTAGGATGAAATGAAAAAGTGAGACTGGATAACTTGATTCACTAATAGAAGAAAACAAAAAATCATCCAGGACTTGAATCCTTTCATCTTCTCATATATAAAATCTTACCCTGATGTTCTCATTAAAAGAACTTTCCAGTTTCCCAATTTTCCTTCTTTCCAACTTCACCTGTCCTATTGACTGCATTTAGAGAGTTCTGTATCATTTTCCAATTATGTCTGATACTCATAGCTCCTTTTTTGCTGTCAATCTTGGCCAATACAAATGATTTCTTCCTTTACAAAGGCCAGCAGAGCAGATATGCTCACCTTACTATATTCTATCTCATTTATGTCCGGGTTTTGTTACTATTGATTTTGTACTCTTCTATGTCAGCGGGGATTGTAACAGCTCCTTGCTGAATATCCCTGCTTCTCACAACAAGAACTGACAGCTAAAAGATATGTAACTCTTGGAGGACTGAAATTATAGCAAGAGACTATTTTATGCTGGAAGAAACATGAATACAAAAGGAAAAGCTGGCCCTTTAAGTAAGTATTTACATTCGTTATAATGTCAAAAATATCTCAAAGACAGCCTTATTACATTATGTTGGTACTGAGACAAATTCAGTTTTATATAATATTAGTACACAGCATGTGTATGATGCAATTCTTTTACAGTTCCCTCTTAATATGCAAATTATTTCTTTTCAAATATAGTAGAGTAGGACACTTGTCACATTAACAAAACTAATGTTCCATAACAGATGAGTAGGTAATGAGATCAGATTACTAGGCAAGTATCCATATATTAGTCACATTAACATTTAAAGCAATAGATTTTTTATTTTTTTTTTTCTTGTTTTAAGACTTTGCATGTTAAAATACGCACTAAATACCACTGAAAGTAATGGTAGGTTATAATGCATCTCAGTCAGTGTGGACATCTTGTTTATAAAATTCTTCTTTCAGCCGTTGACTAAAATCTTTCAACAGACAGGAATAAAGACACAAAGAAAATCATTATTATTACTGCATTACTTCTGCTTATTTGAAGTAGGAATGGTATCAACATTAGCTGGAAATGTGCACTTGCAGCCCAGAAGGCCAACCATATCCTGGTCTGCAGCAAGCAAACCATGGCCAGCAGGGTGAGGGAAGTGATTCTCCACCTCTGCTCTGCTCTCATGCAACCCCACCTGGTGCCCTGTGTTCACCTCTGGGGCCCCCAGCACAAGAAGGACCTGTTGGAGCGAGTCCAGAGGAGAGGCACAACGCTGATCAGAAGGCTGGAGTACCTCTCTATGAAGATAGGCTGAGGGAGTTGGGGTTGTTCAGTCTGGAGAAGAGAAGGCTCTGGGGAGATCTTAGAGCGGCCTTCCACTACCTAAAGGGGGCCTACAGGAAAGCTGGGAAGGGCCTCTTTGTCAGGGAGTGTAGCGACAGGACAAGGGGGAATGGCTTTAAACTAAAAGAGGATAGGTTTAGATTAGATATTAGGAATAAATTCTTCATGCAGATGGTGGTAAGGCACTGGAACAGGCTGCTTAGAGAAGCTCTGGGTGCCCCATCACTGGAGGTGTTCCAGGCCAGGCTGGATGGGACTTTGAGCAACCTGGTCTCGTGGGAGGTGTCAGGGGGTTGGAACAAGATGGTCTTTAAGGTCCTTTCCAATCCTTAACCATTCTGTGATTCTGTGATCTTTTTTCTCAGTTGTCACCAGTGAAAAAAAGTAATCACTTACAGAACTAGCTTCTGTGCTCAGTGAAAGTTATTTTGAATTAATTTCTATTAAAGAAGTATTAGTTTAGCCACATTTCAGGTAATATTTATTTATACGTACTTGTTGATTCTCATGTGAATGATCCTTTGTTATTTATAATAGTATATCCCCATGTAGTTTCCTAAGTGGAAGGCTGGATATCACATTCAGGTAAATTGGGAAAGTCTATGGAGGCCAATAGAAAATTAAAGAACCCTTTATTTACAAAAATCTGATAACAGTTTTGGTGTAAAGGTAGCTTCCTTCATGCACATAAAGCTTGAAAGGAAATCTTATGTTCCTCTGTGAAACTGTTTCAGGCTTATTCTATGAAGGTGAAATCCTTTAAAACCAAATGAGCTACATTTTACGTTTTTAGAGGTAAGAATATGATGATGTATGCAATTGCATTAAGATGTACACTATTTGGAGAGAGAAGCAAAATTACATCATTGTGTTTCATGAAAAAGGTTCAGATTATGAAAGCTGAATCAGACACAGGTAGTTCCCCTTTTCAGAAAAATCAGTAAGGTGTCAGAGATCAGCAAGATGTTCTCAGATTTAAAATATCCCAAAAGCTCTCAATTTAGTAATCTAAAATGAAGTGCTCTAGCATCTTCTTGTTCTTCTCCAAATATTTGTCAGTACTTTCCTTGCAACAAGCCTTACACATTCTATTGAAATCAATAACTTTTACTTCCCAAATTTTTAATGTATTTTTAAGATACAAAAGGAAAGAAAGTTCAATTTCTACTTACCTTCTCAGATACGTATAGAATTACATCTCAAGACATCATTTTTAAATAGTTTGCATGTGCCTTAACATGTATAAAGAAATTAAATATGTTTTCAAAAGCAGGTGACTGACTCAGACAAGGAAAAAAAAAATGAGGCAGATGGAAAACTTCTGAAATACATGGTGACCATTCATATCTTTAGAAAATGTATCTGAACATGTAGTTAGTCCATGGCTAACTCCTGAAAACCAAACCCTACACACCTCTATAATACTTAGATGGTCAAAGAACCACTGAAAAACTTAGCTTTTGGAATTTTTTTTTGGTTTGGATTATTTCTATATATGTACCAGTACTCATAAATCTATATACAGGGTCATACCTACTGTTTCTATGGATTTAAATGTTAAAATTCTCTATACTCAAAATTCCCTAGACCCGCTTCAGTGGATCTATTCCAATGCAAACTGCACATAATTTGACTCTCCAAAACCTTTACAACACAATCATTAAATTTCAGCAAGTATGACATTCTGCATCCAAAATGGCAACTTGAAATTTTGTAAGTCTATAATATCAGATATCCACTTCTTCTATATTGGTACTTAACTGAGAGATTAATTTCCTAATTATATTGGAAGAAATATTAAACAAACTTAAATACTGACTATAGGAATAAAATAGGATAAAGCCAAAGCCACATTAATTCATTAAGACAGAGGACATGAAAAGCAGGATTTATTTAGCAGCATGGAAGGAAAACAAACCTATTTGGTCATGAATCCTTGTCTGCTCTATTGATTACAAACCTTAGTCTTCAAACTAATTGAGCTATTTTCCTTTATTTCTCCTATTTAAAGTTGCTTTAGAACCTTACTCTTAATTTTAAACTTTTTTTTTTTTTTAAATTATTTTTAATTTTTGTCCAGTTCAGGATTTTTTCTTATCTGCATTTCTTCTTACACTCAAGATATGAAAGAAGAGCAATTAGTTTTCCCCTTTGCCATCATTTTTTATAGGGCTTAGTAACTGAAGTTTCAGTTGAAAAGAATTTCTATTTGTCTGATTATCATATTTAAAACTTCAGCTCTCCTAAATACAGGCCCATTAACACATTACTTGGATAGATAGGTAAATAATGTCTTTCTTCACCTTTATCTGCTGATAAAACTTCTTTAGAAAAAAAAAAAAAAGTGTTTTTTTTTTTTTTTTTTTAAGGCAGGACTTATATTTTATTCTATTTCATTACACATCAGTTGCTTCAAGTCTGAAAGTCCATTTTCACATGATATCTCAAGACACATTTCTAGCCAAAATGCCTCAAAATTTAGTGTCAGCATTTGTTCATACCTTGTTTTGGAGACAAGGTCAGTAAATAAAATATTAATGAACTCCTAAATAAGGAACAACACTATTAACTTCTTTCCAGCCAAGTATTTCTTCTTTAAGCTTAAAATTTTGCCTCACCTTTAGCCACTTCTTTCTAACACTAAGCAATTACCCATTTTTTCAGTAATTATTTCCTATAGTGCATTTTATCAAGTGCACTGCTGAAGTAGACAAGTCTTTGGAATTTCCTTTCTCTAGATAATTGGTTGTCAGAGAGGAAGTCAACCTTCTGTACATCCTCACTATATTTAAGCTGAAATAGAAATTATGTCAAGCTACCCATCAATACTTCATTTTCTTGCTGCCAATTATACCCGATTTTTTTTTTTATTATTATTATTTATATTCATATTTAGGGACATCTTAAAAATCTTAAACATTACGAACAGGTATTTCTGAACAGTTTACAACTAGCATTTTGTTCTCAAAGCCTTGCTAACTTAGTCACACAAAGACACTATACTATTAAGCATAAAATAAAGTTCAATACTGAATATCTGCTACATCTAACAAGAAATTACTAGAAAAGAGCTGAAGTTACTTCCCAGTCTGTTGTAGTTGGACACAAATATCTTGAAAGGCTTTAAAAAAAAAAAAAAAAATAAAAAAATTCCTCATCTTTGTTGCAGTTATGTAAATGAGAATCAAATTCATGTTCAACTCAAAAGTAAAATGCTTAATGACATACATTTGTTTCAATCTACAAGCTAACTTTGTAAGTGTTACATAAAGCACATTTGGGCTTGCTTAGGGACCATTCAATAGTGATTATCAGGCAGTAATTCAATACTGCATTAAAGCTTGGCACAGCCACAAGGGACATAGGACATAGAAAGAGTAAAAATTCTGCAGAGATAATAGATAATTTGTCAGAATATGTATCCATTTGGATTCCCTTAGAAGTTTCCCAGTTGACGGTCAACCCACCGAGTTCAAAAACAACACAACTTAAATTGGAAGATGAAAGCAAACAAATAGAAGCTGATAGATCAAAGTAAAGTGTTGTCTTCACTCAATTTTGCTTTTCATCCTTGTTATACTTTACAGATCTTGCTGAACAGAAAAAAGTGTGCTTTTTTTTTTTTTTTTTTTTTTGTGTAAAAGACAGTATTAAAATACCTTCCACTAAACTTAGAGCTAAATAAAGCTTTTTCAAACAAAACAAAATAAGATAAACTAACTTGTGTCAAACAGTAATTACTTTCTAAAATATGCATGAATTTTGTGGATTTTTTCTCAATTTGGGGCAAAGGCCTGAATAATTTTTGGCATAGCACAAAGTCAAGAGAAATTAATTCACTAGTCTATGAAAAAAAAAAAATAAATATATTAACAAGGAACAAGTATGTTAAAATACTTTATATGTATCGCACCATTACTAGAGAAGCCCACAAAATAATGTTAGTTCTTTAAATTAGCAAAAAAATAAAAATTATATAAAGAAAAAACAATACTCCACTACTGGCTTTCCAATTCATTATTTTAAACATTTCAACTTAACTGCCAAAATGTCTGATTTCAGTTGTGAAGTGGCCAAGCAAAATGTCTACAGTAGAAAGCATTAACCTAATAAACTTGGCAAAAGACAACTTGTAAAGCACTTAAAACAGCATTTTCATATTCAAAACTGCTACCTTTCACAGCATATGCAGTGGTTTCACATCAAAAGACGCATTTGCTCATTTTCATGCCATAGTCACAAGTATTTGGAATTCAAACAGTTAAGAAATTGCCTGCAAGGACCAGAATCAGCAGGCCCACAGTACTGCCACTCAAAGAAAGTAACATTGACAGGACAGATTTATTTCAATACAAAAATGGACTAAAAATTAAAACCAACCACCAAACAAAAACTAATGAACAACCACCTAGAAAAATAGGCACTAAATCTCTATCTGTCAGTTTTGGGAAGCAGTTCAAGTATGACCAAAATCTAATTTACTTGATTTTGCCAAGAAAACCCACAACCAACAAAAGATTTAGAAAAATTGAAATGTTTTCTATCAATAATAAAGAAGTATAGCTAGCCCCTTCCAGTTAAGTGCCAAACTGTAAAATGATGAGAAGGCTAAAACAACATAAATTTCTTGCATACACTTCAAGCATATACGTTATTACTACTTTGAGTCACAAGTCATTATAAAATAACATAAAAAGCATGAATTTTGATATGTGAAGACAAATAAATACTTGACAAATAAAATGATATATGATATTCACCACCACTGAGTGCAAGAAGCTTGAAAGTATGTAATTATTTCTTTATCATAATAAATTACCTTTCTAGCAGATAATTACAGGCTTGATCATATACACAAAACAACAAACAAAAAAAGCTGTAGTGAACAGAAATTCCATATACTGAAGAAATGGAGACTATTACAGTAACACAAAGTTCATCTCTCTTAACCAATTAACTGTACTGTTTGCAAAATATCACCTTCATGACAGAGACATTTAAATACAAAACAGATTCTAATGACACTTCTTTTCAGTCATGGACTTGCTATATCAACACAATACATATATCTCAGGCAACTTCCTAGTATCTGCCTCACCTTTAAAATAGAACTGAATGTCTACCACAAACACCCTGCCTGGAATTTTGTGCTGTAAGGACTGCAAAGGCTCATGTTTCAAGTATTTATTTAATGTGGTCATGAAAACCTTCTTTAATACTCCCAATGCATATTTAACAACTAGTCCCAGTCACTTTGTCCTTAATGTAGAGTCTATTACTGCTTCTATATAACAATGGCTTTTCAAAGCTGTTTGAAAAACCTATGAAATTGGTTTTAGAACTCTGACAGTTATAAATCAATTCTACAGCTTTTATAAAGCCACTGACCCGTTGCAGTCAACTCTCCTCTGTATGTTGCAATCTCATATTGAAATAACATGTTGTATGTCGAGATGACTATCTCCAGTCTCACAGTATAAACTGAATCAGTTTCTGATCTTTTTTTTTTTTTTTATGATAAAATAATCTCAATAATTCAATACTCATAAAAAGATAACTTGATGTGGATGGAAATGTGTTTACTAATGAAAGAATATTACTGCTAGTCTTCTGTTTTAAAGTCAAAGTAGGTTTTAGCGGTGATTTTTTTTTTGGCTATACACCTCCAATCTCTACATATCCAGTAATAGTGAGTGCATACATACGAGGACAGATAACACCAAATACTTAGGGTTCATTGTGTAGCTGATTTTTGTTTGTAATAAGCCTAACATTTCAGAATCATATTGAAAGATTCACATTTGCCATAAATAAAGGGCATAACTCAAATCTAGCAATGAACTAAAAGTAGAAATCATAAAAGAATACAACATTAAATGTAAAGAAGAAAGCAGAGATGTACCAAGTGGAGTTCCCCAGGGCTCGGTGCTGGGGCCGGTCCTCTTTAATAACTTCATCGATGATCTGGACGAGGGCATTGAGTGCACCCCCAGTAAGTTTGCAGATGACACCAACCTATGCGCGTGTGTCGATCTGATTGAGGGTAGGAAGGCTCTGCAGGAGGATCTGGATAGGCTGCACCGATGGGCTGAGGTCAACTGCATGAAGTTTAACAAGGCCAAGTGCCGGGTCCTCCACCTGGGGCACAATAACCCCAAGCAGAGCTACAGGCTGGGAGAGGAATGGTTGGAGAGCTGCCAGGCAGAGAAGGACCTGAGTGTGATGGTGGATAGTCGGCTGAATATGAGCCAGCAGTGTGCTCAGGTGGCCAAGAAGGCCAACGGCATCCTGGCTTGCATAAGAAACAGTGTGGCCAGCAGGGCTAGGGAGGTGATTGTCCCCCTGTACTCGGCTCTGGTGAGGCTGCACCTCGAGTACTGTGTTCAGTTTTGGGCCCCTCACTACAAGAAGGACATGGAGGTGCTTGAGCGGGTGCAGAGAAGGGCGACGAAGCTGGTGAGGGGTCTGGAGAACAAGTCCTACGAGGAGCGGCTGAGGGAGCTGGGCTTGTTCAGCCTGGAGAAAAGGAGGCTCAGGGGTGACCTTATTGCTCTTTACAGATACCTTAAAGGAGGCTGTAGAGAGGTGGGGGTTGGTCTGTTCTCCCACGTGCCTGGTGACAGGATGAGGGCGAATGGGCTAAAGTTGCGCCAGGGGAGTTTTAGGTTGGATGTTAGGAAGAACTTCTTTACCGAAAGGGTTGTTAGACATTGGAACAGGCTGCCCAGGGAAGTGGTAGAGTCACCATCCCTGGAGGTCTTTAAAAGACGTTTAGATGTAGAGCTTAGGGATATGGTTTAGTGGGGACTGTTAGCGTTAGGTCAGAGGTTGGACTCGATGATCTTGAGGTCTCTTCCAACCTAGAAATTCTGTGATTCTGTGATTCTGTGATTCTGTGATTCTCATTACTAGTCTTTACAGAGAACTTCTGAATAACAACAACAACAAAACATGCACGCGCACACACACACACAACCACCCTGCCCTTTTCTTTCCTTCCCTCCCTTTCCTCCCTTCCCCCAGAAAATTCATAAATCTTATGTAATTTTGGGACTTACAGCCATTCATAGTTTGTCTAAATTTAGTTGAGCTGGCATTTTTTCACTCCATCCACCTGTTTTTCATCTACCATCCACACTGGTATTTTTGGCTAATAGTATGCAACAAAGAACCTGTGAAATATGACTAAAAACAGAATATCACAAAGGAAAAAAAAAATGACTAGAGCCATTTGCTTCAAATTCACAAAATAAACTCTCAGCCAAAGTTATGTACTAAAGATACCCTCAACTCTTTTGATTTTTAAAAAGCAGTGAATATTTAGCACTTCACAAGATTGAGTAATCTGAAATGAATGAAGTTTTTGACATTTTATTGGTGTCTATACCTAGCAGCTTAAAAGGAAGAAAAGGAAGCAATTCTGAAAAATGGCATGTTAAGAGTTCCAAATTTATGCAATAAAAAAAATAAAATAATAAAAAAAAAGATGCCATTTAAAACTGATGCAAAGCAAATCACCTCACCAAAGAGCAACACCCCATCCCAAATTAAGAGCTGAGACATAAAACTAAGAATGAAACTAGATTTGCCTCAGAACATGTCACACATTTCAGTGACAAAAAGTCAATAAATGATAAATGTGTTCATATGCCAAAGATCTTTCTGAGAACACAATTTTGTGATATTCTGACTACAGAGAATTTGTAAACATTCAGTAAAAAGAGGAAAGGCAAAATAAAATCTCTCCCCACCCACATCCCATAGGAAGGTTTTTGACTATTTCAGAATATGCATAAAAGGTATCACAGCATCAAGGAGCCTTGGTTGCACCATAGCATTTTTCAAGAAGTGTCACTATCAGGAATAACATTAATATTTATGAAAAGGAACAAATAGTTAGATAAATAATTAAAAGAGCTAACTTTTAAGGAATATAAGTACTTTTTCAAGCCACACGGTGCTTAGTGTCCTAGAGAACAACCTTAATAAAAAAAGAAAACAATGTGACATGAATTTTTATTTTTATTTTTTTTAAAGAATAACTTAAGACTAAAAAGCTACCTTGTGGTGTTAATGCAAGCTTCTGATGCAACCTTTATTTAGGAGTGTCTGCCACTATAACTATAAAAATCTGCTGATTTAAAGAGTGACAATGTTCAGTTCACAATTTTTTTTTTTTTTTATGTGTTTCAACTATTTTTAACTATCACAAGCAAGAATGCAAGCAACCCATAAAATGGATTTCACTGATACAGTGGAAGCAACCCATAAAATGGATTTCACTGTTACAGAAGTAGTCTGGTTTAGAAGGGGAAGATACTGACATCTTTTAAAGTTTATCTCATTACTCAATTTTTTCACAGAGTTTAGCTAACCCACTCTATCTATGTTAAGTTCATTTCTATAATCTACTTGCCTGGTAACTGCACAAACTTCTTTGATAGTATGAATCAGTGTGATGAGTTGCTAGATGTTTTTTATGCAAAACAGAAACGTTTTCAAAGTATCAGAATAAGTTCATTCTGTCCACATTAATAATACTAATGTAATTTTATTGCATCACTGAATAACACCTACTGAATGCTAGTGGTATATATATATTATATGCCACTGTTGTACCTCCTTTTGGTCTTATTTTAAAATGTCTGTTTTTAAATGAACACATCAGATGTTTTATGTCTCACAATGCCTTTCAAGCTTATATAAATTATACAAAACTGTCTATGTTAAACAAAATGTCTACAAAGTTGTATTGAATTTTGTCAGCAGAAGAAGAAAAAAAAAATATTAACAGAAATAATAAATGTAAAAACTGCCTGAGAAGCCAAAGTAAGTTCTAGGGAGACATATTTGTGGTCAGAGTGAAGCTGAAATGTTCTACCATGAACAATTGTCACAGTTCATCACATAGCTCTGCAGTTTATCACCTGATAGTTGATAAATTATGTGATGAATTATACAGCTGTGTAAATAAACTGCACGGATGGTTTGAGAAGCTTAGTACCAACAGAAAATCATTGATTAGATTGCCAGCTTCAGGAGTGAACTGAAGGACATTTTGAAAACTCTCTGAGTTAGTTAACTATTTCAGACAGAGTGACTTAATTTGTGATTTAGAATCAACATTACCAACGGTAGAAAAAGATGAAGGAACATTTTCTGTCTCTGTCTCTCTCTCTCTCTTTTTTTTTTTTTTTTTTTTTCCTCAGCTAAATAGCCTGGATCACTCTAGAAGAATATGTCTCAAGACAGTACTACCTGTGGTTTCATGTTGCCTTAGTTCATGGCAGGTTTGTAAGTTAAGGACAGAAATTAGATTTTGAAGTTTTACAGATCTGCAAAAGACAAGCATGGTAACAATACAATAGATATGCTCTGGTAGAAGAAGTATATCATGAAATAACAATTAAAAAAATTGATTGATTACATGAATGCAGATTGGAGTTGAAGCTTTTTGCATTTCACTGCCTATAAGACAAAGTAGTGTCTTTAAAATAAGTTTATTCAGGGTTTAAAAAAAAAAAAAAAAAAAAAAAAAAGTTTTATTTTAAATCCTGTTTAAAAAGAAAATGCCCAAATAAGCCTAACACTTACAATCCATTACAAAAGTCGTTGAAATGGTGAGAAGGAAGATGCATTCATTAAATCTCAAAAATACATGACTGGAAAATAATTTACTAAGTCTTACAGCCAATGTCCCCTGCTGGGTAAGGCAAAGCAGGACAAGTAAGCCTACTTGATAGACTTTGGTCTCCAGCAAGGAGGATTCCGGCCAATTTCTAGATAATGTGGTTTAATGTTCTTTATTATCACACTTAGCTTTCCCTACTGTCAAATCTTACTGTTTTCCCTTGAAAATTGAGTTCATTGTTTTTCATTCTGTTTCCAGTAGACATGGAAAAAAACTGATCGTTATTAATTTTACAGAAGCATTTCACAGAGGGTTGCTATGTACCACCATGCTGTGACTGTGAGCACATGTACAGGCAGTCAGTTGTGCCAAGAGCAGAAATACTAATTCTGTAGCCACATTTCAAATAATCCTTATGATGTCCTTCATTCCGTGTCTCTCCCTTAAAATGCAGCTTTGCCAGCATTTTCTTAGCAGTTGATAGTTTGTAAATGTCATTCTCACTGTGTTCAACTGTTTGCTCTCCAATTTGCTTTCAACCATTTGAAGTATAATTCTGTTTCGTATAAATGTTATCAGCCTATGTTGCCTATATTCCCGCCAGCTTTCTGCACTCAAACTTAAGCAGTTAATGTGGGCCAAGGAAATCCCCAACCCAAAAAGTGTGTGTGATTGCCACATTTCTTTCCTCCTAAAGTTAAAATAAATCTGCAGTGCAAGATCTTAGTTCTAACAGGTATAGTCATGACGTCTGCAGCCCTTGATGCTTCCTTTCTATATAGCACATAATATCCATTACTTTTGCTCTTTTACTACTGGTCTTAAGTTTGTTACAGAAACTATAAAACATCATTGTTGGAGATCCTTTTATATTCTCTGATGGTGTGTCAATGACCTAGCAACTTTGTTAAATTGAACTTTTAATATGTCTGTTGACAATTGCACTGAAGTCCATTCTGTTACTAACTTCATTATTATTTACTGCTGCTTAGTGTCTGATTTATATTTACTCCAGATCATTGCTTTCACTTAGATGCCACTTTAAGCCCGCATGTGCTGCCACATCAGTACAAGTGGGCTTTAATGTGAATGTTCTTTCATGATTATTTAAATGTATTCATTTAAAAAAAAAATAAACACATTAATAAATTTGATAAAAGCCAGATACACTTTGAAAACAAATGTAAACCTTTTATGTTCTGTGAAACTGTTCCTACAAATCATTTCAGAACAACTGAAAGGGGAAGTATCTCTGCACTTATTAATATTTATGGCTGTTTTTGCTACTAATTCTTATCTTGCTTTAGAGAAGCTCTACAAGACTGCAAAGTCCCGACCCAAACTAAAATGCATCAATGAGTAACTGCACCCAAAGACAAAGTTATGTTTAGCCATACTAGTAAGGAAATAAACATAACCTGTCATTGTTTTATTACTGAAAATAGTTTGCTAACTTAAGTATAGAAAAAGAGGTAAAAATAAAATGTTGCTCTTTTGATAACATGCTTTTCTTGTATGTTATAGTACATTTTACTTGAAATTACAATCAACCAGTACCCAATTGCAGTAATCTGCAGCTCCAGACAAACTTCTATCCTATCCATAGAGACATTTTCTACATACTCAGCAAAATTTTTTTTTCTTTGATATCTTCCAAAACCCAATGTTCCTTCATCATTTTGAAAGGAGTTCCAGGTGGCTTCATATATTTAAGATCATAGTGCTTTACACTGAGCACATTTTAATTATATTAAGTAAATATGTAACTTCTGTATTTTTTTTTTTTTTTTTAACAATGGCACATTATGGGTCAAATCTAATTTACAGACTCTGTGGGAATACTAGAATCTTTAATATTGTAAATACAGAGGTCTGGTTATGCAATTCTACTAGGCTGAAATTTAAGCTTAATTTCAACAATCTAGTAGTGCTTTGGCACACCTCTTATGACAGTCCATATAACTAGACTGGCTAATCAAGCAAGACTACTGTCTATAGAATAAGAGTATAAATTCAAGAGCAGCTTTACAAGATAATGAGAAAATGGTTAACTGAAAGGGAAACTGTAATGGGTAAGGTGCTATTCTTACTCCCACCCACCCCCCCCAAAAAAAAAAAAAAAAAAAAAAAAAGATATATATATATATAAACAAACAGCATAAAGATAAATGTATAATCAGAAACTACTTTTCAGGTGCATGGGAGTGGGGCAAACTGACTAATTACCAAAAGGCAGAAGAGTCATCCCTTTGTGGAGCCATGAATATTACAGCTTATGATGCAGGTCCCAAGAATATATACCTTTGGGACTTCGTGCAGTTAGTTTAAGAGTCGAATAGGACTGGAAATAGTGGGACAATGATCTTTTGGAAAGCTGAATGAGAACCACAGCTCAGAAGGTATGCTGCTACATGTGACTGTTCATTATCTGATGTCAACAAACTCTTTTCAAACGGATGAAATTAAAATTACACTGTATGCAAACATTTTCACATCTTCTGCAGATAATGGAAGACAAGAACATACATCAAGTGCAAAAATATGTTGCATTTATGTGTCCTTGATTTAAAAGTAAACTAATAAAAAAATCTGAAAAATATTAGACCATTTTTGTAGTATTCCTCTTACAACCCTTAATGTCCACAGACTACATCCACAGACTAAATGACTAATAATGACTAAATTTTGTTTCAGAAAATTACATCTGGATGATCACTGGAAGGTCAAAGGAGCAAGAGGAGAAAGTTCTGAATTTTAAGCTAATAAGATTTGTGAACTCACAGAAGAACCTACTGATTTGAAATGGTTACAAAAATAAATAAATCAGACTTAGATAAGCCTGATAAGTACTTAGATAAGAATCGTAGAAATAATGGTACAAAAAACATTACCTTTGACCCTGGCAGCTGATTTTTCTGTCCACTATATAGTCTGTTTTGTCAGTCTATGTCTCGATGATTTGGTTGTAAATATACTGTGGGAGAGCACCCTGAAAGCCTTGTCAAAGAAAAAAACACAGCTCTCACCTTGCACAAAGAGCCAACCAGCTCACTGTGGAAGGCAGATGGGTGGGTAAGGCCTGCTAGCTTTTTCAGCCACAAGCTGTTCCTTCCTGAAAATGTTTCTGAGATGGTTTCTTTTGGAACCTTCCCAGGTACTGAGGGAAGGCTGAATACCTCCTTCTTGGTCTTTTTGAAGGGAAGTGTAATGCTTGCCTTTCTCTAGGCTTCAGGAACTTCTGATTATTACCATGACCCTTCAAAGATCATGACCTTTTCAAAGCAAGAGGCCCTGCAATGACATAGCTCAACTCCTTTAACACCTTCAAAGCATCCTGACTTGGACTTGGGTAAGTCCAATTAGTTTAAATTGTCCCTGGGATGAAATTTCTCTACTACACTCCTCCAGACTAAGCTGCCAGCACCACCAATAACCTAGAAGGCCAGAGGGAAGACCCTATTGGTAAGAATTGAAACAAAGGCAGCACTGACTAGCTCAGACTTTTCCCTATCATACTGCAAACACTTACTGCAGAAATTATTTTCATGTTCTATTGCTGGAAAAATGAAACATCCAAGGCAATGGTATCCTGATGAAAATGGGTATAACACTAAGTTCATCACTGCAGATTTGCTTAGTCTAAATTTGTCCCTATCAACTAGCTTCTTCTATCTGCAGAGAGTATTTTGAAGAGCTACAAAAACCCTAAAGTAATCCATAATTAGCATCTAAATGGGAAGCCATAAGCAAAATTTGCAGACTAATGCTAACATGATCAATGCTTTTGTTTCATACATTTTATCCTGTAAATTAATTAAAAATAATTAATGTAAAGAAAGTATATGACACTTCCAATGAAGACTTTCAGCTATATAGTGTTCTCTTTCATTAGAGCTAATTATGTTGCTTTAATTATTTTTTTTTTCAACACTTTTCAGAATTTGCATGTAAACTGACTACCTCTGAATTGCACTTTTTGTCCTCTGCATTAATTTTTCTAATTTTCAATGATTTACAAAGCATGTTAATTAAAATTGTCTAATGTTACTGTGTAGACAATGTAACCTGTTTACCTTCTCAGAAAATTAACTGAACTGCAGTATCTGTATCACCAAAAATAATTACCATTCTCAACAGAGGCAACACATGCAGAAAATACAAAATGATGAATGGAGCATATTTGTGATACAACACTGTAATTACTTTACTTAGAAAAACATTACACAAAGATTTACTTTTTCCTCCTGAATTAGATGTCCAAATGAAATTGTTTTACTTTACCACTCCATTAATTTTGGTAATTATACCCTTTAAAAAATCCTTTAATATTCTTATTTGATTCTGAACATTCAGTAAGGCTTGCTACCTAAGCATTACATTAGCAACCTAACATAAAGGCCAACTATGAACTAGAAAATGTTAAGACCCTTGACTGCATTAAGCTTCTCCCAGACCTTAACATTATTTTATGTTAGTTATGCTCAGCTAAACATACCGACATTTTGACTGTTACTTTGATAGTTCCCAACAACAAGACTAATCCAGATAATTAAAAAAGCAACACAAAAAAAACCACAAGCCCTTAGCTTCATCCTCTAGTACAGCAGACACTTGTAGAAAAAAATCTGTCATTGTTCTCAAATAATATTGCTGATGAAGCATGGAAAAGGAGATAGTCATATAAAAACTATTTGGAATTCTATGTTTAATAGAGTTGGTGAAGAAGAAAAAAGAATAGGGAAGGCTGTTTTATTATATATATTTGAGTACATATATATATATATATATATATATATATGTACGCCCATCAGTACACTTTTCAATTGTAGAAAATTGTACAAGCAACATGTTTTTAAGAAAAAACATGAATGACCAATTTGGTGCTAAATACTGCAAATAATACTAAGTTTTCCTTTGGGTAGACAACATGACAAAGTCTATAACTCTGGAGTTCTGATATATCATTTTTAATAATGTTTTTGCTGTGTTTCTCATATAAATTAAACATTAATGTTTCCAAATTCCATTGCTAGAAGACAAGAGATTATGAATATTCACACATTATTCTCATATAACCATGAATATACAACATTAAATCATGAATGGTGAACATGAATATTTATGGTCTGCGTGGAATTAACCATGAAAATTTATGCTATATCAACCCACCCACCTTGATGATTCTAGCATTGCCATATGCTGAAGAAGTATCCACATTTCATTACCAATTTTAGCAGTAAAGTACTTACTCTTTCAGACTGAAATGGGAGATATTTCCCATTCCAGCAAAGAGATGGCATGCTTTTTCAGGTGCTAAGACAGGTCACACTGTTCCTTCCTCCTCCAGTCGTCTTCTCATCACATTTGATGGTTGGACCAAATGATCTTGGAGGTCTTTTCCAACCTTAATGATCCTATGATTCTATGATTTTTCTCCATTTCCAGAAACTAAAAAAATGTTCATCTTTCTTTCAGGTAGGAAAATGGCAAAATCCACTAACCTGTCTCAAGGGAAAAATCAATCCAATGTACCACCCAAAGCCATATTCTAGGTTTCTTGACTGTCCTATTTTTCTATTTGTACAGCTCAGGGTTAGTGCTGCACTCTGTTTCCATTTGTAGTGGGTTAACCTTGTGGAAGGACCAAAGTCCTTCCCAACAACACACTCATTGCCCCCTCCTCAGCAAGATGGGGAGAAAATATGATGAGAAGGCCCATAGGTCAGGACCTTGAGATCACATATTGATTACCATCATGGTCAAAACAGACTCCACTTGGGGAAAATTTATTTAATTTACCATGGATTAGATTTGATTTATATACTAAGAACCAAAGACAAATAATAGAACAGCACCTTTCCTCTCCTGTCTACCAAACAAGCACAACTTCTCTTCCAACTCTTCTACCTACCTGTGAGCAGTGCAAGAGCCTGATGGGAGATACGGTTAGTACATACTGGTCTCTGGACTGCTCCATTCCTCTGCCACTTTTCACTGCTCTGACATTGGCTCTCACTTTTAGAAAAAAATAAAATGTGCTCCAGCACAGGCTCTCCACAGTCTGTATTTTTTTCCATCTGCTCCAGCATGGCCTCCTGCCCAGGGGCCACAGGGGATCTTTGCTCCAGCGCCTGGAGACCCTCCTGCCCTTCTCCTCCTCTCTCCCAGGTGCCGGCAGGGCTGTTTATCCCTCTTTCTTTCTTTGTGCTGGCTGCCGGGCAGCACTGTGCCCTCCTTTCTTCTCCAGGCTGTCCCTGAGGCGAGGCGCCGCCATCTGGGCTGCTGGACCCAGCTGTGCCCTGCTGTGGGGCCGTTGGAGCCAACATGGGGCAGCCCCGGCATCGCCACACGCAGCAACAACACAGACACCCGCAGCCATGGATGCCCACACCCCATACAGTGATATGGCAGTAACATAAAAAGATATGAAAAAAAAAAACAATAAAAAGTACCATTTTTTGCATGTTCAAATTTTCACAAAAACTGAAGGCTGAACCAAAAATACTATTAAAATAAAAAAAGTGATTAATGAATTCATATTTGATGTTCTGCATTTCTGTCTAAAGAAATTTAAGAGGTCAACTTGAGATGGAAAACCCTACAAATCATGAAACTGTCAAAGACATTCTTAGCGTGCACGTAAGAGTTGTCCTTTCTTACACTGAGGATAAATGTTTCTATTTTTTATCCTCTTGGTTAAAACATAGCTTTAAAAGGTTAACTAAGTGAGACTTTAAGCTTCTATGAGAAAAACTGCTGACTAAAAACCCTACTGAAATTAATTAATTAATTAATAAACCCTACTGAAATTAATGTGCATTTGTTCCACTCTTTTAACACTGAGACATTTTTGGACATTTATACACATTCCAGATCTTTGCTGGAGGCTTCAGGAATAGAAAGGGATAAGAACACATTGGGGCAGTATGGGGCAATCATTCAAAGTCCATAACCAAAGCACAATTTTCCACTGAAATCAATTCAAATCTGAATGATCCATTGCAGATTCTTATAAAACACAGGAAGAGAACATCAAACATCACATAAAAACACAGAAAATATTAAAAGAAAGAAAACATAATACTTGCACACTGTCCAAAATCAAACATCTTTACAATTCTGACTCCAGTGCCCTCTGTAGCCCATGTCGTGGGTGATTATGTACCCATTCTGCTTTGGTGATTTAAATGGTCTGTAACTCTTTCACAGCAACTGGACTGCCAACATTTATACAAGGTGCCTATCTCTTGTTGAGACAATCTTAATAAAATAGGTGTAATTCTGCAGTCTCAATTTCTAGACAAAGAACTCCAGTGTTAATAATAGTGCCAGCATACAAAACTGAAAATTCTCTACAGTAAAGCACAAGAAAAAAAAAATAGAAAAAATAGAAGAAAACAGAAATCTAGACAATTAGCTATCAACATGTCCATCAACACTTTGGAGAACTGCATTTTTCTGAAGAAGCAGAATGGATATGCAGGTACTGCTGATACGCATGGTTAATATTTGAGGCTACGTATCACAGAAAGAATGCACAGCCTGTGCTAAAGAGGTATGTCCATCTTACACCATTATGTATTCCCACTTACACTGATCTACAACCCAATCTAATAATGTTTGATATATACATTAAAAAAAAATAAATCTAAGTTTATAGACTGCTGTTTTTCAGATGCTACTCTGAATTGAGCTAGGTAAATAAAGAAAAAATAATTAAGAAAGGCACTACTAGGCCAGACCAGACTTCTATCTACACTAACACTGTCTTCCTTAGACGTTCCATAGAACAGCTATATTTTGCAGTCATTTTACTATGCACCCCTGTTATTACAGGCATGTCAATGGGTAGTTCTCCCATCTACCTCTTCCAGTATTCATTCACAGAACTACTGTCCAGCAACTTATCTACCCCAGATGATGGGTTAGAGCCATCTAGAACCTTCTGCAGAAACCAAAGTCCTGTTCCCCACTCTCATCACCCCTTTTCTCAAGTGCCCCACTGATGTAGTATTGTGGTATTTTGTGACTAACACTTTCTCTTTCACCTTATCCACAGCTTTCATGACTTTGCAAATGATGATCACATCCTCTTTCTACCTCACCTTTTCCAAACAGCATCACTCCATACTGAAAAGTCACTTTGTAAGGCAATTTGATCCCCTTGATCATTTTAGTGATCAAAATCAACCACACAGATGCAGACCAGAACTGCACACAGTAGTTATGACATCAGATTACCAAAATCTAAAGTAGAGGCATTTTGTAGTTTAGCCCCAGCAAGCAGCTATGTGCTACACACCTACTAGCTTACTCTCCCCAGGTGGGATGGAGGAAAGAATTGGAAAGGTAAAAGTGCAAGAACTCTTGGTTTGAGATAAGGACGGTTGACTAGGTAAAGCAAAACTTGCATAAGCAAGCAAAGCAAAATCAGCAATCCATTTGCTACTTCCCATTTGCAGGCAGGTGCTCAGCCACTTCCAGGAAAGCAGGGCTCATCACATGTAGCAGTTTCTTCAGAAGACAAACACCATCACTCCCAATATCCCACCTTTTCTTCTTCTTTCCCCCAGCTGTTATAGCTGAACATGGCTGTATCCCTTCCCAGCTCCTGGGGTACCCCCAGCCTCCTCCTGGCAGGGCAGCACAAGGAGCTGAAAAGGCCTTGGCTCTGTGTGAGCTCTACTCTGCAACAACTAAAACATTGGTGTGTTATCACCCCTATTTTCATCAAAAATCCGAAACACTGCATCATGTGAGCCTCTACAAAGAAAATTAACTCTATCCCAACCAAAACCATGACAAGGCAAAATGATGTTGTCTTGCCCCTAGTGATGTTTCTTCCTCCCTTATAAACTTCCTGATGATTTTATTTTTATTTTTTTTTCATATTTTTATTTTATTTTTATTTCATTTAATTTATTCCTATTCAAATGTAAGGGTAACCTTCAAGATATATTCTCTCTCTTAAGTATGTAAAATCACTCAGATAAAGCAGTATGAAACAGTTTTGGCCAAAATGTGTTGTTTTACATTACAGAAGCCCTGATGCATTGTATAAGTAAAACAGCATATTACATACTACCCCTACACATATTTTATCTTTATTTTTGTGATGTTAGCCTACAGCATTTAAAAATCTGAAAAATAAACTTTCCTTTAGTTGGTAAAAATTTTAGCAACAATTTTTTAATGAATTTTTCATGTTACTACAGGGATGAAAGTAAATATTCATCTGCTGTTTCCCACATGGAGGAAAAAGTTGACTTAAATCATTCATAGCAGGTGAGAGTCCAGTGATTGCTTCCTTCTTATCTTGAGCAAAAAGGGAGTTCTGTGTTTAGTCACTATGTAAATGTAAATGAAATGTAAATGTTTGCTCTTAATAGTATGATGCAGCAATGTAGATGTTGCTGATATAAGTAACTTTAAGTGTATTTCATTTTTAAAAACTCATATTTTTGAACCTAATATCAGTCTCCTCTGAACTGTTTTTCCATACAATCAACCCTGCAGCATCCAAAACCATATCACCTGAGCTATACGTATGTCACTGTGATTTCAATTTCAACAGGCAAGGAACAAGCTTTTAAATTCCTGGTCTGAGGGTGCCAGTTCAAATAGTGATCTATTTTGTTCTCCTTCAGATACGTTATACTAAGGAACTGGACTTCTGTTCGCAGATTTACAGAGGTCCCAGTTTACAGATTTACCAGAGCCTTTGGTGACTTGTTACTGTTCATTTACTTTCAACCCCAGTTGTTCAGAGATGGCCTTTGCATAAAATCTATTAAAGCTTCTTACCCAAATTTGACTCAGGTGTAAATCCTCTGAAAAATAATTTCTCACTGAAGGTCAGGAGATCAAACCAGCATTCCACCCTTACTTGGCACATGCAAACCTTTTGGATAACATGATACTAAGCACAGTAAGTATGAGCCATGCCCATAATAAATCATGGCTGTAAACATCCACATGCTCCAAATCCTCCACACTCTCAATCATCTAGCCTTGATCCAGCAGCAGGCTGGAAAACAATTAGCTGTGTTAGTAAAGATCTGAACCTAAGCTAACAGAGCCTTCCCAAAAGCTAAAGCCTGTTGAAGATCCCTTGCAAAAGCTGCACTGGGATTTATTTAGTGGAGCTTCATAATAAAACTAAGTCCAGGAAGATTTGCTTTTCAGTAGTATTAATGATTTGCCGCTGTTTTATGTATATTGTGGAGGAGAAGAATCCATGTTAATTGAATACACTGGTGGGATGAAACACTGGACTTGGAAAACAGGGAAATAATCAAACAAGACTAGAGACAAGATGAGGAAAAAAATCAAGCAGAAATCTGAAGGGAAAGACTGGAATTCACTAGAAAAATAACATGGGATCTCAGAAACACCTTTTTTTTTGGAAGAAGGTGTGTGGCACCTCTAAAAAAGCATCTTTATGAAAAGCCAAAATACTGCACAGCAGTAAGGAATGAAAAGGAAAAAAAAAAAAAAAAAGTGAGAAACAGCCCTGAAAGCACCAAGGAGAGAGCGGGAGGGGAAGGAGGTGCTCCAGGCACTGACGCACAAATTCCACTGCTACCCATGGAGAGACCATGGTGTACAGTGGAGCAGATAACCACACTGCAGCCCCTGGAGGGCCCCATTCTGGAGTAGATATCCACAATGAAACCCATGCGAAACATCTATGCAGGATCAGGGACAAAGTGCGAGAAGAAACGAGCAAAGTGTGAGGCAGAGAGGAGCTGTTATGTACTGGCCCATCCCTCATAATCCATTCCCCAGTGCTGCCTATGGGACAGAGAGGAGATAGAAGACTCAAGAGTTAAGGAGTGAAGTTTAGACTGGGAAAACAGGGAGTGGGTGAGGAGAATGTGTTAATTTGTCTTTGTTTCTCACCATCCAACTCTTTTTTAATTGGCAATAAACTAAATTATTTTTTCCCAAGTCAAATCTGTTTTGCCCATGACAGTAACTGGTAAGTGATATTCCTGTCTTTATCTCAACCCATGAGATTTTCCACCTTATGTCCTCCCCATCTCCTGTTGAGGAGGGGCAGTGAGAGTGCAGTTCGGTGAGTGTCTGGCAGCCAGCCAAGGTCAACCAACCATGTTGATGAATGACTGTAACTGGCAAACAGTGGAGACCAGTGACAGCAACAGGATATTCTGAACTACCTGGACTGCAGGATAGAAGCATACAATTTATATTTTAGTACAAAAATGTGAGAATTTATACTATGAAAATATTCAGAAGACTGGAACACAATTCTGAAAAGCACTGCCTTGTAGTCCCAGACTAGTATGAAGCATTACTCAGAAGATATAGTGTGACTGCTGGACCTATGAACAAGGGTTGTTTTGTAGGAATGGTTGTCCAGCCACTGTAAGTGGTGCCACTGCAACTACTATGATAATAAATTCTAGTGTCTAAAGGTGAATTCTAATAAATAATCACTCCGGACCAAATATATATATATATATATGTATATATATATATATACATATATCACTAAAGGGCTGAAAAATGTAATGTACCTTAAGGAGAGGGAAGCTTAGGAAACAGCCAGGTTTCTTGTGGCACTATTTAGTGGCCATCTCTGATGGAAGTATATATTGGGAGAAAGTCACTTCTGAGTCAAACAGAGGTCATGTTCAGGCTTTGTAAAATAAATCTTATCTGTAGTTCAAACAAGATTTATAAAATGAGTGTCAAGCTAATATTCCAATCAAAGGACATTTAAAGTCAGTGATTTAGACATATTCAGAGATGGTAGTAATAGCAGCTTAATTATTAAACTGAGTATTGAATAATAATTATTTAAGACTTCATAAAAGAAATACATATTTGCTCCCTTCATATTTTAGATTTTTGGAAAGCATCACAGAATCATCTGATCTCTCAGACTTCACTGAAAAGAACAAGGCCCAGAGAACAATGTAGCTGGAAAAGCACATCTCTCACAGAGTTCAACAGAACTCACAGTCTGATAGTAACAGTACTTTTATCTGTACTTAAATACAGTGGCCTTCCAGATGAAAGAAAAAGAGCAGAAATATCTCACCTCTTTGCGCCCTCCCTCTATTGACAAGGTGGAGGGCTACATGTACACACTTGTGCATATCTTCTCTAAATGAAACCTTTCCTCAACACAGAAAAGTTTGTGAGCATATTCAGTCTTACAGAAGCACCAAGTTCTTGACAGCAGTCTCCTACCCAATCCACAGGGACAAGAAGTACATTTTAAAAAGAAAAAAGGCAGAAGAGAGGAAACAAAAAAGAGTGCAATTGGGCTTGATGGTGAAAGTAATGCATTGTACAGAGTTTCAGTTATTGGAGTGTTAACTCTGCTGTGCAGGAGACTATTACCACCAGAAATGTGTTCTACATTTAAAGATTTCAGTTTCTGAATTATTCTGTTATGTTATTTAAAAAGAAATTATAGAAAATGGAAGCAAAACCTGGACAACCAGTCATTTCATTATGTAGATATATAGAGTGATGGCACTGGCAGTCTGTTCCATGTATCCTAGTTTTTGACTTATCTTGATTTGAGTAATTCCAGTTATTGAATATGCTTATTGGTGCTGATTTAAGCACACATAACCATTATCTTCTTCCTTCAGAAACAAACTTTTTTACCAGTGAAACTGGTTACTCAAACACTACATCTGTCAGACATCAATATTCCCTTTCTTTGCAGATGCTACAAGCCAGGTGCAAATTGTCAATGTAATACTCAACTGCACAATATAAATTGCAAAGAAAACCAGCTTAAAAAAAAAAAAAAAAAAAAAAAAAGCAGAGTATTCTTGGAGTAATTCTTTCAGCAAACAAGTAAAGCCTAGTTCTTAAGAAGTCATACAAGCTATTTCAGCTTTTTGCAAGACAATTCATGCAGTTACACCTAGCTCCTCAGGTGATGCAAATCAGCATCATATTTTCATTGTACATTACTATACTATTCAAGGCACTAAAATATTATGGTGGTGCAAAAGATAACAAACTTCAAGTGAAAGTTAATACATTATTTCTGGCTGTCTTCACACCATGTTGTTCTTATAGCAGAAGATTGAAAACTAATGAAACAAGAGCCATTTTATCTTTAAAAAAATCATTATTACAGTAGAAAATTTCTGAGATACTTACATGAAGAAAGGTTTTTATATGTGTATGTGTATCTCTGTATCACAACTCCAACAGTATTAACTGATCAGAAATCAGAAATGAAACAGTATTTAATAATAGCATAACCAGCAACGTTTTGTTTCGCCCACAGATCAATTTCAGAGATTCCTCCAATAAATTACTATCAATAAACACATGAATAGCCTCTGTATGGTCCTTTCAGATTCTTCACCACATGTACAATGCCAACTGTGGTTTGTCACAGTGACTTGTACCTGGCATGAGGGTTACTAAAGGAACCAGGGGCAGTGCTCTGTAGCTGGTGACTGTTTGCTTCTAGGTTAAAATCTTGTATCATTGCCCTGTCTCTGTTATGAGACCCTCCAAGGAGGGTGACATTATGCTTTGTGGGTGGAGACACCTGTTTGAGGAGAGGCATCACATATGAGCTCACAGCTAACCAAGCCGACTCACTTATCTGTTTCCACAGATGATCAGTGCCTCTCACAGATCAGGTTAAGTAAAAATAAATAAATAAAATACAAATAAATCTAGGTTTCTGCCATTCGCAGTTTGTGCTTGTTCAGGCCCTAAACTTTGACCAGTTATTCACAGCATGTTAAGGAAGATAAAGATAGAACTCATTTTGAACTTTTATCATAGCGTGACTTTTAAAATTATAATAAGGATATGAAGGAACCAGCATTTCAAGCAACAAATAAGCTAAGACGCTTCTGAGGTTAAACGCTTCCCTCAATGTACAGACAGAGGGCAGAATTAGTCACTGGTGGCTTTCTGGAAACAAAAGGAATTATACCTGGAATGACAACATACTTCATCTCTTCATATCTTTTATTGATTTTGTTTTAGGGTTTTCTTTTATGTTTTTGGAATAATGTTTATGAGCAGACTCCAGAACACTGTTGTAATCTTTTTGGAAAAATCTCTGACCTCCCTACACACCCCCTATCCTACTCCCTGCCAACCCCACCCCCCAAAAAAAAAAAAAAAAAAAAAAAGATACCAAGTAGATTCTTAATCACAGCTGACTGTTGTACTCTATGCAGCATAAAATAGCAAAATAGCATAATTCTTTCTTCCCAATAGTTAATGTACTGGAAATGAACTTAAAGAAATGAATTGGATTGACCAAATGAAGAGTTTTATTATTACAATGTGGACAATAATAAGGATCATAACAGCAATCAATCATGGTAATCTATGATCTGACTGGAATCACTATTTGGAAGAAAAAGGTCTAACAAATATTTCTTAACAATAGAAAATAAGACACACAAAATAAATCTTCATTCTTCAGCAAACTATTTGCAGCTGCAAACAGTACACCAAGGGAGTGGTTCTTTTACGCTAAATAAGGCAGTTATAATATATTATTATAAAAGATAGTAACTAAAGTTAGTTACTAAAGACAGTAACTAACCTGACTCTGAAAAGATGCCTTGGATTTTATCTTTTACCTTTAATACTCTGTGTATTAACACAAACACCAGCAAAAAAGGCCCACTAAATAGTCTCATCATTTGCAAAGATTAAATGAAATACATCAAAGTCTACTATTTTCCATGTAGCCAAACATATTAAAGGATGGAAAGGATTAGAGAAAACTACCCATAAAATAAAAAAATAGGAACATACGTACTCAAGTGTAGGAGTTCATGAGATAAGAGGGAGTATAGCAGTATTGACAGATAATAAAATTTAGGTTACCCATAGTGATTAAAACTTGTTATTTGTCAAGATAACAGTTAAAACAACAAGAAAATTATTAAAAAATAAAATCTTGCATACAGGTGCCTGCCTGAAGCCAGGCATATTAAAGGCAGGCACATCAACTGATTGGCATTGTTATAGTGATTGCCAAAGACTTTGTAAATTAAATTACAAGTGATCATAAATAATTAGTTCAATTTAAACTCTGAAAAAAAAAAAGATACAACTTCCGTTTTGTTAAAACCAACCCAACAAAAAAAAAAACTACTTGTCTTTTTACTAGGCAAAGGAATTACAAATGTATTACAGCCTCAATAAAAGCTACATTCTGTATTATCAGACCAAACTATAATTCAATTTTAGTTTTATTTTCTATAAAAATAAATTTTCTGACACTATGAGAAAAACCTACATACTAATTACACACACTCATTACTTCAATTTTTGTCTTTGATTTCTACCTTCGACACTCCAACTGCATGTCTTCCAATTAAGTACATGGAGCTTATATACATAAGAAAGTTGTGCAAGAAAGATTTTACATAAACTATAATTTTTGTTGTTCACCACTCCTATTGTGTTACTTAAGAGAAGTTTCCTACTTTCTACATTTATGCATCCAGGATTTCACAATAGCTACTGAGGCCATAGTCTTTATAGCTGTAAGAAAGAGGAAAAATGGTAATCTATTTCTTCAGCAATTTTCACTTTTGATCATGTGAATCAAAATAGCTCTAAAGAAAAGTTAAAGTACTATGTTTCAGTTGCTACTTACAATGTAACTCAAAATAAATAGTACTTTATACATTTAATACTTTACTTCTATTCTTCCATGTTGTTGTCTGGCCTACTTCCATTCTTTCAAGTCGGTATTTCAGCAGCTATATACTCTCTCCAAACACTAACAAGTTTGCTGACTTGAGCTCTTCATCATTGCATTATATTAAACAGAATATACTATTTTGAAACACAAACTAATAACAACAAATCAGCACATCTTAAAAACAAACAAACAAACAAAAACCCTTCAGTTGCTGTAAGCTATAAAAGATTCAGACTGACGATTCATGGTATTTCTAAAATAAGAGGTTGTAAGGGACCTCTGGATGCCATCTAGTCCAACCCCCTTGCTCAAGCATGGATACCTAGAGCAGGTTGCCCAAGACCATGGACAGATAGCTTTTGAATGCCATCTCCAAGGAGGGAGTCTCCACAACCTCTGTGGGGAACCAGTGCCAGTGCTCCAAGTAAAGAAGTGTTTTCTCATATTTAGGTGGAACCTCCCATGTTCCAGTTTGTGCCCATTGCCTCTTGTCCTGGCACAGGGCACCACTGAAAAGAGCCTGGCTCTACGTTCTTTCCACCCAACACGTCCTGGAGGGCAGCATGGCCCTCTGGTGAGTCAGCCACTGCACCCAAGTTTGGTGTCATCTGTGAATTTACTGGGGGTGCACTCTACTCCACTTACCAGATCATTAATGAAGATTAATGAAGATTAATGAAGATCATTAATTAAGATTAATGAAGATGTGAAACAGGACTGAATCTAGTATTAACCCTTAGGGTACTTGTTAGTGGCCTCCAAAATGTGTAAAAATACCTGAGGGAAGGGTATGGGAAGGATGGGAAAGAATATGGAACCAGACTCATGCCAGTAGCGTCCATTGACCCTCCAAAAGTTAACAGGCCCAAACTGAAAAAATTACTATTATCAATTCCATAAAAATTCACAAAAACATAACAACAACAACAACAACAAAATTAATGCATGCAACATCAACTTTTGAGCAATCTTTCTCTCTATATATGTGGTATACCTGAATTTGTATGTGTGAAAAATCATTATGATTTGGGGGTATCAATTTAAGAAGCTGATACTCTAATATGGAAGCACAGTTTTAGACCCACCACCACTAACCTACATAATTCTCAGGCCAATAAGTGAGTGGATTATATTACTGCAGTAGAAGTTTTAATGAAAATGCTTATGAAACCAGACTATGATCCATATTTAAGGTTATTAAACTGACAACAGTAAAACTTCAGGTTTATTGCAACATTATCTGCTAATATTTCCTTCAACACAAAAGGAAACTAGATTGCCTGATGGAGGCTCCTGGTATTTCCTGACTGCCAATATAATGAAGACCACAGGGACATGAATGCAGTTTTGCAATCATTTTTATTTTTTGTTTTTTTTCTGGGAAACAAAAGAATTGGGAGTTCTGCCCTATTAGTAACAGCAGGAAAATGTAAGTCTGTCCTACTGATGTCAAAGATGTCACTGCCTCTCCACCAGGAAAACTGCCTCAGGTGTCTTCAGCACGGAGGACACTTTGCCATCAGAGATAAATAAAAGCTTCTGAAGATTAAAAACATATGAAAATGTAAGTGTAATAAATAAAAACAAAAAACATACACTTTAAAAGATTTGGGAAAAATGCTACTGCCTCATGAAAATCTATCTGCTAGGGAAGACAGACAATGTTAATGAAGATCTCAAGCACACAGTCCCTCTCCACCATATTTCTTTCCATGTATTAGATATATGGGAGCTATTGGTGCACTTTGCAATTTTGTCTCCACAATTCTCAGGAAGACCAGAAATTACAGTAGGTTCAGACAGCATAACCCATGGCCACCCCTAACCAGAATTAGGACACTTACTGTCACCTGGCTCTTTGCATGTTGATGTTTTAGGAAAACACAGCTCCTGGGAACAGCACAATTACTCTGAGCTAAGTGCAGGATGCCATGTAACTAGTCTCCTCTCCACCTTGCTCCACAGCCACTGCTGAAATAAAAGATCAGCACTCAAGAATGAAAGCCTCTTAACTGTACAGTAGAAGTAGTGCTGGTCAGAAAGGAGGTAGAAAAATACACCTGAGAGCACAGAACACCCCCCTCAGCAGCAGCTTGTAGTTATCTCGGCTAAAGGGAAAATAGACTTAGAAACAAAGTGAACATTATTTATCTGTAGACAGTATCAAATTTTATCTGTAGACAGTCTTCCACTTTCTGTTTTATTTAGGACATCATTACTATTACACTTGTTCATGAAGGAAAGATGTGGGAAAACATAATTTTAACAGCTTTTGAAACAGCTGACTGACATTAAATGTTGTGTTATACAGAAATTTGTCAAAGAAAGATCAGGAAATTGAATAAAGGAGACATTTAGACTAATGCTATTCACTAATCCTACTTAATTAATGAGAAATGCATGAATTTCAGAAAGAATATGAACTGATGTTAGAAGTTTGCAAGACAACCCACAATCCATTTGCAGTTCCTCAGCAGTTACATCGATTTTTTGAAACTGTCATGATTTTATAGAAGAAAAAAAAATGTATATAAAACTTATATAAAAACTTATATAAAAAAATTATTAAAAACTTATATAAAGCAAATAACTTCTTAAATAACTTGTTCCTATTATCTGCTATTTAAGTGCAGCATTCAATACTGACGTCCACAAGCACTTGAAATAATGAAAAACTTCAATTTAAAACATATGTTTTTAAATAAAGCCTGCCTCTTTAACTTTTTTTTTTTTTTTTTTTTTTTTTTTAACTACTATTAGTTCATACATTCAGGCAACTAGAAACCCAGAGTTTTTCTTTTACGTACAAGTGAGATGACCCTAGGATCTGGAATTTTTTAAATGTCAGGTTGACTGAGTTGATTATTTCTTGAAAGTTGTTAGAAATCCCAGAGCAGCAGTGCTAAGACAAGTATTTACTTTGCAATGAACGAACAGCAGATATAATTCCAAATGATTTCACACACAAAATCTGTTTTGTTTTGTGTAACACCTTGGAAGTACACAAAGAAATGCTCTGTATACATACTGTATATGTATGGAGAATCAAAGCAAATCCTTTAAAATTAATTGTATAGAAACACAAACAATCTATATAGCAATTATTACCAAGCTCACTGGTTCATTCTGCAGATGGCACATAACAAGGCCAAAGAATACTTTCCATTCTCTGGAAATCAAGAACCAAAAAATTTATCCACTATTCCATAACCACCGCACATTAATGAGACAACCAGGCAGTTACACAGGAATTACATTGCTGACAATCATATTAACAAATAATTAATATTAATGTACGAGTAATTTAATGTGTTTTAAGGCTAGCAAAGGAAATGCCATGAAGCCTGTTAGATGGCAAATATTTTCCCCTAGGACTGGCATAATGTCAAAAGATTTTTAATTTTTTATTTTATTATTCAAAGACGTCTTTACAATTAGAATGTAAAGGAAAAAATGCCAATTGATGACAAATTATGTAATAAAGAAATGGTACCATATATTATAAAATGTTATCATATATTATAAAATTAGAGGTTGACTAAGAGAAAGGAAATACATGTTGCAGCATGGTGCATAACCAGAATCATGAAACATGGTATGTTTAAATAATCTTCTCTGGCTGGTACTAGGAATAGCCATTTGCAATAACAAAATTAATTTCTTATTTTTTTTACAGCTGTGCAAAACAACAGATTTTAAGTATTGGGAACCACAGTGTCTAAATTCTTTCTAGCATAGATTGATTCACATAGAGAAATGTGAAAAAAGGGTTGTTTTTTTTTTTTCATTGTAGAAGGATTTATTTTTATTCACTTCTGTTTTGATATATTTATTGGCAATAATTGTATATCATTTTAGCACTGAATTTGGGAATGCAAGATCTGTTTAGGATTTATTTTACTTCAGAGATCACTTGCTCTCTAGAAAAGCAGGAAATGTTTCCAACATACATCATTCTATGGTACTGAAAAATTAACAATATCACCAAATTCCATAAATTAATAAACAAACCATATAAGAAAATGCACACCAAAGTACGAAAGTCTGATGACAATGTTGGGCCAGTTACTCAAGATAATTATGACATGCTCTGATTGCAGAGACGTGCAGACAGATCGTACAAAACTCCATGACAAGCAATAAAATATCAAATGAAACTGAATGCAGATAAATGTAAAAATGCAGGCAGAAAATAAATGAAGTTAAAAAGAAAAAAAAAGTTTTGCAAATAAAATGTTGGATTGCAAGGTGCCAATTAACCATTTAGAACCAAGATCATAAGCTGGTATTGACTTTTTTATGAAATAGCCAGTTTTCAGTTTAAGAATAATCCCCCAAGTTAATCAAATATTAAGACATACTAGCATGATTTAGAGAAAAAAGCAACATTTTTGTGATGTCACAATATGAATGCTGGGTTCATGGAAATTTTTAATACTGTGGGCAGTTCTGGTCCCCTCTCTTCCAAGAAATGTAGTAGAATAACAAAGAAAAATGACAAAGATTATCAAAGTTTTATACAAATTTACACAGAGTGTTCAGCCTGGAGAAAAGTGAAATGAGACAGATACACCATACTATGTGACTCATGCATGGCATGGAGAAGATAGACAGATTGATTACTCACCATCTCCCAAGTATAACATGAGGTTCCAAACAAATAAAAGCAGGTACTACTTGAAGTTGGCCTACAAAATGCTGCAGATATGTAAAATTTACATAGATGTAGATTCAGAAGGAAAAATAGACAAGATGATGGAAGAGAGATCCACTGATGGTTACAACATACACGGATGCTGCATCCAGCGCCTGAAAACTGCTAAAGATTGAGAAAATATTAGGAAAAGTAATATTAGACCTGTCCCATTCATATACTTGTCTAAGCATTTGCTTATAGGAAGTTCTGGATGTGGGACACTGAACTGCCGGAACCTCATGGTGTTAAATCACAAGAAAGCATCATTTTTTCAGGCTAAACAAGTAACGTCTGATGATTTGTAAACAAACTTACATTTTTGATCATCTTTAGCATATGCCAAAGACTAAGCTTTGGAAAAAAGGCATTCCACTTTCAGTTCACCTAATTCATAAATCACTTTACAAAGCTAATAATCTCTTTCTCCTGTCTCTTCTCTTCATCATTTACTCAAACACTATTTCTCACTTTATTTTTGTATGCTTACAATTTATTGTTAATATGTGAAATATCCTGTATACTCAGAATTCCTTGTATTACTGTAATCTACAGGAAATATAGAAGCATAACATAATCCCATGCATTTTACTGTTCATCCAAGGTTTAAAATAATAACTGATGGACTGATGTGCATCTCCTGATTTTTCACAGGATGTATTCAGTAACTATTAGACACATGGAGGTCAGTAATTTTTCCCCCTCTTTCGTGTAGCAAAACAAATGCTTTACTGTTCAGTCTGCCTGCATGCACATGTATTCATGATGTTGTTGAAACTGTTTAATCTAATTTCAGACTTCGACCAATCTGATGTAACTATACATATGGCTATAACTTATATTTCCTGGAACAAAATATTAAATATTTCCATGGTTCTATTATGATCTTCTTTCATTAAAATCTAAGAACTTCAAAGTTAATTGTAGACTGGAAGTGGAGTATATAGCAATACACAAAATAGCATCCCTCTGTGAAGCTGTAAAATGGTGCAATAAATGGTCACATAATTTTTAAATTATAGTAAATGACAAGATATGGAAAGTTTAAACAGAGATATTAGTAGTATACTTGTGTAAAATAACACCGATTTTCATAGTCTGCATTCTGGAGCTAAGCATAAATATTAATTCAAAACAAAGTGTTATTTACAGACAAACTTTTCCACAGATAAAAATTTTAGTAGTTTTCATAGGCAAACACATTTTTGCTGAATGAATGTACCAGGTCTGAAAACCTGAATAGAAATTCAAGCTATATTATTGTAAATCATTTATGAATCTTAGTTATTTAAAAAACAGAAGGAAATTTGCATGCATGGCAGTTATAGTTCATGCAAGAGGGACAAACAAAACTAACTTCCATAATTTTTTGATCAACTCAAATCCCATTTATCTTCAATGTGCATTTCTCTCTCCTTGTATCACTTTATTACAAGAGTTTCAAACCAGATTAGGCACCTAAGACTCTAGATGCAAAGGCATATTTCAACACTGAATACTATGTCACAATGTACTTTGGTAGAGAACAGAGGTTAATTCATGAGCAGCAGAATTAATGGGGCTTACTTTTCTACAGATCTGTGTTCCACGTTTCCACAGTTCTCTCCCCTTTGCAGTTCTCCCCAGTACCCCAATGCCTGCCTCCAGACCCTTTCAGCCATGCCTTTTGCCCCTACCCAGGCTCCCAGCAGATAGCAACTTGGTGGCTCTCTGCCTGCTGGCTGTCTGCACAGGTTTCAGGATGAGCAGGTTTGTTAGCAGCTATGTTCATGCTGCACATCCCAGGGACATGGATGTGTCTCACTCATCTGTTCCCACAGATTTGCCACAAAATGCTTATTAATGTAAAAGGTCCCCTGATGTACTTATCTGAATAAGCCAACAGGCTTCTCAGCTATTTGTGGATGCTGTTTCCTATGGTTGGGTTTTCAGTTTTTTGCTGAAAAGTATGGAAGTGGGGAGAACAGTCTAAAAAAGTAGTATCATTACAATCACATGGGTATTTTCAGACAATTCAGGTAAAATGAGACAGAACTATGGACTTCAGAAAGAAAATAATTAAAACAATCATCACAAATACTCTTATGAAACCAGAACAGTGAATTTTGCACCAGCAATTGTTAAGTGTATGAGTCAGCTTGTACATGAAAAAACATTTCATGGGAAATAAATACATATGGGCAGCCATCTGAAATAATTGGCTATCATTTTGGGTATCCAATGTACATCAAATCAGTAGGTGTTAGGATTAAAAAGAAACACTGTAAGCCTGGCTATGCTTAGTTTAATCATACAATAATTCACCTCTGTTTGTAGAGTAGATGAGTGAATGACTTCAAGTAACTGGACTACTCATCTATGTTAATGGACACTATATCAGATGCCAGCTATGATACTTAAAATGTCAACATCATTAACCTTGTTAATTCTTCCACTGGAAAAGAAAGGGTAGAAAAAAGTATGGATCATATTAGAAAGATACCACATGAGCTACTCACAGCCCACTTCTTAAGGACTGCTTTTATAGTATATGGTGAGAATGAAGCAGGGAAAACATTCCAATCAACCTAGTGCTTTATTTTCAAGCTATAAAATATTACTACATCACTGAAAGTTAAAATAAATTTATGTCCAGAATGTTCTCATATCTAATGACAAGTCTTAACAATTAATGTGTCCATTATGGGGGGATGGGGCAGGAGAATGGAATGAAAGGTTTAAGGAGAGATAAAGACAGGAAGACATGGTCAATAAAAAGTCTATTCATCATGAAGAAGAGTTCATGATTTCTCCTTGAGTGAATTACCTTTGTGCTTTCATCAACACCATCTCACTGTACACATGCACAGACACACAGTCTTGCTTACATGACAATATACAACATGTGCTTTCCTGAATTCACTAGTACATAAAATATCATGTTCCTAATATGTGATAACAGATAGCAGCAGAGTGAAACTATTATGTTTTCTTGTTATAAAGGTGCTTAAACGAAAATGTATTTTAAAATATGATTAAGCGCATAGATGAGAAGGATTAGCAATATTATGCAGACCAACCTAAGGCAGAGAAAATCAGCACCTTGACACAACAGACATCAATTGTGTTCTCACAGTTAAAAATGTTCTCATATTTCTACTACAATTTAATTCAGCATTAATCTTAATTCAATTTCATTTTAGTTGAATATTTTATTTGGCAGCATTGACAACAGTCCCTTGTATTACTCTATAATGGCTGTATATGCTGTACAATAAGCAAACATGCAGCTTTTGGCATTCTTTAAGTATTTTTGTCTTCAGTTATTTACCATTCTCTTTAATGCGAATTTATGCTGTTTGTAACTTAGACTTCAATCTTCAGTTATACAGTGTTTTTAAATTATACCAGTATTGTTTTAGTTTTAATAGGTGCTTTATCTATTAATTAGTTTGAGGCTTAATATGTAAGGAATAATATAACCACATTTTATGTTCGATGTAACATAATGAAGAATAATATAAGAATTACAAAATTACAAAATAAATTATTTCTAGATGAAAAGCATGCTCAGTTGACCACACTCTCCATAGATTACTTGGCCACTACTCTTTGTTCTGTAATAGATAAAATGAAGCAATGACATTTATGTTAGAGTTTTGCCTAATAAAACTGATACAAAGATGTGTCAGTCTTACATCAAATGTAAAACCACATTCTGAACTGCTCTGTTATGAAATAGTCAGCTTTGTAAAACAGCATTCAATTAACATATTATGAATAAAGCAAATAAATAATACTACAAACATTTTTTTCTTCTTTTTTTTTAATGAAGTTGTCTGAAAGGATATGTGGAAGGAGAAAGCATCTGCTCCCTTAAGGGTATCTGATCAAGGACCGTTTCAATATAAAAGGAGATGATAAGAAAGCAATAAACAAGAATATATAGATATACATGTGACCAAAAAACAGTAAGAGAGGCAGTACAGAGTACTAAAACTGGCCAGTCACACTAATGGATGGGCTAGCATGGAACTGCAGACAAACCAGGGCTTTGCAAGCAGTAAGCACGCAAACTTAATGGTGCAGGATGCTGGTGGAGCTTGGTGGCTCTATGCCAGCTGATGCCAAGCACACAGCCCCTGTGCCTGGGTCTGGCTGCTGCAGGAGGGGACACTGGTTGGCTGTACCTTCACCGGACTGTAAGTGGGGTTGGGGGGTATTTCCTGTCCAACTTAAAGCTGGATGAGACAGTGAGCAGAGGTCCGGAGTCCAGAAAGGGCTGGAAGGAAGGGTGGGCAGGAAGCCCGTGCTGGTATGGTTGGGGCTCCAGCAATGTGCAGGAGGAGCTTGGGTTGCCAGCTGCTGGAGGAGGTGGCCACAGCTAGCACCAGCTAACATTGCCAATTAGCCTTTAACTAGTATGATGTCTCTCTTGAATTCGATCTGCTTCTCTGTTAGTATTTTTCAAGTTTTTGTTCTTTTCTTTTCTGTTCTTTTCCTTTCTTTTCTATTGTTTTTTTCCTGTGCTCACATTTGCTGTCGTCATCTGCAAAGCATCTGACTGTGGTGACCCATAATGTAACATCAGAAAGCCAGTCTTCATTAAATTTATGTTTCAAATCCACACTGATGTCAAGCAATTCCTCATGAGATACATTTCCTATGAGAATAAAGAGTAAATACCTGCTATGTGTTCATTTTACAAGATCTATGAAAAGATGTTTGTAGGAAACAAAATGAAATGAAAATTTAAAACATGCTGTGACTACGGTAACAGTCTAAAAAAAGGCATAGGGCTGTGAGAAATGACATCTTTAGTACAGGTCCCTAACAAACTTACAAATGAAGAGAATTAAAAATAAAAATCAGAAAAAGCCCATCCTGAAACTGAGGATGCTTTTGTCCCTTCTCAGAAACGAATGTCAAAAGAGTGCAATTAAATTTTATGCTACTGTGACAGCACTGCATGAACAGTACACATGTTTGTTTGAAGGAAGATTTGAAGTCTCTCATTCTACTGAAAGAGATTTACTAATATGGACCCTCTGAAATTCTCAAATTATACATGCTGTTATACTATTTTCACAGTTAATTTTTCCACAGCTTGTCAGCTTCAAATTGTTTTGCAAGTGTAAATATATTTTGCTATGATACTTTCTTTTGTCCCTTATAACAGTCTTTAACAAGGACCCTTCTGTTCGCCAGGGTGTCTGCATGGTGCAGATAACCCAGAAGTTACCTGGAACCTGCAGTGTCACCCAGTACATGTTTTGCTAACTGAACTTATTGGGGATACTTAAGATCCATAAAAATCTGTTCAATTACAAGCATCTGCTAAGCTGGCAAGAATTGCAAATATTTTCCAATTTAAACTGTACAGTTTAAGGAGTCAAAAATGTTTAAAGATATACACTCAATTAAGATCATATTTCCTAATCAAATGCTCACAAACAAAATCACTAATGTGCCAACATATTTAAGATTGCTGGAAAATGGGACTAAAATATGAATAGAATAAGCTTCATTCTGACATGAACAATTTATTCTCCAAAACCAAACAGAACACAAACAGTAATTTTGAACTGAATGTATTTCACTCAAGCCAAATAAAATATTTATTTCATACTGATTTTTATTTTTTATTTTTCAATAAGTTTAATCTCAAAATATGATTTTAGATGCTACATCTTGTAATTCTGAAGGTGAAGTAATGAAATGATATGACTTGACAAGAATTTTTTCTCAGTACTTTTTAAAAAAATCAGCCCAAATCATGATTCTTTTTTTATCAATCTGAAACCACATTTTTGGCATATAAACTAATAATCTAAAATGCTCTACCCTATTGTGCTTGCAACCCCTGCAATCATAATAGTTTAATAAGTACTGACACTAAAGGAAACAGTGTAAGTCCTAAACTAGGTTCAGGGCAACAAGATTTATGAGTTTACAGGTACCTGTAACTTTATTACACTGGCATGTCATTTGTTTATTTGTGTTAGATTTAGTTAACTGGAAGATATTGAACCACATCAGCTACAAAATGGGTTGTGAAAGGAACTGGGTATACTGGAGTGAGTCCCATAAAAGAGCACAAAGATGATGAAGGGACTGGAGCACCCAACATATACGGAGATGCTGAGCAAGCTGGGACTGTTCAGCCTGGAGAAGGTTCAGAGGAATCATATCAGTGTGTGCAAATACATGATGGATAGGGGGAGGAGGTAAAGAAGATGGAGCCATACTCTTCTAGCTAATGCCCAACAAAAAGACAAGAGGCAATGGGCATACACTGACACACTGAAACACATTCAATTTAAACATAAGAAAGCATTTATTTTATTATTTTTTTCCCAGTGAGGGGGTCAAACACCGGAAGAGGTTGCCTGGAGAGTCCATGGAGTCTGCATCATTGGAGATACGCAAAACCCAAGTAGTCTCGGTCCTGGGCAATATGCTTTAGCTGACCCTGTTTGAGCAGGAAGGGGTTGCACTAGGCAATCTCCTGAGGTCCCCTCCAACCCCAGTCACTCTGATTCTGTGAAATGTAGTAAAAGAAGAGGGCATAGCACAGGTCACCTCTTACTAGAATGGAATGAGCTTCAGAGCTAATTAAATGAATTAATAAAAATCATTCTTTCTATAAGGAATCCAGACATGGTAAACATGAGATTAAGACAAATGTAGAGAAGACTTTTAGACAAATAAGTGGCCATACTGAATGTAAAAATAGGAAAGAAGATGGTGAAAAACAAACAACAACAAAAAACAATGCCAGCATAAACAATGAAAGGAGGCACTGTTATTTTTGTATATTATTTTTTGTATAAAATGTTGTATTTTGGATGAGAATATCCAGACTATTATTGTCCTTATACTAAGCTGAAGTCAGCAAAAAGATACCTACTTAAGCTAATGATGAATTTGTCCTGAATCTAAAAGACAACTTGCAAGAACATCTACAATTTTTTTTTAAAGAGAAGATGAAAGTTTTTAACTGGATCCTGAAGGTAACTGGAAGGAGACTAGAACTGTTTGAGAGTGCAGATGAAAATAGCACTCCTCTGCAACACACATGGAGAAACAGAGCTCTGCATGTGTTTGCATCTAGAACAGTGGAACTAGGAAGGATATGATGATGACATAGTAGAAACTGGAAAGTCTTAAAAAACTGCAGAAGACCAGTCTTAAAAGACTTAAATGATTTGTAGCCTCTCCATGGACAGCATAGATACTAAACACATAGGCTCCCCATCAATATTGAAATTCAAGTCTGAATCCCAGGTAATGCCCTTCTCTGGATGGCTGTCCTGGGATAAGCATGCAATGCGCCAGGTTATCAGCAGACAGGAATCAGCTAGCAGAAGCAATGTTACAATGCTTGCCTCTATCAAGTGCACAACAAAACTTAGAGACAATGGCTGTTAATATACTACTGGAGTTCCAAATAAAAGTTGTTTTCAAAATTGAAAGTGACAGAGCCTGGCAAGAGATCTCTTTTACTTCTGTGAGGAGAAAAGAATGAGAATGCACATATTTTAGAAGGGAAAGACACAAATTAATTGTTCTTTGTCAAAAAAATAAAAAAAAATGAATTATCACAAAGTTGCTAATACTCACACAATACCTTTATACTCCAAGCCCACTCATAGTCATTAGTTTTCCGAACAGTAAGAAAGTAAAACCATATCATTAATCTCTCAGGATGCTCAAACCCAAATTATTAAATACAAGATCAACAAACAAACAAACAAAAACAAACAAAAAACAGGCAACTGCAAATACTCTGGCACAGTGCAACTTATCTATCATGTGTTCACAGATACAGGCTTAATCTTCAGGTTATATTTATTACAGTTAGCTATAGATATAAAAGTTCTGAAGAGTTTTCTTATTTAGGTAGAAGAATCAACATTAGGTCTATCGATCTCAGAGGAAAAAAAAAATCTCATGTAAATTCCAGAATTTCTAACCAGCAATATCCTCTCCAAGAAAAATCATGAAATGTAAGCTGCCAGTTTTAAGCAGCTGCAAAAAATATCTAGGAGTCCTACTAATTCATAATTATTTTAATTCACCAACTTACAAACAATCTTTATCTGCATTATTGACATTTCTCAAACTAATGGTCCATCACACTGTGAGAATCCTGCATTTTGCCTGATGCAGTGACAATAACCAGTAGGAGGTTTTCAAAACTAAAGTTAGCACTGCATACACTGTTCATTAAAATGGTGTAATAATTAAAGCTTTTATTTCTTATTAATACTGTGGTGTAATTGAATTTCATTTTTCCCTGCATGCTACTTCCACATTTGTTAAAATAATCTTTATCATTACAGAGGACAAAACCAGTCAAGAGTTTTTAATGAAAACACTTAAAAATCACAAGTCCTGAAATATCCTTCTAGACTTTTTTTCTGGAAAATCAATGTTCTCATCTGAAACTCAGTGTGTGTTGCACTTAAGATGATCCAATCAGCTTGCAAACAAAGCAGTCCTTCAGACATGATCTTAATGTTATTTTCCACATTCAGTAAAAACTTCTGAGAATAATTTAACTCTAATCCAATCATCTATTTATATAGAAAAAAACCTCCCACAGTTTTTATACTGTGACCGTCACTAATATACGGGATCATCAGAACTTAAAAATATGAAGACAGAAATTTGAATATATGAATATTAACTGTATGGAAGTGGACAAAGGTTGGTAGAAATCCATGCTATGCATCTCAGACAATGACGCACACCACTGAAATCTTACAGATTTTGAGTAGCTGCCACTGTTTTAAACAATTTTCCATCCTGCTAAAGAAAGAAAAAAATAAATAAAGGAAAGAAGAACAACCCACAAACCAAAAATGTCAGGGAGACTATCTTTCCATGAACTTTTCACCAGACTAACAAAAAAAAAAATGCTGACATATTTCGTTGTCCTGGTTTCAGTTAGGACAGAGTTAATTTTCTTCCTAGTAGTTTGTAGTTTTGGCCATGTTTTGGCTTAGGATGAGAAGAGCGCTGATAACATGCTGATGTTTTAATTGTTGCAGAGCAGTGCTTACACCAAGCCAAGGACGTCTCACCTTCTTGCTCTGTCCTGCCAATGGGCAGGCTGGGGGTACAACAGGAGCTGAGAGGGGACAGACCCAGGACAGGTGACCCAAACTAGCCAAAGGGGTATTCCATACCATCATATCTGCCGTCATGCTGAACAATATATAGGGGTGGCTAGCCGGGGGAGTGGGGCCAGACTGCTTGGGGTTAGGCTGGACATCAGTCAGCAGGTGGTGAGCATTGTGTATCACTTGTTTTGTACACATTATTAGTAGTAGTACTATTATTATTATTATTGTTGTTGTTGTTGTTGTTGTTATTTTTCTGTCTTAATAAATTGTCTTTATCTCTACTCACAGGCTTCACTTTCCCATTTCTCTCCCCCATCCCAGAGAGGGAGGGGGGAGGGTGAGCAAATGGCTGTGTGGTGTATAGCTGTGGGCCGGCTTAAACTACGACATTCGTAAACTGAATTTCACACTTAAGTATTCTTATAATAATAAAATAGTACTAATTTGATCATGTACACAAGATTTAACTGTCAGGTGCTGAATTTTATTTAGTTCCTTTTCAACACACATATGGCCATTAACTCCTAAGGGCATCTCATCAAAAGTCTTTAGGACTATGAAGTGAAAGATGTACAACTGGATTGACCAGAACAAAACATTTGAAGACACCTTTATAACTGGGCTTCATGGATTTTGTTGTTATTGGTAGTGGTTTTGCATATTTGAATATGTCTCTCTGAAAGTAGAATTTGAAACATAAGGACATTGACTTAAGTGAGTCTGGAAGTAGTTCCTTAATGCCTTGCTTGTTTTGCAACTAATGTGCATAGAAAATGGAAAGAAAAACAAAACTTAAGGATTTGCCCTTACCAAAAAGAACTGGTTGTTGTTGTTGTTGTTTTATCTGAAAGCTGCAATCAGTGAAGTTTAGATCACGTGTCAGAAGTATTATGAACATGCTAAAATGCTCATTTCAAGAGACACTGAAAAAACTGTTTTTGTTGTTTTGTTTGTTTTGTTTTGTTTTGCTTTTTTCCTTTTGAAATAAATGAATAAAAATAAGCTTGGCAGTTACATAAATTAGTGATCAGTGAATACAATGCAGTTCTGTTCATTAAAGTGGTGTAATAGTTCTTGCCTCATAGCTCAAGGGAAAACAGACATTTGGTTCAAGTTCATTAAAATGTAATTGTTGGATGTTTTGTTTTGTTTGTTCTTTTCTCACATGTATGTATATATTTTCTCTGTCTTAATTACTACAAAACAAAGGAATTCACACAAAAGAGTATTCTGCATCTCTATATCCTAAGACATTAAATATAGTACCACCAGTTTTAGTGGTGGTACAGATTCTGTGCTGTAATTGTCATATACATACTTTCCAGAAAGCATGAGTAAAGTCTCTCTCTCTATACATATATATTTAATAAAAGATTTGCCTGAATATTTCTGCTACATCACTGAAATTCAGAACATCCTCTACTTAAAGTTGTGACTGACTTCAAATGCTGAGGAAATTAGATAAGGTATTAACACTTAATACCTGTTCCAACTTACAGATTTTGCTTAGCTGCATGAACAATTTATTTGGGATTACAATCAATAGAAAGCTAACTCTGATTTCTCTCTACTTCTGTGTTTACCATAGAGTTTGTTAACTACCACTGGATCATTTTATATACAGATATCATAATGCTTGAATGTCCAGTGCCATCAAAATCAGCTAAGATTAAAAGAAAATGGTACAGTTATGGAATAAGAACACTGTGTGTGGAGTTAATTTGAGAGGTTTAATCAGTAAAAACTCCATATGTAATCAAGCCCTTAAGATTTGATTATCTGGCCTACTATAATTGATTTGATCATAGTCTAATCCTGCTTCTAATATATTTAAATTTTATTTTATTTACATTGTTTCTTTTAAGTTTGGTAATGCATAATCTTAGTTTTCATGTTTGTTTACACTATTGCTGTTTACCAGTTTTTATTCCAGCATTCTATCTTGATGATTTTCAGGTGGTTAAATTACTTGCTCTTTCCTATACTGACACCTATTTATTATGGAAAGATTTTGCAGTTAGGCAATTCAAACTCTGCCATCATATACACATTTTGTTACTTCTCCAACTTTCTAACCAAGTAACTATTGTTAAAATAGCTTGGTTATAAAGATCTTGATAATGAAAGATAGTTCTAATAGGGAATGAAAAAGCTACACCAAGAAATTTCTTGTTTAGAGATGTTACGTATAACAAATATCTTCCGCTGAATCAAAATTATTCAAAAATAATATTCAAAAATTCAAAATTATTCAAATATTAAAAACATTCCCTATTTTACACAGATCACAGAATCACAAAAGGGTTGAGGTTGGAAAAGACCTCTGGAGGTCATCTTGTTCAAGCCCCCTGCTCAAGCAGGGTCACCTGGAGCAGGTTGCTCAGCACCACATTCAGATGACTTTTGAAGATCTTCAATGAGGGGGACTCCACAAACCACTCTGGGCAACCTGTGCCAGTGCTCTGTCACCCACACACTAAAAAACTTTTTCCTTGAGTTCAGATAGAACCTCTTGTGAACAAGAAAACAATGATTTGTCAATATATTGCTTAGACTGGATTTCTTACTTGTTCCAAAACCAAATTAGACAGTAGAAGTTTAATTAATTTACAAATTACCAAATTACGGGGAATTTTCCCCAGAAGGTCCAAGCATGATGACCACAGCAGATGATAATCTATGCTCATGCTATTCAAAACAGCTTTATTGTCAATCTTCTAAAATTGGGAAGTCTAATTAACTACTCAAAATGTAAACTTAAACAATGTAAAAACTTATCTGAAACAAAATTAATCCTTCTACTAGCATTGTTTTTTTCCTGAGAGAATTCCCAAACCAAGCTCAGACTACTCTAGGCACAGATATTTCAGACTGTAACAGCTCATACTAAAATGGCTTTCAACAGTTCTCTTGTCATATGAACAGGTGAAGACTGATCACAAACAACAGCACTAAGCAAAATTCAGAAGCACAAGAATTGTTTAAGCAGTCATCAAGCTTCTATTCTGTGATGAACAGAACTGTGTAGGACAAACAACTCTGTCCCAGGAAAGATCTTTCTATCATTTGTTATACAGCCACAGTTGTTCTTTATGTTTGCTTCAATCCAATAATAATGTATCTGAATCCTTTGTAAAGCTATTTCTTTCAATGCTTTAGTGCTACAAATCCAGCAGAACAATGCATTCTTTATGGTTAGAAACAGTATAAGTCACTTTGTTCTTTTAATTCTACAAGCAATGCATCCTACAGAAGAAAAGCAATCTTGATCCTTTTACTTTTATTATTATTATTATTATTATTTTAAAGATGTGTAGATGAAGGTTCTTGAGATACTAAGATCATCGCTCCCATTAAAAAAAAAGGAAGGGAAGGGAAAAGGAAAGGGGAGAGGAAAGGGGAGAGGAAAGGGGAGAGGAAAGGGGAGAGGAAAGGGGAGAGGAAAGGGGAGAGGAAAGGGGAGAGGAAAGGGGAGAGGAAAGGGGAGAGGAAAGGGGAGAGGAAAGGGGAGAGGAAAGGGGAGAGGAAAGGGGAGAGGAAAGGGGAGAGGAAAGGGGAGAGGAAAGGGGAGAGGAAAGGGGAGAGGAAAGGGGAGAGGAAAGGGGAGAGGAAAGGGGAGAGGAAAGGGGAGAGGAAAGGGGAGAGGAAAGGGGAAAGGAAAGGGGAAAGGAAAGGAAAGGAAAGGAAAGGAAAGGAAAGGAAAGGAAAGGAAAGGAAAGGAAAGGAAAGGAAAGGAAAGGAAAGGAAAGGAAAGGAAAGGAAAGGAAAGGAAAGGAAAGGAAAGGAAAGGAAAGGAAAGGAAAGGAAAGGAAAGGAAAGGAAAGGAAAGGATTGCTTAACCAATCTAAAAGCCTTCTGTGATGGAATGACTAGCTGGGTAGATGAGGCAGGAGAGCAGTGGATGTAGTCTACCTTGACTTCACCAAGGCTTCCAACACTGTTTTCCATAACATCCTCACAACAAGCTCAGGAAGTGTGGGATGGATGAGTTGACAGTGAGGTAGGTTGAGAAACAGCTGCATGGCAGAGCTCAGGTGGCTGTGGTCAGTCTAGTTGGTGACCTGTAGCTAGCAGTGTCCCCCAGAGGACAGTAGTAGGTCCATTCCTGTTGATCTTACTCATCAATTACCATGGATGATGGAACAGCATGCACCTTTAGTAAGTTTGCTAATGTGGCTAATACTCCAGAGGGTTGTGCTGCCATTCATAGGGACCTCGACAGGCTGGAGAGGTGAGAGAAAATGAATCTCATGAAATTAAACATAGGCAAGGGCCCCTATGGTGGAATAAACCCAACCACCAGTACAGGTTGGGGCTGACCTGCTGGAAGATAGCCCTGTGAAGGACCTGGGAATCCTGGTAGACAGCAGGTTAACCATGAGCCAGCAATGCACTCTTGTGGCCAATGGTATCCTGGGTGCACTGCAGTTTGCGGGAAGTGATCCTGCCCTTCTACACAGCCCTGGTGAGGCCACACTTGTAGTACTGTGTCCAGTTCTGGGCTCCCCAGTAAAAGAGGGACATGGAACTCCTGAAGCGAGTCCAGCAAGGGCTACCAAGATTATTAGGGGGTTGGAGCATCTTTCACACAAGGAGAGGCTGAGAGAGCTGGTCTTGGAGAAGAGAGGCAGTCCCTTCCAGCCTCAACCATTCTGTGATTCTGTGAAAGTATTTGCCTGCTTCTATGCCTTTTACAGTCAGAGCAAAACAAAGCGCCATTAACAAAGTGTAGCACAAGTATGCCTGGCAAAGCTGTAGGACAGTGACTAGTTAAAGTGTGAGATAAAACCTGTGAATAGTGATGTCTGGAAGTTTTAAAGACTGAAATATTTAACTCAATGATAGCAGTGAGTTTTCCCATTTACTCTACCAAAGATGGCTTCACTAATATCAGTAATGTGAATAAACACTTTGAAATTTGTGCTACTTGCTAAAGAGTCAATATGTCTCCAAGATAAATGTTATCCACTAAAATATTCACATTGAGAAGGAGATATCAGCCTACACTTAATATCTGCATGACTGAATTTCATAAGATAATTTGCATGTTTCAAGGACACCCACTCCATATCCAATAATCCTGATTAGGAGAATTGAAGTTATTTGAAACTCTGGTACAAAAGAAATTCCAACCTATTAATTATATAAAAAATGACCTTGTTATTACAGATATATTCAATGTCCTCTGTGACATTCAGATAAAGCTTGCTGAACTGTGTATTAAGCACAACAGTTTTCCAAACCATAGTCATAAATCTGTACCTGTTTATGTATTTACTGATTTATATGCTAGATGAAACAAAGTGCTTATTACTTCCAAAAGCGCTATGTGTAAATACACTCAGATGAGAATGCATTAATGGTGGACCATATCTAGTTTGTGAAAATCAACAAGGGAGAAACAAAACATGTTGTTTTTAAAACTCTATGAAAAAGTTGTCAGTCCCAACTGAATTCTTCAAAAACAGAGGGAGAAGCACCTCAAAACAAGGAAGACAAGACCAAAGCATACCACTAGTAGGACAGTGAAGGTAAATAAGGCTATAACCTTACACAGACAAATCAGAGTACAAAGTTTTGAAGTGGTATAGCAATACAGAAAAAGGTTTATTTATTGGGGGAGAATATTTTTATTATAATATCTATTTTAAGATGGCACATTTGCAGTGGATGCTTCAGAGAAGGTGACTAGTATCAACACACTCAACAGAAAATCCATGTACAAGAAATAAGATATTTGAAAGGTATGTCACACACCTGCATAGCTGAAGTATTTCTTTATTTCAATTTATAATAGGGGACCAAGAGGCAGAATAAAAATTTAAATATTCCACTAGTCTCAAAATCAATCTTTGTTGATACAACTTCTTATTGAAGCATCCCATGTTCAGTGAATATTACTAATCTCCCTGTCTGATTCTCTTTACCATGCAGAACAAAAGGATTGCTTTTAGAAATATCACCATTTCCTAACAATGTGCAGTAGATATGGACATATGTATAGATAACTATACAAGGGCTTTAAGTTCTAATGAAATTAGTGGAGATAGTTTCTGATGCAGCAAAGCTCCATCATAGTTGTTGACATTAGTTTTGTTATTCGTTTCATTAATGGTTTATTTGTAAAAGATGCATTACTATGCCCAGATTATAGATTTTAGACTAAAACTAACAACAGTTTCATGCATGTATGTTAGTTTACCTTTTTAAGAGAAGAGTAAGAATATTGTGCCTACATTTCTGCCAGTTTTATGTTACAAAGCAAACAGCAGGAAGCAACTGAGCCTTATGATGGAATTTAACACCTATGACTGGAAAGAGCTCTTTGGTCTTCTAGCCTGTGTCTTTGCTTCCAAATTATTTTGCGTAGTCTCTTCAACTACCTGATTAAACTTTACCTTAAAGTGCTCAGGTTTTCTTTCCTTCATTAGTCTAAAAATACAATCACACTAAAGACACAGAAGGGAGTAACAACATAAATGAATTTAATACAACCATAGCAAACAGATCTGCACAATAAAAATAATTTATATATATATGAAAATGAATATCTGCAGCAGATTTAGATCCCTAGACAACTCTCCACACATGCATACAGACACGTGTACATTAGTGCACATATACATATTTGTATATTTGTGTATATATATATATAGAATCATAAACAAACATACAAATGCATACATGTAGTGTTAATGTGGAGCTACCATTTCCCACAATCTGAAGCAACATAAAAGGTCTGTATCCTCCCACAGCCTGCTTCTCAAATATAATCCATGTCTGTTTTCTGGCTATGCTCTGCTAACATTTGTTCCAAGAAAAAGGCTTTGGCTACATAAATTTGTACCTTTTCTCACATAGGTGTAAGCAATTTGTTCTGTGCTTGACTTTCCCTTTTGCTTTTCTTTTTGCTCTTTCTTTTCTTTTCTCTTTTCCTTTGCTCTTTCTTCTCTATTGCCGTATACTAGAGTCGAGACCAATCATTTTCATTTACTTCTTTTTTTTTTTTTTTTCAGTCAATACCCATATTTTCTTATTGTTGATCTATAAAAGCTGTACAATGTCTCTATGTATCTTCGTCTTGCCCTTCCCCCCCCCCCGCCCTTTTTTTTTCTACCTGTTAGTATTTGCCTATTTGCCTAGGTGAGGTCTAACATTTCTAAATGGTAACGGTAAACATAATCAGTAAATACTTCTTATGTCTTCAGCAGTACACCTTATAGATCACAGAATCCCTGCAATACATTGTCTAAGCTTTAAGCTACAACCAAATCATTATCAATGTCATTTGTGGAGAGAGGGCTCACTGCTACTTCCTCAAGGGCAAAACCCAACACAAGGAGTTCAGAAAATGCTGGGCTAATTATATTAAGACTTTCTGCATATACATGTCCACCAATATCTTGGCAGTCAGTATATTTATAAATAAAATTCAAAATAAAAATTGAAATTAAATTATACAGAAAAAAAAAAAAAAAAAAGACTTAATCACTGCATGCTGGCTTGTAATACCATCACAACACAAAGCAGAAATCCTGTACTAGAAAGGATAAGGATATTTTCACTGACCAGCCTTGCTTTCTGGGGTTGTACTAAATAGAACCTCACATCTGATCAACTCTGTGTCAGGGGGTCCAAAGCTTAAATCCACATCAGAGTTTTACTGATTTTTTTAAGCTCTGGTACAAGATTATTTATATTTTTAGCAATCCATTCTTACAGCTCACTTTGTTCTGCCTTATACAGAAAATATACTAAAATAAAAACAATCAAACTTTGTTCTCCTATTCTTGCTGTGCTTGTAAGATATACGCCTGGTAACTGTTAGGTAATTTTGTTCCTTGCCTTAGAGTAAATTATAGCCTCCTTCTGCTGCTGAGCTGCCTGGTCCCTGCAGTGTGGATGATGATTCTCTATTTGCTATTATAATATACAATGTGGGGAAGCATTCAGAGAACTCTTAGGAAATGCAATTTATTTTTCAACAAAGTTCGTAGCTTTTGTTAGTGTGGCTGAAAACAGACAGAAATGTGATTTTACCATTGTTGAAAAGACTGATGTAGGATGTCTGTGATGTGCCAACCATAACAAAAATTCCAACTTACAGGAAACACACATGAGGAGTGTTTCACACACTGGGATTCTGGACCGCTTCAAGAATGCAATTTTTACACCCCATTGGAAGAGCAGTCCATTTACTGGCTAGTAACAAGAACTTTACTCTTTCTTTACAACAGCCACAAGGAAATATCACACACTTGTTCACATACGCAACCCTGGAAAAATAATGCAGCAGCAAGATCAGGTTATTTCCCATGATATCATCATTTGAAAGTCACACATTCTTGAAAATAAATCAAACGTGAGAAAATTGATATTATGGCTTTAAAGTATCTCTGAAAGGATTATCCTGGAGAACTGTTGACACTTCAGTGTAAATACTGGTAGTTCAATTATTATGTTAAAATTTGCATGTGTAAACAGAAAATTCATTTAAATGAGATAATGTTTACATTGACTACATTTAAGTATTTAAAAGAAAACTGTACCAGAAGGTTTTCTTTTTAGATAGCTCTGATACAAGTCTTACGTGTCAGAACAGCAGACAAAATATACATTAGAAGATAAAAAGGGGGTGACATATTTGTTTTCGCACTATAATGCATCACAGCAGCTGAAATGGTAGATTAACTAAAGCTGAATTTTTAAACCACATCATAATTGAAGTGAAATTATTAAAAAGTTGAAGGAATATAAAAGATTATTTTTCTTCAGGCAAATGATGTGACAGACATTTTTTTCAGCCTGCATAGTACAGAAATGCCTTCTTTTCCCATATATATCATATATATTACCATATATACATTATATATTTTACTACTTTTCCTCAAGGTTTCTTGATTGAATTTAAGTGTGCTATTTTGGCAGATACTCTAATTTTCTGCCTGGTTGGAATTGTCTTTTCACAGTTTGTAATTTGTTATTATTATTATTATTTTGTCAGGTATTTGCATGTGAAGGTTTCATAATATCTACAAGGTCACTGGCAGATGAACTAATTTGCATATTATCCCAACCAAATATTTTACTACGATCATTTCTAATCACAGACAAATTCAAAGAAAGTAAAGTGAAAAATGAGCAGATTGAAACTTGAATCCCTTTAATAAAACTCTCCATGTTTTCAATGAAAAGAAGAATTATTCTTTCAATTCTGCCCTCTGCAGTTCTTCTTGCTTTGAACTGCCTAAAGGCTATTTCTCCTCTGAGTACGTAGATCTCATTTTAAGCTGCCATCTTAAACACTTAACTTTCTGTGCACTTGAGTGCACTTATCATTTGCTTTTTGCTGCAGATATAAATAATGTTAAGAGAATGTCAGTATCTAGATGTCTTATCCACACACATGCAATAGGTTTACACGAGACATTTATCAACATAACATTTGGAGTTTTCACTCTGCCTTCTTTTGGAAAAGCAAGTGCTGCTGCAAATGGTTTACTCTAGACAAAGTGACATTCAGTTATTCAAATTACTTTAGGTTGTAAACTTTAGGTTAGCTGTGCTAAACATTGTTCATTTTATTAAAATAATATTGAATACTGTTAACATCTTAAATATTTGGTAAATAGGGATATTTACTAAATAGACTAGAATTTGTCTAACAAAGGAAACAAACTGATACTGCTGTTAGGAAAACCAAGAAAATATATATATATAGCTTGCTAAACTGACAAAGATTTAATTGAATCTAAGTAATTCTGTTGCAGCCCAGATTACATATTGTATAGTGTTAATGATTAATGTAAAAAGAAGGGGGAGCTTTGCTATTGATTCTGTTAGTATGAGAACCATAAAATGTAAAAAAAAAGAACAAGTTGTTATGAGCAACTGAACACAGTATCATTTGTAAGACCCCTTTAGAACAAACACCTTCTGCAGAGAAGAGGATGGAATCAGTTCACAATGTATATACACTACAAGCAGTAAAAGGAAAAGAAATTTGAAAAATATGTCTGAAATCCTTGGTCCTATATCATGTCTCAAATTGGAATGCTTTGAACCTACAACCTCCCTGTGACCTCTCTAGGTACCATGCACTATCCAGCAAAATTGAAATTATAAAATTGTTTTCAGAGCTGAAGGTCAAACAATGCTATGAAAAAAACCTATCTTAAAGCAAACCATGCATTTCCTAAGTTACTCTAACTTATTTAGTGAGAAGATTTACTCAGAGAATATGGAACAGGTATGGAACTGCTTTCTGAAGTCAATCAACGTCTGCTAACCCTCTAAAAGACAGACAGAAAATAAAATGGTAACAGTTGGAATATACTTTCTGCCCAATTGAATGTTTGCAGATGTTCCTGTACTCCAAAATAAATCTAGTCTGTGGGCTGCATGGGGTTTTAGAAGAAAACCTCCTACACATTGCCTTTGTTTACACAATACAGTTATCTCTTGCTGGCGGGAACCAAGCCTTTCTGGATTCGAAGTATTGCTACTTGGCTGTTCTGCAACAAATACTGCAGAAGCAATGAGATTTCCATTCTCCCAAATGCTGACATTCTCACCAGCATAAAGAACAGTGAAGATCAATAATATTGAATATATAAGAAAATAGCAGACACTGCTTCCTCTCCCCTAAGGAATAAAGGAACACCATATTTTCAACTTTATTTTTTTTTTTCCCTCCAGAATTCAATCTATCAAAGAGTTTCATCCTTAGATATCTAATCTTTTTAATAACAGTAATAAAGATATTTTAAATACATTTTAAAATTGCAACAGCCCAAGTTGAAAAAGTTCTAAAATACAGAAGAATTGCAAGCAAAAAAAACATTTTAAAGTATTATTTCTATTACATTGAAATTAAAGGTAAAAAATAATATTTTAAACAATGTTATTTATATAGGATAGGTCTGACGTCAATAATCATCTGATAAGAAATATCAGTTAATCATCCTAGTGCTACTTGGCATGTAGTTTCAAATATAGGGACATTATCTCTACATATATATATATTATTTAAAACTTTGTACTCAAACACTGTAGTCAGTTTCCGTTACTTTTATGATTTTTAAACCACCTGTTATTTCATTTGACCAGGACTGCAAAATAGGTTTAATACTTTTGTTTCTTTCAAATTATACATTCATGGGTAGCTGATAAGAAAAAAGTGATTCAGGAACAAAGACTAGAATAGATTCTCCTGGAACTGGTTGTTGATTTTATTGACAGACACACAGCATTTTGAAATAAATGAGTATGATGAAAGTTTCTCCAGAAAGAAGCAAAAGAATGTACTTATATGAAGCAAATCAATAGTGGTATTCCACAAATGTTTACATGTGAGCAAGTAACTTAATGATACAAATAAGCGCTGTAGGACCTGATTATAAAATGGTCCTTTATCAGAATAAATTAAAGAAAAAGCTGGGGAACCAGTGAATCTCACTTTCATTTATTCGCTATGTCAATTTAGGCACAAATAGCTATGTTAAATTTATGTAATGGCCCACCTTCTGTTAGCTGATAATACCTTTACCTCTTTTAATTACTATTTATATGTCCCGTGTAAGAACTGGAAAAAAATAAGAATAATAATCCTTGTTCATCCCATATGCAATAAAGTCAACACAAAAAAAAAGTTTTTTTATTTTGATGGAAGACTTTATGCAAATAAGAAAAATGTTAAAAAGCTAGACTTTTTGCGAAGATGAGTAACAGTAGCATATTCTCATATTCATTGGCACAGAAGTTGCAGATACATGAAATTCTAACCTGGGAAATCTGTCCTCAGTAAACACATTCAATGCATGGACATAGTCTTCTGTATGGTTATACCCATAGCCATCTGCTGTGTGGGCACTGTTCCCATGCACAAGTTGATTGGAAATTTTCCTTACAATATTCATGCCAAGCAACAGGAACAATACACTAAGACTTTCCCCTTTTGTAAGAATCCCTTTTTTGCTGTTTACAAAGCACTGACAAAAATACTTCAGTTAGTACACTAAGAAAGTATATTTCAGAAAACAATATCTGAAAGGTAGAAAAACATGAAATAAATCATAGAATCACAGAATGGTTTTGGTTGGAAGGGATCTTATAGACCAACTAGTTCCAACTCCCTTCTATGGGCAGGGACACCTCCCACCAGACCAGGTTGCCCAAAACCCCATCCAGCCTGGCCTTGAACATTTCCAGGGATGGGGCAGCCACAGCTTCTCTTGGCAGCCTGTAACAGTGCCTCACCACCCTCTGAATAAAGAATTTCTTCCTAATGTTTAATCTAAATCTACCCTCTTTTACTCTAAAGGCATTTCCCCTTGCCCTATCACTAACAAAAAGTCCCTCCCCACTTTTCCTGTAGGCCCCCTTTAGGTACTGGAAGGCTGCTCTAAGGTCTTACTGGAGCCTTCTCGTCTCCAGGCTGCACAACTCCAACTCCCTCAGCCTGTCTTTGCAGGAGAGGTGCTCCAGCCCTCTGATCAGCCTCATGGCCCTCCTGCTCCCAGTAAGTTTTGTTGGATTGAGCACAGTAAGGAATAGCAATAACTGTTCTGGTGGAGAACAGATACAAATAAGAAAGTATCAACATAAGAAGGTACATTCTGCAGATAAAATCCTATGTCAGAAAATACCATTGTAAAATAAAATTTATTCTAGAGACTAGGGATATTCTCCAGAGACGACATCTGAGTATCAGTGTTATAAATGGATTTGTTACTTTGAATTCTTTCATATCTATGTAATCAATCTGAGATCATCAGATCCCCAAACATTTTAGAAGAAAGGGATCACAACAAAAGATGAAACAAAACAACAACAACAACAACAAAACCCTAACATCTGAATAAACTAAAACCAAGGAAATCAAAATTAGCTGGAAACCACTTGTGAACTTCTTGGTTAAGATTTCTATGAACTAATAGAATCAGCCTGAATTCATCACTGAACATACATAAAGAGAAGTTGCATTTATAATGTATATGTGAGCATATGGTAAAAAAAAAAAAAATGTTTGCAGGGCTTACCCTGCAAATACACATTTCTTCCTTACATATAAAATTCATATTTGCACCAGTGGGAATTGTTATATTTTGTAATGGTATGATGCTGTGAGTCCTGAACTATTTCCACTCTTTCTGTCTTTACATCTTCCAAAACCAGGCAATGAACCACAGCAGTGTAACTGCAGTTAACAAATGAGAAAACAAAAGGTGTCTTCTCTTTCTAGAATGAATACAAAGATAAGTTAAGCTACCTATCAATAATTAACACGTGCACAATGATGGAAGACTAAATTATAAGGGCATAACGATGTCTAGGAAAATCCCACTACAATGGCTTGGAGGAAATCAGCTCTCTAACCACTGACACACTTTTTTTCATAACCTAAAACTTCATATTGCCTTTCAATAAAGTTCTATTTTGTTGTACTTTATATTCAAAGGACAAGCAACTTAATTCTCAGAGTGCTGAGGGAGAAATCGTTACTAATATTAATACTATGACAGCTCATATAAATCTCTTTTCTGCTCCTGAGAGCTAAGACAGGGTCTCAGACATGCTGGAGTACATCAGTATTTACTAAATGCCTCCACTCCACACTGTGCTTTACAAAGTGAAATACAACCATGCAAATGGAAAACAAAAGGCTATAATCTGATTTAGCACAGTTTTGCTCTGGTTGCTTTTGGCATAAATGATCAAATAAGACTAAGGTAGTACAAATTTAGGCCTTTGTTGAAAATCCATGTTTACATTTTGGCTGGTAGCAAAATTAGAAGCACACATAAGGATTCCATGTAAAGTGAGGATTACTTGTCTTACATGGCCTGCACAGGAAAACCAAAAGAACCACTGACTTTATATAGTAATCTTTTAAAATAATTCCTCACAAATATTGTCAAAGAGATGAATACTTATATTTATGACTATCTGAAGTCCTACTGCATAGGGTCGACATACTACCACAGTGTATCTTTTCAAGTACACTACTAAGAACACACACACACAAAGTCACAGACTTAAAGATGTGGGCTGTCTTCAGGAGGCAATCTGTGCAGAGAAAAAGAACATGGATTTTGAAGAAAACTACATGTCCGATGGATTGTCCAAGAGGACTCTGGTTAGGAAACCTTCACACCCTGGTTTGTATTTGCAGGCTTCATTGAGTCTCTCTCTTAGTAAATCTTCTGTTCAAAAACATTTTGCATAGGGTATACACATCTCTAAATAAAGAGCACATCAACGCAGTAAGTACTCCTGGTATTTCTGTTCATTTGTTGTGTGCCCCATAATAAAAACCTCACTGTGAGATCCATAGTGCTTCCTACTCAAAATCCAAACAGAAAGTACACTTGACACATGCTGAAATTACTGTCCACTGAGCAAAGGAAGATTATTTCTTCAAATTTGCAGACAGTACTATAACACTGGATAGTGACACTTTATGAAAACATCATATCTTTTAATATATACATATGTGACCAAGCATGAAGTGTTTCCTTTTTCAGGACATTTGAACACAGTAAGCGTATATCACGTTACGTGTCAGGAAGCAAAATCTCTCAAAATTATTTTCAGCAGTTATCCTAAATAGGCACTGTCCATCAAGGGATGCTACATTGTTTTTAAATAACGAGTTAATTATAAAGTCTGCACATAATAATGAACAAAATCTTCAAGTACTCACTTGTCTCCTATTACTCTGTCCTGTGTGTATTTAATCTTTATTATCTGGTTATATGGCATGGAAAGCTTAGAAAATTACATCATTTTACAATGATTCCTTGTGACAAAAAAAAAAAAAAAAAAAGGTAGAAAAATACTAAAACATGATTAAAGCACAGTTAAGTCAATTGACTTAGCATATCCATCACATCAAGTTACACAAGAAAATAAAAATAAAATAAAAAATAGAAGCCAAAGCATTTTAAGATGTGGTGGTAATGGGGTATCCCTATTCAATAATAAGTCAATAATAATTCAATAATAAGTCAACATTTTGAGCAGTCGAATGAGAGCAATGTGGCTCAGTCCCACCCTTCAAGGCTGAATTCTGCTCATGTCTCAAAAGAGTCAAGCCCTGGAGCAGCAACTGCACCTTGTGCCCGGAGGGGAAAATCTCAGCCCCTCTCTGTCTGAGATTCCACTAAATTCTGCCTCAAACACAAAAACTCACCTGGTCAGAGTGAGCAAGAACATAATAAAAATATACTGACTTATTCTCAGCAGTAACAAAATGAAGCTCATCTTTCTGTGAGTTTTTTAAAAAAATGCTTCTCAATTTATTAAGAAGGAAGTGGAAGCAACAGATATTCCTTAGAAACTTAAAAAACAAACAAACAAAAAACCCTCATAGATTAACATATTGCTACTATCCACCTATTTTTTTGCTCTAACTTTCTAGTTGCTGCAATTTCTCTGATTACTGAAATCCACTACAAGCTTCCATGGCAAACAAAAAGGAATGACTTGTTTTAAGCGGATTTCACACACACTTACCAGAGATTGATTCAAAATAAATAAATAAACAAATAAAAATCTTCTCTTTAATATGCATTCTGGCAGAAACATTTAAATTTTATTTTCAGACAAAATAAATAAATAAGACTACAGAAATGTGCCTGCTGGTTGTACTGAAAAGAACAGTTATCATCCTCTAGTAAGCACAGATTCCTGCTAATCAATTTCTAACAATTGTTTTAAAATATAGAGGACTTTTCACAATCCTGTAGGAATACACAATTCTACAGGTTTTTTTTTTTTTTTTTTTGTCAGTAAAAACAGAAGGAATATGTTAAATAATCAAAGCCAAAATTCTTCTGAAATGGATCATTCTCGCACTCCCAGCACACATTACAAATTAATATTCATTCTGTGTGTATTTCCCAACACATCCTATGCACAGTGTTGAAACAGCTTTTAATGAGACCTGCACTCTACACTGATTCACTATAGCTTTCTTTTTATTTCCAGAAAGGGATATAAGAAAGAAAATTACAGCAGACAAAAATGTAAGGTGTGTTAGGATGAGATAAGTTACTTTCAGAAAAGTAATTTCAATTATTACTAACAGTCTGTGCCAATTCTGCTCTGTAGGCTTCAAAGAGTACTTATAAAAGCAAAGACAATGTTTTTCCTACTGTCAGCAACTGTAGTTGTACAGGAATTAGCTGATATGAACTACCAGAGAGATGAAAATAGTGTTTATATAGGAACTGCAAAAGAAAATGAGATGAGATTCAACTAACCTGAGTTAGTTGAATTAAATTTTCATTGGCCTTCCTGAATATTAATCATCCACACAGCTTGTCTTCACATTGTAACCAAAAGTTTTTCCACTTCTCAGTGCTTCTCAAATTCCTTTCCTTATACAGCTACTTAAAATTGTACACCCTGAATCAAGCTGTTTAATTCTAAACTTACAATTCATTCTGAAGGAAAAAGGAATGATTTACCAACAGTGAAAGTATATTTTATCACTGTAATTTACCATTCAAAGAACTTGTATATTAGATTTCGAGATGGAAAGCTCAAAACATTAAAGTTTCTTCCTAAATATAAAGGTTTTTTTTGTTTGTTTTTTTTTAATTAAAAACCAGTGAACGAATGAAGGGGGAAAAAAAAAAAAAAAAAAAAAGGCAAGCCAAACTTTAAAACAAATGGCTCATCTTTAGTGGTCAAACTAATCTGCTGCACTTGAATGGTGCAACTTAGGACAGGTAAATTCAAGTGCATTCATAAATTATTTTTTTTTAGTCATGGACAAATGGTGAAATAATTTCACTGTAGTTTTTTTTGTTGTTGTTCTTTTGTTGTTGTCTTTTTACTTCTATAGATTTATTAATTGTACAAGTTAGTACTGTTAGTACAAGTTATACTTGTTATGGGACAAAATCCAAAACCATACTTAATTATTTCTCAGTATGATTCTTAGGAGAGTCGAAAAGCTTCATAGACGGCAAGCATAATAAATACTATCTACCACTCCCCCAAAAACCACAATATTCAAAAAGCAGAGCTGTGCTCCAAAAGCTGACCAGAAACTCTGTTCTGCTGAGATCAGGTATTTTTTAACAGACTGAAAAAGAGGTTAACTAGGTGTTAAACTTCAAAGTTGAAATACATTTTTACTAGCTACCTTTCTCTATAAACTCATTTCCTGAATATGCTTTGTAAAATAAACTTAGCAGGTTTGGAATGTGCCTTGTAGTATATCATCAGAAAGTAACAGAACAGAAAATCTCTGCATCACTTTAAAGCTACCTGGTTTCCAGTCCTGGTAGAAATTAATTGTCTTCTATCATTGTTACATTTAGATTATAGATATTTATGATTCCCTTATCTTTAATCATAATTTAGTCAATTAAGTCTTAGCACACCATGTTTCTTTGAAGGTCTTACATTCATAAAGACACATATTCATTTCTAGACACATGCCTCTTCATTACATTTGTTTCACATACAACAAGGTGCCAGTTTCTAATCTTGCTCTCCATTATGCTCCAGTGACATAAATTTAATTGAAAACACATGTCACAACAAGTGCTTCCACCTTATTCACAATTCACACATGCAATTTTTTAATGCATCTTGTGTTTTAGACTTAACATTTGTTAAGTTGCGCCAGGGGTGTTTTAGGTTGGATATTAGGAAGAACATCTTTACTGAGAGGGTTGTGAGGCATTGGAATGGGCTGCCCAGGACAGTGGTGGAGTCACCATCCCTGGAGGTCTTTAAAAGAAGTTTAGATGTTGAACTTAGCGATATGGTTCAGTGGACTTGTTAGTGTTAGGTCATAGGTTGGACTCGATGATCTTGAGGTCTCTTCCAACCTAGACAATTCTGTGATTCAGTGATTCTCTGATTTCTTCAGGATGCAGCAGAGCAGCCTAGTTACCCCCTAGTTCACGTCTTAGGAAATCTTAACACTGTCCTGCATCAGAAGTTGATTCATCCCTGCCATGGGGAAATATTCCTATACCATAAAGCGAACGTAGTTCTGTATCACAGAATCACAGAATTCCTAGGTTGGAAGAGACCTCAAGATCATTGAGTCCAACCTCTGACCTAACACTAACAGTCCCCACTAAACCATATCCCTAAGCTCTACATCTAAACGTCTTTTAAAGACTTCCAGGGATGGTGACTCCACCACTTCCCTGGGCAGCCCATTCCAATGTCTAACAACCCTTTCAGTAAAGAAGTTCTTCCTAACATCCAACCTAAAACTCCCCTGGCACAACTTTAGCCCATTCCCCCTCGTCCTGTCACCAGGCACGTGGGAGAATAGACCAACCCCCACCTCGCTACAGCCTCCTTTAAGGTACCTGTAGAGAGCAACAAGGTCGCCCCTGAGCCTCCTCTTCTCCAGGCTGAACAAGCCCAGCTCCCTCAGCCGCTCCTCGTAGGACTTGTTCTCCAGACCCCTCACCAGCTTCGTCGCCCTTCTCTGGACTCGCTCAAGCACCTCCATGTCCTTCTTGTAGCGAGGGGCCCAAAACTGAACACAGTACTCGAGGTGCGGCCTCACCAGACCTGAGTACAGGGGGACGATCACCTCCCTAGCCCTGCTGGCCACACTGTTTCTTATGCAAGCCAGGATGCTGTTGGCCTTCTTGGCCACCTGAGCACACTGCTGGCTCATATTCAGCTGACTACCAACCAATACTCCCAGGTCCTTCTCTGCCTGGCAGCTCTCCAACCACTCATCTCCCAGCCTGTAGCTCTGCTTGGGGTTATTGCGCCCCAGGTGCAGGACCCGGCACTTGGCCTTGTTGAACTTCATGCAGTTGACCTCAGCCCATTGGTCCAGTTTGTCCAGATCCTCCTGCAGAGACTTCCTGCCCTCGAGCAGATCAACACACGTACCTAACTTGGTGTCATCTGCAAACTTACTGAGAGTGCACTCAATGCCCTCATCCAGATCATCGATGAAGATATTAAAGAGGACTGGCCCCAGTACTGAGCCCTGGAGGACTCCACTAGTGACCGACCTCCAGTTGGATTTGACTCCATTCACCATGACTCTTTGGGCCCAGCTATCCAGCCAGTTTCTAACCCAACGAAGTGTACGCCAGTCCAAGCCAGGAGCAGCCAGTTTCTTGAGGAGAATGCTGTGGGAGACGGTGTCAAAAGCCTTGCTGAAGTCAAGGTAGACCACATCCACAGCCTTTCCCTCATCCACCCAGCGCGTCACTTTGTCATAGAAGGAGATCAGGTTTGTCAAGCAGGATCTGCCTTTCATAAACCCATGCTGACTGGGCCTGATCGCCTGCTTGCCCTGCAAGTGCCGCGTGATGACTCTCAGGAGGATCTGCTCCATGAGCTTCCCTGGTACTGAGGTCAAACTGACAGGCCAATGGGTCCCCGGGTCTGCCCTCCGGCCCTTCTTGTAGATGGGCATCACATTTGCTAGCCGCCAGTCAACTGGGACCTCCCCCGATAGCCAGGACTGCTGATAAATGATGGTAAGCGGCTTGGTCAGCTCCTCCGCCAGTTCTCTCAGTACCCTAGGGTGGATCCCATCTGGCCCCATCAACTTGCGCACATCCAAGTGCCGTAGCAGGTCGCCAACCATTTCCTCGTGGATAGTGAGGGCCACATCCTGCTCCCCATCCCCTTCCACCAGCTCAGGGTACTGGGTATCCGGAGAACAACCGGTATTGCCGCTAAAGACTGAGGCAAAGAAGGCATTGAGCACCTCCGCCTTTTCCTCATCTTTTGTAACAAGGTTTCCCCCCGCATCCAGTAAAGGATGGAGATTCTCCTTAGTCCTCCATTTTGCGTTGATGTATTTGTAAAAAGATTTTTTGTTGTCTTTAACAGCAGTAGCCAGATTGAGCTCCAGATGAGCTTTGGCCTTTCTAATTTGGTCCCTGCACAGCCTCGTAACATCCTTATAGTCCTCCTCAGTGGCCCGCCCTTTTTTCCAAAGATTATAAACCCTCTTTTTTCTCCTAAGCTCAAGCTGCAACTCTCTGTTGAGCCAGGCCAATCTTCTTCCACGCCGGCTCATCTGTGGGCACGTGGGGACAGACCGCTCCTGCGCCATTAAGATTTCCTTCTTGAAGAGCGCCCAGCCTTCCTGGACTCCTCTGCCCTTCAGAACTGTTTCCCAAGGGACTCTACCAACTAGTGTCCTGAGCAGCTCAAAGTCAGCCCTCTGGAAGTCCAATACAGTCATTTTGCTGGTCCCCTTCCTGGCCTCGCCAAGAATAGGGAACTCCACCATTTTGTGGTCATTCTGCCCAAGACAGCTCCCAACCACCACATCCTCCACCAGTCCTTCTCTGTTTGTGAAGAGAAGGTCTAGCGGGGCACCACCCCTGGTAGGCTCACTAACCAGCTGCGTCAGGAAGCTATCTTCCACACTCTCCAGAAACCTCCTAGACTGCTTTCTCTGGGCTGTGTTGTGTTTCCAGGATATGTCAGGGATGTTGAAGTCCCCCACGAGAACAAGCACCGACGATTTTGCAACTTCTGTCAGCTGCCTGTAGAATTCCTCATCCGTCTCCTCATCCTGGTTCGGCGGTCTATAACAGACCAAGACCAGGACGCTAGCCTTGTTGGCCTTCCCGCCGATCCTAACCCAAAGGGACTCAACCTTGTCATTCCCAGCCTCGAGTTCCACAACATCGAAAGACTCTCTAATATAGAGAGCCACACCACCACCCCTTCTGTGCTGCCTGTCCCTTCTGAAGAGCTTATAGCCAGGCATTGCAGCACTCGAGTCATGAGACTGGTCCCACCACGTCTCCGTGATGGCAACCAAGTTGTAGCCTGCCTGCTGCACGATGGCTTCCAGGTCCTCCTGTTTGTTACCCATGCTGCGTGCATTGGTGTAGATGCACTTCAGCTGGGCCATTGCCTTATCCCCTGGCCTTGCCATTGTTCCCCCTGGCTCAGCTCCAGCAAGCCTTGTTTCAGCCCCATCCCCCTTCTTACCTAGTTTAAAGCCCTCTCAATGAGCCCTGCCAGCTCCTGGCCCAGGATCCATTTTCCACTTAGAGATAGGGAGCTGTCTGCAGCCATCAGGCCAGGTGCTGAGTAAAGCGCCCCATGGTCAAAAAAAAACAAGATTTCTGTGCTGGCACCAGCCTCTGAGCCATGTGTTTATCAGGTGGGCTTTCCGTGTCCTGTCAGTACCCCTCCCTGCCACCGTAGGGATAGACGAAAACACCACCTGTACTCCCACTCCCTCCACTAACTGTCCCATTCCCCTAAAGTCCCGTTTGGTAGCCTTCAGGCTTCTCTCTTCAATGTCATCTCTGCCTGCCTGGACTATCAAAAGAGGATAATAGTCAGAGGGGCGAACCAGGCTGGGAAGCTTCCTGGCAACGTCCCTGACCCTGGCCCCAGGGAGGCAGCAGACTTCCCTACGGGTAGGGTCAGGCCAACAAATAGGGCCCTCTGTTCCCCTGAGAAGGGAGTCGCCCACAACAATCAACCTTCTTTCTGTCCTGGTGGAGGCAGTCCTAACGTGTGGAGTCGACTTCCTCGCCCTAGGCATCCTCCTTGGTACACTTTCTACCTCATCCTCACCCACGGGTCTCTCAAGCCTCAAACCTGTTGCATAAGGGCACCTGGGAAGGTGGGGCTGGAAGGGGAGGGCATAAGGGGAGGGTATGGGCCAACTCATCCTTTCTGTTCAGTAGAGGTTCTTCAAAGAAAGATGATATAACATTCCTTAACACTGTAACAACTCTTCTGTTGTTATTAGAAACCAACAACATAGAAACGTGTCTTCATTTCTTCCATGGTCCAGTTTGCCTTCAAATCAAATGACTGAGTGATGGCTAAAAGCTGTTTTTCCTTTTAACTCTGGAGCTTGAAGTTCTGCTGTAGCATAGCTGACAGTTTATTCTCTCACATTTTACTAAAAAACAATAGTATAATCCTCTATATAAACCTTTAGTTAAAAGGTAAGAATGCTTTCACTAAAATAGCAAATATTTGTGATAGATTTTATTTTTTCTTTCCAAAAAGCACAGATGATGGATATTTACTAAGCTTGTGAATTCCACTCTCAGTTCATTGGTCAGTACCAGGTCCATAGAATTAAATCCTAAAACTAATAACATTAATAAACATTTTAACATCAACACACACAAAAGTGGACTTGTTCCCTTCATAACTAGTAATAGTCCTGAAACCATTTTTTCCTTCCTTCTAAGTAAAGGAAGGAAATATGAAACAATGATAAATGGTAATGTCAATGAAATACTGAAAAAACTGTTCTTGAATATTCAGGGGATTGTATTACATTAAGACCATAAGTGAAAATGAAACTGCTAAGACAAAATGAAAACTTGCACTTACAATTTGCTTCATTACTTAATCTAATATTGTTTAAACATGCTTTTAAAATTCATAGCATGCCATAATAAAAGTGACCAAGGTCTGATTTGCTCAGTAACAAAATGTGTGAGATAAAATCAGCCAAACCTTATCACAGGAAAGTATGTCTCCTACTGACATGAAAGGGAGCTACACAACTAAAGCTCTTCGAAGGCTTTGAAAATGTACAGCATTGTAATAGCCCTTAAAAAGATCATGAATTTTTGTGTCATCTGATGAGTCCTTTATAAATGTGTGCCTTTATTCCACCTTTCCACATTACACTTTCACCTGTTCAATGATATCATGCACAGTGTAACACTAGTCAAGCAGTAATGTCTTTAGTTCTGTCTCACTGACATCAATCATACTCTTGCTTTTTTTTTTTTGTTTTTAGGACAGCACATAAAAACCTGGCTTTGTTCCCCATAAGAGCTTTTTTCACTTTTATGTTAATATGATAAAAGAAAATACATAAGCAAAGCAAAATTATTCAACAGTTAAGTGTGTTGAAAAAACTCATGACATTCAATGACTTTGAAGACTGCTTTCATCATCCCCAAATTTAAATTTCCTTCTTCTGTAACTCAGTAGTAAGTACCTGACACAGTGCACACTGCAGTTAATCCAGGTGTAGTTCCAATGAAATACACTCGTGATTTATGTTAACTTTCTCGGGTTATGAGTAGGTGTATGACTGAGTATGTTGCCTTCATGCATATGTTTGAAGATAGGACAGACATAACCATTTAGACTACCCTTCTGAATGACACAGAAGTGTACTCTCAAATAGTGTAACATAGTACAGAATACAATAATACAATAACAGTGGGAAGAACAAAGTATGTAAAATAAAATAAAAATAATCTGAAAATAAAGGGGGTGGATAATAATAGACCCTAACTGTTCAGGTACCATTTAATGGAAATCACCAACTCTAGTAACTGATTGCTAGATACCATTCTGAACAAACTCTATCAGACTAATGTAGCAATGTGTTTGTTACAGATGATCCATCGTATTCTTATTCCTACTTATGTTTTATACTCCAAGAGTAATACAGGTCACTGAACAGCACTCTGATAGGTGCTGAACAGGCCTATTAAAAAAAATGCTCCTAAAGCACTTGTAAATGCTGTCTTAAATGTGTTACAAGCTTTAAAGGAGCACCAGACATTAAAGAAAAATGCTTTTATATAAGAGAAAGGGAAAATAGAGGTGAAGCAATTTTATCAATTGTTATTCACCTAAGGCAGCCCAAACATTTAATTGGAGGTGATGAAAATTATGAAAATATGAGACTCTACTTACAAGTTGATGAGTAGCTAAGGTTAGAAAGGTGTTCTGTCAAACAGTCTTGCCACTCTGCACTGAAAATACCAGAAGTCTGATGATTCAGCAGCTTTCACTGGAACAGAACAACAGTTTTGAATATGCTCAGATAATAATGTTTTTCTTTGCACGATACTTAAATAAACAGACAACAGCATTGGATTGTCCTTTGCAATGGGATGTGAAGAGATTAAGATATTCATCCTGGCAAATTTATGAAGTCAGCACTTCATGTATGGATTTTTATTTTTAGGCAGCTGTTCAAAGTTAGAATTCTGGTAGAATAATGGAATAATAAAATGTATAACAGTGGTGTTTTAATGGCTTGTACCTAGTATGGGAGTAATTAATGATTTCATGTCTCATGCTAAAATTATGAAAATGAGCTAATCTGAAAATATTTTAGTTTTAAAACAGTGATGAGTTAGTGCTGTAGAGAAATAAGTATTACTTATCATTATAGAGAATAAGTATTACTGCTAAGAAATAATTATTGATTGGGAAAGTATCCATTCAGAACACATGAAAAATAATTATACAACACAAATATATTTCTGATCTTGTACATATAAAGATCTAAATCTGTTTTACATAATACTTCTCTATTTCTTCATTTATATGCAGTAACTACCAACCTTTCTCAAATATGCAATACGTTGATATAACCTCACTAAATATTTTGACTCTTTTCAGGTATCACCACCTAACAAATCTGGCAGATAATGATACTAATAAATGTGAATAACAGTCAACCACTGAAAAGTTAAATACAGACATCAGACCACTAGGAAATATTTTTGTCATTGTTCCCATAAGACCCTGTATGCATTAGAATACCTAATGACAGATACACGGATTCTTAATATAAAAGCACAAAAAAAATTTAGGTACACCGTAAAAACAAACAAACAAACAATCAAACAAAAAATGTATCTATTTGATCCTATCTTTTTACTTGATCAGCTTTCGTCTCTCTCAATCTATGACAGCACAAGGGTCTATGGAAGGTTATGCTGCATATGGAAGGTTAAAAAAAAAAAAAAAAAAGTGAGAAAGCGCATCACTTACTGTAGTGTGAATTCTGCCAGCAAAATATAGTTATGTTTTAACTTCATTTACAGAGAAGCTTTGTTAGCTTTCTTAAAAGTTACTGTTCACTATAAACTACTTGTGAATCATTCATGCCAACAAACTTAAAAACCACAAGCAAACTAGTCCTCTGTTCTATATCCAGTTGTTTTCTTTTTCCTCACAACATCACATCATCTCACAAGTCAAGAAACCTTCCTTTTTATGACAGAAAAGTCTTTAAATATACCCTGAAGTCCTTGAACAACTGTTTGGGTCAAGGTAATAGCAGGAGTTGAAGAAATATCTCCACAATTATACCATTCTTACTGCTCCCCATTTGCCTCTCTGTAATATAACTGGTAAACAACTGAGATCTCTAGTCACCCCAGAGGAGCTACAAACTGCAACAGCTAGATTTTACTTAAAACAAGAAAAAAGGACTACAAATGTTGCACAGTGTAAGCCCATTACAGATGAAATGTCAACTGTCCCAGAACTATGCTACTATTTCTTTGCTAACATCTGGCAAAATATTTTGCATATGTTTTGCACACAAACACATAACTCTCTTCCATACAACAGAACAGAATCATTTGTGTTGACTTTAGTCCTTAAAAGCATTATAAATATCATAGTCCTATCTGTGCTGTTCTCACATGCTTTTCTTCAGAGTTATGATTTTTCTTTATTGCTAACTTCTCGTTTCACATAGAATCATAGAATCAATGATGGAATGGTTTGGGTTGGAAGGTACCTTAAACTCCATCCAGTTCCAAACCTCCTGCCATGGGCAGGGACAACTCCCACCAGACCAGGTTGCCCAAAGCCCCATCCAGCCTGGCCTTGAACACCTCCAGGGATGGGGCATCCACAGATTCTCTGGGCACCCAGGTACATGTAGAAACATTTGCTAACTTATTCTGGGTCACTTTCACTGCCTTAGCTTTTAACAGTTTTCCTGCAGTCACAGAGAAAGATGATAGATTAGTTTCAATCATCTCATTGGAATAATTGTTCTTTGGCTACAAAAATGACATTGATAGATTTATGAGTTATACTTCAAGTAAGAATGACAGCATTGTTCTTTGTGTAATGATCCTGATGTGTTTCTTCCTAACATTAAGGTTCTGGTGATATACTGAGATATGTTCAAGTCTGTTGTTGGTATTTCCATACTAATCCTCAATTGCTGTTCATTATTAATTATTCTGTCACTTTTTCTACTTCTGGTTTCAGCCCGTGTTTCCTCTCAGCCACTGAAGTCAAATTTAGTGACACAAAAAATGCAACATTAAGGCATTGTCTTTTTTCTTTATTTCTGTTGGCCTATTTTCTTAAGATCCCATATTTGCCCATGATGTTTTTGTAGTTCTATATACTATTTCTTGGCAATCCAAGATCCAACTTTTCTGCTGGGTGTGATTTGTAACCATCTGGTATTAGGCTGGTTGTGATTTGTGAGAAGCTCAACTTCCTTCTGGGCTTGCAAGTGTTCAGTTCAACAGCATAAAAAATAAGTCCAACATGGATGATAAATTCTGATAAGTGACATCATAAAGAAAAGCTGTCAGCACATGAGAAATTAGAGTTTTGTTTAAAAGAGCAAATGGACATCGACGGTCAGCCACCACCTTCTTCTAAATTGATATTCAAAGCCAGGAAGTTTATGGGTAAGATTAGGTAAATATAAGAATCTAATGATATCCAAATGGGACAATACCCAGATATAAAACAGGATCCTATGGTAGACCTTCTGAACAGTCTTCTGGAACTGAGCAAATATCACAGGCCAACTAAAATGACATTAGGCTGCTAAATCCCACTCAGCTAAACTGTAATGACTTCAGTCTAGATTTATGTACAGGCAGCTAAAATATGAAAACCTTTCAGTAGCATACATCAGTTAAGATCAGGCCTGAGCATGTTAAGAATAGTAAAATAAAATCATTAGAAGATAATCTGTCCTCTTCAGAGGTTGGAATATGGAGTACTACCAGACAGCATAGAGTGGATTCAGAAATGGTAGTGAAATTCTTGAATGAAAGAACTTCATAAGAAAACATGAGCCACCAGCACATCAAACCTGCTTTTCCAGGTTGATTCTCCCTTAATCACTCAAAATAATAATATGCTCAGCCCTCCAAATTTAGGGTGAGCTGCATTTGTCCCTTAGAGACTATGGCACATAATATGATTAACTTTAATAATCAGAGTTCAAGAAAATACACAAAATGGCTTGATAGGACCATCAAAGACTTTGTCAGTACTTTATCCTCATTTGCTTTAAAGTTATACAACATATTTCTGTTTCTGGAGTTCTTCATCTTACAGGGGATACCTAACTTGGGAGAAGACATCTTAATTACAGAGAACTCATGTTCCATGATGGTTTAATATTATTCAGAAGGTTAACTGAGACTAATAGTACAGGACACTGTCTATTTTTTTTTTTTTCTGCAAAAAACCTATCAGCCTTCCAAGAGAAAGAAATCCTTCAGTTGTATGTCTCACAACCTGTGGTGGTTTTACCCAGCTGGGCAGCTGAGCTCCACCACAACTGATCTCTAATTTCCCCTCCTCAAAGCAAAAGGGGGAGAAAAAGTACAACGAAAAGGGCTCAGGGGGTGAGGTAAGGTCAGGGAGATCACTCAGCAATTATCATCACAGGCAAAACAGACTCAGCATAGGGAGATTAATACAATTTATTACCTATGGCTAACAAGCTAGAGCAGTGACAAACACACAAACTAAAACAAACAAACAAACAAACAAACAAACAAACAAAAAAACACTTCCCTCCATCCACCCTATCCTACATCCTCCCCCTGAGCAGTGCAGGGGAAAGGGGAATGGGGACTGTGGTCAGTCCCTAACGCTTTGTCTCCATTCCTTCACTGGCACTCTCTGCCCCTGCTCCACTGAGGGCTCCAGGGCTCCTCCACGGGCTGCAGCATGGAGATCTGCTCCATGTGGGACCCATGGGCTGCAGGGGGACCGCCTGCTCCACCAGGGGCCTCTCCATGGGCTTCAGAGGAACTTCTGCTCCATGCCTGGAGCACCTCATGCCCTCCTTCTGCATTGACCTTGGAGGATGCAGGGATAGATCTCACTCCTGTCTCCCAGCTGCAGGGTTTTTTTTTTGTTTGTTTTGTTTTTTTCCTCCCCTTCCTTAAATCTGCTCTCCCAGAGGCCCACCCACTGTCACTCCCTGGCTTGGCTTTGGCCAGCAGCAGGTCCCTTTTAGACTGGCTGAAGCTGGCTCTGATCTGACATGGGATCTGCTTGGGATCTGCTCACAGAGGCCACCCCTGCAGCTCCCCTGCTACCAAAACCTTGCCATGTAAACCCAATACACGACCACACCCAACAAGGAATCCAAGGCAAAGTATAGCAAAACTGCTAAGAAGCAAAGGTCAAAAGCAAATGGTGCTGTTTTCAGTAGCAAATAGCAATTACATATATCAGTTTGTGGCCTTCACTTACCTTTTCATGTCTCACGACGTAGCCCTGCAATGTAGTACTACTATTACCAATAACACACTACAAGCTCTTTACTCAATCTGTAAGGTCTCAGGAGAGTGGTTTGTCAGTCTGAACTTGTCTTGACCTGCCGATAGCTTTGTTTTATAAGGTTTAGTTGTGCTGATTTGTTTTATTTTTGCTTATCTTTGTGTAATACTGCCATAACTTCATAGAGATAGCAGTAACAAGCAGCTATTCTATGCAGAATGAGATATTTCTAACTAACATAACATTGCAATGTATAGAAATACAGGTTTGGTACAATACATGTATAAAAGGTTTTGAATACTGGAGATACTAGATGGGGTGTGAATGGTAAAATGATGGGATTATAGGAGACAGGGCATGGAGTCAGCTGTGGGGATCCCATGGCTATATACAATTACCCAGTGTTCAGCTAAAGTAAAACAGAGCTGGACAAAACTGGGTTTACAGATAACAAAGAAAACTAAGACATAGTATCTAACATGCAATAAAAGTGACCAGATATAGTAACTAAAGATGTAAAATACCTGTAAATCAGTGAAGATTGAGAAAGAGAATGAAACTCCTGATGTGATGACCCAAAAGAGCAATGGAAAGATGAGCAAAACACTGGGGAAAAGGGTGGAAACTATGAAGTGTGTATATAACAATTTTAATGTCACTACTATTTTATTTTTTTTTCCTATAACAAGGGGAGGGGAAGGGATCATTCAGGTCGGAAAAGACCTCCAAGATCATCTGGTCCTATCACCACCCTACTACTAATGTCACCCACTAAACCATACCATGTCCCTAAGCATCTGTGCAAAGCAAAAAGGGGACAAAGTCCACAGTACCTTTTCTGGCACAGAAAAATTAGTAACAGAATTTAGTTGCTTTACTGAATACGCAAATGACAATTGAATTTCTTCATCAGATCTCTTCCAGAAATTGTAACATCCTTGCTGAAAGTCAGAATAGGTCTGGTAGAAACTATGTTTCAGCTTTCGTTGTCACTGCTAGCTTTCACTTTCTTACAAAAACACAAATTCTGCTGCACTTCACAAGTGTGCATGTACAATGCCAAACATAGGCTGAACATATGTGAAACAGAGTAAGCATCAATCCCAAGAACAGAATATTTTATTAATACAAATTACTCTGCTCCAGGTACAAATTCAAATCCCTGAGAGAGTTCATTAAAAATTATCTTTCATCAACTTCTTCAAAATATGGCTGGGGACTCAAATTCCTCAGAATGTTCTTTTATAAACCTGTGGTAATTTCACATATAAATTGGGAAAAAGAAGAAGAAGAACAACAAAAAAGTTGTATGTTTTGATTTTTCATTTTTGGAACAAGAATTAAACAGGGCCTAACTTATTGATACAGCTATTTTGTTTTTTTCCTGTGTTGAGGCCTTGTACCTTTCGGTACTCCCTTGCACTGAAAGAAAATTTCTTGCTAAACATTGAAGTATTTATACAATCTTCTTCTTTACTCTCAAACAACACTGGTGATCAAGCACATTGTGTCAGCTGGGCAAATATCTTATTAAGAGTCGTTCTTTAGATAAGATTCAGTCCTTCACTGTTTCACGTAAACATTCTGAATAATGTATCGGCAAAGACAGATCAGTAGCCTTCCTCTAAAACTCCCTGTTGCTTTTCAGTGTGATTCATTGTTGCCAGTGTCTAAGAAAACACCTGGTAAATGCACTACAGTACTTCTTTAAAATTCAGTAATATTTTAAAACACAATTCATTTCCAAAGAAAACCCTGAGCACTCTGGATATGACTTCTTTATCCAACAACTTTAGGAATCATAGAAACAAAAAGATTGGAAAAAAAACACCAAGATCATCTGGTCCAACCATCACCCTACTACCAATGTCACCCACTAAACCATGTCCCTAAGCACCACGTTCAACCTTTCCTTAAACACCCTCATGGACAGTGACTCCACCAGAGACCTCTACTTCATGCTGTCTGAAGTCCCTCATAGAACTTCAAATGTAATTTCTTCCTGAAACCATGTTAATTTTCTATCCCAACCAAGGTCATGAACAACATCTTGCAGAGCTAGCTGACAGTGTAGGGTTTGTCTGATCACAACTCAGAAAATTCATCCCTACTCATTCTCTCAAACATTTTAAGCAACGATCCAACAGCTGTTCACTGTTCTCAAAACTTGTGAAAATCTACATATATATTTTTTTTGGAGAAGACACACATCTTTGCTCAATCTTTCAGTGTTCAGCAACTGGTGAACACCCACTCTCAAGCCCATAGTTTGATACTAAATTCTTTTTTATCACTTGGAGTCTGAGTGACTGTACTCTGTGTCTTCTCCACTGTTTGATTTAGTGTAAGTCTCAAAACTGTTTAATGACCCAATGGTAAAAAATTGTATTCCAGGTTTTAATAGGGACAGGGCTGTTAGATGCTTAAATGATCCACTTAGCGTTTGTGCACAGGCTGATGAACACTATGCATAGTTAAGCAAACACACACACACACAAAATAAAATCTTGATATAATTCAAGCTCTTTGTGGGTGAGAGCTCTCTGTAAATGACCTACTTTATCACAGTATAATGTCCACTGTTCAAATATGCATGAAATACTGTTAAGTTTCTATTATCATGTCTTATGTAACAGAAGAGTATTCTAAACAGTTGTCTGATTCATGAAGAAGAATAAGAAATGATTGCATTACAGTGGGCTTGGCACATGATATCCAAAGTACTGCTTTTATGCATTTTTAAATAAAAGCAGTAGTATAAGAGATATAACTGACATCGTGGTATTTGAGTTCAATTCAATGACATTTTTAGAAAAAGTCCTCATATAAAGCAGTTGTCACATCCAAAAGGATTTCATTATATCATACAAATAAAACTGCCTGACTCTGATTTTGGCATTATATAAACAAAAATGCCAAACTTTATGTGGTACCACTCATACACTATTTGATGAAGTGAACTTTAAAAAATCTAGAATTTGCACTTGCTCTAAGAGGTTTTAAGTGTCCCCTGCATGGTATAAATATTAACTGTTTTATGGTTTTATATCTGACACTATATTATATATCATCATGAAATATATGTAATCAAGAAGCCATGCATAGTACAAGCCAAAAATGTTTAGTTGTCCTACAAATGTCAGATTCTACTGTATTCTTGAGCTTCTTCAACTAAAAGTTGTAACTGAGTATTTTTTAATGATTAATTTTTCAAATGGAATAGTAACCCTTTTGTAGCTGAAAGTCTAAATGATTACAGTAACTATTTCACATGGGGAGCTGACAAGAAGAAGAGAGATAAAGAAACATCCCCAAAAGATGGAGAAAGAATCTAATGCAGAATAATATGGATGATGTCCGTAACACTAAAAATCAGCCCACAGGATCACGTACACACATTCAGAAGGGGGAAATTCTCAGACTCATAGCAGCTCCAGGAAAAGCAAGTCTTGTTTAAAAAGTAGCAGTGGAACAATCTACAGAATAAATCCAGACAGCAGAAGGGCATGTAAATAACTAGGACCATGTACATAAATTAAAAGCAAAACCAAAAACAAACAAACAAAAAAACAGAGGTCTGTGACTCCTACAAACTATAAATAAATAAATTAAGAAGGGAAAAATTAAAATGAGTGCTTTAAACTGCAATAAGCATAGTAAAATGGTACAACCACCAATGATATATTTAGATTTTTTAACACTGTGATAGCACAGTCACAAAATGTACAAACATTTTGTATAATTGAGTAATGTAAACCACAAGGGAAATAAAAGTTAAGTGTAGTTGCATGTGAGCCAGCCAAGTGACAGAATTTGCAAGACAGAGAACAAAGAAAGAGGTAAGCACATAAGAGTTCAAACAGGAAAGACATCCTTCCAAATACTTACAAATAATAACTGGCAAAATCAAAACCAGGATAAGTAGCATAAGGAGTAGGCAAGGTCTTTTGGACATCGGGGAAAGTAGCAATACAACACCAGGCATAAAAAGAAAAGAATAAGAAGATTGATGAGAAGTTGACATAAATTCTGACTTCTCCAAGAGCTCTCAGGCCATTTCACCTTGACTAACATCATCTACCACTGTAGGGCTAATTATGCAGCATCAGCTCTTTGGCATTCTATACTCATAGCTAATTTACATTATGCCTGTTAAAGATCAATTATTTAGTGTGTGCAATATTAATGATTAATAACATGCAAGAATTAACCATTGGCACAAAGACTGTCATCACTGAATGAATTCAATATAAGTTTTAAACTTGAAAACTGACTTGAACTGCCAGTCTTCTAAACACTCCTCATGCAGCAAACTCCCTTTACCTGACACATTTGCATATGTAACTATGTATATATATTCAGTTAAAACAAATGACACAATCAGTTCCTGAGCCATAAGAAAGTGGATTCTTAAACTGGCAGACAAAAGTCCACCACATTTCCTAGCAACACCCTGAGACATCAATGATCAACACACTGACCTAAAACAGTAGCTCAAATAAATGAAAGATGATCTTTTGGATCTTTTGTGAAATTCTAGTACTCTATAGGAAAAAAAAAAAAATACTCAATGTAATAAGCAAAGAATTCAAGCATCATCTATGGAAGAATATCTAAAAATCTAAAATCTGTCAATGAGCGGAAAAAATCACCAAAAGAGTATTTTTCCAGACACAGATTCCACCTGAGATTGAGACCAGTATGACTAGTAAGAACATTAAATCAAGAAATAAGGATAAAATATTGTCAGACAGTGAAATGATATGAATAGAATCATAGAACCACATAATGGTTTGGCTTGGAGGAGACCTTAAAGAGCATCTTGTTCCAACCCCCTGCCATGGGCAGAGACACCTCCCACCAGACCAAGTTGCTCAAAGCCCCATCCAGCCTGGCCTTGAACATTTCCAGGGATGGGGCATCCATGGCTTCTCTGGGCAATGTGTGCCATTGCCTCACCACCCTCTGAGTGAAGAATTTCTTCCTAACATCTAATCTAAACCTACTCTCTTTTAGTTTAAAGCCATTCCCCATTGTCATTTCAATATACTCCTTGACCAAGAGTCCCTCCCTAGCTTTCCTGTAGGCCCTCTTTAGGTAGTGGAAGGCTGCTCTAAGATCTCTCCTTGGAGACTTCTCTTCTCCAGGCTGAACAACCCCAACTCCCTCAGCTTGTCTTTGGAGGAAAGGTGCTCCAGTCCTCTGATCAGCCTCATGATCAGCCTATCTCTCCAATTTAGAGACAAGGATATCATGGGGGATGTTGCCAAATGCTTCATATAATTCCAGGTAGATGTTGTCAGTTACTCTTCCCCTATCCATCAATGCTGTAACCCCAGTTTTACCTTGTGTTAATAGATTAGAAAGGAAAGGCAAGTAAACAAACCTAACAGAAAACAGGTAATGGACAAGGATACAGAAATGGATTAATTGGCAGCAATAAGGAAGAAAGTACTCATCTCACAGAAGAAATTAGGTAACTGGTACAGTTAGGGAAAGCTTGGAAGTAAACCTTTCTAAGAAAAATGTATTGCCAAGAAAAATAACTTGAAGTCTTTTAACACCATGAGCCCAGACAGTATAATGTAGGGGCTTGAAAAACTGCTGTAGGAGACAGGCACATACACCAAAGGCAAAAAGAATGGGAACAAAACACCTCAAAAATAAATTAATTAATTAAAAAAAAATAAATCCAAACCTATATTGAAATAGTAATGTTACTACAGCATTATACATAATATGCATATATACAACTGTCTTGAATGATAAATATATCGAGAAAAGAAAGAATAACCAATGATTATCAGAGCTTCCAAAAAATAAGAAGAGATCAGGTAGGCAGAACAGTCAAAGTGAAAAAAATGAAGAAATGTTACTGGCAGCTGAGGTGTTGAAACCGCCCCTGGCAAAGATCTGCATTAGCTTGGTGGCTGCTCTCCCCCCCACCCCCGTGTGCAGGAGGCAGTGCATCCCACCCAGCTGCAGCCACCCACTCCATTGCCTGCCAGAAGAAGTGGGGCCCACGAACAGGCCCCAGCACTAATTAGCTTACTAGGATGCATTTAGACTTGACTGTAGGCTTTCATGATTACACTAAAAATCAATGGAGGTATTTGTAATGTTTCTAGTAGGTTAATATTAGCTATTGCCCAGAAACAGCATTTTCTGAAGTGCATCAAAAAATACAGAAAGATTTCAATGATTCATGTGATACAATGTGGCATGAGAAATTGTTACACATATAGGAGAATACCTAAATTTTAACAGTAAGAAAGTTGTAAAAGAAGAGAATAATGGGGTAGTGGTGAAAATTAAGGTTAGAAAAAAATTACTGCTAGAGAACTGTAAAGACTTCCATTGGGATTTGTATTTTTCATTAACCTTGGCTCAAATTCAGGACTATTTTAATGAAAAGTGCAAATGACATATTTAGAGTTATTGTCAAAGGGCTGGAATATCATATACCTGGAGAACTACATCACCTTGAAAGAGGTATTGAACTGATGTCTACCACAGCTTTTCAAGTTCCTTACATAGTTTTTACCTGTAACGTGACTTTTTTGCATGAGAACAAACAAAAAAAAATGTTTTACAACCACTCTATAAATCCTACTTCTATTTTTGCCATATATGCCCAAGAGGCATATGTTACATTATCTATCTAACAGAACTCTAATACTGTTCTTTATCCAGCAATGAAACATCTCCAGAACTATGACACCTGATCCACGATGCTGGAGGCTGCATGGACACCTAGATAGTTAATGTGATGGGTATTTTCTTTGGGAGATTTTTCAACAACAATTTTCGCTTCATTTGTAATGTGCTTAAAATACAGAATGAACTTCAAAAAAACTTCAAACGGGATGCTAGAGCATGATAAACACAACATCACTTATGTTTAATAGATATATTTTAGTTGTTGCAGGATTAAGCTGCTTGGGATAACCAAACATTTGGTCAGTGTTTTTATCTCAGTATGGTAGTGAAATATCGCTGCTGAAACTGCCAGTTATGAATAACAGTAAAGCAAACTCCTGATTAATTCTCATTACCAGATTATTTAGCTGCAAACTGCAGAAAATTGTCCTTAATTTTACATCAAAAATCAATATTCATCTCACCTAGAAAGGAACAGCAATAAGCACCTGCAACATGTGCTCAAGGACAAATGAGGCAAATGTTGAAAATGATGAATATTTGTCTATCAACATTAATTCTTTTTATGTTTCATATTATATCAGAAAGCAGTATCGGTGCTTATCAGCAAAGACATTCCCTGAGCAAGCACAGAAGTGCCTTCTTTAAAATCTAACACCATGGGTATTGTTTACTTGTTTTGATCATACTCACTAAAACTGCAACACATAAAACGAACATTTATTATTTTCTCTACTAAGGCAGCTTTCAGTAGCCAACAAATGTACATGACACACACTACAAAACATATTTTCTTTATATGTATTTGCATAGACTGAATCTATTTTCACATACACACTCATATAAAACTTACAGTTTTTAGAAATTACAAATTTAGAAAAAAATGCAGATCTGGCCTCCTTACTCAAGAACAAAAAAACAAAAAAAGGGCAGTGCAGTTTGTGAACAATTAATTATTATTTTCCTTTTTTTTCCTTCCTAATATGAGTCTTAGAAAAAAAAAAAAATCCCTATGAAAAGCTATTGATGGCAAAAGAAAATAATTTTAAGGATCTGAGATTAAACAAACAGGAAGAAATAGCTGCACATGTCATGAGGATTGGTGTAAATAGCACCGATGCATTTATCTAAAAGCAAAAACATAGTTCTCCAAGAATGTTTTTCATTAAATAAACATTTATTTTTTTTAATTTAAATTGCTAAATTAATTGCTAAATAAACGTTCGACAGGCTGGCTAAATAGTAACATATGAGAGAAAAAGACCTCCTAATGCAGCTGGTTTATAAAGACAAGTGTTAGCATTGACTCCTATATGTGAGACTTAATGCACAGAGCCAGGGAATTGGTTCTCTCTTCATCTCCCTCCATCCACATGTCTACACTTCCCCTCCTTCTCTGTGTCATGAACACTGTTTCATGCCAAAAGAATGGTGATGGAGTTGATCTAGATATCAAAAAAGTCTCCTTTTGAAATGCCCTATCTGGTTACATCTGTACGCACGAACTACAGAGAGACAGTGCCCAGGGCTGGGCAATGCTGCACAACTGTCGGCAGCAGATGCTGACACCCTCTCCATCATGCATTTATTTCATGCCTATTCAGACCCTCAACACTGACTGCGTGCAGTTTGATGAGAGTGGACATTCTCAGTAGGCAGGCTAGCTCAAGCAGCACCCTGTCCTCACAGGACACAAGCTGTGCCATGCTGCCTGCGTGCTAGCCAGTACAGCCAAGGAAGCTGACCCCAGAACTCAAACAGACCAGCAATCCCTGGCCAGGCTGGTCTTTTACCATCAGCAAGGGTAAGTACAAGCAGTTCTCCTCTATCACAATTATAAAACAAAGAAACAAAACACCTCATTTGTCTCCTGACATAAGCTGCATTCATTCATTGTTGACAAAAGGATGATAGCAATACACTGACAGCAGATTACTTCCATGGTCTTCAGGAGGATCTGAGACTACATTTTCCTTAATATACAAAATGGATGAATGTCCATGAAACAGTTTTGTCCCTGTCCATAAAGCAAAACTTTCCCCTTCTCCCACAAAGATAGAGATGCCTTGTTCAAACTGCCTACTGGGAATGGTCACTGGCCCATATAACCCCTTGGTCATCCTCAGGCACTTTCTTAGCAAAAGCATGTTAGGAATATGCAAGTTATTAAACAGTATGAAAGCTGTATGCCAGTGATTTAGCCCAGACTCTGTTTAGGTAAGTATTATAGACGTACTTTGAGATACTAAAAATGCCTGTTTTCTGGCAGTGTTTCAGCTAACTTTCTGATTTTTCTACCTTCCATCTTTAACATTTACTAAAAAACATTTCCAGTATGACTGAAAGAGTGAAAAGACACCTTAATTTTAATTGTTAAGATCATTTACTGCAGTAAACCACAGCATCCACAGATTGTTTTCTTACCTGAGAATATAATAATAAAAATATAAATAAATAAATAAATAAAGATTAACACAGGCTGCAGGACACTTAGGGTGGAACTTGCTAAAAAAAAACACTTCTGTTCATTGGAAACAAGAGAGGAGCAGTCACTGAAATGGACAGCTGAAAGAAACAACAGCCATCAATGACTCACAATGGTCAAAAGATACAAGTACCCACAAAACACATTTACTAATGATTTCAAATATTGTACTTTCTGAGTTTTTTATAACTACTTCTTGATGCGAAGAAACAACACTGCATTACTTTTGTGAGGGGAAAACTGAAGTAATGGAAGTCTGACCAAACACCCTTTGTTCACATAAAGTTGGCACCAATGTTGATGACAGCAGGCCACCAAAAATTGATTCAACTGAGTAGTCAGGTGACTTCAGTCATTCATGAATAAACTTCTTAAATAATTGATCCATATAGGTAGCAAACTAAATTAACCTAAACTGCTATTAAAGTCTAGGAAGTTCATAATAATGGAAAAGGATTTTCATTTTGCCATGAAAAAAAATATTAAATAAATATATATATATATAGAGAGAGTGATTTGAAAGTGCAGCAACTGGTTCCCCTCTACATTTTAACATAAAACATGCAAAGCAATTTTTGACCGAACAATTATAAATCTTTTTTCTTTTTAATACTTTAAAACAAGCAACATATATCTTTGCTGACTGTTAAGAAAATGAATTTTATTTTCAAAACAACTTCATGTTTGTTTCCTTATGTCACAGTTATATGGTTTAATTTTCAATTCTTTTTATGGTACAGCAACCTTTGGGTTTAATCTTTATACTTACAAGCTTTTTTTTGGTTGTACCATAATATAATTTTAATCAATTCATTAAAAAGAGATAAAACAAATTATTATAAATATATATGCATATATATAAACAAGATTTGGATGAGCTAATATTGTAATGGCTCCTATGGGGAAAAAGAAACAAAAAAAAGGCTTTGCGTAGTCAGTATGGTTTGAAATTCAGTTCCTTAATAAGGTCTGTTTTCTTTAAGTTTAATGAAATTCTTAATGATGATTTCAGTCCCAAGATCATGCCAAAAGAGAACACTGTAGCTGCAGGGATTGCACTATATAGTACGATTTTTTTCTATGCTAAGAATCAATGCTTTTCCACATTGTTACTATCCTGTATAAAATACTTTTTTAATGAGAAAGTGTATTATCCTTTTATTTGGATTCCATAACGTATTAAGGCAAAAAGGTCCTGTAATTTTAGGTAATGTAACACTCTTTAGATAAAATAGTGTTTGCAAAACCACTTTCAGCAGTGACATAGCTGAAGGACTACAGTCCTATTGTCTATATTATACACATTCAGACATGTATACTCCTCTAAGAAGAAAATGAATAAATATTCATTTTTAAATTCCAATCCATAACTATTCAAGTTACAATTTGCAAACCTGATTAGCTAAATCAAAAGAGGTATTGATAATTAGTCAAGACTCAATAAACTAAAATGACAAGTTTAAATATTATTGACTTAAGTGATCCCACACTAAAGCTATGTGAGACATAACAGAGTGAAACACACTTACTGTTTTTTCAGCTTGCCTCCTCCCTTCTGTTCTGGGGGGAGACACAGCTACCTTGATTTTCACCAAATAAAACAGGCTGGTAGCTGTGCCGGTTAAGTGGAGCCAAGCACCCAGTCCTTTTCTCCCTTTGAAGACTCAGGTTTAAAAGGAAACAAAGGAACTACTTTTCTGTTAGGCTTGTCAGGTTTTTTGTTGTTGGTGGCGGTTTTGTTTTTTGTTTTGTTTTGTATCTTCATAAAAGTATATAACAAAGCAATGTATACTTTCAATAAAGAAGCTAATTAGGTAGAGTCAGAAACAGTCAGCTGAGTAATACAGCTGATCATTCAATAATACAGATGATCATTTCAATAATACAGAATTTGAATTAAACTAAACCTAGAATGATATGAGATTTTTTTTCCTCGTTCCCTGCTATGCCAATTACCTTCAGGAGTTTCAAGACAAGTCTCTTTCTAACTGTTTTCAATTTTATTTCAACCTGCCCACTTCCTTCATAATACCTCCATTCCCCTTTCTCCTTGCTGATAAGATTTCAGTGACCATTTTTCATCTTTGTAAATGCACAATTCACACTGCAAGTGGCTATGCGCATGGAAAACAATCCCTCTGTGTAGCAAGCAGAGATGTCCATTCATATAGAGGATACTATAAGCAAAAGAACTAAGATTAAAATATAGATATCAATTTTATTAGAAAATATGACACAAGAAAGTTCTCCTACAGTACAATGCTGTCCTGACTTTCACTGATGAAAGAAACTATATGATTTTTAATGGTATTTCATTAAAAAAAAAGTGTAACACCTTCTTCATAGATAAAAATGGTAACACATCGTTCTCAACAACTGAAAAGCCATCTGGAAGGTGATACTTGCACTGTAAGCTTGTGCATCTATGGGTTGCTCTTTCCTTATATAGATCTGCAGCTGCTTCAAGAACGCTGAGGCAGCAGCACCATCAGCCTGCTGAAGGTCCCTGGAGACCTCCACCTGGTCTTATCTTTGTGGCGAGTTTGATCTGAAAGCCTAGGGAGGCTGCTGGCTGGCACCAAAATCCATGTCACTACACAGTGTTTCTTTAGGACTACTTTGCTTTTTGCTTTCTATTCTAGCCCTGAGGATGGACAATTTTGCTGGCCTTTCTACCGGGAATCCACAGTGAAGCCTATTGATTCCTAGGGCTGTAAACTGCTGATCACCACAGCCCAGGACCTGTTACCAGTCCCCGTGAAATTGCACTACTTATTCTCCTCTCTGCATCAGCAAGAACTCCAAAATACAGCTCAGTGCCAGCACCTCAGTAGCAAGTTTATATGACATATTTAGTATGTCTTGCTAGTCCCACTCCACCCCACCCCCAAAGAAAATAGAGAACAAAAGCTATTTGTTGATCTATACACATATAGGAGTTATGTGTTCATTCGGGTTTGAAGAGACCTCTAAGATCATCTAGTCCAACCTTTAACCTAGTACTAAAGTCCACCACTAAACTATGCTACAAGTTCTACATCTACACATTTCTTGAAGACCTCCAGGGATGGTGACCCAACCATTTCTTGGGTAGCCTGTTCCAATGCCACACAACCCTTTCAGTAAAGAGATTTCTCCTAATTTACAACCTAAACCTCCCCTGGTGCAATTTGAGGCCATTTCCCTTCGTCTTTACAGTTGGTACTTTCGAGAAGAGCCCAGTTCCCACCTTGCTATAACCTCCTTTAATGCCGTTGTACAGCACAGTAAAGGTCTCCCCCTCATCCTCCTTTTCTCTAGGCTAAACAACACCAGCTCCCTCAGCCTCTCCTCACTCTTCAAGAAATCCTAAAGGTACAGAAGCAGCCTGTCCCCACATGCTGGAAGATGAGCTGGCACAGAAGAAGAATGACCTAGCTGAACAGATAGCACTGGCTAGAGCTCAGGAAGCAAGAGAAGCTTTATGACCTTTGGAAGAAGGGGCAGGCCACTCAGGAGGACTACAAAGGTGCTGTGAGGCTGTGTAGGGACAACATTAGAAGAGCCAAAGCCCAGATTGAGCTTAATCTGGCTATTGCTGTTAAAGATGATAAAAAATGGTTTTATAAATACAAAAACAAGAAAAGGAGGATGAAAGAGAATCTCAACCTGTTTTGAATGTGGAGGGAAATGTACACATGCACACACTTTTTTTTTTTTTTTTTAATGCAGGCTTTGTTTCCTACACATTGTACCACAACTGGAAACACTCCTCATAGAATAACAGAAAGGTTTGGAAGGGACCTTAAAGACCATCTCATTCCAACCCCCTGCCTTGGGCAGAGACACCTCCCATCAAACCAGGTTGCCCAGAGCCCCATCCAGCCTGGCCTTGAACACCTCCAGGGAGTCAGGCTTCTCTGGGCAACCTGTGCCAGGGCCTCATCTCCTCTGAGTGAAGAATTTCCTTCTAACCTTTAATCTAAATCTCCCCTCTTTTAGTTTAAAACCTTCCCCCTTATTCTGTCACTATCTGCCCATCTAAAAAGCTGTTCTCCATTTTTGCTATAAGCCCCCTTTAAACACTGAAAGGCCACTATAAGGTCTCCCTAGAGCCTTCTCTTCTCCAGGATGAACAACCCCAACTCCCTCAGTCTGTCTTCACAGGAGAGGTGCTTCAGTCCTCTGATCAGCCTTGTGGTCCTCCTCTGGACTGGTTCCAACAGGTCCATGTCCTTCTTGTGTTGGGGACCCCAGAGCTGAATGCAGGACTCTAGGTGGGGTCTCATGTGAGCAGAGGAGAGGGGGGGAATCACCACCCTCACCCTGCTGGCCATGCTTCTCTTGATGCATCCCAGGATATGTCTGGCTTTCTAGCCATAATGCGAGCACACATTGCCATCTCTCTGTCCAGCCTGTATTTGTGCTTGGGATTACCCCAGACCAGTGCAGGACCTTACAATTTGTCTTGTTGAACCTCATGAGGTTCTCACAGGTCCACCTCTCAGGCCTGTCCAGTTCCTCTGGTATGGCATCGCTTCCCTCCAGTGAATCAACCGCACCACTCAGCTTGGTGTCCTCAGCAAACTTGCTGACGGTGTACTCAATCCCACTATGTCACTGACAAAGATGTTAAGTAGAGTCAGTCCAATCATGCTTTCAGTTTATTCCCTACAAAGGTCACATGATAATCCTGACAGTCACTGCTAGTTGCTTGGTCCAGGCTGGAGAAGGACAACTGAACTAAAGTTGCATAAGAAATATTCCAAAATGCCAGGATGCTCCCTGGTAAGCCATCTACTCCCAGTGTTATCAATTTCACTTGCTCAAACATTGTATTAAAGCAACAAAACCCAGTGTGGGCATCTATAGTAACTTTTATCAGTTTTCTTTTCCAGAACTGAATGTAAAGAAGTGTGTTACAAAATAACTCTTGTTCTTCCATGGAGGAAACAGCAACAAAACCTATTTTTATAATGACTAACTTATTTCCAATGTGTGAAACACTCATCCACCATCCATTATCCTTTTGACTCCTTTCCCTCGGAACAACCTTTCTCACTCTTTCTTGCTTGTGAAGCTTCATACAGATCAACTGAAAATATATACTGACTTTTTCAAAAACTGCTGAGGTGAACCTCTGTATTTACTGCTGTGATCTCTGTAACTGTCAGACTTATGTGACATCAAACAAAGCTTACGTCTGCATGAAGGGCCTGTTTCTAAACTAGATACTGAAGGGTCTGTGTCCACACAATGCAATTCCTTACTCTGTAGCAGTTGTGGAGCTGATGCATTTTCTCCTCTTCTATATTGCAGTCATCACACCACACAGTAAGCTACTTAATACCAACACCAGCATTCAGATTCAAATCTCTTCAGAATGACAGCATTCTTCTTAAACTTTTAATTGGACATGATAATCTTAACAAATTTAAGGAATATGTACTATTAGTATATGCCACTAATTAGTTTAACAAATTGCATGGTATTTTTCCTCTGCTTTACCGCATCTTAATACAGAAATATGTCAAATAACACATTTCTGTGACTGTCTCTATGATATGAAAGGTACTGCTTAAAGATGTGCAATATCCTGAAATTAATTTCTTTCAGTGGATTTTACCCAGTTTTATACATCATAACTGCCCTTCCTTCCTCCTATCTCAATCTGAACTTTCTACCCTTATCATGATCCCTCATTTCAGGTGATGTAAGCATGCGTGATTAATATGATAAACAAAATGGTCAGATTTTAGGTAGAAATTGGTCTAAAATTCATCTAGCAACCTTTTATCTAATATTTCTTTCAATGAGAAAAAAACCCTCCCATCAGTCAATCCCTAATTTAGTTTAATGAATGGTCTTGTGAATGCTTAGACACTGGCTCAAGACAGACGAAAGAAAGAAACCACCAAGAAAGGCTGGAGAATAGGGACGTTTCATAGCATCATCACTGGATTCAAGTGAGTGGGGTAATGGCATTAGAATGACAGTGTAGTCTTGAAGATAAAATTGAAAATTTCTGCTCATAATGAGCAGGATTATTGAAAGTTTCCCCTGGAAAGGCACAGAATGAATCATGAATTGAAATGTCAGATCCATTTCCAGATTTAATACTACTAAACCTGACTTAAATATAAAAATATAACTCTTAAAGCTTAGGTGAGTCATTAGTATAAAAAGGAGAAATGTGAACCCTGGTCACAAATAAAAAGAGATAATTAGTGATTATAAAAACTAATTATAAGGTCTTAGTTATATTTTCAACATAAGAAAAAATGCATAAAACTGCATGAATTTAGTGAAACAGAGAAAAATGTATCTAGAGAAAAATTAGATGTTAGATGATAATTAGAATTTGAAGAGGTGCATAACAGAGACTGCTTTTTATTGGTATTAAATTACCAAGAAAATTTTAAAGCTCGAAGCATGAGCACTGAGGCCCCAATTCTTATGAAAGTTTCTCAGATGCCACTGAAGTTTGATAATATCCTAATACCAATAGAGTTTTAAGGAACATCAACCAACAACATAATATCAACATCAAGTAAAACATTTTGATCACTTACTAAAGGGCTTTCACAAATGTATTGTCTCTGCAGTCTTCTTGACTTTATAGTCTATTGATGAGTCATCAGAAACAAACAAGTTGTAAATATGTCATGAAAGAACACAGCACTACTTGCCAATTCAAATCAACATAGTTTCACTGTTTAATTTACTACTTTTCTCATGCTTGCTTACTTACAAAGGTCTATCTTTACACTGGTGACTTAGTCTTATATAAACACACTGCTGTGGTTTAACCGGGATGGCAGCTCAGCACCACACAGCTACTAGCTCACCCTCCTTAAGTGGGAAGGGGAAGAGAATCGGAAAGGTATAAGTGTCAGAACTCGTGGTATCAGATAAGGACAGTTCACTCAGTAAAGCAAAAGTCACACACAAAAGCAAAACCAGGAATCCATTTGCTACTTCCAACCGGCATGCAGGTGCTCAGCCATGTACAGGACAGCAGGGCTCATCACGTGTAGTGTTTTATTGGGAAGACAAATGCCATTGCTTCCAATGTCCCCCCTTCATCCTTCTTTCCCCCAGCTGTTATTGCTGAACATGACACCACAAGGTGTGGGACATCCCTCTGGCCAGCCTGGGCCAGCTGTCCTGGCTGTGTCCCCTCCCAGCTCCTGGTGCACCCTCAGCCTCCTCACTGGCAAGGCAGAATGAGGAGCTGAAAAGACCTTGGCTCTGTGTGAGCTCTGCTCTGCAACAACCAAAAAGACAAAACAACAGTGTGCTATCAACACTATTTTCATCAAAAATCCAAACCACATCATATGAGCTCCTATAAAGAAAATTAACTCTATCCCAGTCTAGACCACCACATACGCTTTCAACAAAAATAACAGCAAAGATGTAGACTTGCACAATTCATTAACTTCTCAAAAATATATTTTCCTCTCCATCTGTTTTTCATTAGGGTTGTAACTGACATAGCTAAGCTAAAGTTGTTGCATATTTATTTTTCATCTTCAATTTTCTCTTGTCAAAAAAAAGGCCACATCCCAACCCCTACCTCCTGAAAATGTAAGCAGCAACCAGGTGTGGGTAAGTGGGTAAACAGGTAGGAAATATAGAAAATGTACCTAGAAATGGGATAAACCTATTTCCTCCAAACTTCCACACTACTGTATTTGGGTTTTAGATTATTCAATGTACAGTTAATGCCTCTGTACAAAGACTAGACTAAAATTTAAATATGCTGCTAAAATATATTAAACGGTATTTTAAAGTCTTGTAAATCTGATTTAAAAATCACATTGCCTTGATAAACAACGCACCTTTCCTCCTTCCATGCTTGTGTGTATGTATATACATGTACACACAGACACACATAATTTGTATATATATATGCACAAGCTTTTTTTTTTTTTTTTTTTTTTTTTTTTTTTTTACTTAAGAGCTCTAAGAAAAATATAGCTACACCAGAAAAAGCCTATTCTTTCTTATGCACACAAAGCCCAGCTAATTTTGGAACTTCTTACACAATGAGGAGAGATGTCTTCACGGTGCAGAAGCAGGGAAAACTGAAAATACGCCCGCAATTGCAGATAATGTGGTGGGCAGGTCTTTTAAAAGAGACTATCTTTCACAGTGATCCCTGGTGCTCCCAAATGTGAAAATATTTCCCATCAACAAAACCAGAGTCTACAGAGGATATCAGCAATTCACCTTGGTAATCTGTGACTCTTTCAGCTGCCACTGACATGGCGTGAAATTCACAACGAAGATAACGAGAAACTATTTCTGAAGCAAATTGCAGCTCTATCTGGTGGACAGCTATTCTGACACCAAATGCAACAAATTTCAGAGCAATATTCAAGACTCCACTCAATACTGTTTGCAAAAGGAAGGCAATACTATCAGTTAAAATTCTTAACTTCTGCAGTGAAAACCAGCAGCAGCTTGCCTGGCTCCAGCCTCCCCATTAGACCCACATTACTAGAGGCATGCTAGAAGATTATTCTGTAAAACAAACAAACAAACAAACAACAACAACAACAACAACAATAAAAACACCTTTACAGCATAACAAGCAATTAAAAAAATGTGGTATCAACAACAGCCTCCTTTCTCCTTTTTGCAGACTTCATCCTTTTTCCTGCAAAGGCAATTTCCAGTTCCACCTCATTGCCAAGGAGACCTGCATGGCAAGCACCATGGCTGTTGGAAAGACCACTTCCTTAGCTGCTCTTGGCTTCTTGATAGCATGAATTGGTGCCACTCACTATCTTTTCCCTTTCGTTATCTTTTGGTCTGAAGTAGGTGGAAAATCCTGATGTGATCATTCTTGTAGAGATTTCATATAATTTCATTAATTATGAAGTTTGAGCAGTAAACACAAAACATTTGAACCATGGGATTGCGTGTGGGAACAGAAAAGAAGCATCATATCTCTATGGATGAATAAGGAGGACCAAAGAGACTAGAAAGGAAGAAAAAATCCATAAAAGCAGTTGAAGCACTAAAATAAATGATAGGACAAATAAAATTATTGGGAGGAATAGTTAGCTTAGAGACAATTCTCTCTTACTGTGAACCATTTACAAGAAAGTCAAAACTAGGCAAGGTGAAGTAAAAGGCAGAAGAAGATCAATTTCATTTCACTTCGTGAAAATGAAGCAACATTTTAACCTGCCATAAAGCACCTGTTGTTAATTGCCATTATTGATCACTTCAGTTCTGTGGTTGCATTCCAGATCTCCTCTGATACTCAGCTGTTCTGTAAAATGAGACATGCTGTGACTCATGCATTCTAACACTGAAACTACAGCCCAGATTTCCAGCATTTAAATACTGTGTACCTGACAGTTCAGGTCTTCTTAGCCCAGCTATTTAGCTTCCCTTCACCAGCCTTGAACAAATGCTGCTATTTCTATTTCGAATAACCTGCCAGTGAAAACAAAAGGAACACATTCTGTTCTCCCTTTCTCCTTTTCACTGCAATGCTCTATCCTGAAAATTGATGCCTACAGCAAAACAAGTTGACAGTCAGTGATGACATTCATTTAAGAATGTTATTCTTCACAGCAAAATTGCTTTGAATTTTTTTTGAATGATTTCACTTATTCCTAAACAGTGAGTGAACTGGAAGACTGAAATGCATTTTTCCTACTTGATTTCTAGAAACAAGAGAGACTCAGAGATGCCAGAATTATTGCACACTCAGGGACTTTCTGAATATTTTAACACACAGCTGAGGCACAGCCTGAGTTTCAACATATTTAGGAGATCATTCTGACAAACAAGAAGTTTCTGATTTGAAATTTAGATATGGAACCAAAGACAAAGCCTCCAACAGATACACAGCCAACAGAACTTACAGCATTCTTACAGATGAATTAAAATTCACACAAAATTTGTAACCATTATATAAAACATGTTTGTACAAACAGGGCACACTAGTGTCAGTTATGAAGGCACTTAAGCACATGATAAACTACCTGAATAGAAATGCTTTCTTGAACTGCAGACAATATATATATATTTATATACACGCAATAAAGCCTAAAAACTGGTTACTGTTCATTGTATAAAACCGTTAACCTTTCTTAGTTACAGAAAAATACCCTAACATTCATATCCAATTGTTACAATAATATCCAATAATATCCAAGTTGTCCATCTAGCTCATAGCTCATATCCAAGCTAGTACTCAAGACTGCAAACACTGTATGTTGCCTTGGGGGGGGGGCACTGTTTGCTTTATAAATCTTATAAAAATATAATTTATTATAAATTTATAATATTATAAAAATACTTGGAATTATTCCAAAGTATGACAGGCAAATACAAATACACTGATGCACATATTGGTTTGGGAACTCATAGGCATTCTTAACAGTGGAAAAACTTGTGTTTACTTTTCAAATATTTGAGTACAGGTTTTTCGTATTTCTCTAAAGAACAAAAAATGCATGCACTTGTCAGAAAGTGATGTGTATACTGATGTGTAACTAACCTTTCTACATTTAAGGCATGTCATTTTAAGTTCAGTTAGGTATGTTTTGGTAGATCTTTCCAGAACAGTTACAAACAATAAACCCTAGCTACACCTTCTCTTAAATGCTGTCATTGACTCAGTGCTGGTATTGCCATGTCATATGCCTGTTTCATACTTACATCTTTCTCCATTAGCAGGTTAAGAAAGGCTCCAGGTTTGCACTGAAGTGCTGGGGTACAAATGTAGCTTCTATTTCCAAGCTCTGCTGGATGGAAGATAACCCACTGAGATGAAGCCATAATAAATTTAAATTGTATGCTTCATGGTTAAATCACAAAAGTTGCTTTTCTTGTGAGTGCCCATACGTAACCTAAAAGCCCTAAGTCTCTTCTCCAGCTTCATCTTAAATACATCAGAATCAGAAAATTTCATTTCATGGTTCCAAAAGTAACAAATGCTTGAAATGCAATGCTTGGTGATAAAAAGGGGAATAAGAGCATGACACCTGACACAATTATATGGCATATTTTCAGTAAAGCTAGGATTTTACACAGAGGATTTTAGTAGAGCTAGATTAGCCTACACATTTTTTGTTAAATTAGCACAGTGTCGTGTGTAAAGTATTCTGTTCAATTAAGTTTATTCAAATTAGGCAACTTTATTTTTTTTATTAATAAAAATATTAATTTTAAACTTCAAATGTAAATGAATAACGTTGCATACATGAATCCCAATTTAAATAATTATATAATATAGTGAAGTATTTCTTTTTTACTTTTACTCCTTTGACATCAAAGATAGCATGAGCATGTTGAGGTTCTCGTTGCCTTCATCAGCAATCAGAATATGCAGATGAACTTTCTTCAACCACGGTTCTTGTATAGATTATGAACCTCAACACTTATTAAATAACTTGACCTAAGGCTAGCATTTCCAGTTCTGCTTTCAGTGTCACATACAATGTGATAATGTGAAAATATATAGTGAACAGATATGCAGCAAATTCAGCATCATTCAACCAAGCCAGTATTTCAGTGTAGAAGCACATTCCATAGACAGAAGGACTGCAGATGTCCCCTCAATATCTTCACTTTTCATTGCTCTCTAATGCACAAAGATCAATTTTTAATTTTTCCCTATATAAGAATAAAATGCCATCTCCACATTCACAATTCCAGAGTAAAGGGAAATGTTGCCATACTACCAGTACAACTGAGTAGATACACTCAAGATTTCCAATTAGCTACAATCAGAGGACTGTTCTGATATCTCTGAGAACATGATTTGTGTGTAAGAAAAAATGTAGTTTTCAAGCTAGTCAGTGCCAACATGACTTCTAATATAGTCACCTAAAAGCAGTGTTCCATAAATGTGTGGATATGTATTAAATGTATGTTTTGCTAGTAGCAATGAATTTCAGAGCTTGTGTTTTGAAGTGTGTTTCTTATGTACATCAGAAAAAACACCTCTCTCCTTTTTAAGATGAAAATGAATTTTCATTCATGCTTTATGAACAAGAATAAGTCACTTTAAGAATAAATAAAGTGGTTTATTTTTAATGGAGACATATCAATTATTATTGTAATCCATGTACTGAACTTCTCCCTAGCACTTCAAATGAATGAGAAATATCAAGTTTTCCTGCTCCGCTGCAAGTTCTCTTAAGAGCTGTTCTGTAACACAGGAGAACAAGGTTAAATTTCTCATTAAACACTAATGTAAGATTTAGCTCCTGAATAAAATAATTCTTGATTCTTTAGCAGATTTATTCTGTGCCCCTGAGGTACGACAGTACATTTAAACTAAAATTAGTACTAATAGTTTTATGTACATGTCTGCATATCTATATTAATAGATTCAGATTCTTTCAAATTAAAGTATATTAAGTGCTACTAGTAAACTAACTGCAGTTCTGATCCAGCTCCAACTGAAGTAAATGCAATGTTTTGATTTAATCAGGAAGTGGACAGGATATTTAGTTTCGAACAGATGTGCAACAAGACTGCAAAATAAGAACAATTGTGAATGAAAATTTGTTCCTATACCAGTTTGATAGGTAGTTACATCATAGATACTACATGCTTGGTTTTTTGTTTTGTTTTGGTTTGTTTTATTTTTTTTTCCTTGATAAATGTCTTAGCATTCAGATCCAGAAGTTTCTGTTTTTATTTTGAAATTGCAAACCAGAAATATGAAACATACTGTGGTTGTGAGAAATCTCTATTTTAATTTATATTATTGTATAAATTAATTTATACAGAGCGTAAAGCCACTCTCCATGAACATCCTTATATAAATACTCGTGTTCTCCAGAGGATCTAGACTGTTCAAATAATGTGCACTACATATAGTGCATGTATGGTGCATTACAAAGCTTCAACATCCATGCTGACTTCTTGAGTTAATGATGGGAACAGAGAAGTGAAGAACAGTGTATACATGCATCTGTTTTCTGCCTGGAAAAGGAATAGTAAAATTTACGCTTTCAACGTGTATCAGTGTGATTTTAAATATTCTGAAGGTGTTTTTTATTTTATTTTATTTTATTTTATTTTATTTTATTTTATTTTATTTTATTTTATTTTATTTTATTTTATTTTATTTTATTTTATTTTATTTTATTTTATTTTATTTTATTTTATTTTATTTTATTTTATTTTATTTTATTTTATTTTTTATCCCTAACATATGACCCTACAGAAACAAACATCAGCCTGGCTTCAGAAACACCCGCAAGAATATACATACTGTGTATACAATCCAGTAAGTGAGGATAAGACGAAAAAAAAATTAACAAATGATAGACTGAAGAGAATAAAAGCCTTTAGCAAAAAGGTGCAGAAAATACTCGCTTGTTACGTTTTTCTCTTTTATCCTTCTTATGCTGTGCAACACACAGCATCTCTTAAGACAAAAGGGAAAACTAAAAATACCCTATTCTCATAAGGTAATTTAATATTCTATTGTTCAACATACATACCTTCCAGGACAATGATTTCTCACCTATTATACCCTAAAAAATTCACCCTAAATTCCATCAATACCTTTTAAATGTTGTTCTTGCAATCTTGATTGTAACATCTAGCAAACTACCTGTTAAAGAATGTTATATATTCACAGCCTCTGGGTGTAATAAATGCAGTAGGTGTGGTTTAAATGTACTAATCACTTTTTCACTAAATCACAAATAATAGCAGACCAGCCCAGCAGCAGTTCTGTCCTTTTATCATGTATCAACAACTTCTACCTTTGTTCTGACTGTCAGAATGATGGTAAGTTAAACCAATGCCTGAAGCCAACATCCAGGTGCATTGTAAAATTAATATTGGTGTCCATTCAATGACTTTTTTCCACAATTGCACTTCCTAGCCATCCTGTTTTTAAATCTCTGAGAACAGAATACCACTGAAGTACAAAACAAGGTGGAACATGCTGTGCAGCCCTTTAGCCATCAAAGAAAAAACCTTAGCACAACTTGCCTTTAATTCAGAGTTAGAAATCAACTGTGTCACAAGTCTTTGGTTACATGAAAGGAATTAGACCTCTGTAAGAATTAAAAGACTGTGCACTTTATTTTCACACTGACCAATTGTGCATTTCCAATAGTTCCATATTCCCACAAAAGGAAAAACCTGTTGTTCTGAATATGGAAACTCGAGTTCAGTTAATAATTTCAGTGAAGTTTTCTTAAAAATAGTTTATTGTGACATCTTTCTGAGAGCTATGGGGAAAACAGAGGAAATCAGATTTCTAATTCAAAGCCCTATTTCCAGCAAAGTTTAATATTTCTGTGATTCACTCAGGTTAAAAAAAGTGGCAGACGAAAGTCAATAGCACTAACAGTTGCATCACAGCTTACTTGCCATACAATGGTCATTACAACTACACCTTGTTACTAGCAAAGAATCAAACAAACTTTCTTATGCCCTTGAAGACATATGAATTAACACCAAGAGTTACCGACAAGTCATTTCATTGACAGATTAAAAGATTTCATATGGACTCATCTCTTGCTTAGTGTTACAACTATATATGCCATAAGGAAAGAGCATAGATGTGTGTGTAAATACAAAAATGTATATGTAGTACATATAATGACTGAATGTTGGCTTAACTACTGGCAGGTGGTGGTTTGGTGCAGATGTGTGATTCCAATCCCTCATCTTGGTTCTAAAGCTGCAAGACAAAACAATCAGTTACAGCATCTAAACAGGGGAGTCCATTCAGGAGAGGGAATGAATTACAGCTTCTACAGTTTACTGAGATACTAAATCCTAAAATTAAATAAAAAGTAAAAGCAAAATACCTTAATTTCCAGTTCTACAAGTAGTGTACAAACATAACTCTTTGTTCTATTTCCTTTCAATAAAACCTGGAAATGGAAATTTTTACTTCAGTTTGCTTTAGTTTCAATTTAGTGAACAAGACAAACATGAAGAGCAACTGGCTTACCCTCAGCTGAAACTTTTTAAGGATTTAGTTCTTAAAATAGACCAAGTTATTACTCCTATTGAGTAAAGTATAATTAAGCTCATGCTAACATAGGAGAGTGAAAATGAATTCATTTATGAATTAATTCATTTTATGAAATATTTTTTTCTTTTTATCTGCTTGCAACTTGGCTACAGACATGATTTTTGTTATTGTCTTCTCTCTGCAAAGGATTCCTTTACTAATACTTATTTCTGAGTACTGAGTTTTTACTGAGGATTTTTTTTTTTTTGGTCTGGATATAACAGCCACATGGGAAGTCTGTTCTTTGAATGAATGACAGTAACTCTGAGAATCACAATCCCAGTGTGACTACTCCAATTTAAAAATGAGAAATTCATTCATAAGAAAAGTCTGAATCATTTTTCTCTACCATTTTTTAAAGAGCATTTAAATACACATAGCATACCATTCAGGGCAAGGAAAGGTTATTCAGTATTCATTTGCAGATAATACCAAGTTGGGCAGGATCATTGATCTGCCTGAGGGTAGGACGGCTGTGCAGATAGATCTGGATAGGCTGGATGGATGAGCCGAGGCCACTCTCATGGCTTTCAACAAGGCTGGTGCTGGGTCCTGCACTTGCGGCACAACCACCCTATACAGTCCTACAGGCTGGGGGGAAGAGTGGCTGGAAAGCTGCCTGCAGAAAAGGAGCTGGGGTTGCTGGTCAACAGCTGGCTGAATGTGAGCCAGCAGTGTGCTCATGTAGCCAGGTAGCCAAGAAGACCAACGGAATCATGGCTTGTATCAGGAATAGTGTGGCCAGCAGGACCAGGGAAGGGACTGTGCCCCTGTACTCGGCTGTGGTGAGGCCGCACCTCAAGTACTGTGTTCAGTTTTGGGCCCCTTGCTACAAGAAGGTGCTTTTTTTTTTTTTTTTTTTTAATATATCTCAAGTGTGTGCAAAGAAGAGCAATGGTTAAAGGACCAGAAAACAAGATGTATGAGGAGCAGCTGAGGGAATTGGGGCTGTTGTCTGGAGAAACAGTGGCTGAGACAGATTCCACCGATTTTCCTAAACTAAACTCAGTATTAAGAGGGGGATTACTGACTATGCTCAGCTGTGTTATCATCACTGCAGTTATGATAAGAGATCTTTATCCAAAGAGATCTCTTTCTAAGAGATCTTTATCCAAAACACAAAGCAAAAAACACTGAGAAAATTATAATTCTTCTACATATGTAGAAGGTGCTACATATGCAAACCTTTATTTTACTACAAGGTAGAAAACGTAAACACAATGGATTTGTGCTGAATCAAATGAAGAACTATGTGTACACTTCCTTCTTAGATCACTGGGTCTTAGTTCTCCAAAATGCTGAAAAAAAAAAAAAATCTAAATGCCTGAGCATAAAATTATAAGATTATTTAATTCTCATCTTGCATGCCTTTCCTTTGTCAAGAAAAATAATCAAACATAATCCTTTTGATTGCTCTTGTATTGCAGAACTTTTTTTTACTCCACTTTGCTATGATCGGCAGGTGATGGTGTGACTGTCCTACCCATGCATTAATCCCAGCTTCAGTAATTACTGACCAAATTCATAGCATCAGATACTTTACCTCAGGGCACTGCTCATGAAAAATTAAAAGACAACATGGCCAGTGATAACGTTAGCTAAACTTTTTTTCATAATCAGATTTGAAACTTGTTTATGCTGTACAACATGCTGCTGTAAATGCTCTTACTAACAAAGGAGTAATTGTGCACTCTGGAAAAAAAAAATTTAAAAATCTCAATTTCTAAGAAGACATGCTTGAACAAATTAAGGAAATGTATATAATATATGCTGATCTACTAGATCTACTAAATGCACCAAGATCTTTATGCAGGCAAAGGTAAGACACAGGCATCTCCTGAAAGTAATTAATGTACAAATAGATATATTACTATAATGAAGAAAGGCTATTCAAGCTCCTGGATTAAAGAGCTCATAAATGAATAAAGCATTGATGATGATCCCTGCACACTAATACTAACTTTGGCAGTGACACGGATTTGGGCTGGCATGAAAAGCACTACATTACAGTGCTCCTTAAGTAAGTTTGGCAACAGTGACCAAAACGATTAGCCATTGCTGGCTTTAAGACCGAGGAGATGAATATGGGCTTGTTTTGATACTGCACAGATCTGTTTATTCTGAAATAAAATGTTATTTCCAGGTCATTCTATAACATACAAAGCAGCTACAGTCATTGAATTTAGTAAAATAATTCTTGTAAAATGCCATTTTATGTTTAAATGCAGTTTTGCAATGTTATCTAAAATCTAGGATGGTGTACTTTCCGTTACAAAAAGAAAACAACAACAAATAGTGTTGATTTTGGTATCTTAGAAAAAAATCTGGGAATGTTTGTTTAAAAAATATAGCACCTTTGCAAGCAGCATTGCTTAGTTGAAACTTTTAAGACACAAGTCATTAACATGTAACACTGAGAGCTGCAGGTGAATCCTTTGATAATCATCATCATATTTTTCCTTTGCCAGTAATAACCAGGAACAGCACTACATGCACCTGGGCTAAATTAGATGAGATGACAGTGATATCATGATATCTAACAATAAATGAAGATATGCTTGTGTAAAAGAACTAGAGGTCTATTTTATATATAATCTTATGTATGTTAGTATAGGAAAAAAACATATTGGCTAATAGAACAATTACGTGAAGAGACAGAAACATCTCACCACTATTAATGTTTCATGAGGACACACTTGGGATACATTTTTAAGGAAGGTAACCCTAAGGGAAATTTTATTCTGCATCTCTTATACCACCTTGTGGCATTTTAAATTGCATTTGTATGTATTACTTCATTAATCATGATAATCACAGTCATAATGTAGCGAAGACGCTTATGCTTACAAGTAAAACGTAATGATTTTAGAGCTAATAAAATGCTAGTGATCATGTAAATTGACAATACCGTAAAGTGAACTTTGACAAAGATGAACAGATTGGTAATACCAAAAAGCATCTTTGGTGTGAGTTTTCATGTGAATGGGTTCCCATACATTTGGATGGAAAAACTTCTAGGAAACAACAGACTAAAGAGAAGAGAAATACATTCTGGTAAGTTACTGTATGGAAGTTTGTCAAAGGGTGATGAATTCTGCACTTACTGATAACTTGAAGACAACAAGAACCTGCTGAAACCACAGAGGGCTACAACATACTCCATACTAACAGCAGATTGTGTAGCTCAGACTGCAAAGATGTTCAAGAGGGTGGTGGCTTATTGTATATATATAAAGACTACAGGGTTATACACACATTTGATGAAATGGACTGTTTTTAGGGATTTCATGAGAACCTACCCAGAAGCCACTGGTAGCTTCTAGGTGCAACCTAGCCTGCCCACATCCAACTCTTTGCTTCAGAAGTTGCAGTTGGCATTGTTCCCCCCACTGTTGCCCCATTAGTTAAAGTGTGAGTAAACATTTTGAATGACTGTTTTGTGACTAGCTGTGTTATGAATAACAGTTTGATTCCATTGATAACAGCTTTAAGAATAAAAGGTGTTCAAAGAAATATAATCTGTAATCTTGACTCCCCAAAACACCTACTCCCTACCCTTATTAAGGAAAATAGAAAAAGAAATACATATATAATATATGCATACATATGTATATATTTATATATCTAGGTTTAAATTCTTCAACGAACTACATACATGTATCCCACCTCATGGCTGATTTCAACCACACTCATTGCATGCATGTAGTCCAGAACACACACTATTCCTGCTATGAAAGCTCACGTTTGGAACAGCTTTGCTCCCTGTGGCTGCTATTAGCATCATTAAGTAGTTCTACGGAACAAGAGATGTTGTGTTTAACTCCACCCAGGGACTGAACTGTCTGCCACAAGAATTAACAACTCCTACCTATTTGAGCAGGAATTATTCATTGACTGTGGTTTAGGGAATAGAGTCTAAATTAATCTCTGGAACACTAAGTTGATAATGTCATTATTTGTACTCATAGTTTCAGGTACTATCCTTCTCTTTACATTTCTATTACATTTGAATTACCTTTTAATTTTAATAATATCCTAACACAGTTCCAAATACAAACTGCAACTTGTCTACTTCAAACCTTTTTTTTCTTTTTTTTTCTTTTTTTTTTTTTTATCATGCAAAAGTGGAAAAATAAAATTAATCTTCAGACTAGGTTATATCATGGAAAGGAAGCTGACTTGCTGATGGGAACAAGCAAGGCAAGGAGGTGGGAAGAAATCATATAGTCACAGCATGGTTGGGCTAGAAGGGGTCTTAAAGATCACCCAGTTTCAACCCCCCTGCCATAGGCAGGGACACCTTCCACTAGATCAGATTGCCCAGGGCCTCATCTAACCTGGTCTTGAACACCTCCAGGGATGGGGCATCCACAGCTTCTCTGGGCAGGGAGAAAAGGATGCAGGGAAAGAAGAAAAGAATAGCTTTGGTACATTTTCCAGCTGTAGACACAGATTTAAATAAAGTGCTGAGGAGCACTATGTTCCACAAAAAAAGCTGAAGGGATATCTCCCTTCCCTATATCAAGGCACAGAGTAGAGGTGGATTGGGATAAAATCCATTTATTCTCTAGATCATTTCTGACCTTTGATGAGGACAATCTGGTCTTTTAGCCATTTACATGACCTCTTCTGCTTCAGTACGTGAGATCTCAGAGTACAAATATATCCCTGAAAAAGTGATCCAAAATGCTGCAGTACTATTAACAACATTTTATAGTCTGGAAATGGTGTTTGTACAAATTCCTACAGACTGCATGCAGGCAGAACAGAGAACCGAATAGTTCAAAAAGCCAGATAACAAACTAATTAGTAGGCCATCCTTCCTCTGTATATTGTCATATTAAATAGACACATCTCCAAATGGATAAATATTTAAAGACTAGCCTAAAGTATCACTGAACTGTATCCACTATTAATCTGATTATACTCTTCTCTCCAAACTGAAAAGGTCTTAACTCAGCCCAATCCCCTTGAGGAACTCCAAATCTTTAGTGAATGTATTGCATCTGGCAGAGGTTAAAAACAGATATAGACTTTTACTGGACATAGGCAGTGTAAGCCTCCAAATGTGGAACAATAGGATGTGCATTTTACCTGCAGCCAATTTAATCATATTACCTGCCTTTAAACATCTGTTTCCTCTCAGATTAGAAGCAAATTGTGTCAAGAATGAAACTATCTACAAAACTTGATTAAATTTGAAAGGTTGCTAACCTCCATCAAGCACGTCAAAGATGCTTTCCTTTTATCTTTTGTGTAAAATGACTTGCAGGTAATTGCACTCTCTTCAGCCAATATGCACGTATTTTCACTAGAACTACCCATTGTGCCAAGGGTGTCACTCTGACAAATTATGCTTGGCAGCAATCCAACACCACGCTGAGAAACCAAATTTAAAATAATCCAGAGCTACTAGTTGAATAGCACAGTTAGTTACACACAGTATGCAGTAGCCTAGGTTTCAGCTATGATGCTTTTGCTCAGGAGAGCTAAAGGTGAAAGGTTTATTCTGTCTAAAGTTAGTAACAATTTCTCACTGACATCAAAGAAAGAAAAGCTAGACTGAAACAAAGCACTCTGCAGTACCAATATATTTGTGCAAGACACAGCCCCACATAACCAGAGGCTGTCACATAATCAAGAGGAAGGAAACATCTCAAGCACCGCTGAGAAGAGGGTGCAATGTTCTGTTCACAAGCCAACAGGCTCCGATATTCACACTCAGGTACCTTACTTGAGGGTGCTTCTAGCAGGACGTCTTGGTACAAGAGGTTCTCAAGATGAGGATCAGTGCTCACTATGAGGCTGGGATCAGCCAGCTATCTGCTGCCACGGTTTTAGCACCACGTTATCACACTGCACACTTGTGTTATGCCACCCTGAAGTGTACTACCCCACAGGTTTATAACAGTTTAAAAAATAGAAACATCTACAGCTTAGCTGTTTTGATACTCAACTCCACACCTGAATGACAAATACATTTGTAGCAGGAATTCAAACAGTTCTAATGAAAGCCACTGTTAAAGTATCGTGTGCTAAAGAGCCCTTATTACACCTGCTCTGTAAAATCCTGATTCTGTAACATTTTTCTTAAACATTCTTGGTCTCCTCATAAACATGTAAATCTTTCACCTCAGCTTCCTTTTTTTGGAACTACTTAATACAAAAATTGTATATCAATAAATTTTGATGCTGACCAAAAACATTTAACTAATTCATCCTGTGGTTTCTAAGGTTAATGAAGCTTTGTTTCATCTGAAATCATCTTCAGGTACTCAGAAACATGAAAAAGGCTGGGGAAAAATGCCTCCTGTTTGTTTATTTTTTCAGTGTGTTGTCTTTTTTTTTTTTTTTTTTGGCCTTGTCTTTCTACTACAGCTTCTCAATTTCAGGCCCCACACTCTCAACTTAATACTATAGCACAACAATGATTCAATCTTCTTCCAGCACTCATGAGAAAAAGCTGCCTCACACCCTCAGTCCAATGGAAAAAAGGGCTCACACAGATTGGGAAAGATGGAATTAGCTAGCACTCTTTGTTCTCTCAAAATGGGACCAATGCTGTTTTTTCACATGAGTAATAAGATGAAGAATAAAGGTAGTATATGGCTTTTTATGTCACACAGATTCCTTTCTGATAATTTTGCCTTTCTTTTAATGCTTATGTTGTCTTGATATTGCTGCTCAAAGCAATCGGTTTATTGCAATAGAACACATTTATAAGCTACAGCTATGTATGTTAGTTCAGAAAACAACCATCCTTATTGTGAAACCTCCCTAAATAACTCCAAACTAAATTAGAGCTTTTAACAGAAGTTTAATAAACAGAGAAGTTAACACTACTCTTCCTAAAGGCTGCTTTTACAAATATTTATTAGCCCAGTAACACTAAAAACCAGCTGAGGTCAGCAGAGATTCCTACTGATCTCAATGGCCTTTGATTCACAGCACTATTTTATTGGTTTTGTACTACATATCATTTCCTGATTAAAAAATCTGAGGAGAAAATAGCCTGTTTCCCCTTTTTGTGGAAAGCAAAACAAAGGTTTTTGTTTGTTTGTTTTGTCTTCTCCTTTCAGTTTCACTGAAAGGTTCCATCGACCTAAAAATAATCAATATTATTGACAGCTTAAAAGAAGCCACCAAGCACATCCATTTTACATGTAATGGAGCACATGCAGACAAAGAATTAGTATTTTCTTACACTCACTATCAAGAAATGGAGCAAAATAAATATGTACTGAGAAAATATTTTTTCTATTAAACTATGAAGGCATAGGGACTGAATGCCTTTAGATCAGCTCCCCTGTCTCACCTGAAGGCTTCCTAAGAGTTTTTATGTCATGACACTTTGACATTCTGTAAGATCATCAACAACCTCATGAAAGGAGAAGCAATAGTGCTTCTGTTTTGCTCAATTGCTCCCTCAACAGACTTCTATTCCATTTATTTTAAGTCTAACAGGGATTTTTAATGTGAACTTCAAAACAGTTTTCTGCTTTTCTCTCAGCATCATACAATGCGTAGGCATACATCTAGATGCACATATTACAGATTTTTAAAAGCCATTCCTCAGAAAAGGAAGACAAAACCCTATACTGAATTATGTGAATTTTTAACACTGGGAATATGCATAGCCTTTCCCTGGCATACTGCGGTCTTCTCTGAGTATAGGTCTTGTGTGCATCTCCAGAGTCCTATTTCTTGTCAATTCTTCAAATCCTAGATAAGGAGTATAGAATGCATTTGAAGCTACAGGTAAAAACATTTTGCTTCTTGTACACTTGCCCTTCCCTCTCCCAAACAAGAATATGCTTGCTTGCCTAAAAAAGTCCAGGTCCGTATTAAAACGGTGTATAAAATCTGGCAAAACACTAACAGTAGGCAATTTACTTTTGGAGTTGATGAGAACAGCCACAATCTATCTTCAACATGAAATGCAGTGTTAAATATGAAAATATAGTAAAAGAAAACAGTTTAAAAAAAAAAAAAAAAAAAGAGGGAATACAGAGGGAAGAAGAGAATTCTCCAGGTACAGCTAACAGTAGAATCATCCACTAGCTTTTAACTGCAAAAGTAGAAATACAGCCCGCTTTTCAGAGCCTACTTGGATTTCTGTGGTTCCTGTCAAGTACTAAATTCAAGACCCGATATACACTTGAATAGAAGGGGAGAAGAATAACAATTTTTTGTCTTTGGTGTGAAGATTCTCTCCTGTCATGCCCATAAAATAATACCAGTTAAAAATACTGTTATATTGGTATACTGAGGCAGCATACATTAATATTAATTGCCAAAGAGAAATCATCTTCATTTTTTCTCAAAATCACAGGTGTTCCTAGACTTTAGGTTTAAAATATGCTGTGAGACTGGTAGTTAGCTCTCCATCTATGTTTTTCACTCCTCTCTAATGCATTGTAGTGATATAAAGCTTGCATTTACTACAATCCAACAGTACTAGATCTTAAAGGATTTATTTCCTATGAAAGATTCTTTTCTTTTAGCAAAGGAAGAGATGATCCATGAAAATTTTCTGCAGACTTTCTATGTTCAAGATAAAAATGCCATTTGGCTTCAATTCCAGCAACACTGTACATGTTTTTTGTCTTATGGATATACCACAGACAGATGGGCTGCCTTTTTGAAATTTCCAACCTTTTAACTGATGAACCATTATCAAGAGTTGTTTGTGAGCTGTTAGCATGAATGATGCTTAAAAAAAGTTAAAAATGGACTACACTGCAAAATTTTACATAACTTTATAATGTGCTTTCTGTTATTCCTAAATAGCCCACATGAACAAGCTGAGTTCTAGAATTAAAAGCTCCATTTTTATTTTCTGACTTTTTGCAGATCTTTTTTAATGGTCAGAGTCAGGATTTGCACTAGAAAGTAGTACTGCTGGTTTTAAAATGTGGTTTGGAAAAATAAAATTCTAATTATTTTCATTTCTTCCTCTTCATTAAGTAACAACAACAACAAAGAAATAAAAATCAGTCAAAATGAACAGAAGCTTCTTTACAAAAATAACTGCTTAATGCTTAACTCTATGATTCATATCTTGCCAATAATGGTTGTATCTAAGCCTAAAAATTTCCTTTCATTCATATATAACATTTTCTTCCTATTCAAAAAAAATGCTAACTTTGAGAATCCCCTTCACATGTTGCTCATAAATTAGTGTTGCCTATAAGTTATCTGGACAAGGTCAGTCTAGTACTAATTCAATTAAAGTTCAACTTTTGAATCATGCTGAATTCATATCTTTATCTTGGATTTCTTGCACTGAGTCAGCAGAAGTCTGTAATCACAATAATTAACAATCACATTGTAATCACAATAAATAACGAGCTGTGACCTTCTAGCTCACAGCACAGATTGCTGCTAGGTCTCCAGAGAAGTTAAGGAATAAGGGAAAAAAAAAAAAACAGATAACTATCAGACTGACCTTGGAGTACCATCTTAATGGTAACAACGAATTCCAAGCACTAATAATACTTTCTTCCCCCAGCAAGCACAAATATCTTCTGAAGATGTGATATAAAATCAACAGCTATTATCTCAAAGTCTATTTCATTGCTGATTTATATTCTCCTACCCATATTTAAACAGCACCAAAATAGCAAATTAATTCAGCATAATATTCAAGACAGCATCAACCTAGCACTGTATTTATTCACAAAGTCCATTATAGACATAGCACATATCCAGCATGATACACGGGATCAAGCACAAACAGCAGCTCTATTATTTACTGCATCATATGACTGTGTACAAATGGGATCAGATGGTGGTATACAGGAGGGGAAAAGAGGCCCTTTTTAATTCCTTCCCAACCACTTTTGCAAGAAAACTCTACGTGTAATACCTTCAATCATGGGCCAGTTCCTTCCTATTTTTGGAGGCATCTGCAACAAGCTATCACATGAGAAGAGTAGGCAATTTTCAGGTGTGACCTGTAAAAAATTCACTCATACCAACAGTATAATGTGGCATAAAAACAAAAGAAAGAAGTCAGGTGTTGCCATCAAATTACTGATTACTCAGAATGGGACGGTGAAGCCAAATGTGATAGCAGTGTCAGGCTCTTTAATAATAGCAGCAGTAGAAAAAAACCTTTGAAACAGAAGATCCATATTGTCAGCAAAATTCCCATTACTGTTCTTATCACACAAACTCACTTTTTCCCCCTAGGTACACAGTATCCTATTTCCTCTCAGTCTAAGTCTTCTCATTACCATTTCTCAAGCAGAAAACTCTCTGGGGTTTGGACCAATGCTGCTCCTTTCTCAGCAACGTGTCAGGACATCATGCTGTTGCAGTCAGGCCTTAGGAGTGCTGGCCCTTGCCCCCAAGCTTTCACTGTGTAAATCAAGTTGTTAAGAATTGACTTTTGACAATTAACATCATATTAGAGTTGTTGGAGTTAATGATGAATCTCAACAATGTAGTGCATATACATAATGTGAAATTTGGGTTAAAACACAAAACAAAAACAATAAGCAAATGTGAACACCTAATAAAAAAGTGTTCCTGACAGGCCTGTGGTGTGTATTTTCAACATTAGTGTTCACAGGGATTTTCTGCCTATTATATTGCCTAGAAAACACCCAGATAATTTGCAGAGAAACTTCTCAAGGAATTTCCTTGTTAATTATCCTGTAAAGAACCAGAAGAGCTAAATCTAGGCCTGTAAGACAGAACAAAAAATATTGTGCTCATGTTCAGAATTTGTATGTATTTAAAAATAATAAAAAATATTCATGTTTTGTATTTAGAAATACAAAACAAATTATTCATGCTTTTTCTCTGCCATTTGAAGTGGATAACATTTTACCAGCAGTTTTGATCAACTACATACACATCTTTTAGTTTTTTAGAAAACCCAACAAACACTTTCAAATAAAATATTTGCAAGCAAATTCTCCAACAAAATTATTTGTATTCAAAAATTTAAGTAACTAAATGGCTATTCCAAAGATGTTTAAGTGTAAGACGACTGCGAATGCTTGCACTGAGGCCTGTTTAGCAGTACACACACTTTCACTTCACAAGCACATTGATATTCATAGATCCCTTATGTACTATCACGGATTTCAAGTTCATCAAATATCCCTGCCTGCATCCTACACTCCTTACACAGTAACCAGTTTAGATCTTGGGTGTTTGAAGGTGTTGCCCCCCTCCTACTTGCCAGATAGTCCAGCTTCAGTTTTATTAGTGAATCACATTGCCAAAATGACACAGATCTGTTGCAGAGATCCCTTACTCATTGGCAAGAGATTCCTTGCTGCAACAGATCCTCAGTAAGTGATTAATAGCCTGCTAAATTCTGTAAGCTTCACTCACATTATATCTTTGATTGACTATGCACATATAATCCTTAGACTTAAATTGCTGACCAAGTCTGGGGCTAGGAGTGGATTTCAGACGCAAGCAGGCTCCTTACCTCTTTGGTTCTTGGAGTTGAGAAAGCAAATGGGGTCTGCTCTGAACCTTGTCACTCAACAGGGGGGTCTCCCTGATGCATCTGACTTACCTTGTCCTCTGTGCAGGAAATGATCAACTGTACCTTGCTATCTCAAATCTTGTTCAGTTACTGTCTTATTTATAATTAAGCTTTGATAGATCACTACCTCATATAAATAAAGATATTGCTGCTTTTCTCTTATGAAGTAGTTATGTAATTTCATCTGCAACACTTACATGCAACCTGCACTTTTTATCTCATTTCCATTCTTGTATGCTTGCTCCTCTCCAACCCACCTTGATTTCTACCCTTCCGTGCACGTAGCCTTCCTCCTAAATATCCCTTAGTAAGCTTTGTGCTTTTACACAATCCCCTCAGGACATGCCTTGAAGTTTTTACACAATCCCAAAAGCCCATTCAAAACGTCCTATAAGAAGTTCTTTCTTTCCCATGAGGCCCAGTAATAATCTCATTCCCCCCTAACTACAAAATTCTGGTTGCACTTCAAGTGGTTCCTTCCATTGATCAATGACCAGAGAGGTATCTAGGTATGCAATTTATTACTTATTTTGTCTCTTGTTGTTGCTTCCTAAGTTGAAAAGCCATCAACTAATACACCCTGTCAAACTCCACATCCTTACATTCCAGGTATCCACATACCAGTAGAAGTCTAGCTTTAATGACTGAGTTAGTAAGCTTCAAGAAGTCACACTTGCACTATGAATACCACTATAAAATTAAAAGTGTATTATCAGATTTCTTTAACCAAATAAAATAAAATAAAATAAAATAAAATAAAATAAAATAAAATAAAATAAAATAAAATAAAATAAAATAAAATAAAATAAAATAAAATAAAAATAATTGCATATATATTAGTAAAGTACAAACATGTGAGAATCTATTATGTTTCAATTGGGGGATATAATATAGTCCTTTTGCTTCAGGCATAAGCATGCAAACAAAAGGTGCAGTCCATTGCTGGACTAAACTTTCTGGATATGATAAATTATTGTGTCAGGACTGGTATAAAGAGAAAAAAAAATAGATCTGATCATTAATATTTTTGCACAATGGTGTAAGAAGGCAGTGTGTTCTCTTGCTGTTAGCCTAGATTCCCAAGTAAAGGAAATATATAGGGTTGTGTTATCAATGTTAAATTATTCAATAACTTCTGATCCTCTAGGTGATTATTGATCAACATTAAAGGTGTACAGATAATTAAGATCCCATGATTTGTTTGAAAAGAAAAAAAAAAAAAAAAAGAAAGAAAGAAAGAAAAAAACACACAAACAAAAACAACTAGTAGCCATATATTGGAGAGAGTTACAAATAAATGTCCTTACCAAGGAAAGGTAGGAAAAACATAATTGTTTTGTTGCCTTAGTAGTATCTGGCTGAGGAATTAGACTACAGCTAGAACTCAGACTATTGAAGTACATGCTTGGCTCCAAAAAGGCATGAGTTTTGTATCTTTTCCCCAGTAAGAACATCACAAGACACATGGGTTAAATTTGAGTTATTGCAGCATAGGATGGGAGAAATAGAGATGAAATTGAACCAATCTGTACAATAATAATAATAATAGCAAATAAAAAGTAAAGTTTCATTAGTTTTAAAGATCACAGAATTTATCTTCACAACAGCCATACTAAAATAATGTCCAAGGTAATATTAAAAATAAAACAAAAGAGTAAGCCAAAGGACTTTTTGTCCTGTACAGATGAATGGAGAATGTTTGTTTGGTTTGTGTGGTTTTGTTTGTAAACATGATAATATCACCGCAGTGAAAGTTATTGAAAAGCATATCAACTATGAATTAATAAAAAACAAAGTAACCTCAATTTTTGTCCATTTCATTATCACCCTGTGTCCAGCATTCCCCTACACAAAATCTATCACACAACTCGCAACATCTGTATGCCTACACAGGCATTTTTTCTATGGTGGCATCATTGCCTCTTTAGAGTTCATTAAAAAAAAAAAAAAGCAGAAAGAATAATACAACAATGCTTTCTCACCATGACAAAAACACTTGTTTCTCCCCTGTACTTGTACTGAGATATGGAACAGGTGACACAGAAATTCACATATTACATAGCTGGCACAATAAAGAATGATTTATCTGGAATCTCTAAACACTAAAAGAATCAAACTTTAATTTTCCTTTCATCACTTGGAACAAGAACAAGAGCCCACTGTCATAAAGTATAAAATTCATTGTCTGATATGACATATGTTTAAAAACAAAACAAAACAAAACAAAAACACATTTCACAGCAATAGCTCTTGGTCTATTCAGGAAAATCAGGACTATAATATATAATATTTGTTTAGGTACATGTCCTGTCTCTCCTGGCTTACAAGGTGAATGATGAAATGGGATACAGATCTCTTCAGCAGAGAAGCAGCTTCCTTTTTCTGTATAAACTGCAGGGCTATAATGAAATGTAGAGGGCTTGACCACAAAAGGCAAAGTAAGAAAAGTTTTCTGTGAAGAGACAAAGCAGCATAATTCCTGTAAGTATACCCACTGGAGATACTCAAGGGGAAAATCTGGCTACACACTGAAATTGTCAATAAAACAAAGACAGTTGAGATAACACAATTTATTATATTTCTTCAGTCACATGTCCTGAAGCTGTAGGAGACTAAGTTGTGTTTTTAAATGTGCTTGCTTATGGCAACACTTACGGGGATGCCAAGAGAACTCTTATAAAATATGATTTATGAGGTACCTGATAATGCACCTTCCTGTAGCTAATGACGATTCTTTGGTAGTGCTCCAATACTTTGGGCTTAGGACTTAAAAACATTCATTTGCATTGCATCAAATATACGCATATACAGTGGGTCTGGCTGGGCTGATGCTAATTTGCTTTGTAGCAACTCATACAGTGCTGTGTTTTAGACTTGTGACCAAAAAAACGCTGATAACACACCAATGTTTTAACTATGGTTGACCAGTGCTTGTTCAGCATCTAGGCCGCCACTGTGAACAGCTTGGAAGAGGTTAGAAGGGGACACAGCTGGGCAGATGAGCTGAAGTGGCCGAAGAGATGTCCTATATTGTATAATGTTGGAGAGCAGGGCTCACATAGGGAGCTTTCCCATCTTTTGCTCAGGAACTGTCTGGGCCCTACCCACGGGAGGTGTGGAATGATTGCCTTTGCATCACTTGTTTTGTTTTCTTTCTATCTCTTTCCACTTCTCTTTCACTCACTATTTATTTTTATTTTTTTAATTCTTGACCCACCAATTTTTTCGCTTTTATTCTTCCTTGTCCCTTCTGTCTCACCGGGTGCAGGTGTGAGGGGGAGGAATAAGTGAGTAGCTGCGAGGTGCTTAGTAGTCTACCAGTGTTAAATCACAACAACATACTTCATTTACTTCTGTAGAGAAATAAAAATACTAAACATTTGCTGAAAATAGTGATTAAGTGGTTGTAGCTGTTCTTGTACAGAGCCCAGCAGCCCAAAACGAACTCCAGATAATCTCTGTTCTTCTGCCCTGTGCTGACTTATACCACAGTCTGGCAGTTAATAACCACCCAGGTTGTATATAGTTCTGTAGCATTTCTCTCACCATGCTTACTCTGCTTTGAGTTGACCGAGACATCACCCCCACTGTGGATGGCCTAGCTGGCCTCTTCTAGACAGGCCATTTAAACTATCAGAGAGAACCATTCCTATAGATTTCCCTCTCCAATTTCTGCACAAACCTTACTGATCAGCCTCCTTTGGTTCATCACTTGCACGCTCCTTTTGGACAAAACCAAGAAATTCCACTACAAAGGAAAAGGCAAAGTGTGGGTGTATATTCTCAGATGAGCTTCTACTTCAATAGCTTTAAATATATATTAGAATAATTGCATATCATGCATAACTCTTCCAGTAGCAATTATTGAGAATTCAACTTGTGGTTGTATTTCCCCCTAATATAACTCTAGAAGCTGCAGTGTCTGAGCTCTTCTCTGTGGAACTACAGCTCACAAAACCAAGGAAAAACCTGTTGTCACATAGTGTCATTCTATGCTTTTCAGAGTCAGTCAACAATAAAAAGTTGTTGAATACAACTGCTGACTCCGAAATGATGGGTTTTGCTGAGTAGTTTCCTATTTTTTAAAACAGTTTCATAACACAGAATAAAACCCTCTTAAAATAACAAAATTTCTTTACATATTGATAACAATAGTTTTTTACATATAGTCTAACTACAGAGCAAGACCTTGTTCAGAAGGTTGGGATCAGATGATTTGTAGATACATGCAGGTTTAAAATACTACGTTTTCTTAGTAAAAGAGGTAAATAGCTGGCTTTAAAGGATCAAATTATTGGCATATATTGTGTTAATCTGTGACTGCATATAGGGGGCTTCCACCAAGAAGACTGCTTGACAGAATTTATACATGCTAGACCAACAATCTGCAACCTGTGCTTCAGAGGCTTCTGCTGACTGGTGAAAGGTCAACTCTGCAAAACATTGTGCATCCTGCAGGGAAACAACTACACACAGAAACACTCCCACACAGAGTGGGTGTCAAATATTGATATCCCACAGAATGGGATAGCAATAAAATACAGACACAACCTTCACAAACTCCACTTACATCATAGCCATTAGAACATAGAACATTAACACAACAGTGACAAAGGTGGACAATATACACACACTCCACCCCTCATCCCTTCACAACATTACAACAGAAATTCCCAACTGTTAAACTCTCTGGCAATGTCCAACCCATGTTTTGCCCATTGCTTCCCACAGTGGACAACCATTACAGAATGGGTAACCAAAAAGGGAGAAAACGCAACACAAATATACATTTAAGGTGCAGATTACTTGTTTTGCTACATGGATGCACATGGAAAACGTGAATCATAAGTCACACGAGATTGTTATGAAAATCTGACAGCATATACCAAATAATTTTAATTTATTATTAAATGCAATATGGTGATAAAGACTTTAAAAAGCACTTTTTTTTTTTTTTTTTTTTTTCTAAAAGGTTTTGAGTCCCTTCAGCTACAAGAGGTTGAGAAGTACTGCTTTAGGCTGGTGTGGAATAAACACCATATAGCCTGTATTCTTCTTAGCTCTCCTCCACTACTCCTTGAGGTAAGACCACAACTCTCAAATCCCTTCTGTTACCACATCAGTGCCAAAAGCACAGATACACTATATCCCGCTCCCTCGAAATATGGATGCCAGATATGACTCCATCACAAGCCAGTGGTAGATGTCCTGTTTTTCTTGACGCAAACTTAACTCTGTTAAGGTCTTTCCTAACTCAAGGCTGCCACCTCTGCATGAAGTTGAAATGAAGGTGCACAACAGGAGAAAGACAGTTGATGAAAATTGCTTAACAGTTTGTAGTATTAAAAAGGAAAGCTAACCAGGCAGTTCAGAAAAGTTTAAATAAAAGTTTTGTGTTATAAGCCTGAGAAAAAATGGCACAAATTGGCTGCACACAGCTGGCAATTTGTAAGTTCGTCTTATCATCATTCAATCTTTCATCTTATCAAGTGAGCAGCTTCTGGCAATACATAATCAATAAAACTTAAAAAGACATCTGGTAGAATGTGTTTGAGAAGTAGAACTGAATTACTTAAGTTGGGGTAGTTCCCATCAGGTCTTGCAAATAAGCCTTCTTTATTTAACTTTAACAGAGGTTCAGTTTACACTTGCTTTCTGATGAAGACCTCAGTCCCTCACAGCCTCTTTGTAACCCACCATAACTTTAAGATCACACAGCAGAGCATGAAAACCTCTAAAACAAAGCAGTGTGGCAAATGTCCAAGAGAAGAAGTTTCAGTAGTGCACACCTAGGCTTGGCAAAAGGAAGAGTCGTATGCTGTGCCACACAGGGACATGCAAGCAGGGCACCTGCCAGGTGACACACCATGCTCAAGAGAGCCCGGGAAGCAGCAGGCTCTGCTCACTAATGAGATCAGCCCTGCTATCCCTACGGCTCTTCTAAGAGAGCCCAGCTCAATGTGCAGACATGGCATCTCTTGCTGTTTCACACTTAGCTGGAAAGGATAAAAATGGCATATTCTCACTGGGGAAATCAATGGGGTATTTTATAATTCTCTCTCTCATCAGCCCCCTGTTACCACTAAGAAGGTTACCTTCTTGATGGCTATTTATTTCGTATTTGACTGTTGAAAAATAATAGGATTACACAAATGTGCAAACAGAAATGTTCCAGTTGATCAATCTGAACACTAAGAAATATGTCTGGAGATCTGAGGATGTTTGGAATAAATCCCAAATATTTACAACATACAAAACCATGGGTAAAATCCTCTTGCTATTAAGAGTCTATTGTATCTAAAGCATTCTGCTGTACTCCCCAAGTGCCACTGTCTTTATGTAATATTGTGTGCTTTTTGTCCCTCCATATCGCTATCTGGCATTAAGAGACATACATTGCATTCTATGCACTGCATTTCACTCAGTTTTCTTCTGCAAATCTTAGTGTTTTGAAATTCTCTTCCATAATAATATGTACTGTAATTTTTGCCCCAAATACTCAGAACTCACAAATCCAGCCATCTGCAATCTGTGTTTCAAAGTACTGCAAATATTTTTAAATAGATGTGCCAGTAATTCTGTATTTATAAAACAGATAGAACTAATGTGTTCAAAATAAAAATACAAAAAGACCTCCCAGTGCTTCCTTTCTGGTCCTATACACTATCTGTAGGATGCAATCTAATATTTTCTGCTTTTATTTTCTTTTATCACAGCAATTAAAAAAAAAAAAAAGCCAATAAGTTCATTTAAACATGCATTACCATACGAATAAAACAGATTCCTTAGCTCCTGAAAAGATTAAAAGGATGCAAAGAGCTATTAGAACTCCAAAAATTTGCTTCACAGTGCTACCATATCCTAGAGTTAGGATTGCATAGTTATATTTATTTTTAACTCAGGAAAGGCTATGTCATACTGCATGTCATACTCAATTTTTTAGGCTATCACCAGTAAAGTTTCAAGGATTTTCCATATTTTTTAGTTAGAACTACTGATGTACATACTATTGAAAAGGTATGAATAACATACACATTTTACACTTTTAGTGTTTCATTACCAAGTTACTCCTATAATGTTTTAAGACTGCTGAAGCAGTGGGATTGGATGGGTTACCAAACATTCCTGAAAGTAACACCAGTCAAGTAGCATATGCATGGTATTGATCTATGAAATGTACACCTTATCAGAAGTGGTACGGGCATTATAAGTGATATGCTTGCTCTGTGCTCAGTATACCGAAGTTCCAATACAATAAGTTGCAAAAGGAAAAGCACGTGGTTCTAAAACTACACTGACAATTTTCACTTTGGCCCTGCTGCTCATCTGAGTAATTTCCTTCTTGGTTGGAACCGTTATAAATAACTACAGTACATTTTTAAACTGCTCTCCTGCCATTGTTAAAGATACGGGAACAAAAGCATTACTGGTAGGTCAAGGAGAAATATTTTCTATTGTCATTTAGTAATATGATACAGGATAAATTGGGAAATAAACACATTAGTTCAGAAGTGTAAGGAATAGTATTTTAAGTAGTTTGTGCTTACTCATATAAGTTTTGGTTGAAAGTGGTAGAATTAAGTGATAGGAATAAATTATTTCAGTTAAAATTAAGGCAAAGTCAGGTGACAGACACAAGAGTCTGAAATTTTGAAATGATAAACCCAATAAGGATTTAAAAACTTTTAGTGGTAAGCTGAAAATGCCCAGGACTAAACAACAAGGTGGTATGCAGTGTCTGAAGTTGAGAGATGTATCAAGTTTGAAATACATCAAGATAAAATTAGGTTAAAACATAACAGCTTGGAATTCTTTACCAGTTGGATGAGATTTGAGCAGAGAAAAGTGCTCTGTTTTGGGAGGTACAATTTTTCCTCTATTATTACTTAGATGTGACAGCTATTCATTCTGCTGAACACTCCATGAAATGTGAGTCCTCCAGAAATTATGGCTAATTTTCAAAAGAGTTCTCCTACTATGTCTATATCAGAATAATAATAATAATTAAAAAAATAAATGTTGTGAAATGCTTTTTTCCCTGTTCACAGACATCTTAAAAAGCATGCACTAGAAAGTCAGAAGCGGGAGGCAGGGGGGCACAAAATCAAACAGATGAGTAAGGTGAAGTCCTTTTAGATTTCGCACTGCCTTTAAATAAGCATACTGAATAGTCCCCACCTGCTCAACAAGACTCTTTTTCAACTCTTATCTGACAGAACTTCTTGCTCACTCAACTAGAGGCTTCTATCATTTGCTCCTGGTAGCCAACTGGTAATTGCTGAGGTGTTCACAAAAGGCTAAACTGTTTTCAGGGAAGATGATTATAGCCAAACAAGTACTTTTCCAAACTTAATGTGTTAAGGAAGTCCAATACTTTTCTCTGCCTCAAACCCCTACATCAAAAGATGTGGCTTAAAGAAATCACACGGTATAATCAATTAAAAATGAAGTCAGACTTGTAAAGCTGAATGTTTCAAATTCCGGAATCAATGAAAGGAAGAATCCTGAAAACACAACTCTGCCCTTTATTGATTTTGCTGAACACTACTTAAATACCTGGAATGTAATCAAAGTACAGATCCATGGGTTTCAACCCTGAAGTAAACAATTAACTTGATACAAATAATCTATTATTATTTATTCTAGATGAGTGCAAAAAAGGTTTTGACAATGCTACATTGTATTCCGAGTTTTCTTTTGATCAAACATGCCTTTCCTGATTCTGTGTTGGAAAATTCCTCCCAAGTCATGTCTTATCAACAAAGCACAGTCTGCACAATCAAAGGCATTTCATAATTTTACAGATAACCAAACATGGAGAGAAAAATGAAGTAGACAGAATGGGAACAATTTATTTTTTTTCCAACATAGTACGTTTAAGCACATGAAGAGCAAACTATGTTAAGGAAAGTACAGTCATTACAAAATAAAGAGCTGATCTGATCTGCCTAACAAACATGATAATGAATAGCTCTTTGTGATGACAATCATTAGATAAAACAAGGCATCAGGATGAGTAACAAGTACTTCCTGAAAAGCGAAAGTGCCACTCTTGGGATAAAAGTTGACTGGTTTTCTTTCACTATTGAAATATTCCTTCTGTCTTTAGGACACATTTGACTTGAAAGAGACCAGGAAAATGGTATGGGCTCTTATGAAAAGATTATCCATGACAATGAATTATAGGTGTCAGGTATTGTTGATTATTAATATCTGCTGTAGGAGTGTCCTTATTTTGAGATTCATTCTTGTTTAATTCTGGGAAATCTATCTACTTTTATTCTTACAGTAATATTTTACTTTGTTAGGTTAATATTGCAGGATATTACAGAATGTTGTGGCATGAAATATTTTATGGCAAAGTAGGCTTATTTAATAAATAAATAAATAAAGTACAGGTGATAATTTTATTTTGTTTCCTTAGGTACCATAACTACTTCAAAGACAAAACATTGCTGAATTGATTTTCACCTCAAATCATTAGTTTCAAAGGCTAAGAGCTTAGAACTGTCCTTGATTAAAGAAGGAATGCTAGTAATTGATGCTAGTAATTTCCATTTTGATGTGTATAATTTACAACTACGCTGACTATTCCAGCTCAAATGTCTAGTCAGTGGACATCTGGATCCCACTAAAATTGCAGCTCTGAACTTAACATATGTGAAAGTTTCTCTTCATGTAGATGATAGTAAAACAGCTTTCTTTCCTAATCACCTTTGTTCTGAAAACTTTAACATTTATCTTTTTCTGTCTTAATAAAAACATACACAGCAAGGACCCTTAATTTTGCCAGGTCAAAAGCCTACCCATGTTTTTAAATACTTGGCACTTAGCTGAACCAGAAATAAAGATGTATTGGATTTTGTTTACCAGATCAGTATATCTATCATTACAGATTTTGTAACTTTTAAAGAACAAACAGGGTCCTATTCTTGTTCTTTTCAGCTGTTGTTATCCTGTTAAATCCTACTGAACATTTATTCATCACCATGGCTGGGAAATAATTGCAGCCAACTAAGCATATAAAGGTTTACAATATAATTTCAGCCAAAATTACAAACAAACCAATTTTAATAAAAAATGAAAGAGCCTTACACTTTGTGGCTTCATCTCTAGTTTTCAGATAGGCATGAAACACAGACATGGTGATTCCCAAAGAAGGCTTATTTTCATTTATTGAGCCTTTGTATTTTATTACCTTCAATGCCAGTGAAAACTGTTCATGAAATATGACGTAGCAAAGAAGACACTGCATTGACCAGCTACATAACAATTAAGTGCCCCCAAGTGCTAAAGACCACATCCTAAAGACCCAGTTTTGATCCCTGCTTTTCCATGATGCCCCTCTAGTTTTCACATTCAGAATTTTTCCCAGAAAAGGTGATGAGAAGCAGGGGAGGAAGGTTGGTGGTGCTGGTCAGCTCTTCTACCAACTTGCTCACCAACTCAGCAACTGGAAAGCAATCCTCAGTCTCAGAGTGTGGATATAGCCACACCATCTGGGAATACAGCACCTACAGTTCCCATGCTTTCTAGAAAACTATCACATGACCTTTTTCAACAAACTTTTCTGAAAACTAAGTGTCACTTGTTATCTGACTACCTTAAGATTGGCAAGCCATTCAAGAAGAATATTATTAAATAAGACTACTACTACTACTAATAATAATAATAAGTAAACACAGAGAAAAGACATAACAAGATCAAAAATATCTAAAAGACTGACAGCATACCTAAAGCTGTGAAGATGTTGCTGTTGTTTTGATGGAGATTTAGTAAGTATATAGGTCAAAGAAATGCATTCCTGATAATTTTACTGAAGTTTCCAAATGCTATAACTATTATCTGTATTCACAGGTCACTTTTTCTAAGTATCTTTCACTGGACAATAAGCCAAGGGCAAATTCATGCAGACAGTGCCAATGTACGCAAGGTCTATTGCACTTGTGAGAAGTATTTACAAGTAGCTCAAATATTCCCTCCCTAGTCATGTAGCATTCATTTGTTTTGTATGCTTCCAAAACTCAGCTGTAATAGGGGGAGCAGCAACAATCATTATTTTATTTTCTTCCACTGCCACAGAATGCCTATTTTCTTGGTTGTCTTATATTTCTTCACTATCTCAAAATATTTCAGACATAAAATTTTTGACAGACAAGCCAAATATTTAAAACAGCAGCCATGACAATTTTTTACACTTGGCCCACCGAGTCACATGGCACTAGCTCTCTGTCCTAAATTCATCAGGGAACTTCACAGAGTTTTCACTTCAGTTACAGGACTCATGTCATTAACTGCCAAATCTCACACTTTCCCTGTAACATAGAGTAAGACTTCATACTTAAGTGTGCTTTTTTATATAAGTATCATACTAATGTGTATGAAAAGAAGATTCCAAAAACTGTGGCCCTGCTACTGAAAGAGACCAGTAACAGACAGCATGGAAAAGGCTTATGTATTCAATGGCTTTGCCTCAGTTATCAATGCCAGAGTTTTCCCAAGGTCTCCCAGATTCCCACACCAGGAGGCTGAGCTACAGGGGAAGAAATGCTTTGGCATTACGGGAAGAGCAATTTAGGAACCAGTCTGTAAAATCCATGAGGCCAGATGCGATGCATCCACCGGTGCTGAGGGAGCTTGCTGCTGTCAATGGGAGGCCATTCTCTACCAGCTTCAATAGGGCATAACAATCAGGGGGATCCTTGGGTTACTGGAAAAAAAGGCACGCATCAGCCCATTGTCAGAAGTAAAAAAAAAAAAAAAAAAAAAAAAAAAGAGTGAAGGTGAATCCAGGGAACTCTCGGTGCCTTTGAACATTATGGGAAGCCATTTACAAGCACTTGAATTTGAAGGTGACTGGGAACACAGCCACACAAATTTATCCCAGCAAGTCTTACTTGACTGACCCGACTGCCTTCTTTTTGAAATCACTGTGAGCAAAGGGAGAGCACTTAAGTGTAACTTAAGTCTAAGAATGTCTTCAACATTAATTCCTATTCAATTTGGGGAAAATGGACCATATACAAGTTTGGACAGAAAACTGTCTAGACTGCTTAGCTCAAAGAATAGTGAACAGTGGCTGGAAGTTCAACCGGTAGCCAGTTCCTAGTGGCATTCCTCAGATGCTGATACCAAACCAAAATTCTGTAACATCTTTATTAAAACCTAGGCAATCGGACAGAGTGCACTCTTAACAAGTTTGCTACTGACATGGGGAAGCAGTCAGTATATTTCAGGGTTTATAGGGACCTCAGCAAGCTGGCAGACATGGCAGACAAAGGCCTTGTGCCAATTAAAATAAAGAAAGACAGAATTCTGTACTCTGAACAAAAACAAACAAACAAACAAACAAACAAAAAAAAAGACAAATAAAACATGAAGTAGTGTAGGCAAAAGGACAACTAGCACCCTTGCAGAAAACAAATTGGAGTTCCAGCGGACCATGAATTCAACATGGGTTACCAGTGAACTGTGAATTCACTGTTACCAGTGAATTGGAGTTCCAGCGGACCATGAATTCAACATGGGTTGTCAGTGAAGACTACCCACTTGCTGGGCTGAATTAACAAAAGCACAGTCAGCTGGCAAGGACAGTGATACCTCTCTATCAGAAACAGACGAGGGCACATGTGGAGTATTATCTTCAGTTTTGAGTCCTCCAGTGCAAGAGAGAGATTGAACTGGATAAAATTTCATAGAGGGCTAAGATGCTGAGAGAGCTGGAGCACATGGCACAAAAGGAGAGGCTGAGGGAACTCTGTTTTGCCTCAAGAATAGAAGGCAACTTAGGGATCTAACTACAGTCTTCCTCTTCCTAAAGGTGGTTTAAGAACATGACTTAGCCAAACTCTTCTCATAGGTGTTCCTCCTTTGTTGTTGTTGCATGTTTACTATGTACTGAAACAGCTTGCCCAGGAAGTCTGGGGAATCTCCATCACTGGCAACTGTGAAGCTTTGATTTAGATGGCCCTGAGCAACCGGACCAAACTTTGCTGTTGGCCCCCTTTGAGTAGACTACCTGAGCTTGAGGTCTCTTCCAAGCTAGACCGTTCTGTGATTCTAAACTTCTGTCATTATAGTGCAGAGGCTTCTAAAGGATATACCTGAACTTTGAAACTAAGTCCATAATAAAGACTGCAAGAGCACTTTATCTCTTCTAAACTGTAATAGTATAAGACACTAATATTTATTACGAATTAGGAGAGTGTCCTTAGTTGAGGATGAACAGAGCTTTCATTCACGTCAGTCTGACATTTGCAAAATTGATTTCTTTTGACATTTAGAGCACTACTGTTATAATTTGGACTCATGTCTGACATTAAGCAAACTAAATTACAGTGGTTTTGCTTAAAAGCTTCCCATAGAACACACTTACTTTACAATGCAAACAACTGTTCTAGCAGAAACAGGCAAAGTTGATTTTTTTTTTTTTTTAAAGGGGAGGTATACTGACTTTTCTGAAAACAAAATCCTAAAATGAGTGCTATCTAAGCATTAAAAGCTGGTCACTGACAACAAATTCATGTTCAAATGTTTGAAGGGTTTGTCATTAAACTTAGAATACAGTTAGAAGTTTGTGATAATGCATCAAGAACTTAATCTTTTTTTTTTGTATCCTATGAAAAAAATAAATAAAATAAAAAGATGATTTACTCCTTAAAAAGAAATTGGAGTAACATTTGAATGAGAGAAAGCGAGGGAGAATGCAGTAGAACAAGAGCTCAGGGAGGCAAGAGACTAGCTCAATCACCTGAATTTATATTTTATATATGTAAAATATATATATATAAAATATAAATATATATAAAATATAATTTATATATATTTATAGCAGTACTAAAGGTCTTTTATTCATCTTGGTTTACATGTGAAGTGCATAAATTGATCACATAGTCAAAATAGATCAAGTTAAGTTAAAAAGAGATGGCTAACTTCCCTCTGGCTGAATCTTATTTCTGGATTTTCATCTAACGTCAAATTTCACAGCTTTCTTTAGATGTATTATGGAGATCCGAATGCTATTTCATATTCAATTCTTTATTACTTAATTGCCATTTAAACAGATCACAGCATTATTCTGGGGTTTATACCTGCAAAGCATACTATAGTACATACACAGTCCAAGATCATAATGCAAAAAATTTACTCTTTTTCCTTACAGATCACAGCTCCAGGGGCTAACTTAAAGAGAGCTTTATGGTTAATCACACTGGCACTGGATATCCCAGGAAAGGATTTTGCCAACGTTTCTTCCTTTTTCCCCCATTTTTTACCTCCCAGTGTAAAGCTGGATAATGGCATAGAAGTACTACTGCACCCAGTTTTAACCACTTGGGAAAGTCCCAATCTTTGTGGGGTCCTCAGTTAATACCATAGGTTTCTGCTCACCGGGCACCTTGTCAAGCCAAGCACTCTTTTATATTGAGCAATGTGCTCCCTCCTACTTTTCTGTCAGCTCAGCAGTGACAGAAGAGCCAGATGGAGCCTTTCATCGCTTTTGCTTCCTGGATTCTATTCTGTATTACCATACCTTGGCTTATTTGCCAGTTTCCTGGGATTTCCAGATGGTCTCCCATTACTTTGCTAGACAGATCCAAACTGCTTAATTTCCAAGATCAGATGAAATCAAACCAATGTGGCCAGCATGTAGAGTACACATGCAGATGTTCAATGTCTTCACATATTTCATTCCTAACCTTTAGCTCAATAAGATTAATACCAAAGAACTCCATGAAGAATTATTCAAAGCTGGAAGAACATTTTGCTTTTCTTTCCCAAACTAAACAGTATTTTTATGTGCTCTGTGGTATTCACAGAATCATCTACATTGGAAAAGACCTTCAAGATATTCAGAGCCAAACATGAACCTCACCTACCACTAAACCCACGTCCCTAAGCACCATATCCACCATCCTCCAATGTTTAACCACCCTTTCTGTGTAGAAATTCTTCATTATATCCAAACCTAAAACTCCCCTGGTGCAACTTGAGGCCATTGCCTTGCATCCTACTACTTGTCATGTGAGGAAAGCGATGAGCACCCTTCTTGCTGCAGCTTCCTTTCAGGTAGTTGTAGAGAGCAATAAGGTCTCCCCTCAGCCTCCACTTCTCCAGAGTAAACAGTCTCAGTTCCATCACCTGGTCCTGTTCTTTTACATATTTCACATATACATATATGTTCTTTTCCATATCTCATAATGTACAACTCTTAAAAAATCAATTCTGTGATTTTAACATAAACATGGAATTCAAGATGCAGTCTGGTCATCAGTTCCATAACGTTCATTTATTTTCACAGCTTCTTTCAAAACTATTCTGTATGCATCCTAATGGTTTTCTGCTCTTTCATTAAACTGTCCATTTTGATGTATAGATATTTTACATAATGATTACAATTAAATTTAACTTACAATTCAGGAATATATATAATCACCCAAAATTATCTTTTCTGAAGCAAACTGCACTCCATTTGTCAACACCACAGACAATCACCACCCTCTTCACTTTCCCAGATCATCCTTCCCCCTAGTGTTTTCCAGACTTGACCAAACTAATGATTTTGTGAGAGCTACTACTTTCTATCTTAGGATCTTCTCATTTTTTGTTTGTTTGGTATCATCATGGAAAATGCCACATCAAGTTGGTGAGAATTGAAATATAAAAGATTTAATTCTGAAGGATTGCTCTAGAACTCACAGTGTCTATTGCATTTCAGCTTTTCTTCTAATGCAGAATGCAACATAAACATCATAACACTATACCCTCTTCTAAGGTATTTTCTTTAAGAGTTAATTTACAGGACAGTACACATATTTTTAAAGTGTACACATAACTCTGGTGGAAAATAAAAAGACCTTTCCTATTGAAAAACAAATTTAAACTAACAATTTACTTGTAGTTTTTCCATTAATTTTACATAGTTTCTGCATTAAATAAACTAGGTTTTAAGCATTCTTAATTTGAAAATATAATAAGCTCAATCTGAGTGGAGTATACTTAGATACACAATTATTAGTTTTTAATACCTTGTTAATAAGATTATTTTGAAGGATGGAATGAAACAGCTCAATAGCTGAAATACTTGAATTTGCATTTTAATACATTTTTGCAGATTGATATATCAAGCCAAGGACATTGTAATGTGTTTACTTTGGAAGGGAGAACTAACATTTTTTTATGAAATTGTAAGGGAGAAAGCACTATCAAAGCAATTTTAAATATTTCTTCTGGTTGATATTTTCTCTACCAGTACCATGACTGTAACAGAATTTCAGGGATGGGTGAAACCTTAAAGCAGTATTATTTAATATTAGTAGCTAAGTGTATTAAAATGATAATTAACTGTGCAAAGAGGAGCTTAATAAAAAACACCCAATTAAGATTTTTTTTTAACCTGATGTTTTCATTGTCCACTAATGAAGGTGTAAGAAATAAGTAGGCTCAGTATCCCTTCCAAGTGTTAAATCACTGTCCTTGAGAAAGCAGTTATTATGGTTCTTAATGTGTGCCCACATTGATCCAAAACAGTACCATTTTTTTTTTCTAATCATATTAAGAAATCCATAAACATTAAAAAATGCTCCAAATTATGTATTATTGCTTTTCTTGCCATTTTCATGTCCAGTGACTAATGAACATCAAAAGCTAGGGAATAATTTAAAAGTCCATAGGTAATTACTGGAAAGTAAACTGGATTATTAGTCTGTGATTTATAAAAGACTGAGTAAAATGCTTGGTACATGATTGCCATTGTTATTCAACGCTTGTAGTTACTTTATCACAGAATCAATAGGAGTTTTCAATCTACCAAGACAAGCAAATTTGGGTACTTGATATAAGATAAAATACATATTAGCATTCATGCAATTACATATAATACTGTCTTCAGTTTAGTAGCACTTTTACACAACATTTAATAAATAGATGATAGATTCAGATTTGTTAAAATAATGTGCTGGACTATAGCGCTTGATTTGTGTCTAATGGCTGCAGATGCCATTGCACTTGGTTCTTTAAACTTATTTTAAAAGGTCAAACATTAATGCTTTTAAATCTTAAAGTTTGCTGGCCTTCTACAATGGACTTAGAGCTCTGGTGGATGGGGAAGAGCAACTGACATCATCTACCTGGATTTGTGCAAAGCATTTGACACTGTCCCCCACGATATCCTTGTCTCTAAATTGGAGAGACGTGCATTTGATGGGTGGACCACTCAGTGGTTAAGAAATTGTCTGGATGGTCACACTCAAACAGTTGCAGTCAAAGGGCTCAATGTCCAAGTGGAGGCCAGTGTCCTCAGGGGTCAGTACTGGGACCAGTGCTGTATAACATCTTTGTTGGTGACATGGACAGTGGGATAGAGTGCACCCTCAGCAAGTGTGCTGAGGACACCAAGCTGTGTGGTGTGGTCAACACACTGGAGGGAAGGGATGCCATCCAGAGGGACCTGGACAAGATTGAGAGGTGGGCCCATGGGAACCTGATGAGGTTCAACAAGGCCAAGTGCAAGGTCCTGCACCTGGTCCGGGGCAATCCCAAGCACACATACAGGCTGGGCAGAGAATGGATTGAGAGCAGCCCTGAAGAGAAGGACCTCAGGGTAGTAGTTGAAGAGAAGCTCAACATGACCTGGCAATGTGTGCCTGCAGACCAGAAAGCCAACCGTATCCTGGGCTGCATCAAGAGAAGCATGGCCAGCAGGGTGAGGGAGGTGATTCTCCCCCCTCTACTCTGCTCTCATGAGACCCCACCTGGAGCTCTGCGTTCAGCTCTGGGGCCCCCAGCGCAAGAAGAACAGCAACCTCTTGGAGCCAGTCCAGAAAAGGGGCACAAGGCTGATCAGAAGGCTGGAGCACCTCTCCTATGAAGAAAGGCTGAGAGAGCTGTGGCTGTTCAGCCAGAAGAAGAAAAGACTCTGGGAAGAACTCATTGTAGCCGTCCAGTCAGGGGCCTACAGGAGAGCAAGAAAGGGACTCTTTGTCAGGCAGTATTGTAATAGGACAAGGAATAATGGTTTTAAACTAAAAGCAGGGAGATTTAGTTTAAGTATTAGGAAGAAATTCTTCACTCAGAGGTTGGTGAGACACTGGAACAGGTGTCCCTGCCCATGGCAGGGGGGTTGGAACAAGATGGTCTTTAAGGTTCTTCCTTTCCAACACAAACTGTTCTGTGGTTGTATGATTCTATGATGAAAAGGCCATTTTTATTGTTTTGTTGTTTCTTCTTAAGTGTATTTGCCACTCCCTACACTCTAATATTTTAGAAAGTGGCTCAAATCTAAACAATGATGCAAGTACATCTAAAGTGAGCTTCACATTAGCAGACTTGATGGCAAACAGCTTATCACAAATGCACATCTGGGATACTTGCAGGAAACAAATAATGAAACTAACTTTAGTTTAGTACATTTGTCATCAAACTGATGCTGCTTCCCAACGAAACCGTCTAAAACCCAAAGCCTGAAATATTTTGGTTTCAAGTATGCATATGCACATTTCTAGACCAAAAAGCCATCATTTTACACTTACATGCACTATATCCATACGTAATAAATGTCAGAAGGAGATACAAGGTTTACAGTGTATACCAGTCTCTCCACATCTACTCTGCAAGCAGTTACATGGCTGCAGATTGAACATGTCTATTGCATTTGCTGCAGAAGGCTCTGTAGGGTAGTGATTAAAGGCTGATTTCCACAAACACACAGAAGCAAAGCAGAACAGAGCCTGGCAGAGGAATGCCAGTAACCCAGTGTCAGAGCAGAACACAGGCCCAGGGCTGCCAGAGGAGAAGGGTCAATGGGCTCACTGTCCCAGCATGACACCCCTCCTGGGGAATCGATGGGATGGGCTCCTGGGCTGCCTGACAGACCAAGAGCTTCCTGCCCACAGTTTGCCAAATCAAGGACAGCTTTGCTAGAATCTCTCCTTTCTTGCACATTTTAAAAATCTCCATATTATTTAGCTCACCAAAAAAAATCAATTGACAGAGAACTAAACTTATGAAAAGTTTATACTGGAAAAATATTACATTGTTGAAAAGTGAAAGTTTGGCAAAAGAAATCTAACAAATCCAGAATCTGGGGAGTTTTCAATAAGCTTTGACAAACAGAAAACTATTTATTCCACACCATACAAGCATAATAAATACATAATGTGGTATTTCTTTACCAAAAGGTATGCTTGGCCATAATGCAAGAATTTCTAAATCAATAAAAATGGTTAATTTTCAGCTAAGCAACAAGCTCTGTAGCCAGATGCCATAATAAATACTGTATTAGATGGATTAGCATGAACATGCAATCTCTCTCATGAGCATGCATACAGATACACGTACACCCTGAGACAAATGCGCTATTTCTGAACTTTTCAACATATCTAGAAAAAAGTGAAGGTGCACTGAAGTCTCTCCAGGTGAAAAATTCTGATTAGAAAACAATCCCCCTAAATCACTACCAAAGCTACTAGTTGCATTGTTATCTCTGAAAATGCTAATAGGTCTCTGAGGTCTCCATATCCACTGGCAAAATTCATACTAAATTCCTGCTTACCAGACATTAACCTATTCATAAAATGATTACTTGGTATCTACAGGTTCATATGATAAACACAAGTAATTTAAGATCATTTGGAAGAGCCAAAATGTTTATTATGTAATAGACTCCCCACATAAAAATAAAGTGAAATGAAAGCCAAGTCTCATTCTTACCACATGAGCAGGTCATCCAAAGTATTAATGGAACACTTCCAGTGCTACACAGGCTGAATACGAGTGATGATACAGTTCTGAAATATAAGCTCTCTTTTTACACAGTTTCCAAAATACCAGTTATTCTTAATGCTTCTTCTGAATGCATAAGCTGTAACCTCTTAAGTAGCACAGAAGTGTTTAACTCCAAAAAAAATAGCATTAGAGTACGAGGAGATATAATGAATCAGGAACCAGCTGTGTTTCACAATGGCCTAGCTTGCTCTGTAGTAGAAAATCTAGTCATGAACTCCTAAAATTCCAACAGAAAAATAAAAATAAAAAAAAAAATCTTTATTAAAAACACGTATTAACCAACCAACCAAACAAACAAAACCAGATTCTATTTCTTTGTGATTATTTCTTACTGCAAACACAGGCAATGTGTTTTTTTGGGCAGCAAAAGATGGAGTACAACCATAAGCCTTGATTTTCACATACTTTCCTCTGACTGCCATGTGAACTGCTATAACTGGCATTCAAAAGCTAGCAACAACAACCTACCAATTCTGATTATTGTGCTATATATAAACACTGGGCACATATAAATGGAGTTGTATGGCATAAGAAAGCAGACAGAAAAGTCTCCTAGCTTGTCCAAATTAAAAGCAGAAGGAACAGCTACTCCTGAGAGGACAGTTAGTACAAAATAGAGCAAATTGTTCAATAAAAGGAGAAGGGAAGATGTGGTAGGCATTGTCCTGACAGCTAAAGGTTTGAATTCAAGCTAGACCTTGCAAAATACACAGTTGTAAGAGTGCAAGTACAGCTCCTTACCACCAACAACTTACCATCTGTGGTGGTTTTACCATGCTGGGCAGCTAAACCCCACAACCGCTCTCTCACTCCCCCTCCTTTAGATAAGGAGGGGGAGAAGTAAAGCAAAGAACAACTCACGGGTTGAGATAAGGATAATTTAATTAAAGGGAAATAATTATAATAATTAAATAAAGACTACCATGAACTAAACAATTTAACTAAGGGGAAATAAAAGGGAAAGGGGAAAAAGGGAGGAAAACAAACAAACAAAATAAATGAAAGCTATATGGAAGTGCAGAGGAAAGAAATTACTCTCTACTTCCCACAAATGAGCGATGATTGACCACGTCCTTGAAGCAGGGCCTCAACGCACGCAGCCGGTGTTCGAGAGGAGGACCGACATCTTCTCAACGAGAGCCCACCCCTCCCCTCTTCTTCCTGTTTCCACCTTTTATTGCTGAGTGTGACACCACATGGTATGGAATATCCCTTTGATTGGTTTAGGTTAGCTGCCCTAGTGATGTTTCTCTCCTCACTTTTTTGCCCACCCCCTAGGAGGGTTAGAGAAAGGCCCAATGCTGTGCCACTGCTGCTCAGCAGTAGACACAACACTGGTGTGATAACACTGCTGTTCCAGCTACAAGTACAGAGTACGGCACTGAATGGGCTGCTGCCAGGCAAGTTAACATTCCAGCCAGACCCAGTACACCATCTTATTTTATTTCCATCAATGGACTTAAAGACAAAACACAAATACACCTTCCAGAATAACAAACCCTGGATATTATGCTACTGTTACAGTCCTAGAACAAGCTAAAACGATTCTTTTGCATTTTGACACCATGAGTTCATTTCTTTTTCCTCTTTGAGACAGTTTTACTGAAAAGTGATTTTAAAAATATAACTGTGAATGGCACAGGAATGACAGTTTAGGCCAAATAATCCTACGTGCTCCGTCCAACCAAATTCTTCTTACACTGATGCTGAAAATCAACATCAGCAAAAACAGTACAACAAAAATGTCAGTGCCTGTTCCATTTTAGGATTATCCTCTTGCCTGAAAATGCCTACTAGGTGCCAACTACAGAGAATCTCATTTTGAATTTTATCATAAGGACACCTTTGTTCTAGAGGGTGGTTTATGATAACATTTTTTACTTGATGTATTCATACTTCAAAGTCAATTCTTCGCTTCTATCTAGAAAAAGATTATAAGAAAACTGAATATTTTAATAGATAATGATATTATGATGAATTATAAAATTTGAATGCTTTATCTTTGTTGACTCAGCATTGGAACTGCCAGAATGAAATACTTCAGTGAGAAGAAGCATATAATGATATTTACATGATGTACTGGGGTAGAATCTTGACCTACATTAAAAATTTGCGCATCTAGTTTGTAGGAATCTGGAAAAGTAGGTAAAGTAGAAGGTTTCCACATGACTGTGTACATGCAGAATTAAGACATTTGGAGTACAGAGATCTGGTTTAAACATGTGAGTTTTTTTCCCCTGTTTTAAAACAATTCATACAAATGCATTTTATTTAATAGTTTTAATGCACGATACTCAAAGACTACCAAAAATACAGACAAGTAGTCTATCAGAAAAATGTTGCCTGAAATGTAGCTAAGACAACAACTCTAACCGGTTAATGTACTGATACTGAAATACAAGGAACCAGTGAAGGGGACAAGCATATATGTACACACAACAGTTATCAGAAGTGTGGGACTGGTTCAAAATACATAAAAACAGAGATATTTTTATTATGGGAAATGTTATTAATCCCATAAGAAATCCACTCTAAGTACTTTTATTCTAGTACATTTCCAGAATAAATCAGCCTTCTGAAAATCAGCTTTGGCCTACTGCCACCTACTTGCTTCATTTGCTGACTTTTCATATTCAGCACTTCAGCAGTCTGTAATGACTATTTACAAGACAGGAATTTAAAAGGATGAACAAATATTAATGAAGTCACTCAAGAACAGTATAATCCTTAACCAAAATAAGGTTACTCTAGAGTCAGTGTAATATGACAGACATTAGGGGCCAGATTCAAGCCTGATTACTCCAAAGCCAAGATAACATCTTGCTTTTTTTCTCTCTAAATATCCAAATACAGACGTTTCATATTATCTGACTGGATACCTCTTATTATAAATCGCTTAGCAAAATTAAAAAGAAACATTGTAATGAACAGAAAAAAAAAAATCACCTTGTTAACTTTTTTTATCTATATGGTTTTAAAGTTATTGGTATTACCGGCTGAAGAATGGAATTTTAGATACAGAAGAATGGTACACAGAGCCAAAAGGGGCTCTTGACTTGCCCCATTGTAGCAAGAGAAAGTTTGAGTGACCACTGAGTCAGGTAATCACAAAGAAGGAACCCCAAGTCCAGCATCCCTTCTAGACCTTTCAGGGCTGTCTTCTCAGACACTTTCAGGAAGATTTATTTGTTTTGCTCTGTCCACTTTTTCAGCTAGCATGAAAGAAGCCAGCCAACCCTACTCTAAAGAACTTGTACGCAAAACTACTGAGATATCATGGTCCAGAAAACACAGTTGCACTTCTAAACTCAGTGGCATAGCACCGAGTCATCTTTCAGACCAGATAATGTAAACCAAGCATGGTACCTGCTTCCGTTAAGCCAGTGATAACACTGATCACTGGGCACAGATGCAAAGTTGATATGAACGGAGGTTGTGACCTGACTGGTATCACAGTAGGGAGTCCTTCCCTAAAGCTCTCTATTTATTTATATTTAGCAATGTAAAATTCTATGACAGACTGAATGGGATTTTGAAAACACTATTGATTATGAAGCAAAAATCCCTCAACAAAGAATACAAGGACAACTCTCAAAAAAAGAAACTTCATGCTCTACTAATAACTAAACACAAGTTCTGACAAACTTTTGATCACATGAGAAAGTCTTACACTGTTTCTGAAGCTCATTGAATTGAAACTCCTACAGAGAACAAGTGCTGGGTATGCTGGCTATCTGCAGAGACTTTAACTGTGGATTTTCCTGATGGCTCCAAAGTAATTTGTGAAACACCTTTATTGTTTCACAAAAAAAAAAAAAAAAAAAAAAAAAAAAAAGCAAAAACCAAACACAAACCAGGAAACCAGAAAGGCACCGCAGCCTCAGCAGAACAGCTGAGTGTCTTTGCCTTCCCTGCATGCCTCGTGCATTCTCATAGAGTAATGGTTGCACTCAGAGCTGTTGCTGTCAGGACACATTGTTAACCACTGCCAATTATCTCCATTTCCACCAGAGGGAAAGGGAGTTGAAAGCAGCTGCCACTGAAAGAGACTGGAACTTTAAATTGGGCATAAATTGCAATGCAGTAGACCCGCTCCTTTCCACAAATTGCCATCCTAACAGTCTTAATATACGCTGGCGTTTGTGGAAGTGCCGCCACCCCACCGCCTTCTCCGTGCAAACAGTTTGGCACCCCGGTTGCCACGGAAACTGGAGGACAGCCCCACATCACGCTCCGCTCTGATTTCCAATTCCACTGCAGTGCTGAAGCATCACCTACAGTGCACAACGCAGTGCGCTCATTTCTGAAGAACTCCGCGACTGTGTCGCATTTGCAAGGTCACAAAAATAAAGAAATTGACAATGCAAAAATTCTGTTCAGTTTTAAAGCATCTGCTGCACCAATATCAACACTAGAAATAGAGTCCTATGAATTGAAAATGTCACCAAAGCTCTACCCAGAACAAACACACATCACACCTGCTGTCCTTTACCATAGGGAGGGGAGAATGATTCTCAGCCGTTCACTATATGAGGATTTATGAATCCCAGTGTTTGAGATTGCCTGTGCTGTGTTATTCTTGTATGCTTAGAAAACATGCTGGAGCACAGAAAACATTGTGATAAGCTATTAAAAATGGTATCACACACACACACACACAAAACCCACCAAACAACCAAACAAAAAAACAAAACATAGGCTTCCCATAAGTGACCCAGGAAGCCTAGGCAGAACCAGGCTCTCCTGTATTCTGTGGGGCCATGAACTATTGTGCTTTTAAGCAGCTGGATGTTTGAGCAGCAAGCACAACCATGCCACAGTAAAGAGAAGAGCTACAGACTGCACAGCCTGCATGCACTTTCCTGCTATGCATTCATAAGCCATCTCGGATTTTGCATGATTTGTTACAGAAAAGTTCAGGTCACATCTAATTGCACTAATGCTTTTAAATGAAACAAAGATGCCCTTCTCTAGAAGCATGTCTAATATGCTGTCCATTGCTATTTATATTCTTACATAACTGCAAAATCCAGCTTTGCTATTAAAGGTTAAAAATTCCCTTGGAATTTTCCACAAAATTATATGTACGTGTGAAGAAGTTACTATAGATGGTACAGGGCTTTAATTGCTTGAATGAGTAAACTGAAAAAAGTGGCATGAATACAAGCTTGGATACTAAAAGCACTGCAGCTATTTTAAGTCTTCCTCTCTTTCACCACTGTAACAAACTTAGCATTTCCATGCACATCCTATACATGCATACTGCTTATTTACTAACTCTTTTTCAGCGTGTTCCTCTAATCCTAGCTGGACTTTAAGCCACAAAAACATATAATTGTGTGCAGAACTTCAGGCCATATAGGCTCATCAACATTACAAATTGTACAATTGTATATTATACAATCCCTGTGGGCTCCTGAATACTTTCTGTGTTTGCCTCCTCTTGAATTGTAGTAATGTCCAAAGTTAGAAGCCACTATGTATTAGAAGTGTTTTATGACATGCCTCAGAGCTTTGGACAAAATCCCTAGATATTGTCTGCTCAAACCGATTCACTGAAAAACCATTGTCTGATTTTTTTCTCAGTGTTACAGCGTAACAGCAAAATAAAGAAAATGAAATAAATTATCTAACTTTGTTTCCCTTCATGGGGCATGAAGAGAAATATTTCTCAGAATGGCAGTCCAACAGATTTAAAAATAAATAGTTAAATACATACGATGCCTTCCACCTTCAGCTTTCTATTAAAGTACACAGCAAAAAAGATGTGCATTCTAAAATAGCACCCATTTTTGGTCTCAAAACATACTGCTAAATCCTCCATTTGGAATAATTCTGCTACTCTAAAAAAAAAAAAAAGAATGTTTTAAAATATAGCCAGAAGCTGTTATACAGAGGTTCACATGATTACTCAGATGGTAAAAATTCTGGATTCAAAAATTCACCCTTTAAGCAGAGGCACATACTCTCCCTCACATCTGAAGGAAGAGCTTTAACTTGAATATGAAATTTGTTATAGTGAGGAATCCTTTCCACCATTCATGCTGTTTTTTTGTTTCTTGTTCTTGTTTTTCAATCACTATTTTTTCCCCCGACTGCACATCACCAAAACAGTTTTTAGTGTTTTTCCTGATAAATCTACTGCCCAATGATGATTATATTCAGCTGGGAGATGGGAAATGATAACCGAGAAGTAAACTAGATAGAGTACAGAACATGAATTGAACCAATAGTTTCTACTTCCTGGTCACATTTCCCAATCAAAAAGTCAATGTGAAGGTCCTTCCGCCATCCATCCCCATTTTTTTTTGTCACTTTATAAAAGTGCTTTGTATTTTACCTACTTTCCTAAAGGAATTTCTTAAGGGCAAATGTTTTGATCCTTCTCTCTACAGGAAAGTGCTACGTCAACGTGCTCAGAAAGTGCTATGTCAACGTGCTCAGACAAGGCCGTACTTAGAGAAAAATAATTCCCAGTACATGGAAAAAAATGAAGTCGAATAATGAGACACCCTACTGAAATACATGGTATTTGGCTGAAAAGGATTCGATCACAGCTTTTCAACTGTGGTGAGATTTGCATCAATCTAAAACAGAAATTAGAATTTCTTAATTAATCACAGAATCCCAGAATGGATGTGGTTGGAAGGGACCTCTGGAGTCCACCTGGTCCAAACCCACTGCTTGAGCATAGCCACCTAGAACAGGTTGCGCAGGAGCTACGTTGCCTAAAACCTTTACTGATCATTTTAGTAAATTGGTTTAAATGAAGTCTTATTATAGTAGCAGGCATGTGGTACAGCTACAAAGCCTTTCCAGTACTGATTCAGTGGAGTGCTCCTTGGCTGCACTTTCTACTTTCATCCCATACCTCTAGAGATGGCAGAAATGGTCTAAGTCCTGTGCCAATATTTCCCTATCCGTTCCCATATTTTCCCATAAATACATTCTTCACAAATGCCAATGGCTCTCTGTGAGAGATAATTCTGAACTGTACTCACTTAAAAGAAGCTTTTGCTTTTCTAGTATTATTACTGTTCATTTGCTCAACACTAGCTGAAAATCATGGAATAATACAAAGATAACCACCTATAAACCACCAGGAAATCAAGAGTTATACAAAGAGTTAGGCTTTCCCCATCCAGCTTCTGAAAACTGAAAATGCAAACGTGAAATTACTGCAGAAATTAAAAAAAAATAGTGGGAAAAAAGTCTCCCATGTCCTGAGGAGATGGCTGGTATGGCACAGCCTCCTTAAGACCAAATACTGGACTTGCTGTTATTCTTCACAATCAACAAGGGCTGGTCAAGATAAATCAAACACAATTTGAAATGTCATTGAAACTTTGCTTTTCCATCAGATAATGACTCACCAGATGCAAGACTCTGAAAACCTATTTGCAATCAGCAAAAGGTTATGTATAAAGATTCTCCTGTCACAGAAGGGTCTTCCTGATGAACAGCCCCATTTCTCTTTGCCATCCTCTTCCTAACAAACTCCCCTGCTCCAAAGCGCTCTGGCCATTTGTCATTTGTCACTCAAGTGTTAGGAAAAGGTGTTTTTTCAGCACAGAAAAGCCCCACTTTTTTTTTTTTTTTTTTCCTCCAGTGTAGAAGACAACAAAAATCGTGTTAAAAAATACTCCATTCCTAGCATCATGAGACTGAATATAGAAAAACAAGGAAAATTTATAGTTAGAAGTAGCAAATTCAAAAACGAAACAGCAGGTATTAGCCTTCTAACTCTCTGCAGCATCCTCGCGTAGATGAATGGTAATGTTTTTAGTCTACTACAGTACTTACACATTAAGAAATGTGCTGGAACCTGAAAGTGTTTTTTTGTTTGTTTGTTTGTTTGTTTGTTTATACTTTTACCAATTACAGTTGTAATCTGATACCATTCCAAAATAGTATTTTCCCAGGCATGCTCTAGAGAGCAACCAGTAACAGTGGCTTCATTGTCACTGCTCATGGGATAATTTCTGTAAGGTAAATGCTAAAAGACGATGCTGTTCTATGACTGTAAATATAGATGTTTTGGTTAATTACAGTAAATAAACTTACTATAAAACAAACAAACAAACAAACACAAAAAAAACATTGCACAGGAAAGAGGTATTGACAACTTTAAATAAGAAAAAAAAAGGAGAAAAAAGTTATGATGATACATACATTAAGTACTGGCATACATTAATTACATGCATTAAGTACTGTCTGTCCACTAAACAAGTAGATGTCCATGCTTATTCCAAATTTAAAGAGTCAAAACTTCCTGAACACTCTTTGGCATTTTATGTAAAACATTCAGTGGTGCAAATCTGACATCTGATTTAATGGATCATAATTTTTATTGTGAGATTTCAATTGTAAATAACCTATTTCAATCCAAACTACACATTGACTTTTTCTACGTTTGCATGTGCAAGATGAAAACAGAAGCAAGTTGAAATTAGAGAACATTCTGAATCACTAATTAATTTGGCCGTTATTTTTAATAACCAAATAGTAATGCAGAAGACAAAAAAGGGCATCTATGTGCAAGTGAAAACATCCAACTACTCTTCAAATGTATATAAGGTACCAAGAATTAGAGACTGTTTACCTAATCAGGTATTCACTGGCTCAGAAGCTTGTTCTATGGTGTCTGAACTTAAAGACAAGAATAATATAAATAAGAACTGTTATGAATGTGTTTCAGGCTACATGAGAAACAGCACAGTTATATCAAAATTTGAGGAACAGTAGGATATATATTTATAAATTTTGCATAAGACAGTAGGTATATCAAGAGTTTGAAGGCTTTTTTCCTTTCTGAAATCCTCATCCTCACAGCACATTTTCCAGAGCAGACATCATCATCACCACCATCACCACATAACGGAGAACAACTGTTGTCTGCTCCCTCAAATCATTCCTCCAGGTAACATCAAATGTGCCTTCTCAGAACATTCTTCTGTGAAAGACAGACGGAAGTAGGAAAACTGAACAGCTGTTTATGTTACCCCCAGCTTATCTCAAAAGAAAAGCATGTTTCTGTAAGAGTGCTAGCTCTGCAGCACAAATGTTGTACAGCAACAACCCCACTATGAACATGGGTCACTGTGGAAAAAGTCAAGCAGAATGGACTGAAGAGTGATTTTACTTATCCTGGCTGACTTGGACTTTAGTTATCATACTTACTTGGCAGGTATGTTGACACAGAAAGAGTTGATCGGAACTACACTTATAGACCCTACCTATATCCCAGATTCTCTATTCAGACTCACCTGGCCACTCAGCAGAGCCCGACACGACCCATCAGAACCCAGGGCACAAAGCTAGCCCACGGCAGGTCAGTCTCGGATCTCTCTTCTGCCTCTGGAACCTATGCACACCCTTCAGCTTCACAACTTGTGAGCTGCAACACCCTTATACCACTTCTGACTTCTTCACCTACACTCTTCCATCCAGAAAAACAGAGAAATTCTAACAGTCTCCACACCAAATCCTAGAAGGCCTTCACCTCACAGAAGGACAGCACAACATAGAAATCTAGATGTGAGCTATAAGCTGTGATGACTGTGACAGCAAAGAGTTAAGTCTGGTTACATGGAACTCTGCACAAAACTACTACTGCTTCATAGGAGCAGTGCACAAATTCTCCCCAAGTTTTCCTCTTACAAGTAAAGCAGAGATTGTTTAGTATCTCTTGTAATCTAGACAAAAGATTTCTTCCTTCAAATAACTGTCTCCTCATCATTGACAACATATGCCATATAGTGCCATAAGGTCTCAACAGCACAGCAAAACTACCTTGCGCTTGAACTACATTTATTTATCCAGCAGAACAAAATTAAGTAATCAATTTTCAAATGAGACTTAAAGATGACCTACATATAAGGTACATTAATCAGCATTAACATGCCCTAGATAGATATTTAAACAGATTACACTGAACATTGGTGAATGGAATCAATGGTATATCATACCCTATAGAAGGAGTCAATACCTTCATCTTCCTACGTCAGCTCTTATATCATCTGCCACCACAAGTGGAAGATCTTTTTCAGATTGTGGCTAGTGTCAATCTGTATTACTCAAGAATAAGTTTGACAAAAAATAAAATAAAATAATCCATCTCTGATCTTTTTCTTCATGCAACAGTAGTTATTGAGTTAAGCATAACAAGATTTACACACAAATACCATTTGGTAACTACACACTTATGTGTCTCACATTCTTTACTAAAAATTGCTGTAAAGTAAAACATTGTCTGAAAGACTTTAACAACTTAAATCCTTTAAATAAAACATATTTTAAGGTAAGCCTATTTACTGAATTATATGTGATAAGTAGGCAATTTTTTTTCTATTATATATGTACAATGATGGAATAATCGCACAAAACAATCAGGTAGGTTAATTTGGATAACAGCAAAAATTCCATTATTCATAGGAAGAATGATCACTAAAGACCATAAATACCAAAGGCATTACAGATGACTTTCAAGCAAAAACAATGTATTATAACCTTACACTAGTATATAGTATAATATAGTATATAGTATGATATGTTTTAATAATATAGCTTAAGATCTGCCTTGAAACTGCAACAAGCTTTTTTTTTTTTTTTTTTTTTTTTTTTAAATTAAGGCTTCAAAGTCATTGGGAGTAAAAAGCTTCAAAAATATATAGTGGGGTCTATAACTGAAAACTGCAGACTGTGTAAGAGACTAGATTTGGGTATTCTCAACAAACTACATTTCTGTCAGAAAATTCCTTCCATGCTGTATTGTATGCTGCATAGCAATGGGCTGAGCTGCAGGTGAGAATGGAGTGATGCAGAGAGAGCTTCAAGTCCTTTTCCTGACCAAAGAAAATCTGAATACTAGCACCAAGAAAAAACAAGAAGTGACAGAATTCAACATTTCTCAGCATCAAAAGGTGTGTTGTTCTGTAAAGCAATGTGGTATTCATTCATTCTTATATAGCTGTTATCAGAATATTTTAAACTACAGATGCTTAAGAATAAACTTGAACACTTGATGTTTTTATGACCCTAGTCCTATCCTGTTGCATACCAACTCAATAAAATCAAAGAGAAGGCCTGTCTTGCAATTTCATATAGGAGCCATTTTGACCAAAACTTTAGGAAAGAAATGATAATAGCATCCATTGGGATGGTTCTAAACATATCATCCCATTGGAATGGTTCTAAACACACCAAATGTGGCAGGTCTGTATTTATGGCAGCCACACTAATAGAGATGCTCAGCTGCTTTTCCTCTGACACTATAAAGCATGCACTACAACCATTTCATTCAGAGAAAATATATGTAATCAGAAATCACCACTGTCCTTAAAATTTAATTTAGCATCATTAAATCAACACTGTTTAAATGCAGCCCTTCATTTAGAATTAGATATCTATACTCGTATTTGCAATCTTACAAACTTACTGGAAATTTAATACCAGAATTGAATTATAACATTTCAGTACCTGCTTCCCAAACATGTTATGTAGTGTTACAGCATTGTTTCTTTGCATAAAACACAGCTAAATTCATGGTCTGATCTAGATGGACCAAAGAAATTTTCAAACAGCCATCTCAGACATTTGGCAGTTCATCTTCCAAAAATATATGGACTTCCATATATTATAATAAAAAGCTTTTCAATTCAGATACTGTCCTGTACCTCACATAAGTCAGCGCAAGAAAGATTTCTCAGTTGTCCATCTTTTGTCTTTTTACCTAAATAATATATAAGCACAACACCAGTGCACTTGTGTGTGACTGGAAAATCAGTCTCTGCTTAATGATACCAGAAGTTGCAAGACAACCTGTATTTGCTACAAGTATTTAAATTCAATAATTATGTTCTTTTTTTTTCTCACTACAAAGTCTGTAAGCATCATTAAAAACATTAATATTTAAAACAATCATTACATTGTGGGCATTCAATTAAGTACACAAAAAAGTATTTTTGAAGTCACAACTGTAAAGATGGGCCTACTGATAACACCAATTATTCATTTTTCATATAAACATTTCCAAACATGCTTAAATAAATATTTATTTGGCCAATTGTGAATGCATGAGGTTTTATTTTCTTTCTATAAGATTATATCTTCTTTTATAAGATTACTATTTTTCTGACATTCAGGTACTCTCAGTATCACAGGTCTGCTTCAGTAATTTGCAGATTTCCTTCTTAGCCTTGTTCTGTGTATTAAAGCTCCTGTAAAAACAGAGCACATTAAGCTGACAGAAGCATTCACAAGTAGAACTAGTGAATAAGCTTAGTTTATGCTTGGTGGTTGCTTGCAATTTTGCATTTCAGGGTCAGAGTTAATGACTGTGTGCTAGGAAAAATGGTTTTTACATGTGACTTGAACTTTGATGGTTAGGATTCAGTCTACTGCAAAAGCATTAGTAAACAAATGTATGTATAAAGACAGATTCTTAACTGCACTTTACAACTTCCAAACGTTTTAGCTGCAGCCATTATTTTAAAAGAACCAGGAGACTTTCAAGACACGGGCACGAGTTCCTGTCACTATGCCTCAGGGCAAGCTACTCATGGAGCCCTACTCACAACTTCAAGGGGATCACCACCCACACAGTGCCAGCTTTTGCCCTTGCAAAGTACAGTTTGCAAGGAACTCATAATTAGGTGAAGGCAAAACCAGTCCATTTCTTCCTTTTAAATGTTATTTACAGCAGTGCCATGAGAGCTGGATTAGTCGTGATTCTTCATTAGGAATCTTCTATATATCCTTTCATCTGAACATTTAAGCCATTAAAAGAAGCAAAATGAAAGTGGCGTTTCCACAATAAAGCGTACATGGCAGGTTGTTCTTGAACATGAAACAGCAGCTGTTCAAGAAGGGTGAATTACCCGTATTAAAAACTGTTTTTCCAAATATCTATGTTTACACAAACAGTAATATAAAATCCCCTATTAGTGTATTGTTGTTAAAGGAAAATAAAAAGCTCTGCATAACACAAAGACAGACATTGTATATAAAAACACACTGGCAAGAGTTCAGAGCTAACAACCCAGCATAAGGATCCTGTTGCTCTTTGAAAATACTCCTCAATTCTAAGGTATTAAATTTTTTATATGGTGGCAAGAAAGGTAGTTCAGTTCTTGTTACAATTTATCCTCCCCCCCTCCTGTTGCTGTCTCCTCTCATTCTTTCCATCTCCTTTCCAACTGTTCCTCCTTTCCCCCCACCCTACTTATTTCCAGCTATGCCACTGGAGCATCCTACTCATCTTTTATCACTACCGACAGCTCTCCTTGTACAATATTCAGTTACTACAAAAAAGCTCTCTGAAACAGTTTAACAAGAATTTGGATTTTCTTGTTTTAATTATTTAGCTGTGATAAAAGCCAAAATAACTCACAACACAATGCTTCAAGAATGTAAAAAGCTTCTTGTCAACAGACCACATTGCCTATTTGGAGTGTATCTTAAGTTCTAACTGTCCTCAAGCAGCCTTTTTCACTTCATTTCAGGTCTACACGGACTTCAAAATCACTAGAGATACGACTTCTAAAATCAGTAATGAATGAACACATCCAGCACTGGTGGAAGCCCCAAATCTGGAAGTCATTCTCATCCAGCCCAGGGCCAGCTCCTGCCATCACTTTGTCTCAGAGGGCAGTAAAGCAATCAACATGCTGGAAGCAAATCAACATGGTTGCTAAAGGGCTTTCAATGCTGCAACACAATATTTTAGTTTCACTCAAGACTTTCTTGTCATTTTAGGCACACCCAGACGTGCTGTAAAAGGAGTGCTTCATAAAGAAGGAAGAAAAAGTTATTTATTACATTAGTCCAGAAAAGCAAGCTAAGTACAAGTCTTGACCCAATCCTCAAGCACCTCATTACCTACTAAAGCTCTCAGCTGATCTCAGCAAAATATTTAGCATGAGTTTGCTCTTTGGTCCCTGCCCCTGATCCAGCACTGTTAAAGCAGCAAGGATGTCAAGGATGTTAGCCATCCTTGTATTTAGAAGGAAATCCTAAGCGTGAAATTTTCAAGACATTTCAAGCATCATCTGATGTGAAAAAAAAAAATAAAAAAAAATTGCTGTAAAGCCTGAAATCTGCTGTGAGTCTCCTAAAGCTAATTAAGCAAAAGTTATATGAACCTGTATTCCTGGATAAAATGATGAACTAGCATTACATTAGCACTATATAATAGGGATAGGAAAAAAGCATTTAAAATTCTGCTTGGTACAATTACGTACAACTGAATGCCCCTTGAACTGCACAAAATAATTTGCAGTTTCCATTTTAATTTTAGTTTTTCCCTTTTTAACCAATATGCCTTTTTAACCAACGGCCTCTTGAATGCCGTCCCATTATTCTGTGTCCTTTTTTTCATCTTCCAGAGTTTATGAACAATAATGAGACTGGCAGTACAACTACCTAACTCACAGAAGAAAGGGAATGAAATGAGAATGATGGCTCATTCTGCATCACCATTCCCATGCATCATCTGTGATTGCTGATATAGGCTGAGGTACTTCTGCAGGATTAAGCAGTCTTCTCCTCTTTACCAGACTGACAATATCACTGCTTTTGCATACTCTGCAGAGTTGCTTTTACCCTGAAAGTCACATAAAACATTTAATACATACCAAATATAAAATTAAGAAATGTAAATCTACTGAATTTAATAAACAATGACCCTACTCTTTTGTAGCTATCTAATTTGTAGCCTTACCTTTGTAGCCCTACACAAATACAGGACTTCTGATGCTCCTTTTTACTAGCTCTGCAGAGCTCTAAGTACATTTTTTTCCCTTTTTAAAAAAGGATGTTAGTTCATATGATTTATCAGCCTTTTGTAACAGACAATGACATATTGATAAACTGCATCATTTTTTATAATAACATGGGGAAAAGTGGTTGATCCTTTTGGGAACCATTCACAATCAAACAATACAAAAGGGACAGGCTTATTGAAGTAAAACAGTGGTGTATATCATAATGTAGTTCATTCTCTATCTTAATAAAGATCCTCTGGAATTGATTTGGGCTACAGAAACATTCCCCTGTTCAAAAGCAAGCATCTCTAAACGTACCCAAAATAAATTAGTACATGACAGTCATACAGTATCTTCCATCTGAGGTTCTCAGCTCACTGAGCAGCTGACTGATGGAAGACAACCCAAAACGTTCTAACCACCAGTTCTGGGAGCTGATCAAACTACATTCTATTATCAAAGCCAACTACACTTCAGGTGGTTTCTCACATTCTTAATGTATCAGTTTAGATTTTTTTCCAATTCATAGATGGATAAATGCAGATCCAATGCAGAGCGGTGCGTGAGGAAGAGGTAGCAAGTGTTCCCAGGAGGATGCCTAGGGCGAGGAAGTCGACTCCACGCCTCAGGACTGACTCCACCAGGAAAGACAGGAGGGTTATTGTTGTTGGAGACTCGATTCTTAGGGGAACAGAGGGCCCTATTTGTCAGCCTGACCCTACCCCTAGGGAAGTCTGCTGTCTCCCTGGGGCCAGGGTCAGGGACATTGCCAGGAAGCTTCCCAACCTGGTACGCCCCTCTGACTATCATCCTCTTTTGATAGTCCAGGCGGGCAGTGATAACATCGAAGAGAGAAGCCTGAAGGCTATCAAAAGAGACTTTAGGGGACTGGGTCGGTTAGTGGATGGAGCGGGAGTGCAGGTGGTGTTTTCATCCATCCCTACGGTGGCAGGGAGAGGTTCAGAGAGGACACGGAAAGCCCACCTGATAAACACGTGGCTCCGGGGCTGGTGCCAACGCAGAAATCTTGGGTTTTTTGATCATGGGGCACTTTACTCAGCACCTGGCCTGATGGCCGCAGACGGGTCCCTATCTTTTAGGGGAAAAAAGGATCCTGGGCCAGGAGCTGGCGGGGCTCATTGAGAGGGCTTTAAACTAGGTAAGATGGGGGATGGGGCTGAAGCTAGGATTGTTGGGGCTGTGCCAGGGGGAACGATGGCAAGGCCGGAGGATAAGGCAATGGCCCAGCTGAAGTGCATCTACACCAATGCACACAACATGGGTTACAAACAGGAGGACCTGGAAGCCATCGTGCGGCAGGCAGGCTACGACTTGGTTGCCATCACGGAGATGTGGTGGGACCAGTCTCATGACTCGAGTGCTGCAATGCCTGGCTATAAGCTCTATAGAAGGGACAGGCAGCATAGAAGGGGTGGTGGTGTGGCTCTCTATATTAGAGAGTCTTTAGAGGTTGTAGAACTCGAGGCTGGGAACGACAAGGTCGAGTCCCTTTGGGTTAGGATCGGCAGGGACAACAAGGCTAGTGTCCTGGTCGGGGTCTGCTATAGACCGCCGAACCAGGATGAGGAGACGGATGAGGAACTCTACAGGCAGCTGACACAAGTTGCAAAATCGTCAGCTCTTGTACTCGTGGGGGACTTCAACTTCCCTGACATATACTGGAAGCACAACACAGCCCAGAGAAAGCAGTCTAGGAGGTTTCTGGAGAGTGTGGAAGATAGCTTCCTGACGCAGCTGGTTAGTGAACCTACCAGGGGTGGTGCCCCGCTAGACCTTCTCTTCACAAACAGAGAAGGACTGGTGGAGGATGTGATTGTCGGGAGCTGTCTTGGGCAGAGTGACCACGCAATGGTGGAGTTCACTATTCTTGGCGAGGCCAGGAAGGGGACCAGTAAAACCGCTGTATTGGGCTTTCGGAGGGCTGACTTTGAGCTGCTCAGGACACTAGTTGGTGGAGTCCCTTGGGAGGCAGTTCTGAAGGGCAGAAGGGTCCAGGAAGGCTGGGCGCTCTTCAAGAAGGAAATCTTAATGGCGCAGGAACGGTCTGTCCCCAAGTGCCCAAAGATGAGCTGGAGGGGAAGAAGACCGGCCTGGCTCAACAGAGAATTGTGGCTTGATCTTAGGAGAAAAAAGAGGGTTTATAAGCTTTGGAAAAGTGGGCAGGCCACTAGGGAGGACTATAAGGATGTAGCGAGGCTGTGCAGGGACAAAATTAGGAAGGCTAAAGCTCATCTGGAGCTCAATCTGGCTACTGCCGTTAAAGACAACAAAAAACGTTTCTATAAATACATCAACACAAAAAGGAGGACTAAGGAGAATCTCCATCCTTTACTGGATGCGGGGGGAAACTTAGTTACAAGAGATGAGGAAAAGGCGGAGGTGCTCAATGCCTTCTTTGCCTCAGTCTTTAGCGGCAATACCGGTTGTTCTCTGGATACTCAGTACCCTGAGCTGGTGGAAGGGGATGGGGAGCAGGATGTGGCCCTCACTATCTATGAAGAACTGTTTGGTGACCTGCTACGGCACTTGGATGTGCACAAGTCGATGGGGCCGGATGGGATCCACCCAAGGGTACTGAGAGAACTGGCAGAGGAGCTGGCCAAGCCACTGTCCATCATTTATCAGCAGTCCTGGCTATCGGGGGAGGTCCCAGTTGACTGGCGGCTAGCAAATGTGACGCCCATCTACAAGAAGGGCCGGAGGGCAGACCCGGGAAACTATAGGCCTGTCAGTTTGACCTCAGTGCCAGGGAAGCTCATGGAGCAGATTCTCTTGAGAGTCATCAGGCAGCACTTGCAGGGCCAGCAGGCGATCAGGCCCAGTCAGCATGGGTTTATGAAAGGCAGATCCTGCTTGACGAACCTGATCTCCTTCTATGACAAAGTGACACGCTGGGTGGATGAGGGAAAGGCTGTGGATGTGGTCTACCTTGACTTCAGCAAGGCTTTTGACACCGTCTCCCACAGCATTCTCCTCAAGAAACTGGCTGCCCTAGGCTTGGACTGGCGCACGCTTCGTTGGGTTAGAAACTGGCTGGATAGCCGGGCCCAAAGAGTCGTGGTGAATGGAGTCAAGTCCAGTTGGAGGCCAGTCACTAGTGGCGTCCCCCAGGGCTCGGTGCTGGGGCCGGTCCTCTTTAATATCTTCATCGATGATCTGGATGAGGGCATTGAGTGCACCCTCAGTAAGTCTGCAGATGACACCAAGCTATGCGCATGTGTTGATCTGCTTGAGGGTAGGAAAGCTCTGCAGGAGGATCTGGATAGGCTGCACCGATGGGCTGAGGTCAACTGCATGAAGTTTAACAAGGCCAAGTGCCGGGTCCTGCACCTGGGGCGCAATAACCCCAAGCAGAGCTATAGGCTGGGAGAGGAATGGTTGGAGAGCTGCCAGGCAGAGAAGGACCTGGGAGTGATGGTGGATAGTCGGCTGACTATGAGCCAGCAGTGTGCTCAGGTGGCCAAGAAGGCCAACGGCATCCTGGCTTGTATCAGGAACAGTGTGACCAGCAGGGATAGGGAGGTGATCGTCCCCCTGTACTCGGCTCTGGTGAGGCCGCACCTCGAGTACTGTGTTTAGTTTTGGGCCCCTCGCTACAAGAAGGACATGGAGGTGCTCGAGCGGGTGCAGAGAAGGGTGACGAAGCTGGTGAGGGGCCTGGAGAACAAGTCCTACGAGGAGCGGCTGAGGGAGCTGGGCTTGTTCAGCCTGGAGAAGAGGAGGCTCAGGGGTGACCTTATCGCTCTTTTTAGGTACCTCAAGGGAGGCTGTAACGAGGTGGGGGTTGGTCTGTTCTCCCACATGCTTGGTGACAGGACGAGGGGGAATGGGCTTAAGTTGAGCCAGGGGAGTTTTAGGTTAGATGTTAGGAAGAACTTCTTTATGGAAAGGGTTGTGAGGCATTGGAACAGGCTGCCCAGGGAAGTGGTGGAGTCACCATCCCTGGAAGTCTTCAAAAGACGTTTAGATGTAGAGCTTAGGGATATGGTTTAGTGGGGACTGCTAGCGTTAGGTCAGAGGTTGGACTCGATGATCTTGAGGTCTCTTCCAACCTAGAAATTCTGTGATTCTGTGATTCTGTGAAAAAGCTAAGTGGAAAAAAAGAACTGTTTTTTTTTCTTTGTTTGTTTTGTTTTATTTTTGACACATAAATTCATATTTCAAGCTATTTTCCTTTTTCTTTTCTTTTCTTTTTCTTTTTTCTTTAAGAAAAATAACAATTTGAATGTAATTACACCACAGATATCCAGAAGAAATAGTAATAATAAAGAAAGGAAAATAAACTTTATTGTTGATTAGGAAAAAAACAAAAACAACCTCAGTACCCATTAAACTACTAAACATTTAACAACATACTGACTGGCTCAATGTCACATCACGGTGTCTGAAGACTAGGATTCTACTGCTTCAGAGTCACTCATTTGCAACAGCCAAGAAGAATTCTTATTCTCTTGAAATTCTTTATCTTAGTTGTGAAATCCTGCTCAGAGACAATATAAGAGGAAGAAAGAAGAAAAGACTGCCTCCATCCTAAGTCTGCCAAGCATTGCAGATATGATTTACTAGAAATTAGAGTTCTATTATAGCATTCTGAACTGCCAAAATGGTTCTTTTGCAACATGAATGGTGGTGGCCTGGTGTTTTATCTAAACAGCTACTTCAATAATGTAATAGAACAACTGAAAAATGAAAGCATATGACTTATCTATAAACACTTCCAAAACTAATTCATAAAAAAAGACTGCAGTCACCTTCACGTAACTACTGAGAGCACTGATTTGTCAAACTGTGCAACCTCCTCAGAAGAATGGATGTCTCTCTGAGGCTGCTGGTCAGCACAGTCCAGCTCATTCTCACTCAGGTTAATGCAAGATCCAAGTAAAATACATTTTATTCCTGAATACACAAAATCTGCACAGCATAGTATTTCTTAAGGAAGTCAGATACAATCACATAGTTTTCTTCTGAAAAATGGTTTTGTCAATAGGAAAGCTTCTGAATTTTAAGATATCCCCTATTTGTCCTTCATTTCAGGGTTTCAATCTGTTGGACAGGCCCTATACAAACCTCAAGTCTTATCTGGAGTTGCCTCCAGCTATAACACAGCTAAAAAATGTCTTTTTTTTTTTTTTTTTATAACTTTCTAGTAGTTATTTTTATATGAAAAAAAAAAAAAAAACAGAATTGTGTATTTCAGAAATAAAAGATTTATGGTAATAAACATGTGTTGGCACACAAGCTTCACAGTTTTATGCCATTATTGCATAAAGGCTTGGTTTAATACGGGTCACTTCTTTAGTTTTAAAAACACCATTTCAGTGATTAACGATGTATCTATGCACATAAATGTTCAACTTTGCTTCTACAGTGCATACAAGTAAAACCAATCCTTTACAGACCTTTTGCCCTTCAGCTGAATCTTCCAGCTTTAGAATTGATTTACATAATCCATTTCTTCCTAGTTAGGCGGATTCTTTCCTTGAAAATATTTAGGGAAAAAAAGTCAATGATGAATCATTGCATCTAAACCTTGTTTTCTGCCCAGGGAATTCAAACTTGACAGCAGTAGTGAAACTTTTGTGCTGAATCTTTGGCTGCCAACAGCTTCCAAACCCTTTAGAAAACATTATATTTTGTTCCTCACAACATTAAAATAAGTCACCCCCGAATTTGTTTCACTGTACAATATTGCACTTGACCTCTGGTGTCCTATTATACCCCACTTTTGTTTTTATTCTATTGAGTTTTACAGAGTGCCTTTTCCTGTTGCATTATTAGAACAGCTTAATGTTAAAATTCTTTTATAGTAGACTTGGGCTTTTATCCTTCCTGCTCATTAAAATGCACACATTCTTAATGCACACGTCTATATATGCAAGCAATCACACTTTTTTCATACTCTGGTTTTAATGGCTTAGGAAGCACCTGATGAAGTGGAGAAAACCTGTTTATTATGAGCAAATTTAGAATGCACATCAAATTGTATAGAACAGTAGGGCTTTTTTGTTTGTTTGTTTGTTTTTTTCCATTTGGCATGTCACTATGAATATCTACTTTAAAGAGCCCTAGAAGTGCGCCAAGGCTGTTAGTGCTAGTGTGTTCCACCTAACGACAAAACAGGGAAGGACAGAAAGAAATAAGGTTCAAATCCCACACAGACTGGAAGCAGTTGGAGCCACTTAACTTATTGGTATTTGTGCACACCTATTGTGATTTGGCCACATCAGTAAGCAACCACAGCTGTGGATTTCAATTAATACTAAAAATGTGTATATATGTCCAATAACAAACACCTAAGAAATTTACCTTCTGCTATTTACATAATTAAACTTTTTGTGGTTTAAAACATTAATCTAAAACCATTTTATAACATTAAAAAGTATGGAAGTGTGCATAGCAGCTGGGAAGAACTTGGGGATTATACAGCTTGCATGATTAAAAAGCTGTGAGAGTCAAACACTTCTGTTCTTTATTCCAAGTTCTGATAAGGAGAACAGTCAAGTGTGAGAAGAACAGAGGGTTCTGAGTAATATTTGAGAGAAACAGGCTTCCACTACACATACTGCTTTAAGCATCTGTGTATATGTTTTTCACTCTTATCTTCCTACATAGACCTTCATACATAACTGTGCCTTAACTGACATGCAAGGCATTCAAACAGTACTCTTTACTAAAAGACAAGTTCAACTGAAGAATTACTTTAGAGACTCCCAAAGATTAACATCATTTCAGGAGTTATACTACAGTCTGACTAATGTCCCTCACAAATTTTCTATCTTTTCAACAACAGATAATACCTCTTTCCCTGACACCACACAGGAATTATTTTCTTTCCCAGTATCACGTTTATTAAACTGAAGTTACATAAAACTTTCCACTCTCATGCTTCATTCTTAGGCTGCAGTCAGATACCTTTCCAGAATAATTGTAAGAACCTCAAGAATAAGGAGATGTTACAGAGCACAATGAACACCAAATATAAGTACATTATCCTCGGCATTTCTTTAATTCAGTGAGAAATCTTAACTAGAAGTACATAAAAATTATATACTGAATATTACTTGAAGACAGCACATGTAATAAGTACTATTTTTCACTAGCAGGAGATCACTAGTGAACAAAAATTTACAGCAGTTTTTCATTTCCCCGACAGGGAAGTAACTGAGGGGGAAAAAGACAGTGTTCAGAGAGAGGGAAAAATCACTCAGAGGAACACCTACAAAACAAGAACAAAGTTCAGGTTTGCTGCCTATCTCTACTTCATGCAACATAGCCATAACAATCTTTCTTTCTTACAAAGACTAAAATGTAGGAAAAGGGAGAACAATTCTGCTGGACTATTCCCACCAGTTTGCTCTCTGTACCAGACAAAATAAAAACAGGATCTGAATCACAAAAAGGGCATCCTAGGACTGGGGCTTTGCCCCAGTTCATACAGTAAGCTAATTGCTCAGTTTGTAACTATTCAAGTCCTAGGAAATCATTCATACTGATTCCAAATTACCAAGAACTGGCAGGGAGAAATATGGTTTTGACATTTTTTTTTTCCTCTGTACAAGAAAATAAAATAATGGACACTTTCATCAAGATATGGACTATATTTACTTCTCATCTATTAATACTAGCTGCAGTTTACAGTGAAAACAACTGTAATGATTCTGTGATTCTGTAATGAGAAGCTGCCTGGAAACTGAATGATGCATTGGCAATGGCAATCAGGTGAAGTCAAGGTTCTTACTACTTTGCTTTGTCCAAGTTAATATTGTTATTATAGTTTTTAAAGCAAATACCATAGGGGAAATGGAAGAAAAAGATGTGAAAGAATAGAATAAAAACAAAAGATGAATTAATTCAATAAATTAGTTATTGATAACTCACAATGATTACAGCAGCTGTTCTTTGCCTTAGAAGAATGTTACTTTTGTATTATTTGAAATTGTGAGTATGACCACTTTTTAAAGAAATATAAAATATTAAAATATTTTATATAAAATATTTGTATAAAATTTATATAAAATATTTAAAATATTTTTAAAGAAATAGAAAAGCATCTGTAAGCAGAACAATTGTGCATGAAACTATTATTATTATTTAAGTGCAGAGTTACTGTATATGCCCAGAGAAGCTGTGGATGCCCCATCCCTGGAGGTGTTCAAGATCAGGTTGGATGGGGCTTTGGGTAACCTGGACTGGTGGGAGGTGTCCCTGCAGGGGGTTGGATCGAGATGGTCTTTAAGGTCCCTTCCAATCCAAACCACTCTGTGGTTCTATGATTCTGCTAGATGGCATTGGCTAGTGTATGAAAACACCTTAGGTACACGACAGTTGTACTGTTAAGCCTTAAATCAGCTGGAGTAATATGAGTAGAGATAATACTAGACAATACTCTAACTGTCAAACTATCCTTGAGATGTTAGCTGATAAGTTTCAGTGAAAAAGGTTCTCCTGAAAATGCCAACTATATATGTATACTGTCCATCTCCACTGGATTAACAATACAACCTGTGATTTACCAGTGCACAGGACTTAGCTCTTTCCAGGGTGTGGGGTTGTGTTGTTGTTTGGTGAGCTTGGGGTTGTTGCTCTTTTATTCTTTTCTGATTAAATGCAGCACAAGAGAATTTTATTCTTTATCAATGTTTTTAAAGACATATGCATATTTAATGGCCTATAATTTTCCCCTCAAATATACAAGAAATTGTTTCTTATAAAAGTCTTCTGCTATTCATTTATCCAAGTCCCAAATAGCAAAATAACCCCTCGGTCAAAACTTGAATCAGTTATATAAAACAAAATAAAAAATTAAGAGCCATAGTCTTTCCAAATGAATGGATAACAAGAGCTGAACGGCTTCTGTCATGTGGTGAAAAATAAAAAATTCTATTATACCTTCAAAATTGCATATTACATACAAAGAATAATTTAAGTAACTTAATAATTTACAGCATAATAATGATTTGTAAAACTGAATTATTGATGAAAAATTCAATTCTTTAAGGGAATAATAAATGAGAACCTACTCTCCTGCATGGAGTAGTTTCACCTCATTTACAGAATTCATATCATACTCAAACCTCCTCCTTAGGATAGCAGTTACCCCAGCATCACTTCATAGGGGTTACTGCCTGCAAAACAACACTTACAACAGAATATATGATACACTATCCACGTTTTATTTATGAAATAACATTTTTCCTGCTCCCAACTGTTCGCATCCTTCCACTGTTATCACTGATGTTTCTTTTCTGGGTTTACTCTTTACACTTCAGTTCATGCATTAAGAAGGTTTTGTAATAGGCTTTCATGGCAAGGGTTTGGTAGCAGGGTGGCTGCAGGGGTGGCTTCTGTGAGCCACTGAGCGATGCTGGTTGGGCCTCTGGGAGAGCAGATTTAAGGGAGGTAAAATATATATATATAATAAATAATCCTGCTGCAACTCTAGCTCTACACTAACCTATGCTCAGAGTAAGCTCTCTGTCCCATCTCCAGCCTCAGAGCAGTATCAAAGTCCTGATCTGAACAATAACTTCTGTTGCATTGGGTTATTTACTTAAAACAGTCTTCTCCATGCTGGGCCTTATCTCCCTTTAGTAGTAATATTATCATCATCTCCAGCATCCAGTTTATGGAGTGCCTGAAAGCAGAACATGTTGGGAACTACAGGGAAAAGAAAGATAAACTTTGCAAGGAGTGAATACTCTAGGTACTGTTAAAAATAGCAAGAAAGTAAACATTAAGCACACCTAGGAGGGGTGCTATATTCTAGAAATCTAACTGCCTTTGTATGGTAAGCTGTTGCAAATCACCTTAATGCCTTCTCCCATCAATGTTGAGAACAATGGGCAACTGGCCCAATTTCTGGTAAATAGCCATAGTTTGGGTATCATTGTATCTGGATACCAACAACACTTGAGAGGCATTAGGAAGTAAAACAGCTACACCTTCCACGTTTGGAAATCTCTCAGTCTTTTTTGAGCCAATAGATCAATACAGAATTGTTTGAATACATGCCAGCAGCTTGTGCCCTTTTTAGATTTAACATCAAACTCCAATGTTTTTTAAGATAAATATTTGACACTTATGCAAAAATATAATCCCAGCTATAAACCTTACACCAGAATCATGCAAATTCATTATCACTTAACAGCTGAAAATAAATAAAAACATGAAATTCATGTAAGAACTGCTTTTATGTAAATTTAAACTGATGTTTCAAATGAAGGTAAATCTGTGCGTACCAAAAACAGAATGTTGCCAAAACCAGTGCAACGTCATAAACAGACATTATTTGCATAGTGTTAGCAATAATTAAATTTAGTATAAATTACGGTTAGAACATTATCAACACAAATGTTTTTTTCCTTATAAGCAATCATAATCAAATATTCTGTACTAAATGAACAGAATTATTCTGAGATTAAGAGCAATGTTGCAATTCAAAAGGGTGTTTTTGTGTTGTTGTAAAGAGAAAAACAACAAAGAAATGCCAATTTGTATTTCATACTTAATAGTCACATACAGTAACTTGAAATGTCCAATGTATTTTTTAATCTAAATATTTTAACACCCTCCCCAATTGTAAAGTAGCCAAAAAATAAATAAATTCTGGATCTAATTGGCTCTATCATTAGGTTTATCTTAAGCAACTCAGTCCACGGGTAGCCAAATATTAACTCTTACGAGAGGTATACACACACACACCAACATCACAGTGAATCACATTATTCACTTTTTAAGTTCTCCACTTTTCAGACTCTCTCTTCTAAAATTATAGTCTTAAGGGGAATATGTTGCTGATTCTATACTATACTGTAAAATGACACTTACCTCTGAAATAAATGCTTTTTTGTTGGAAAAACAACCAAAAAAAAAAACAACCAAGGGGACATGCAAATCAATTTTGTAAAGATGTGATTAATTAAAAATAGTGCCTGCTTCTCAGTTATCAGTGAGCTCATCATCAGGAGTCTCATGTACTCTAATATCTTACAGGGCTGGACAATCTGCTGTATTAATTTTAATGGGTCTAGTGGACCTAGTCCTAAAATACAGATTACCAAAAGATCACACAAACATACATCATTTTCCTTTTAGCATCCATCCCCTACCTAACCATTTGTTCACCTTAAGCAGGGTTTGGAATAACTCTAAATGCAATAACTCTTGGCTAAATTCCCTGCTTCTCCCTAACATACCTGAAGCCTGGGTATACCACTGGTATGGCACCAGCACACCCCTTCCTCTAGCCACGACAAGTGCGTAGGGGCACTACAGTCCACACATGTGCCTCCTCCAGACCATGGCACTAAATTTATAAACACTCAAGGCAGAAGAGACATGACAAAGCACAAGAAGCAGCACTGCATTCTGCCAAATAAATATGTAAATTTTGCATCCCCCATCCAAATTCGATTTAACTTGGCCCCAAGACACTGAATATATTTTTTGTTAGTTCTTCCCTTTAGTATTTTCTCTGGACTAACAGACCACTAGTCTTCTTTAGAAAAATGTATTATTTAAAATTTTAAATCTGTAAGAAACCTGCGGCACACACTGGCATTCTGAATATTTATGATCTTTCACCATATGGCTACTACTATTAGTGACCTTTAATCCACTCTCTACCATGACTCAAGCAAATGAATTAAAGGCAGTTAAGCATATGAATTAAGTAAGGTTTAATGAATAAATAGGGATTTGATCTTTTTTGTTTGTTTTTTAGCCCATCTTGCAAACTGATACAATGGTATGAGCTGTGGGGAGATTGCTATGAGCAATTTAACAGCTAGAACACAACAGTATCTATCCCTGCACTTGTTAACAGCTGCAATTATTCTTGGATTCAACACCTACAACAAAACTATTAAGATGGTAAAATGCAACCTTACAACAAAACTATTAAGATGGTAAAATGCAATCTTAATGGTAAAATGCTTTCAGAATACCACCACTTTATAGTACAGAACATTTTTTCTTCTTATCATTTGCCATCAAAGGATTTGAGGATAAATAATAATTTTATGAATTTTTCAAAAAATATGTTTTTTTTTTTCAGAGAAACAAGGCATTTGCAAGAGCAAAACCCAACAAAACACAGTACCAAAGAAAAACATACAAAAAGTGGTTTTCTTTAATATAGAAAGAATCAGAAATCAAAATGTAACTACTATGCTGCTTGAAGAACTTAGCCTGTTGTTCTGCATTTGAAAAAAAAAAAAAAAACAGACTTTAAAGAAAAAATGTTAAAAAATTCATGATTTTGTCAGCTAAAACAGAATCAACCCATAAAACCAAAACAAAACAGCTCCACTCAACACAGCTTTCTCCTGAAGTTGAAAACAATTTTTTAACTGTAATTTGTAACTAGCTTCCAGATAATAAATATTTTCTATTAAACTTTTTCACTGAAAGCAATTAGTTGTGATGCTGGAAGCAACTATAAAAAGCATCAGAAGAAGCTTCTGCTGTTTTATGATATAAATTGACACTAGTGAGCCCAAACACTAGTAGAGTGAGCCTGTTTCATCTCAATCGCCTGAAAGATAAAGTTTACCGTATTATTGAATGGTCCTCACATAATCAATCTGTAAATCAAAAGCTGTTCTAGCAACATTACTGAACTGCCATATTACTGAGATTTAAAAGATGTGTTATTTGTAAAAATTAGTTGTGTAGTTGAGAGCTAAAAAGCACAGTTTGAAATTTCTAGTGTAATTTTGGGAAAAGGTTAAATGATCCTTCATTTTTAGTGGCAGCAATCAATGTCAAGCTTTAGTACTTGAGTACTTTAGTACAAGCTGATAGGACTTTTTTTTTTTTCCAAATATAGTCTAATGTTGAAAACAAACCAGCTTAATCCTATTTCCAGGGAAAACTTGGAAAAACTGGACTCTCTCTAATTCACGAATTTTTCATAGTATCAGCTGACACAATGAATTTCGCCTTTATAATGCGGCCAGTTTCACCAGGCCATTTATCCACTTAAAAAGTAAAATGTGTACAGAAGGTCTGCAAACTTTCTTCTACTTCCAATAAAAAAGTTACTTTAGTGAATAAGCAGATAAACAATTCTAATAAAATAAGAGGACAAAAAAGCTGATCTGGACAACCTACAGGCACCTTCATTAAGTGAGAATAATCCTGATGAATTTCAGATAAAATTCCCTTAGTGCGCTGTTACCAAAAAAAAATAAAAATAAAAATAAAAGCCAAATTTTAGTACTCCACGCAGTATAGAGTATAAAAATAATGATAACTTAGCAGTACTACGACTCATACTTACTAAACAATTTACCTTTATTTTCAAGGCTCAACAGTGATAAAACATGAAACTATTTCAACAATTAAACTTCTAATCTTTTAATAATTTATTTCCTGCTTCTAGAAACATCACACGGAGAATTGCAAAAATCACCTGATGATTAGGTATTTTTAGGGAAAACCAAAACTAAAACTACACTACGAAAAACAAAGGTGAACAATATTCTGCTGGGTAAGTGCCACAACACATAGCAAGCACCATCCTCTCACTTGCTCTGCTTCTGGCATCCACCTAGAATGGCTACTACCTGAAATATTTCTGATTTAGCATTACCACAATAGACATTTCAAACGTGTTGTTTTGAAGCAGCTGTAAATATGTTTTAAGAATAGTATCTCCTTCTAAACAAAACAGTTTACTAAAATATTTTCCATGTATAATCATTATGTTTTTGTTTAGTTTTAGACCACCTGCCACATCAAAAGAGGGTTTACAAGATTAAAAGTAGCCTCCTCTCACTCTGTGTCTTATTTTTGTCATTTTGCATACTTGTGACTCTCTCCCTCTCCTACAAGAAGGCATAAAGAGGTAGACAACACAGTGTTTCTTGGTTTAATGAGTTTTTAATATCCTAAGAAGCAGTGTCAACTATTATGTGAAGAAAACAGTCCCTCTCTCCCCTTCCATCCCACCTTCCCTTCTCCTGGAAGAGGTAAGGCTGCCAAGCATCACCCTCGGTTCCCAGTCCCATGATGCAGGTTACGTTAGCTGACTGCATAAGCCCAGCTTGTCCCTTTGGTCTGAGCGGGGCCTTTCTTCGCATAGTATAATGAGAACCTCAAAACTAGCAGATTAGAGAGATGAATCTTACTGGAACATATTTGAGTAATTCATACTAGATCTCAAGAGTTTTTTTTCCAGCTTCCTGAAAGTTATAATTCACTGCTTTGGTTATACTCAATGCAAAAGCTTTACCTGCAGTGCATGCTGCAGGCCCAATTCTCACTCATTCATGTAAACTTTACAGATTTTAGTTAAATGCATGCCATTTAAATAGATGTTTATATTTTACAAAGGCATATTTCTAATTATTTTCATTTCATAGGGAAAGGCACCTTTCCTTTTTTGCCTGGTCAAATTGTTTGTCTTTGACTTTTGGTTGAGGAATCTCTTGAAGAGGAAGCAAGACACAGAAATATCCAAGCGTTTCCCAACCCCACACCAGAAGCTTCTTCCCTTCATAGCTTCTGTAGGCCTCTCATATTGCTATGTATTACTATGGGCCTCTTAGCACATAGCAAGCTTTGAAACTTAACGATGAAGTCATGGATTACCTTCCATGGATTACATCTTTTTCTTTTAATTATTATTATTTAGCAACTACTACAACATAAAGCAGAACTATCAAGTTCCATATTCAATCACAGAATCATCTAGGTTGGAAAAGACCTCAAGATCATTGAGTCCAACCTCTGACCTAACACTAACAGTCCCCACTAAACCATATCCCTAAGCTTTACATCTAAATGTCTTTTAAAGACCTCCAGGGATGGTGACTCCACCACTTCCCTAGTCAGCCTATTCCAATAATCCTTTCAGTAAAGAAGTTCTTCCTAATATCCAACCAAAACCTCCCCTGGTGCAACTTTAGCCCATTCCCCCTCATCCTGTCACCAGGCACATGGGAGAACAGACCAACCCCCACCTCGCTACAGCCTCCTTTAAGGGACTTGTAGAGTGCAATAAGGTTGCCCCTGAGCTTCCTCTTCTCCCAGCTGAACAATCCCAGCTCCCTCAGTTGCTCTTCATAAGACTTGTTCTCCAGACCCCTCACCAGCTTCATTGCCCTTCTCTGGACTTGCTCAAGCACCTCGATGTGAGGATCACACTTTTCTTACTCTAGGCACCAAATAAGTCAAACAAGGGCACTAGAAACATGACCAAGTTCATTCAGAGCCCAAGCCGACCCACTGGGTTAGCAATCTCTCTCAGTTCTTAGCATGCACACATCAGTATGGACAAGGAAACAAGTTTGATATGAAGTCTCACAGCCTTAAGCAAAAACATTTTTTAGAACTTTCAGTTTTAAATATTCACATTCTTCAAACAAGCTTCTATGCATAGTTCCCTGTTTTTATACTAGCAAATAAACCATTTAAAAAATATCAAATCAGAAACGAAAGAAAGATTTTATGCTCTGCTTTGACACACACTAGTTGATCTTCTTCCTGACACCTGAAATAGGACTTCTGACATCATCTCAAGGGAGTTTTTTATGCTCTTCGTGTTATCTTCATAATTTTCTGAAATTCCATTAAATCTATATTTTCTGTATGAGAAATGGTGCTTTGATATGCAGAAAATATGTTTTCATGTTAGCTTAGTATTTTGGATTAGAATGATTCTATTTGTTTCATTGACCTTTGTAATTATTTTACAAATCTGATTCCAATTTATCTAATGCTCAGCATGTGCATATAATGCTTATACAATTTTAAAAAGATATTTCTTTCACAGGAAAATTGGGGGATGGCACAAGGGAGCCTGTGTTTTTTGTTTATTCTATATATCCTTAGTTAACTTACTTGGATTAGGGAACAAAAAACAACAACACAGTATTCCAGATGTATAGAGTGAGGTTGAGTTGATGTATTTGTGGATAGTCTTATTGTAGCCATTAACCTTGAGAAAAGATTATGTCATTTTGTAATGTTAAACCAAAAGCTTCCAGCCCTGCAGTAGACAAAAAGGTTCTCTTAATGCTTCAAAAAGCATTCTCTAAATTTATTACTTTCACGTTTCATCCCTTTTGCTTTTCCATTTGAAATGGAAAAACAATCATATGTAGTATGTAATTACATAATTTATTTGCCATGCTTCTAATAGACACTTATGTTCCTGCAGTTCTCTGCTTAAAAAAAAAGCTATACGCTCTTCCTATACAGTCCTCCATTCCCAAGCAGACCCCTCTGCAATTCAGGACATACTCAGGAAAATTCCACTCTGTCCAAGTACCCCAAATCTCAGTAGCCCAGAGCTGCCATGGAAACCAATATTTATAATCACTTTTACTGTATTTTTCCCCTCATGGAGTAACCACATAACTATGTTAGTCACTGTGTAGTCTTTGATCACAGGCTAACAGAAACTACATATTTTGCAAAGAAAGTGCATCAAAAAGCACCAGCGTGCTATTTCCTCTAGCTCTTTGATCATTTTGATAGACTTCAGAATCAGAAAGTAAGTGCCTGGAAAAAGTCATTAGCAACTCCAAACACACTTAACTAACTTCATTAGTTGAATAATGATTGTTTAATGAAATACATTAGAAACATTAACAACAATGAACAAGAAAGAAAAATTCAAAATAAACAACATTTTCAAAACTTGGAAAACCAAACACAAAGTCAGCTTTGCTTGTGTGTTTTTTTTGTTTGATTTTTTGTTTTGTTTTGTTTGGTTGGTTGTTGCTGTTGTTTTGTGTTGATTCAGACCAAAATTTAACAGCTTTATCCTCTAAGGATACTTCAATGCACTTTCCCCGTTCCAGGTAAAAATTAGTAAATAAAGCATATTTCTGCACAGGAAGGATGAGAGGAAGGCAGCGTATGTAATTCACCTCCACTTTACCAAGGATTTCACCACTGTTACTAACAATATTCCTATTCCCAACTAGGATGTTGCAGTTTGGGCAAACACAAACTGAACATTCACTAGCAAGTGTATAACAGCTGTAAGATATTTGGATCTACCTGCTTTTTACATATATAAGGCAGTGTGTTTTCAATGTGTGCATTTTCAATCTGCGCATTTTCAATCTGCCCAAATAGAAAATGGGGGGCATGGGTTGCTGTGAGTCATTTAACAAAAAAAATATAAATAAAAGTGGGGCATGCCGTCAATTTAGTCATTTAGCTATCAGGCCAAGAGTAGAACATGGCCATGCTGTGTAGGAAACCTCACAATGACAAAGGAGCGTGAATGCACACAGCATAGCTCAAAGACTTAATAAGATGACATTATTAGATCATGTGGTTTTTGTTTTCTTTCCTTCCTTTCAAAGTGAACTCATTGTTCAGAAACGTTCACTGATTTCTGGCAGTTAACAGACTAGGAGGGCCATAAAAGTAAATTAAAAAATGGCAGATCATCTGGAGATAAAAGTGTAAAGCAGAATGTGTTATGAAGTTAACACATTCTGAAGTTATGAAGTTAAGAAAATATGAAGTTAATTTTATATTCAGGGTGGTAGTGAGTCCATTAGAAAAATAAGAAAAAAAAACAACAAAAAAAAACAAACCAATACTAACATTTGGGAGTATGGGAGGAAATACTGTATGATAGAGCTGATCATGAGAAAACAGAAACAAATCTAAACCAATGCTTTTATGAATTAACTCAGAACAGAAATAATTCAGTGAGCCACAAAGAGTGTATTTTCATGAAGCTGAAGAACAAGTTGTACAGTCTGTGTGTAATCAAGGAGGAAACAGAAAACCAGTCAGCTGGGAAATCATTAGAGAGCTCAAGTAATAGGATGAGCACAAAACATTTCATAGAAAAAATGTGAATAAGAATGTACATCACAGAAGAAATGGGCTTTGATACCATATTCCTTTTGACCTCACTGAAACGCTTATTGCATTTAAGCTGCATGTGATCAGAGTATGCAATGATCACAATTCTCAGGCAAATACCTACCACAGACAAGACACCAATTTACTTTGATAAACCACTCAACTAAAGCCATGGAAGAAACAGTTGCAAAATCTATCAGAAAATCTTTGGAATGGAGCAAAATGTGCTTCAAAAACATTGGCATAGAAGAATGCCAAAAGAATAGAAGCCTACTGCAATAATTATCAGATGTCAAAATCAAGGATGGCTGTCTACTTCCTTACTTTTGGCTGAGCATCTTTTGGTACAATAGCTACCAGAGAAACAACCTGAAAAAACATACTTTAGTATGAATTTACATTTCCATTCACATGGACTAAGTCAACCAATTTTCACCCACACTAATACCTGCCCCTCGATCATGAATGAAGTGCATTCTTCGTAGTCACCTGCGCAGATTATTCTCTCTATCTCAGAAATTACAGGATTGGGTTTCAGACACTTCACTCCAGACAAAGATGAGTTTGTGGAATGAAAGGGGGTGAGGGAGTTAGAAAAATAAGTGGAAAGAACAAGGGGAAGGATGGTGAAATAAGGTTATGCTACCTTGCAGACATATATTTTATGAAAAAGGGATAGGTAGGATGGATGGATTTACTTCTTCCAGCATGGTAGTAAATAAAATAATCTGATGTGAGGCTTTATTTTATTTTCTTTGGTTTTGCTGGTGGTGGAGTTTTTTGGCACAATATACTGGTTTGAGTGAAATTTTCACTATGACTAATGAAATTAAAAAAAAAAAAGCAGGAGGTATAACACAGCAGCCACTCATCACATAGCCAGTATATTCACATAGCTGACAGAAGCAGTGCTTTATGTCTCTAGTTAAAATTAGAAGAGGAAAGGCTATCTGATCCCAATAGGTAATTGTAAGCCAGCAGTCTCAGTCATCTCACACTTTTATGTTTCCTCCCTGGAAACATGACGAGTTGAATCATTCTGGTTATTTGCAAAATATCTCAAAATCCACAAAGTTTTTAAGATGGAAGAAACGTTTTCCATCTTGATACATTCCTGTTGATCAAGAACACCTCAGAGTGAAGTATGCCTAAGAGATGCAAATGGAACTTAGAAAGTAAAGCCCTGGCTTAATGACCACCTCCCTTTGCTGTCGTGTCAACTGATATTCACTACATCTTTCCTAGAGAGTTACCAATCACAAACAAATCTGAAAAAGAAAAACAAAGAAAGAACAAAAAACAAAAACAAAACAAACAAACAAAAAAGCAGTTGTGAACCAAATATCACCTTAATTGATAGCCATTGATTTCTAGCTAGGAGCTTAGAGTAGTGTAAATGATAGCAGCATTTAATTTTATTTTCCAGAGTAACAGCAGACTGAGAGCATTGTAATACAATCCTGGAATATTCTACAGTATCTTTTTTTTTTTTTTCTCCATACAAAACACTTCATCTTCCCTGCCATACTTAATATGTAGGGTGTTCCAAATATGAAACCTTTCCCAGTCATCACTAGAAACCCTGGCCTCTCTGCTTTTTTAGTCATAAATAATGAGCCAGTTGCATGATTAATACAGGAAGACGACTTTGTACAAGCTGCATAGTTTAATTGAAGCATAAATCATGCAGCTGGTTATAACTTAGAACTACTATAATAATAAATGATTATATTTTCTCTACTTGCTTTGCATGCTTAATATAAAACTAAATTAATGCTCATCTGGTAGCCACTACATACCAGTGGTTGTAATCTGCTGCCAAGAAGCTATTAATCTAGCTGGCTGCCAGGTGGTTTAGCAAGTTGAAGTACTTATGCTTTTTAGAAATAATTATTAGTGAAAAGCCACAAAGAATCCCCTGTTCTGTGAATAATTTCAAGTCTGTGGTTAATTCTAAACACAAAGGTAGTCTAAGCATTTCAGCAAAGGATCTGGGCACACAATTCAATTCCTCCTTCCATATGCTCAGAACTTAATTGTATTTTAATGATTTGGCAGTTCACCAGGACAACAAATCAGTTATTTGGATAGATTTTGACAAGCAAGTTTTGGAATCAGCTATTTCAGTTTACTATCTTGATCCAGCAACTACGACAAGGACAGTACATTTCAAAATGGGCTCTACTCTCTAAGACACATTCAGTGTTTTTTTTCAATTATGAAAAATCTTACCTCATTGTACATTCTGGGAACTACTGAAGGAGGAAGGTTCCTGAAGTCTATCTGTAATTTGAACCTCCAAATCAGTGCCTAGTCATTTTGAAACTTCTCTTCTAAATGCAGCCATCACATACAGAGAAGAAATGTCTATCTTTATAGAATGGGACCAGTTTGCTTTCTGCCACAGAAAAGCCAATCCATTTTGAACAAAGCCAGGTTTTTTGATAACCCTGTTCTGCAGTTGATAATGACAGTAATACCACAACATAATACTGTGAGACACTTTGGTCTGTGCTGTGTTCTGGTAGCATTACACTTCAGATGAAACTCGAAGAAAGTAAACCAGGTTGTTCCATATCCATTTCAATTTAAACTACATCATATCTTCATAAAGCTAAATCCAAAGATAAAGTTAGTTAAACCAAAATCAATAGCTAAATACGATCCCAATGTTTCAAGATAAAAATGAGTCCCAGATCTGAAAGTGTTGTTTCCTGATTATTCTTAGCAAAGCCTGACCAAGCACGAAGAACCTCAGCAGCTTTCACCAGTGTGAACATTAGTATCTTGGCTCACTTTTTTAAAAGTTACGTTCAACCAAACTACAGACTTTTTCAGAGCAGATCAGTACAAAGTTACTGAAGAAACACATACTTGTCACCTGTGCTAATGAAAAGAATAAAAGGGGATTTTATTTTGTTTTATGTAACTTTTAAATCCACATATATTCAAGAGGACAATACCACAGGATTTCTGTTAACATACAAATTATTGCACCATAAAACACCGCAGGAAAGCAACTAGCTGCAGACAAATCATGTATGCAAAAGAGCCTGTGGCAGAATGATACTAAAATTGCCCTTGCAAAAGCTTTAACACTGAACTTTTATCTAAGAATTGTGTTCACATGTCTCACAGCAAATGTTTTTTCTCCAAAGCCTTTCAAATTTTCACGTACACTTAATACTGATTGTTGACTAATACCAGCTTATCTGTCTGTCCATAAAATTCCTGCAGTCTTTTTTTTTTTTATCCTTCCAAGTAACAGAAGTGACCATAGACTGGGAATATCCAAGACTTTTGGTAGAATTCCTTAAAGCCATTAACTGCACTGACTGCAGTTTTTCCTCCTGCAAGGAGGAAAACGAAAGAAAAAGAAGGAAAACAAAGAGGAGAATGAAACAATGATACGGATCTGTGCTAGTTACCACACTCAGTGGAATTAAAGAAGGATGTGAAATTCTACTGATAGAGCAGCACAAGAAGCAGTCCTAGATCATACTAACACAAAGAAGCACACACTACATTATTTTTGAGGAATTGCTGTGATGGTGACCTTTGTTAAGATTCAAGTTAGGCTAAACTCCAAAGGTTAAGTAAGACCAATTCACACTGACATATCAGGAGTTATTAATTGCATCATCTGACCACATCATCTGACATCTATCTTTATCAGCTTGGCAATACTTTGTATCATTTTTATTCAGTTCCTTCCTGCCCAGTGCCAAGAGAAATAAACTGATGGAGAGTGGGTGGCACCTCCTACTTCTCAGCGTTTTGATGGAGGCATGTTAGACCAGACTTGTGCTCCTTCAGAGAGAACAGCTGTCTGTTTCAAGAAGCAGGAGGAAATGTTGGGAGTTCACCTCAGGATGACACTCAAGAATATCACTGTTTAACTAAACTGAGGTGTCAAACAAAGCACTGTATATACCTCTCCTTTCAAAGAAGAGGATCTCCAGAAATGTTAAAAACCCTGAATATATCCACTTCTTCATACCAATCTTATTAAGCTGGAGAAAGGACTTTCCTTCCAACATTTTTAGCATAAAATCTAAGCTGCCTATTGAGATCTCAGACTTCTGTCTCAGGGGTAAGATCCTCTGGCTCAGGGGTAAGATCCTCTATAACCATCTCCTTCACAGGACATGAACACTAAGGTTCATCCATCAAGTAACTGCCCAGAAGTGTCTGAGCTCTCACCCAAGATGTTAATTTTGAGTTTGAGAGGAAAAGATAGTAAGGGAAAGGCACTGTAATCCATAAAGAAGGCTTATTATTACTTCCTGAAAGGTCTACTCATTACATTTGTGAATGTTTCAGCTTATTTGTCATTACATGATTATCTTCAGATGTTTTTCCTAAGTCTCTTTGATTTGAGTGTGTTCACCTGACAAAATGTACAAATCTACCAATAACAAAATGTTCATATATGTATATTTTCCTTATATAAAAGTACTATCGAGTAAAAGAACAACCTAATTTGAGCTTACTTTTTCAGACCCACTTTAAAACAACTTGTTTTTCCAGACACTCCTATGTCTAAACTACCTTTTCACAAGGCATCTTTAGGTGAATTGTAAGGAATATATTCCAATGCAACTGTTTTTTTTTGTTGTTGTTGTTTGTTTGTTTTACTTAGGTAAAACAAAACAACAGTCACATGAAAATGCTAAAATTAAATAAGAGTCAAACACTGAGCAAATAGCACCCTACCTACAGGTCAAGAACATCTATTAACTGGTAACTCAAACATTGGGTAGAACTAAAATTATTCTGTTAATGTCACATCCTGCAGATATCAAGAACACCATATTGCCTAAAATTCACTTTTTTTCCAAGGTTTTTTTTTTTTTTTTTTTTTCTTTTTTTTACAGTATGGAAGATGTAAAGGAATGTTTTAAGAGTGGACAGCTGCACTAATAGAAAGACTATAGACTGTTTATTCTCGCTGACATTTCATCCTTCATCAGCATCAATCACAAAGAACCTGCCCATCTTTTCAATAGCCTAGTGTCTATTATCTGATCAATCTCTTCATGTACTACAGATGGTAAGACTACTCTGAACTACTGACCAAGTTTACAAGCTGTACCTTATCTGAGCAATTCTCTTACAAAATCATTCAACTCAATTTTATTATTTTCTATTTCCAGGGCAGAACATTTACTCTAAGTTGCTCCATAATTCTTTAACTCAAATAGTACAAACGAACTCCAGGAGCACTTCATATGACACTATGACCTACCAGTGTATTAAGCAGAACCAAGACGAGTTCAGCACAGCTTGTACTATATTCTCATCCTCACAGCAATGTGAAACACACATTAATTATGGTATGTGGCACAAGTTTTATTGATTGTCTAATCACTTAGCACTGTAAAACTCTGTCAAATTTATGTTAACAAATTATCTTTAAAAAGGTCAATCTCATACAGCAAATTAGGTGATTAGGTGATTTTCCTCATAAGTGGCACTACTTAACCAAATTCACTTGGATAGATATATATTTACAGTCTCCTGTATTAGGCAACTAAGTGGTCTAATTTTCACTGAGAGTGCCTGCAAGTGCCTGCAAGTTCTGCAATGAGACTGCTTCTTCATGCAGTTAAACTTGGGCCTGAATACTGACTTTTGGAGTGTCACTTTGGAACATCTTGTTATATCTGCGGCAGTTTGGTGGGCTCCCTAAAACCCACGTAGCTCATTGGCTACGGTGAGAAGAAAGGGAATTTAGAAATAGACTACTGCCATTATATATTTCAAAGTTTAACAGTACTCTTGGATCTGTTTTTCACAACACCAGCATTAGAAATGAGTTCGTAAAATCTAACAGATGTATAACAAAAGACAAAAAGGTACAGGCCATGTAAGAGTGAATGGTCTTCCCAGCTGCCACGCAAATAAAAGGGGAGCCAAAAGTTCTCAACATGTATTTTCAAGATCTTGTAGGAGAGATTCTGAACTCTCCTGGTCTTCTGGACTGCTAAATTCATCTGTTCCACATTTATTCTTATACAGAACATTTGTTTACACAATACTTTTATTTTCCTTATATCTTAGCTTACCTCATGGTACAACATACCAACACTGGCTGGCAGACCATTCTAGGCAGGGGGAAGGGACGGAAAGAAAAGGAAAAAAGGGTTTAAATTATACTAAAGAGAAAGACAAATCAATGATATAGGTCAATACAGTTAAAAAAAAAAAAAAAGATTTCACTTTCTTACAAAAATCTATTTATGTTCCTCTGGAGCATCTTATATACAATAATGCTGATTAACTAAAGCTATGGAGCTATGACAGGACATTTTTCAATAACAAATTTCCACTAGAGAATTAAAACTGGATTCACTGTTACAATATATATTATAAAAGGTCTTATACAATTCTGTGAGCATATTAAGCAAAATAAAAGTCAGGATTATCATAGTAACTCTACAGCTGGCAAATACAATTGTTAAAAATGAAAAAAAAAAATCAATACTATATCAGGAGCACTATCATTTCAAATGGGTTGCTGCCTTTAGTTTCAGAGAGATGGCTATAACCAAAAACCAAACACCTTTATCTTCTGACAAATGCCGGTTAAAGTATGTTGAATATAAAGCGAATGTACCATATCCTGGCAGAGTTTGATAACCAAATTAACAGCATATGAAACCATCTTTCCGCTGTGCATTTAGAGAGCATTCAGAGAACAATTTACTTTTCCAGGAAAAATGCTTCATTGTAAACCAAAATTTTTGTGGAGAACCAGATGAAATAGAAAATTCCTTTGCTATGGAACTGTAAATTGTTTGTTTCTTAAATTTTATCAAGGGATCTAAATTTACCTGTAGGGATGGTTTTTTTTCCTTGTTTTTGCAATAAAGCTATAGAAAACAATAGGTGCTGATGCAAGAAAAATAACATAATAATTGCAGTAACATTGCAAGACTGGCAAGGATATATTTTCTGCACATTTTCATGGTGTCAGTAACTTAAATTAGTATACAAAAGTGTGTTTGTTTTGGAAAACAAACAAAGAATGAGAAAAATTTGTAGAACAACTCTACAGCAAACAAACGTGCATTTCTTACAGTAAAGATGAGGTTAACTTGGTTTAACTTGGTTGGTCATAATGGCTCTCAAAGAATATTAAAAATAAGCTTTATTAAACATAGCAACTTTTAACAGAAAGCCATATAAAGAAAGCAACCAGGAAAGTTAATATATACGGAACTGGAAAAAAAAAATCAAAATTTGTAAAAGTCTCGAACTTTGACACTCGAAACTTTTGCAACTCAGACTCATAGAAGACCATTTACCATCATGGTCAAAACAAATGCAACATAGGGAAAATTAGTTTAGTCTATTGACAAATAAAAATAGAACAGGATGGTGAGAAACAAAGACAAAAGCTAAAACACTTTTCCTCTACCAACACCCATTTTTCCAAGGCTCAACTTAATTTCTTCATTTCTGACTCCTCTACCTTGTCCCTTACAGGTAGTGCAGGAGGATCTCCAGAATGGTGGAGGCTGGAAGGGCCCTCTGGCCAACCATCCTGTCCAACCCTCCTCCTCAGGCAGGGACACCTAGAGCCAGTTGCCCAGGACCATGCCCAGGTGTCTTCTGAATATTTCCAAGGAAGGAGAATCCACCGCCTCTCTGGGCAACCAGTGCCAGTGTTAGTTCACTCACAGTGAAGAAGTGCTTCCTGATGTTCAGAAGAAACCTCTTCTGTTCCAGTTTGTGCCCATCACCTCTTCTTCTTTTGAGTACCACTTTTAAAAAGCCTGGCTCCATCCTCTTTACAGCCTCCCCTCAGGTATTTATACACGTTGATTAGATTATCCCTGAACCTTCCCCTTTCCCAGATGAAGAGCTCTAGCTCTCTCAGCGTCTCCTCATAGAAGAGAAGCCCCAGTCCCTCCATCAACTTTGTGGTCTTTGGCTGGACCCCCCCTAGTATGTCCATGTCTCTCTCATACTAGGGAGCCCAGAACTGGACCCAGTGCTCCAAGTGTAGCCTCACCAGTGCTGAGGGGAAAGATCATCTCCCTTGACCTGCTAGCAACACTACTCCTGGTGCATCCCAATTTTCTGTCAGCCTGCTTTGCTGCAAGGACACATCTCTAGCTCACATTCAACTTGGTGTCCACCAGAACCTCCAGGTCCTTTTCTGTAACCTCTTTTTCAGCTGGGCATAATGGGGAAGGAGAATTGCAGTCAGCATGCTGTACCTGCCTCCTCACACTTTCCGCTGCTCCACAGTGGGTCCTTCCCACACATAATTAATGGCAATTTACATATCACCTAAGTTCTCAAAATAGAACTTGTACTGTGATACAATCCTGTTACTGTTAAACAGTAAGATATAAATCATCTTTCTGTGGAGTTGCCCAACCTTAGTTATTTTGGTTACAGAAAGTAAGGCATTTCTGTATCAGCTGCTTCCTCATAAAGTAATAGGAAGAAGTCTGAATCACCTCAGCAGTATCCACAGTCAGTGACACAGTATCAAGGACATCCTATGCATCTGATGGAGCATGTAGCAAATGTGTAACTTATAAAGGTAGTGAAATTAAGTTACTGTATTTTTGGTACTAAAGTAAGGCAAACATCTTACCGGTTTCAACTGGTATTAAATCATTCAATCGCAGGATTTCTTTGTGCAACTGATGCTAAACAAACACTACATTAAAATTACTCTGAAACAACAAGATAGTACCCACAAATGTAGTCTGGAGCATTTAATTGCAAGGTTATTTCTTTTTTACTATCATCTAATTTCGTCCTTTCATTTTGAATTAGTATTTTTAAATAATGCTAATTCAGCTCTTATACATTACCATCTTGGGTAATCCAGAAAAATAAACCACAGGTTATAGGTTCAGCATTAGAAGTGCACTAATGAAAAATAGAAACCTAAAGCTTAACCTTCAGGTTTCTATCAAGCTACATGGATGAAGGCATATGTGCTTAATGGAGCATCTTATCCAGAATAGGGACAGCAGAATCACTGGGGCATGAAGCCACAATCTACAGGGAGTTAATCACAATCATTAATCACTGCATCACATTCTTTTTGTTGTTGCTGTTGTTGTTCTTTCAAGGGTTGGAGTGCTGACAAAAATAGACTTCATTTTTTTTACTGTACAAATTAAGTTCAAATCGGCATTACACCTTGCTGGTGAGCTGGAAAGAAAAGTTAAGGAGATGGCTTGGTCTAAAGACTGATTGTCTCAAGAACCCAGACATTTCACAAGGCCTCAGCTCAAGGTTACTGGTTCACAACCAGATTAGACAAGCCAAAAACCAAATAGTACTTCTGAAGTAAGACTGATGATGAATGTCCAGGTCATAACAGATGTCCTACTCAACAAACATTGACTATACCTTCCTAGATATTTTGACAACAAGGAGCAGAAGAAAAGGAAGAAGAAAGATGGAGTACACCACATTCTTATTGACAGGGATGAATTGTTTGTACAGGGAAGTCTAAACTGTCATTACTCTTGCTACCCCTTTTTGTGGAAAAAAAAAAAAAAAAGCTACATGTTATTTTCTAATATATAAAAAAATGCAATTCATCAACCCTGTTAATAACTCTCCTTTCTGCAACTTATGCAAGGCCAAGAACATACAATTTAAATTAAAAAGTCATCCTAAAGTTTAGGAAAATTTAACTTTGCATTAATGAAAACAGATTTGGTAATATACTAATACTGCCAGTTTTAAGAAGGCATTTTCTTTTGAACACTTAAAGGTTTTATTTTATACAGTGTGGCATGGAAAGTAAAAAAGAGGATATGGGGGAGGAAAAATAAATGTTTTTGTTTGAAAGATTGAAGGTGACAATTAAACACATTGCACCCACAAATATGACAATCACAGGCTTCAGATGTAATTCGCAGCTGTGTATAGTTTTAGAAAAGATTTGGAGTTTTTTTTTTTAACCAATGCATACTGCAAAACAACTAGTAAAACTTATTTCATAAGACAGAAGAAGAATTTTGAATACTGTATTTGTCTAGAAGCATGTCTTCACAGGTGTGCCCACAGTCCAGGCAAACTGATGAACCTCAGGCCTAAGAATCAGTAACACTCTTGTTTAGGTGAAAAACAAGCTGTTCAAATCCCCATTAACAGTTTTTTCCTCTCAGAACATCATAAGCGTTTCATTCTCCAAAATTTCACTTACCTTAACAGGCACTTCCATTGTAACGTTCCCGCAGTAACAGCACAGTTTTTAATGGATCACATTGGTAGGACTATTTTCTTAATATGCAGAGCCCTTAAAATAGCAGCCAAAGGTAAAATGTTTTTGTTTGTTTGTTTGTTACATTCACTAGAAGAGTTTTTCTAACTCCTGGCTTCAGGGACCCATCACTTCTTTTGACAAAATTAAAAAAAAAAAAAAAAAAAAAAGGTTTAGCTGGTTGACCTTTCACGGGGAAGATTTCAGACAGAAGAAGAAAATATAAAACACTTCTTGGATCTACACTTGTTATGGAATTTAAGCCATTATATATCAACAAAGTTTTACCCCACTAAGTATCCAAAGGCATGCCTTAGTTATGACATGTTACTATTCATTTTTTTATTAATTATTCATTTTTTTGCAATATTTAGGTCAGGTCTAAAAAGAAATGGCAACCTTATAAAACCTACTATGTCTACATCTAATTTCTCCTTAACTATTTAGAAGTCAGATGACTTGTAAGTTTCCTCAAATTCATCCATTATTATGTTAATTCCTACATTTTTTCATCTTTTTTTCATCTTTTCATTAAAAAAAAAAAAAGAAAGAAGATTTAACATCTCTTCATTACCACCAACATTTACTACTCTGCTTTGATAATTGGTAGGAGTTAGGGAGAGTATTTTACACAGCCCTGTTTTTTTTAAGCATTTTTACTCTTTACGTGTACCATAAGATTCCTGTGATTACCAGTAGTTTTATTTAATATAGGGAGAAATTATGTTTGATCTCTGTTAGAGTGCTAGAGCTGTCCTTCACAGTCAATTTTTATTATTACTTTGCTACATGGTGTTCAGAAACATGGTCCATTCATTGGTCTTTCCTTAACCCTTCCAGGCTGAGCACCTACTGCATTACTTCTTGTGGTATCAGAGGACAAAATGAAATGGCCAGACCCACACGACAGCAAAAACAATGTGATTACAAGCTCAAGAGTGCTACTTGATGTCAACTGAAATAACCCATCTGAGGGTCTCCCATCCTTTGCTCTCTGCACCCTATTTCTGTCAGATCTATGTAAAGTATGACTAGCTCTAAATAATATAGTGGGTGAGAGATACTAAAACAGCACCTTGTAATTAATCACGTTTCTACCATAGTTAAGGCAGAAGTGTGACCAGGCAAGAAATTTCCACAGAATTGGTCACATCTAGAGTACTACTAACTTTATACTCTCTAGTAATGCTGCATTTGATTCAAAACAGCCACTTTTTACCCTTCAGTCACTACCAAGAAGGTTCACCATGCTTACCTTGAGAAACAGCACCCCATCATGCCAATTTTGCAGCAGAAGAATTAGTGTCAGCAAAATCACTACTAAAATATAAGCAGGTAATTTTACTCAATAGCAGGAAGACACATTCTTACCTTCTGTTTTCCTTAAGATGCAAAATAAGAGGAAATACAAGGTCTGCAAGCGAAAGCAGAAAAAAGTAGGTTGCAAGACGAAGGTCTAAGTCTGCACTTCCTCTCATTAATTCTCATCTCCTGACCACACTATCACTGTGATATCACAAGAGACATTTTTTCGACATGCACAGGAAGCATTTATCAAGCTCTTCCTAGACAAAAAAAAAAAAAAAAAAAAAATATCTTAAATAAGAAAGTCCAAGATTAAAAACAAAAGCAACAACAACAACAAATACAGGGAAGAAAGGATGGGGGAGACAACTCACTGATACTCCTCTGCAGGAATAACAATCTACTTTTTCTTGTCATGTTTTCCAATTTCCTTTTGTCACCTGGGGCTACCTCCTCTTTAATAACTTTCTGCTTCCAAAATTTCAGTATGTCAAGATTTGTCCCTACAAAAAGCAAGCTGATTTGGGAATATCTAACCCCAGACTTGTAAATCCTGGAATTGCTCTTGACATTGCAGATACTATTTGCTGTAGAATAGAAGTAAAATATCTTTGAAATGTAAGAAAACAAACAAAACTTGTAGAATGAGTCAAAGGATCCTAAAAGCAGAGACCATTATACTTAAGCAATATTGCTGAGTCACTTTCAAGAGCTCTGGAAGCATCATCAGAAAAGAAACCTTGCTCCTTGTAACAGTTGCTGTAGCATACTTGTTATATTCCTAAAATATGCAGATACCCAGCTAGACAGTCACAACTAACTTTTAAGCTTGTGTTTCACTGTGTGGCTCTTTAGCTTCTTCTTAATTACTCCTGATTGTGCAAGTTTCCACAGCAAAAGCTAAGTATGAAACACGAAACATCAAATTAACACGAACAAGCCGATGTACCTCCAAAGTGCTCTTCCCATGTGTTGCCTTGTACGGTAGTACCTCTGCACCTGGAAGGGCCAAGTGTTGCAGGACTACACTGCAAACTCACTAAGCCCAGAACACACCTGGCATACCAGTGTTTATCTTCCTTAATAATAATAAATGCCTGAATAAAAGGCATCACACTCTGTTCCCTCCACATAACTACATTTTCCTGCTTACCTCCCAATGAGCACCTTTAAGCCTACCACAAATTTCAGCTAGCGTTCACATACAGCCTAGCAATAGAAAAAAACATATTTTTCTTACTGAAGTCTCTTATAAACAGCAAGTACAATGATCCATGTGTTATGAACACGAAAAATAATTTTACCATGAATTCTTATAAGTTTTATAGATTTTAAGAACTTCAGATCTGAAAGAAATCAGGTCAAAATGTATTTTTTCCTGGCAAACACATGATGTCTGCTAATGCTAAACAGTACAGAAATAACTATAAAAACTATATTTTCTACAAGAAGTCCTTCAACAGCCAGAAGACAATATTGCAGACCACACTAAATAATTATTGTAAGGCAATGACAAGTAAAAGAGTATTTTTGGGGAGGTATATGTTAGCGTTGTATAGGTCTTTAATTGTAGTCTATCTTCCTGAAAGATCATGGTATGAGATACTGTAAGTAAACTGCATTGCCTACCTTCTAAGAAAATATAACTCTAAGGCACCAACGGAGTAACAATTGTGCTCCTCCTGCCTTACAGAATCACAGAATTTCTAGGTTGGAAAAGACCTCAAGATCATCGAGTCCAACCTCTGACCTAACACTAACAGTCCCCCATTAAACCATATCACTAAGCTCTACATCTAAACGTCTTTTGAAGACTTCCAGGGATGGTGACTCCACCACTTCCCTGGGCAGCCCGTTCCAATGTCTAACAACCCTTTCGGTAAAAAAGTTCTTCCTAACATCCAACCTAAAACTTTAGCCCATTCCCCCTCGTCCTGTCACCAGGCACGTGGGAGAACAGACCAACCCCCACCTCGTTACAGCCTCCTTTAAAGTACCTGTAGAGAGCAATAAGGTCGCCCCTGAGCCTCCTCTTCTCCAGGCTGAACAAGCCCAGCTCCCTCAGCCGCTCCTCGTAGGACTTGTTCTCCAGACCCCTCACCAGCTTTGTCGCCCTTCTCTGGACTCACTCAAGCACCTCGATGCCCTTCTTGTAGCGAGGGGCCCAAAACTGAACACAGTACTCGAGGTGCGGCCTCACCAGACCTGAGTACAGGGGGACGATCACCTCCCTAGCCCTGCTGGCCACACTGTTTCTTATGCAAGCCAGGATGCTGTTGGCCTTCTTGGCCACCTGAGCACACTGCTGGCTCATAGTCAGCCGACTATCCACCATCACTCCCAGGTCCTTCTCTGCCTGGCAGCTCTCCAACCATTCATCTCCCAGCCTGTAGCTCTGCTTGGGGTTATTGCACCCCAGGTGGAGGACCCGGCACTTGGCCTTCTTAAGCTTCATGCAGTTGACCTCAGCCCATCGGTGCAGCCTATGCAGATCCTCCTGAAGAACCTTCCTACCATCAAGTAGATCGACACGCGCATAGCTTGGTGTCATCTGCAAACTTACTGAGGGTGCACTCAGTGCCCTCGTCCAGATCATCGATGAAGATATTAAAGAGGACCGGCCCCAGCACCGAGCCCTGGGGGACGCCACTAGTGACTGGCCTCCAACTGGACTTGGCTCCATTCACCATGACTCTTTGGGCCCAGCTATCCAGCCAGTTTCTAACCCAACGAAGCATGTGCCAGCCCAAGTCAAGAGCAGCCAGTTTCTTGAGGAGAATGCTGTGGGAGACGGTGTCAAAAGCCTTGCTGAAGTCAAGGTAGACCACATCCACAGCCTTTCCCTCATCCACCAAGCGCGTCACTTTGTCATAGAAGGAGATCAGGTTCGTCAAGCAGGACCTGACTTTCATAAACCCATGCTGACTGGGCCTGATCGCCTGCTTGCCCTGCAAGTGCCGCGTGATGACTCTCAAGAGGATCTGCTCCATGAGCTTCCCTGGCACTGAGGTCAAACTGACAGGCCCATAGTTTCCCGGGTCTGCCCTCTGTCCCTTCTTGTAGATGGGCATCACATTTGCTAGCCGCCAGTCAACTGGGATTTCCCCCGGTAGCCAGGACTGCTGATAAATGATGGATAGTGGCTTGGCCAGCTCCTCTGCCAGTTCTCTCAGTACCCTAGGGTGGATCCCATCTGGCCCCATCAACTTGCGCACATCCAAGTGCCATAGCAGGTCGCCAACCATTTCTTCGTGGATAGTGAGGGCCACATCCTGCTCCCCATCCCCTTCCACCAGCTCAGGGTACTGGGTATCCAGAGAACAACCGGTATTGCCGCTAAAGACTGAGGCAAAGAAGGCATTGAGCACCTCCGCCTTTTCCTCATCTCTTGTAACTAAGTTTCCCCCCGCATCCAGTAAAGGATGGAGATTCTCCTTAGTCCTCCATTTTGCGTTGATGTATTTGTAAAAAGATTTTTTGTTGTCTTTAACAGCAGTAGCCAGATTGAGCTCCAGATGAGCTTTGGCCTTTCTAATTTTGTCCCTGCACAGCCTCGTAACATCCTTATAGTCCTCCTCAGTGGCCCGCCCTTTTTTCCAAAGATTATAAACCCTCTTTTTTTCTCCTAAGCTCAAGCTGCAACTCTCTGTTGAGCCAGGCTGGTCTTCTTCCACGCCAGCTTGTCTTTGGGGACATGGGGACAGACTGCTCCTGCGCCATTAAGATTTCCCTCTTGAAGAGCGCCCAGCCTTCCTGGACTCCTCTGCCCTTCAGAACCGCCTCCCAAGGGACTCTACTAACCAGTGTCCTGAGCAGCTCAAAGTCAGCCCTCTGGAAGTCCAATACAGCGGTTTTACTGGTCCCCTTCCTGGCCTCGCCAAGAATAGTGAACTCCACCATTTTGTGGTCACTCTGCCCAAGACAGCTCCCAACCACCACATCCTCCACCAGTCCTTCTCTGTTTGTGAAGAGAAGGTCTAGCGGGGCACCACCCCTGGTAGGCTCACTAACCAGCTGCGTCAGGAAGCTATCTTTCACGCTCTCCAGAAACCTCCTAGACTGCTTTCTCTGGGCTGTGTTGTGCTTCCAGGATATGTCAGGGATGTTGAAGTCGCCCACGAGAACGAGCGCCAAGGATTTCGCAACTTCTGTCAGCTGCCTGTAGAGCTCCTCATCCGTCTCCTCATCCTGGTTCAGCGGTCTATAACAGACCCCGACCAGGACGCTAGCCTTGTTGGCCTTCCCGCCGATCCTAACCCACAGGGACTCAACCTTGTCATTCCCAGCCTCAAGTTCCATACCATCGAAAGATTCTCTAATATAGAGAGCCACACCACCACCCCTTCTGTGCTGCCTGTCCCTTCTGAAGAGCTTATAGCCAGGCATTGCAGCACTCCAGTCATGAGACTGGTCCCACCACGTCTCTGTGATGGCAACCAAGTAGTAACCTGCCTGCTGCATGATGGCTTCCAGCTCCTCCTGTTTGTTACCCATGTTGTGTGCATTGGTGTAGATGCACTTCAGCTGGGCCATTGCTTTATCCCCCGGCCTTGCCATTGTTTCCCCTGGCTCAGATCCAACAAGCCTTGTTTCAGCCCCATCCCCCTTCTTACCTAGTTTAAAGCCCTCTCAATGAGCCCCGCCAGCTCCAGGCCCAGGATCCGTTTTCCACTTAGAGATAGGGAGCTGTCTGCGGCCATCAGGCCAGGTGCTGAGTAAAGCGCCCCATGGTCAAAAAAAAACAAGATTTCTGTGCTGGCACCAGCCTCTGAGCCATGTGTTTATCAGGTGGGTTTTTTGTGTCCTGTCAGTATCCCTCCCTGCCACCGTAGGGATGGAAGAAAACACCACCTGTACTCCCGCTCCCTCCACTAATCGCCCCAGCCACCTAAAGTCCTGTTTGATAGCCTTGAGGCTTCTCTCTTCAATGTCATCACTGTCAAAAGAGGATAATAGTCAGAGGGGCGAACCAGGTTGGGAAGCTTCCTGGCAACATCCCTGACCCTGGCCCCAGGGAGGCAGCAGACTTCCCTACGGGTAGGGTCAGGCCGACAAATAGGGCCCTCTGTTCCCCTGAGAAGAGAGTCGCCCACAACAATCACCCTTCTGTCTTTCTTGGTGGAGGCAGTCCTGAGGCGTGGAGTCGACTTCCTTGCCCTAGGCATCCTCCTGGGTACACTTGCTACCTCTTCCTCACCCACCAAGCTCCAGGGCCTCAAACCTGTTGTGTAAGGGCACCTGGGAAGGTGGGGCTGGAAGGGGAGGGCATTGCCTGCGATGTTGAGCAGGGACCTGTCTCCACTCCTCCTCAACTCCCAGGTCCCCTCCCTCTGCCCGACGGCAGCAGGGCAGGGGGTCCACCCCCATTTGGGGTGTCTCACCCCGGTACCTCTCCTTGAGGCCCTGCAGGGAGTTGCTCCACCAGTCTATCTCCCACTTGCACTCCCTGACATCCCTCAACCTCTCCACCTCCTCCTTGAGCTCTGCCACCATGTGGACCAGGTCATCCACCTGCTCACACCCCACATACACGGTGTCTCTGCCTCCCGCCAATGGCAGCAACAGGCTCAGCTACTCCCCGCATCCAGTGACCTGAACTGCTGCATTTTTGAACAGGTAGTTGGTCTGGGTGTGTACCATCTTCCTGGAGAGCGCACTGTGCCTGGTGGAGACCATTGCAGCCTAGCTAATGGGAGGCTGTCGTTAAGGAGGTGTTCGTATGGGTGGGGGAGAGCACTCTGCCCTGCCTGCTCGCCCTGATGCGCCACGCCCTGCTCGCCCACCCTGGTCGCCGCGCTCCCTAGGGGCAGCTTTTGAACGGCTGGGGAGGGGGCGCTGCTGGCTCCGCCTACGCCTCGTCAGACTCCCTCAGGAGGGCTGCCGGGTGGCGGCAGCTCCCTCAAGTAGGCTCGATGCCGGAAAATTTAGCCCTGCCTGGATCGATCCCCCGCTCCGCTGCAGAACGTGTCTGCCCCGGAGCTGATCGCCTCGGCAAGTGTGCATACAAAGATGTGCATGACCTTGTACATTCTAGAAAAGTGTTTTAGGGTTCTACTGAACTTATTAACTAGGGCACTGATCTTCACCTCCTTTTCCCCCCAAATTTTGAATTGTTCAACATACAGTATAGACACTTACATTCTCCTCACTAGGAAAACAGACACGATTAAAAATAAAAACAATAAATAAATTTTAAAAAATCAATGTTTAACAAATAGCCAGAACTACTTTTCAGTCTGGAATCTCCACCCAAGTATAAAAGAATCAGATCTACAAAGAAATGAACATTTTATTGAAAAGTACGTTAGGTGAGAGGAAGATGGAGGAGATAATTATTATCTGCACTGATGCTCTTCCATAGCAAGTCAGAGGACTTTATGCTGTTCCACATGAAAAATCCCAATATTAACTTAAACTGTAATATAACCCTTGAAAGATATTCAGTCTTTAAAATTGTCAAGTGATGAATAATCCATCACTTCCCTTAGGAAGTAGCTTAATTATAATTAATAGTAATTAATGTTATAGTTTCAGTATCAATCTGTGTTTCCATCTTTGTATTCCATACATAACTCAAACAAGATTTCTGTCCAAGGAATAATGTGGCTATATTGCTAAGACTGATACTACCACCCCAACAGTTTGTGATTTCTCTTTCCTCCCGAAGAATCAATGTCAAATTGAAAAATTTACAACCCTCTCTGATTTGTAAAGTAGCAAATGATAAAAGTTCACAGTAGCAATTTTAATTAAAATTGAGTGATTAGGTGAATTGAGTTCACCTAATCCAAATAGCATACCTCATGGATTATAGCATACTTTCATACAGATTAGATTAGAATTTAAATACATGGTCTGCACCAAGTTTGAGTTTACTATATCAGAGTAACTCTATTAGCTATAGGAAATTGTAGGTTGTTATCTAGTGGATGTGTAGTAGAAGAGAATATTCTACACACATAGAGATGAAACACTTTATTTTGAGAGCACTTAAAAGTCATAGAACTAGAAATGTTGAGAAAATTACTTATAAATAACCGTAAATGCACTGCTCTTTCTTATACTCATTCATTTTTCCTACTGATTTGCAAAGAAAGCCTTTACTCATCTTCCCCACAGATTTTTCTATGAATACAATGCAGGATTCTCTCTTGTCAATTGCCAGATGTATTCCTGACAGGAGAGCAACAACTAGTGTGCAATGTCACCAAAATATACCACAGCCAGAACAGGAAAGAAAGCATTTTATCAGAAGTCAAAAATATGGGCAAGATGTTATTTATTATGGGCAGAAGAACATTAAAACACCAGGTAGCTGTATAAAATAAGTAATACAGTCCCACACTGACCATGTTCCACTGGTAATTTTAAAAGAACAGATGGCACAGAGCTCTGGGTATTTCCTCAGCCTTTGGTAATAATTTGCAAGGTGATTTTGAAAATTATAATTTGAGTGCCTGGCTATTATATTAAAATTCAACAGGGAATCGAAATGCTCTTAAGAATAAGGTCATTTATCAGTTGCCTTCCAGAAACCTCCTAGGCTATGCACAATTTGGATTCAGTGAATGGATATATATAATAGCATCTGTTAGTGGAAAAATACCTGACCCATTTGGGTATTTCGAAAACATGCAAAGAACACCGCAATACAGTAGAATCCCAACTCTTCCTTCTCAAATAACTATGTAAAAGTCACATTTTTTTTTTTTTAATGTTATAGACCCTTTATAGCAGTTGAACTGAAAAAGGGTCTTCAGATTGCAGACTTTTCATTTGACCCAGGATAAGAGATGAAAAAAGCTCTGAAACTTCAATAATTATTTTGACCTCAGAACAAAATAAGTAATTTATCTTCTTTGTTTTCACATAAATGATGCTTCTTTCTACTAATTCTGTCTGCAGAAACAATCCCAAAAAGTTATACATCTTGAAGTGTACTTGAGAGAAACACTCACAAACTGCATTTGTCAACAGCAGCCTGTGTGAACAGATTGAGCTTTTTATTTTCACCAATGGCCCAAGAAATATAGTTTCATTTTCTAAACTGTAGAGCCATTTTAATATCCACCAAAAGACCTCCAGAAATCACCTGTCTCCTCTCTTACAGTCCCATCAAAAAAATCAAATACACATTTTTCACAGATCATCTTCTACAGACTTTCTGAAAATCATAGAGAACACCAGAAGGAATACTTTGCAAGCTAACAGTGGTTAAATCTTCTATGCCTTTGTGGGTGACTCAGTAAAGAGGAGTGAGGAGAATAATGATGCATTTTAATGTTTGAAGTGACTTTATCAAAAGTCTTCAAGCCTTCAAGAAAAGGTAAACTGTTTTTTTTACAGAACATCAGGATTTTATTTTTCCTGACAAAATATTCATCGTAATCCCAAACTCCACTGAGAACCACCCCCAGCTAATCTTTTTTTCCAGTTTAACAATTGATAAGTTTTCATTCATAGCACCGAATTCTGTGCTATTCTTTATGTCTCATATAGGTTTTGTTTTTTCCACTCATCACACACATAAAAAAGCACTAGAACTAAGCTGATTTCCCTCAGTAAAATTAAGCAAACACATTTCAACAAACCCTTGAAGTTAATTCATGAATTAAGTTTGAGTTTGGGGCACTACATCGAGGGAGGGAGGACAGAAAGAAGGTTGTTTTCACTCCCAGGATACATTTATGCAAACAATACTTTCACAACAGCAGTCCAAATGGAATCAGTTATGAGTCCATTATTTCAGAAGTATCTTTGCTGGTGAACTTGAAGAAAACACTTACTTTGAGATCAGTATGATGTATACTGCATTTGAGAGAGGGGGCAAAATTAACCTCTGAAATGGAACCTACACCATTGAGAGACTACTGTCATCACCTGGCTATCATTTTTCTCTTCTTTTTTTTTTTTTTTTTTTTTTTTTTCTTTCAACAGATTGACAGCTTGCATTAAAAAATAAAATAAAAAAGTCAAAGAAAACAAAGACTTTTGCAACAAGGAGGTCACAGACAGCTAATGGAGTATCATGGGACTTGTAACAGGTCTGGCAGGAATGAGTAACAACAGCTTGTTCAAGGGCTACTCTGGCCACTGTCATTGGGATGGCAAGATTAAGGCAAAAGGCCAGAGACTCCCTCCATCTGCTAGTTTGATTCCTAAACCACAGATGCATGTTAACTGAATGCAATGGCAAGAAAATGAGCCACATATCAAGGTGAAACAGCCCAAGTGATATGTAAATCTTAAACCCTAGTGCCTGAATAAGCACAAAAAGAAAAGCACACATTTTACACAAATTGCCACTCCTGGAAAATGATTAGGAGGATGACAATGCTATTGGGCCTGGAACAGGCACCAAAATGTTGACACCAGGGTGCTTAATCTGTCCATCTCACACATGCCCCTGCTAGGCCAAGAAAATGCACACAACACCATACCTATACTCAATTTTATACCAAAAACAAAATCCAGGCTTTATGGCTGTAGTATGGTCACACTGTGTTTTGTCTCACTGAGACTTTTTTTATGTCCTGTCCAGTAGTTTCTCATGTTCTGTTCATTTTAACCTCAGGCCAAGGGGTACTCACCTGCTTAGTCATTTGCCTGCAGCCTTAACAACAAAGTATACGAATTTGCTATTTCTTCTGTATACAGCAATCTATGTCTTTCCCCTATGGACCTCACCACTTAGAGCAGACAGCTTACAAACCTCAAGGAATATTACACATACCTTACTTCGGGCATGCCCATGCCCCTGAGATACCGCTTCAGAACATGCCTCTATGCCTGACTGGGAAGCTCTTCCTAAAACCTGGCAGTACAGTCCCTCACCATAGCTCTTCGAAGCCTTACAGAATTAATTCCCACATACAAATCCCTGCATTGTGCATCACTTGCATGTCTCTCTATGTTGCTTCACTTGGATTTGTACCCTGAACAGAGATAAAGCACCCAAAGTTTGAATCACCAGGCTCTGATTAAATAAGTTCAACAGCCACGGCAGAAATAGGCATTCAGTAATTGTTGTGACATGACCACACGGATGCCAGGGTTTCTTTTAGGATCAATAACTTTAACTACTCCCTTTATTGAGGACAGGCTCCCTTCTTAAACCATCTTATACCAGGCAGTACTTTCCCACTAGCTATTAATTGGTTAAAAACTTTGCCTGGCAAAAGCAAACACCCAGCAACATCCATGTTTTAAAGCTGGAGAACAAGCAGTTTGAGACAGCAAGGTGTCTCCTGAATCACCCTTCTTTGTTCCTTCTAACTTGCTTACATTTCTCATGGCTTCATCATCACCAGTCTGATGGTATCATCCACAGGGCTTGTCAACCCCCATGGCAGTACTCCTACAGGTAATACTTAGGAGTGTAAGAAGGTAAGAGGAGGAAAAGAAAACTGAATGCAATCCTAGTCAGAGACGAATACATCTTTTACTTCCTTATCTTCACTCAGAAACATCCACAATATAATGCAGCCCTAGTGCCAATTACAGCTCTACACACCACAGGACTTAGCCCAGCTCCTTGCAGTTCAGGTCCCCAGTGCTTCTCCTGTGTCCCCAACGAGCCCTGCAGCCGCCCCAGCATGGCGGACCCGGCCCTCCGAGGCTCTAACACCTGCCATTATGCTGCAGCCCCCCAGCAGGGCACAGGTACAGGCCCCTGCTCCTTCTCTTGAAAGTTCCAGAAGGTTCCGGGAGGGCAGGAGGCCTTACCACCTTCCTCAAGCAGCTGCCTGGAAGGCAAAAGTCAAGGGCATCCACAACCAGTGGGGCTTCTGCGCAGCAGTGTGCTGCTTTGTCCCTGTGGGCCTGCTGCAGGTGTGACATGGCACCAGGCCTGATGTTGCATCACAGATGATTTTACTGCTTGTGTAATCATAATCACCAGTTTGCATGTCGGGTTTTGCCACATCTAAGGGAAATCATTTTCCCTGACTTGAAGTCACCCTAAAATTAACTTCTGATGTCATTAAATATGTCACATATTGATGAATATACCTGTCAGATTCATGTGGATTAAAAATGAATACTCGTTGATATTATACTGGATTCAAGAGCAACATACAAGTTTTGGACACATCATCCAATTTCTCTGTTAAGTGTAAAAGTAAGTGTAAAGGTTTGAAAGTTTGTTAGAGAATTTAGTAAATTTTCTGTGCTTTTTTTTTTTTTTTTTTTTTTAGCAAATATTAATCAGGAGGAGAACAGATTTTCTCTGCTAGAAGAGAACAGTAAAGACTGGTTCATGACACAGTCTGCCCAGAAGGTTGATCATTATAAATTACTTTATTGACCCATGGCTCTGCTCAGCATCCTGCGCTTCAGTGAACTGAGCAATCAACACATGCTAAATGCAGGTAAGGGGGACATTCACAGCGAAATATTACTGCTGAACAAGCATGCTGTTTCTTCACTGTGCACAGTTTGTTTCCATTTTGATTTCTTTGGTGAATACATTTTATTTTTGAAAGTCCTTGACCATAGGGACTTTGCAGTTTTTAAACAGAAGCTTCTCAATTGTGCTTATATGGACACTGGTTGTGTAGTCGTAGGTATCTAGATACATTTATTTGTATGTATTTACACATAAGCAAATTGTAGCTGTAATTTCCATGGAAGTTATATTCGGCTATGTCAAATGTGATTTGTGGGCAATATTAGAAGGTTGCTTTAATCTGAACTTGTATGAAATAAATCCAGGATCCTGGATGACATATGTACATTAAAAGCCATTTCACATCATGAAAATTTTAAGCTACTGTAAAGAATGTTTTGAACAGAATGTTTTGAAAGAGTCGTGGTGAATGGAGCCAAGTCCAGTTGGAGGCCAGTCACTAGTGGCGTCCCCCAGGGCTCGGTGCTGGGGCCGGTCCTCTTTAATATCTTCATCGATGATCTGGACGAGGGCATCGAGTGCACCCTCAGTAAGTTCGCAGATGACACCAAGTTAGGTGCGTGTGTCGATCTGCTTGAGGGTAGGAAAGCTCTGCAGGAGGATCTGGATAGGCTGCACCGATGGGCTGAGGTCAACTGCATGAAGTTTAACAAGGCCAAGTGCCAGGTCCTGCACCTGGGGCGCAATAACCCCAAGCAGAGCTACAGGCTGGGAGAGGAATGGTTGGAGAGCTGCCAGGCAGAGAAGGACCTGGGAGTGATGGTGGATAGTCGGCTGACTATGAGCCAGCAGTGTGCTCAGGTGGCCAAGAAGGCCAACGGCATCCTGGCTTGTATCAGGAACAGTGTGACCAGCAGGGCTAGGGAGGTGATCGTCCCCCTGTACTCAGCTCTGGTGAGGCCACACCTCGAGTACTGTGTTCAGTTTTGGGCCCCTCGCTACAAGAAGGACATCGAGGTGCTTGAGCGGGTGCAGAGAAGGGCGACGAAGCTGGTGAGGGGTCTGGAGAACAAGTCCTACGAGGAGCGGCTGATGGAGCTGGGCTTGTTCAGCCTGGAGAAGAGGAGGCTCAGGGGTGACCTTGTTGCTCTTTTTAGGTACCTCAAGGGAGGCTGTAGCGAGGTGGGGGTTGGCCTGTTCTCCCACGTGCCTGGTGACAGGACGAGGGCGAATGGGTTTAAGTTGAGCCAGGGGAGTTTTAGGTTAGATGTTAGGAAGAACTTCTTCACTGAAAGGGTTGTGAGGCATTGGAACAGGCTGCCCAGGGAAGTGGTGGAGTCACCATCCCTGGAAGTCTTCAAAAGACGTTTAGATGTAGAGCTTAGGGATATGGTTTAGTGGAGGGCTGTTAGCGTTAGGTTGGAGGTTGGACTCGATGACCTTGAGGTCTCTTCCAACCTAGAAAATTCTGTGATTCTGTGATTCTGTGATTCTGTGAACTGTGATCATCAACTTTCTAAGTTTTATGAATTATATCAACAAGAAAGAGGTTCACAGTCATTCTCCAGAAGCATAATGCCCCTAGAAATATCTCTTTGTAAGAACAGAAGGGGAGAAAGAGGAGAGATGTATGAAACACACTAGAAATCTGTAACCTCATTTTGGAAATCTTGATGTATTTATTCCTGTTGAAGAAATAATGAATCGGCTAAAACTATTTTCAGTTTGGACAGAAATATACTCAGATCAACAAGTGATAGAAATAACATAAGCAAATAAAGCATTTGGCATTTTTAAAACTCATATTTTGTTTCTTTGTTTTAATTAGATCAATGCCTCTAAAATTGCATTTAATCATGAAGCTATCATCAGGCATGTCTGGATTTTGGAGCTTTCTCTTTCTCATTGCAATTTTTGCACGGTGGTGATTGTCAGTTCTTGCAGTATTGCCATGAATCTCTCAAATACTTGATATTTTACTTAATTCCACAGTTTCTTATAAAAAGTCATTACATGGAAGACAGCCTGCACCACTCTCAATAAAATAGCTTGAAGCCATAATTCAAATGTACTCTAAAAACTTTATGAGAGTCTAAGCAAGAATCCTCATGACAGGGAACAGTGTGGGCTGCCTGTTCCCTGAAGGACGGGGAGCTGAGCATGGTGACGTTTTCAGGCAGGGCTGGAGCCATGAGCAAGGGCCTAGACAAACGAAGCAAGATGGACCTCGAGACTGTGGCCAGGTTCAGTCAAGAGTCCAGATCATCAGCTAAGGCTGAGATTATGACGCAAGTTCAAAGTCAATCCACAGACCAAGATCAGGTCCTGTAACTGCTGGGCAAGCCCACAGTGACAAGGCAGGTGTGAGGTCAAGCTAAGAACTCTACTTGAAGGTCTCAGACTAGGTCAGCATGTTCTTTGAGCAGTCACAGGCATGGCTGTATGTTAACTGTTGACAATCACTCCTGTGACAGCTCAGGCCAGGGGCTCAAGGCTCAGGATTGACCTGAAACACCACTCCTGAATATATGGGTAAAGGGTAAGAGAGAAGGTCCAAGGTGAGCTGATCAAGGCCATCAAAGGCTATTTGGTGCCTTCAGGGCCCTGACACATGAATTTAATAAATGCTGTTTTCTAAGGAAACTCACGTGCTTTTGAGATTCTTCTCAGTCTTTCACCTATTTGGAGTTCACGGTACTAATATATGGATCTTATTTCATGTTGCTTTGCATGTACAGCCACAATACTCAAGCTGCCAGGAAAAAGAATGAATGCCTTGCCCTTTACAGAAAAGTCTATTAATGTTTATTTTTCATATTGGATAAAAATTGAAGTAAGCAAGGATACTTATTTTTTTACACAGAAGAAAAGCAGTAACTTGCCTAAATTAGGCAGTAAAGTGGTGGTTAGGGCATTCTTTTGTATATGGGAAACCCAGCAATTTAAAATGCTTTGCGATAAAATACTTGTGTCTGGACCTCCTATTATGTACTCGAGTTACTGCATTTCTTTGCTCATCTAGGGTGCTCTATTACTATGGAAAATGGTGTGTGTGGGAAAAAAAAAAAAATATATATATATATATATATACATGTATATATATATATTTATATATGAACGTGGAAAAGAATCATTTAAATCTGTACTAGCCCATGAGAAATATTGGGACATTTATAAGCACACATTTGGAGGCAATGTGATAATGCTTCAACTGTCTAGCTGGATACTGCTTGTTTACAGAGAATTTGCATCTCCCTCTGTGTCAGTGACTAGGAGGCATACTAATACTTGCACATCAATCTCACTCTGGACTACATTCAAGAAATCTCTGAATCCTCACTTTTTTCTTTCTTTCTTTATTTTATTTATTTATTTATTTATTGGTCCAAGTGGACAAATTTCTCTTAAAATTTATATGCTGCTTTATGCCAGAACAGCTTTTCTGGCTCAGATGAAATTATCCTAGTTCTTACCAGAGTAAAATGGGAACATTGGAGGTAAATGAAGTTTAGGATCTGATTTCAAAAGAAGTAGGCTGTGGATTAGAACCAGTGACATAAGCTGTGTGAGTGTTCATAATGGGAGGAGGGAAGAGGGTGAAATTTCCAGGACATACTGCATTTTATCTCAAATAAAAGTAACAGTTATGGGTGTAACATTTTTGGCTGATTAAGATCTCAAAATAAAAGTCAACAGTAGATTTATTTGTGCATACACATGCAACCGTAGCAGAACAGAGATCAAGGAGAACATCATACAGATCAACAATTGTGCAGCTTATTTGTTATCAAGATAATACTACCAAAACAAGACCATTTGTTATGTATGTTCTTGTTTTGTACACTGCTATTCTCTCAAACGTCCATAACATGGCATGACTACATGTCCATATTAAGACAGGATGAAAAACTAATATTTAAGATAGCTTTACAAAGTGATGGCAGGGATCTGCTCCACTGTCCCCAAGGTAAGAGCTGACTGATGAGCGAAACAAAGTCCTGCTAGATTGCTAGACTCTTACATCTCTTTTACATTAGTACACTAACACACACACACAAGTTATTTCCTGAAAGAAATATAAAAATAAGCTATTTTTTTAAAGTAGAATATTCTAAAGTCTTCTAGTTGAGCCACTAGTTGTAGTTTTGAACAAAGCTTTTTTTTTTTCTTTCTTTTTTTTTTTTTTTTCTCCTGAAATTTCTGTTTTAAAGTAAAATGTGTTGTCTTTCCATATATATATTCTTACTGAGAGTAAGGCATCTTGTGTTAATTGTGAATTTTTTTAGCTGGTGCATTTTTATATTGAGAAGGCACAGAACTGCCTCTAGATCCGGAAAGATGAAAGCACCATCTACAATGAAAGCCTTCAGAAGAGTGATGTAAGTATAATTTAATACCTAAATTCAGGATTTATGGAAGGATGCTGCAATTGAACAAATTTATACTTAAAAATAAACTGTTATTACAAAAGGCACAAGAATCAGGAAGATAAACAGATCAGAGCATTTTCTGTCTACATGAAATATTTACCTAATTGATATATAGAGTATTTACCACTGTAGTGGCTTATGACATCTTAAAAAATAAGAATTCAAAAGACAACAATATAAAAAACTCAAAACAAGCCTTCCACAATTTTTATTAAAAGGGAAAAAGATAAAGGAAGGATTACATATTACTATATAATGGATTGGCAGACCTTATTTTCTTAATAAAACATGTCTTTTCATACCATATGATGAAAACACACAAGCTGACAGCAATTCTTGCAGCTGGGATTCTCCAGTGTTTTGCCAGAAACACTTGCTTATGAAAATTGGTGGATGTTTCCTTGAAGATGTTCATCCATTTCATATATACTCGTATTTTAATAAACAAAGTGAATTGATAGAAATCTAAATACCTTGGAGAATTATATAACCATCAAACTAAGGGCTTAATAAATATTTTTCTTGTGTTGCATTTGCTGCACTTGGGCTGAACGTTTGTGCAACAAATGCCCAACAAAGTCAACACATGCACAGAGATCTTGTTAGAAGTTTCTGAAGGCCCCCAGCCTGTCCCAAGCTTACACGCTTTTTTGATACGCAGGATATTTCCTGGCAGGATAAGACTGCATACCTAAGTGTATCCAAACTTACAATACTTTTAACCCTGCCAAGGCTAGGAAACATTATAAGCAGAAAAGAAGTGTGCAACTCTTCTCTATTTGATTGTCAGAAGTAAAAGATACAGAAAAGAAAAGATGAGCTAGATTTCAGAAGAAGGTTGCACCTTATGTTGGAAAAAAAATAAAATAGGTTGGGGGAATAATTGTCCAGTTGCTTCCCCGAAAAGTGAAGATTCTTTACTACATCATCTTAGAATAAAATAGAACTTTGGTTTGGACAATTTCCCCAGTGGTATGTAAAATATCTCGCAGTAAGCTACTAATTGTATCCTTCCACCACTTCATCTCTGATGCCATCTGCCTGGTCCCATGGATCTGTAAGTTAGTCAAGTTGGATTAGCTACTAAGCAGTTGTCCAAACTGTCTTAGGTATGTTGTGACAGTCAAAGAATGTATGATGGAAAAGAAACATGCCCATCCCCAAGAGTATTCTCTCTGTCCCCCAAAGTACTGTCTGCACAGCACAACCTGCCTGGAAAGGCTTCTGGCAGTGCAATCCAAGAGTGGTTTTCCTTTTTTAATGGGCACAGTAGAGCTTTCAGGCTTTGCTCCAGCTTTGCTAGTGATAAGTAGCATCATAACAACAACAACGTTGGGCACTGATACTTGTTTTACTGGCATAAGGTAATAGAGAGTACACACTAATCTCATAGCAGCAATTTTACTAATTAAATTCTATACTTCACTACAAGATGTTTTTTGAAAATCGTCAAGGAAGTTCTTGATATACAACAGTGCATACTGATAATAGGCAAACGTCCAAGACTGGGTGCCTACAAGCTTACCTGAAGCTGTTTCAAATTTGCTGTCTTAAAAGAGAAGGTTTCTCTGCAAAATTTTTACTTTTGATCTCAGTATTGAGAAAGTATTGTATGTTATAAGTGAAAAGACAAAATAAGATATGATAATGTTACTTAAACTCAAGAAAATGCACAAGATACAGGAATTGTGCCTGATGCCAAAAAAAAAAAAAAAAAAAAAGTCCATTCATTCATTCATTTCATTTTCACTTCAGTTACATGTTTTTCTGTGTTTGTGTACAAGCCAAAGAGTTTGTTTTTATTTCCAGTTAAAAATTACAACACTGGTTTCAGAAATGTCCCTACATAACTATCAGTACTGTTGTGTTACTTAGAACTAAGAACTACTGATGGCTCCTAAAAAGCATGGAGAACAAAGCACTGCAATATATTTTCAGAAGATCTTGGAATTCAGAAAAGTCTATGTACCCCAATGAAAAAATGATTTATGAAACTACCAAATGCAAGATATTGTATTTCTTTTTCCTTTCTGTCATAGACAGATTCCATGTACTGCATGGACCTGTGTTTCTCTTTCAGTGAAATACTTGCCCATGCTTTGTTTCAGAGACAAACATAATCAATGTTTTGCAAGACAGCAACACTTCTGCCTCAGTTCTAAATACTCTGAAATTCAAGTAAACCCCCAAATTTTAAGAGCTTGTCTCCAAACTCTACTGCATGCTTTAATGGTACTTTGTTCCATGATGCACAGCAAAGCCTTTCCACTGTCTCACTAAAGCAGATGTCATTATGCAAATTCTTTATCTGTCAAGGGAAAATAATACTTTTTTGTAGGATCCTGCAATCTCATGATCTGCTGATATGCCTGTCTTGGTGGCAGCTTTCTCATAACTTTTACCCTCAAATGGCTTCAAATCATCCTTTTGACAGACATCAGGAAGAAGTTGTTCACCAATAGGGTGGTCGCACACTGTAACAGGCTCCCCAGGGACGTAGTCACTGCACCAAGCTTGTCTGAATCTAAGAAGCATTTGGACTGTGCACATGTTCTAAAATTCATGGGTAGACCTGTGTGGTGCCAGGCATTGGACTCAATGATCCTTATGGGTCCCTTCCAGCTCAGGATATTCTATGATTTGATGATTTTCTTCTAAAGAACACAGAAAACATGGGTTCTATATGGCGGTATTGTTAAAAATTTCAAATTCAATATAAAGGTTGTACAAGTATATCTATATAGAATACAGACAATAACAAACATGATTAAATATAGGTAGGGATACAGATATTATGTGTATATACACTCAGGAGTTGTATGCAAATAGGAGGAAGTTGCAGCATGCCCTTTCAATGCAAGTTTCATGGTTAGATAGGAGTTGGGAACGACACCCATTTTCTGTGTTATGTTATTTTTTCCCAGTAAAACTATTAAAAGCAAGAACTCTTGCTTTTTATTCCACAATTTATGTTTTAGCCTGTACAGTTGTTATTTGTCATTTGAATGTTTTGATAATACATACATTGTTTTTATAAAATTCTTGCCTATTTCTAACATTGAGAAATATGAATGATTCCCCATGTATATTTGAAGAAAGCTTGAAACAAGAAAAAAAATCTTGTTTTTTATTTGAATAAATGACTGAAGAATAGATTTTTTAATCAATCTTTAAATATTCATTAGAGAAAAATGATTTATTCATGCTTAATAGAGCATCCCAAACTGTTGCAGGTTTCATTAGATGAAATTTGAGTGATTTCTGTTTACCATTATAATACTTTACATGCATACAACAATTTTCATTCAAAAGTATTTCAAAGTGCTTTGTATACTGTGTGTGCATATAAAGGATAAATTAACCAACCAGTAAATTAGAGTCACCTCTGGAGTGAAACTGTGGCAAGCATCTTGTATGAGTTCAGTATTTTTTTAACAAAATTTCATTGATTTCAAGAAAGCAGAACATGCGATTAGGTTAATCTTCACTGTATAGAGAAGACAATGGTCTTCTGGCTAGGGCATCCAGCTCCAACCAAGAAGTCATTCTCTGTTACTTGGTTCTGCCACAGACCTCTGCTCATCTTCAGCCAAATTCATTTAATCTGATTTGGGTAAATAAAGTGAGGATAAATTGTACCCGTTCAGCTTTGGAGACTGATCGTGTACATACTGTTAATTACTTTAAATGCAAGCTAGTCACTGTTAGTTACACCCCTGCTTTAGCAATGGAGAAACTCTTTTCCAGTGATGGTAAGCTAACTTGTGTGGTACTGTATCTGCCACGTGCTGGTATGGTAGTTACTGGAGATATCTGCCATGAGTCTGAACTGTCAGTTATATTTCTCAGAATAATACTTAATGTGTTCCAGTTATTGACAATTTTAATTATACCACATGAACTTTGAACTGGAATGTTTCCCTGTCTCTGCAGCAGTAAGCACTACATCTTTAGATCCTGGTTGGAATTTCTAGGTGCTGTTTAACAGAATAAAGTTCTTCGTTGGTATACGTGTATGTATACACTGAGATTATTGATACCTGTAGCAGATCGAAGAAATAACTTTTTTGGGTTTGGTGTTCTGGTTTGTTGTGGGTGATTTGGATGATTTTTACGGGAGGCAGGTTGAGACAGTGTAACAAACTGGTTGGGATGGGGAGTCATTCAACAACATGAGATTTTCTCCTTCAGGGTTGGCACAAATAAGAAAATTCTTCAAAACTACTAGAACAGGTGATCAAGTATTTCACATGTATTTTGACACCTATATGTCTTCTGGCCTCCCCTCATGTTGTCATTTTATCATTCCTTGAGCATGCAATGTCATCTTAAGTCTAAATTTCAACAGAAGATAGATTAATAGTGAGTTTTAAATGGATTTTATTGCAACAGCTATAAAGTTTAGAAAATAATTTATATGTATTGCTTACTATTTTTAAATGGAAATATGTTTTCTTGTGAGCCAAATACAAAGACTTTTTTGGTAATCAGATTTATGAAAGTATTTTTTGAAATCCTTGGGATTATTCAGCTCTCAGAACTGTAGCTCTGATACTGCACTGGGGCAAGTGTTTCAAAGGGTAAGGAAAATCACCTATATGGGATGACAGAATTTGAAGTCCAATATTGTCAAATTATTTGCAGCTCTCTGCAGGAGTTGAACTGAGATAGGGCAGTATTTGCAGCCAACTTGTTGTTTTGCAACAGATCTACTAATTTTTATTTAATCTGCATTTGACCATTCATTAGTTATTTGTCTCCAACAACAAATAATACAGGGCTAATAATAAAGGGCTAATTTTTCAACAAATTCTAGGTACACTACTTTAATCTCTTGACGTAAAACAATGGCATGTGAAATTAGAGAAACTCCTAAAGAAATAACGGGCAGAAGGGCTACTAGAATCTGGTCCACAGTAACTTCAGTGCAGCTATTCCCAGGCACGTATGTTTGCATAATCATTCTGTCGCACTTCATGCAACTAACAGTCATCCAAAACTCCCAGTCATACATTCTGCTCTTCTGAAATAAAGCTATGTAAGTGACGAGTATGTCTGTTCTGCATACTTAAGGTTCCTGTCAGTACAATAAATCAGTACGCAGCAGGGCAATATTTTTCAGTGATAGCTGCACTGTTGTTTGCAGTTACTTGACTAAGTAAATGTAAACTCTTTGGAGCTAGTGGTGCTTCATATTCAGTCTGATCAGACTGTTATTTTGACTTATTAACCCCAGAGATCCCCTCAAAGTACTGTATTCTTGCTGAAGATACTCCCTGCTTCTCCTGTGCAAGAGACAAGGTAACTTCAAAACATAACCATCTAATTGGCAGTGGAAGAATTATCCTCTTTTAATTATCTGCATATAAAAAATCAGTAAAGATTTCTAGTTGCTCTATAACATTAAAATGATCTACACCCAGAATAAATTCATTCAAGCAGGTTTTTTTTTGGTAATGAGACTAGTAATCAGCTGTATCTGTTTAAAGCTGCTTACTGTGTGATACCATAGGAGGAAAGAGCCCCCTAATGGCTTCAAGTTATCTAGGAAAATAAAAAGAAATTTCACTTTCTGCAAGTTCAAGCTGGAAAGCAGAGAAAAATGAGTTTCAGAAAGACCAAATTAGTTTTCTTGATACAAATTAATCAGTTTGAAGTGTTGCAAAAGATCTGGATTAAGAAAATTCTGGACTCAAAGGAAAATGCACAATTAGTAGTATATAATCTCTTAATCTTTTCAATTTTATTTTTTTTTCAGTTATTTTTACCTGAAACTGACAACTGACAGAAGAAGATGCTTACACAATAAATCTTTAATGTGGAAACCAATAATATATTTCATGAGCATAAGCTTAACTAGTTTGGGCTTCTGATTTGCTTTGTCATTAAAAGAAAAATTCAAATGGAATTATCTCTTTACAAAATAAATACCTTTTAATATGAATTTCATGTTAGAATGTAGTGAATACAGACATACTAATCTGGAGACAATTGTATCACCACCTTTGGAAATAAAATCATGCTAATTCTGTTATTTCAATCGCAAAATTATGTGGGTTCTTAAGGTATATTTAAAGAGCACAAGTCTAGTAAACAGCTTTTTAAGAGTGATGAATAAGGGCTATAGAAAAGCTTTTAAATGTGTGTAAAGGATTATCTTTGCAAGTTAAAATGCATATGAAATATTTTGAAACAGGCCTTAAATTTTGCAAGGAGGCAAGGTGAATTTGGCATCCAATTAACTTATCTCCTTACAAAATTCTGTCCATATTTGGTAGATCTAACTCTTTTGATATCAAAGTCTCTGTCTTCCTGTTAAAACTTTCGGTCAGTTAATTAAAACATAAAGGGAGGTTCTCACCATTATTTGTGGACAGATTATGACACTTCTATTCAACATATGCAGTCCTCACCTCTTGATAGTACTTTCACTAATTTTGAGGGCCCTGCTTATGGAGTAAAATACCAGTTTTGCTAAGGAGGCAAAATTTTCCTCCAAAAGAGTTTCTTGCTAACTTGAAAGAATTTCAAAGGAAACATTGAAATTGCATCTTGTATATAAAAAACAATGTAGACATTATTCACAGAGAAAATATAAAGAAATAATACAGTATAGATTCTTTATTTTAAGTAAGCCTTTGGTTTTGGTTAATCAGTTTACTTTTTGCTTTTGCTAATATTTATTCATCACAGATACTGAAGCTGGCTCTGAAGCCTTGTATTCTTTGTTCATGTGGTCACTTAGGCAATTTAAAATTGTTAGCCTCAAAAATTCTATATATGCCTGTGGTTCCCAGCATTTGTCATGCTTTTTGCAAATTACAAATAATGATTTTGGTAACTGTAGGAATTTCACTTCACATCTGGGATTTTGTGATATCTTTAAGTATTTGAGTATGGTGCTCTATAGAAATTTATAGAAAAGTATAAATTAAAAAAAGTATAAAGTATTAAAGTATAAAATAAAGGTAGAGGAAGAAAAGAAAGTGATTTTCCTGTGTTTGTGATATGTTTGCCATCAGATAAAATGGATTACATTTAGGTGTTTAGTCTAGCAACAGTAACATTCTATAGACAGTTCCTTATTTGGACAACCCATTAGAAAGTTGTATTTGGCTGTGTGACAGTCTGTTTAAACGTTGGGTTAATAGACTGATGACTCTACTTCACTCAGATGGAGTTATCACAGTAACTGCTACACCAAAAATTCCTTGCTGTTTGGATCAAGGAGCAGAGGGTGCAAACTGATGGGGAAGGTGGTACAGATTATCACCAGTTGGAAGGAATGTGTTATTAATGAAGTCATGGTGCTGGCTTCTTAATTTTATGCTCCCATAGCCTGTCAACCCCAAGTTAATCAACTTCCTGGTTTGCTGTGTAGCCAAAAGCTGGATTATTTTTGTTTTAACCTAACAGCTTCCACAGAGGCAGCAAAAGCATTTCCATCACAGACAGAGGAAAAGATGTTTAGAAAGTTTATGTAGAGCATTGGCTGTTAGCAGACAGCAGTGTCAATGTCACATGAAAACAAGCACTGAGCCCATGGGATGTCTGCTTTGAACATGCAGCACAGCATATATGAACATCCTAGGATACATATTTCAGGTCATAAGCCTTGATCTTTGCTTTTCAGGCAGAATGTTAGCAATAGCTACAGTATCTATAAAAAGATGGCAGTCTAATGCCGTATTATTTAAGGAAGATCATGTTTGTGCAGCAGAGGTAAGCTTGCAGTCAAAAGACATTCTGTTTCAAACTACTGACATGCATTGAAAAATCCTCTAGTTAAATGTTCTCCCTGCCTGGTTTAACAACAGGAACAATAAGGAATTAATAATATGAGGGAGCTTGTGTGCTATTACAACTCCAGACTGCTTAGCATGTGTGGGACAGGTTAGATTAAAACATCACACAAGTAGTTAGAAACCGTCTTTGCTGGCTGCTTCATTCCCATTTGCTCAAAGGGTTAAGTATAATCAATTAAATGCACAAATGATGTCTTGCTCTTAATTCTCTTTGAGTATACATAGTATTTGATATATTCCATCTGTGAATTATAGAAATCTAAGTGCATTCTACACACAAATGCTAAAGCCTGTATTTAACATGCAAAATACAAAAAGAACAATTCCTTCTTTTTGCTGTTCAGAAAAGCAAAGGATAATTTCCTTACCTGGAAGAGCAAACTCTGTATATCATCAGTACTATGTGAGCTAAGGGGACAGGATGAATTTTTGTCTTCCGTAATAAGCCTCTTCTTCAGACATGCAGAGCATTAAGAGATGCAATTATAAGTAAAATGAACTATTCCAAGATCCAGTGTGTTATCAGTTGTACTGGCTTAGAGCTGGAATCCTCCTGCAAATGCAAAAAGGTAGCTCAGTGAGTTGTCCACTGAAGGAGCTAGGTATCAGTGTTATCAGGCACCAGCAGTCACATACTGATGCTATAGTACATACAGTCTCTCTCTCTTGTGCACGCTCTCTCCTCTCTCTCTCTCACCCTGACGTTCACTCAGCTCTGAATCCGAGCTCCTTCTGCTGCTGTATAATCAATCTAGCCTGTCTGAATCTAATAGGCCTCTATTTAACCAGCCAATCAATAGCACAGATTCCACTGCTGCTCCCCAGGGTCTTTTCCAGGAGTGGTACAAACAATAGGAGTTTGGCCAGCAGTTTAACTAAGTATTTTTCATTATTTTATCTCCCTGAAAGAAAATTGTTTAGGAGGGCTCAGGTTCAAAGCTCTTTCTCTCTCTTTTTTTTATGAATGACAGTGATATAAACATGCACATCATGCTGCAGTAGCATTCTGAACACTTTTAAATTTTTATCATTTCTATGCAATTTGGAGAGAAAGGAAGAAAGAAAGGAAGAAAGGGAGAAAGAGAGAAAAAGAGAAAGAAGAGAGAAAGAGAGAAAGAGAGAAAGAGAGAGAGAAAGAGAGAAAGAGAGAAAGAAAGAAAAAGACAAAGAAAGAAAGAGGTTGTGTCCCCCCAAACTAGAAATGAATTTGCACAGCAAACAAGACTCAGACTTCAGGTTCTAAAAAATCAAGAGGCAAGTTTTGCAACTTAGACCTTCTTTATAGCAAGTGTGGAAATTGAGCATAAACCAAGAAGCAGAAGAAACGTGCTTCACAGACTTCTTATACTGCCTCTCTCTTGGACTGCCTTTTTTCCTATATTGTTATGTTTCATCTTGTATGATTTTTTCAAACTTGTATTGTATTTTTTTAAACTTGTATTGCAACAGTTTAGATTAAAATATTCAAGGAATCAGAGGCACAATATTTACTCAGCATCAGATTTACATGGGAGAACATTTTCTCTTAAAACAGTGATCAGAACTAACTCAAACACAGAGTTAGCAGCAAATAACTGCTGTAATTTAACAGCATGCCATATCTTGTACTGCACTGTGTTCCCCATGTATGCAAGTGATAAAGACTGTCCTAGAGTAGCTAAAAACAAAACTTCACGACGGACGTTGTGCAAGGAGAGTATTGTTATTGAGACAGCCTGGCTTTTGCTGGTGGTAGTGATGGTTGTTTGGTTTCTTTTTTGGTTTAGGGGGAGTAAATTGTAAGAACATATTTTCAGCCTGATCGTCTTGGTCATTCTCACTACAGCTCAAAATTATGAACTAACTTCCATGCTGAAGCAAGTTGTGAACAGTACCTACCATAGTCCTGACTCCAGTGGGCAGGTTTCCTCAATCTTGGGTGCTTCTACATCACAGCATATTAATGCTAGTGAATTGCTGCTCAATCACTTTAAAAAAAAAAAATTACAGTTGCCAATAGCTGTAACTAAAGAATGTGGTGAATACAGTGGTATTCACTGGTTCTCTAGAGAATGTAGTGTCCCATTCTTGGTGGTGCCCTCATGTATGATTCTTGCAGAAATTCATTAAATTGCTGCCAAAGAATCCAGAACCAAAAAGGAAAAATCAGTTTTCTGTTTCTTCAGTGCCTGTACTCTCCATCAGTCTGAGGATGTCTCAGCATACCCATCACATTAAGACCTTGTGCCTGGGATCCTGTCCTGAGAACTGGAACTTGCAGTCAAACTGCTTACTCCATGGCTATTATTGTTTCCCTAGTGTGTTGGCATAGCTGAAACCTCTTACTGAAGTGTAATCACTCTAATCTGATGTCCAAATATGACAGAAGTACATAAGCAAGTAGATTTATTGATAATTAAACTAAATTATTATTATTATTTTATGACAACCTAGCTAGTAGGGATTTCTGGTTGGCTTGGAGGATTTCCTGTGTAATTCTGGAGAGTGGACAAAAAGGTTGTTCCTTTCCAGGCCCTTTATCTTAAAATCCCTCATTAAATGTATTTACAGAGCCCTATCATATGGTTTATAGTCTATGTAACTATGTGGCAACATGGTCTTCCTGGACAAACACAAGCTAACTACCATAGCTAGTGCTATGAAGTGATTGATTTTATGTTATTAGTCTCTTGAAAATTCTAGTCCAAGACTGAAAGAGAAAGACAGCAGGAAGAAAAAAAAAAAAGACATTTTTTTTTCATATTGTTTGCAACATGGGAAAGAAATACATGATGTTCATAAACAATATGGAATACCTCTAAGCCTAGTCAGAAGTAGAGCTATCAGGAAAACATTTTGTTTAGTCTCAGTGTTTACACAAGAGTATGCATAAGGTCATAAAAAAAGCAGAAAATAACAGGACGTTTAGGCCTTCAAAGTGCATAAAAATACAATTGGGAAACAACTGTTGAAGTCACAGTATCCACAGCAAGTTTACCTCATCCATTCGTAATCTGAAATATCACAGTATCGGCTAACAACCTTTGATTCCTCAGTTGCAGATGGAATACCTCTTTAATTGCAGGCTACAAAGCATGCGTAACAGACATCATGAGTGCTTTGAATGGTCTGCATCAGCTAAGTGAAAATAAATGATTTCTGTTCATGGATACAGAAGATAAAAATGCATAAATAAAAATGAACATGGATAGAATTGCAGTTGCACAATTGTACAAGTGAAGATCTATCAGTGTAGCAGTATAAGGCCTATATAATCCTATATATTGGAAGAAGGGCACTTAGAATGGATTGTGTTCTGCATTGGGCCAGAGCAGTGAAGTGCAAAGACGTAACTTTGTTCTGCATCCTATATAATCTAGCTCATTTGAGGGTGCAAACCAGATAGTATATACATGTGAAATGCTATTACAAAATCAGATGTTTTGCATTTTGATACTTTAGATTTTTATTTCTGCTTTCTGGCTTTTTAGCAAAACAGTCAGGGTCACATTTTTTAAAAGTCAGGATGAGTGTGTAAATTTCAAGAACTGACCTTTTATGTACACACTGTTCTTCAGATAATGCTTTCTGAAATTTTAGATTTCTTTTGGAAATACAGATGCTGACATGCATGAACACATATTGAATATACGGTGAAAATACCTTTGTGTCCAATATGTCTGCAGTGTAATACAATACTATCTTAAGAATAAATAGATGCAATGTATCACAGCAAGATGCTTTGGGACTGCACATATCTACTTAGTGGATAATATAAACAGTTCCTATCAAGATAAATTGATGTTTAATATTACAATATTAAATACTGAGATGGGTATTCAGGCTTGAAACATTGACCTAAGCAATATCAATGTGGTTTAGAATATAGGGCATAGTGTATATATTCCAATAAGAAAGCTTGGAACCACCTGATCTGTTCCAGGATGGAACCAAGCATCTACTTGCATATACTGTATGTGTGCTTGTGGCTGTGAATTAGAATCTCAGTCAGACATTTAAACCATTGTATCTACTGTATACAGAAGAGTCATCTTCCTTTCTTATCATTCTGTCCATAGTTTTCATTAGAAAACTGCTAATCAACGACTCGGTCTTTCCTGTCCAAAAGCTTGGACCATGAACAATAGAAAGTTAAGAAGGTTTTCTTGTATTTCACATGCTTACAACATGAGAAAAGTTTTGGAATGAACACATGCTGCATATACTCAGTACATATAAGTATATAATATATGGGATTATTTTAATATTTAAAGTCCAATCAGACTCTTAACAGCTGAATAGGAAGATATAACAGAACCTTCTTAAAAAAAAATGTATTTTTAAGGGAAGAGGTATTTCTCTCAAATGTAAAGACTCAGTACTTTAACAACTTGTTTGGAAGAAAAAAAAAAAAGAACATTTCAAATTTAAAGAACAGTTTTAGATTCTGCTTATGAAATGTAAGAATACCTTTTTTTTAAGTTTTATTTTGCTCAGTTTGGGGAAAAACAAGGAAACAAGGTGCAGTGATATCACAGAGCACTTCTGCTTGTGAGTGTTGTGTTTAGAATGTATTGAGTGCTTCTCCATGAGAAAATCTTTTTCACTGTTTCAGATTGGATTAAGAAAGTGAATATACATTTGTTTCCTTCCTCATGATTCTAACAATAATCCAGTTATAGTTCTTCTGTAAGTGAGTAATCAAAGGAAAGTCAGAATATGCAGCTCTGTAAGACTAAATCTTGTGAGCATCTAATGATGAAAATAGCAGATGTTGCCTATTCATAGAAGTGCCTTTGATGGATTCCCTCATGACAAAAATGAAAATAAAAGTCAGGGATGTACATTTCACACATCTTTCTCTGGAAAGAATGAATTAAATGTTTCTATATTGAACCTAAATATGGTGTTTGTTTTTTGTTTGTTTGTTTGTTTGTTTTGTACTGTTGCTGGGTGGTATTTTAGCAATATAGATATTAATCAAGTTTCAAGTCCTGCCAAGTCTTAACACATTCCTAAAATGTTCAGGCTATTCACAGGCTTAAAAATGAGTAGTGCATACACAGATCTTCAATACAGAAACTTAAAATATTATTTATATTTGAACTGAAATACAGAAAAAGGCCTTTTTTTTTTCTTTTTTTTCTTTTTTTTTTTTTACTGCTTCTATATAAATACAAGGATACCGAATGTAGATTTCATCAATTTTATTTCATTCTTCCTATCCTATAAGAAATCTCCATGTAGATCCTGAAAGGCATGCTTAGGAAAGAAGTCGATATACTGTCTATAAGCTACAAATAAGAGAGCAATAAATAGCTACTTTTCTATTTCAGCCTATAGAACAGTAGTGTTTTTTGTTTTTGTTTTTATTTTGTTGTTGTTTCATTTTCTGTAAACATTCTAGAGAATAAGAGAAGGTAAATATCTATTTATTAAAGGCTTTGAGTTCAGTCATCAAAGTTGTGTATATGAACCTGATAGAATACAATGTGTGTCCATAAAACATAATATACCTTATTTTCTATCTGAATGCTTTAGTGAACTTCAGTATGAACATGCTATAAAAATGCACACTAATATAATTGAAATTATTTATAATCTTCACTGTTAATATTTACTGTACCATGATAAGATATTCCTAGGTCACAATTACTCTAGAAAAGGAAGGATATGATACTCTGTTGGTGTGGTCAGATAAGGTTACAGAATAAATTTTAAGTTATTAATGCATTTACAGTACAATACAGTAATCACAGGCGTATTTCTAGGACTATGTTTATTTCCTGCTTCATGAAAAGATTAGGATTGTCCATTCCAAATTTAGAAAACCTGTTTCTTCTGGAATTTATTAGATCTCCTTTAAATTTATGTCTTCCCATAGCACATTTAATAGATCAGCAACTGGTCTTTTTCACAGGCTTTAGAACACAGAAAAGCTGCTAGCAAATGAAATAGGCTGTACTAGCCTCAAGGCCAGCTGAGTAGAAAAGCTGATGTCCATATAGCTAAATCATTCTGCTCCCCAAAATACCATGGCCACATCCAGGCTACCTCTTGGAAATGTCTTTGTCCATGATAATTTATAAGTTTTGTCTAAGCCTTGTTCAGAGGAGTTGGCCTACGCCAAAACTCTTTTGGACACGTAAAAATACAGGCAATTATTGAATCCATTCATGAATCCTGGTACAAAAGAGTTAAACTTCTCTGGTTGTTTTCAGTAAAAGTAATGACTGTATTCAAACAGAATGGGATCTTCATGAAAATTCCCAGTCGCTGTAGGGACTCTAGCTTCACAACGTAAATATTTGCATAGGCAGCCAATTCTTTCTGAAAGTAGTTTATGTTCCTTGAAAGCCTGGCAGCAGCAAAATTTGAAAGTGACTTCAGTAACATATGGACAGAGCTGAAATAGCTATGTTTATAGATATAGATAACAGTATGACCTTCAGCCCCCGACTGCACATCCCAGCATTGTAGCTCCTTTGTTTTGTTTTTGTTTTTAAGCTCAGAATCTTGTTACAGGCAGAAAGGAAATACTCTTTCCTCCATGCCAATCTTTGCTCCAGCCCTTGTCATCCCATGCCTTTACTCTGCAGCCTTGTAGGTCTTTACTTCTCAAGGCTCTGCTGTCACAGCAGCCTTGTATTTCTTTATCCTACATCTTTATGATATGCTCATAAATATCTAATTCTAAACAGACTATTTGTTGCTATTGTCTTTATAAAACTAAAGTTGCATGATACAAAGATAAGCAAAACAATTTAGCCGTAGCCACCTGGTAAAAAGAAAAATTGCTTCTGTAGTTAAACAAGCTAAAACAAATCACAGGTTCAGACAGGGCAACCCTGACAAACCTCAGTTCTGCAAATTTGATGAAAAGTCTGAGACCTGTTATTAGCAATGACAATGCTGTATAACAGGGCTGCAGTTCATAGATTTTTATTTTCTCACAGCTCATACTTCTGCAGTTTCATCGTTCTTGATACTGAAGTCATGCAAAATAAAGGTAAATGAATTGTACTGTCATTGTGTTACTGCAGCTCCAAAGTGTGAGAAGTGCATACCGAAAGATTGTTTTCTGAGGCAAAATGGAATGCAGCTGCCTCAGAAAACTCTACTTCTGATCAAGTGAAAAATCTGTTCTCGTTAAGGATCAAAAGATGGAGAGTCCACTGGTAGGGTGATACTAGGCACCACTGCCTTGCAAGGCTTAGGAGTTCCAAAGTGGTAAAAACATTTTGCAGGGAAAACAGTTAGTTTTCCTGCAGTAGTAGTTACTAGTAGGCTGTGTCGTATGTCATGTCATGGGGTTGGTGCTGTTCACCTGCAGACTCTTAACCCTTGCTTGTCATGATGGGATTACGTTGTCCAAGAAGGCTTATGTGTTGTGATTTAAATTGCATTATTTTGTGCTCAGTAAGAATTATGAGTTTGTTGTGAGTAGTGTATTTTATTCTTTTCCATCCTTTCCACAAAGAAAAAAGAAAAAAAAAAAGAAAAATTTCAATAACAGTCTATTTGTAGATTATGTCACTGCCAGTTTACAGATTGTTCTATTGTTTAAATTGCTGTCATTGTTTTTTTCTGGGGTGTGTGTAAAGGATACATTTCAGAAGAAAATGTATGAAAAGACAAGTGTTGCTCTAATTTTCTTTTTTGATGTTGTTATTACTAGTGGTACTGCAGTAACCTTCAGAAGTCTAGACACTATGCACAATATCGTGCTTAGTTACAACACAAGAACTTAAAATGTAAATATATTTTTTACCTGAAAATGTGCTTACTGTACAAGGAGGAGCAAAAAGTAATTAAAGTTATAGCACAAATATCTCTTCCTATGCTTCTGTGAAATACATATTATAATTTGTGATTGAATTAGGACAGCAGAATTTGGCCCATACGTATTTAAAAACAGATCTCCTATGAGTTTTTTGATGGCATTTCAAATTCTGGCTAACAGGCCCATCAGCAAGAATTAGCTGTAGCCTGTGAGCATCCTGCTGTTCAATATATGGTTTCACAATGTTCAAATATTTTCATACTGACAATAGAAAATGCTGGAATGCTCCAGTCACAAAAGTCAGAGCAGCTGATAAAACATAGCTATTATTCAGAAAGGAGCTATGCATTGTCATCAATGTGAATATGATATATGGTTTTCCTGGTGCATGCATGAGAAGAAAATAAATAAATAAATAAATAAATAAATACAATTTGTAAACCAATGTAGTACTTTAAAATATATTTTATTTCTCTAGCTTGCACATAGAAAGCCCAGGTAGACATTAACCTGAATCGCTGAGAAGTGGTAGATTTACATAACTATTGCAAATAGGGTTTAACGTATGTGAAGGCCACCTTTATAAAGAAGTGGAAGTAACACACATAGTGGCACAGTGCATCTCCTACTGCAGGAAGTGATGTGTGTTGTACAGCAGAGAAGGCTGTAGCCAAATGTCACAGGAGAAACTGACAACTATTCATCAATGCAAGTATTCACTGACTTTCATTTCTTGGGCTCATTTTCAATATTATCATTCTGATTTAAGCTGTTAGCTGATATTTTCCTCGGAAGTTTAATTAAAAACAAACCAAAACGTGTTTTAAATAGAACCACCCACCAAATGGAATAGACTTTACTTGCCAAATACATGAGGTTATAGTATATTTCAATATAGAAGTAACTACTTATTTAAAATTTATTTAATACTGAGAAACATAAATAAAACATTGCAAATATTTCTGAATCACACATCTTGTGACTTCCATCACTGTATGTAAAATATATTTAATAGCACTGAAAATAACATTCACAGATTCCTGCCAAATAGACTACATTTTTTAATTAATTGTCATGTATGCCTATTGTCAAAAAAATCTATTTTTACATAATCAGGAACATGTAGCAGAAGACTGACACTTGTCCATCAGGAAAAGTGATGGAATTTTAGTAGTGTTTGTAAGCTGCCTAGAAATATATATATACACATATATATATATCTGAAGTAATCAGAAACAGAAATATCTCTTCTGCAGTGGAAGGTAGAAGAGTAATGACTAGCTCAGAATAGTAGTAGGGATAAGGCAGAAAAGTAAGTGCAATGCTTAATATAGAAGCCTTTCTGTTTTTTCTTTGGAGACAGAGAAAATAAGTCACTTTCATGTGATGTCTTTGTGAACTGGGGTTTGTCCAAATGAATGCGATCTGGCTGGTTATGTCTCCACCTCCAGCAGGTTGTGATACATTTTCTAGGAGAGTTCTGTCCTCCTCTGAAGAAGCATTTATCTTAATGGAAATTCTTATGATATGTGTCAGGACCTGACTTGTAGGCTTGACTTCCCAGTTCGATCTTGGCCCTGTCTTATCACTGCAGACTTACCAGGTGATAGCTGACCCTGGATGCTGTCAAAAAAACATTCTCCTTGCTTGGGCACTGTGGCATTCCACCTTTGTCAGTAAGGTCAGTGGCCTGCCCCTGGCTCACCTTCCTTTGCATACCAGCCCCTTTCTTAAGGCTGTTTGACAGGTAGATCAGGTGAGAGCCAAGTACAAGACCTTGAGCTTAAAGGCAGCTCCTAAGCAATGGAGGAGTGAGCCTCCATTGAGTTTTTTTCCAGTTCTTCAAAATAGTTCTTAACAGAAAGCTGACCTTAAGTAGAAAAAGATAGCCTTGAAAAAGAGGAAAATGTACTTCTGTCCCTGACAATACAGGTCTCATCTATATTTCCCCAGAGCTGGTGATAGTAGCAAAAATATACATTTGCTAAAATTTATTTACAGTTTGATTTCTTCTTCCAGTCAGCTTTACAATTTCAAAAGGTCCAAAATGTCTTTTGGAGTTTATTTTCTTCAAAGAGATTAATGAAAGATTTCTTCTGTTCTCCCAGATAAGTTCACCATAAGATCACCTTGAAGGTATTACAGTAGAGATTTTGTTTGTTTGTTTGTTTGTTTTTTGATGTTGTTGGTTTCAGTAAAGTGAGGAGAAAAAAAAAAAAAAAAAAAAAAAGAAACCACTGCAACAGTTTTATCAGCTCCTAAATTCCTAAATTTAGTACAAAGATTTTCTGACGTCCACTTTATCTCAGTCAGCTTCTAGAAAGAGTTCAGTGGCAGGGACTATTGAGAGTGGCCCCACTGAATGGTGGAGAGTGGTAGAAAAGATACAAACAGTGCTCTTTCCCAACTAGATTGCCGAAGATCTAGATGCACTTGACTTGGATAGAGAAGACTACTGAGTCTTAACAAGCCTCCACATGTACCAGATCTTCCAGGTCCTGGGTAACGAAGACCACATCATCAGTGTACACCAGCAAGGACCACCAGCAACCTCAGCTCTCTGCTCACCCACATTATCACCTCCTAGCATAAAACAGAGGAATGACTTGTCAGCAATGGGATAGATTTGTCATACAAGAGCCAGCTGGGGTGCACAAAGCAGACAGGTTTAACACGGATTAAGCTGACTTTGGTGAAACATTCTGCAGGAGCACCACAAAGGCTGAAACTGAATTTCACCAGGTTACTCATGATCTGTCATAACAAATTTTTCAAGGCTTCCTCCAGGTTGAAGAACAGAATTGACAGATGAAGTAGAAGAGGTCTTAGACCTGATGCAAGCTGTCAGAGACACTTTGGGTTACAACAACAAAGGCTGGAGGGGGCAGAAGTTTATTTGCTGTTTTGTCGTAAGGAAAGGGGAGTGTCAAAACCACATTCCAAAGTTTGCCCCACATAAAGGAGACTGAAGACTTCAAAAAATATCAAGGAATCAGCAGGTCTTAGGACTAAAGCTAATTTGCTGAAGTTTCACACTGCTACTATAGGTGTTAGTGATTAGGTGCAGATTCAGATCTTGTGCCAATGCCAGGATCTTGCATCATGGCAAACTCAGCACCTGCATTCATGCAAATTTTAATTCTTGTCTATGTTCCCCTCCGGCTGTCTCAGGAATGGTGGTCCCATTTGACTATAGTCATAGAATCAGAGATTGCCAAAATGGTTGAGGCTGAAAGAGACTTATGGTGACTGTTCAGTCCAGCCTTCTGTTCATAGCAGGGCCAACTACAGCAGGTTGTTCAGAGCCATGCCCAGTTGGGTTTGGACTATTTCCAAGGATGGAGACTCCACAGTCTCTCTAGGAAATCTATTCCACTATTGAATCATCCTTACAGTAAAAAATATTTTTCTTATGTTTAGGTGAAATTTCTTGTATGTTAATTTGTCCCCTTTGTCTCTTGTCCTGTCACAGAAATTCTACTGAAAAAGTCTGACCCCCTGCTCCTTACTTCTTTCCTTCCCTCTTCCCTGTGATTCAGCCTCAGGCTGAACAGTTTCATTTCTCTCAGCTTCTTGTCATGTGGCAGGTGCTGCAGATCCTTAATTATATTTTATAGTCCTTTGCTGAATGTACTCCAGTATATCTATGACTTTTTTGTACTGTAAAGCCCAGAAGTGGACCCAACACTCCAGTTATGACCTCCAGTTATGGAGCAGAGAGAAAGGATCACATCCCTTGATCTGTTGAGAATGCTCTTTCTCATGCAGTTGTTGGTCTTCTATGCTATGAGGACGTAGAACTGGATCATGTTCAATTTGTTGTCTTTGAGGACCCTGAAGTCCTTTTCTTCAAGGCTGCTTTCCTTTTACTTCAAGGCTACTGCCCCCCAGTGAGTGCAAATGGTCCCTCTAAATGGCAGCACAACCATCTGGTGTATGAACAACTCCCGTCATGTTTGTATCATCTGCAAACTTGATGAAATTGCACTCTGACCCCTCATCCAGATCATTAATGAAGATGTTGAACTGCATTGTCCCTGCATCAGCTCCTGAGGTAGTGATTGGCTTCCAGCCACTTAACACTGCTGACCACAATCCTTTAAGCACAGCAGTTCCACCAAGCTTCAGTCCACTTCACTGTCCACTTACCTAGTTTGTACTTGGTTTGTTTGTCTACAAAGACGTTCTAGGAGACAGTTTCAAAGTCTGTCCTAATGTTCAGGTCAACAATATACAGTGCTCTACCCTCATCCATTAAAGCAGGTCATCTCACAGCAAGCTATCATACTAGTTAAGCATGATCTCCTTCTCATAAATCTATGGTGACTACTCCCAGTCACCTTCTTGATCTTCAGGTGTTTCCAGAACTATAACCTCCATCATCTTCACAGGAACTGAGGCAAGGCTGACTAGCCTGTGGTACCCTGTGTCCTCCCGTCTGCCATTCTTAAAGGCAGAAGTGACATTTGCTTTCTTCCAGCCCTCACAAACTTCCCCCCGTTTTTGTAACCATTTGAAGATAACCAACTGTGGCTTTGCAGGGATATCAATCAATTCCTTCAGCACTTGTGAGTGCATCCCATCAGGTCCCATGGTCCTGCATGTGTTTGAGCTATTTTTGACTTCCCTAAACTGATCTACTTCTACCAAGTGTAAGTTTTCCTTGCTCCAGACTTTGCTCCAGGTCTCAGGGGCCTGGGATTCCTGCAGGAGGATACTATTGGTAAAGACCAGGGCACAGAAAGCAGTGAGTGCCTTCACCTTCTCCACATCCTAGGTTCCCTGTTCCATTCAGCAGCAGAGCAGCAGGCCCATGTTTTTTTTTTTTTTGTTTGTTTGTTTGTTTTCTCATAGGGATGGACCAGTTTCTGAGCTTGGAGGGGTTCTTTGAAAATCTGCCAGCCCTTCTGGATCACTCTTTTCCCCAGGACTGTATCCCATGATGTTCTTCCATGCAGGTGCCTAAAAATCCCAAAAGGTCTGCTGTCCTGAAGTCCAAGCTTGTTCTGCTTTTTGTGTCACTCCCTCTTTGCTGCCTGTAGAGCTGTAGCTGCATACCTCAACTGATTTTCTACAGAGCATTTCCATAACCCTAACAGCAGCCATCTCAGATGATATGGAAGAAATTCCAAACCCCTGTGAGGATGACAGATCTGTGATTTGTATCTTATTGCATTTATCTTCCAAGATCACAATCACATTCAGAGCATCCGCTGTGCCTTGGCCAGTGGGATGGACTCAAGGCTCCAGATACCAATTTGAGGGGAAGGGGAAGAAAGCAGTTCAAGGAAAGAAAAAAACTCTGCAAATCTTCTCCAGTGCTAAATGACAGTGCTACATATGTAACTGATGTAAAATTAAGATTTGCTTTAAAGAAATATCATTTAAACAAAACAAAACAAAACAAAAACAATAACTGAATGATAAATACCTACCAATAAAATGTTGCCTTTTATTCATAGAATTACTGTACTGTCCTTGCTTTTGTATTTTACAAGTCATGTATGTGACATGTTAAACCATTTATTACGTGACAGAAATTGTTGCAGTTTTGAACTGTAATATATAATGAGAAAACTTTCACAAATAATCTTAAATAATGGTCCTCTGGTTTCATTTGAGTAATACTTCCACTGAAACTAATCAAAATTTTGCCTGGGTAGATAACAGGGTTGGGTATGTGATGTGTACTGTGTTTCAGGTTTGCCTCATTGTACAAGAACATTGTGTCTGCAACGTGGAAATTGCACACACTAGAACCAGAAGTGTTTTCATGCTCTCTGTAGCAGAGGGAAATTTGTAGTGAAAGAAGAGGAAGCAAGTTCACATATCCATGGGACTTTGTCATTTCCCAGGAGTCACCATACACTGAATATTATGGACCATGCTGAAATCTTGGGGACAGCTTTTTTTCTTTCTTTTTAATATATATATATATTTTCCTTTACAGTAATTAAAAGAGCAAAATCTTATGTAAGTCTTCCCTAGCAAATACTGAAAAACAGTTTCATTCACCTCTAGTGTTCCACAGGTATGTCTGATAGTCATCCTTGAGCTGTTCCTTCCTTGCATAGTAATTATGGAGACAGAACCACAGAACAGACATCTCCAGCTGAATTCAAAATCTCACAACTCCAGAAGTAGAAAAAATATTTACATAACAGATGAGGGAGAAGTGACCTGAATACAGCCAGAGAGTAAAGAGAAATTGGCATATATTGGTGTATGTTTTCATTATAGCAGAAGCAGTACAGCACACCTACTCCATAATTTTTCCTATCCTTCAAGGTTGTGTGAGATGTTTTGATGTACTAATCAGTAACTCTTAACTGAATCAATTTATTTTTTTTGGTGTGGACCATCCCTAAGATCAGTGGGACTCTGTAGAGTTTTTTCTTAGGTCTTGCATCAGTTTTTCTTAGGTGGCTTTCAGTCACAATACAAGAAGCCATTTTAGGGTGTCCACATATCACATCTGTGAGTGAAAGATAGGAATGTTACTTGTTATTCTGTTTTGGAAAATCTCATGTTGCAACCTATCTATACATGAGTCAAAATAACTTTGGTTCTTGCAAAGGGGGGGTTAAGTACAAAAATAAAAATACTGCCAAACTAAGATGTACTACAGATATTGCTCAGGTGAAACCATGGCCTGCCAATTGTGTTTTGTATTTACTCCTCCTCCCCGCCCACCCCCCCACCCCCACCCCCCCCGCATCTTTTCTGATGGTAATGCTATTGCTAAGAAAGGGGCATTTGACAGTGCTGAAATGCAGTGTTTAACATGGTGAGGCAGCTGATCCCCGTGTAAGAGGCAGTATAGTCTCTGAATTCATTGAGGAGGATACTGTGAAAACCTGAATTTACTGTTTTGCCTGAAGGTTGGAGATAAAAAGACAGTTAGTATCCTGAGAGTAAAACGGGCTTAGCATGCTTCAGGGAGGAAAAGAGAGCTTGGGATTCTAATGCAAAAGCATCTGCTTCTGCTATATTTTGAGTTTGCAGGATCCTATAAAATGGGCTATTAAACCCCTCTGACTGATATCCTGGTTCATTAGGGAGGGAAAGGGACAGTCTTTGTCTGATATACTCTCAGTCTCTTAGGGTAGTCTTTTCTTCTTACTGCCAATGGGTACTTAATGTTTCCCCTTTTTCTTCTCTCACAAACAGCAAACAACAAATCTCTTGCTTTTCTACCAGCCCTCTACATTGACTTCAAACTGATACACAGAAGCAGGGTTAAATGTATCCTGTGTGACCTTCCTGAGGGTATCTTTTTGTATCAAAAGGGGCTTTTTTCTTGACAGTCTTACAGTAAAATATAAATTGCTAAAAAAAAAAAAAAAAGTTCAAAAAGAATTCAGTTTTGATTTTAGCTAAAGTAGTGATAATTTGCATTGGCTAGTCCAGCTTTAATGCAGATACATTGTGGAGCTGGAATAATCAGTGTTTCTGCACTGTGAAAGAATTCTCATCTCCTTATTGCTACGCTCTACACTTACTACCCATCTCCATGGCAGAGAAACCAACTCCTTCAGACATGAAGTCTGGGTGAAGTTCTGGGAAGGATTCCCTACTGAACTGCTCCAGATGCTCTACTTTGCCTTTTTATGCACTATATGCTTCTCTAATTCTTTCTTGGAGTTCCTTAGGTTATTTATCTCAAAAACTCTCCATGTTATATAATACAGAACCTCAATGTCTTACCATGAAAATGCTAGCCTTATGGGCTTTGATGGACTCTTTCTTCCCTTGTTTTTGAAAGTTTGGGCTGACTCACAAGGGAATGGGTCAAAAAAGATGATCGTTATATCTTAGAGATATTGATCTCAATATCATACAGTGGCCATGCAGCCAGTATGCTATAGAGGGAACTAGCCATAAGCCATGTGGTAAGGCATTCTGCGCCATATGCCTGAGAGACAGGAACTATTCCCTTACATAAAACACTTCAGCAAACTTTGTCTCTACATTATTTTCTACAAAGATGTAAGAATGTACTGATTATGTGCTCATGCACTCTTGGGTGGACTTACTGTAATTGGCAATCTTTCACATAGTAAATAAAGTTGGCACTTGTGTCATTCATGCAGAATGATGACATTTGTATGCACAGTATGCACATAACTGAAGTAATAGTTTTCCAGAAATATGTATATGTAGCTGCTGTAATTAATTCCCAGAGTAGTGAGAAAAGCACTATAAAATAAAAATATCAACCTTCAGTAACATGTTGTGCCTGTAAGTCAATCTACTCTTTCACATTAAAAGTCATTTAGTTTATACCAGAATGCATTTTTATTCAGATCAGCCCATCTCATTTTGCATGATGCTAGTAATACCCACGCATCTGCAGATGTCAGTGGCTTTTGACTGTTGAACTGAAAATCCTAGAACAGAATTGGAAAGATTTTACATAAACTTTCGGTGCTGAAAATGAAATAGTATGTATGAAGAAAGACAATTAAGGCATATAAATAGCTCAGCCTTTACCTTAAGTTTACAAAGTTGTCTGGCTGTGGTTGGGGGCTGTATTCTTCAATACCTTCTTACACTAGTGACTTACAAGTCTGTCAATGCTAAATAATCTCCAAAATTAACAGTCAGACTGCTGGTGTTACACAGGTATTTGATTACTGGGAAGACAGGTTTTTGTTACACAACAGTATGTACCTAATGGTTGACGGAATCCATCATACCATAGTAAAAGTGGCAGGTTTCCAAAGTGTGTCAACTTACATTAAATTGTCACGACGAAAACAATAGTTCATTAGAATAAGAGCAGAAGACAAAGTACCTTCTTCAGAAGTCCAGCTGAGTGACTTACAGAGACTATGGTCGGTAGTTTGGTCATCCAGAGGCTTACATCTACACCTGTTCTTGTTAGAGCAGTCACTGGCTTATGCATTGGCTTCTGGGGGATGAAGTTGTATTCATGCAAGAACTGCACAGAAATACAGATTTTTTAATTTATTTTTTTTTCTTTTCCTGACAGTCCTGTTGCAATTCACATACTGGTGTAGGATTGAAAAATACTTAGTACCTTTTATATGATGTACTATACATCATATATATACCATCATAAATGCATGATACATGTATGATTATTATCAAAAATATCATTATGTATATTATGTATGATTGCTATGTATGTTATATATAATAATTATGATACATTATGTACATTATGTATGATCATTATGATAAATGATCATCATAAATACATGATACTATACATCATAAATACATGATATTGTACCATGTATTGTTATCTGGTGTATAGTAATATGACACACATTAAAACAATTATTACAGTAGAAGCTATTAACCTATACTGTGGCACAGCTAATGTTGGCAAAGATTCAACCCTACTCATTGGGATTATAGTAACCATTTGGGTGTGATAAGTCATTTATCATATTTTACAAATAGTTGTATCTGCCTTGCCTTGTGTCTTCTCATTGTAAAATAAAATAGGTCTATGCTAACTTTATAGAAACTATTAATAATTATTGACTTTTACTGTACTCATTTGTAATATTTTTATAGGTTGTACAAGCTGCAGTATTACCATCATTGCATACAGGGACACCAAAACTAAACAATGAAAATGAACATTCACTTTTCACTGGTAGATACATGTATTTATCAGAGATCAGTTCCTTTGTTGAAACTGTGATGTTTTGCACAATCATACTGATTTTGTTGAGCTTTTAATTAACAAAACTGATTATAAAAATTGAATGCCTGATTTGCCACATTTCTGTCATAATAGAAATTCTGTTCTATATTGTCATTATAGAAAAATGGCATTTAGACATTACAGACAAGCCTAGCTTTGATGACTCAAGTCCGTCACAGGAGGGAATCCGTTTGAAACTTCCAGGACTTCTGACTCTCCAGCTTTTAGGCTCCTTCCACATACATAGAAATTTGAGATGAAAGTTTATGTCTTTATTTTTAACATACTTATTTTAAATCCTTCTGTATTTCCTTTAATTGGAAAATAGAATGCCTATGTTTTCATTGGAAAACAAAAGTATTGCAAAAAAGAGAAATGAAATTCTGACTTTTATTGGGCTCTACGGTCTTCAATTTGAGTGCAGGTAGAAGCAAAGTAAAATCAACTGAGTAGGATTAGTGAGCATTTCATACCCATTGTTGTAATATATAAATTAACTTTTATCAATATTGTAGCTATTTACTGAAATGTTTGCTAGGTCTGTAGATGCACAAGGTATTATTTTACAATGTGAAGCCAAAGGTTCTGACATCCAGTGAGAATCCCCAAATAATGAAGCAAAATATGTGATAATGAGGATAAATTGTTCCTCTCTCATTTTATTTTGAAGTTAATTTGTTGTGGAGTATATCTATTATATTTTTGGGAAAAAGACTTAATAATTTTTCCTCTTTTTGTATTTAAAAAAAAATAATTGGTGTGTGTTTTATTGTGGATGTGCTTTAGGTAAAGGAATTCTACTTGCAGTTTCTTACAGTGTGAGTACCGGGGATGATGTGCCTTTTTTCTAATTTTCAGAATTCCCTCCAGAATCTTGAGAATTACAGAAGTAAAATGGGAACTTCTTGATCTCTGTGAAAATGTATATTTTCTTGAGATCCTGCCTAGGCAAGGGTTGAATAATATACTATATACATATATTACATTATATACTGTTACAAACTTGAAAGAATCCAGATGAAATTTCCTTCTCAGAAATGTGATTACAGGATTTTCATACACACCCATACAGAAAAAGAGGAAATTAACATTGGAGTACAAGGAAGAGCTTTCTGTTACACTCCCCAAGCAAAGGTCTTTCTTTAAACTACCATCAGCAGCATTATGCACCTATTATTTTCTGTTTGGTTTATTTTCATGACAAAGACAAACAAAAAACCACCATTTTCAATTATGTTTTTGCCTATGTAACATTCATTTTTACACCATCATATCACTGAGGTATGATATGATGGTGTAAAAATAGAAAAATAGAAAAAGAGCTGCTTCTTTCAAGATAATTTCTCAAAGCATTTTCACTGTCTTAACTGCTTTAAGGAAGCTCAGCAGGGAAAGGAGTCTGTCGATGTTTATCACGAGTACCAAAGTAGGAGATACACTTGTACTAATCACAATTCATGGTATTAAATCTTTATGGATTTGGAAAAAAATAGCATCTCAGAACCATTGAAATTGTTGCACTGGCTTTCATGGTCCAGATTCATACAATCACTTTTAAGCTAGTGTCTCTTGATTGTTTTTTTCTCTGTTCAGTGTAGGTTAATCAAAGATGCTCTTCCTTGTCCTTCATTGAAATAATTATTTCTTTCCTTTGGTGATTTAGACACATCATATCCCTAATGATATAAAGCACACAAATACTACAAAATTCAAAATGGGATGTTGTTTTTTTGTTTGTTTGTTGGTTGGTTTTAATATTATTTCCTTATATATTCTTCTGCCTTACTGTCATGTTATACTTACTGTAGAGTATCTTGTATAACATAAGCAGCAGGCTTTCGCCCAGTTTCTCTCCATGCACTGCCACTGCAGTTTGAATTTTACACACATCTTAAACACTAAATTGTTTAATGTACCTCAGAAAAATGCTCACTTCTTAAGATGAAATGGCATGTACTTTGACTAATACACTGTTATGTTTTGTATAATACTTCAGAGGACTCCAAGTTCCCATCTTCCCAGTGTCTTGTTCTGAGATTTCTATTCCCTATAAATTATTTTTGCTTTAGATTAATATTACACTGGTGAGAAGAATCTACACTATAGGGACATCTTTTTTTTTTCTTGTCGTAATTGCGTAGAAAAAGTGCGATGCTTGTACAGTAGTTCTATTCTGGGAGTAACTTCAGGGATTTACTGGGAGGCACATTCTAAAATAAGATTTTGAATGTAGTTTTGCATCTGTGGTATTTAATCTGGATAAATTCGTGCTCTTTAAAAGAACTTTTTGAGGCACGAACTTTTTATTCAGATCAGCAGTTCATGAAAAAGACTTCATAAGAAAGGATTCATATTCTTCATTCTACAGTTAAGAAAATATGATTTATGAAATCAAAGGAAGCCACAGAATTTTAAAGTGTCTAAATTTAATAGAAAAGAAGAGAAAACATGTTATTTCTTCATCTCTTTCAAAAAGCATAAGATTTTCTCTTTTGAACTCTGTCTTTCAAAGGTTATTGAAAATATTGAAACATGTTAGAAATACAGATAAGAAAAATACTGTTATTCCATAACAACTTTCAGACATTAGGAAGATACGAGTTCTTTACTGTGGTAGGAGGCTGAGTGAGAAAGAGAAAGAAGTGCATTCCAGAATAATGAAAGGAAGTGAAGACTTGCTTGCGATTGAGATGATGAGAATCACGTACAGTATATCAGTAGTGGCAATTCAGAATCATTTGACTGGTTAGACTCTGCATCAAATGTGATATTAGAGAACCACAAGATGTTCAGAATAGGAAGCACAGGAATAACAATGTATTTGCAAGAATATCAGAACTATGTTTGTGGTTGTGTATTGAAATTTTTTTTTTTTAGTATCTCCTACATTCTCAGGAAATGTGGTTCTGTCTATAGAAAGTTCGTCTTAAAATTGGGGTAGAATAGCAGCTTTAGAATTGAGCCATGTGAAATGTTTACCCTGTGCCTTATGTATAAGACAATAACATTATGCTGTTTTTTCAGAGAAAACTGAAGCAGAGATGAGACAATATCAATGCACAAACTCACACTGCAGCATTGTATTCTTATAAAAGAAAGGTGAATGCATTTAAATATGTTTCAGTGACAAATGTCCCAAAAGTATTGGGAGGAATCCATAAGGTTTCTGAAGAAGACATGATGCGTGTAACACTGAAAATACTGATAAGAACTATTGAAAAATAGGCATCTACATGAGTGGTATGTGGAAAGAAAAAACATCAAAGCCCTTACCAAAATAAGAATAGTTTTGCAAACCATTCCGGTCCTCACTTTGAATAGTGTGGTTAGGTTAGTTAGACTTAGTACGTTTTCTTAAAAGTTTCTTTAAAAAGGGTATCAGATAAGCATTGTTCTCTTCTTTTTGTCAAGTAACTTTTGCACCATCTTCTGCAGGCAGAGCATATAGAGGAGAGTCTCTCTAATGAAAAGACCTTGAGGTTATAAATGATTCTCTCTTACAATAACAGAGGAAGAAGGTAGAGTGCTGCTGGTGTTCCTCACTAGAGTTAAAGTGTTAAAGGACCAGGTGAGATAGAACTTGTAAATATCCTCTAAGGTAACAATATCTTTAGGATCCAGAATTTGAGAAGATTTTTTTTTTAAGAAAAAAGTATTTTTGTTGTTGTTGTTATTTTGTTTGTTTGTTTTGTGTTTTTGTTTGTGTGTTTTTAAGAAAAAAATAATGCTAGTGTGAAAGTTTTCCTACAGGCTTCTCTGAAAGAATGAAAAACACTAAAGACAGTGGGTTATTCTGGTCGGAAAAGGGAAGGACACTTGATCTGTGAAAGAAGCTTGTATCAAGAACAATGCAGAAATTCCCCTTCACTCTTCCAAGACAAAAAAAGGAAAAATAACAGATTCTCAGAACAAAGTTATTGTTTATAAGAATTTCTGGATAAACTTATTTAAGACATTGATGTAAACTCTCATTCTGTATGTCTGGTGATTCTGGACTAAATTCAACTTCTCCCTCAGGAACACATAAAGAATCAGCAGTAACAGCTGCCTGAAAACTGTGAGATGCATAGGTTCAGAATGCTGAATCTAAGTCAGCAAATGGAGTGTCTTTTTATTTATCTTCTCTGGAACATTTCTTGGACTACTATAATGAAGTTTCTTTGTCCAGCTTTTCTTGGACACCAGATTAGACACCAGAAAAGTCCCAGTTACACTTCTGATAGAACCTCTTCAGGTTGTCGAATGGTGGAAGTCATGGGCTAATTCCATTAGCCATTACATCAGGAAACACAAGAGCACAATGACCTTGAGAAAACACATACACTCGTTTCCCAAACAAACATTTCTTTACCAAAATTATCTAAGTTAAATTTCTCCATTCTGAAAGTTCTTTTTATTAAATCTATTTAGCTTTCTATCTCTGCAATTATTTTTTCACCTCTGCTAATTCCAAATATGAAATATGAAGGACTCATGTAACACAAAGTATCATTTTCTTTTCCTTTCACCTGGTAGATTTCATTATCAATGTGAGTTTCTCCACTGAGTATTTAAGGCTTTGTACATTCCTGGGGATGACCCTTTGAACTTTTTAAATTTGCTCTTGATTCTTCAACCAATCAATAAAGTTTGGAGAAGCCCTTGTTACAAAGATAAAAACATCACATTGCTCTATCATTTCATGTCTTTCATTTGCCTTAGCAAATGAAATCTGTTTTGTGTTCATAAATTTTCATGTCTGATACATTTGAGTGTGGAGATGCTTCCTTCATTCTCAGTAACCTCAACTCAGGAATGCAATGAGAAAGAAAGGGAAAAACGGTCTTAGGTGTACATAGAAAAGCAATCTACACTGTCAATCAGGAATTTGAGAGTAACACACAGTCACATTTGTCCACTTACTTAACATTATATTTGATTATTATACTTAATACTCTCCCACAGAACTGAATGGTTACTTCAGGAGCTTAGCAAAATAGGGGAATGTCCAAAGCAAGCTAACAGCAGTTGTCATTATTTGAAAATGTGCTTTTAGTTGTTTGTATGCATGCATCATTTTCAGTAAACTAAAGAAATTTTCAAAACCTTGTGAATATGTTACATTATTTCTGAATATACTCTAAAATACTGTTTCCTTGTCTTGTTTCAGTTGATTTGCATCAGACTTTTCACAGTATGTCTCTTTGGTGGGACAATACTGGCACCGGAATTGATTGACAAATACATTGATTGATAAATACAGTGGAGCTGAAACCAGAAGAAGTAGACTATTTTCCCAAACAGATAGTGAAATAGTTGCTCACATTCTTTGCTTGAGAGTTTCAGAAAAGGAATATGAATTAGAAACTGGAGGCAAGACAAGTTTTAAGCATTCATAATACCCTAGGAAAGGAAACAGGCAGAGGTTCAGCAATATAAAGCTGGCTGAACCCCAGGGTACAGTGGCTGCACTGCAGACACAGAGAGACATGGAGTGCAGCAATATTAGAGTCTGAAAAATAAATACATGAAAAACCTAAACTGCTGAGTGCTCCAGAGGTGACAGCAAGTTTGATGTGGCAGATATAACCTTCGCCTTGCATCTGTTCAGAAGAGGAATATCTAGCAGAATCACAGGTCTTTGCAAGCAAGTTGAGAAAATTGGAGTTGGAAGTATAAGTAGCTATTTAGCTAAATTCTCACCTAATGGATGGTAGTGAAAAGAATAATTACTATAAATAATCCTAGTAATTAGTAAGAATAATCTTGCTGAGACAAAATGTGATCAGAAGCCATTCAAAGTTCTGAAAACTCTCTTCCCTCAAACCAAAAGCAGTGACTTTGTTTACAACTGCTATTGTAATATTTACAACTGCTTTTATAATATTTGTGCATCAAGACATTAGCACTATCTGCTGAGGGTTTTTTCATACCTTCTTTTGTCTGGACTCCCAGGCACTGGAATGATAGAACGGCTTTGGAATCACTATGTCCTGGCAAAACTGTTGAGCTCTGGCAGGAGGTTGGGTGTGCTCCTTTGATCTACTATATGACAGAAATTTCTGACAGAATGGTAGAAAGACATTTAAAAGAAGATACCACTTAGAAGATCTCTCTCTTTTTTTTTTTTTTTTTTTTTTTTTTTTTATTCAATATTATTTTTTATTTTTATTATTATATTTTGGTAACCTGTGGAATCCATGCAGATTTAGTTCATTACTTATCAGGTTGTTCTAGAAGAGCAGTATATGAAAGTAGAAAATTATATATTTTATATATATATATCACCAGTACTTCACTATTATTTTCTCTTCTTGATCATTACTAAAATCATATCAATATAATTTATAAAGCTGATCAGTACTTACCTTTCTAGTTATCTGGATTTCAACTTAGTATAAGATACACATCAGACAAATATATTAAGTATGTGAAGCATTAAAAACACAGTGTATATTTTAAATCAGATGCCTTCAAGCCAGCAGTTAATTTGCACATCAGTATGCATTTTAAAATACTAATTTGCACATTATTTTGCACATACTAGTATATTGGGAAGAGGGGAGGTTATTGTTTTGTTTTTGTTTTTACTGTGAAATATTTTTTAAATTAAGCATAATTTTTTCATTTAAATCTGAAAAAAGTTGCGGGTGTTTGGAAACTGCATAGCATGAATATAATCTTTTAGATCACTTAATCATTAAAGTCTTTCAGGAATAGGAACAAAGGCATTTAGTTGTATAGGTAGAATTCCTGAAAAGTCCTTCTGTCTTCTTGAGGAACAAGGCTGAAATATTGGTGATAATATACACGTCGAACATGATGTGACTGAGAAAGACATGGCTCGAGAGGAAAAAGAGGAGAAAAAAGTAGTTGTTTATATTTATTGTGAGGAACTGACAAGGGGTTTCTTACAAAATATGGATCAAAACAAAAGGATGTCTAATTCAAATAATTCTTTTAATGTATTCTGGAATAAATAAAATTCACATGACACAGCTCAGTCTGTTTAGAGGTGGGATCAGGCCAGATCAAACAAGGGTGTTTCTTTGGGCTCAAAACTTGAATCATCATGACTTTCTCAAAAATGTTGGGTTTCCTGTCTTCTGTAGTAATGCAAATCTAGCCAGATTATCTACCTCTACCTGGTTTCCAGCTCAGAGCAAAATCTTTCAGTGCTGTTAACATCATTCTCAATGTGTTTCAGTGCTGTTAACATCATTCTCAATGTGAACCTTTTCTTCTCAACACTGAGCATTTGTTTGAATGACAACCTAAATTTAACCTGAGTTTTATCTCAGTTTCTGGTAATTTGAGAAACATTTTGTGAATTTTAATAATCAGTAGAATATCATTGTAGTCCCCAGACTGATTAATAAAAACTAGTTTTCAGAAAAATAACTGTGCACAATAAGTACTTTGACCATATATATGACTATAAAGTATGGGGATTTCCATGGGAAAAAATGCTAAAGGATTTAATAAATGTTATCATACTTTTTCAGTTTCTTTTGGAGGATGTGTCCTGCTTTCAGCCCCCTTACACTTTTCTTTCTATGCTTATTATATTGGAAGGCAAGTTTTCATTCATGACCTATGATGCCATTTCTTTAGTTGCACACCTCATTAAATTTACTTCCTTCTAATCTCTACAGGTCTCTTTCTTTCTGCCTGCTACTGAGTTTCTCTTGGGTAAAAGCCAATTGATGTACAATAAATATTGGCAAGACAAGAACTGTTTTCTTACCATCTCTGTCTCTACTGCTAGTTTACTTTTCAATTGCTGACAGCTGAATATAGCCCTACATCTTCACAGCACCAAGGAAGCCTTGCTCTGTTCAAGAGCACTCAGTCATCTTTCATTCTTCATATCACTGAGTGAAAGACTCTCTCCATTAAAAACTGTGGTACATCTCTCTACACTGTTCAATGGGGCAGGGTTTTATTCATATGCTGTAGAAGTACATTGTCAAATGCCACTGCTTTATCCTAGTATAATATTCTGGGTATTACTCAAGGTTTCATCTGTTCCTTAGCTGTACTGCATTCTCTTGAGTTATTTTCCCAAGTAGGATTGCTTCAGTAAGAAATGAAGAATGTTATAGTTTTTTTTAAATACATAATCATGATATTTAATAATCTTATTTTCAGTCATGATCAAGTGTTGAAGCCACTCATGATTTACAGTTGGTGTGTGTTTCCTGCTTGGTATCTTTTGAAATTCAAGATGCTTCATATGCTCATGGTCACATTCTTCCTGACTGCGGATGTGTGTTTTCTGTTAGAACTAATGGGAGTTACACATACACATCAAAGACAGAATATGTCTCACAAGCCCAATTTGAAATAGAAATATCTGGAACACATTTTTGCTAGATCTGGTTGTCCTCATACATTATTCTTGCAGGTGACACTATCACTACTGGTTTTGTACCAGATAGGAAATCATTAACAGCTTATTTTCTAATAATTTTTTTTTCAATTTGTATTTATTTTCTTTGTAATAAATAAGGTTCCTAGAATAACACACTTCTTTCCACTAAACAAAAAGTCATCAATAAAGTTCTCTCTGCAATGAAGAGAGGAAACGTGTCTGCATGCATTTCATATTGATTTGGCACAACTTTTTTCATTAAATTGCTAAATGATATTTTTAGCCTGATACAAAGAAAAAACAAAAGCCTGTGAACCAGAATTTCTTAAATGGATTGGTCAGCAAAGACCAAATGAATACATATATTATACCTGTATTATGTTACAATTAAATTACATTTAGTGGATGGTACAGATTCTGAAATTCACTCCAATTCTTTTCTTTTTCATCATTAATTATGACATCCGTAACCCTATTAAACCCATCCAAGGTTTAATTCCAGCCTGGAGGTTTTTTTTCCTGTTCACTTTTTGGTGCTTACTTAAAATGCCCAGTACATTACAGATGAGCTGTAAAAATAAATGTCTGTTCATCAAAGCTTTATGCTTCACTATAAAGTAAATGGAATCTGCAGTTTAGTTCCAGTATTCTGCTAATAGCCTCACTGAAGGAAAACTTGTGCAAAAGGATTGCTTAAGATTAATCCTTACAGATCTTCAGGGTTGGAATGCCATACTCTACAGTCTTACTCCTTAAAATGAAATGTTCTGCCCTTGGCAAATTTAGGCCTGTGCTTTGTCATTTTTGGCCTACTGACATCTCACAGAATCACAGAATCACAGAATTTCTAGGTTGGAAGAGACCTCAAGATCATCGAGTCCAACCTCTGACCTAAAATCTGATATAACATTCCAGAATAAGGTCTGCATATACATAAATCTTGTCTGTATTTGTGTTCAGCTGCCAACAGCTAGTGCTCTCTAATTGACTTTCTCACTGTTTTTGGCATACTGTTCATTTTGTAGTCTGTAAGATGCTTAACATATTATGTTACTTTAAAAAGTCATTTTAGTGCCTGTAACTAACTATACATAGCTCAGATCGGTTTTCCTTTACTAGATGTTTCCGTTTCTATTAATGATGAGTGTACACTCACATACTGCAATCTAGTTTTTATAAACAGAACTGTCATTTACAGAATTTCTCAACACTTTCTCACAATCTTTGTTTCCTACTCAGTTTTCACCTTACGTCTTTTGTCAGGAGGACCTTGCAACGTTTCAGAAGGCAAATGTATACTTACTGGCATACCTGAAAATTGTATGAATCTTTAGAATAGATTTTTTTTTTTTTTTTCCTGATGAAAAGGTATTTCATGTTTGTTAGAAATTAGGTATTATTTATTCCTCTGTAATGAGGCAATATATCCCTGATCTGATTTTTTTTTTTGGTCTTTCTGTCTTCATCCTCAGTCAGCTTATGATAAAAGCAAAACACTCCTAGTATTTTTTAAAAAACATATGGTTAATGTGTTTATGGTAATGTGTATATGGTTAAACTGTAGCATGTTTTAATTTAATACAAAAAAATCTCAAATATTTATATATGCTATTCCTTTTTGGCATTACCAAAATACATTTCAACTTTAGCATGAGAATTGCCTTCTGTTGGAAGTTCTGTGCTTCCAACAGTTCACTGCTTTCTGTTTTCTTGGCTTATTCAGGCAATTCGTTTTTGTAAAATTCTGCATTCTTGAGAAAGTGTTACAACAGCTATGGGTAAAAACAGATAATGGGGTTTTGTTCATGTTCAAAAAAAAAATGCACAGAAAAACAGACATGGCAACAAAGCTGGTTGAAAGTGTATGCACAAAGGAATGTGCTCCATATTTGAAATCAGACATAAGCTTGAACTGTGCTGCTCAGATCCACATTTGAATTTCACCAGAGTTCAAGGTTATACCAATATGGCTTATTACAGATACAAGGAATAAAGCCTAAGGCTGGCTCTACATAGTACATTATCTTCTGTTTTTATCTTGCATTTTGCTTGGAGATGTCCCCTTGGTTGTTTAAGCATTCAAATTACTTGAACAACAACAAAAAGTTGATGTCTGCTACTACAGAGACTTCTCTTTCCTATTTCATTCAGGACTTCTCAAAGCCCACTGTTGATTTCCAGTGAATTGGTGGGCTTTCTCAAGCTTCATAAAGAAAATTTTAAGATGCTTTGTAAAGGCAGCTACTCACCAGATATGTAAGTCAACTTTCTCTGCTGGAATTTTAAGGAGAAAAAAATATATGACACATAATTCAGTCTTGCTCACTCACTGCATATAGTGCCTAACACCAAAGACATTTAGCAGAGGAAGACAGTTTCAAGCTTTTCTCCTGAACCCACAGAACTGTCAAAACCAATCATGTATATAATAGGATTGTACTACACTATTTCAAGGCACTAATATTTTTTTTTCTTGTAACCCAGCATTGATTTTTAAGACATATGCTATTATTTTATTACTTAAAGCAGTGACAGTAACAGGCTAGCAACCAAGGCATCACTGGTTTAAGTACAGAAATAACTTGACCATGATTCATTAATGAGGTTGTACCAGTCTCTAATCCTGTTAGGTATTTATACTGCTTTCATTTCATTGTACTGCAATATTTTGTAGTACTTATGAAATAATCTTCACAATGTCCAGAAAGTCAGGAAATATTTACATTGCTAGATAGTGAAAAGGACCCAAGATACAAAAAAAAAAAAAAATAAAAATAAGACTTCTAAAAATCTTTCCAGCATAAAGAAACAGATGAATCTTTATTGTATTTTTTTCAAGGCATCTAATCTGGTGAGGGACCTAACTGTCCTTCAGATAACTGCCTCCCCTAAGGTCATGTCTCTAGTAGAACTGGGAAGAGAATATCAGATCCTGACTCAGAATTCAGTAATTTATTCAATAAATCACCTTTACTAGGGTATTCAGTTTGTTTGTTTGTTTGTTTTTAATCTTTTTTTTTTTTTTCCAAATGAATCAGTGCCATTTAGTGAAATTAGCCTTTTAATAAGTTTTTGTTTGTTTGTGTGTTTGTTTGTTGTTGTTTTGTTTTTTATACATAACGTTTATGGCAAAGTAGTTTTGCAGTACATATCCACCAATGATATGAGATGTTTACTTCTGTTAGGACATTTCCATGTCAAATTAAATTTACACAGAGATCTACTGTATTTTTGAAGGGCACTAGTCATGGGCATATATAGTAGAATCAATGTGTCTGTTATAAAAGTTAATGAAAGCCCCAAAGACTGCAAAGCTACATACTAGCTTGAAAATACATTCTGTAAGAACTTTCTTGTCAAGGAAAGCTTTTGAGACAGAAGGAGCTGCAGTGGAGCTGCCTAATGAAAAATTGATGCCGGTTTAACACATAATGTTGTGGTAATCCACAGGTAAAGCCAGCCTCTTACTGTTGGACTTTGTGAATACACCTTTAACCCCTACATCTGATATCCACAATTAAACATTTTTAGGCCAGTGAAGAATTTGCCTGTGCTTGCATTACTTCTTAGCTAGTTCTTACATTCAGATTATAACACATAAGGATTAGTCTGACTAGGTCATGTTTATGGATAACCCAAAGCAACCTTTAAGTATTTGCTTAAAGTTATTAGACAAGATAATTATTCAGCAAACAGTCTCCAAACACATGACTTGTGAATAGTTGCTGCTTGGTGTTTTAATTTTTATTTATTTATTTTTTGTAATAATTACACTCTGGTTTTACACTTGTCACTAGCCATGTTTTTGGAATATTGGATAAAAGGTGTTTGAAATTTCTGCCCTATTAATTTTAAAAATTATGAACAGATAGGAAAAAGTAAGAACAGATTTCATCGTTCAAAAATACAGGCTATCAAAATATTCCACTAATATAAGCATGGGAGGGGGTCTCAGAACGAGACAGAGGACAGCACAGCACTGCTAACGCTATGACACAGCAAGGACACTGCAGTCCCTAAGCAGTTAATCAAACCAGTGAGATGATTACCTGGAGATTAGTAAAGGGAATGTAGAAGAAAATATGCCTTTTATTTATGACTAAAATGGTATTAGTCTACAGCAATGGTTGGCTTTCAGTAGATTTATTTGGTGGATAATAAAGACAAGGTCCTTGGAAAGATTCTGAAATGCTAATATTTGGAACCTTTTTTGTCTAGGACATCTGCTTCCCACACTACATAAATTATTCACTTCTTCTCACACTTTCTGTCTGTGATGTTTAAGCTTCACTGCGCAGCAGAACATTGTGAATTGAGAAAGCTTTGTATGATGTTGTGGGTGCAGTTGTTATGCTACCAATAAGCTGTGGCATGGTATTGAAGATTTGAGGCCATGTAAGTAACCATTTTCAAGAAAGTGATTCATCATACAACCATTTCAAGAAATAAGCCTCCAGTGTAGATCTTATTGATAAATGCTGATACAGTGCTTGCTCCTATTGCTGTTCTTTTGCTACTTCCCTCTGTCTATGTCTGTGTGGTATGTTTTTTCCTATGCATTTTCTTGTATTTACTGCCCAATTCACAATATCAGTCATAATAGTAAAGTGTCAACGTACACTGTCCATAGCTGTGTGAACCACATATTCAAATGGTGTACACTGTTAAAGCTCCACTATCGCTGATAGCAATATGTAAGTTTAAGCTATTTCAATGATTCACTGTATCAGTTAATATTTCATATTTCTCTTTCCATATAATGGCAGACTTTGTTTTGTATAGACATATGACATAAAAATCCATGAAGAGCAACATGCAAGTGTGGTGTGTGAATGAAAAGTGTTGATATTGTACTGACATGTAGAATAGCTGTCAAATTTATATATACCTCATTGTGCATTAGTTGTTATGCCAATCATCCTCAAACATAAACACAGGATATAACAGCCTATAGCAAGAATACAAAGGATGCCTGTACAGCTATTTGTCTGTGTCAGGTCACTGGGAATCTATAATGTATTTTTAAATTTGTTAGAAAAAAAATTTTGCAATATTGTGTATTCATGTTGCCAGCTTCTGTTGAGATATACTTGAGATATACTGTGTTGTCTCTGATAACCCATTGCCCATCATGCATGGTCCCTGTTTTGAAAGCCAGTGGCTATTTTGGTACTTCTGTCCCCATAGTTCAGCAAACCTATTAGGAGCTACTTTTCTGTCATATGGCAAATTCCCCAGGAAATGCTGCCTAACATTGCTTCAGGAGAAATATTTATCAGTTCAAGTATTTTTTAAAAGAAGAAATCACATGGAAATATTCCTACATGTTGAGTGAAAAACCTTCACTCTATTAAACATGCGTGCATTTTTCCTAACTAGAATGTAAGCACATACCTTGGATTAATCAGCCTTTTTAAATACAAGTATCTTTCTAAATCAGATTTCAAACGTTCAGTCACAATAGACTGAATTTCGGATATTAAGCAGTCAAAACAAACTGCTCATTAACAAGCACCTGTCAAATAATTATACAAAATATTTGGTGTTTTTGAAAAACAAATTCAAGAAAATCAGAATTCATTGGCAGCCATATTCCAAGAAGACAGAGATGACGCTCATTGACTAAACTGTATTCTGAATTACTTGATTCAATCTTTTAGTTATTCTTTATTGATATGCTGTACTATTCCAAATGAGGTATTAGTGCTGTTCTTAGAAGCATGAGTTGTTTATCTAATAAAATAAATAAGATAAGGAGGAAAAGGCATAAGAGATTGGAGACATCTGTATGTTTGGAATTTTTGAGAGCCTTTCCTTTTTATAAATTAAAAAACTCATTCAGGAGAAAAATATTTGTTACAATACCAGTGAATATTACAATATTATAAACAAGGTTGGTTTTAATAGTCTTTGGGGGTGATTTATGGAACATACTATTATATTGTACTTCTCTAATGCCATGGCCTCAGTTGCGAGTTCCAACCCTCACACATAATACTGTAATTCTGTTAAAATTCCATTCTTTGGAGTTATAGGTGATGAGGAGGCTAGGGCAGGACAATGAAGGGCAGGGCAGGACAAAGAAGGGCAGGACAGGGCAGGGCAGGGCAAAATACTTCAGATGCCAACTTAAATTAAACTTGGCTGTAAGTAAATAACAAATCTGATGTAACATTTGTTGGCAGACTGTTGAAGAAATCATGATGAAGCCAAAGAATTATTCTCTTGGAAACCCTTCTTTAACTTTCAACTGTCTGCATTCAGACACAGACTTGTCTAACACTGAACACAAAGAAATGCTGATTGCAACTTTGATAGAGTTAAATAGGAATTTATTGTACAGTGAATAACTGAGATGATGATGATACTTAGTGGATGGTGGCTTCGCATTCTATGCCTGCCATTTACACCAAATTGTTATTAAGCAGATGGAAACTTTACACTTAGGATCTCAAAAAAGTACATATCAGAGCTTTTGATCAAAGCTAATTGAAACTGTACCTATTTGTTGCACATGTGCAGCAGCTTTCTCCCTTTCTTGCTGCTGACATGAAAGATGATTATTTGAAAGAACTTGCTCCTCCCTGGATTATAAGCCGAAAAGAGATATATAGCCAGGGGAGAAAATCTGTTGACAAAAACAGTTAAAATTGCTGTAGATGCATTCTTTCTCTGTGCCTAGGCAAAATCAAAAAAATGCAGATGAATATTAGGTGCCACTTGCTGTGAAAAGTCAATGATTGTGGGCAAATTTCAGAGAGGCCCCGTGACATATTTGTGCTGCCTGTAGGCTTTATGTTGGAGGGAGCGATGCTGGTCAGGGTTGTTCATAGCTCTCTAACAAATAAGGCAGGGCATACTGGTCACAGAAACTACATGATACATGGTTACATACAGTGATACTGCTTAACACATTACTAATTCGACTCATACATCATGAAGACAGTTTCCTGGTCTTTGCAGGCAGAGAGTGTTTTCAGCAGGCCAGGAAAAATGATCTCATTTTGGCACTGGGCTATCAAACGATAGTGGTGCTCACAGCCTGTATCATAGAGAGCAGATCTGGTACACCTACAATCTTCTGAGCAAAGCATGGAGAAAACCCATTTACCAGGTCTTTGTTCTTTAGGGAAACATATTCCAAATGCTTCTGTACTGCTCCAGGGGATGCTGCCATTTTAGGAAGCTGAGGCATAACAAATTTAGCTATGCAATATCTTCAAAAAATAATCCTCACAAATTGGCTACATAAAAAATATACAAGTTTGTGAACCTTTTTTTTCAAGGCTAACTTGGCAGCAGCAGTTGCCATCTTCATTTTTTACTGGTCAGTAATAAATACTGGCTAAGCCTCTCATTCACAAATCTGCAAATTGTAACTAGGTACTGTACTCCTATCTCACACATACTGAATCAAACAGCTCAACAAAACAACTTTAGTGAAAGTATTAAAGAAAAAAATAACAAGGGAGATGAACAGACCAATATACAGTTAGTCATTCTCCAACATACAACAGCAAAAAGTATTTAAATCTCATTAAAAACTATTTCGGTACTCACTTGGTGTTTTCATTGCGGCACCTGCTATGGCAGCTTGCACCATCCAACTCCTGTGGTGGAATCTCACTGTTTGTGATAGCTCCCCTGCTCTGTCCTGGATCCCACCCAGACACAAAACCTTGCCATGCTGCCACAAGAGCTGCCCCTCCTATGCCACTAGCTGATGTGCCTGGTCTCCCCCAGTCACCAGGTGCTCTTGTGAGGGAGTTTTGCTTCTTAGCAACACTGAAGACAGAAAACACAGTCCCCTGCCATTTTTATTTATTTATTTATTTATTTTGAATGACTGTTCTTTTTTGAAGGTATACCTTTACTTCATGCCTGACAGGAATTACCTTCAGAGGGTGAGGGCTTGTGCCTTGTGTAGGGGTGACTGATACTGGCGCAAGTGGGTTCCATGGCTCAGTCGCAGGGCCTGTCACAGGTGTTGGAGTGACTGCAGTGCCTGTCATCAGATCCAGAGACCTTCCCTTCCCCTTGAGGGTACTGAATAGCATTGAACAGGGCTCAGCAGGTATGGGCCAGGCCCCAGCACATTGCAGTGATTCCTGTCTCTCTGGATTTGTCAGGGTGACAGCATACTTTTTCGAAGTATTTCACTAGTTTTTCAGGATTCTGCACTTGTTCAGTGGTGAAGTTCCAACACACGGGAGGTGTCCACTGTCCTAGGTGCCCGCCCATATCCTCCCAAACACTCATAGCTATCCTGCCTTGGTGCAGGCCTCTGGGTGGTATTCTTGAATAGTTGTTTAGCCTTAAACAAAACCTGAAACACATTTAGGAGACACAGCAATAGGAACATGCTGGTTTGAGAACACCAAGAATATTCAAAGTTCTCACAAGCTATTGCAACTTGCCTGGAGGAGAAAAGGGGGGGGAGGGGTAAAGGAGAAAGAGAAGGTGAAGAAGCAGGGGAAAGTGTCCCTCCCTTGTATCCCTCATAGATTGGCTCTCTGAGGAGAAAAGGTAAAGAGTGTAATTATTAATAGTTTCTGAGAGATGGTTCCTGACATATGGAGATGGCGGCAACGCTGAGTACAAATATCAGATTAGTCTTATGACTAGTAATATCATATATTACTTACATCATAAACCAATGTTACACAGTACAGAAAACCTATAATTGTAATCCAGACCCCAGAGGTGACAAACAGCACAACAGAGAGCACAGACAGTGAGTAAGGTGATACACAACACAACACTGAGAACAAGCACAACTCCAAGAGCAAAAAGGTCAACACTGTGACCAACAATTATTAAATTAATATAATGATTATAGCAAATTTGGTTTAACATGTTCTGGTCAGATCTATTGCTATCTCAACCCTTCACATCCCATGTTGGGTGCCAAAAGGACTGTTCTGTTTTAACCCAGCCAGCAGCTCAGCACCACACATCTGTTTGCTCACTCCCTCTCCAGCAACAGTGTCATGGGGGAGAGAATTGGGAAAAAAAAGTAAAACACCTGGGTTGAAATAAAGACAGTTTAATAGGACAGAAAGGGAAGGATAATAATAATAATAATAATAATAATAATAATAATAATATACACAAAACAAATTATGTACAATGTAGTTGCTCACCACCTACCAACTGATGCTCAGCCAGTCATGGTAGCCCCCCAGCCAACTCCCCCAGCTTTTATTGTTCAGCATGATGCCACACAGTGTGAGGTATCTGTTGGCCATTCTGGGCCAGCTGTCCTGGCTGTGTCCCCTCCCAGCTCCTCCAGCCTCCTCTTGGCAGGGCAGCACGAGGAGCTGAAAAGGCCTCGGCTCTGTGTGAGCCATGCTTTGCAACAACTAAAACATCAGTGTGTTATCAGCCTTATTCTCAACCTAAACCCAAAAGACATCACCATCCCAGCTGCTAGGAAGAAAATTACTTCCATCCAAGCCAAAAAGCAGGACAAGGACTTGCCTGTTCTCTTTCAGTCTATGATTTTAGCTTCCTTTTCATACTGAGGCATCAGATTTGAGTGCTTTTCACCTCAGGTTTGCTTAGATATAGTTATTTTCTCAGACTTTTACATGTTGTCTGAACTAGATATCTTCCTGTACTTTGTGGCAGACCTACATATTAAACATGAGTTTGTAATAAATAAATAGGGATGTTCAGTGCATAATGAACATGTTTAAGACCTGCCCACTTCTCCCTTTCACATATTCCCCTATTTTTTCAGCCAGGTAAGAAGAAAGCACTTCTCTCCTTAGCAGCCGTCACTCTGAAGCTCTTAGGTAGGGCTTGCTTTTTGTTTTTCAAGACTCCACCACCAAGCTAATAAATAAAAACAAATATGCACCATGAGATTGCAGTGAGCATTCAATTCAGTGATGCATTTTTAGCTGGGTTGTGGTCCTGAAAGAGATTAAAGTGCTAATCAGAGCTTTATGACTTTTTCTTTCTTATTTCTAAATCTCAGGATCAGCTTGCAGAGCAGAGCTGGTGGACAGCACATTTCACATGAGTTGTTACCTGCTTATGCAACAGTTCTAATCCAGTATCCTAGAAATTTGAAATAGGGAGAACTTTTTTTTTTTTTTTTTTTGGTAGAAAAATACTTTGGAATTATAAGTCACTAGGGAGGCAAAAAGAAATAGAAAAACATATTCTGTGACCAACGTGTACAAAATAATGAATGAAATGAAAGTTGAAAAATAACCTCTTTACAGGCTGTTTGGTATGAAGGTGAGGATTCACCTATGGCTAAAGCTACTGTTTTACAACTACGAAAAACACTCATTCTGCTCAAGTCAGCAGGATGTTATCAAGCTTATTCCTGCAACAGAACTTATAAAAGCTGGAATAATGTTGAAAATTATGAAAAACAACTTGGGGAATTATTTAACTATTTCACAATGTTTACTCTTCAAATTATGTCCAGGCTATGATTATGTAAGAAAATCTGTCTGTTCTTGATCTTGAACCTAGAAACCAGTTCTAACATTTGCTGATTGTTCACTGGCCTCTGATAATACAGTATTTGTACTGATGTGATGGTACTTGTGGTGCCACCTTGACTTGTGGTTTTCTGCACAAGCACATCAGGAAGCATGTCCTCTGTAAAATATTCTTTCTTCTTCTTCTTCCTCTTTAAAGATAAGGAAATTTGTATTGCCAACCTCACTGCCATAAATATCAGACTAACAGAAAGACTTTTTGCTTTTATTTCCATCCTGCAATGTGTGGAATTGCTTCTTGTGGTTTCCTGAGACATGACATATCACTTCAACAATTGCAGGGAAATCTTCGGTCTCACACCATTCTGGCACCATTGACGTGAATTTAGAGAAGAGGGAGAAGAGTAGGTTTTCAGACTTTAAAAGGCATGCAGACAATGAAGGTGTACTTTCAAAGAAAAAAAAATTCTGATTTTGACTAAATATAAACTCCTCTGGCTACACAGCTAATCTTTTGAAGTGCTTAAGCCAAGTACCAGTAATATTCAAAGTATTATTTTCAAATAAGTTCTTCAGTATGTTGTTCAGCTCCATTGAGCTGTGTGGCTGAAAGAATCCAAAATATCTAAAAAATAAACTGTAGAGAGATTCTGCCCAAACAGAGTATAAAAGCCTATTTTTAGATATCATAAGAGTTAGATGAAGCCTCTGAAAGGGAGAGTATGTAGGTCAAACTCTCTGGACTGTGCACAGCATGTGTACACAGTAGTTTTCAGATGGATGAGCTCATCAGAACGCTGTGGACATTAGCACCACCTGATATGGAGTACAGCAGCTTGAGGTAGCAAAGCTGGCAGCAAAAACAGGTAGCAAAACCGCCACCCTAGCAGTAAGCACATCCTCAGTGTGACATAGAGAGGGACAAATGGCAGACTTAAGGATTAGTCTGATGTCTGCACTATTTTATACTTCAAATTTAAACTTCAAAGTATGCATTTGGATGGATGTGGAAGGAAAAGATTAGTGATATTTCCAGTTCTGTTTTGTTGATAGTCTGACTGTCCTAAATTTCTTATCTGGAGATGCAGAAGCAGTCTTGAAGAGGAGATTTTAGCAGGGATCCTAGTCAGTGAATCAAAGTTCAGGGGCCACAAGACACTAGTAGTATTCAGGGCTTCACTGAATACTTTACACTCTTACCTCTGTCAGCCCCTTTAAGGTATACTCAAGATGGTTAAAGCCAGCTTGCTATATTAGATTTTTCCTTGTTATTAAGCAAATACTGAAATCAGTGAACATTTTGAACAAATGTGGGCAGGTCACTAGGGAGGACTATAAGGATGTAGCGAGGCTGTGCAGGGACAAAATTAGGAAGGCCAAAGCACATCTGGAGCTCAATCTGGCTACTGCCATTAAAGATAACAAAAAACGTTTCTATAAATACATCAACACAAAAAGGAGGACTAAGGAGAATCTCCATCCTTTACTGGATGCGGGGGGAAACTTAGTTACAAGAGATGAGGAAAAGGCGGAGGTGCTCAATGCCTTCTTTGCCTCAGTCTTTAGTGGCAATACTGGTTGTTCTCTGGATACTCAGTACCCTGAGCTGGTGGAAGGGGATGGGGAGCAGGATGTGGCCCTCACTATCCATGAAGAACTGGTTGGTGACCTGCTACGGCACTTAGATGTGCACAAGTCGATGGGGCCGGATGGGATCCACCCAAGGGTACTGAGAGAACTGGCAGAGGAGCTGGCCAAGCCACTGTCCATCATTTATCAGCAGTCCTGGCTATCAGGGAGGTCCCAGTTGACTGGCGGCTAGCAAATGTGACGCCCATCTACAAGAAGGGCCGGAGGGCAGACCCGGGAAACTACAGGCCTGTCAGTTTGACCTCAGTACCAGGGAAGCTCATGGAACAGATTCTCGTGAGAGTCATCACGCAGCACTTGCAGGGCAAGCAGGCGATCAGGCCCAGTCAGCATGGGTTTATGAAAGGCAGATCCTGCTTGATGAATCTGATCTCCTTCTATGACAAAGTGACGCGCTGGGTGGATGAGGGAAAGGCTGTGGATGTGGTCTACCTTGACTTCAGCAAGGCTTTTGACACCATCTCCCACAGCATTCTCCTCAAGAAACTGGCTGCTCTTGGCTTGGACTGGTGCACGCTTCGTTGGGTTAGAAACTGGCTGGATAGCCGGGCCCAAAGAGTCATGGTGAATGGAGTCAAGTCCAGTTGGAGGCCAGTCACTAGTGGCTTCCCGCAGGGCTCGGTGCTGGGGCCGGCCCTCTTTAATATCTTCATCGATGATCTGGACGAGGGCATTGAGTGCACCCTCAGTAAGTTTGCAGATGACACCAAGTTAGGTGCATGTGTTGATCTGCTTGAGGGTAGGAAAGCTCTGCAGGAGGATCTGGATAGGCTGGACCGATGGGCTGAGGCCAACTGCATGAAGTTCAACAAGGCCAAGTGCCGGGTCCTGCAGCTGGGGCGCAATAACGCCAAGCAGAGCTACAGGCTGGGAGAGGAATGATTGGAGAGCTGCCAGGCAGAGAAGGACCTGGGAGTGATGGTGGATAGTCAGCTGAATATGAGCCAGCAGTGTGCTCAGGTGGCCAAGAAGGCCAACGGCATCCTGGCTTGTATCAGGAACAGTGTGACCAGCAGGGCTAGGGAGGTGATCATCCCCCTGTACTCAGCTCTGGTGAGGCCGCACCTCGAGTACTGTGTTCAGTTTTGGGCCCCTCGCTACAAGAAGGACATCGAGGTGCTTGAGCGGGTCCAGAGAAGGGTGACAAAGCTGGTGAGGAGTCTGGATAACAAGTCCTACGAGGAGCGGCTGAGGGAGCTGGGCTTGTTCAGCCTGGAGAAAAGGAGGCTCAGGGGCAACCTTATCGCTCTCTATAGGTACCTCAAGGGAGGCAGGACGAGGGGGAATGGGCTTAAGTTGAGCCAGGGGAGTTTTAGGTTAGATGTTAGGAAGAACTTCTTTATGGAAAGGGTTGTGAGGCATTGGAACAGGCTGCCCAGGGAAGTGGTGGAGTCACCATCCCTGGAAGTCTTCAAAAGACGTTTAGATGTAGAGCTTAGGGCTATGGTTTAGTGGGGACTGCTAGCGTTAGGTCAGAGGTTGGACTCGATGATCTTGAGGTCTCTTCCAACCTAGAAATTCTGTGATTCTGTGATTCTGTGAAATGTTTCCTGAACAATTTTTTCCTCTAAGGCTTTCTTTCTAAATAACATATTTGAGTCATCTGTATCTCACACTGTCACAAGCAAAATCTACATTTTGGGTGTCAATGTTTTATTCCTGTCTTTCCTGCTAAGAGCAGGGTTTTTTTGTTTTTCTTTTTCTTTAAGAGGATGTTATGTTAAAATGATATATACAGTAATAATGTCATAGCCATCTTAGAAGTGAAAACATTCAGGTTAAATGCAAAGCTGTCTGTATATTCAAAACATTGCCAATATTAGCATATTTTTATAAGAATGCCAGTATTCTAATGTAGCAAAACTAGAAAGTTTGACCTTGTATCTTCTTGTTTTATCATCAAGCCTATGAAAATTCATTAAAAAGCAATATGTACTTTTTCTCAGTGTGCTATTTTTACTAAGTTAAAAATATATCAATACTGGAAATACTAGTGTACATACATACTGTACATGTATTGTAGCCACATCTTTATATTTCTCAGGGCTGTAGACAGAGGTGGCATCTTGTTCTAGTAAGATGAATGCACTTGAAATTAATCTAAGTAAATACCTGTAGGCATTTTATACTGCAAATATGATTGAACAAATACATTTTTAATGACCTTGATACTGCAAAGTTCCTGGGGTTGCAGAGTCATTGTAATCTCAGTGAAAAAGTATTACTCTACTTAAATGTGTGAGGAGTGTTTTGCAGGCTAAAAGTAGAGCAGCACCTTATGAACGTTATCCTGTAATTGTTAATAAAGAGAAGAAAACTGTCAAGAAAGACTGATAGAAGTAGTAGTTTAACATGGTAGTACAGAAAAATAGAACTGAACCATTCATTTTCTTTGGCACAAAGACTCAAGACTTCCCTTGCATTATCCTCAGAATAGTCTTCAAAAAATTCTTTCCTGAGAAAGAACATATCTTAACCTAACATATCCTATAACATATCTTCATCCTTGTGAATGGCCCAGATCTCTTACATGAATAGTAAAACACTTCCTCCCTCTGCCAGTCCAGTTTCTGTTATAGCACAGGCTCTCATTTTAGTAACAAGTTTCATTTTAGTAACTAGTTTCAAGGTAAGAGAGAGAAAATAATAATAATAATAATAAAAATTGATATATTATGCTGGTGCCTAGGTAGCTTTTAGGATAAATATCTCATTGCTTATGTTATAATCAACTGGTAACATTGTCAGATTTTTCCAAATATGAAATTCCAATGTGGGTTCTTCTTTACTTATTTACTTGTTTTCTCCACCTTTATGTATTTCCATTTTGAGACTATAGTCACTAAAAATAAAAATTGCTTCCACTTAAAACTACCTCTTAAAACAAAACTAGAAAAAGCGTTGGTGAAGAAATAAGCTGAGCACACAAGAAAACCATGTTTGCCATGTGATCTATTTCAAAGATCCGTAGATTTGTAGATAAATCATCAGACTATGCTTTAGAAAACTAATATTCAATTTTCACATCTTCTTTTTGCGTCTTTAAGGTATGGGGTATTTTGCAGCCCTGAGCTTTTTAATCTCTTCCTGTTACATTTTCCCATATGCTGCTGCAGGCATAGTAATACAGGTTTTCTGCCACCCATTGCCATGTGTATTTCTGTAGTTACTCCTTAATGCCTAATCATTTAGCAATTGATTAATACCCTCATGCAATGCAATAAGCATTTGATATAGATTTTTCCTGTATTTGCCTATTCATGTCACGACCATTGATATAAATTTTAAACATGTAAGCTGCCTACTAAAACTTCTGGTTGAGATAACTGAAGTACTGATGAGATTTCAATTTTAATTATTTGTTATTTAATATAAATACTTTGTTATGTCAGTTTTAATTGAGTTAAGTATCAGATGTCATTCTGTCTACTACTCACTATTTTATCTGTCTCAGTCTTGCTTCTTGTTGCTTCTGTAATTTATTTAGCCACACATTCTAAATGTTTTCCTAGCGCCTATCATGTTAATGCTCCCCTGACTTCCAATGGACTGTTTTGTTCTTTATTTTTCTGTTCTTAAAAACTTTAGAGGTACAGTGTTTGTGTCAGGACATAAGATGGACCTGCATAACATTCAATTTTCTTTTCAACTATCTTTATAACTTTCGTTGCTATGAAAGTCTCCTTTGAGCAAGTTCACGTTTAACTGGGTATTTTTGTGCTATACACACTGATTCCCTGTCATATTTTTCCTATTGCATTATTAAAAACACCAGCTGACAAATGCACAGGCCTCTCTGATGTATGAGTAGTTGACACTATTTATTCTACTGCACTTTCCAGTTCAATGTTACAAAATAAGAATTAGATGTCTGTATTGATCCATTGCTAGGATTCAGAAATTAGGTTTCATGTTGTTCATGAAACCAGGTTTCATATTGTTCTTAATCTTGACTAACGTAATTATTTTTTTATAATTTTCATATTTTGCCAGTGTTTACTTTATTCCATTTCTTAACTGTACATTATATCAAACTCCCTTAGCATTTTCTTTTAGAATCATCTTGAAGCATATTTGAACACGATATAAATGAGCCCCTGATCCATTGTTTTGATCCAGTTCTGTTAACCGTGTTTTTATACGACCACCCCAGTACATGTATGATGATGGACATCTTTCTTGATTGTTTTGCTGTTTTTTTTTTGTTTTGTTTTGTTTTGTTTTGTTTTTTTTTTTTTTTTTTTTTTCATCCTTCATCCTTATCTTCCATATTTCATTATTTGTACTGTTTTCCTATACTCTGTCTAGGCAAGTGTGCCTTAAGTCCCAGTTCATTTCTTCATGGTTAGCTATTATTCTCCTTAGCAGTGTTAGAAAGTGCTTCTTGCTGGTTATGCTATTAGCAGTTTTACAGCAGGAAATATTTTTCCAATGATTCTAGACTGGAAAAGCATGATTTTCCTCTGCATTATCCAGCTTTTTTTCCTGTGATGAATAATTTTACACTGTAATTTCAGTTACTTTTGAAAGTATCAGCGGGACTTCAATACTTAGTATTTCTCTGAACTGCTCCAAGCCGTGAGCTAGATTTGATTTGTGAAGGTTAATTACAAATTACTGAAATATATTAAACAATTAAGAGGTAATCTTTGAAATTATTCCAGTATATGAACATCAACTGGCAGCTAATTGAAGTATTGTGAGCTTATCTGTGATAAACCTGGCAGTCAGTTCCCAGAACCCAAAGCATTAGAGCAGCCCCCAGCTGACTTGCAGTAAATTGGACCATGGTTGTTGTCACAGAACTTGATTTCCAAGGTAACCAGACCTGACAGACTCTCAGACCTGGAACTCATGGCTCTGCAGGTCCCTGGTGCTGTTCTGTAACTTGTTCCCAAACCTCTTTGTTAGTACATACCTTTTAAACAGGTGATGGATTAGGTTTTGAGGCCACATTCATTCAAATGGCTGCTAAGTGCTAATTAAAGTCTAAGTAAGTTTATTTTCCACAGTGCTGGAGATTAGTTTATGTTCTTTCCACCTTTCTCTCTTGTATATGAATAATTTCCAGAGCAAATATGCTTGTACTACTGGTGTTTGAAGAGCAGCTTACTGAATACTAATTGCTAATTCTGGTACATAACTAAAATATCCCTGAAAACTTCAACAGCAAAGAAGCTTTCCGAACATCTGGCTTCCTCTCAACTGGCAAATAATTTACTATACCACTAAGACCTCGCGCTTTCCTTGGTGGAAGAAGCTGTACTAGAAATCAAATAGCTTTTAAAATGCTGGGTATTTCAAAGACATTTGTAGCAAATTGTTTCCAGAAAGAATATTTATTTTAACTAACAACTGAAAATTAGAAATGTTCAGTTCTGCCTTTTCTGCATATATATAAATAAATTCCTGTGTGCTCTATATTTCCCATGAGGCAAAAACATGTAAGATATATATATGAGTCACATTAAGCATAGTTCAAATTCAATGAAATCAAATGCAGAGAGTTACCTGGTCCACTTAATTCAGTATGCAGAATGACAAGAAAAATAGAACAGCAAGCTTGAAGAATAATTGCAGAGCAGAGAAGCTTTAAACAACATAGTAGTAGCTGCAGCCCATGATTTAGTCTTTTAATGAACAGCCTACAACTTTGCACCTGAGTAACTGTGGTTCATATGCATTATCTTTTCTTAAAACCAGAATGCAAAAAAAAAAAAAAAAAAAACACAGATTGTGCTTTTCCTAGCAGCAGATCTAGGTTTTCTAATTTGGAGGCCTGGAGGCATCTGTCACCTTTGGGAGCTCCATAAAGGATTAAAAGCAACATCACCACAGGGCTGTTTCCTCTTGAGTAATTTACCTGAATTGGAACTACTTGGCTGTTCTTCCTGGCACCAACTGCACCTTTCACATTTTCATTCAAATTGTATAATATCGAACATAGAAGCTGAAAACCTGTGTGTGCTTCCACGTGAAGTACAAATCAGGTGGGAAACCCTGCAAAGCAGTTAGCCCTACAAAACCTGTAAACCAATTAATACTACTGAAAACTATATTAATGTATACAATCAGTGCAAGGAGGCTTACCATTTTTACTATAGTTAGTAGAATTTTCAAATTGCAAGAGCAAATTCCCCAGGCATTGAAAATACTGCAGATGAATGGAGTGCATGAGTAAAACAGTTGATAAAATACTTTTCTAATTTCTACTAGGCTTTAAAGGACAGTACATTTTTTTTTTTTTCTGGCTTTCAGTTAGAGATTCAGAATCATAATGTAATCCTAGGTCGCCTGAGCTGTCCTCCGGACATCACATCTATGGGCTAAGCATTTCCTAGAGTTACAGTTCAGCCCTGTGAAATAAACTAATGTGAAATATTGAAATTCTTTCTGACTTACTGGAATTAAAAATCTCATTTTAAGAAATGTTTGGACTGTGTACTTAGTCACATGGTCTAAAATTTTGTGTAGACCTATGTGGTGCCAGGAGTTGGACTCAATGATCCTTATGGGTCTCTTCCAACTCAGGATATTCTATGATTCTATACATATTTGCCTAAATGTTATCTGTAAAAAATAATCTAATCTCTTTCTTATTAAGGATTTTTTTTTAAGCTTTTTTTTTTTTTTTTAAGCTTTTTTTTTTTTTTAAAGCTTTTTTTTTTTTTAATTGTTACTCATTATTCATAGTTTAAGCAAGCTTTGTCTATCCCTACATATTCCCAAATGAGGGTTTCTGTTGTTGCTCTTGAATTGGTGCCTGAGTTCTTAGAGGACTGCTGACTTGAGACCCTAAGATTTACACAGAATAAACAATGCACTTCATCTTGAAAAGTGTAGTCATTGCTAAAATGATAAAGTAGAATAAATGGTATTACAAACATTTCAAAGTAATTTCATTCTTGGATCATATTCATGGCATCAAAATAAAAAAACACACGTCGCAGTTTTTAATAACTGACAATGAGTAACTGCATTCTTTTGAAGATTTTGTTTCAAAATAAATACATGTTACTTCTATGTAGTAAGAATTCTTTTTGGTTTTTATTTTTTTTCTATTCTGAAGGGATGCAACAATATTCTCAAAACATCCCCAGATATGTAATAGTGCATTTTGTTATATATGTTCATCTGATTCGTGTCAGTATGGAACAGTGCTAGGGCCGCATGGTATGATGAATGTGACCTTCTGTTTTACAAACCCTTGTATAACCACAAGTCTAAGAAAAACAGAATAGTTAATGTATATAGTTCTTGTACCTTGACTTTGGTTTCTTCCCTTTACTCCCAGTGTCCCAGTCTCCCCCTCATTACAGTCAAATTATCAAATCTTCAGAAATATTCCTCAAATCCACGAGCCTATTTGCTTTTGTTATTCCGAACTCTTATTCCTAACAGTTACAGCCTTTTTGCCTTCTTTGTGGTTGATTTAGCACTGCTATAGATGTGACTGGAGTGTCCCTGTGAATGGCCTGTGAGGAATGTTTTAACTACTCGTGAAGTGCCAATAAGAGAGCTATTTGTGTTTGTATGTTTTTTTCTTTGAAGTCTTTGTTGTCTGGGGGTTTCAGAACAACTGCTAACAACTAGTGACTGTTATGGCTTCTGAATGGGACGCTATGCAAGCCCCTGATATCTGGCCAGGTGGCCAGGACATTAAGGAGAAAAAAAAAAAAAGAAGCTGAAGGGACGGCCAGGAGACAAAATTTGCAGGGGGCGCTGTGTAAGCTTGACATGCTGTCAAGGAGTACAAAGGGGAAGGACAAGAAAAAAACGTGGAGAGGAAGACTACGAGCCTTCAGCATGAAAGACCCCTAGAGACCCCCCGAGGGACCACCGGAGACTGATGCGCATGCTCCAGTAGGAGGGACTGGATCCCATTTTTGTAAAAATAACCCATTTTTTTTAGAAGTAGTAATGAATATGTATTAGTCTAGGAGCATAAAAATGAAATCAAATTTCTTGAGCTACTTGATGTAACTGGTGTGTGTCCTGGTGGAGCGGAGACTCCCGGTGCACCCAGCACTGTTTGCTTACCTCTATTCATTTAATAAATCCTATTTTTTTTATTTAATCCTATTTTGAAGACTGAGCCGTTTATAACAATTTGAACCTGGGAAATTATATCAGCTACTAGTCAATGAATTAATTGACATCAGTGTATTCATTGCTATATATGAATTAATTATATTAAGCTATCAGTGAATGAATTATAATAGTTATATACAGAACCATAGATTTATATATATGTTTTGAGTAAATGCAAACAAATGCACCAACCTTATGGAGTATTGGGAATTAAAAATAACTCACATAAACATACATAGGCAAATTGACTTTTTAATTGTCAAAATTCTTGAAGTGAAATGTGACATCTCTGCTTCTTTACCCAGAACCTAATTCAGAACATCACTTGTATTTCAGCTATGATTGTATTGTTAAAGACTTTTATCTAAGGACAGTTTGTATCTCTTGATGTTCAGAGTGATTTAAACAGTGACTAGAAGATAAATAACAAGTACGTGTTTGTATGAAATCACGAATTAGTGTCAAGATATGTAATAAAAGTTTATACTTACCGTGTTAGAAGACAGAAAAAAATTGTTACCTATCCAAATTATTTTGCAAGAACTAAAGGACTCTAAAAAGCTTAAAATTTACAGGATGCTGAGGAGCCCTTCATTGCTGGAGAGGTGGGAGGGCATACTCCTGAAACAGCACTGGAAAGTCTACTTTTTTTCTGATTATGTGGTGATATCTACCTCTAACAACTTTGTTGCATTGCTTCCATCAGTTTGTATTTATAGTATAGGAAGGCTGAAATTAAAAAATACAAGGTATCTTTTTATGGGCTAATTATGGTACCAAAAATGTTTAAGTGCATTCAACTTTTTTATTTTTATTTTTTTAATCACACACAGTGCTTTATTATATCATGCTAATATTGTTGTTCTTTTGTAGAAGCTATTGTGTTGTTGCATAACATTAAATTGCTTATGCTTAATGAAAACTGCTAGTTCCTTCAGAGGATAAGCATGACAATAAAGAATTGTTGAACTGCAAATTAGTACAGTAATTTCCCATTTTTTACTTTCTTAAATACAAAAACCAAACATATTTTCAACTTTCTGTGAATAGTGGTTTTTGTTGTTGTTGTTTTTTGTTTGTTTTTTTTGCTTGTTTTAAACAGGTTGCTGCTCTTTGCTGATGGTACTTATTGTTCTTAATGATGGTCCCATGCTTAAACAGCAGACGTTTGCCGTAGTAAATGTTTTATGTTGAAAAAAGACCTCTATATGAAATTATTTTGGATTGTGGACACAGTAGAACTCTGCAGAACTTGACAGTACAGCAGAACTTATTGCAAGACATTTTGCAAATTTAATCATTTGGATTTTCTGCAAAATCAGTGAAGAAAGGTTTCTGTCCCTGGAAAACCATTCCCTTTGATATATGTCAATTAATAGTAAGTGAACTAATTGAGTTTTTGGACGTTCTATGCTTGTTACAAATCTAAACTGATTTAGTAACACTGACATAAAAGTTAATTTTCAAATTCATAACACAGAGGAAGGATAATCTTTGCAGCATATTCAAAGGGGAAACATTGGCCATATACTTTACCACAGCAGTATTATAGATTTTGTTTCCCTTTGGGTCTCACAGAATATTGTTCTTAAGCATGGCCTTATCAAAGTCAATACAGAAGAATTTCTCATGAATTTCAACAAAATTGTATTAGTTTCTTTTTCTGTCCTTCCTGTGCTACAGTAGTAGAAATTTTCTCTAGTTTTATTGATAGGAAAAATTTTGTAGTTGTTGTGAAGGATTGAAAGGATTAAATTTGTAGTCACTACAGTTTACAATCTGACATTTTGACACCATTGTAGAGTCATTTTCCAGTAATTTGACTTAATTCAAGGCAATAAATTTTAATTATTTGTGGTTATTTTATTATTATTTTTTAATTTCCCTTTACCAGTCTTTGATGTGACATACTAAACATTCTGAACTTGCCAATACATTAAACATAAACTTTGAATTTTATTCTTCACTGTTGTTTGATTATGTAATTGTAAGATGTACTGAAAAAATACTCCTGTATTTCCTGTATTGTATGTACAAATTATAATTGTTTTCATGGTCTTCCAGTGAGGAAAATTCCTTCATTTCATTCAACTAGTGAGTATTTTCATGTGCAGTATGGATACTTTCTTTATTTACTTGACTAAAATATGTTACTATATGCTTTTTAAGTTCATGTCTGATAATTTGATGAATGAAATCAGTCTCCTGGCATGGCTTTTCTGTGTTATCAGTGAGTCATGGATATAGATACATGGATGTCTTCTGCCTCTCCAGTTTCCTGTATACAGATGTGTGACCCATTCTGAGTTTGGAAACACAACAGAGACTTTTAAATACTATAAAGTAGTGAAAAATAGTGAAATAATACTGTACTTACTATCATCCAGAACCACAGCTGGAGTAAATTTGGACAACACCATTCATGTAGGTATATAGCAGTTGAGTATTTGACCTTTTAAAAGCTGTATTGGTGCTTAATAAAGTTTACACACAAAACTGCACATCAGTATGTTAGCAGAACTAGGGACAAAACTGCAGCAAGTGGGTTGAAAGGAAAAATGTTACCAGGTCTTTGTTTTCTACTGCAGCATGTACAAAGCAATCAGTGACAAATCTTTCAAAGTGCCTGTTGGCTAAATTGTCAACAAATGCATCTCCCCTCCCTCCCCCCCAAACAAAACAAAACAAAACAAACAAAACAAAACAAAACAAAAAACTTTTCCTTTTCCATTTATTTAAGATGAAGATGGATCTAACCTACAGTATCTATGGCATAAAGAATTATATTTCATGCAGAATAATGTCAAAGATGGCTTCTTTGTAGAAGAGATTCTATCTAATTTCTGCACACCATGGCTACAGTTTCTGCAGTTCTGCTGTTGCTCCTCACCAGTAGATGCTTATCTAAATCTCTTGAGGTTCTGCTGGAATCCCTATGGGTTGCAGTCATTGCAACACCTGAATTTGCTTTCAGTCCCTGTTTGATATTGGATTACTTCTCCATTCTACTGCTCTCAGTTTTAAAAATCTGGTAGCATCAAATAGAGTTGTATCTGTATACACGCTTATGAACATTTTTATACTTTCTGTTTCAAAGTTTTCTTTCTTAAGTTATTTGATCTTTTTCCAGGTTATGCAAACAGGATACATGTCTATATTGAAAGCAAGTTTGGAATGTGTAGAAATATTTTATTACTATCGTTTATCTCTCAATACATGCTGCATTTTTAATCATTGCATGTCTTCTATTTACATTCACTACTGTGTGCTGAAGCTTTATTCAATATAACAGAGAGTATTTGTATTCCTAATACATTTCAGGCTTACAAATTTATGCCATGGAATGGAAGAATGGAAATGAAGAATGGAAATTTGGATTTTTTCGCTGAATGACTGAAGTGCTGTTTGAGTTTTCAGAGATGGGGATAAGGATATGTCATCTTAAGGATACAGTCAATGAGTGATGAGAAATAGTTTTCTTCTTCTTCTGCAGTGCCTATTCTCTGACTATATATATATAAACTGTGCTGAAAAACACAATAACTCTTTCTTCTTGAAGAATTAGAGCATTAAGTCTGAAGAGTTTTGTAACATTATCACCACTCCAATAATGCTTTGTATTTTCTTTGAAGGTCTAGCTTTTGGACTCTTCTAAGGACTTATGAATATTAGCCTTTGTTGAAGAAAAATGCAATTGTTATTTATTTATTTGTTTGTTTGTTTGTTTATTTTATTATTATTGGCTAGCAGACAAAAGCCTCCCAAATATGACCCAAAGGCAACCTTATGTTCCAAAATTCTCCAAGAGAGAAAGCTTCTACTAAAAGAATAAATGATTAGACAGGAAACCTTCATGATACTAAGCCAGGTAGATTTGAATTAATGGATATTTAAAAGGCTATGGATCATCTTTTGGTCCAGAGGTGAAATGTAGTGCCTCATAATGAAAAGCAATGAGCAGGATTAAAGCTTTGATTTCTCAAGGTATTTCTGACAGCCATCAGGAAACATTTGTTCTAACAATGCCATTTTTGTGGTACTCAGGCACTGAATGAAAATCTCATATTCTTTCCCAAGGATACTCACAATGTTAGTACAGAGCAAGGATAATTAACTCGGTTTGTTGGCTGCACTTTCATTAGTCAGAGAGAAGATAAATGGAACTGAAGAGTGAAGTCTGAAGAATGTTATATTTATTCAGGTAACAAATACATCCAAGTAATGAGTGCACTACACAGAGTCTTCTGAAACATACTTTAGTTCATCTCAGCTCATCTGTAGAGACTTATTTAATTAGCTTATGGATTTAGCTTCCTTTTGATGCGTTTCTTGACAGTCTGTGAATTCTTTCCCTCTTTTGAGATCAATAGGTTATTGCTTCTCAGTTTAGCAATCAACCTTTTGTGACTCCTGAGAAAAATTGTAACGGTCATTCCGCAGTACGAATACGTAAAAAACTACAAAGATCTGCATTATATGTGTTATTTATTAAGAAAACTATGCTACTTCCCAGTACAAAAACTCAGAACTAAAGTAATCAGGCACAAAAGCCAGCAGTTCTTTAATGACTTCTCTCCAGCTTTTTAGTATGCTCTTGTACATGCAGCCTAAAGGCTTTTTCCTAGAGTAACCTGTGAAGACATCATGTGTTCTAACGTGGTCCCCCTTTCACTGCATATTGACAGTTGCTGTAGAACAAACAGACACCTTTAGATTTGGCCAGACACTCTCCCTTCCTTTATTTTCCTCAATCATAAAGTACTTTTCTGAACAGTGAAATTTTACTGTACTGCAGAGTATTACCTCTTCCTAATGAAGTACTCATCCTGGCTACACTAAGAGCAATATATCTTAATGTATCAAGAAGTAATTGTAAACAGAGAAAAATAATACTTATTTAGTTGTTGAACAGTAAGGCATAGGGCAGGCAGGAGTAAAGGGGAAGGAGTGGAAAAGGTCAGTACGTACCTGCATGCAGAGGAAGTTCATCTTCACCATCTAATTTACCAATCCATGAATGCAGAAAATAAGAAGAGACATGGAAGGAAGAGACATATGACAAGGTCCTGTTCCAGATCATCACTTTGAGTAATAAAAAAAAAAAAAAAAAGCATAAAACTCAATACATTCATTTATAGAGCAATTTACTATTATTTTACTGGTACTTCCTTATCCTTTAGGAACTTTACTTCCTTTACCGGACTTCCTTATCCTTTAGGAACATGAGGTAGTTGGATCTATTTTGGTTAATACCACAACTTCTAATACTAGTACTAAACCTCAGGAGGAATTTAAAGTCAGGTTGGTGCTAATAATTACCTAGTGAGACCACAGCAAGGTGCTTTTGTCAGAGCTGTTATCCTCAATAACCTTACTTTTAAATTTATGGGTTGTATTAAAATTTTCATATTCATGTAAAAGCCTCCATTAGGGCAACCTTGATCATTTCAGTGAACTAGACTGGTCTTTGAAAACAACTGAAATTATCATCAATATTACTAGCTTTTTGGAACAAATTTGTTGGAACAAATGTAGGCATATGAAAACAATAAACTAAATTCCAGGGATCATTTTGCTGTATGAGGAGTTTTGATACCTTTTAGTTAAGAATCTCTGAGAGAAGCTATATAGTACATGCTTTTATTACCTGGTGATATTAGATCTAGAAGTAGAATCATATCTGTGATCCACAATTCTGCACTGAAATTACTTTATTGTAGCATAAAACCCAAGAGTATCAGAAAGTCGAGGAACCTCCTCTGTTTCCTTCACATTCTGAGATATCAGTATATTCCTTAGTGGCTATAAACATTTTAGACAGAGTGAAAGTTCAATAGAGGAAACTTGAAGGGATATTTTAGAAGCAGTAGCTTTTTAAAACAACAAAAAAAGGGATCTTCAAATGTTTCTTCAGCAGCAGAATGTTTATTGCTGCTGTTGGAGCTAGTAATGCACTTGAGCTCTGTGCTTATGTGAAGAATAATTGTGTTTGCACGTATGTATGTTTGTATATGGATATTATCCAGTATTACATAACATTCTAACCATATATTAATGGAAGAAAAACAAACAAAAAAAAACCCACCTCTCTTATCTACATTGGGAAATGATGTTTCTCCTTATTTGTTTGTTTAATTTTTGATTCTGCATTTTCATAAGATCTTTGCAAGGCATAGATTTTTTTATTGTCTTGTAGCTGCAGGGAGGAAGCAAGTGATTAGGGCATACAAATCTTGTGGGAAGTAATGGCATGCTCTGGTAACTCAGAGGGAATTCCTTTCTGCACATAACAGATGCTTCCTTTCTCTGTGGAATATCTTTACCCTCACTTTGTTTTGTGTTTTCTAAGTTTTATTTATTTATTTATTTATTTTTATATGAGCTAGTGGGAACAAGGGGAAAAAGTGCTTTCTGTCTTCATCAGTTAGTTGTTTTGTTTTTACATTTGCTTACTTTTAAATTTAATTTAATTTAATTTAATTATTTTATTTTATTTTATTTTATTTTATTTTATTTTATTTTATTTTATTTTATTTTATTTTATTTTATTTTGTTTTAAATACTGAATTAAAGTAAATCATTTATTCTAAACCAATGTCAGACAAGCACAAAGCATAGATGTGTTTCATGAAATTGGCAAAGGATGCTAGACATGGTCCTCTAGAGGACATGTTAGAACATACTGTTGATGTAGAGGGCACCTGATCAGAGAGAAATTTTAAAGAAAAAAAAAAATCCCAGAAGAGCAAACAGTGTTTTGGAAGGAAAACACAAAGAAAGTATTTCTTCCTACTCTGCCTTGTATGTACTCTTCTGAAGAGTATATGGGAGAAAAAAAAAAAAAAAAGTAACAACTTGAGCCATAAATATGCAGATTAGTCCAACTTTTCACCTTATTACAGTTTTCTTTATTAATGTGACTTGTTTAATGCAAACATGAAAAGTCCAAGTAAGCAACGTTAAAAACCTTCTTGGAGTGAAACTGGGCAGAACTCATACTAGATAGTATATAGGGAAGAATCTGGTTTATCTGGGAGCGAAGACATTACCATGTCAAGTCATGCTCCCCCCACCCATTTCAAAATCCTTTCAGAAGATAAGTATTTGTAAAAAAAAAAAATAATAATAAAAAAATGGTTCTGCAAAGCAATCTACCTCTGAAAATAAGAAGAATATTAATTTATTATACAAGAAAAGAACTGATGTCTCAAGCAACCATACAATTGCATAGGAATCCATTTTACTGGTCATTTAAACCATTTATAGCTAAATCACTTCTCCATTTTCCATGGGTATGATCTAAAAAGTTACACAATAGATAAAATTGCTTCTCTGTCTCTTCTCTGTAGCTGGTGTGAAGACCAGCTACCATTGAGTTTCAAGATTTCAAACAAAATAGAGAGATATTTTGGGTTCTTACTTTGTTCCAGACATCTTCTTATTTTCATTGCCTTAATCTTCAAGTAGCTTTAAACTGTATGTTAAATGCTAATGCTTAATATTTGCCACATGGTTTGATCTCTTGTTATTTGTTACATATTTTAAAAGTGATCATTTAATATATTTAACTGATATTAAGTGGATGATAACCATCTCCACTTTTTCAGGTTTCTATTTGCCAAGACTTCATAGAAATATATCATCTCTTTTGTTGTTGTTGTTGTTATTGTTCTTTAGTTTCTTTTGTTTTGCTTTATTAATTTTGCAATAGTATTTTGGATCAGAATTTGATCTCTTTTCTATTTGTCTAAACAAATAACTTCAGAGGAATGCCTTTATTTTAACATGTAGCAGACATAAGAAACTGGACAGCAACAACATTAATTTTATTTTTTATTTTTTGTACATGTTGTGTCTTTACAAAGGGTCCTAATGCTGATGTTGTTTAAAGAGGAAAAAAATAACTTTCTAAAGCTATAGTTGAAAATAGTAGTCACAATAAAATATTAAAAAAAACTGTGGGATTAGGTCAACCCAAGAAACATGGAATCCTGGCAAATGAATTTAAAAAAAAAAAAAAAAAGTTTAACCAGGGACTTTAAAACTTTGTAGTCACAGTTTCCTCATATATTTTGTCTTACCATCAAGGTACAATAGTCAAGCCTTTGAAAATACAAGAATCAAACTATTTTCCTAAGAGATCAGAGGCTGTTATAATACTCTTTTTGAAAGATGAGGATGATCAATACAATTTAACAGTCTGAAAATCTGTTCAGGTGGGAGAAAGGAGAATAAATAAAAACAAGAGCTGCATCTAACAGAGAAGTCATGGTAGGGTAATATAACCTTTTACAGGATAGGGTAATATAACTAGCAAAATCTTTGAATATCTACAAATTTAATGAAACAAAACTGCCAATATTTACCTATCACGTACATCAAGAGACAGACTGTCACATTTATTTTTTCTTAGAAAGTAATGTAGTAATGTAGTATTTCCTGATAGCAATAACTATCTAATTTTAATATGTTGTATTCTAATATATTCAATTATATTAGATTTTTATTATATATCTATATAATATATATTATAATATAGATATATTATATATCTATAGATATATAGATATATATTATCTATTATAATATAGATAGATTGTATATATATAATATATATAGTAAGAGGACTATAATACTTTATATGCAGTCTAGTCAGATGGTTGATGGTTTGAGCTGTGGTTAAGTATGATAAATGAAATACAATTCTATTATTGTAACAGTTCTATGCTTTGCCCCTTAGAGACACATAATAGCATGAGTTGACTTTTTTTATTATTATTTAGTAAGTGTGAATTTGTTTTCCATTGACTGACAAAGCAGTTCAAATGTCAAGCAAGTGGAACTGCACTTCAGAGGTGCAAATTCAGATAGATGTGCTAGCAGCTGAAATTAAACCATTCATGACATTTAACAGCCCAGTAAGCTTAATAACTACCGTTAAATATCCTCGAGATTTATTTTATTTTATTTTATTTTATTTTATTTTATTTTATTTTATTTTATTTTATTTTATTTTATTTTATTTTATTTTATTTTATTTTATTTATTTTTATTTTATTTATTTTATTTTTTCTGATACGGTAAATTAGAATTTGCACAACAGGAGTACTTTCAAGGTAGTTGTGACTACTGCTAAAACTCCATTAGTGAGACATCAATAATTCTTAACACCTTAATATGAAAGAAATGGATACTAAAAATGAAAAGTTTTAACACTTTTATTTTGTAACTCACTAATGACACAGATTCAGAAAATTTCTTAATTTATTCTCTGTTAGAAAAAAGGTTTTCTAATTTGAATTTACTCATCTAAATAAAATTTCAAGTACATTTTAGCAAACATTTTATCAGCTGATCTAGAATATATGGACATTTCTTCCATAGAACTAGGAAAATCGCAAATAATTTCCCTGTGAGAATCAGAGAGATATGACCTACTTTCCTGTAATCTGAAATCACTGAGATTTCACAGATTTGACACACCAATTTAACAGTAAAAGACAGGAAAGCTAAGCAGAAAAAAAAAATATATACATATATATATAAATAGAGGAAAAAAGTGGAAGAAATTGTGAAGTGAAAATCTAACAGATGTTGTAGGACTAGGGAAGGAGAAATGAAAAGAAGGTTATTTTGTTATTGCTCTCTTTATTTATTTATTTATTTATTTATTTATTTTACTGTATCTCCAGTACATATTATCTCTTTGCTTTAAAAAAAGTCCTGGAAGTCACTTTTGGAGGTGTCTTTCCCTTTCATAGACTTTCTGAGTCAATAAAGCTTTGTAGAGGTTCTTCTGTATTTCTTTTATCCAACGAAGTGTGTGAATTAAATTCTTTTGAGGATGAAGGTGGAAGGAAAGGGAAACATAGGATGAATTCAGAGTCCTTCATTCAATTTTAATTTGCTAGAGACTTGTATCTAGTGCTAAGCACCTTAATGTTGACAGTTGAATTTAACAGTCTCTTTGTAACGTGCCCCTTTTAACTCTGCTTTCTTAGCCATATTGTATTTCTTTTACATGGCTAGTCATATAGCACCTAAGAGCTTATTACCATCTGCAGAATCTTTGAGAAAATAGTAAAAAAAAATCAAAATAGTAAAAAAAAAAAAAAAAAAAGTAAAAAATAGAAAAAGAGTGAATTGGAAATGCTGTCTTCCTGAAACCTGTGACTTTTTCCTTGAATTACTTTTGGATAACCTTATTAGTCAAGTATCTTTTATAAATATATAAAAGTAATGGACATATTTTTAATAGTTCATCTGGGAAACCCTTGGCTTTCATTTCATTCATTCCTTTTCCATTCATTCATTTTGTTTCATTTCACTCCTAGTATCTTATCTGCTAAATTGCTTTTTTTTTCCAGTGTGGTTGGCAACCACCTTTGAGATTTTCCCCCATCTTCTCAGAAATGAGAATTGTGATCACTTGATTGTCTTGTATTTCTTGTTTCTCTGTACAAAGTTATGCTGATCCACGTAATGTTCCTCTGTTTAAATTATCATTAGGCACACAGTAGTTAGTCATCTCAGCAGGAGTCACTGAAATGTGATGTGTGGGCTGAATCAGGATTCTAGGTTTTATATAGAAATTAATACTGGAAGTACAGTTGCTGAATATACTCAAGCCTATCACCTGACTGTTCTTTCATATTCTTGAAAGTGTTTTCATTGGCTGATGACTTGAGAAATAGACGCTTTGGGTCTGGAAAGTGCATCTGTGACATTTGCAGCCCTGTAAGCTTAATAACAGCAATCAAACATCCTTAAAATTTTTCTTTTCTGATAAAATAAGTTAGAATTTGCAAAACAGGAATATTTTCAAGATGCCACGATTAGCATAAATATCTTAACAAAAAAAAAAAAAAAAAAAAACAACAACAAAAAAAAAACTGTCTTCCATGACAGGTGTTTGTATGTTCATTTGCTTTTTTTTTTTTTTTTTACTTTTTTTCCCTCTGATACCAATGTCTTGTGGAAGGCCTGAAAGCGGAGTTATGGGGTCAACACACCAGAATCTGAGCCAAAACTTCATACTAGAAATAAATGAGTTCCTGAGGAATGGAGATGAGTGCTCCTGCTGTGCTCCCAAGGTCGGTTTGTTCTCTGTCCTGCTTCAGTCCTGTATATGCAATAGCCCTTTCCTGTTCAATGGAAATGATTATTTCCTGAGCCCTTGTGCTAAGAGAGGGTCAATTACTGTATACACTGGCATATGGCTGAAATATGAGGAGGATACAGAAATTTGCAGACTTCATACTCAATATAACACAGAAGAAAGAACAGGTAATGAGAGGGGAACATTTCTAGTTAGAACAATTCTAATGATATATGTTCATATTTTAATGACATTCATTTTAATAATATTGTTTTAATTTTAATAAAACAAAAGAAGCATTTCTTAAACTTGGGAGAAATCATTAGATCATTAACCTGCTTTCACAGTATATCCCAAGCATTATATCTCACCTACTTACCCCCTAACAGATTCCTAGGATTAAACATTGCTAAAAGGCAGTGTTTTTTCTGGAGGAAGCCCACTGTTCCAGTTGTAAAGATCTTTTTTTAAAATACAGATAGCCTCTGTGTGGTCCTATTCATCTTTTTTTTTATTATTTTTAATTTTTTAAATTTTTATTTTTCACACCAAATATTGGAAGTTCTAGTTCACGCTAAGCACACAGCCATATATCCTGATTCAAAACTGAAAGGGGGCATTAATAGGTTGACATACTTATCTTCTTTAAAATATCATTGTTTTTGTTGAAAACAATATATTCTAATGCAATTTAAAGATACTTAAAGTATTACCAGATGAAAACTTTCTTAGGTGAAATAGGCTGTTAAATTGTCATAGTAGTTGCTTTGGCTCTTTAAGGGTCTGGAACTTGTTATTGTTACAAAATAAATAAATAAATCGATTATATGGCTTCTGTTCATTCTCTATTGGAACAATTTAAATACAGGCTAAATAAATCTTAGTCTTTATTTTTGCCTCTGGCCACTTCAGTGTCGCTTCGCGGCTGAAGGAACAAATGCAGCCAACTCAATATGAGTGATAAAGCATAGTTCAACTTTATTGTCCGGATAGCCTAACTTTTATAGTGAACTTAACAGGGGCGGATAGTGTTTCACACAAGATTATTGGTCAAAAGCACTCAGACAAACAACTACAAGAAAACAACCCCACCTGCAAGAAAATAACCCCCTTGTGATTAGCAGTCACATAGACCTTGTCCTTGAAGCCAGCTACTGGTAACAATATTTTTCTGAATTCCTCAATTGGGCGATGTGGGAACACTGTCATGGGAACTTCTCATAGTTGCCCTGGTAGCTTGGTTTGCTCAGCTACAGCAAGCCATGGGATTTGCTGAGGCCTACTCCTGGTTGCTTAAAACAAACTCAGATCGAACAACTGTTCCGCGGACTCATGTCCATGCCCTTTGTGCCAATTCCCAACACTTCAGTAGCAATTGAGTAATGTTTAACCCTATGTTAGGGCATTCAGGAAGGGAGCTGTCTCTATCAGCAGTTTGTACTTCATCTGCACTTATGCCATGTTTGTCACCTTGCTGGGTGAAAACAATGAATGTAAAATCATGTAAAAGTAGTAAACAGATGATTAAACATTAAGTTTAATGACAGTATTGACAGCTGCCAGGAGCTGTAGAAAGAGAAAAGCAGCACAGATGAACCCAGACACTACCTCCACACTATTTGCAACAGTAAGTCAGAAACAAAGTTGGGAAATGGCTGGGCCAAATACATGTACCTTGAAAGAGAAGTAGTAAGGAAGGGACTGAATGATTTAGTCTAAGAACCTGACAGCTAAGGTGGCTGGCTTTTCTTTCCCTGTATCTTTACCAGAGGAGAAAATCATGATATTGGTAAAGGTGAATTTTTAATTTGTAGTTTTAAGTATAATAACTTTCATTTTAAAAGTACTAGACTAAGTCTAGAATCCTAATGCTGTCATTTTTTCAGTTATTTGTTTCAAATATATTTATAACAATGAAATTATTCTGTGGTAAAGTCTTTTTACGGTGACTACATTCTGTAGCACTTTCTGAGTTTCATGTTCCTTGAAGCTTGCTTTTTCTGTTCTCCATTCCTTTTGAATTTTAATATTATAATCTATAATAGCCAGGCTTTTTTTTTTTTTTTTTTTTTTTTTTTTTTTTTAGATAAATAGTAACATATGCTGCCAACTTGTAAGAAGTAAGAGTTGAGAAAAACCCTCATGACATTCTTTTCAGCTAAGCGCATAGCATACATTGTAACATAATACTTTTTTTGTATTTTATATATTATGTTTAATTTCATGGGAAAAAAAAAAAAGGTCTTTATTATATTAAGGATTAGAAATAATGAGCACTAGAAATGATTACCAAAGATGGCTACCTTAAAAATGGCTGATGTATGCCAGAGGCAGAGTAACAAGGGGCACAAATAATCACAAATAATCCCTTAGAGTCAGTTATGCAGATCAGAGAAGAGACCCACTCCAGCTGGGTACCACATGTGAGAGTGTGATAAAACTGACTCCAGGGGAGTCCAAGAAGACATGAAGTTTGCTTATTTTGCCATGAGTCATCTGTCTCTAATATTGTGCTTCCATTCCAGGTTTTCTTTTCTGAGTTAGTTCTGAGAGCACAACGCAGACTGGGGGGAAAGGGGGAGAGGATCAGGGGGAGGGCATATTTTTTGGGGGGAATGCTATTATGAGAAAAAGTTTATATATATATATATTTTTAGGAAAATGGAGGAGCCCTGAGACAGACAGTAACAACACTTTAAATAAAACCAATGTATTCAACCAGTTCCTAATCAAATAGTGACCTATTTTGCAAGAGAAACTGTTGGCAAACAGTATCTATTGCTCTTGAACATCACTGTTTAAGTTTTTTTAACTTTTTTTTTTTTTTTGCTTATTTCGATTGTCACAAACTCAAATGTATTGAATTTAATTATAAAACATTCTAAGAAACCTGATTTTCATGCAATAAAATAAAAATATATTTTTTTCTTTTTTTTTTTTTTTTCACCCACTGACAACAGCAGCTTAGTTCAGCCATGTTAGTGAATGCCAGAAGAAGGCTTTCTAGAAAATACAAGGGCTGTTTTTTATCTGATACTGCTCTGCATGATTGATAAATGACTTGCTGTTGCTTTAATGTAGAAAGACATACTTGAAGATGAAGACAAATAGTTAAGGCAGCTCTAAGTCAACTTGTAGATTTCTCTAATCCAGAGATACTCTGCTGCCTGTGACATAACAGCAAATCCTGGAAACTTGTTCTGCAACACTTCCCTTATGTACCAATATGCTGTGTAAATGCTCTGAAGTCCTTCAGTACCCTTATTTCACCCCCAGCCATCATAGGAGCTCACCATCTCTGCCTCTAACCAGATTTTACGATGCTCTTTAGTAGACTGCCTTGTGGCTGTTTTTCTCAGTGTTTGAACCAAGGGAATCCTCCCACAGCTAGAGATAAGACTTTGAGAGGTGCTCTGCCTCATGGGTCTTTGGTACGATGCTTTGGTTGAGCTCCTGAAAGTAGAAACCCATACACCTAGCTATTTTTCAAATATTATATGTTTATTTATTGTGAGAGGCAATCAAGCTCTTGTAATTCAATTAGCATTCACCTGCCACAGATATCAATCAATACCAAATAATATTGTGGATATGGCCTTCAAATTATGATTTACTGCTAATTAAGAGCAGTCCAAAAGGCATGATTTTTTTTTTTTTTCAAAAGAGAAACAATAAAGACTTGAATGAATAATAGGAACATGAAGTCTAAGTTCCAAATTTCTACAGCCTTTCAGCTGTGTGCAGTACATCTCAGTGCAGCCAAGTCTTCATGATTAGTATAGCTGAAAACTGAGTTTGAGGTTAATGTGGATACACAACTGTTAACAACTCAGCCAAGATACACTATACCTAATTTATTAGTATATTGAGCGTAGAACTTATATCTATATCTACATGGATATATAAACATGTATTTAAAATCTCAGATGTGATCAAGAGCCCTCAATGTAACCAGCTGGGGGGTGGGGGGAGAGAGAGATTGCTCTGAAAAGCAGGGGCCTGGCTATGGAAACTAAGGAAAGAAGGGAGGTTATTCTGGAAATCCAGTGGTCTGCAGGGCTGACAGATAGGATGTACCTCATGAGGTTACAGCAGGGTCATTTCCAAACCCATTTATGTTTTCTGTCTTGCTGATAAGTTTGAAGACATTTTAAAGTGGGTCTTCGTCCAATTTCTTGTAAGAGCTGAGCCTCGTTCCCTGAACCCTCCCATGATTTTCCGGAGTGTTGGCTTTGAGGAGAAGATCCGGGCAGATCAATTACAAATCTCCACTTCATTGTTTGATATTAAATGTAATGTTTTGTATTTTATTTCTGCTGCATCTTATCATTTCTGCTGCATCCTTATAATTTTGCAATAACTAAATTTATTCTTCAGTTCTTATGGTATAAGAAGTTTTGGTTTTGCATAAAATTATTTTAATTTCTCCATAAGGAAATTGTGCTGATAGATAGGTCTTTCTTACAGCCTTATAATCCAAGCATGATGATGAAAGGAAACAATTTAGTATCAGCTACATGGATAAAGACAGCTATATAAATTAAATAATTTGCTACAAATATAAATACTCTTTTGATCACATAATGTACTCTATTTCTAATTTGCATTATATCAAATATGGTTACCAGGAAATACTGTGTTTTGCTGTCACAAGCATTTGTAATTTCTATAGGAACCAAAGCACAGATACAACATTTCAATGAACAAATTCGTAAATGAGAGATCTTAAGAATTTTGTCTCTAGGTTTTCTAGGTTGATTTTCATAACAACACTAGGAATTAAAGGAGCAGTCACTTGCTTGGGAGGTAAAGTGGAGAGTAGACAAAACATTAAATATATACCAGCTTTTACACAATTATCTCTGCTGTAATCTCTAGATTGTTTCATCATGTCAAGTGCAGTGATTTGCTAAACAAATATTTACAGTATTTTTCTATCTCTTTGCTAATGACAACTTATTAAGTTCTGATTAACTTCTTTATTGTAACAGTTGAGAGATGTTCTACTATCAAGTTTTTCATGTTTGAATAAGAAGGAGTACTTTAAGTGATGTAAGACTTTTTGGTATGTTTTTGTTTTGTTTTGTTTTGTTTTGTTTTGTTTTGTTTTGTTTTTGTTTTGTTTTGTGTGTGTGAGAGAGAGAGGGAATAGAATGTTCAGTTTATGAGTCTGCATTTTTTCCTGAAGAAAGATTCAGACACCTTTCATAAAGTTTTTACATTTTTTAGTTTTGAAAGCTGCATAAGGACAAATTGTTCAGGTAGATATTCAAAATAGAGTTTCAATATAGTTGCTATTTGTACAGTTACATAGAATCACAGAATCACAGAATTTCTAGGTTGGAAGAGACCTCAAGATCATCGAGTCCAACCTCTGACCTAACGCTAACAATCCCCACTAAACCATATCCCTAAGCTCTACATCTAAACGTCTTTTGAAGACTTCCAGGGATGGTGACTCCACCACTTCCCTGGGCAGCCTGTTCCAATGTCTAACAACCCTTTCGGTAAAGAAGTTCTTCCTAACATCCAACCTAAAACTCCCCTGGCTCAACTTAAGCCCACTCCCCTTCGTCCTGTCACAAGGCACGTGGGAGAAAAGGCCAACCCCCACCTCACTACAGCCTCCTTTAAGGTATCTGTAGAGAGCGATAAGGTCGCCCCTGAGCCTTCTTTTCTCTAGGCTGAACAAGCCCAGCTCCCTCATCCGCTCCTCGTAGGACTTGTTATCCAGACCCCTCACCAGCTTCGTCGCCCTTCTCTGGACCCGCTCAAGCACCTCGATGTCCTTCTTGTAGCGAGGGGCCCAAAACTGAACACAGTACTCGAGGTGTGGCCTCACCAGAGCTGAGTACAGGGGGACAATCACCTCCCTAGCCCTGCTGGTCACACTGTTCCTGATACAAGCCAGGATGCCGTTGGCCTTCTTGGCCACCTGAGCACACTGCTGGCTCATAGTCAGCCGACTATCCACCATCACTCCCAGGTCCTTCTCTGCCTGGCAGCTCTCCAACCATTCCTCTCCCAGCCTGTAGCTCTGCTTGGGGTTATTGCGCCCCAGCTGCAGGACCCGGCACTTGGCCTTGTTGAACTTCATGCAGTTGACCTCAGCCCATTGGTCCAGTTTGTCCAGATCCTCCTCCAGAGCCTTCCTACCCTCGAACAGATCAACACACGCACCTAACTTGGTGTCATCTGCGAACTTACTGAGGTTGCACTCAATGCCCTCATCCAGATCATCGATGAAGATATTAAAGAGGGCTGGCCCCAGCACCGAGCCCTGCGGGAAGCCTCTAGTGACTGGCCTCCAACTGGACTTGACTCCATTTACCACGACTCTTTGGGCCCGGCTATCCAGCCAGTTTCTAACCCAACGAAGCGTGCGCCAGTCCAAGCCAAGAGCAGCCAGTTTCTTGAGGAGAATGCTGTGGGAGATGGTGTCAAAAGCCTTGCTGAAGTCAAGGTAGACCACATCCACAGCCTTTCTCTCGTCCACCCTGCGCGTCACTTTGTCATAGAAGGAGATCAGATTCATCAAGCAGGATCTGCCTTTCATAAACCCATGCTGACTGGGCCTGATCGCCTGCTTGTCCTGCAAATGCTGCATGATGACTCTCAGGAGAATCTGCTCCATGAGCTTCCCTGGTACTGAGGTCAAACTGACAGGCCCATAGTTTCCCGGGTCTGCCCTCCGGCCCTTCTTGTAGATGGGCGTCACATTTGCTAGCCGCCAGTCAACTGGGACCTCCCCTGATAGCCAGGACTGCTGATAAATGATGGACAGTGGCTTGGCCAGCTCCTCTGCCAGTTCTCTCAGTACCCTTGGGTGGATCCCATCCGGCCCCATCGACTTGTGCACATCTAAGTGCCGTAGCAGGTCACCAACCAGTTCTTCATGGATAGTGAGGGCCACATCCTGCTCCCCATCCCCTTCCACCAGCTCAGGGTACTGGGTATCCAGAGAAAAACCGGTATTGCCGCTAAAGTCTGAGGCAAAGAAGGCATTGAGCACCTCCGCCTTTTCCTCATCTCTTGTAACTAAGTTTCCCCCCGCATCCAGTAAAGGATGGAGATTCTCCTTAGTCCTCCTTTTTGTGTTGATGTATTTACAGAAACTTTTTTTGTTATCTTTAACGGCAGTAGCCAGATTGAGCTCCAGATGAGCTTTGGCCTTCCTAATTTTGTCCCTGCACAGCCTCGCTACATCCTTATAGTCCTCCTGAGTGGCCTGCCCACTTTTCCAAAGATTATAAACCCTCTTTTTTCTCTTAAGATCAAGCCACAATTCTCTGTTGAGCCAGGCCGGTCTTCTTCCCCGCCAGCTCGTCTTTGGGCACGTGGGGACAGACCTTTCCTGTGCCATTAAGATTTCCCTCTTGAAGAGCGTCCAGCCTTCCTGGACTCCTCTGCCCTTCAGAACCGCCTCCCAAGGGACTCTACCATCTAGTGTCCTGAGCAGCTCAAAGTCAGCCCTCCGAAAGTCCAATACAGGGGTTTTACTGTTCCCCTTCCTGGCCTCGCCAAGAATAGTGAACTCCACCATTTCGTGGTCACTCTGCCCAAGACAGCTCCCGACAATCACATCCTCCACCAGTCCTTCTCTGTTTGTGAAGAGAAGGTCTAGTGGGGCACCACCCCTGGTAGGCTCACTAACCAGCTGCGTCAGGAAGCTATCTTCCATGCTCTCCAGAAACCTCCTGGTCTGCTTTCTCAGGGCTGTGTTGTGCTTCCAGGATATGTCAGGGAAGTTGAAGTCCCCCACGAGTACAAGCACTGTTGTATCTCATTTGAAATCATGACTTCTGTACTTCAGGCTTCCAATGCCTTGCCTCAGAATCTCACCTACCAAGACTGTGAGGTATGACAGAATATACTAAATGAAATGTTGTTACTTCTCAGTTACTGGATGCCATCATAGACAGGCAGAGACTTTAAAAATCTAATTTCAGCCTTCAATCTAGCTCTGAAGGCATTGTGTCCAAATATTTCTGAAGAATAGATCTGTTGAAGTATTGTCATGTTTTCATCAATTTATTTTATTTATTTATTTTTAACAATCTCCTTGTTGTATTTCTCTCAGAATTAATTATTATAGGTACTAGAGAGGGAAAATTCCTCGTGAATTAAAATGTGGCTTAAATGGGAACAATATTCAGTTGAAATTAAACTGCTTTGTCAGTCTACCTGTAGGGCTCTACTCTACTTAAGCAATATAGCTACAAGTTGTACAGTCTGAAGTGCCAAATATTTATCAGGAAGAACACTACATATAATGATATGAACCTTGTGACAAACATTAGCACAGTCCTCTAATTCCCTATCATTACAAGAATAACTATGTACAGATACTCATGCAAGCATGAGCTGAGCTCTCTACGCTAGTATAGATTAGAAGAGTACCTCAATCTGTATGAGAGTAATCTAATTATTTAACATTGAAAACTCAGGTGTTTTTAACCATACTTGATTAAAACCTCAGGAACTTAAATAAGCATTAGTTTTTGCTATGGCTTTTTTTCCGAAAACCACAAATTATTTTTTAGTCCATTGCCAGCTATCATGGGTTTTCTGTGGCTACAAATACAGATAGACAATATGATTATTTGAGAACCACTGAGTTATGCTCCTTCACAAGATTATCCTGGATGTTTGAACAAAAGAAGGTGATAAAATAAATAAATATTATCTTTTAAATAGACTATATGAAGGACTGGGCATGATTAGGATGCAACCCATTTAAACAGTTGTTTTCATGTATGGAGGCTAAAGATGGAGTAGAAAACAAAGATATAAATCCTGCTTACCAAGTCTAAATATGATCCAGAAACAGTGTTGGCAAGGGCTTAATACTGCTGTTACCACTCTGTGATCCAATTTAGAGGCTAGGTTGCTTGAATGCTCATTCAGTTTACAGCACTACAATTTTTGCAGTCTGTAGGCCAAAGTGACACACCCTACCTACAGTATAGCCAAGAATTTAGTGTTAGCATAGTGTTTTAAAGGTTTAATAAAAGAATTACTGTTACTCTAGTTTCAGTGATGCAAACATTTATCATTCAAATCGTATACCATTAAAACAGAACACCCTTTCTATGGTGTTCTGCTTCCATGTCCACTGTTCCTGTGGATATTAAGGTCAGTGGCTACAGTCTGGTGATGGGGTTAGAGTGAGCCATCAGTATCCAGAGTTCTTTACTGGGATAAATGTGATGTTAAAGGTTTCTCCTTCCACAATCCTTTGGTTGCATTCATTTTTTATTTTTTTTTTATTTTTTTTTCTAATACCTACTTTTTTCTTCTTTCATTTACAATTACACATTATGTCCACACTCATCAATTAAACAGATTTAATTATGTTACTATTGATATAGTTAATGAGAAATCTTTTCCCTACAGTTTCTGATGTATTCTGTCATATCTTTTATTTTTTGAAGGATTAATTCTAAAAGTCATAGATCCAGGGAAACATGTGTTGGCTTCAGGGAGTTGATTCTCTTTTATGCTGCTTTCTGCTATATAATTTTCCTTAGAAGTGCTATCTAAATAACAACAATGGGAAAGGAACAGTACTTAATTTTGACATCTTAATTCCATACATTTTTTAGTGCCTTAAGATCTTGCAGAAGATGAGCAGATACTCTGACCTATTGAAAAGTTAGGTAAGTGAGCAAGAATCCTAACAACTTAGCAGCTAAATGATTTTGGGTATACTATACATTACAGGTATAGCTTTTTTCAGCATAATTACAGATAAATGATTCAGATGGGCTATGACATTCTGTGGGCTAGCTAAATGCATTTTTTTAAGACTATTCTGCATTGTTGTGTTGTCACATGCTGTGAAAATCACATTTAACAACATATTGTCAACTACTAAAAGTATTCTGCTAAAAAGCTTATCAAGTCTTTATCTTCTTAGTGTACTTCGTATCTGTTTTTTTCCCTCTCCTCTCTTCAGCAGCCTTTCACTCTTTTGAATATTATGATCACAAATCTGTTGTACATACACTAGTGTCTTCAGCCATATCACCTCATTCAGTCTTTTCTTTAGTTACAGTTCTGTGAAACAAAAACCTATTTGAGAACCATCAATAGAATGATCTTACTCTAAGTTTACTGTTCAGAACTGTTTTTATAATCTTACACAGTTTTATACATGAGTATTTAATGAGCTATAGTCCTGTTTATTTTCCAAGTGTATATCTGTATTGTTTAGAACTCTACAGCAAAGTTGACTTCAGCTGATAATATGCCTTGCTATCATTCACAGCTTCTTTTTCCTGAACAGTTGCAGGCTAGGGTATTGTTTCTTATCCTATAATTATGCAAATTATGATTTCTGCTTGAATTTAGTATTTTGCTGTTGGTCCTGATGATTTCCATGCAATTTCTTTTTCTCCTCAGAAATCTACATAGAAATCCAAGGCTGATTTTTTTTTTTGTCATATGTGGACTGAACAAAGTTGGTTTTGGTGGTGGCATTTTTTTTTTTCTTCCTTAGTGCGATCCTAGTTTGACATGTCTTTAGTATTTTGCAGCAAGTTGTGTTCTCTTGGTAGTGCCTCTTCATATCACAATTTCAGAAGCTTTGCATAACAATGAGGTTACCTGCTTTACATCTGAAAACCCTATACACCTGAAATTGTTCTCTTTGTTTTCAGAATGACATTAGGAATACCATGTTACATGAAGGTGATTAGGTGATTACTGTTTTTTTTTTGTTTTTTTTTTTTTTTTTTTGTGTGTGTGTGCGTCATTTTTGTGCCTCTTTTCTGTAAATACAATTTCTCAGTCATCAGGGAATTTCTCAAAGATCATACTAATTTATTTTTATTTATTTATTTATTTATTTTTCCATTTTAGGCTTTTAGGTAGATGCACAGGAAGACTCTGCTTACACACAACAGTAGTTTCCAAAGATCTAATGTGATAATTTTTTCCTCATCCCAGCCAAGTAGCTGTCAGTTTCTCATACAGACAAATAAGGTGCTTTCTGGCCACATATCTGCTAAATTGCACTTGCCAACCAAGTCTTTGCTATATGAGAAATTTTCCGTTGTTTGGTTGTACCACAATTTCTTCCAGTTACACAGTGTTTATGCTCAAAAAAGGATATTGCTTTTTGTTTCATGGCTTAAACTAATTTATGTTCTGCGTGTACTGTAGATAGCCAGAGGCTGTAGCACTTCATTAAAAAAGGCTTGCTGTTATACAAACTACTAAAATAACATATTTTTTAATAGTAATGTTATTCAATATCTTTCCCAAACTTCATGCTCCTTCCTGAGCAGACTTTTAGAAAGACATATACACATGTACTTATATTTCTCTAATAACCATCTGCTAATTACTGGATATATTGTAATTATATTCCTAAAGCCAAGTCATTTCAGTGAGACTTGAGGCATTCCAAATAAAATACAAGCACCCAAGTGTAGTTAAGTGTATCTACAAATCTGCTCTCTATCTGCTATATCCTCTCCTCAGCTATGGTTATTATACAGTTCTCTCAAAACTGTTCATTTCATGTTTCTTCTCTTTCTGCAGTGAATTATTTTCTTCCTAAAACTATCAGCAACTATCTACCTATATATCTCATGGTACTGTCAGCTTTGCTGAGCCTATTGCTTTATTTATTGCTCAGCTTTATTCATGTAAGGCTTTGTCAAGTCTCTCAATCTTGGAACTGACCGTATGTATTGCAGAGAGAATATTGAACTGTGGTTATTTCAGGCCTGGTTAGCTGTAATTTTTCAGGAAAGTCGCGTAGTATTTTTTTTTTCCTTGCTAAACTTTCAACATTCATAACATTCAGAAGATTCAAAAGCGTTTAGTCTCTGAGTCTCTGAAGGAGTAATGTGAACCAAACTGGGAATTTCATGTACTTTCTGAGTTTTTCCTTTCTGAACCAAACAGAAGTTGATGTGTCACTCTTGAAGAAAAACAAAGGAGAGCATCAAAAAGGAAGTTTTCAAAATCAAAAGCATAGCTTTCTACCATTTTACCTACAGGTCATCTCCCTGCAGTCAATAGTAGGTCACTAGAGCTGCTTCAACCAGCCACGAGAGGGAGGCATAATAGCATGCGCTGGATCAAAGTACATGATGAAGTAGATGAAATGGATTTTACTCTCACATTTCACTCTTGTTTACTCTGCCTGGTTCAGAGGAGAGCAGTTGGTCTCGGTCCAAACTGTGGGTTGCACATCTGGAGCTTCAGCTTTTGTAACCAGATTGCTGTGGCAAGCTTGCCAAGTAATGTCAGAATGTTGGTCATGTAGCTGTGTCACTTGGTATCTTATCCCTTGCTCCATTTGTGGAGAAATACCATGAGGTTTGTTTTCAACTGAGCAAATTTCTGGTTTTAATAGTTTATGGAGGGGTAATTCAGTAATACATTCCTGACAGCGGTCAGAATAAATATTGCCTTGAACAACAAGTACTTCAAATGACCTTCAGTGAGTACTTGATGTCTGGGACAAAAAAAGTATTTCAGCTTTACTGAAAGGCTGACCTGTCTTTAAGTAATTTGTTTTTCCTTTTGCTATGAAAATAAAGGTATTGCTTTTACTGGAAGACAATAAAATTCATTGCAGATGCCCTAAATATAATAAACAGCCTCTGGAGATATTCTACTCATTATGTAGCAAGAAAATACATGTGAGGTAAACTAGTTAAATGTTTTTATTTTATTTTATTTTATTTTATTTTATTTTATTTTATTTTATTTTATTTTATTTTATTTTATTTTATTTTATTTTATTTATTTATTTATTTATTTTAGGCTTGTGTGTCATTTTACTGACCTCTAATAGAAGAACAGAAGTTGCTCGGCTGGCTCTGGCTTTCAAAGGCCAGCGAGACGCAGCATGTGGTTTTTGTGTCTAGAAATCATGGTGGTGTGCTGGAACCACACCATGTTTTGGGGGGAAGAAAAAAAAAATAAAAAAGGAGAATAATGGGAAATGAAGGATCACTTATTGGAATGGAGTTGTTTTCATCAGCCATTGATGGACCCATGCAAAACTCCTCTCTCAGGACCAGAATTTGATACAACATTTGCATAGTGTTGTGTTAGATTTAAATGTTCTCTGAACAAAGAGAATCCAAAATTAACCCCAATCATTTTGGACAAAGGGAGTTTTTTATTTTATTTATTTATTTATTTATTTATTGCAACTAATTTACCACATGTATTGTTGAAGTGCATATACAACTTGCAGTGAAATTTAGCAAGTGTTTGAGAATATTTCTCAGCATATTTGATGTGAGGATTACTTATGGACACAAGTAATAGCTGAGTGAATAGTAAAATAAATAGCTCAGTAAAGCTATTAATATTAAATTAATAGTAAATTAAATTAATATTAAATAGTAAATTAAATTAATATTAAATTAATAGTAAAGTAAATAGCTCAGTAAAGTAAATAGCTCAGTAAAGCTTCTTTACTGAAAGGATTTTTAGGTATTGGAATAGGCTGCCCAGGAAAGTGGTTGAGTCACCATCCCTGGATGTCTTTAAAAGATGTTTAGATGTAGAGCTTAGTGATATGGTTTAGTGGAGGACTGGTTAGTGTTAGGTCAGAGGTTGGACTCAGTGATCTTGGAGGTCTTTTCCAGCCTAGATGATTCTGTGATTCTGTGACATTTTCAAACTTTAAGAGTAGGAAAGCAATGTTACAATAATAATAATAAAAAATCCCTACATGCTGAATGTTGGTTTAAGCATACTCTATCAATTCTCACAAACCACTGTCATGCTGATTTGGTGCATCAGGTTGCTTATATATTCAAAACACACAATAAAGGACATGGAGGAGAGAGCAGAAACTATTTTATCTTGTAACACAGCATGATAAGCAAAAATTTTCTGATATTCTTTGAGTGCACTACTGACATGGTTGGTCACTGAAAACTCTGAGCCTGAATCCACATAATAAAGGCATAGACTTTGAAAGACCTTAGCATGCAAATAACTTTTACTTCATAAATAGGCCTATTCTGATGAGACTGTAAAAGTTCATAAAGTTCTGTGGCTACTTAAGCTTTAGGATCCAAGCCTGAGGCCAGAGATGATCACAGTGTTTTAGTGTTTGAAATTCAGTAAGACAACAAAGAACGTGCATCACTATTCAGATCACATCTACCAAAGGTATTTTCTTTTTATTACTTATTCTTTCCAAGATTACTATTTAAATTTCAGCACAGGTAGTCTGAAAAGTGATAGGTGTTAGAATTCAGTTTGTTTCCATGTGTTTGAATTAAATTGTTAGACCTGAGTTTCAAAGGACAGGAGTCCTGTAATAGTTCCTACATACAGGCCATGGTGAAAAGGAGTTCTCAGAGCATCCACTTTATTTGATGTGGTTCCAGAGACTGCAAGGTTATGTACATGTAGTGTACAATATATAGTTATATACATACTTATATACATACCTATATAACATGTAGTGTACATGTTTGTGTACATGTAGTGTACATATTTCAAGAGGGCTCAGGCCGCCAGTCTTCCTCTCATGAACTGCAGGCCTTTGAGCTGCCATCTCTTCCAAAGGAGCCCTTTGAAACCTGCTCTTCCACACTGCTGTTGGGAGGTGAAACAGGAAAGTAAAAATATTTGCCATAGTCACACCTTTCTCCAGTTCAGCAGTTCTGAATTTCACTCAGTTCTGCTCAAGTTGAAAATTGTGCATTGCAAATAGGAACTTTAAAAGAAGATGCTTAATCTGTCACTTTGAAGCATAACAGAAGATACAAAGTGCATCTTTGCATCTTCATTTGTTCCTACTTAATTTCCTAAGCTTGTCTATTTCAGCCACTGGACACCTTAACAACTTGCTGGTAGACAAATGATTGTCTGTGTGAGTATCCATGTATCTTCCTCTCACAGCCCATGTAACCCAAGTCCTGTGCCTTTTTTTCTCTCAGAGTTCTGACATTTTCCTATGTGTTGTATTCCTGATTCTGAGGTTATCGCTTTAAAATATCATTCACATAGTTCATGCTGAATAAGATAACTCCCTTTCTGAGTGAATGGTACACAATCCTTACAATGTGAAATGAGGTTATTTCAGTATTCCAATTAGATTGTTTGAAACTCTGCCTGAAAATCAAAATCACCTGAGAAAACTTTTCCCCAATTACTTTTAACTCCTTGAGATTACAGAATTTCTTCATGAATGAAATACTAAGAGAAATTAAAAACAAAATTATCCTGATGGTTGTGGTACTGCCATCTCCCTTTTCTCCTTTTTCTTTTTCTTTTTCTTTTTCTTTTTCTTTTTCTTTTTCTTTTTCTTTTTCTTTTTCTTTTTCTTTTTCGTTTACTTTTTCTTTTTCTTTTTCTTTTTCTTTTTCTTTTTCTTTTTCTTTTTCTTTTTCTTTTTCTTTTTCTTTTTCTTTTTCTTTTTCTTTTTCTTTTTCTTTTCAAAAGTTAATGTTGTCTTCAACAGAATTTAACTGAGATCAATTTATAAAGTCAATGAAAATTGAACTTAATTAACATTTTATAACTTTACTTTTACATAAGGTATTTGAGATACATATGTAATTAGATACGGAAGAGAAAAAGCATCAGCTTTCCACAGTGACATCAGAGTACCCTCACATACATATTGCATTTACCCCTACATAAGAGATCATTTCATTATGAGTAGTTTTTTTTTTTTTTTTTTTTTTTTTTTTTTTTCCTTTAAAATAGAACACCTAACTGTCTTTTATGCTTTTGGGGGGTAAAAAGGCTATCTGTCTGTAATTTGACCAGTATTCATTTCTGAAAGTCTTCTGATATTGACATGCCGGCTAAAACTGGACAAAAATTAAGATATTACTTTTTTTTTTTTTTTTTTTTTAAGGAAGGTAAGTTTGAATTATCCAAGGTCATGTTTTTTTTTTTTTTTTTAATTTTTTTTATTCTGCTAATGATTTTACGTGCAGGTTCTTCCAATGTTTTGTTTTGTTTTGTTTTGTTTTCTATTGATGGTATTCTGTTGAACCTCTTCAGGACATATCAACAGATGGAATGCTCCTTTATGCCATGTCACCTCCTGAATTTCAAGTCCCTGTCCACATGCTCCAGGAAAGCTTTACCTGAGATGTGACTTTAATAAATAAATAAATGAGGGTTATAAACAAAAATGGGAGAAAATTAATAGTGCATCTAGATTCTCCTGCTGTCCTCTTTTGGTACTCTATCTCACATCCAGTATTTTATCATCATTTATAGCAATTAGAAGAGATTCTTTAGTTTGAACTCAGCTACTAGAAAGGTCTTTTCCTAAGAGCCACTCCAATTCTGACTTGCTTACATTTTGACTGTAACCCACCTGGCTGTGTTGACCTAAAAGCTCTTTTTTTTCTCTCTCTCTTTTTTTTTTTTTTTTATTATTATATTTTTTTTTTTAGTTTTCATTATTAACAGCTTTTTAGTAAAAAGGGAGCACTGTAAGAGTTGGTGAAATTATGTAATTGAAGGTCAAGAATTTCTATTTTCTAAAAATCTGTTATTTTCCATGTAACTGTCCAGTAGGTAAAAATAGATCCATGCTATTCCTAACAGATGGTATTTATAACTTAGAATATGAATTCCTTCCATTTCTTTTATTCAAACTTTATTTTAACTTTTATTACTTTTATTCAACATTTTGAAGAAGCGGTTAGCAAACTCATCTCTTTATTCTTCCCATACTGAAACCTTGCATTGCTGGGTATCCTTGTTTTCTTTACTTCCAGTGATAAGAAGAGTTTTCAGGCAGCACAGTGGATTTTTTAGTGAACTATTTTTACCTCCTCTTTTTCTACATTGCTTCGATTTTGAAAACACTATTAGCTATTTTATTCAGTGTGAATTCCTTTGCCAGTTTGACCTTAAATAAAATCCATATGCACATTTCAAAGTGATAATTGAAAATTCATATTTTCATCCCATAATTGATATGTAAATTTAAAAAATACAACAAAGTTGATGGGATGCCTCATGTTTGGATTGAAACACTTTTTTTTTTTTCTTTTGGCACCTGGGATTGGGAATTTGGGTTTATAAGTATTTTCTCTTTGCTTTCAAGCACTTTGTGTAGATGTTTACACTAATAGTAACTGATTCAAATCTGATTTTTTTTTTTTCAGACTTCTTGTTACTACAAAACCTAGCTGTGCATTTCAGTGGAGACCTTACCCTTTTGCCATATGTTCTGCTGCTGTTATTTTTTTTTCCAATGGTGTTACTTCCAGACTTATTTTTGAATCCATGCAGCCAGTAGGCATTTAGTGAAGACTGAGATAATTTTTCTTAGTCAAGATACAGAGCAGTCCTGAGAAACTAACTTGTCTGTGTCACAGGTCACAAGAAATGAGCACAGCACTCCTTGATTTTAATGGTTCAGGCAATCAGAAATGTCCATGGTGAATGTATGTTTGTCATGGGGAGCTAGGAAAGAAATCAGAAGCAGAAACTAACTTCTTTTAAGAGTGGAAAAAAAAAATATAAAAATTATCAAAACAAAGATATCAGTGTTTGATTGTAGGCATTGTAAATCCTAAACAGTAATCACTAAAACTATTTCCATGCAATTTCAAAAGGAAATCCATTAGTAGGCAAAGACATGTGTGTCTGCATTAATTAACTAACTTTTTCTGCTGAAGTAGTATCAGGCAATTAAAAGATTAATTACGGCAGTGAGAGGTGTAATGTATTCATAAGTCCTATAATAAAAACTCTACACCAATGCTGAATTCTTTGGGTACAAATTGTTAAGCACTATAAAGGAATAGTCACAATAAGTAGAAGGCAAACTGCTGACCTTGTTGAAGATTAAAAATATATAACATTTGACAATGGCCTTATTGTAACATTAAAAAGAGTGCACATGAATTAGTTAGACTCCGTAGAACTCTTTTTTACCATATTTCAGTGTATCCTCCCCACCTACTGTACCCCTTACTTAATGTGGACTTATGAACCCTACTTTTTATTAGTTCTAATTTAGTACTTCAGCTTAATGTAATGTGTTAAGAAATATTCAGCACTTGGGGAACATCATGAATTTGTCAGTGTGGTCAGATGTTCATATTAAAGTTGGCCATCTATATAGTTGTTTTTTTTCCTTTCTGCATTATTTGTAACTCTTTTCAAAACAGAAGTTTTTATCTTCTCTCATACTCAAATTATTGGCATTTTAAAATTTTTATTATTATCAATGCAGCATAGCTGGAAAGATCTAAAAATGTTGTACTGATGTATTGTTTTTAGAGCTATGCATAAGCTAAATCATTTATTATTTGCTAGGTTTGCCTTTCACCCTAGGACATTTAAAATGGCTTAGAGCAGGTGTGCAACTATATTTTTATGAAATTAGTGAGTCACATTTTGATATCTAGATGTGAATCAAAGTCTTATTTATAGTGAATTTCTAAATAAGAGATGAACATTTCGGATTTTGACTTTATTCAAGAAGAAAGTAGATAAGGTTAAGAACAAATTTGATATTCTGTTTTAAGTTATGTTGGCTAGCAAATTGTTAGTCTTTCTAATTTTATGTAGCACGAATAGTTACTGAAAAAAGTTGGATGAAATAACTTATTCTTGTGTCTACTATGTCTGTTTATATATCTAGATAGTATCAATTCATGGATTTTACTCTAGAAACAAATGTATCAAATACATTTTAAATAAACTAGCAATTTTTCAATAGGATGCTTTTCTTATATCTTACAAATATAGATGGTACGATATGAGAACAACTATAGGTTTTTTCCTACCTCTATCAATTATGGCTCAAGAGCTTTAGAAGGAATCCAATCCCTACAACTTTAAATGAAGTGTCATCAAATGAAGGAGTACTGATGTCCTCTCTTTAAATGTCAGTGGAAGTCATTAATTTCACAAACTATGCCTAAATGTCCTTGGATCTATTTAGGAAATTACTGTCACTGAATTGTGCAGATTTCATTTACTTCATAACACACCAGCAAACAGTTGTTCACGCCAGTTTCATGGGAATAAAACAAACATCAGTAGATTTGCAAACAAACAAAAAATTCATTCTGTAGCCTGGTTTTCACATAGCTGCATTACATGAAGCTGTTCTTTTTAAGCTGCCAGAAGGTAAATACTAGGTAATGTTTGTTTCAGATCATGGCAACTTTCACAGAATCACAGGATCACAGCACTGAAGGGGTTGGAAGGGACCTCGAAAGATCATCAGGTCCAACTCCCCTGCCAAAGCAGGATCCTTAGAGCAGGCTGCCCAGGTAGGCATCCAGACGGGCCTTAAATATCTCCAGAGAAGGACACTTCACAACCTCCCTGAGCAGCTTGTTCCAGTGCTCCATCATCCTCATCGTGAAGTTCTTCCTCATGTTGGTGTGGAACTTTCTGTGCTCCCTTTTGTGGAGCACAGGAAGTTGTCCTGTCCCTGCAAACCACTGAAAAGAGGTTGGCCAAGTCCCTCTGTCTCCCACATCTCAGGTATTTGTACACATTGATGAGATCCCCTCTCAGTCTTCTTTTCTCCAGGCTGAACAGACCCAGGTCTCTCAGCCTTTCTTCATAGGGAAGATGCTCCAGGGCCCGTATCATCTTTGTGGTCCTCCGCTGGACTCTTTCCAGGAGACTTTTGAATTACTTGAAAAATTAAAAGAGGAACCTGCATTTAAAGGTCTGCATAACCACTTTTCAAAGGAAGCAGAGTAAGCCTGACAAAGGTTTTCCCTTATATTCAGTCCTTCTTTTGTCTCCATAACATACAGTTCAAGCACATGTGATGACCACATACTGACTTTCAGATCCCTTGAAAAGTAAAAATTACAGATATATGTACAGATTCAGTACATCTGTTTGCACCACCATGGAATTCATTCAATTGAAATTTATTACAAAGAAAACTAGTTTATCAGTAAATAATATCTAGATCAGTTTTGCCAACTGCATGAAGCAAACGTGTGGGCATCAGGTAAAAATCCTTCCCTTCAGTGTGCTAAACAGCATTGCCACTGCCCTCTGCTGACTATTGGTGGGCAAAACTAGAACAACTAATATTTTGCTAGTAGTAATAACTGTGTTAGAACTAAGATGATGTTAAGTGGTCTCAAAAAATATATACGTGACCACTGCATCTTTTGGCTGTGACGAGCTTCTGTCAAGTCACTGAATTGTTGCAAGAAACTTTTTGTATCTCCATGAAGATGTAGTTGGTGAGCTTGTGCTTTTGACCTGTTTTCCTTCAAGTCTAGATGGACTTAGTTGTTACTCCTTCTTTTCTGCCTGTAATTCCAGCAAATCAACATATATATATACTTACACACACACATATATATATAAATCTGTTTTTACAGTTCTTTGTTTCTGGAACACAGACTCACAGGTCCTTTGAATGGAAAGCATTTGCTTGTTTTCTATAATTGGAATTTTCTTTAACATTCCGGTTTGCTTCCAGCTTGGTTGTACCCTGGTCTAGACTTTTTTTCTTGCAGCATGTTCTGGAATTCTGTACAATACAACTTAAAGCACACTGTGCTGAGGCATAGTGATCTGACTGTATAGCACTGCTATATTTTGTTCTGTCTCTGCATCAGGTGTCAGAGGTCCAAGCAAGACCTGGAGTCCAAACCAGCACCCCAAAAAAACCTTTCCGTACGCTATCTAAGATGCTAAAATGTAGTCATTGTGTCATCTGGAAACCTGTTAATGACCTATACACCATACACATTACTAAAAACAAGATACTCTGTTTTTATCTTATTGTAAAAAGCAAGTTAAAAATTCTTTTTTATCTGTTATATTTAAAAGAACTTGTAATAATTCTTTGTGCACTACAGTTAAGATCCTTGCTACAGCCTGTCTGTGTGATTAGTCATTTTAACAAAATGCCTGACTAGCTGATTCAAGCCTGCCTTGGAAGCGATTAGTCTACTGTAGGTTGTGTTTAATCTCACCAAGTGACCTGGCTTGCTGACAGACTCACAGTCTATGCATTTCTTAGCAGAATCAGCACAGCCACTGAAGAAATGTTTGGAAGAGTCAGAGAAACTAGAGATTTGATTCTCTGCTTTCTTACTACCTGTTTTGGGATATATCTGTTTTTATATAGTAATAAAAAAAAACCTCCAGCCTTTATCAAAATCGTGTATTGTCTCAATTTTAAAAAATCAGAGAGAGTTTACTTTTAATGATTAGGGATGAAAAGTCTGAGGAATTCATTCTCTGAGAATGTAGCATGTCTGACAGGCATAATGCAAGAAAAAATGTTCCAGGGATAAGAGGAATTTGACATAACCTTGTGAATTTGCCACTGTAGACTCCCAGATGGCTGAAATAGACACTTATGTAGTAAGTATGTAGACACTTAAGTTAGTTATGAAAATGTATGTAACATGTGAAATAATACGTAAATCAAGAACTTAACAAGTCTCTAGAATCTTGAAGTATCCTTACTTTTTTTTTTTTCTTTTCTCTTTTCTTTTCTTTTTTTTCTTTTCTTTTCTTTTCTTTTCTTTTCTTTTCTTTTCTTTTCTTTTCTTTTCTTTTCTTTTCTTTTCTTTTCTTTTCTTTTCTTTTCTTTTCTTTTCTTTTCTTTTCTGTCCAAATTGCTCCTTGAAATTGAAAAGTAACACTTCTTTTCATTGGTATATCAATTTCAATAATTATAATTAAATGTTTCTCTATTTTAAAATTTTGCTAAAAATATTTTTCCTTATGGTAGTAGAAAAAATGTGGTGTAGAAAAAGCATTCTTAAAACTTTAAGAAGTATGAGTTTCAGAATTACACCTGATTTCTCTGCATGAGTTTGCAAAAGCAGCAGTCTACTTCACTTGGGACAATATTCTGTTTCAAGAAGAAATTGAACACAACATCTCTACATCAAGTCCCTTCTGTTTTTCAAATGATAGTTATCAGCTACTAGTCAGGACTACACCGTGGTGTTTTGGATATCTGTTACTAGTTGAACTGGACAAACAGCCAGATATTGATTTTTCTTGTGTGAATGGTTGATTGGTTTGGTGGTTGAAATTTAGAGGAAAAAAATAAAACAAAACAAAACTTTTTTTTTTTCCAATTCCCAGAAAATGTCTTATTTGACCCAAGGAAAATGTGTAAATTGGCAGATATATTTATTTTTTGTGTGAGTAAACTATTCAGAAAGAGTTCAGATGACTTTCACTTGCACTTTGGGCAAATAAATTATTCATCTCAAAATTTTGTCCCAATCCTGATTAGCACTGCACAATATTAGACTCCTGAAGTCCAAACATGCTAAGCTTGATTTCTTTAGTTCGTACCTTTCCAATGATATACATTCCCTGAGAAACTCTGCTGGGTACAAAGCACAGCAGCCCCATTGTTTAGCAAGTCAGGTTACTGTGAACACGCAGCCAAAACTCTTTGTACTCTGCTTTGGTTTCCCACTGGAACCCCAGTGAGGATTTTTGTTTTAATATTCAAAGCCCTTTGAATACGACTAGACTCTGCTATTTCAGACACCTGGATAATATTTTCTCTTCCTCATGTTAACCCTGATTATCACTGTGGCCTGATGATAGAAGGGTAGAAAATTGCAGCAGTACTGTGATGAATGTCAATTTCGGTTGCTTCTCTACTGTAATATCCTTTCTATTTTATTAAGGAGGGCTTGTGAAGGTTGAATTGTTGTTTATGTATGATATCCAGGTACTGTGCACAGCATCCCTAATAAGCATTAGAGTATGAAGAAAGTTAGTCATGAAATTGGGCAAAAATGTGTTTGTAATTTGACTCATTTGATATCCTGATATGTTGTCTGGAAAGAATTCAACAGTTTTGTCTTTCATTGAGTTATCAGATCTATTAGGAAACAAAGGAGTCAGATGCATTCCCGGAGGCTTCTTATGCCTAACGTTCCCCCCTCAGTAACCTTTCAAAGTCAGTAACAAATGGTCTTATTCTAGATCATACTGGCACCTGACCTTTGTAAACCTGGACACTGGAGAAAATTTAAAAAAAAAGTGTAAAAGGAGATAAAAAAGAGATACAATCTTCTATTTGAAAATGCTACCATTTCTGAAAGCAGCAACGATTTCATGACATATAAAGTTCAAAGTTCTGTTAGTTTATTTTTCTCTTCACTTTCCTTATCTTTTAACCTTGGTAATTGCTTATGGCTGTTCAAATCAGCCGTTAATTTGTTACACTTCATATGGTTTAAAAAACACTGAATAAATGTTTATATGGTAATTTCATAGGTTATGCCTTCATGGATAGAGAATTCCATAATGTTGGTTAGAGATATAAAGTGCGGGGTGCTGGCTTGAGTTATGAGTTCCTGCAGAAGAGGGTTTCTTCTGAAATACTTTGAGCTACTCTAACATACTACTGTGGACTACATTGTGTAGCTTGAACCTGCTGGATCTGGTCACAGTTAACCTCGGTGGTTCTTCAAAGCCCTGGCTTCCTTGAGCAAAGGGACATAAAATAAATATAAATAAATAAATAATATTTAAAAAACTCTTGTTGTATTCTTGGAGATTTTGCAGTAAAATATGTGTGAATTCTGCTCAGTTTTTCTAGTAACGCCTTAGAGAATTTGGATAGAAGTCACTGGGGTGGCATGGGGTAAGAGTAAGACTCTCTTTAATAGGTTCTGAATCACCTTCTTCTACAGGGCAGAAGTGGAGTGGACTACTTTTATGGTGGTTTTTGACTTGGTGGTGACTTTAAACCATACACACTCCTTGCCTCCAGGGGAGTTTTCAGTGGAGAAGAGTATGACCCAGGCATACCAGTGTGAGAGCAGAGATGATAAACTACCTGCCCTAGAGAGCCTTATAGCTCACTGCTCACATCAGCAACAGGTTATTACTGTAAATTTAACTTTGTAGTAAGCGCATTGCAGCATTGACAGGCTGACAATATGGTATAGCATCCAAACCACTTCCAAAAACCATCATGATACAACATGGTTAGGAAAACTAATGCAATGAGATAACAGACAGGAAAAATGTGCCTGCATGAAATAAGCATATATTTCGCTATCTATCTGGCTTCCACCTTTGATTAAATTGATTGAACTGGCTATCATGCAGCTCAGAAATGAATGAAAAAAACCAACATGCACATACTTCCTTATGTGCAGAGGCTTTCAAAATACTTTTGGAATGACTCTAGTTTGGACATTAGTCAACTATACAAGCCAGAGTTGCTATCAAACCCACTGAAAGACTAGTGTGGTCACAGTATTAATCTATCTATCTATCTATCTAAATATGAATTCGCCATATTGATCTGCTTAATTCTTACATACTAATCTCCAAATATCGCCAAGAAAAATATGTATGAGGGACTGAAAAAAAAAAAAACATTCAGACTTCAGAAGAATTTTTATTTTTTCTGATATCCAAAACTATCACTTCTGTTTAATATTTTGGTGGAAAATATGGGAGGAACAGAGGATGGGTAGAGAAAATTGTCCTTATCTTCTGACTCGTTGTTTCCATTTTAAGCAGATTCATCATCCTTCTGCCTGGGTGATGTGGTCAGCACAACTAGATATTGTGCCATTGAAACTAGCTCAGATCAGATTGAGATGAATTCCTTGTAAGAGATTTTCTAAGTTTTACGGTTTCGTGTTGCAATGTGGCACGTGTCTTTAAAGGTCTCTCTATAGCCTTTCAGCCATAGTGCTGTTAACTTCTATTTCTTAAAAGAGCAAAATGGGGGAAGAATATGACTGAACATAGGTAGATAACAGTGCTTTAAGGGCACTAAGTTTTGGCTGAAGTCATACCTTTATTTCAGTGTTTGTACCAAGGAGAGGATGCATCTTTTCTCGCTGAATGTTTTCTTTTTCCTTTATGTGGGATTTCTGTAGCTTTCGTTCCAAGGTATAATCCCTAAGGGGAGGTATTCTATGGATCACAATGATGAGAAGTAGAAAGAACTGGTGAAAGGTAATATTATACATGTATCCTGCATTCCCTGCTACTATGAAATTTTCATTTTGGAATTCATTCATAGAATCTTCTGCAATTCCTATAGAAGTGGTAAATGATGTATGAAATGAAACATTTGTGTTGACTGATTGTACCAAGAATTCAAAGAATAATGTTATTGTCGCTGCTGAGGCATATTTATCTTATTTGCCATAATATTTGATATTAAGACAAGCTGTCAGAAGTTTACTTGGATCAAAAGAGAGAATGAGGGCAGGAGATTTTTAAAGCAAATAGACTATTTTAAGGAAAAGAAAAAGGAAAAGAAAAGAAGTATTTTCACTGTACAACCGAATTGTTAGACCGCATCTCAGAAGTAGGTCACCTTTTCTGAGGAAGGATGAGATTGCCCTGGAGATGGAACAATGTAAGGTTAATGTAATGATTCAGGTGTTAAAAATATTCATTAGAAATAAAGTTTGTGCTTATTCTATGAGAAGTAGAGGTTAGGATGTATAATGTCAGTATCTATAGTCTCTCTACAAGAAGAAACAGAAAATTCCAATGACATGAAGATCTTAATGTTTATTTTCTGCTTTATTTTCTTAATGTTTATTTGCATATATAGTTAGATAAATACGTATAATATATTTATTAGGATTTGTGAGATTTGTGATTTACCTGTCTGTTTTTCTGGTTTTAGAACCGTAAAAGCTTTTCATTTGAAGTCCAGTCTTTTTTAAGATCAAAGAAGCCTACTGACAATAGGTTTGCTTTTCTTCATCAGATCTAGTGAAACACAAGGACTTAAAGACTTCATGAGAAATAGGTTTAAAATCATTGTTTTGGATATGGTGTCTTACTGTTTGAAATGGCAGCTGAAGAATGGCAAGGTGCTTTCTTTTAAAGGTGAAAGAAAACACCCATGCACAAATACTAATATCTGTTCAAGTTTTGTGATACAATCTCTTCACTTGTTTTACTCAGGTTTGTTTTCATTTTCAAAGCTATTTCAACTTTTACTTTTTTTTTACTACTATTTTACTCTTTTTTTTACTACTGTTGAGGTCCTTAACTTACTGGTCTTACTTGTGTTCTCTGTTGTTGCTCTTTCGACCTTCACACTCAAAACTGCCAGCATAGAGAACTGATACACTTTTGGAGAACCAGTTGAAAACATTTTTCTCTGTTTCCTTGATCACTACAGTTACTTATTGTTCACTTAAATCAAAGATCAGAAAAATAGGCAAAACAAAGTATGCATCAGTGCAATACATAGCTTATGGTGCCGCTATAATTTTGTTGCTGCTGCCTTCCTGCAGCACTGCAAACTGCTTCCCTGCAGCTTATTTTATTTTATTTTATTTTATTATATTTTATTTTATTTTATTTTATTTTATTTTATTTTATTTTATTTTATTTTATTTTATTTTATTTTATTTTATTTTATTTTATTTTATTTTATTTTATTTTATTTTATTTTAATATTTTTATGGGGGAGAAAGCTTCTGTATTTTAATCTGAATTTGCACTGACCCTTGAGTTGTGTTTCTTCCTCTTCTGCAGACTCAGTACAACTTGAGTCACTTGTTGTTTTGTCTTGAAAACAGTCATAATATCTTACCATGTTTTAACAATACTCAGAATGCAATGCTTTCTATGAAAATTGTCTACATTGTTACTTGAGTTCATGACTGATGTTCTTATAAAGAAAAGATCTAACTATAAGTAAGCAAATATTTTATAATGGAAAAATCTGGGAATGTCCCCACTGTTCTTTGGAAAGATCATTTTTAGTGGACTAGTCATTCTGCATAAAAAATACCTATCTTCTATTCCACATATCTTCTGAAGTCTCAGGTAGGCTATGGAAGACGAGTCGTTCTGGAAAATAATTTCTCTGTATTTATTTATTTATTTGTTTTCCACAAGAAAGTGAAAAAAAAAAGGAGGCTGATGAGGCATGGATGGAAGAACCAGCAGCGCCCCCTCTACCCTGACGTTCAAAAGCTGCCCCTGGGGAGCAAAAGCGACCAGGACGGGCAAACAGGGTGGGGTGCAGCAGTTCACATGGCAGTTAGTGCAGGCAGGGCACGCTCAGGTGGGGCAGAGCGTCCATCCCTGATCAGAACAGTTCATCTATCAGCTGTCTGCCTTTAGCTAAACCGCCATGGTCTGCACGAGGCAGAAAGCTCTTTCTAGAAAGTCTGTGTTGACCCAAACTGACTGCCTGCTCAAAAATGGGGCAGTTCAGGTCTCTGGATGCAAGGAGTGCCTAAGCCTGTTGGTGCCCTCAGAGGGCGGCAGAGACACTGTGTGTGTGACATGTGAGCAGGTGGATGACTTGATCCGCCTGGTGGCAGAGCTCAAGGAGGAGGTGGAAAGGTTGACGGTCATCAGGGAGTGTGAGCAGGAGACAGACTGGTGGAGCAACTCCCTGCCAAGCCTGAAGGCGAGGTACTGGTCTGAGATGCCCCAAATGGGGGTGGACCCCCTGCCCTGTCGCAGTCAGGCAGAGGGAGGGGACCTGGGAGTTGAGGAGGAATGGAGACAGGTCCCTGCCTGTCTCCATTGGCAATGACCCCTGCTACCAGCCCCACCTTCCCAGGTGCCCTTACACAACAGGTTTGAGAGACTGGTGAGTGAGCCTGAGGTAGAATGTGTACCCATGAGAATGCCTAGGGTGAGGAAGTCGACTCCATGCCTCAAGACTGCCTCCACCAAGGAAGACAGAAGGGTAATCATTGTAGGCGACTCCCTTCTCAGGTGGGAAAAGGATGAAGTTGAGGGTCTGGACAGTAGTCTGAACCTGGGAAGCAAACCTGCAAAGCATGTCAAGATTGGGGGAAGTACTGAGCATATGGATCAGGGCCAAGCGGAGCACTGAATCACAACCAGTGCCAAAAAAAAAAAAAAAAAAAGAATGGAGAGTCTTAGTGATCAGAGATTCCTTGCTGAGGAGCACTGAGGCTACCATTTGTCACCCAGATAACCTACCCAGAGAGGTGTGCTGTCTTCCTGGGGCATGTGTCAGAGATGTTAGGAAGGCTCTGCCACAGCTCATTAAACTGGAGGATTACTATCCTGTTGTTGTCATTCAGGTTGTATCCTGGGAAGCTGCAACTACAAAAATGAGGAATATTAAAAAGGACTTTGCATCCCTGGGGGAGGTTGTTGAAGGGATCAGGGGTGCAGGTTCTGTTCTCCTCTGTCCTCCCTCTGGGTGACCGGTACCCAAAAAAAGGAGAATGGGACAGGTGAACAACTGGTTGAGGGGGTGGTGTCTGGACCAAGGATTTGGGTATTTTGATCTTGGGGAGCTCTTTGAGATGCCGGGTATGTGGTCTGCTGACTGACTACAACTCAGCAAGTGGGGCACAAGTGTGTTGGGGAGCAAGCTCTCTGGGCTAATTACCAGGGCTTTAAACTAGGTTTGATGGGGGAAGGGAGGGGAGCTAAAAGTGACAGAGAAGGGCTGGGTGAAGTTGTCACTGCTGTAACTGTTGAAGATAGTAGGGAAAAACCTCTGAGTTGTCCCACAGAATTGTCCGTATGCTCCTCAGAGAAGGTAATGATCCTGATATCCATCCAGAATCTTCTTCTTGCATCCCTCCAGGGGTAGCTGTGTCTGCTGCTTCCCTATTGTGCCTGTATACCAATGTGCAGAGCATGGGAAATAAACAGCATGAGCTCGAGATCTGTGTTTGTTCGCAGGGCCACAATCTCATTGCAATCACAGAGACGTAGTGGGACAGCTCACATGACTGGAATGCTCTCATGGAGGGCTATGTCCTCTTTAGGAAAGACAGGCTGGGGAGGTGAGGGGCTGGGGTTGCCCTTTATGTGAAGGAGCAATTAGAGTGTACCCAGTTCCACCTGGGGGAGGGTGAAGGACAAGTGGAGAGCTTGTGTGTGAGAATTAAGGGGTGGGCTGGTATGAGGGACACCGTTGTGGGGGTATACTGCAGATCACCAGATCAGGAGGAGGAAGTCGATAAGGCCTTCTACAAGCAGCTGGTAGTAGCCTCATGATCCCGGGCACTGGTTCTCATGGGGGACTTCAATTTTTCCAGACATCTGTTGGGTAAGCAACTTGGCCAGGCACGCGCAGTCCAAACGGTTCCTAGAATGAGTTGAAGATAATTTTCTGATGCAGGTGGTGGAGAAGCCGATGAGGCAGGGGTTGCTTCTGGACCTTGTCCTTACCAACAGGGATGGGCTTGTTAGGAATGTGAAGGTTGGGGGCAGCTTGGGATGCAGCGACCATGAGATGGTGGAGTTCAAGATGGAACTAGGCAAAGGAAGTAAGGCTAAAAGCAGGATTGCAACCATGAACTTTTGGAGAGCCAACTTCAACCTCTTCTGGGACCTGCTTGGGGATATCTCATGGGATAGGTTGCTAGAAGGCAAGGGTGCTTGTGAGAGCTGGGCTACATTTAAGCAGCACTTCTTCCATGCTCAGGATCAGTGCATCCCGAGGAATAGGAAATCAGGGAAGGGGGCAGGAAACCTGCATGGATGAGCAAGGAGCTCATCAATAAGATCAAAAGGAAGAGGAAGGTCTATGAAATGTGGAAAAGGGCCTGTCCTCTTGGGAGGAGTATAGATGTGTTGTCAGGGCCTGCAGGGATGTGACAAGGAAGGCTAAAGCTGACCTAGAGATGAGGCTTGCAAAAGAGATAAAGGATAATAAGAAGGGTTTTTTCAAGTATGTACACAGCAAGAGGAAGACTAGGCATTATGTGGGTCCCTTGCTGAATGAGGGGGGTGTCCTGGTCACGGGAGACACTGAGAAGGCAGAGATACTGAATGCTTTCTTTGCTTCAGTCTTTGCTTCAAGGACACCTCAGTAAGTTTGCAGATGACACCAAGTTAGGTGCATGTGTCGATCTGGTCAGGGGCACGAAGGCTCTGCAGGAGGATCTGGATAGGCTGCACCGATGGACTGAGGTCAACTGCATGAAGTTCAACAAGGCCAAGTGCCGGGTCCTGCACCTGGGGTGCAATAACCCCAAGCAGAGCTACAGGCTGGGAGATGAGTGGTTGAAAAGCTGCCAGGCAGAGAAGGACCTGGGAGTATTGGTTGATAGTTGGCTGAATATGAGCCAGCAGTGTGCTCAGGTGGCCAAGAAGGCCAACGGCATTCTGGCTTGCATAAGAAACAGTGTGGCCAGCAGGGCTAGGGAGGTGATCGTCCCCCTGTACTAAGCTCTGGTGAGGCCGCACCTTGAGTACTGTGTTCAGTTTTGGGCCCCTTACTACAAGAGGTGCTCAAGCAAGTCCAGAGAAGGGCGACAAGCTGGTGAGGGGCCTGGAGAACAAGTCCTACGAGGAGCGGCTGAGGGAGCTGGGCTTGTTCAGCCTAGAGAAAAGGAGGCTCGGGGGCAACCTTATTGCTCTCTACAGTTAATTTAAAGGAGGCTGTAGAGAGGTGGGGATTGGTCTGTTCTCCCATGTGCCTGGTGACAGGACGAGGAGGAATGGGCTTAAGTTGCACCAGGGGAGTTTTAGGTTGGATGTTAGGAAGAACTTCTTTACCGAAAGGGTTGTTAGACATTGGAACAGGCTGCCCAGGGAAGTGGTGGAGTCACCATCCCTGGAAGTCTTTAAAAGACATTTAGATGTAGAGCTTAGGGATATAGTTTAGTGGAGGACTGTTAGTGTTAGGTCAGAGGTTGGACTTGATGATCTTGAGGTCTCTTCCAACCTAGAAATTCTGTGATTCTGTGATTCTGTGACACTTCCCCAGGACTCCTCGCTCCTGGCAATAGGACAAAGGGTCTGGGAAATGGAGGGCTCCCCACTGGTGGACGTGAGAGTGGTTTGGGAGCATCTGAGTAGGCCCAATGGGATGCATCCTCATGTGGTAAGGGAGCTGGCAGATGTGATCACCAAACTGCTCTCTATCATCTTTGAAAAGTCCTGGAGAACAGGAGAGGTGCCTGAAGACTGGAGGATAGCCAATGTCACTCCAGTCTTCAAGAAGGGCAGGAAGGAGGATCTGGGAAACTGCAGGCCAGTCAGTCTCACCTCTGTCCCTGGATAGGTATTGGAGCAGTTTGTTCTGGATGCCATCTCCAAGCAATTGGGAGAGAAGAATGTTATGAGGAGTAGTCAGCATGGATTCACCAAGGGGAAGTTGTGCTTGACCAACCTCGTTGCCTTCTCTGATGGCATCACCAGCTGGGTAGATAGGGGGAGAGCAGTGGATGTCATCTACCTGGACAGCAAGGTGGGTTGAGAGCTGGCTGACTGGCCGAGCTCAGAGGGTAGTGATCAGCGGAGCAGAGTCTGGCTGGAGGCCTGTGACTGGCGGTGTTTCCCAGGGGTTGGTGTTGGGTCCGGTCTTGTTCAACATTTCATCGATGACCTTGATGAGGGAATCGTGTCTGCCCTCAGCAAGTACGCCGATGACACAAAGCTGGGAGGAGTGGCTGACATGCCAGAAGGCTGTGCTGCCATTCAGCAAGACCTGGACCAGCTGGAGATAGGCAGGAAGAAACCAAATGAGGTTTAATAAGAGCAAGTGTAGAGTCCTGCACCTGAGAAGGAACAACTGGATGTATCAGTACAGGCTGGGGGATGACCTGCTGGAGAGGAGCTCTGAGGAGAAGGACCTGGGTGTCCTGGTGGATGACAGATTGACCATGAGCCAGCACTGTGCCCTTGTGGCCGAGAGGGCTAATGGGATCCTGGTATGCATTAAAAGGAGCATGGCCAGCAGGTCAAGGGAGGTGATCCTCCCCCTCTACTCTGCCCTGGTCAGGCCTCACCTGGAGTACTGTGTCCAGTTCTGGGCTCCCCGGTACAAGAAAGACAAGGATCTCCTGGAAAGAGTCCAGTGGAGGACCACAAAGATGATACGGGGCCTGAAGCATCTTCCCTATGAGGAAAGGCTGAGAGACCTGGGTCTGTTCAGCCTGGAGAAAAGAAGACTGAGAGGGGATGTCATCAATGTGTACAAATACCTGAGATGTGGGAGACAGAGGGACTTGGCCAACCTCTTTTCAGTGGTTTGCAGGGACAGGACAAGGGTTAATGTCCACATCTATGTGGACACAGGAAGTTCCGCACCAACATGAGGAAGAACTTCTTCACGATGAGGATGATGGAGCACTGGAACAGGCTGCTCAGGGAGGTTGTGAAGTGTCCTTCTCTGGAGATATTTAAGGCCCGTCTGGATGCCTACCTGGGCAGCCTGCTCTAAGGATCCTGCTTTGGCAGGGGAGTTGGACCTGATGATCTTTCGAGGTCCCTTCCAACCCCTTCAGTGCTGTCATTCTGTGAAAATCTTAGCTGATGGATAGATTTCTGGACTTTTTTTTCCCTGTAAATAGAATATGTCAGAAATATTTGAACATTGAATCATTTCAGGTAAGTAAGCAATAATATGCAAATTTTTACCATTTTTGAATTCAGTTGCTTGTGTGATGAAGACACAGTTACTTAGCATCTGAAAAGAAAGTGTAATTAAAACGGTTTTTGTTTCATTCTTCATCTTTTGTATTTTTTTCCATTTCATTTTATAGTGTGTTGTTCCTGTTCTGCTCATAGTAATAGCTGATGATGTACTCTGATAAACTTTCTCTCATTAAGTGTTAGTGTCTGGTACAGCCCCAGTAGCCCTCAACAGGACTCATTGGAGGCACTGAGCAGATCGAAAAGCAATTAGCATTCTGGCTTGTGATAATTACCCACAGTATGGAAGGCTTATCCAAGATGTAGTTTCCACTGTGTCTAATAATAGGATTCTTTAAACACTGATATATTTTCATGGACACACCAGTGCTCTCATTTCAACTCTGTCACTTATCTTAGATAGGGGAAATAAACATCCCTCACACATTTTTTTTCCTTCATAAAGTACACTGCTGTTCTGACAACTTGTAGTGTCACCTATAAGTCACCTTGAATCATGTTTTAATCAGCTGGAACAAGGCAACATCTCATTTATTTCTGCAGTTTCCTTGCTCTGCAGTGCACTGATTGCCAAGACACAGAAAACCAAATTGAGCTCTGATTAAAACGGAATGAGGATGCACATGCTGCTGTTGGTTCAGAGGGACACACCGCTCTATGCTAGGAAAGGTCAAGGTGATTCAAGTTCCAATTAAAGTAGAAAGATTTTTTATCATTCTTGAATGTGATGCTTTGTAACAAGTTTATGCTGTGATAGGTTGAATAATTTCTGAATAATTCGTCTTTGAGCTATTAATTTTTATTAGCATAGGAGCGCACTTAAAAACAAAGTCAGTAATTTTCGCATACTGCAGCAGGACGTAATCCTGTGTCTATTAAAGTATTGTTTCAGAAGCTTGAAAATCATGTGTCAGCTTCCAAATGCAGCCATTACTTTGAAGAGATTTTAGTTTTTGATGAACTTTGGTTTACTGGTAATTTTGAACATCTGGAGAAATAAATTTTGAGTTCAAACTTGCTTTTATTTTGAACTAAGTCTAAGACAATGCGTAAATCAATGGGGTGGTTTTCTAGGTGTGCTAGAGATGAGACATGTATGTTGACTTAAACTGCAGACTAAATATAGCTGGAGAAGAAATGATTACAACAATAAGACACACCACACAGATTTTAAAAATAGATGCTGATGGTTGAGCTGCAGTATACAGAAATCATATATCATTTATATACTTCAGACAATGAAGACTACTATTAAACAACCCTATGGCTCCAAATTATAAAAGAAACAGTGTGATACTGTTCTTAGCTGCAGAAATCATGTTTGGAGTTCTAGGAAAGCAGTTATCTCATATAATTGAGAAAAAAAAAAAAAAAGTGTAATAATACTAGGTGTTTTTTAAGTCCCAGCGGTATATTATCTGGAACCTTCAAGGAAGTAGTAACAGAAAAAGTAGTTACTAAGGAGTGGGCTAAAATAAACTTTTATTCAAGTTGGACAATAAAAATAGGTAATGTGATCACAGTGGAAGAACACAGTAGTTACTTTTATTTTCTATTTTTTATTTTTTTCTGAGAGTATTGTCATTACTGTCAGTATAGTTCTGCAACTTTTTCTAAATTAATACTGTACAGCATTTTACAACTGACATGAAATATAATACAGTCTCAGTGCATTGCCTCACCCTTACACTGGAGGAGGCAATCAGAAAGGGAAATAAAATAAAACTGAAACTGCTCACATAAGACATAAACTGCTCACAGCATGTCCCCTCAGGCTCTTTGCTCACTGCAGCTGGGGCATCGTGGCTTTGTAGCAACCTGGCTATGTTCCTGTAGAGAATCATGTGCTCTTCTGTCTTTGAGGGGTTTGGGAGTACTGCTGAAGAGCAAATGGAAATTCATGCTAACTTTGCATACTGTAAGGATACATCACAAGGGGGTTGTTTTTGTTTTTCCACTTTTTCAGATCATTTGCTGTTTTCTTTCAGAGAAGTTGGAAGTTCAAAGGTTCAGCCTTTTTGGGTGACTTTGCTTGGTAGAGCATCTTAGCTTTTATGGTGCAGTGAGGCTGACTTGGCTCACCTGTATGTTCTGTTAAGCTATGTTAGAGAACTAAGCTGGTCCATCAGACATTTATTTGGGCTTTATAGGGTGGTCTGTACTTTTCTGTGGCTTCAGTCATTGCCACAAACCACAGATACAAAATAACAGAAATGGGTTCTGATCTGGATAGTCTTGGAAAAACAAGTTAGTAGTGAGTGATCAATGCCAGCCCTTAGCACTGGGACCTGGCCAAGTGCAGGCTACTAGAATAAGCAGAGTATGAGAATATGAAAATTCTATTATTGTTTTTATCACTTAGGGGGAGAAAATACAACACAGAGAACTCAAGGTTTGAGATGAGAAAGGTTTAATTAAAGGGAAAGGGAATGGGGAGGAAAAAAGAAATAAAAGAAACAATGACTACGCGTGGAAGAACAGAGAGAGGGAAAAAAATAAATATTTTCTACTTCCCATCAACGAGCGATGTTCTGCCACGTCCTGGGAAGCAGGGCCTCAAAATGCGTCGCGGTTTTTCAGGAGGAACAGCCACCTCCCCCACGAAAGCCCCCCTTTTTATTGCTGAGTGTGACATCAGGTGTTATGGAACATCCCTTTGATTGGTTTAGGTCAGCTGCCCTGGCGATATCCCCTCCTCATCATTTGCCCACCCCCAGCCTGCTGGCTCTTGGGGGCTTGGAAGGAGTCCTGATGCTCTGCCAGCACTACGCAGCAATAGACACAACACTGGAGTGATATCAGTGCTGTTCCAGCTACGAGTACAGAGCACAGCACTGTGTGGGCTGCTGCAGGGAAAAGGTGACTCCAGATCAGACAGACCCAACACAACTTCCACCCCTTATTCCGTAACATTTGTGTCACAATCAGGTACAGTTTAATACACAGATGTTCTATCACCATTTTTTTCTGTGCTTTGAAGCATTTATATGTCCGTACTTCCCTTTATTCCATAGGTCTTTTCCCAAAATGTTCATAAAAACTGTTGATGGTTTCAGCTTCATCCGTCAAAGTTGTCACTCAGGGCAGGCGAAGTTGGTTTTCTTGACGCCAGCACCAGATTAGCTCACATCACTGTTGCACTTGTGCGGTTCCTTGCATAGTTGACCTGTTGTTGATCCTGCAGCATCTTACTACAACTTATAACTTAGATTACAGATTAGTTTTATCTCAAGGTCAAATATCTTTGAGGCACACACTTGATATCCCCATCTGCATTACCCACCAGGTATACCCTGGTCCTTGGGCAAAGACAATCCCACAAGTGGGTTTGCCTTTTCCCACGGCAGGGGTAACCTGCTTGTGTTTCATTTTGCTAGTTGGTGGAGACATTGCTGTTATTTTGTTGATCACATCCGTCGGAATGTGGTGACATCCATCCTGCCATTTTACCCCCAAGAACTGGATTTCCTGTGCAGGTCCCTTGACCTTATTCTGTTTAATGGCAAAGCCAGCTTTCAGGAGAATTTGAATTATTTTCTTCCCTTTCTCAAAAACTTCTTCTGCTGTGTTACCCCATACGATGATATCATCGATGTACTGCAGGTGTTCAGGAGTGTTCCCCTGTTCCAGTGTCATCTGGATCAATCCATGGCAAATGGTAGGGCTGTGTTTCCACCCCTGGGGCAATTGACTCCAAGTATACTGAATGCCCCTCTAAGTGAAAACAAACTGTGGCCTGCATGCTGCTGTCAGAGGGGTAGAGAAAAATGCATTAGCAGTATTGATTGTAGCATACCACTTGGCTGCCTTTGACTCTAGTTCGTACTGGAGTTCTAGCATGTCTGGCACTGCAGCACTCAGTGGTGGTGTGACTTCATTCAGGCCCCAGCAGTCCACTGTTAGCCTCCATTCGCCATTGGACTTTCGCACTGGCCATATAGGACTGTTAAAAGGTAAGTCTTGCTGATCACTCCTTGGCTCTCCAGATGGTGAACTAACTCATGGATGGGAATCAGGGAGTCTCGGTTGGTGCGATATTGCCGCCGGTGCACAGTTGTAGTCGCAATTGGCACTTGCTGTTCTTCAATCCTCAGCAATCCTACAGTAGAAGGGTCTTGTGAGAGACCAGGCAGGGTAGACAGATGCTTAATCTTCTCTGTGCTCAAGGCAGCTATGCCAAAAGCCCACCTGTACCCTTTTGGATTCTTGAAGTACCCTCTCTTGAGGTAGTCTATGCCAAGGATGCACGGAGCCACTGGGCCAGTCATGATGGGGGTGCTTTTGCCACTCATTCCCAGTTAGACTCACTTCAGCTTCCAATACAGTTAGCTCTTGAGATCACCCCCTCACTCCAGAGATAGAGATGGGTTCTGCCCCTTGGTGGCCCGATGGCATTAGGGTACACTGTGCGCCTGTGTCCACTAAAGCTTTATATTTCTGCAGTTCTGGTGTGCCAGGCTGTGGTGGTTTTACCGTACTGGGCAGCTAAACCCCACAACCGCTCTCTCACTCCCCCTCCTTTAGATGAGGAGGGGGAGAAGTAAAGCAAAGAACAACTCACGGGTTGAGATAAGGATAATTTAATTAAAGGAAAATAATAATTAAATAAAGACTACCATGAACTAAACAATTTAACTAAGGGGAAATAAAAAGGGAAAGGGGAAAAGGGAGGGGAAAAGGAAAAATAAAAAGAAGGGAGGAAAACAAACAAACAAAATCAATGAAGGCTATATGGAAGTGCAGAGGAAAGAAATTACTCTCTACTTCCCACAAATGAGCGATGATTGACCACGTCCTTGAAGCAAGGCCTCAACGCATGCAGCCGGTGTTCGGGAGGAGAACCGATATTTTCCCAACGAGAGCCCACCCCTCCCCTCTTCTTCCTGTTTCCACCTTTTATTGCTGAGTGTGACATCACATGGTATGGAATATCCCTTTGATTGGTTTAGGTCAGCTGCCCTAGTGATGCTTCTCTCCTCACTTTTTGCCCACCCCCTAGGAGGGTTAGAGAAAGGCCCAATGCTGTGCCACTGCTGCTCAGCAGTAGACACAACACTGGTGCGATAACACTGCTGTTCCAGCTACAATACAGAGTATGGCACTGTATGGGCTGCTGCTGGGAAAGTTAACATTCCAGCCAGACCCAGTACACAGGCCATCGAATCCACGCAGTCCAGTAAATATGGTTGTCCCTCTCCTCTACCTGGCCAGAGGCAGGGCCCCTCTAGTCCTGGTTGGAGCATCTATCAATTAATTCTTCCAAGTGTGAAGCAGAAGTCTCTTTGTCAGGGTCAGGAGTAATACTATCCCTTCTACTGCCTCTGGGGGACTGCCCAACAGAAACTGGGGCAGCAATCCTCCTAGGTGCCCTCTTTGTTGCTGCTATATCTTTCCATAGCTCACGTACCCGAGCAGCTAGGGCCGAGGTCGGTTCACCGTCCCACTTCCTCTTATCTTCCCCGTGATCACGTAAATAAAACCACAAGGTACCTCGCAGTGTGCATCCTGGATTCTCCCTTGTTTGAGCTGGAGACTGCTGGCGCTTGATGGCCGAAAGATTCTTCCATCTAGGTAAGGAGGAAGCTATGTGTTCATCTAACCGTTGGGATAGTCTCTCCACAGCTGAAATGCAGTCCTGTACTGGGGCAGAGAGATTTTCTTCATATTTATGAAGGTGATTGGACATGTTGTCCACAGCTGGCCCCATCCCCTCCTCCCAATCCATTGCTGCCAATGTGCTGGCATGTGATGAGGGTGCAGCCTGTAGAAACTTACACCAATTGGATGCTGTGCACTGGACTTCATCAGGGTCTTTAGGTGTCTGGACATTGTTTAAATCACTATAAAGAATCTCCAGCACAGCTAATTCCCGCAGCTGCTGGAGGCCCTTATCCATAGTGGTCCATTTGCTTACTTGTTATACAATATATTCTTTATGGGGATACCTTTCTTTCACAGCTGCTAGGAGTCGCCTCCAGAGGCTGAGAACTTGTGCTTCTCTTCCAATTACTCTATCAATGAGCCTTTCTCTAGAGAGGGATCCCAGATCTTTGGCTTCATTGCCTTCTAGCTGTTGGGTATTGGCCCCACTATCCCAGCATCGAAGCAGCCAGGTAAGGATGTGCTCACCTGGATGACGACTGAAAGCCTTTCATATTTCTTGCAACTCACTCAAGGATAGAGATCGAGTAGTTTCTGATTCATTTATGATTTCGATCTCTTCTCCCTTATATTGCCGTGATAATGCTGCTTTAGAGCTGCCTGCCTTTTCCTCTTCTCCCTTCTCCTTAGGAGGAGCTTCTTCCCTTACTAAACGACCTGATCTCCGTTTCCACTGTTTTGTCTTTACTATAGGGGCGACTGATAACACAGATGGTCGGTCCTCTGGGGTGGTCACAGTGTGTGCTATCTCATCATCAAAGTCAGGAACTTCCCTATCCCCTTGAGGGTGCTGGGCAATGTTAATTGACATTTGATAGGCGTAAGCCAGACCCCAGCAGAGTGCAGCAAGCTGGTGGAGTTCTCTAGTATTGCCAGGGACAGGGCATATATCTTTCAAACATTCTACCAGTTTTCTTGGATTTTGTACTAGTTCAGGGGTGGAATCAAGAACCATTGGAGGAGAAAACCGTGATAGGTACCTGCCCAAATCCCCCTTGCCACCTTGCCACCCACAACTACTTTGTCTGGGGACAGGTCCTTGGATAATATTCTTAATAAATTGTTTTACCTTGGGGAAGAAGAAAAACACTAGACCTAGTAATAGGAGGATAATATCTGACCAAAGGTATCCAAGATACTGAAAGGCTGCTGTACTTAGTCCACAGGGAGAAAAGTAGAAGGCACCACCCCTGATATTAATCACTGATTGACTGCTAGGGGCAAAAAAGAAGGTGCTGTAATTCTTAATATTTTCAAAAAGATAATCTCCATGAGACCAGGAAGGTAACAATGCTGGGCCTGAATACCAAAAAAATTGAAGGCCAGTATGTTACAGCACAACATGATAAAGAAAAACAAAACAAAACAAAACAAAACAAAAACAAACAAACAAACAAAAAAAACAAGCACAGACTTCAACACTTTCTCTGATCGGATGTAAAGGAAAAAAAGAGAACAGAGAAAGGACTACATACAACATAGCCACACAGAAAAATATTGCCAGAAAACTGAACATTATGACTACCTGTATGTTAGTTGTAAATGCTTCAACCAAAGCTATTGTTATCTCAACCCTCGAGCCCCACATTGGGCACCAAAAAGGACTGTTTTACTCAGGTGGGCAGCCGAGCTCCACCACAACCGCTCTCTCACTCCCCCTCTCCTTCCTGAAAGAGGAGGGGGGAGAAAATACAACACAGAGAACTCGAGGTTTGAGATGAGAAAGGTTTAATTAAAGGGAAAGGGAATGGAGAGGAAAAAAGAAACAAAAGAAACAATGAGTCAAAAAATGCTGGTTGCTTAAAAACACTTATATTAAAATACTTTTACATAAAAAATTGCCCTCATCTGCCACTTTACTCTTTACTCTTGCTGATGATATTTCACTCACAAAAGCTGAATTGCAGCTTATAAATTAAGGTGCATAATTTTGCTTGCTGAACAAAAAGGATATGGTCTTGTTTGTAAGGTGCTGCAATCAAAGCTAGGTTAAACTGCCTGCTCTGTTATTGATTTCTTACAGAGTTTGGGTGCAGGGAGTGCTTCAGTCCACATCCTCAGAGGTGATTTTGTGCTGATCTGAATTAAGTAACATACACGTGTTCTATTATAGGCCTTAGCCTCATCAGTTATTAGTGAACTGTTGTTTGAAATGTGTTTGCCAAAACTGAAGAATAACCTCATCAGTTATTAGTGAACTGTTGTTTGAAATGTGTTTGCCAAAAATGAAGAATCTCATAGGAAATGAAGCTCTGAGATCCGTGGGAGTTTTGTTTCTCCTTCCACCTGGCTGGATGGAGCCATGATGCATTTTAGCTCTGAGGGCCTGTAAAGTACAGAGGCCCAGATAACTTTTGGTATGCATTCTGTTTGGTGTGTGTTTGGTTCACTTTTGTCCATTAATTTCTGCCTTCAGGAAGGCCTTTTCCAGCATGCTGAGGATGGTCCGGCTTTTCTGCAGTGAAGAAGCCTGGCTTACGACTCCCCAGAGCTGCAAGCACATACTTATATGTAAACAGATGCTAAGCACTTGTCTCCTCTTGAAGTCTTCATCTTCTGATTCTGCAAGAGATTCAGGCTCAGCGTTTGCACTTAAGAGGGAGCTTCTATCTCCTTCTTTCATACATTAAGGGTTATCTCATCTGAGGGGAAGAAATAGCCTTTCAAAAACTATCCCATGTAAATACTGTGTTTTCTCTATGCAAAAGAAAACAATGCCATTCTGTCTTGGATGCTATGAAATGATGATTATTAATAAATGTGATAGCTATTGTAATTTTTCCCATTCTGACACTAATCTTAAGACAGAAAAGGCTAAATGCCTGGTTCTTTTATACGTATATCTCTTTTCGGTTGTCAGTTGCTTTCAGTGATAGCTTCAGTAATTTAGAAGGATCACACCAATATGAAGTAAATCTTACCAAGATTACTTTATCCTCACAGACTTCCATAATATTTGCATATTTCCATCTTGCCGTTGAATTTTGGGCAAAGCATAGAGGATTTAAGACAAATTCTTAATTACAAGTATGCTTCGTGACTTATTTAGTGTGTAAATAATATGATGACTGGAATATTTCAGGAGGATGGTTTGGAATAAATGAACAAAAAGCTGTAAATTATCTCATACTTTGGAGATCTGCTCCTATAAGACTCAGATTTTTTTCTTTATCCTTGGTAAGATTCTGGAGTAAGGAAGAAGTACTACTGATGTGGATAAACATTGAAAAGAAAGCTTTAGGTCATCAGCTGCTGTAAAGAAATACAGACCTTTTTACTTCAAGGTCTGCTGAGATTCCATCCCTGTATAATGTACTGTGCTAAAGAAAATCTCTTCCTTTTTAATACTCTTCAGCTCCTGAAAAAGAGGATGATTGTTACTTGTAGGCCTGTTTTTTGTTGTTGTTGGTTGTTGTTGGAGGAGCATTCAGTTATGGCATAAGCTTACTCCTATTGTCAGTGGAAACAGAACTAGCTTAGTGTTAAATGCTTTAGTGAAGTTGTTTTGCATATCTGGTTAAATTTTTGTTACTGCAAATACTTCTCTAAATCCTTTAAAAAAGGACTTTTAACTGACAGACATTTTTGCCTTTTAATATATATTCATTTATACTACTTTGGCATAGAGAACAGACTTATCCAGGGTCGAAAGGCAACCTGGGAGTTCTAAGAATTTTCCTGGTTCCCAGTGTAATTCTTTGACAATTATTTTAATGATTTTATTGGCATAGTTTATGCTAGGAAACTAATATCGGAACCTCTGCTGTCTCTATCATCAGTGAAGTGGTCTCTTTGGAAGAGTGATTCAGGGGCACACTGCTCTTCATTTTCATAATATGTTTAGGAGGTCTTGATTCCTAGCTTAGATTAGGTACTTCAAGCTAATAGTTTGAAAGACACATAGGTTTTAATGCTGATTTAATGTAGACAATAATGTGCAATCAACCATAGTAGATGCCTGTGTAATAGTGCCTTTACCTGGTGTTTTTAGGAACATAAATGGCTGACATTATGTTTGTACTTGCATGATTATTAGATTGAAAAGTAGAAGAGATCTCTATAAGCACGTTAACTCTATTTTGATTTTTATTTGTATTATTAAAACATTAAGGTGGATGTAGAAACAGCAATATATATTCTGTAGTGGCAGACGAAGTTCCAGTTGTGTCAGTGTGAAGCCAGTGTATCTTTACAACTGTGTTCTAAACTTTTCACATATTCTGTGTTTTATATGCATGGGAAGCTTTGAAGAAAAAAACACAGGAGCCATAGTGAATAATTTAATAAGTATGTGTAGTGCACAGTAATCGTCAAAATACAGAAGATACTTAGCTATTCAGTAATGTACCTAATTAGTACTTTTAAGAAGGATTAGTTGGAAAATGTGACGTGGCTCAGAGCAGGAAAATGGAAGTAATTTTTTGTCTAAAGTTGGACAGAATTTAGGATCACTCAGTAGCATAAAAATAAAAAATCAAGCTGAGATAACTTAGATGGGCAGAATTACTATATTTATATTGATTATTTTTGGTACATCTTTTATGTTCTACTGCAGCATAAAAGAACAAATGATGCTTAAATGAACGGGCAGTAGTTTCAGGGTAAATAAGGAAAAAAAAAAAAGATATTTACCTCCTGTAGTGTAAAAATCAGTCTATGAATGACTAATTCATTCTTCAAGAGATTGTTGAGTTCAAGAGGATCGTAGACTTGAAATGTGTCTAACATCACAGTTGTGCAGATTAAATAAGGGCTAATGAAAGTTCATGCTTCAAATCACAAGATGATCACTTTATAGGGCAAGAAAGAGTTTTCCCTTGTGTAGCCTTGTACTCATTGGCCAGTTGGATTACTCAGAAGAGTTAAATCACCAATTATTCTTCAAGTAGAAAAAGATTAATTTGCTCCTCATTATGCTGTTCAAGAAGACTGAATACACTGAATTGTTTAACAGTTCATAGAGATGTACAACGTATGAGCTTACTAGGTCTAAGAGAACAAGGAGATACGCAGGACATAGACTCTGTAGCTCTAAAAATGTCTTTCCCAGTCTAAAAATTTCTTTCTCAGCAGATTTGTATGTCTCATGGGACAACTCTGTTCTTTTTGATTTACAGGGGGAAGGATCCAAGACCTCAAACATATGACTTCTACTCTGAAATTAATAGGTTGCAGAAACTCCTGTTTCTCAGTTGGACATACTGTGAACATTTCATATATTCATTAACCAGAAAGTAGTTATTAGTCATCAATTCATTAGTCAGAAATTACATTTCTGACTAAAAATGAATCCTTGTGACAATGAAGTATTTCATTACAGGGTGCCTTTAAACAATGGTATTGTCTTTGAAAAATAAATTTACTAGACCACTAGTAATGCAAAGAAAATGTGTAAGTTTTTTAGTAAAATATCTGTCCAAGTCCTCTGTACTTCCCTGGGAAAAGTTTTTAATGAACAGACATTTTTTTCTTGCTAGTAACTTCAGAGATATTTCCACAAATTCTAGTTATGCAGTTTTTCTCTTAATGTATTTTAAGTCATTCATAAACATAAGCTGACTGAAGAGATTTGAAATTAGAAAAAAAAAACACACACATGTATAGATTCTTCTAAAAAGCATGCTTCAAATAGAATACTTATTAAAATAATGCCATAGGCCAAAGCTAGGTTAGTTTATTTCCTTGTTTTGGGTTTTAATCATGATATGGGCAAAGATCTCTATCTTAATGTCTCTGTTTATAAATGGCAGATGTCATGTTTCATTTTTGGCTATATTGCCTCTTTAGTTTCTGGCAACACAGAAATCTGTTTTAAAATATCTTCAAGCAGTGATATGAGAATTCAGAGTGACACTTCAAAAATAACCTTTCTGAGAAGAAAATTAGATTTTAAACCAAATCACTGCATAGAAATCATTCTGGTCTCCAAACCATTTGATAAATTGTTGCTGCACATTTGGTGAGACAGTCAATAAATATCAATGCATTGTTGAGAACAGTCACATTTTCTATGTCATGTCACTCTGCAGCTTATTTTTTTATTTTCTGCCTTTGTCTCTTGAAGCTCATTGTATGCATCTGAAAAAACAGTCATCTGGTTATCAGCTGGAAACTGGGAAACTGCCATATATCTTTTCATAGGCTTTACTATGAGCATCTTAATCTCCCAATAGAAACAATTCCACCTGCTTATTCTAGGCAAGAGTATGAAAACTAGAAAATGAGCATCACAAACGTTATTATTTTCCATGTTCCTGTTAGGTCTACAGTTGTGATGTGCATTTATATATGTAGATGTATAGACATGCATATATGTATATATGTGTTTGTGTTCTTGTTTTCCTTAGGAGATAAATTCTTTCCAAAGTGCTTAGTATCTGTTTTGTTTTCCTCCAAAACTTTTAGTGTTGATTCATGCCATCCTTAGATACATAGAACTACCATTTTTTTCTATTAGTAAAGAGAATTGGAGAGAGAATGCAAGGTATTTTTATATGAAAATAGAAATCTTTACAATTTTTCAGACCATATTATATGGAAATATCATGATAATTTACACCTGAATTAAGGTATTAGCCTAAGTAGCTAGTTACTCTGACTCACTAACATGGTATCACTTTCTGAAAAAGCAGTATCACTGAAAACACCCTTCTGTTTCACAGACACTAGAAAACCACATTAAACACTGGAGAATCTTTTTTTTTTTTTTTTTTTTTTTTTTTTTTTTGACTAGTGATGGCATATTCAAATGATGTTTTAGAACTGAAAGTTCTCTCTTTCCTCAGTGTCAGCATTTTCAACACTGAAATACAAATTTAGTACACATATGAGCAAAACAATCCAGTGTTCCTTAAATTGAATGGATGTAACCCCACTGAGTTCAGAAGAAAGCACTGAACCTAAAACTCATAGGAAAGTCAATTTACAGGAGGAAAAATATAAGGACACTGATTTCAATGAATGTAACTGGTCAATACTTGAACTGATGATTAGTTTTCCAACAGTGGAAAATTTATTTCACTTTACCTTCTCTTATTGTGGCCAACTCAGCAGTACATGAGTAAGAGAAAGATGTTTAAGAAGAACACTCCAAGAGTAACTAGCACATAACTCCTGAACCATTTGTCTAACAATTGCCTAGTCTCAATGCACGTTTTTTTTTTTTTTTTGTCAAGGAAGAGTGTAAACTTCTGTTTGTTCCCATTAGCCACCCCTGCATAGGTTGCTCTGTGTGAGCTGCAGGTGATAGAATTTTAGAGTTTCAGCTGGGAAAGAGACGTTGTAAAAGGGCAACTGATCTGAAGAGCTGCTGATTACTTAGGTTATTTGTCTTCCGGACTGAATGCAACTGAGACCAGAAATCAATACAGACAACAAAGCTTTGTGAAAAGATTTTAGTGGAGTCTATATAGTTCCAGAGGGAGCCTTTGGTCTTTCCCTCAGTGATATATTAAGGCCCCTGGTGTAAATAGTTTTAAAGAAGCTTTTATAAATTCTCCCCCTGCCAAAGAAAAAATGTAAGATTGAAATGCCAGTATACTTAGTTTGTTTCTTCTTGGAGACATCCTTTTGGTTGTTGTTTTTCTCTTCATGAGAATCATGACCAGTCAAAACAGTGGATAGCTGTGGTGAGTGGCAGAAGCTGAACCATAAATGGGGTTGACTTCATATGTTATTTTTTAAATAGAAGAGAATACAAAGTTGTGCAAAAGACAAAGCTTTGTTAGTTTGTTCATTTGTTTGTTTCCCTCCATGAAGATAGGACTGCATTGGGGTAAATGGGAGAAGAAAGGACCCAACCAGCTCCTCTTTTCCAATCTGCAGAAAGTGAGCTCTGAAATACAGTGTTGCTACTATAGAGAGAAAATGTACATGTATATGCATAATGTGGTAATTATTCTTCACTATCTCAAACATTTATTTTTAAGTGAATAATGTCAGAGCCTTGATGTTTATATATGGAAGTAAATGGAAGTTCTGCCTGTGGCTTTGATCCGAGTTCCAGATGTTTACAGGATTTTTTCAATTTGTACTCTAGTGCATTTCAAAAGCAACAGCTCAGTTTTTGGCTTCACAGTAAAGCAGTATTAAAAATGGCTCTTGTGTTAATATGTATGTATATCAGCACATTTCTTTTCCCTACACAGACTGTTTTTACTGATACTTTCAACTTGGCTGAATGGAAGAAAAATATTTGGGTGTAAACAGATGGTGTTAGCTGAGTAAGAATTACTTTCAAAGACACTGTAATGTTAACAAACTGAAAGCGATGTGCTTTAGTACATTTATATTGTAAGAAGGAAATTGGATTAAAATTTTGAATAAAATATTTTTGGGGGTAGGTAACACTTTATACTGAAATGGCTGAAGTTTGTGTCCATCCTAATTCATGCCAATAAAGTATTGATTCTTCATTTCTGTGGGTATGCGTGCATAATTACTTAAGGCAATGACTGAAGGCCTGAACTAATTAGGAATATTCAGTTTCATTTTGTACCTAATCATACTCAGAAACATACCTTGCCCTGAGTTTACAGCTTTAATGAGACTAAGAGTCTCCTAGACTGCAGAGGAAACACAAGGTAAAAAGGACACTTCATTTTAAGATATTTACAGATACAAAGTTATTCTGTAAAATGGATTATATTTCAGTTGCGAAAGGCACATAAGCATCATTTATTATTATATTTCCCTGTGACAGCTTCCATAAAGTTCTTTCAAACAAAATGAGATTAGGATTTACTGTGGATCTGCTGTAATAGACCTTTGCCAAATAGACAGATTTGGATGAACAATTAAGAAGGTCAGAGCTCAACTGTTAGATATCTTGGCATTAGTGGACAGAAGACATTTCTGTGAATGCAGGGTATCTTCCCAAACTCTTCTGGACAAAGTAGGTCAAACAGGAAATAGCTAAAGGTGCTTGAAAACTCCATTGGATTATAACTCAGTCAAAGTACAGAGCCAAAGAAAGGCTGGCAATTGTTTTGGAAATGGAAATTGGAGGGATAAACTCAGAAAAGGAAGGGAGGTTATCTGGAAGGCTGAAGTTTTGTTTTCAGTTAATGGCACGTGTAAGCACGTCACCCCATCCTGCACATGTAAAAGAGTGCTGCTGGTGGCTGTATTCAATCTCAGCAACTGACAATGTCAGCTAGATTCCCAGTAAAATGAAATAAATGATTTTTCTCTGTGCTACTTAGACAATGATGAAGGGCTGTGTGGCTCTAGAGACTGCTGATTTGGGTGACCAGTAAACTGCTATCAAGAAGCCAAACAGATTCTGTTGCAGTAGATACTGACTCTGTAATAGCAGCAGTAAGAAAACAGCATTAACAGCAACTTTTGTAAGAACCTATTACCAAACAAAGATAACTATGTCATGTCAACAGGCGCCAACTTTCTGTATTTCTGTATTTTTTAGTGTTAGACTGAATCATAATTTCAAAACTGAATTTATCAGTTTGCTTGATATTAGTCCTATCCTGCTTAACTTTCTGCAAATGAGTGATTAAATTTAACCTATCCTGGTTAAATATCTGAAATGAGTGACTAAGTCAAATTCCAACTCATGGCGACCAGTTCTACTTTGGAGGAGGAAAAAAAAACATTGTTGAATTTTTGAGCATTCATAAGTATAGACAGAAATGTGATTTAAAAAAAAAAAAAAAAAAAAAGGTTTTTAAGGTCTCTGCAAGTTACCACAGGTTCATGTATAAAAATATTACAACCAACCAGTTCCATATAACACCTAATCTTAAAAATGAAATGACAAAAATAGAAAAATTGAAATAAAAATGTTACTTACAATGCAAACGAATATCTGCACCAAAGGAAAAGTTTTTGTATTTTAACAATTGTCTCTGTGTCAAAATAAGCCAGACAATTTGGGTTGCTTTATTTCATTTTTTATTTTTTTTTTTTTCTCATGGACCTCAGAGAAAGGTCCAACTTTGAGAAAGCAAAACAGAAGTTAAAAATCCATCATATTCTCTGCTTACTGCAACTACCAAGTTTTTCCCTGCTGTAGCTCAGATAAACGATTCAAATTATGTTAGAATTAGCTTTTCAATTATGCAGTTGTCTTAATATTATAGACAACTATAAAATGGTACAATTTTGCTGTGATTGGCAATTACTCTGCAATGCTGTCTAGACAGAAGGCAGTATTTCATTACAAATTATTTCAATGTGAGAATTTGTCTTGAATATTTTTAACTGAGAGGAAATTGAAAGAGTACATATGTCTTCACAGACTACTGCAGACTCTGATCCAGATAAATTTCATGGTAAAATGCAGCAAGAATTTTCAACCTTGAATAATTGCCTAAATTGAAAATATGAGACTAAAGTCAGTGCAGGTTCAAGTGTGAATGTAAAAAATGGACTATTGTTTAATCTGGTCTGTTGAAAAAATGTGGCACATGCTTAGCTTGTTCACAGCAGGTCATTAAATACCATGATTTTTGCCTTTTAAAAAATCTGTTTGAAGAACAGTTAGTAATAATGTTGCTTCAAGTCAGCTTAAGGAAAATTACAGAGAAAATAAAAAATTAGTTGCATTAAGTACCAACCCATGCACTCAGAAAATGTGACTAATTTCTACCAAAATCTTCTTATCACCATAGAAACCATTAAAATTACAGGAAAGGCACCAAACCACGAGAAGTAAAGACAAACACAAGCTAAATGACACTATGTCAATGAGCACTTTAACCCAATTAGATCAGTACTGTTATTATCTGAAGAGGCTACTCTAACTGGAGTCAACTAAAACTCATTAAGTGAGTGCCAGATCGCCGCAGGGCTAAGTTCAAAACCAGCAGCTATGCTGGGTGTGCTCAGGATCTCTTCAGAAATCGGGGATCTGGGGCCAAGCTGAGCCTGGGCCCAGCCTGGCTGAGCTCTGCCAGCCGCAGGTAATGAGCTCTCCTGGGCTGGGTTGGGATCAGGCTTGGGGGTGCTGGGGGGGGGGGGGGGGGGGGTGTTAATTATTTGTTTTTAAGGCTTTCTTCACATTTTTTTCACCCCCCCATTGTTTGGCCATTCATGTTTTATTTTTTCATTTATTTATTTTTCCAGCTTGGGGGAGGGGAGGGGGAGTTGGTTTTGTGTATGTACATTTAGTTTATTTGAGCAGACTTTAAAGTGATTGAGTATGATTATTTTATTTTATTTTCCGCTTATTCGGCCCCCGTCCATGCGGGTGCCTCAGGGTAGGCAGCTTGGCCCAGTAACACCAACCAACTTGCAGCCTCGGCCACTGACGTTACTAATTGCCTGGTCCCTGCTGCACCCTTCCAGAAGCTTCCGCAAGGCGCAGTCTCTGTTAGCTCCCACCTGGCTGGCGGGTCTTCCATTGTTAGCGGCGCCCTGATTGGCGGCTGTGCTATAAAAGGAGCGCTCAGTGGCAGTGCCACCCAGTCACTGTGGTGGCAGCGTGTTGGCACTGAGGCTGCTCCAGCCCGCCGGCAGTGCTCTGTGGTGATGCCCCACATGGGCCAAGGCTCCCTGACAGGACAGCCTATGTGAAGGTGTCAGAGGCTGTCAGAGGTTTTTGATGATGGGAGAAAGGCAGATGTTGCGCCCCTCTTAAGAGGTGAGTGTTAAGATCTGTAGAGCTGAGGCTGGACACCCTCACCTTGTTCCTGGCAGCACCAAGGGGTGCGAGGAGCAAGTGGGGCATGAGGTAGCGATGGGAAATGACCAGCATAGGTATCCCAGGAGTAAATCAAGCTTGACTAACCTGTCTGCTGCGACAAGCCTATCGCTTGCTGCTGTGTTTGGGGGTGCAGGGAGAGCAGTGCCTGCTGTCTGACATGACTAAGAAAGCTTTTGGCCTTGCTGACCAGAGCATTGCTGTACTCGGGGTAGGATGTTATGGTGTGGATGAGTGGGCTAATGGCTTGGTAGGCTGGTGCCTGGGTTGTTGAGCCAGAAGGAGGGCATGAATAGCTTGCTGCACTACTACCTGGAGGTCAGTAGCAAGTGGTGTTCCTCGGGGTTTTATCCAGAGGCCTGTTCTGTTGCATGTTTTGGCCAACCTGGTGACAGAAGGTGCCTTTACCAAGTTTATAGGTGATACCAGGCTCAGGTTTATTGTCAATATGCTCACAGGCAGAGCTCTGAATGGTATTTCCATGTGAATGCATGGTGCTCATATTAAAGGTGACATCTGATTGGCTTGGCATGGGGACCAAAACCATGCTTTGTTCTACTCTAGAACTTGTTGAGATGAATTTCGCAGAGGTAACAAACCCTTTAGCAGGAATTCTGAAATGATTTTTAAGATCACTTCAGATGGCAAGCCTTTATGATCATGAGTCTTGCATTGCTGATAACAACTTCTTCTGCGTCAATCTGTATTTTTGCACTCTGCACGCGTGCGTAAAAATATGTTACCACATGCTACTGGTTCAGTAAACACATTGTGTGGTTAGTTGTCTTTTTTGACCTGATAGGGCCACTCGGTTCTCATTGTCATGATAATCATTTATGTCTTTCCTGCTTAAATAAGGCATGGTGGAACACTTGCCCTGCTCTTAAAACTCATTTGAAGCATTTTTAATTTCTAAGGAAATGTTCCCTGTGTGTCTGTCAGGTGTATCAGTCAATGTTTCTAGTTAACCAGGATGTGTTAGTCAGTGGTAGTTAGATAATATGGGCTTGTTATCTAATGATTATAGTATGATGTAAAGCTCTTTGAAGTAGCATTTGGTGTGTTGGTATGTTTGCATAGTACAGTGTAGCAGTGTAGATGTTAAATTCCATGAAAAATACAAATATGCTGACATAGGCGAATATTCCTGATCATTAGGGGTTTTTTTGTTTTGTTTTGTTGTGTTTTTTTATTGTGCTAAAGTGGCTGCATTGCGTTCCCTTCCCAAGTTAGTGTAGTCAGTTACTGTTGTGCTTACAGAATCAGTTTGCCATTGTATAGATATGATGAGCTAAGCATAAGAAAATAAAGCTGCTAATCCTGCAAGGAGTTCCACAATGATGTGATTTACATCAGAGCACTGCAAAAATCTGGTTACAGATCTGTGAGTTGGCTTTCTATCATATCAGAACTTGTCAAAATAACTGTATAATTATCTCTGCACAACAGAAGCTTTCTGCACAATTAAAAATCAAAGTTAATGGCTATTATGAGATATTTAAAACTCCTGCATCAAGCTGGATGAGTTACTTTATGTAACATTTCTAATGTCACTGTTTATACAAATGCTTTCAAAAGTAAAGCCCCTTGCAAAAAAATACCAGTCCAAAGTTAATACTGTTTTAACCAAGGAGTAAAATATATGCAGTTACTTTTTCACAAAGCGTTCCATTTAAGCTTCCAGTCTGGCCAAGGGCTGTCCCAGTTGTAGAATGAGGCTTGCCTTGGTATTGCCAACTGCTTATCCCAGGTGTGTGTTCTGTGGTTCTTAAGAATCAGCTTCTGGACAGGATAAAGTTGTTCTGTGAACTGCAAGGATTAAGAGCCTGCAGCAAATCTGTCGCCTGATAATGGATGTTTGATGTGATATGAGATGCCAAGGGTATCCTGCCAGGCTGCTTGGGAGTATTCCAGTAGAGGAACAGGTCCTGTAAAATATCAGCCACATCACTATATGCCTATGGTTTTGCATTTTGAATTAAGCATGAATGCCCGTGCACCATAAAGCAGGTGGATGGGAGAAGTCATCTGATAAATAATCCCAGGCAAAAATTCCCTATCTCTATTGAGACCCTGGAGAATATTCAAAATTCGCAGGCCAGGTTATATTCTTCTTGATGGATGGTTCTTAAAATTAACAAGAGTACAAATTTAAAATCCAAAACACTTTGCTTTAATTACTGATATGAGGCATCTAATCAAATCTGATAAATAAGTATTAATTTTCTGTATTGACTGCATACAAATTGTAAATTACAAGAAATAATTCATATCACTTTACTGGGATTTTTCTGCTGCATTCTGACATACTTTGGTTAATGTTCCAGTGCAGTTGAGAAACGTAAGGAATACACACAGCTCCATAAAAATAATTCTGTACAGAAACAGGATTTATTATAGCATCAATACATATCAAAAAAAAAAAAAAAAAAAAAAAGACAATTAAAGGAAATAAACCCCATGGACTTCAAATACTTTCCTCCTGAAAACAACTCCTTTATTTTAGATTCTGTGGTACTTCACCAGTCCCATATTTACCATATGAATGAAACTGTCTGTTACTCAGTTTGCCACACAATAGTAAGAAACAGTCTGATTAATTTCAAAGGTCTTCATACACAAATGCATGAAAACAGATTTAGCCTTGGCATAGTATGTAAATAACTGAAAAATTTTGTTTTGTTTTGTTTTTAACTTGAGGAAAGATGTATTAATAGCATTTATACATTCTGCACAGGCCAGAAGGATAACAATGTAATGCTTGATTTCAATGGATGGTTTTAAACCATTTATCTTTTAGACAAAAGAAGACATGGAGGCAAGAGTATAGATGGCAGTGTCATACCCGATCTTTAAATTCCATATTTATATATAGCTGGATGTCATTCTGGAGCAGGGTAGGCAGTTATTTGTGTGAAGAAACTAGTTTTCAACCGTAGTATGATGGCCTCTATCAAAATGGAACTAGATGGATTTATGACCTTGTTCTATCTGATTGCTCTGTGAAATAGTTCCAGCAGTCTAATTGTGTTACTACATTCTTAGTTTTCAGAAAGCACAGCAGCCGACTTCCTTGTGTACAGCCTGCCCTGCAAAAGGAGCCTGGGCAATGCTGCTGCTAGAAGGTGTGAAGAACAACGCTCTCCTGCAAGTCTAGAAATGCCCCCAGCCTCTTGACCTCACACTAGATGCCTTCTTTATTAGTACCTGAACTCTGATGGCAGAGCTGAGTAAAAGGTTTATACAGTGGGAACCAAAGTGTTGGGGCTTGGCTTCTGGCACAGGGGTTCCTTCAGTGTTGATCTCCAGAACTCCCTCTGGGTGGAAAAAAAAATGATGCTGAGAATGAGAGGTCTGTGACATGGTAACAAGACTATCAAAAAAGTTTGAAGTGTTTGAAACAGGATTAGCTATGTACTTTAAATGTATAATCACTTCTAACTGAGGTGGTACAGTGTTAACTCTGCAAGTCAGAAGGTTGGATAGCTTAGTAGTTAGCAATGGTTTCCTGTATTAAAGGCCAGGCTACTAGACTGAATGCATCAATTGCACTAGAAGTATGCTCTTAGTGCCAGAGAATGGGTGAGGTATGTTTTCCCCACACCAGAGCTCTATACTTCTGGAAGTTCAGGAATAATAAAGGATAACTTGACCAGTATTTACAACCATAAGTGATTGTAATGTCAGTCTGTTGCAGTTCTTTGCCAGCAAGAGAGGGAAACAATATTTCCGGCATCCTGTTCTCCTCAATCAAGCTTATTTCAAATATTAAGTTTTCTTGTGGACATGAGATTTATTAGAAGGTTGGCATTGCAGTGCTTCCTATCCAGGTAGATGGCTAAACTTCAATTACTTGTAACATAGACACTTGCATTTCAAGTGTCTAGATTCCTTTTGTTGGATATGCATTTACAGAAAAATCTAGGGTGGTTTATCGGGGTGTGGGGAAGGAACACTTGTTTGATGAGTCTTGTTCACAGAACGTATGTGCTTGTTTCTCTCCATCGCCTGTCAGGCAGTCTGGGCAGCTGTCTGCAATACAGACATCTGCACCATTGACATGAGAACATTAGACCAACTCCTCTTGTCTTGCATGTTACCTGGGGTTATTGTGTTTAACAGGGATATAATCTCTCAGGTTGTATGATCATTTTAGACCATTTGTGGTATTAGAAGTGGGAACTTGAAATCTTAAAGTCTGGGGGTATATCTTTTCACTGTGGATGGGAAATACTGGCATTCTGCTTGAAAGCACTGCAAACTTTTCTGTGGCTTTTAAAAGCCAGACAGCACGCATCCAGGACTTCCTGCTCTCTTTATTATTGATAGGTTATAACTTCTGTATTTCATTTATAGTCTTGTGTAAATTGTAGCAATTCAATTTTAATCAGATATCTATTCTTGCTATTAATGACATCTCATCGTTCATTTAAAAGACAGCTTGGGATGAAAACAGCCAGGTTGTTCTATAAGACGATTTCTTGAAAATTGGTATGATTGAAAATTCGAGTAATACTTGATCTGTTTTTAAAGGAAGGAACTTGTTAAGGCTTATTGTACTGCTGAAATAAATAGATAATGACATGTCCCTAAAAACTGCACAGAAATCCAGTCTAACTGTAGCACTGCAGCTTCATTCAATGCTGTGCAAATTGTTGAAATGACAGTAAGAGAAATGTGATACAAACTTCTGGATTTGCTTTAGTCCAGTTCTGAGCCAGACAAAGCTCATTTTCCGTGTGGAGCCCAGTTTGAAGTTCTTTGGCATTGCAGACCATTGAATATATTCCTTTGAAGGCATATGAAAGGAAAGACTGTAACAAGTTGTGGGTGGAAAGCCCTGTGATATGAGTATAAGCTGTCAAATGACAAGTATGTAGGGTGCAGTAGGGCAGGAGGAGGAAAGGGTTGTCTTCATGTTGGATAGCTTTTACCTGTGACTGCATGATTCTGATGTAGTAGTTATACATGTATATTGGAACTTCAAGACCAAAATTTTATTTAATTAAGAATGACTGTATTACTACCCAAGATTAATTTGATACAGCCTGGTATCAATTTTAACATCTAATAAGGAAAATATAATATTAAATGTATGTAGGTGAAGGATGGTGGAAGTGAAATTTTAATGCTTAGGCTCCATATGGAGGAGGTTTTGTACTCAAGTCAAAAGGTACAATTTTAAGGAAGTGCGGTTTTCATTCTTCTCTAATAAAGCTTTGAAGCATGGAAAATCAGATTAGGAAACTTAAGAATTTTACTGAACAAGATAAATTTTTTTCTCTGTGAAGACTACATGCACACAAGTCAGAAACACTTCTAAGTATGGGGAGCTGAGCAGTTGAAAAGACCTAATGAGAAACAATTAAAATGTGTCTTCTATGGATTATACAGTAAATGCTTTTTAAGTTATATAGCGTTAATGTAATTTCTAGATGTAATGCTTCACCACTCTTTAAGATTCTTGATCACTTTCATTCTTTTGTGAAGTTTGAGTGTTAAACTTATATTTGGAATTCACTCAACAATTATTGTGATAGGCAAAATAGACTGAGTAGGGAGATAGTAAGACTTATTGCCAAAATAAATGGTGGAATGGAGGCTGCGGTCAGTCCCTGAAGCTTTGTCCCCACCGCTCCTTCTCGGTCCCTCCCTGCCCCTGCTCCCCGTGGGGTCCCTCCCACGGGATGCCGTCCTTCCCCAGCTGATCCCACACAGGGCTGCCCACAGGCAGCAGCTCCTCAAGCACTGCTCCCACACGGCTCCGTCCCACGGGGTCCATCCATCCATCCCCCAGGAGCAAACTGCTCCAGCACGGGCCCCCCACGGCTGGGCAGCAGCTCCCCCCAGACCCCCTGCTCCTGCAGGGGCTCCTTTCCACGGGCTGCAGCTCCGGCCCGGGGCCTGCTCCTGCGGGGGCTCTCCATGGGCCGCAGCCTCCTCCAGGCCACATCCACCTGCTCCACCGGGGGCTCCTCCACCCACGGGGGGGCTGCAGCATGGAGATCTGCTCTGTGTGGGACCCATGGGCTGCAGGGGGACAGCCTGCTCCACCGGGGGCCTCTCCCTGCACAGCCCGCAGGGGAACTGCTGCTGCCTGCTTGGTGCACCTCCTGCCCTCCTGCTGCACTCACCTGGGGGGCTGCAGGGCTGCTTCTCCTCTCTTTCTCCCTGTGAAGCAGCTTTTTTTTTTTGTTGTTATTTTTTTTCTCCTTTCTTAAATATGTTCTCACAGAGGAACAAACGACATAGTTTCTTGGCTTGGCAGTGGCCAGCAGTGGAGCCCTTATCTAACACGGGGCAGCTTCTAGATTCTTCTCACAGAAGCCACCCCTATGGCCCCCTGCTACCAAAACCTTGCCACGTAAACCCACCAGAGCAACTCTTTCGGTGAAGAAATTTTTCACGATAACCAACCGAAACCTCCCCTGGTACAACTTAAGTTTTTTTGTTCTTGTCTTGTCACTTGGGGCTTGGGAGAAGAGAACGATTCCCACCTCTCTGGAGCCTCCTTTAAGCTTACTGTAGAGCACAGGAAGGTCTCCCCTGAGCCTCCTTTTCTCCATGCTGAACAACCCTAGCTCCCTCAGCCGCTCCTCACCAGACTTGTTCTCTACATCCTTAACAAGCTTCAGAGCCCTTCTCCGGACACGCTCCAGCACCTCGAGGTCTTCGCTGAACACAGTGCTCAAGGTGCGGCCTCACCAGAGCCGAGCACAGAGGGACAAACGCTTCCCTAGTCCTGATGGCCACTCTATGTCTGATACAAGCCAGGTGTATATATATTTACATACATGTATATGCAGCACTAGTACATGTTCCTTGGAAAACTGGTCAAACTCTCTTCAAACCCCGTAAATGGATGGTTTCCTCTAAATTGCACTGACGCTTCAGCTGGATCCTCTAAATCCCAGTTTACTGCTTCTGCTTCCTAAGCAGGTGACAGAAACTCCTAACTGGAGAGCAGAGGAGTTGTAGTTCTGTATACAGGAAATATTTGGAAGTTTTGAAGATGCTTCCCTTGCTCAGCTGCCATCCCTACGTTAATCAATCACCCGATCTTTTGCCTTCCAGCAAAAGTCTTGATGCAGTTCTTGAGGAAAGTTATTTCTGAAAATCCTCAGCCACCTCTGTGCACGCCAAACCTTTCATGGCACTGTGCAATGTGCGGATGGCAGCGATAAATCAGGTTGTGGAATGAATGGCAACGTGTGGGGAGGGAATTTTCAGGTGGCTTTGCGCTGTTTCGCAGGTCCCTGAATTAGAGGTAATGAGGAAACAAGTGGTAGAAACAAAACCTTGAGCAAGGCTGAGATCAAGAATTGGCTACAGTGTTAAAGAGGACCTTTGGGCAGTGGGCAATTGCTGGCTGGCTCCAGGTGCGTGTCTGAGGGTCTCTGACCAACTGTATGATAGATTCGGGTGCGTGGACAGCACGTGGGGCTACGGGGAGAGGACATGTAGTAGTGAAAAAGGGCAATAAACGCCTCCTGTTCAAGAGCCATCAGGAGTCTGTGTCTTGCATCCCTTCAGCAACACAAATATTTGGCTCCAGATCCAAAATGTCATGTATTTGGCAATTTTATTTATGGTAGCACTCCCCTCCCCTCCCCTCCCCTCCCCTCCCCTCCCCTCCCCTCCCCTCCCCTCCCCTCCCCTCCCCTCCCCTCCCCTCCCCTCCCCTCCCCTCCCCTCCCCTCCCCTCCCCTCCCCTCCCCTATGCTCCCTGTCCCTACACTCTGCTACACTCCCCTCCCCTATACTACCCTACACTCTGCTACACTCCCCTCCCCTATACTACCCTACACACCCCTACACTCCCCTCCCCTATACTACCCTACACTCCCCTACACTCCCCTCCCCTATACTACCCTACACTCCCCTACACTCCCCTCCCCTATACTACCCTACACTCCCCTACACTCCCCTCCCCTACACTCCCCTACACTCCCCTCTGCTATCCTAACCTACACTCCCCTAAACTCCGATCCGCTACACTACCCTATACTCTCCTACACTCCCGTTCCCTCTACCACGCTACGCTATCCTCCCCTCCCCTCCCCTCCCCTCCCCTCCCCTCCCCTCCAATTCCCCCTCCCCTCCCCTCCCCTCCAATTCCCCCTCCAATCCCCTCCCCTCCAGTCCCCTCCCTTCCTTTTATTCCCTCTCCTTCCCTCCCCTCTTGTCTTCTTCTCTTCTCTCTTCTTTCTTTTGGGTAACTTCAAATCGCTTCAGTCGTTCTCATAGCTCATATCCCTGGCTGATTCACGGGAACCCATCAGCAGCAACCAGAAGCGCTCCAGCTGCTGTGTCAGTAGGCGAGCAACAGTCTCCAACTGGGAAGCGCTGACTTTGTTCTGTGGCTCAGACAGGTGCCTTTCAGTTCCACTGTGGCCTGGACGTGTCCCCACCTCTTGCTGTGTCCCCACCTGCATCGCAGTTCTGCTTAGAAGCAGCAGCAGGGTTTTGAAGTAGTCCCACTACTTCCATTTTCAGTGGTTTAGCTTGGCTAGCCGGGTGGTGTCTGTCAACAGAAGACAACAAAGAGATTTTGGTTAGAAACAGCTAACTGAGTAGTTCCTTTCCACAAGGGCAAGGAATATTTACCCCTTCCTAATGGAGACTGCAGTGTCAGAGATAATGATGGGTCCTTCAGAGAGCTTTGAAATATCCCTTGGGGATGCTGAGTCCAGAGGATCAGAGTAAATCTGTCTAAAGTACACCATGGAATCACTCTGAATTACTTCCTAGCATAGAAGCATCTATGCTGATACGGCTTCAGCTGGTTTCAGTGTTCTTCTTCACCTAATACCTAAATTCAGATAAGAGGTCTCAATGCAGATGGAAAGATTGAGAAATATAGAAATCACTGATGTGCTTTGAGAACTTCTAAGAACTGAGAACTAAATAAATCCAATGTTGTAACATTAAGGATTGGTTAGAAAAGTAAACGTTAAAAACAAGTAAAGGAGAAGGACAAGTAAGCTTTCTTAAAGTATCTACTATATTTAAAGGATCTTTAAATAAGTAAATAAGTAATGAAATATATGCACAGAGAGATAGATAGATAGATATACAGAAACCTAAGAAACTGCTGTGCAGGTTAGCTTCTTGCTCTCTTTTCTAAAAGTCCTAGTGAATACAGCATCTGTGTGTGTTAACAAGCATTACCCTCAGTCCACCACAGGTACACACAAGAGGACAGCCTGCAGGTTCCGGAGGCAAAGAAACTGCTCTGGCTTGATGTGAAGAGCCAAGACAGAAGTTGCTGTCAGGGAAAAGATACACAGAGGGGATGAAAAACACAGAGTGTGCTTCCGACCTTCACAACTTCTAAGCAAGCAGAGACGAAGTTGTGGACCAACCAAATGAGCTGTTGATCGAGAAGCAGCCTGAAGATTGTCCTTAACCAGGGCCTTGCATTCTTCGTTTTTATAGCATTGCTTGCCTTCAAGTGCACGATCATGACTTTATTAACTTTCTACCACTACAGAAATGCACCGGATTCTTTCACAAAACTTACGGGTAGTAATTGGAAATACTGGTCAGCATTCTCTATTTCCTTCTTCATTTCTATTCTCTTTTGGCCTGTGAAGCTTTTCAGATCAGAGGAGAAGATCCGCTATAATACGGAGTTTTGGATACTGCAAAGGAAACGAAGAATCGTACTGACAACTCTTTTCAACCTCACCTGCAACCACCACAGAAAAGAATACTGAAAGAACACCGCTTTATCATGGGAAGCATAAATTTGAGCATAGGTGTCCTATAGCTGAAGCGAGGTTAAGCAGGTTCCAAACAAGGTGAAGGAGCACAACCATAAGCATTTCCATAAAGCTGTGTTTTCAAACAAATGGTTTAAAGACTTAGATTTTCCTACAAGTGAAGAATGAAAAAATAAAAAGAAAGAAAATTACCAGGACGTACAGTTTTCCTCTAGCTTGCTTTGCTTCTTTCAGAATCTAGGGCTTTGATACTGCTGCCTCCTCAGCAACATCAGCAATTTCCTAGGAAAGCTGGTGTCCACCAGGTCAAATAGGAACGGGAAACCCCATTTGCCACAACTTCACACACACACCAGAGTTGGCAGGACAGGCCGATGGACAGAGAAGTGTCTGTAAGAGTGTTAGAAAACAGACTTTAGGTTTCCTTCAACCCAGGAAAAATTACTTGCTCATCCCTTCAAACTGAACTCTAAGTAGAAGTAGGTGATCCCAAGCTGCATTCCTGACATCTGTGCTGCAAAGTCATCAAATGAGACATGTTACTGTACCAGCCTGTTATGAACAGAAACAGGAGTTTGACATTATGCTGTTTGAGTAGAATTAAGCTGAAAGAGTTAGTCCTTTGGTATGTTTTTGTCTGCAAGTGTTTTCACTGTTTCCCAGACAATGTCTCCAGCAAGCTGGCTGCTTGCTTCATTCGTTCTGTTCCGTTCTGTTTTGTTTTGTTTTCTCAGCAAGGGTTCTTAGAGAAACGAGATTAAAGTGATCATATTGTATGTCCATCCCTCCCTCCCTCCCCTTCGCTTGTCCAGAGCTTTTACCTTGTCCACCAGCTTGAATGAACTCGGTCATAGGCGCAGTTGTGTCAAAGCCATTCTGTTGCTAGACATGTTGTGAAAACAGACAGCTAAGTAGTGAGGAGAGGACGAGCTGCTGTCTGCAGTGTGACCTCAGCGCTTACCAAACAGTAGGGAATACACAGAGAAGGGCGTTAGGAAAACTTCAAGCCCCAGATACATTTTATGTGGAAACCATATTTCCCAAGATAACACTGGACACAACTGCATAATCAAAATGTATTCATTTCTTGGTTCATCCAGCTCCTAGGTTTTAGTTTTAAAAAGTTTCTGTCTTGGCTTAAAGCACTCTTCCAATCTCTATTTCCAGTTACTATGATTTCCTGAAATAGCTAATCCCATTTTTTTCTTTGTACAATCTCCCAGTCTCTTTGTTTTCCTCTCCCCAAGAAACTTAGACCTGCTCTCTTCATACTTGACAACTAGATATGGAGCCGTATCAGCCAGAAGGAAATTTCCTTCACACTTTCTGCTTCTTACAGTATCTGGACTCTTACCTTTACTCTTACTCGCCCTTCCTACATTAGCACAAAGAAAGCTGTTTTGGAGATCTGACGTCTTGTTTTCCAGAAGCTACCCTGAATCACCCTTACGAGAGCTGTCCCACGCTGCGAGCATAAGTCTTGCAGTCTGGCCAGATATTTGCCTTCTAAGTCGATAATCAAATCTGTCAAGTTAAGAACATGTAATTAATGGAAAGGAAATCCTTTTGTTTTGATCCAAATTCCTTTTTTTTTTATTTTCTTTTTTTTTTCTTCTTTTTTTCTAGACCAAGAGTGAATCGTGGGAAACCAGCAAAACTCAGGTGAAAAATGGTATGAAAAATGTTAAGGTCAGGCAGCTTGCCCACTGCAGTTGCTACCCTGAAAGCAGATGGAGTGCATCTTCATACACCACAGCCTGAGACACTACTCGACAGGCCAGCCCATGTGATGAAGTCCATTGCTGTCCTGAATTTTAATGTGACAGGGGTACTCTTAAGCCTCTTGTTTATGCTTTAGTACTTGCGGTCTATGGGAGGACCACAGCACACTCTTCTCTGTCTACCCTTATTTGTTGATTGTCTGTAGGAAGAAGAGAACGTGCAGAGGCCCTCACCCGTACATTGGGTCTGTTCTCACTCTGTGCAGCTGCATCACTGAGCAAAGTACCAAACTTGATGCTTCTGTAAGGACTTGACACAAACTACAGAATACTAAAATGAAGCATTCACAACAAAACCACATTGTTTTCCCCAGCCAAACATCAAAACACTTACAGAAGGGCATGGGCCCTCTCTGTGCACCTCAAGGTGAGATCCACAAATCCTCATGTGGTTTCATCACATCCAGCACCCTTCTCTGTCCCTCCCAGCTTAACGTGCACAGAGGCAGCTGTTCCCAAAGTGCTGTGGTGACATAATTCAATTCTGTTTCTGAAGTCATCACCACAGGCACCTCACAATGACAGTGCAACACTCTCTGTTGCTAATGCGTCTGTCTCAGAAACAGCTAGAGAAGTACCACTATGCCCAAACTGACTTTAATTAGAGTAGTTCAAAAATTATTCCCTGCTCCCCTAGATCTGTGGAAGGTGTGTGATAAATCTTTTCTTGAGAAAGGATTACAGACAAAAAGAGCTTGATTCTGATACGTTGCCCATACTTGTAGAGCAGTTCACTTTCTTTTTCCATGTAAGAAAAAAGAAGGTGAAATCAACAATTCTCTTCCTCTGAGCTCGGAATATGAAATAACCCCAATTATCCAGGAAGCCTTAATAAGGAAACAATGCATTTCTTGTTTCTTCAGAAAACTATCCATCTTGTTTCTTCGGAAAACTTTTCCAGTCCTTTGCAACTGCGGTGGTCTGAATCGGGTGGGCAGCTGAGTTCCACCACGGCCGCTCTCTCACTCCCCCTCCTCAAAGGGAAAGGGGGAGAAAATACAATGCAAAGGGCTCAAGGGCTGAGATAAGGACGGGGAGATCGCTCAACAATTATCGTGACGGGCAAAGCAGACTCAGCATAGGGAGATAGTAAGAGTTATTGCCTACTACCAACAAACTAGACAGGTGAGAAACAAAGGAAAGAAACCAAAATCGTCTTCTCCCCATCTGCCCTCTTCCACCTCCTCCTCCTGAGCAGCGCAGGGAAACAGGGGACTGAGGGCTGCGGTCAGTCCCTGAAGCTTTGTCCCCACCGCTCCTTCTCGGTCCCTCCCTGCCCCTGCTCCCCGTGGGGTCCCTCCCACGGGATGCCGTCCTTCCCCAGCTGATCCCACACAGGGCTGCCCACAGGCAGCAGCTCCTCAAGCACTGCTCCCACACGGCTCCGTCCCACGGGGTCCATCCATCCATCCCCCAGGAGCAAACTGCTCCAGCACGGGCCCCCCACGGCTGGGCAGCAGCTCCCCCCAGACCCCCTGCTCCTGCAGGGGCTCCTTTCCACGGGCTGCAGCTCCGGCCCGGGGCCTGCTCCTGCGGGGGCTCTCCATGGGCCGCAGCCTCCTCCAGGCCACATCCACCTGCTCCACCGGGGGCTCCTCCACCCACAGGGGGGCTGCAGCATGGAGATCTGCTCCGTGTGGGACCCATGGGCTGCAGGGGGACAGCCTGCTCCACCGGGGGCCTCTCCCTGCACAGCCCGCAGGGGAACTGCTGCTGCCTGCTTGGTGCACCTCCTGCCCTCCTGCTGCACTCACCTGGGGGGCTGCAGGGCTGCTTCTCCTCTCTTTCTCCCTGTGAAGCAGCTTTTTTTTTTTGTTGTTATTTTTTTTTCTCCTTTCTTAAATCTGTTCTCACAGAGGAACAAACAACATCACCTATTGGCCCGGCTTTGGGCGGTAGTAGCTCCCATATCTTAAACGGGGCAGCTTCTGGGTTCTTCTCTCAGAAGCCACACTTATGGTTTCCTACTGCTAAAACCTTGCCTGTAAACCCACTACAGAAGTACAAAAATAGTCATCGCACTTAGGAAATTCTGTTGCCTTTAACTGAAGGTACCATTCACTAATCTGCATTGTATTGTGTACTTCATCTCTGGATTACTTCATTGCCTGGGGTACCTTCAAATATGCAGAGCCTACCCTCTCTACCTCCATTTCCTTTGCACTGTTTTTCTCATTTTGGCATTGTTGATTGTATTCGTCTCTGAGGAACTGATAAGCTTCTCGCTAGGGCTGTTTCTGGGATTGCTGATCTGTAGTACGTCCTTTTTCTAGGCTTGTAGAACCTTGTGTGTTTGGAGTTGACCTTGCTAGCCAAGATGTAAGTTAACCCTGCAATACCATGAGTCCTGATGCAAGAGCTGTGTTTGGTATATATCTTAGAAGTTACTATTGCTGTGTTGGTTTTCCTTCTAAGAAGAACAGCTGGTGGCAGTGACCTGTGCCCTTGTCTCTATTTTTAAAGGCTTTTCCTAACTTCACTGTAGTTTGAAGCATTGAGGATCTCCTAAAGAAATGTGGAGTAGGAATGGCAGGGTAGATTCTGTGGTACATTTGGGTCTAAATCTATCCTTGATTTGTTAGGGAGTTTTGTCAAATTAATATAGTGTTCATATTCCACAATGAAATTGTATCTCTGGACCACTGTTTGTGGTCTTGGCTTAGGTAGTTACTTCTGTCTAAAGCCTACCTGTGCTAGAAGATAAGGCTCACTTTGGAGTCTAATGCATTAATAACATGTTTATTATTACTACAGCTGGAGTTCTGGTCCCTGATGCACAACAGAGCCCAGCTGCAAACTGTGAGACAAGCTTCAGTGGTAGCAAACTTGCCTGTGCTTCCTGAAATCTGCTTGCATTGTGATTCAGAAGAGTCCATTTTTTCCATTGAACATCTGCTCTACACTTAGAGACAATGTTTCCTTGTATATACCCTGTTAAAAACACAATCAACCCCATTGTCTGTTTGAATACAAGAATTAGGGACCATGAGTGAAATAAGGAGACACATGCATAGGAAATCAGAGAGCATTTCTTTATATACAGTAAGCTTAATTATACTGTGCAGCTCCTTTCTGCAGACTTCCTGACCTCACTTTCAGTAACCAGAATATTAAGAATATGGCCAAAATCATGGAAGCAAAAAGCATCTAAGGCTTTGGAAGGCAACATGGAGATTTCCAACATCTGACATACTTAAGAGGTGTTTTTTTTAATGTCAGGAGTCAATATAATGAAGCCTATTTCACAGGATACCCTGAATCTTGAAGAGATGACTTGCAGAAATCCATGAGTGCTTCAAACTAAGAAGAAAATCTGTTTCCAGTGGTCTCATCCAGTAAACCACTGTATCATCTGAGTTGTATTTTATGCCTTCTATAGCATGTATTATGTAAGATATGCTGTCATTCAAGTTATCATATAGCATCATAGGTATTTTCCAACCCAAATAATTCTCTAAAGTAATCTAGTCCACCCTAGTGCTGCCAAGTCCACTATTAAACCATGTCACTAATCTTATAATTATTTCCCTTTGAATTAACAGAACAGTTAAGAGTATTGTTTTAAACATGTTGTTTACATCACTCTATTCATGTACAGATCTTAAGTGTTCAGTCTGTACTTTTAGAATCCCAAGACAAAAAGAAGAAGAGTTTGGCCTGGCAGCACTTGTTCTTATCCTGGCTGAATTCTTCAGGACCCTGTATGGAATCCAGATTCCTTAGTCAGATGTTCTGTATTTCTGTTTGAAACACAGGAGGAACTAGCTATGGGCTTCTCCATGTCCTAAAGTGCTTGGAAGCTGTTTTGTGGTGGGTCCATCTCCTTGCTAATACCTCCTGTTTTCATCACCATATGTCTTAGCAAGACGTCGAACTTGCTCCCTGAAGTGCTCTTATCTGATGAAACAAAACTTTGATGTAATCCTGCAAAATATAATGCTAAAATGTTACATCTTCAGCTGACATATCCTCTGGTATATAAGCTGGTATATCCTCTTTAGTTCAGTAGGGCAATGAATTATCAGAGATCCTGTCCTTCAGTTTGTTGTAGGCCTTTAGATGCCCTTAAAACATGGGAAGGTGAAGTTTAAATGGTCGGTCTTATGAGAGTGAATGTAAACCTTAAGTTTTCTTCATTTCAAATTTGTCTTGATGAGAAAAAAAATGAAGTTCTCTACAGCTCAGTTGCATATGTGTGTTTCTGGTTGAACAATCTTGTGATGTCTTAATGTTGGCATTATTAAAATTAATCTTTGACCTATTTTTGTTAGTAATTTAATGTCTCAGTCTCCTATTTAAATTCCTTTTAGATCATCTTTTTACAAATGGCCATATAGCATCAAGCCATGCTCTCATTTGGTATGGTATCTAACAGCTTGAGCAGGTATGAGGAGAAAAGTGAAGGAACACTGACAACTCAGTCTCTTGATTCAGGAAATGGGAGAGCACAGTAGCTTCTAACATGGTGAAAATGGTAACACTTTTAATACAATCAGTAGTGCATAAGCTCCAGATTATTTCTCAGTGAGATCAAGTTAGGAGGAAAACTTACTTAAATATTGCCTTTACCTCCTAAAAGGGAGACTTTTGAAATGCTTGCGGAAATGTGAATCTGAAGATAATGTTGAGTTGTTCTGAAAAAAACTAAGCTTTCAAATAGAATTGTTGTGTTTTTATCTTTTTTTTTTTTTGACCATTTTAGTTTAAATGCTTAGTTTTGTTTCAGCTGGGGAATTGTTTGGATGCAATGCCTGTGAAGGAACTGTGTGGTAATGTTTGCACAGCTGCAATATCTAATAATCAAAGATAGTTCTTCCTCTTCAGATCCTTTATAGCCTAACTAGAAGTGATATCAATCGATGTACATGATGTTGTTGTTTGGACATGTCCTATAAAGCCGGAAATAGTAGAAACAGTATATAAATGTGTACTGGGTTTACATGGCAAGGGTTTGGTACTGGTGGGCTGCAGGGATAGCCTCTGAGCAGGGCACAGCAGCTGCTGCATATCAGATCAGAGCCAGCTCCCGAAGGGACCATGATACAGTGGCACACTGCTGTTGTTGCTGAGCAGTGCTTACAGAGTAAGGATATTTTTCTGTTTCTCAAGCTGTTTGCCAACCAGGGTGCTGGAGGTACATAAGAAGCTGGGAAATGGACACAGCCAGGACAGCTGACCTGAATTAACTGAAGGGCTACACCGTCCCTATGAAATCGTACCCAGCAATAGAAGCTGGGGGGAAAGGTGGGGATGGGCAATAGTGTTTGGAGTGATGGCACGCATCTTCCAGAGTAGTTAAGCATTATGAGCCCTGCTTTCCTAGAAGTGGTTAAATGTCTGCTACTGATGGAAAGTAATGAATAAATTCCCTGCTTTGCTTGTGTATACAGATTTGCTTTACCTATTAAACTTTATCTCAACCAACAAGTTTTTTCACTGTTACCTTTCATGTTTTCTCCCTCGTACCTCTACAGGGGATTGAGTGAGCAACTGTGTGGTACTTAGCTGCCTACTGGGGGTAATCTACAGCATCTGTAAAGTGATACATTAGCATGGATTTACCATCTGCTATTTATTGTCAAAATGACATTGTACAGAAAACCAGTCTTTGGATCTCACTTAACTGTAGCAGATCACTCATTTTAATGTCTTTTGGAGTGCAGTCCCTTGGTGACTGTAATACTGTGGAAATGAGAACTGTCTCTACTTTTCTTGAACAGTTACTTAAAATAAATTAAGTTCAGTTTGTATGTGTACCTTAAGCCTTAGTTTGCATTTCTTGCAGGCAGCTTGCTTGGGAGCCTCATAGATTTTCTGAAAAAAAGTATTTGTATGAGACGCTTTCGGTCACAATCCTTAGAATTTACCATCCATTGGTACCTGTGACTTCCATGACTGACTCAAATTGTTCTTACTCAATGAAATGTATTAGTTCATACTACCTGTTAGTTCATACTACCTTCTCCCTGTGAAGTCTGTCAGAAGTTTAGAACATTTCCTTTGGACACTTATTCTTTTCTGCCATATTTCAAGAGGCAGCCTGGTTATTCTTAAATTTTCTTACATGTGCAGGTGCATCTTTGTTAAACTAGGAGTCAGCTTCTGTGTTGGAAAAGATTTCATTTGCTATTGGGACAACATCCCTCAGTGGGAAATGTCTTAAACTTGCATGAGGACTTTGTCTTGATCAGTCTCTGGTAAGTTTACTTAGGTTATAAATGGGTTAAATACATGTACCTTATTACTAGATTTTGACAGAACACAGATGTGGTTATAATTAATCATTCTGGGGTGATGGTGGATTAAGAAATACTCATAACATCCTTCTTAGAAGGATGTTACACATGTATGGGCATTACCTTGTTGTCTCAAACTAAGTTGTATAGTTTTAGGATTATAAATTGAGATTCAACTCAGTTGATATCAGGAAAAAAAAAAGAATGATATGTATGAAATGTTTTCCTCAAAGGGATCTGTTGTTTGAGATGTTTTAAAATAGACAGGGCAACTGACCTTTTCCAACTCTGATTCCTGTGTTTCAAGCTTTGATTTCCAACAGCCTCGTCAAGCATTTCTCATTGATATTTCTATTTTGAGCAATGAAGTTTTGATGTTTGGTAGAAATAACTTCGGGAGGAATATACAAGAGGTGTTGTTAGGCTAATTTTCATCATAATGCCCTTTGGTTGAAAGCATAGCAAGTCTGTTGCTTGCATCCTAACTGAGAAAAGGCAGTTAATTGCAAAGAAGGATAAGCTTAATGACAAAGAGTCCTTGTATGTTACAATAATTTAGTGTTTTTAATACTGCACTTATTTTCACTTATATTGCATTTAAAGCCACAGTTTCTGTTGGGAAGTAGTTCTATAGTGTGTAATTGCTTCCAGCTGCAAGCTTTATCACAGAAACTCATTGCAAAAATATGAGACAGGAAGAAAGCATGTATTGGAGAATGGCTTCTAAAAAACACGTGCTTCTGAGTAATTTCTAAACAGCATGAATGTTTCTTTCTAATTCAGCTGAATTTGTGTGTGTGTGGTATTATAAGTCTCTGATGTCAGTGTTGTGAAATGCGTTCTTACAGATGTCATTCTTCTGCAAACTAATACTAGTGGCTTAAGGTACTTCTGAATACCTTAGTAACAGGAGGATATGTTGTATGAAAGGTGAGTTTCTTAAACAGTGAATTACAGTGGTTTTTTGAACTGTAGAAACCACATTAGAATATACATAATGACTGTTCACAATCATTAGGAAGAGTAAAGTAACTGAAGCATCACCAGAAACAATGTATTCAGTTTCTCCAATTGCAGTCCTTCCTGTCACGTGTGCTAGAGAGGATCCACTCAATTAGCTCCATACTTCAATGACTAATAACTCCAAGGACGTAAGAAGTATCAAAGTTCATATTAAATGTTCAGATTAAGAGGGCTCATGAACTTGGATCAGAAAAAGAGTAGCTGCCCACAGAATTTGTCAAGAAACAAATGTGAGAGCACAGAATAGCTGAAGAGTCATTTTATGCATGCAACAAGGAGGATTTGTAATTGTAAAGTGTAAGGACAGATTAGGTACAGGTTTTTCTGTGAGTAAACTTTAAGCAGAAAGCAGCTTTATTCCAGCATGTCAAGTGCAATCAAACCACAGTTGGTTGTAGTCACAAGTTGCAGGATAAGATGGGAAATTATCTCTTCCATGAAAGAGAGGTCTGCAGCTACAGAAAACACAAGTAGCTGAATATAGGGGCTGTGCATACGTCTGAATTAAAATCAACAAGCTGAATAAGAAAGTAGCTGTGTTTCCACAACTTGAACTTTGTCTTGTAATGTAGACATGAAAGGTGTCTGGTTGTGTTAGTCTTCATGAGAGATCCTGTTCTGAAAGGCTAGTGGAAGTAAACCTTGGTGAGAGAGATTGCACATATGAAAATCTTAAGCTAGAGATGAAATGACTTTGGTGTTAGATGTGGTGGGCTGGCCATGGGCTGCTGCTTTTTTCCTTGCCCTTTTCAACAGTACAGAACAGAAAGTAAGATGGAAAAATTTAGGTTGAGATAAACACAGGGAGATCACATTACTGTCACAGACAAAGCAAGTGCCTTTAGGGAAAGCTGATTTCATTTATTGCCAGTTGAAGTAGTTGGATAGTGGGAAAACAAATTAAAACACCATTCTCCCTTCCCCCCGCTTCCTTCCAGCTGTAGTACTAGAGTGTGGGGTGTATCTTCCTCTGATTGCACAACAGAAATTGCATGGATATTCTGTTATGCTATTTCAAAATGGAAAGCCTAGTTGCCTTTTTTGTCTTTTTTTTTTTTTTTTTTTTTTTTGACCAGAGACTACCTGTAAGAAGCTTCCTTGTTAAGGTGAGCTTCTTCTAAACTCCATGAGATAAAACTCATGGTACTTTTAGTACTTTTTACTTACAGTAGTGCTGAAGTGTGCAAATGAGTGCATCCAAAAAGTGGCTAGTGTGGAGTACTATTCTCTTACTGGAGCTACTCCTGTAGACAAGAAAGGAGAAAAACTGTAAGGTCTAAACAGCCTGTAGTGAAACCTTGCGAGGCCAATACCAACTTGCAAAGAGGAAAAGAGTCTAGTGGCAAGAGGAGTGTAAAGTTAGTGGGAAGAAAGATGATGAAAATTGATTATAGCGTGCTGAGAATACGAAATGTAATTGATCTATGCCCAGGGGCCTATTCCTTGTAAGAAATCAAAGCTGAGAGAATTGTGACACTTAGTGAACATTAAGTGTGCTTATGTCACTTTCAGTGAGTTCCTCTGTGGGGTGGGTGTGTGTGTTCCACAAGTGAAGGAGAGAAATAGAGCAAAGAACTGCCACTACAGTGTTGGAGAACATACGTTGAATTAGGATATTAAGGTTGAGGAATTATAGGCTTCAGAAAGAATAATTAAGTGTTTGTTTCAAGAAAATTTTAATAGGCTTAAATCAGATGAAACATATCTAAAACTACTTTATTTCACTTTTGGCTGTTGGGTGCTTGAGCAGTGAAGAATGCAACTATGTAGCTTTTATTTAAATGGAGAAGTAATGTCTTCCCACAGTGTGCCTGAGAGAATGTGTAGGAGGAACTGGCAAAAGGACTTCTTACATAACTTTTAGTAATGTCAAATCTCAGTGGAGAAATGTATGTAATAATGGTAAAACAAGATCCATTCACATTTCCTGTTATATTTATATGTATATAAAAATTTGCACTGATTCTGACTGATCAATTGCAGCTGAAATTATTTCTTGCTCTAGAAATTCTTCAATGGCAAAATAATGCTTTGTCAACTGCTTTCAGTTGAGGGTAGAAGAGTGTATATCCTCATGAAATAAAGAGAAGCAAGTGAACAGAGGAGTTCTGGCTAACGTAAACCAGGAGGCTTAGGCTGAATTGGAAATGTCTGTCAAGGTTGAGAACTAGGGCCTGTGAGGGGCAAGCAGAGCAGTGTTAGATCTAAATAATCAACCTGGGAAGTGTCTTTACTGTGTAGTATTTTCCTAACTTTTTATTCATTTTTAAAAAAAAAAAAACAAACCACCTGCTGGTGAACATCTGGGACTTGAAATTGACAAAACGTCTGACTTACAGTAATGCTTTCTGAGCAGGTTAAGTATTAATGTATTATGTATCTTGTATGCAACAAGACCTGTCTGACTTTATATCCTAACTAGTACTTAAAGAAAAAAATCAAGGTGAATTGTCCTTAGCGATTCCCAGGTAGGCAGATAACCTTACCTGATGTAACTTGGCTCAAGCCAACTGAACTGAGTAAGAGGCTAACTTTGCCCAGTGTTGCTATGTTGCTTTTATTGCTTGTTGTGTTTTGCTGTCTGGCGAAAGAACAGATAATTTCTAAACTCAGTATTTGGCTTTTTCTAGGCTTTCTTTCAGAGTGAAAGTGCAGCCTTCATGTTTACTTTTCTGCATTTGTTATTCTAACTCTTTATACAATACTGGTCCCTTAAACAGACAAACTTGTTTGTCTTAAGAAAAAAAAAATGTGTCCCTCCAGGCATCAGACACACTAGCTCTGCTTTTTTGAGTTACAGTAAAAACCTCTTCAAATGTGGGCACACAAAACCCTGTGTAGGTTAGCTGGAAATTGGGGGAAAATAGGGAGGGGGCAGGTAGGAGGAGACGCATGGCCATAATTTTCTGTTTCCAATGAGACTTTAACAAAAAGTAAACTTTTATAAAGTGCAGCATCCCTGATGGGAGAAGAGGGGGAAAAATAGACCTAGCAATCACCACTGTTCCACAGGAGCCATAAAATCCTGTGCGCCACTTCGGATTTGCTCCTCGAAAGAAGTGTGTCCCTGTGGCAGTTCTGAAGCTTGAAAAGCTTTGTTCTCAGCTGGAGTGACAGACTTGAGCTGTATTATTGATGTTCAAATACTTCTTTGCAACTAGAGAAAATGATTCTTTAAGAAGGCTCATGGGGATTTGCTCCTTCTGAGAGATGGATCAAAAATGGCAGCGATAATCAAGTCCTCTGTCAAATTTCTACTGTCACTTAAAATTATTGTCATCCTATAATTAAAATCTTTATAGAAAACCCCTGAGAAACAATATATTTTGACTTGAATGTGTTCTAGACTAATGAATATGCATGTTTTCCAAGAATGAAGATTTTTATCTAAACCATTTTTAGTTCCTTTACCATAGCATTTGAATTGTGTGTATATATATATTTTGAACTGACTTGCTAGATCAGTACTCTAGAGATGCAAAATGGATGGTTTATTTTGAAAACTTAAATACTGTGTTCTTAGAGCTGCTTGAAAAATGTTGAGATGTAATTGCAGTATTTCAGACAGATGGAAGTTGGGAGTTAAATTCTCTAAAGAGTATGTGAGTACAGAAGAAAATAGTACTAATAGCTGTTAATATTCCTTGATACTATGACAGTGACTCTCTTGGTCTGCTGTGTTGTGCTGCACAAAGTTTAGAGGTTTCATAAATAAATGAACACCTAGACAACAGGAGAAGTATGTGAGGATGAAAAAGCTGGAAGATCTGTTTGCATCACACTAAATCAGTAGGAAAGGTCAAGAGATGACTTTCCACTGTTGATGTTTCAAAAAACAAGTTCTTTTGTCTCTCTTGCTCTAGCTTGTAGATACAGTTGGAAAGAACAGATAGTTACTGTGGTATAAAGGCTGCTGATGTTTACACTGGCTAGAAGTTTGAGTTTGGTATTCTAACACTACTTCTTTTTTTTTATTTTTTTATGGAGTTTTTGAAAGTATGCCTACTAATACACTTTAAGGTAATAAAGTTCACGCTTTAAGACTTATGAAGTCTGTCCCCTGAGCCATGGCTTGAGTGCATTTCTAACAGTTCTATTCATTGTTTCCATATTACATGTTTCCAAGTATGTTAAAATTGACAGTTGTACCAAAAGATACAAAAGCAGACTGCAACTAATGGGAATATCAGCATAATAGATTACACTGAGTAACTGGCACTGTCTTGTTTAAGTAAAGTGTGTTTTAGTCTGAATGCTTATTTTAGGGTCATAAATGAAATTTACTGAGGCTAACAAATATTCTGGTGCTTTTCTCAACAAACTGCCTGAAGAGACGCTTCATATTAAGCAGTTACTTCTTTTATTCTGTGCTATGTTACAGAGTCTGTTTTCACAGCATTTTCATTTTTTTGGTTGTAGTTAATGCTTCTGGTTACAGTACGAACCATGGAGAAAAAGGGAGAAAAGTCTTAGGCTGTTAACAGACTTCTGGACATATCTATATCTTTAATCTTCTTTGGGAAGAGAAGATAGAAATAATCTGAAGACTTGTGCATTAGCTATCAATGGTGCATACTATTTCAGGAGAAAAAATAAGTAATTTCAAATGCCATTGTTAATTGGTATATTCTGTAATTCACCTTGTAAGTGCCCTTATTTGTACACTTACATTGTAGTTTTAGTTGAAATTCAGATAATTACAATGAAAATAATGTAAGGATGAAGGAGGAGAGAAAAGACTGTTTCAGTTCTATCCAGAGTTTAGTTATTTTCAGCTATTTCAGGGGGTGAATCCATAGTCACACATGATGATTTTGAAATAGGCATCTATAAGCAGTTGTATTCTTGTAGCCGTTCTTAGGAGTAATGTAAATATTCTGTATTTCTCTCTTGGATTTTGAGCGCTAAGTCCATTATGTGAGATTGTTAAAAGTCTAAAACTGTGGTCTTAGTGATTGCTATCTTTAAAGTCATGATTTATATATATTTAAAATTTTAGGTTTAAACTTAGACCTTGAGTAGTACAAGTAGCTTTTGAATCCATTCAATTGAGTCTTTTTGATTCAGCGGAAAATGATTCCTAATTGACTTAAGGTAAACCAAACAGGCTGGACTGAATTAGGTGTGAGTGTTTATTGAGCCTCTGGGATGATTTAAAGAAATGTCTTTTAACTAACAATTGCAGTTGAACCAAAAGAAAACCAAACCTCTTCAGAGTTATGACTGACTGTCATAAGAAATAGCACCAAAACAGTGGCACAAAGGATGAGTTTATTAATAGAGGGGTGTTCTCCCTTTTCTCTAGAAGCAAAAACTCAGAAGGAGGAATATACTTTTGATATGTAGACCAATAAAGAGAATGTTAGCCCAGCCTGTGTGCCATGTCAATTTTCTAAAGCAAGGAACAGTTCTTCCTTTCTTCAGTTTACTGGTGTAGAAGAACTAAATCTTGCTTAGACGCCATTCATTCTCACTGTCTTAGCAGCTGATGCAGTCATGTCATGAATACTGCACTAGAGTGAAGCAGAGTTGTTGCTATAGTGTGCATAAACTGACAGCAGTGATCGTAGCATGGTGCACACTTAAACTGAGATTATTAAACAGAGCTTCTTCAAACCAGATTTGAACGAACAAAAAGGAAAGGAGATAGCCATTTCAGATATTTATCTTAATTTTCAAAAAGGGTAGCTGAACTTTTTCTGTGAGTTTTGTGACCTCTTCAAAGCTAGCACTTTAATTTTTAATATTATTGCTCCAAACAAATGTATTATTTAAGTGACTTCAAACAAGAGTGGAGATGGCCTCTAACACTTCCATGTCTCCAGACTTTCCTGGAAAAGGAAAGCAAAGAAAGACTTGAGCCCTTTAAGACTAAACAAGTTAAGTACATGCTAAATTACTGCATTTTGTAGGATTAACAAGTATCACCCGATCAATGTAAACTAAATATTTCAGATGTAAATTAAGGTGTTCAGAATTAAACCTCTTTCATGATAATTCTTACTAGCCTGATCATCAACAGAAAACATCCCTCATGGGCAACAAAACGTGCAAATCAGAGCCTGGGCCAAATTCACAGGTTTGACCACAAGATTCTCAGAAATTGATGACAGGGTGTGAAGAAATTGTTATCCATTCTGATGCAGTTTCCACAATATTAAAAAATAAAAAAAAGCTGTGATTGATGTACCCTTGAAAGATGACTTCAAGTGTAGCATTTTGAGTCGTTAGAGAACAACTTGAAGACTGAGTGAAGCCCTTCAGTTTTCAGATACTGCGAAATAAGAGCATTGCCTTCACAATATTTATTTATTTATTTATTTATTTATTTATTTATTTATTTATTTATTTATTTATTTTTGTAGAACTGTGATTTGGTTACTGGCCCTAGCTGAGGGCCTTCACTCTTTGAGGCAGCCATAGTTTATTTTGCTGTATGCCTTACACTGCACTGTAGCATTTTCACTTTTTCTGTTCAACCACTTTGATTTTAAGCTTCTGCTGCTGTGCTCTGCCTGACTCCCAAATTTATGGTAAAGGAGTAGTCAGCAACGAGACTTTAAATGCTTGGTAGACTTGGACTGATAAAGCTCTGACAGCTGCAAATTTTATAACAATCTACTCAAAGTAGCCATGCAGAATGTACCATCTCTCAGGATGTCCATTGCGCTACCTAAAGCAATAGCTAAACTTGGAAGCTCATGGTGATGCTGTTATGAGCAGGTACAATGGGAAGATGTATTTGACTGTTAAGACAGTACAATTAATTGAACAGTCTTTTCCTATTTCATCTGAGAATTGCATGACAAACTGCTTTTCAGTCTATAGTCTCCTCATTGGACCTCACAAAGTTCCCACATACTAAATCATTTTCAACATTTTAATTCTTTTGATCAGTCAGTCCTCACTGAAAATTTAAATCTTATTTTCTCATATAGGTTTACTAGGAATAATAGTATAATTAAGTAGATTTTCATATGAAATATGCATGAGATATTACTGTGTGATGTTGCAGGTACTTGTAATTATCCAGTTGACTTTAGCTATAACAAGGCTTTTTCCAGCTGATAGATAGTTGAGATCTGAAAAATAGTGTCTGTAGTCCTTACATTTTCCAGTTCTGCATTGTAATTAGGGATACTGAAGTAACTTTACAGTTCTCTTATTTTATGTGTTACCTTGTAAATCTGTTTGAATCTACTTGTCAAAACTGGCAAAGCAGTAAAACTCGCTTTGACTAGTGTTCCTGGGGTACAGGAAGGTAACTTTCTACTTGTTTTAGATATAAAAGTTCTCAATATTGAGTCATTCGTACAGCACTATAGCAATCAGTGGATCTATTTTTGAAATAAATGGTATTCAGTGTTAGCTAGAATAGTGGGATTTTGGCTTGCTGATTATATTGAGTAGTTGTTACAAACATTCAGTTGAAAGGCTTGGATATTTCACTTCAGGAATGAAGATGAAATATCTTGAAATATCATGAAATATCTATCCATGATGAAAGCATGTTGAATACAAAAATACCACTTCATAGGATGTGCAATGAACTTTGTTTACCTATTGAAATTAGTGAATTTATTATTGTTTTTTTTTCAGAATAATACAGATATGTCGTGTGTGTGCATAGCTTTTTAGTGAGTGAAGTGCCTTTGTGGTTTGTGTGAGCCAGTGGAATGCATGGAGCATTGTCTGGGGAGACGTGCTGAGCCAGGAGAGAGCTGACAGGTCAGAACTGCAGTTCAGAGTGAATTGTGAAGTTAGGAATTGGGTAGTGCTATATAAGATCTCTTTCCAACAATTGAAAGACACCTTGTGTTTGGAGGTCTTGATCTACTAAGGGGACTAGCTGACACAGGGGAGGATGCTCTGATGGACCTAAAACTTGAAAATCTTGAAGAACTGGTCAGGAATGTTGAGAGGAGTAGCCTTGGCTGCCTGCCCTGATTGATGGTGGTAGATATCAGGATTCTGAGAGAAGGAAACAAGGCAAATAGCAGGATTGCAACCCTGGCTTGCAACAGAGCAGACTTTGGGTTAAGGAATTTGCTTGGAAGAATGCCATGGAATACAAGCCTGGAGAGGAGTGGTCGAAGAAAAATGGTGGATTTTCAAGGATAATCTGCTTCAGACCCAAGAATATTCTGTGCCTGTGTGCAGGAAAACAGACTAAAGCTGGAGAAAGCTGGAGGTTTGCATGTGTAAATGAGGAACTCCTGATAGAACTTTATTCTAAAAAGGCGGAAGCAGGGATTTGAGTGTCCAGTAGTAGAGGCACCGTTAGCATGCATGGATGGAGTTTAAGAGAGCCAAGGCAGTCTGGAGTTGAATCTTTTGAGGGTTAAAAGGGTAACTAGATATTTACTACTTGAGCTAAATCCCTTTAAACACTTAAAAAATAAAAATAAATAAATAAAATCTAGTTTTGAGTCTTAGCATGTTTATATCTGTAAAATACAGCATGAGTGTTTTCTGCAGCAGAAAACAGACTGAATAGGAACATGACTTCTGGGCTGTCATCTTTGATCTTTTATTCCATGCTGAATTTAACTTAAAGTTGAAAACAGGAGGAACTAGAGGAATTGCCTATGTTCCTTTAGTGTAGGCTAAATGTTTGAGTGGTCTAAAGTTATTGCTTGTACTGTCTTCCTTTGAAATACACTGTAGTCTGAAAACTTGCCACTTCTACAAGCGCCTGTTAAGTGTGACTTAATTGACGCTGGTTTTGTTTTCTACCTATGACATCTTAAAGCTGTTTATATCTTAGGCTGAAAAAAAAAAAAAAAAAGCTCTGGTTTGTTTTCACCTTAGGGTGGCTGAAGACATACCTAGTTGTATAGAGAAACTGTTGTTTATAAGTGTGCTTACAAAAAGAAATAGATGCAAGAGACATTCTAGAACAAGTTTAACACTTGCATCTCCTGTACCTGTTGTTTCTCAGGTGTTCTGCACTAACATGGAACTTCAATCTGTACATGTTTTCATCTCCATTTCCTGGGAACAGCATGTTTTCTGTGGTGTGTGGGTTCTGTAGCCAAACATGTACCTACAAACTTTTCCAAAATTTGATAGGACTTAGTATAAGCTAGCAAACTTTAGAAGTCTCAGGTTTATCCTTTAAGCTGCTCATATAATTATTCCATAATGGACATGTAAGAAAAGTGAGTTTTGCCCTACAAAATAGGAGATGAGGAGTGTACTTTTTTTTTGGAAGAGAAAACTGCACTTCAGGTGGAACATTGCAATCTCCTACTGGTTTACAGGATGATTGTGACCTAGAAACCAGCTTGTTTTGAGGAAGAAAGATTTGAAGAGACATTGGAATTAAGTGATAGTGCTGAATAGGCTGTCCATTATAGAAAGCGAGGCATTGAACTAAAGTCTTTCAAAACATCCTGAATGAATAGCATTGTATCCTTTATTTCTAAAAGGAGGGCTATTATTAGCACTTTGCAGACTGCTTTTTTTCCCAAGTTTCCTTCTTTCAAGAAGGAAATGTGTAAAGACTGGGCAGGGGGAAGTCTGCTTTTCCTGGTTGTTAGTGTTTTTGTTGTGATAACCTCTTAGTGAGCTTTGAATGCTCACTGAACCCCATTTTCTAATCATCAAATCCATAGCAGATTAATTTGGATGCCCTGGAACCAGAACTGTTGTGTTGAGGGGGAAGCCAGGGATGGATTTAGTTACCAGTGCTTCACAGCAATTGGGTCTTTGGATATTGCATGTCTATAATAATGAAAAATGCAAAACAAGTATTTTTAACTGACTAGGAAGTTACAGGAAATATTAAAATGTGAAGGATATTTATGAAAAATGGTACCAGCAAAAAATACTTTGAAAATTCCTCTGAAATGCAAAGTTGGGCTTTTGGTCACCTGAGATACAATAGGTTGATTGGTGTCCTGGTTTCAGTTAGGACAGAGTTAATTTTCCTTCTAGTAGCTGGTAGGGTGCTATGTTTTGGATTAGGATGAGAAGAGTGCTGATAACACCCTGATGTTTTAATTGTTGCAGAGCAGTGCTTAGACCAAGCCAAGGATGTTTCAGCTTCTCACTCTGTCCTGCCAGCAGGCAGGCTGGGGGTGCAGCAGGAGCAGGGAGAGGACAGACCCAGGACAGCTGACCCAAACTAGCCAAAGGGGTATTCCATACCATCTGATGTCATGCTGAACAATATATAGGGGTGGCTGGCCGGAGAGGAGGGGGCTGGATGCTTGGGGATTGGCAGGGCATTGGTCAGTGGGTGGTGAGCAATTGCAATTGTGCATCACTTGTTTCATACACATTCGTAGAAGTAGTACAATTATCATTATTACTGTTTTTCTTTCTTTCTCGTCCTAATAAACTGCCTTTACCTCAGTCCCCAGGCTTCATTTTTTTTTCTGATTGACTCCCTCATCCCATCGTCTGAGAGAGGGTTAAACCACAACACTATTGCATTTCATGCTTTAAAAAAATAAATAAAATGCATGTTACAGAGCACAGAACAAATTTTTATACATAAGTTGTTAGAACTCTTAAACATTTATCCAGGGGTTTATACAGTTGCAGTGTCAATCTGCTATTTTAAAGGAGTTCTTCCAGGAAAAGACAGGAGAGATCTGTCAGATGTGGGAACTGTCAAACAAATGATAACATGGGGCTCCTCCTGTCATAAGGGCTACATCTGCATTTCAAAACAGGTGGTCTCTGTGATATGCCTTACATTTCTGATTGCCTAACTATACAAGTGGGGGGTTCTGTCATGCATAGAAGTTGCCTCTTTGCCCAATCCTGTGCTAGCAGGGTGTGGGAATGTAGGCTACAAGGTGCTACTTGGAGTTTTCTTGATTTACTGATTAATACATTAACTGTTTTTAAATTTCAAAGCCATAAACTGTACTTTCTGTGAACACAAAGTATTTTTTAGTACTGGTCCACATAGCAATCAACACTTCCTGGAGCTCAACACCTCAGCCATAGCAATAATATATCATGAACATTTTTAAAACAGAAGTAATGTTTGTTGTGCCTACTGAAAAGACTAGTCTTCTGCCTGCAAAATGGGTGGTTATAAAGACCTGGAAAGTGTTTTCTCCCCTTGTTTTTCTCCCTTTGTCTTTCTTTGACTCTTCTAATGTATCTTCATTTTGTATTGGGATCATGCTTTATTTTGGTGATCATGGAGTATGAGTTTTTTTTCTCCTGGGATTCTTTCTGGAGTCTAGTAGCAGGGTCTGTTCTCTGCACACTCATTCTTCCCCCAAACATAAGGTGATTCAGTTGGTCTAGGAGTTTTTTTCATAGGTAGGACTATACCAGATCTCATTCTTTCTGCCTACTGCAGCCTTCCACCACTAATTGAGACTGCTTTGCTTTCAGCATCATACTGTAACAGCTTTCAGCATACTAACAGCTTTCACCATTATATTATAGAAACAACATACATGCCAAATTGCTAGTAAGCTTTATCATTTTGGTGTGCTTCTTGAAAGCCCCTTAAAAAATGTCAGGCCCTTGAAGCGTTCACATAGAGCCAAACCTCTCATGAGCCTTTCTGCTATGTACCTCAAGCTATCTGTGAGCAGAAAGGGTTTTCTTTGTTCATAAATCTACCTTGTTCTCTATTTGCAAAGTAACCTCATGCTGAGAGTTGCTTTGGAGCTCTGAGCAGTCTGAGCAGAAAGTAAACCTTCTGAAGAAAACTATTTTTAGAAGTTTATAATAATTATAAGGTGGCCTGGTCACATGGAAATACAGGGAAAGGAAATGGATTACGTAGGATGTGACTGATACAGAAGTTTGAGTGTACACTGGATTTGCAGTAAGCTTTTCTGTATCCAACATTAATACAGTTGATGGGTTGTTTTGCTTTTGCTTTTCCATGCCTTTTCTGTTCGCAGATGCAAAGTGATTGACTTCACCTTAAATTCTGATATGCTGAGGTGACCTATATGCTGTGGAAAATGAGTGTTAAGAACAGAAGGATGAAATTTCAAATGGGACTTCAAATAGCGGAGTTCTAAGACAAGGTGAATACAGGGAGTAAGTGAAAGACCTGGAGCAAACAGGGAAGTGTGTTTGAATAAAGAATCCAATATAAAAAGTGATTCTTTGCTGTGTTGGGATAAAAGCAAGAGATAAGAGGAATCAAAAACTATATGAAATAGATGACCCAAGTAAAAATGGATTGAGGCATGCAGGCAGGGTCAAAGAGTTGAGTAAAGGCAAGGTGTGCAATACGCAAACTAAATTATACTTTTAAAAGGTTAAATCCTGGTGAAGTAGCTTCTCAGCAATAGTTTGTTCTGTACTACCTAGCTTAGGTTTCAAAAGGAGAGCTGAATCATTGTCTTACATACTACTGGATTTTAGTCTCAGTCCCTTTTCTGGATGTTATCTTACTGATGTATTTTGCTCTTAAAGTATTTTGAAGAGTAGAGTTTCTGAAGTATTCCATCTGAAAAGCAGATAACTTTTCCCTATTACATATAGCAAGATGTGCCAAGAAGACTGATCAGAGATTTTTAAAGCTCCTTTTTTATAGTTGCTCCATTTTCAGGATAGTCTTGAAATTGCAAAAAAAAAAAAAAAGTTTTGAGATTTAGGAGAGAAGCAGGATGAGGTGAATAGGAATAGGGCTTTCTTATTAAGTTTGTGAATTTAGTTATTCATTCCATTAAGATGATACCTCGCAGGATATTAATTTTCAGTGTGAGTGTGTTTCATTATATACCTCAAAGGCCTAACTTGATACGTAGCAATGGGACACGACTAACAGTATTGATTTCTGTTACCATGAGAACCATACCACTTTAGATGAAAGAGCTGTGCTTTCTCTAAACTGTGTGGGATTAGTTTCAGTTTATGATGTTGCCTTGGCTGCCGCTGGCAAACAGCAGATTTCAGGTAGTAGTTTGCGCAAATGAATGCAAAACAGTATATTTTAAAATGTAACATGAGTTACAAGGTAGCAGCATTAAAATTACAAGTCAGAACACTGGAAAAATTAGGTGGTTACTGAAATGTTTCTGAGGCCAGTAGATGCAGATCAGACAGGGTCTGGTCCATTTTACAAGTTACCTGTATTGCTGTATGGAGTGTGTCTTTATCTGTGTGCACATGTGTATATATCCATGTTACATACACATGCATACTAAAGCAGATGTTTATGTGATAGAGGAGCTAAAAATGTGTGCTTCAAAATAAAAACAGATTTAATGCACTTGAACTTCCTGTATTTTCCAGGTGAGGTTTCAGCAGTGTTTTTTTTACAGGAGGTGATGCTACGCTATTGGTACAAAATAACTACTTTTCTACATCTAGTAACACTGTAAGGTGGTTGAAATTAAACTAATATGAAATGTAACTGAGTTTCTTAATTTATTGCTGTCATGTATCTAAAATGTTTACTGTGTATTCTATGAGGAGTGTGTACTTTGACAAAAACATATTCACGGGAGGATTTTCTTCAGTGGACAGAAATGTGTTGACTTAGTGACAGTTGTAAAGTGAGTTTATTCAGCTACTAGAAAGCAGACTTCATTCATGAGTACTAAGATCTTACATATTCCTTGTTATGATTTGGCATTGAAAATGACAACTGGAGGAACAAGAATGGGGACTATGAAAACTTGTAAGGTTGCAGGTGTCATACTTCTGTACATCTGTTCAAGTTACTTTGATAGAAACTCCTTTTATGATTGGTGTAGTGAGGATTTTCATTCATACAGTGCCATTTTCTGATCAGCTTTGGAAAATTAACTTCAGTGACTACACTCTGTTTTGCACAGTGTTGAAGGGGCAAATAGTTTGTTGTATTCTTTCCCAATTTGTGTTTTTGTGCTTATAGATTCAAGCTGTCCACATTGGGATTATTTTTTTCCTTGAATCTCTGGCAATTTTGGAGAAGAATGTATCTTCGCATTGAGATACACTATATTATTTCTTAGGCTATCTATGGGCTGAACCATGTATTAAAAAACAGGTATCTAGAGGTTTTGTTTTCTGAATTATTTCTTTTGTAGACTCTCATGTATGTTGTGATCCTAAACTGCTGAGCTTACTCAGCTATGAGTGACTTCCTCAGTGTTCTACAATCTGTAATAAACCTGAAAAAAAAAGTTGTCTCCATCTTCTGGGTTTAAGTGAGTTCATGACAAAACAGCTCTGTTAGAATAAGATCTACTGCAATTGTGTGGTAAAACAAAACTGTAGGGAAACTTATCTCTTTTAATACCCAACTGACTGTTACCTTAGTTATTGGAAGGTGGGGATGAAGAGAGAAAATTTGTAGAATGGAAGGCAACATGATCCACAACTTAAATGAAATCTTAGGTTTTGCCTGGAGAAGCTGTGGATGTCCCATTGCTGAGGGAGTTCAAGGGTGGGTTGGATGAGGCCCTGGGCAACCTGATCTAGTAGGTGTCCCTGCCTATGGCGGGGGGTTGGAACTGGGTGATCTTTAAGGTCCCTTCCAACCCAAGTCATTCTATGAAATAAGGTCAAGGTTTTGTTAAAACTCTCTGTATGAGATTGGTAGAATCCTGAGCTAGCACGGACTTTGTAGCTTTTCTACAAAACCTTGTAGTTCAGTGTCTGTAGTATGTAGGTTCTTTTGAACTTGGAGTCAGTCTAGGAATATCTAACAGAAAATAAATGCTAGTGTGACCTATAATTACAGCATTTAAACTGGAGACTTAAATTCTGATTGTCATTTTTTTACATTGTAATTTTTCTTATACATGTTGAAATTTGACTTAGTATTAATAGAATAAGCAACTTTCAGTATAGTTTCTTGCACATATTTAAAACATGCAAGATACTTATTAAGAAGCTTTTTTTAAAGCTGCTGATTTTTTTTTTTTGAATTAAGTTCTGAAGTGCTCCATCATGAAAGTCCTTTGAAAACAGTCGCAGATGGTGAGACGTGCTGTTAAGTTAATGTCTCTTGTACATGATTAAAGCCCATTAAGGCAAGAACTCTGGTCACAAAATGCAGTCATCTTACTTGCAGCTCAAGTGTACAACTTGAAAACTGACGAAGTATGAAGGACAGTTTTCTCATGCTTGAGTCAAGCAGATGGCAGTTTTAAAAAGAGGTCTATCCCTGTGTCTTCTGCTCTAGCCTGCCTTCCTCACTGGGCGACTCACCCGGTCTGAGTAAACACAGATGAAAAGGGTGTTACAGGCTTCTTCAAAAGCTTTTTGTGACAGTTGCAAGTCGCTAACTGTTTCTACAAAAGCTCTGAAAATACCAAATGCACCTTTTTTGAAGTTAGGTGTGGATGATTTGTTTCATGATACTCCTCATCCATAACATTCACGTGGTAAAAAGCAGGAACAATGGCAAGAACAGTGCTTTGTAACACGGTGCTTTTGATGTGTTACTTCAAATCTACACAACACCAATGAAAACTTTTTTTTGTTACCTTTCTAGAATACAAACCTGTGAGGAAATCAGGAAAAAAGCCAGGTGGGGGAACTGTCAAAATAAATACCAACTCCGAGGAAAAAGTAAAATAAAACACCAGACAGACTAAGAACATATTCAGTCTTTAGTGGCAATATTTAGTAGGTAACAGTTTGATTATTTGTGAAGCTACAGCATGTTTGTGTTCTTATTGTTACTGGGTTTGAAGAACACCTGTTTTTTGCTGCTTTTTTTTGCTTTTTTTTTTTTTGGTGGTGTGAGCTACCAGTCATCTTTTATCTGGAGGCTGGGGGAGGAGGAGAAAAGATGTGAAAAATGGAAATATAGATAAAATTCTCTCATCTTCTCAGTGGCTGTAAATAACAGATTAAAAAGCTTCTCTTAACTATCAAAATACAAATAGATTTTTTTGTTGTTGTTGTTTATACTTCTGGGCAGAAATCTTATTTTGTCCATTTTTTTTGTAGTTGCAAAACTTAATTTTTTCCTCTGGCTCTCAAGTTCTCGTAAATATTTAGGAAAGTTCAAGAACTAAGCTGTGCTGCTTTTCTTGTATCCTTTGTAAATATGCTTTGAATGAAATTACAAAAGAAGGAAAATGAAGGAAATAACCTATGCAGTTAGTTACTGAGGAAGGGTATGAACAGTAATACAGTCAAAGCATAACAAGAGTCTATTAGATGCTTTGAAATCTGTATTTTCAAAGAAATTGCTTATAATAAACACTGTTACAGGCAGTGCTAATAGACTGTGCTTGGCACAGAAGGGTTATTCATAGCAATTTGTACACAGTAATAGTTGTGCAGTTCAATACAGAATACAAAATGAGTCCCAGCCAACCTGCATTCCAGCAATACAGTATTTAATGGCGCTGTTCATTATTTTGCTTCAGTGTTTTCTGTGATGTGCTGCCTACCTAAATTGTATGTGTTTCATCATTCAACCTGCAGTCTTTAGGGGAGGGGTCAAGAATCTTGAAATACACACAATAGCAGATGTTACAGCAAGAGACTGGTAACTTCCTGATTTGTGTAGTAGCAGAAGCCATTTGAGCAGTGGAACCCCTTAGCCTTTTGGAGATAAGTGTTCATGCTGTTAACAAATGGCAATGAAATCTAACAGTTCAATACATTGTAATATTTTTTTATTGGTGTTCTGATGAATCATTCAAAGCGAATATGCACAGCATACTTGTACTTGCAGCTTCTGTGTTTTACAGAGCTAATGCTGTAGAATGAGTGATAGAGTATTTAAGACTGTAGGTGCCAAGTACATGGATCTGCCCTGACCAAAATTTGATGTCTTGCTTCCCCAGGTCATTTAACAACACAGTAGCTGAACAGATCCTTGTGCTGGCCTCATCAAACCCATAGAAAATGTTTGTACGCATTTCCCCCAGTTCTTTGGAAGATGCAAGGGACAGCCCTGATGTAGTTTATCAGTAATATCATTAGCCCAGTAGCCCATGGAAATGAAATTCATGTTTCTGTTTTGAGAAGTTTTTTTTTATGATATTCAATGTTGCAAATATAGTGGGATGCATCAAATAAGGGTTTGGAATTTATGCAAACCATGCTTAGTTTACCTGTTTTTGTGTTTTTTTAAATGTCAATTCAGTCACTTATTTTCATAAATTCTGTGTAATAAAGTAATTCAATTTCTAGCTTGAATAATAGCACAGTTTCATTTAACTTACATCAGTCTATATAATCTGGCTGACCTTTTTTGATTGTATATTTTTATGATCCTATTAAGAATCTACATCATTGTCTTGAATTTAATCTTTTAATCAGTGTCTAGAACTGTCTGTAATAGTTATATGAGCTTTTTGTACTTAAAACTGATTTAAAGCCATTAGAAAACAAACAAATATATATTTAAAAGTTGCAAGTAGATCAGAAATAGCAGAATTACTAGAATGCAGAAGGTTTGACAACATTTGGATTTTAATGTCAGTTCATCAGAATAGCAGCATACCTCCTTGTAGCTTCTTTCCAGGATTACCCAGATCAGGAAAACAAGGTACAGCCTGAAATAAAAGGCTTCAGTCAGATTAAAACAAGAAATTAGATAGTGGCTGAAAAATAAAAACTAGGATTGGAGGTTATAGACACCCAGATGAAGAGATGGACTGTCAAAATCCTGAAGACACACAGATGAGAGAGGGTGGAAAGGTAAAAGATTATTAATCACTGTCAGGTCCTAAGGGTTAACAAAGGCACATGTGAAGGCAGGACATAATCACCAACCTGGGAAGAACCTAGCAGACTTCAGGAGGCCAGAATAGCTCTTGTCACTTGTCCTTAGTGTCATTGTCAAGCCCGACTCTACCACTGGATACATGCCTTGGTGCTTCAGTACTGGTCAGAGTGCTTGTGTGCATCAGTCTTGGAGCCAGACTGCTTGGAAACATGGTGGTGGGGTTGCTGGTATGTACGAGTCTATGAATATGAGTGAAGGAACCTGGTTTTGCTTTGAAATAAAGTCTTCTTCCTTTCCTGTACATGTATGATCTTACACTTCACAGGTACTTCTTTGCTAGCATTTGAGTATTTCTGTGTATGTAAAATTGCATTTAGCCACAAAAAATAAGCTCTGTCTGCATTTCATTTTCCTGTTAAGTCAGATCTCCATGTTTGTAGGCTCGTTTGAACTGGATGATGGTGTAAACATATTAAATAACTTTTCTAGGCAGTGCTAAATGACTATTGTTCTAAATTTTCAAACATCAGAGATTAAACTAAATTTTACTTCTAATAATACTACATTGTCAGTGGGGTAGTTTACAACAGTTCTGCTTTTGTTATATTTGGCTTTTATGTTTGGGTATGGACTCCACACATGATACTTAAGCCTCATGCAGGCACTGGGTTTTTACATGTATCTGCATCTGTCTGCTAGACTTCTCTGTATGCTTGCTTACCAGGTGGTAGGTAAGGAAGTCAGAGTGTTACCATGTGTTCCAGAAGAATCACTTGATTGCAAGCAGTCCTAAATTAGGAGCATGCTTGTGACTAATGAAGGCCTTCTACTTCTGAATGCTTGTTGTCACTACCAGGTCAAATGCTCTCACTGGTGTATCATTCCTGAGCAAGACAGCCATAAAGAACACAGGAGAGAACATATATTTGAGAGAACCTGAAGACTTAACTGTGTTTTGAAGCTTTGTACTTTAAAAATTTCTTGCATCCTTTGCATACGTATCCTGTTTTTTCCTTCCTTTTTTTCCCCTCTATCTACAGCTTCCTTAGCAAATCTTTTTAAAGGTAAATCTTTTTTAAAGGTTCATTTCTGTTTAAATCACAAGGCCTTGCCATGCTGATCTGATCACTAATTTTAAGTACTCGTTTCTGTTAACTGTGTATTTATGTTAATAAGTTAACGAGCAGGTGGAGAGTTGAGAGTGTGTATTAGGTGTGGAAGAAAATATTTCTTTGTAGTTTGGATCAAACTTGTTACTAATGGTCATGGAGAAGCATGTTATTTTATAAGCTGTTCTCATGTTACAAATGGCATTTTCCTAAGGAAGACAATAACAAAGCTACATTAAAAATGGCAGAACTTGACCTGTTTGTACTGAATATTTGAAATAATTGAGTTATAACTGACTCACAGTGATTCATCAGTTACTATGTAATACCATGTTTTCCGTTATTTCCTTTGTCCTTCCATCTTCCTTTCTGCTCGGTGAGCATGTTCACCAGTTCAACAATTCTCGTTGTTGAACTGATACCTACACAAGACTGCATATTTGAGCCACTGGTCTGAAAAACAAGAGCAAAAAGTGGTTATTTAAGTTAGTGAGGCAAGGGAAGCAAGGTCTTCTTGGAAGATGTAGTGGGTTTACGTGGCAAGGTTTTGGTAGCACGGGGCCACAGGGGTGGCTTCTGTGAGAAGGCTCTAGAAGCTGCTCCATGTTTGGTAAGGGCCCCACTGCTGACCAGAGCTGAGCCAATAAGCAATATTCTGTGCCTCTGTGAGAGCATATTTAAGACAGGGGAAAAAAAAAGCTGTGATACACAGCAGCTGGGCGAGTGAGAGGAGTGAGGAACAGCCTTGCAGGTGCCAAGGTCAGTGAAGAAGGAAGGGGAGAGGTGCTCCAGGCGCTGGAGCAGAAGTCCCCTGTGGCCTGTGGTGAGGACCATGGTGAAGCAGGATGTCCCCCTGCAGTTGTGGTGGATCTTGGCTGTCCACTCAAGTGGAACCACCACAGAAGAGGAGGTTGGGAGGAAGTATTAGGTAGCAAGAGACTGAGTACTAGTCAGTCACAGAAGGGTGGTGGTGGTGTGGCTGTCAGCTGTGTTGTCTTATTCTTCGTTTCCTGAATGCATGACAGATGGGGTCAGTTCCATGATGCTTTAAGGAATGCAATGCTAATTGAAAGCAGTACAATTATTACTGTCTCTAAATCAGTCTTTGCCTCACTTTTGAAGTATTATGCTTTCAAACTTCCAATTTCCAAAATAGAGACAAAGTATGCCTTTGTGTACACAAGAATAGAAAAGTCTGTCTAGTTTCTCTAGTATTTACATTAAATTGTGCAGCTGAGGGAAGGAAATGGTCTTGAAAAATTTGGTCTTTGTTTAGACAGTGCAGTAGGCAAAGGCTATATACTTCCAAATATTAGATGATCTCTTTGGAAAAAGCATTGATAAGGTGCATTATCCATTTCAACACATATCTAGAAATTATGACTATACATGGCAGGGAAGCTGTGGAGACACAAACACCTGCTTGGTGGTCTGATCCCTGTCACTTGATATCTAGAATAATTTGGAGGGTTGGTAATCAAAATACATGTTTACACTGCTTCAATTCAAGTTATTATTCAGATAAATACTGGATAAAAGTTATAGATGAACAGACCTATAAGTAAAATTATAGTGAAATTAGGTGATAAATACCTCTTGTAGATACTTTTAAAATGCTAACTTTTAAAGTTTGTTGGCTGGGATTATTTATATCAGGGAATGCTTTAGAAGTGATGCAGAAGCTAACTATGCATGAAACGATTGGTGAATGAGATCAAAAATCATATACTTCATATAGTTGTATACTTTTTTCATTTCTTTCTATGCTTGTATTCTTAAAACTTACCTCAGAAGTCCAAGATTTAATTAAATTTTTTCTTAATGCAAATCCAATACAAACATAGACTCTGAATAGTGAAAATGTTTAGGCTACACTATGAAGGAAAATGCAAACTTGAAAAGGCTTAGTTAAATGTCAGGGCCCTGGGTGCACCAGGAGACCTTAACTGCTCTGTACTGGAGGTGTCTGTCTCAACTTCTGTTTCCAGCCCCATCTCCTGGACAGACCCATGTTGTAGCCTTACTGGTACTGTCCCTGTCTGGACTTCTGGGAGAGATTCTGGGACTTATTCATTTCTTTGTCTGGAACTGTCAGTGCAGCTTATTTCCCGTACCTCGTTGTGCCCGCGATGTTCCCATATTGTGCTTTTGTGTATCTGACTTGTGAGGGTGTTGGCTGAGATGGGGTCACCCATGGGTCCCACCTTGTCCTCCCACATTGAAAAGGGCTACTGAAAAATATCATTTTGAGCTCTAATAAATGTTTGACATTTTGAGTATATGGCTTTCTTAATAAAAAAAATATACCATTTACCATACACCAATTAGTTGTTTGTTTGTTTTTTAATGAATGAGGAGATGTATCTTTAGAAAAAAGATGAAAAAAATGTTAAAGTAAGGATTTTGTTCATTTCAATTATGGGCTGGGAACTTCAATATGAGGTGCTTAGTAAGGGATATAAACACCAACTGTTAGAAAATGAATTGAGAATGAGAATCAATTGCTATCAAGGGTTTATTAAGAATGGGTATCGTCAAAGTATCTGATGGGTTTTTTGAAAAGTTTTCTAAAATTAATCTCAGACAGCAATGTAGTCCAGATTTTACTAAAGACTTGTTAAAGTGTCATTCAGCCTAACCTAAAAGACCAAAAGTGTATGTATTAATTCTGGGACGAGACTGGTCAAAAGATGACTAGAGAGGAATAATCTAGAGAGTATTATAATTAGCCATATTGGTTTGGGTTTTGCAAAGCTGGGTACTGGATGTGGTTCTATTCATTCTATTTCATACTTTGATTCAGAGAAAGATTTTTGAACCTGGTGCAAGCTGTCACACCTACAAAAAAAAAAAAAAAAAGTACAAGCATGTACAGGCTACAGAAGAGCATACATGAATGTTCTGTAAAGGATTCAAAGAATGAAACTACTTCAAAATATAAAGCCACTTGTGTTGGCACCACCAAGAACAAGTGAAATGGGTAGAACAGAAGGAAGGAAAAAAAAACCTTTCTGGGAAATTAGTTCTATAGTCTATTTTGTGCTTCATGAAAAGCTTGTTGCTTTTTTTTGTCAACTGCAGGAAGTACAACTGCACTGAGCTTGAGTCAGTTTTAGTGTTTAAGACTGCTGTTTATGGATTCTCCTGCTCAACTAGGTATCTGGTCTATAGGATAAAAGGCAAAGGAAGTGGCACAAGTGCGGGTTTAGAGGAGCTAGAGCTACAGTAACTGAATCTGGAGGGAAAAAACCTCAGTAATTAACAGTAATTGCCTGTCCTTTATCAGGCCTATAAAATGGTGCTCCAAAAATTTAGTTTGTGCTGAGCTTCAAAGATAGTAGACTATGAGCTACCTTATGCTTTAACCAGGATTATAGAAGGGAATGAGTTGAGGTGAGAAGGAGACTGCAGACTGTTTCATCTGTGTGCTGTTTACAGTGATAACAGTTCTATGCAAATGCGAGGAGGTGAGTGATGGAGACTTTTTTTCCAGAGAAAACCGAAGTACTTAGCATGTAGTGCTATATTTAACCTCTCACTAAGGTAAATGAAGAGTTTACTGATACTCAGACTCTTTCTATTTAGATCACACTGTTTGCCCGCATCTCAAACATACAACAAGATTTTTGTATGGGTAACTCCTGTATTTGTTTATGATTGTAGAATTCCTACTGATGGAAATAGTGAACTTGAAGAATCAACAGAAGTTTTCACCAAGTTGAATTAATAGAATAGTTTTACATCCTTGGAAAAACAGCATTGACAATGATTAAGTGTATGTGTATGTACTTCCTTGCTGGACTAAGCTGCAACATCATACATGGAAAGTTAGTCTGTATCTTCAGTATTCTGCTGTGCCTACTGAAGTAAGTAAATAAATCATACGTGTTTTGTTGGCCTGTATTACTACTGATAATAGCATAGGAAAGAAATTGTATTATGTTATCTTAGAAGTTCAGTCAGTGAAATGACTTTGCATGCTTAGGTCAATTACACAACAGTAACAAGACATTAAAATGAAGAAGCTGGCAAAGGGTAACCAAACTCATTCAGTGGGCTATTTTAAAAGGTTAAACCAAGTAAAATGGATTTTTTAATTGGAAAGGGAGAAGATTAATACTCTAAGGTTATTTTTTTAAGCCAGTATTAAACATAGGATCAAAGCTAGGTTCGCATTGAAGTAGGTCACGACATGAATGTGTTTCAGAGCACATTTCTTCACTGTTTGGGTCTTACTAGGTTAGCTTGAACATTAAAGCTCAACTCTAAATCTTAAAAAAAAAAAAAAGGAAATAAATGGGTACTGAGCAAATATCCCAGAGAAATGATACCAGATCTCCCTTCTCTACTTGTTTCTTTTGTTTTTGACCATGCCAAGTTTAGCAGATGTAGTCTATTCATCCATAAATCGTCTGGAGTAGTGTCAAATGGGAAGTGATGACTTAAAGCAAAAAAATCAGCACTTAGGCAGTTTTGTGTCTATCTCAGTTTGGAAAAATTGGCCCTATGAGCCAAGGGGTTGTACCCAGGAGGAAGCTACAGGGGGTAAGATTCCTAATAGTTATCATTAAACAAATAACTCTTTGGGAAGTATATCTTTAGTCAATCTTGACAGAAAGAAAAGAAGAAATGGGCTGAAGATACCTGCAGACAAAGGCTAGAAGTTCCGCCAAAACAGAGCCTAGTAATAACAGCTAGTAAAAACTGGATGGCCTGAAGAACTCTGCTACTGCAAGTTCCATAACACACCTAGGTTTGTAGGTACTATAGTACCTACAGAGGAATAACAAGAGTATTGACTATGGACTGAGACTGTGAGGTGCTTATTAATGAAGAAAAATTAGGACTCTTGTATACCACCTAAATCTAGGTCACTGATGTGATGCTGCCGTGGAAAGAATGAGAATGCAGTTTTAGTTTGTATAAAAGACTTCAGGATATACAAGGAAGTATTAACACATTGAAGAAGACACTGCAGAAGTTCTGTATGGAGTATCATTTCATTGTGATTGAATCTGTCACTCTAAATGCGTTCATAGGACATAGGTGTATATATCTATATTTATGTATAAAAATTCCACCAGATAAAGCTAGTGATCTTGTTGCCAGCATTCTGGCTTCTTTCAGCAGAATGAGACTGAAAATGTCTTAACGTCATACTGGTAACATTGGCTATAAGGAAACTTCTGTTATATTGGTGGTGAAAGGTAAGGGGAGTGCAATACCAGAGTGAAAAAGCTATTCAAAGAAAAAGAGTGGTACTGAAACAAAACAAAAAAAGGTGCATGGGTATGTAGAACTGGCTATGAGTGTTATAGAGAAGTCAAAAAAGTAATCAATTAACTTCACACAAAGTTTTTGACCAGACTTTTTTTTTTTTTTTGCTAGCAGTGTTGGGGAAGATATCCAAACACAGTATGCATATAAGAGGAAATGCACAATAAATGCCTTTGATAGTGATGGATGGAGATGATCCATGATGTTTTCTTTTGCCATGGTGTTAATACATGTGCATTTGTCTAGAGAAGAGCAGGCAGAATTTAAATGGAGTTTTAAATTAGAAAAAGTCTTGCTTACACAGCTATCTAATCACTTTGTGGACAGAACTGAGGAGCAGGGGGTGTTTGAAAATTTTCTTAATTTGTCTGGACAAAGAAAAGCAAGAAGATGTTTAAAATAACTCCGAGACGGATTGTGTTGGAATAGAAACTTTCTGAAAAGCAATTGGAAATCACTTGATTTCTAGGTGAGGAAAAGGGGATATATGGAAATGTGAATTGTGCCAGAAAATGGAATCAGATCATAAAAATAATAGTTGTTCACTTCCATATAAACAAGAGTGATTGTATCCAGTATAGCATGAACTGTTGTTTTTGTATTAAATGACAGGTTTATTCACCATATGAATCTCACTTCTACACTTTTTAAATAGCCGAAGTTCCAGATTCAGAGAATTGTTACAGTAATTTTCAATGGATTATGCTAAAGACAAAATTGTCTTGTTTTTGGTGAAGGGAAAGCTTAAACCCACTTCTGCATAAATCATACGGATTTCAAGTAACTTTGTTTCTGTGAACAAATTCTCTGCTGCCTTCACTTGATGATATCATAATATTGTAAAGTTACATGGAAATGCAATTTTTGACAGAGGAAGGAATTTGAGGTAGTTACTTCTTCAAGTCCTTCCTTTTTCAGGAACTTGAAGATCAATAATATCCCAAATCAGTTTCCTGCAGAAAATGTAGATATTCTAACTAAAAATACTTTCTACCTTGAACAGTACAAATTTTGTATAATCAGTTACTGGAAGGCTGTAATGGAAAGATTACATGAACAGAGTGAAGATTCATCTCCTTAAAAACTGAGAGATAAAAAAGATGGCAGATGGTTTTTGTAGTTCTTGCTAATGTTATGTCCAGAAGGTAGGAGGGAGGTTTCTGTAGATACGATTTTTTTACACATACCGTGGAAGGAGGACAGAAAGAGGAACACAACTCCATTTAAACCACTTCAAGCCCAGATGGCTAGAAAAATAAAATTTGACATGTTCTCAGGTGGTTGGTGGGGATGAAGGAATAGAAGTGTTCCTGTTTCCACAAGGCCAATACTTCCAAGATCCAATGCTTCAATTTTCACATCTTTTCTCATGACAAATACTCACTTTGTTTTGGATTCCTACCTTGTAATAGCTTCCTAAATAATTAATGTTTTCTGTGTATTCTAAAAGTTTGTTCACAAAATAGTCATACCTTTCAGCGCATTCCTTGGGTTATGCTGCCTGGGCCCATGCAGAGGGTAGTGCAGGTGGTAGCCTTGAGGAGAGAGCCCTTCAGAAAGCTGCACTAGAAGCTCCGGTAAAAGCTTTCCCCTCCTCTCTTGGCAGCTGGTGTATAAGGTGTGGTTCTTTCCCTTGGTCTTCACCTGATCTACCCACTGTCGTGCTAGGCCATGCACTGTATTGATACAGACCTTGGCTTGCAGATATGACTTCCTTGCTTTACTTGACTCATCACTGGACTTGTCTGCTGATCTGTGCATTTCCCCCAGCTTCATTACTTTTACTGGTCCTGCTGTGATCATCCTGATCTGGTACTGCAGGACTGTACTTCTTGCCATGAGGCCTCTGCCTGCCTTGTGCTTGGCTCCTGGCTCCCTGTCCCTTACAGAGCAGTCTGCCCTTGCTGTTCCCTGCTTGATACTTTTTTTTTTTTTTTTTAGTGGAACAGTGCCTTTATGATCAAAAGAAGGAAATAAATTATCTTGAATGGATAGATAGTCTGAAGTAGGACAAAGGAAGTTAATGGTAATTACAAAACATCTGAACTTGATAAACACCTGAATAATGCAGGCACAAGAAGCTCTGAGCTCACATAATATGGCAATGCAAGAAGATTGTTTCAGAAAGAGGTATACTATCAGAGCTGACTTACCACCATAAAACTGGTCATGCAACCTAGAAATCACGAGAAGACTAGGGCCTTCTGCAGGGATTCTGTAATGAGCTCTATGTAGGATCTGGTTTTCTCTTACATCAGCAGATTTTAAAGGTTAAGTATAGGATAGTGTCACAGTCCCTTCAAAAAAAAAAAAAAAAAAAAAAAAAAAAAAAGTCTCCTTAGTTTTTTAGTTCTTAAGTTGCTTTACAGCTTTAAGCAAAACATGGAAAAATAGCAGACAGATGAGAGTAAGTCTCCAATGTGACATTCACAGATGTTGGAGGGAAAATGGAAGAGCAGAATGACAACTCAGAGGCATAGGGGAGTTAAGGGAAAAGTCTTTCACAAGCCAATCAGGAGAAATACAGCAAGATAAAGTGGCCTGACATAAATGGGGAATAAAACTAATCTTAAAAAAAAAGAAATGCACAAAACCAAACCTAAAACCATGAATTCAGTTACCTATCTTTAATAATAATAATAATAATAATAATAATAAAGAATAATTAGAATGTAATAAAATTTTCTAATAGCTATGAAAAGAAAAATAGGGAATATTTGAAGATGCTGAGAATGTAAAAGTTTAGTTTCAGTGATACAAGGAGTATTAAGGGAAATAAGGAAAAAACTGTACTGATGTCAGTTGTGAGGTAAAGTGTTTAGATCACTGATTTTAATGTCAGCATGATTTGAACAAGATAAACTCTGGAAAATTACTTTTGGAACCTTGCACTGAAAAAAAGAAGTATAGCAAGACTGGAGAAATATAAAAGATGATGGAAAAAAAAAAAAAGGTTACTAGCATAAGTCCAATAGGCCAAAGTAAAGAAATAGAGTAAAGGCTTCACATATATAGGTTAGGATTACGTACACAGAAATATTACAGCCCAGGAGCTAGATTAATACTTACTGCATTGTTTGTAATATCATCTCTCTTGCAATCACATGAATTGCATGAAAGAATGATAGTAGATTTTCATAATTCGAAGAGATGGATTTGTCATTTGGCTTCTGCAATAACTCTTTAGTACAATGAGTGATAACTATATGGGTTCGATTATAATTTTTATTGACATTATGTTCTCTGTTTTTGTGTTATACACTAAGAACAGTAACTAAGTTAGCCACTACCACGCTTTTTGAAGAATAAATTACCTCTGGCTTACAGGCAGGCTAAAAGATTCTGAATTCAACAAAGAAAGTTTTAAATCACCAGATTATTTGGAAATTTGTTCAGTTGGGGGCTAAAAAATGTTGCTATCAAATAGTGTCATTTATATATATTATAAATATATTATATATATAATATATATATTATATATATATATATAAAATATATATATAAAAATATATTATAAATATATTAGTGATTCCATGGGTACGAATAAATAACGAAATTCAGAGATGCTAGATTTCTGTTGAAATGGTGGTGATAAAAACTGCTTTTAAAGATGTGATGAGAATTCACAGAACAGGATTCTATTAGAAAGGCTAGTAAATCATACAAACATGTAGAATGAAACTATAGACTTTAAGAAGTATAATAATGTAACATGTTACATTATGTTATATCATTCAGTTGTTTGAATCATTAATGTACACTATTTAGAAAATGAAGAATTAGCATCTACTCAGGATTTCTTGTAAATTAAGCTTGCCTTTTCATGTTCTGTATATGCTGCTGTTGCTTGAATTATGATCAGAACCCTCACGAGACAAATTAGATTATAAATCTCAAGAAATGCAGTATTCATAATGCCTAAGTGGTTAAACATGGGAATAATTTGAGGGAGAACTTTAATTGAAAAGCTTAAAATAAGTTGTGGCATGATCATTTTATAGGATGTTTGTCTAATCTGAGGAAACACTGACTGTTCTAGAAATATTGCTGCTCCCTTTTTTTAAAGATCCTAGTATCAACAGTGTTCTTTTTTAATGAATTCCCAGGGTTTTAAAAATCTGTTTATGGAAGAGAAGATGTGATGAAAAATCTGAGTATTCTAAATGTAGCTCAGTGCTCTGTTCCATGCCTTCTGTATTTGTTTGAAGGCAAATAGCACCTTACAAGAATCATTCTTCCAGTAGAAGTTGTATTGCATGTACAGTGTATTCTGTAGCTACTGAAACTAGCAGAAGGACTACTTCTTGCTAGACCTAATGGCTTCCTTTATGAGTAGCTTTTCATAAGTAAATAAAGGCTACTTTGGTGTTTGCTTAAGACCAGCAATGCTCACCTGAATTGGAAAAACAGAATTAGTTTAATGTCTAATCAATATAATGATAATATTCATATAATGAAAATGTTCCTGATGTAGGCTACATGGGACCTAAAGAGCAAAGGTATGGCGTAGTCACAGCTTCCACTGAGAATGAGAGCTATGAGACCAATACTTCTGAAAAAAATACGTACCTCTTGAATTTGGAGTTTGGTCCTTAGAGCATTCAAATAACATTTTCAGTTAACGGCAGAAAGTCCCCATCTGAAGTGGGAGCAGTAACCCCTTCCTTCATGGGTGTGTTTTGAATCTTAAACTCTTTAAGTGACTGACTATATGCAACAATAAGCATATATAGTTGCATATATAAGAAAAGCCCAACAGGAAATTACTAATTCTATTCTTGGTTTGTATTAGAAATAGCAAGGACTAGTTGTCCATATTGATAATGCAAATACAAAATAATACTGAAGTCCTGTCTTACTACTTAAGCAGTATTTAGCTTGTAGATGAAATCAAATAGAGGATAAGAAATGGGAACGTACTTCTTGAAAGACAGTATGGTATACTTGCATAACAGCCTACCTAATATAACACTTTTAAAATCTGAATTCTTAGGTAGATACTTTTAAACATACTGTGAGCACAGAAGTTTTCCTATGTAACAGGTATTTCTGGAAATTCAAATGAAGATGCTACTGCTAATAGGTAGTATGGGTGGTTAAAGACTAAAAGAAAAATCAAAAACTGACTTATGTACACACCAGAACTAAACAAGATGAATTCTGTTTATAAACTAACAAGTGATAAAAGAATCATGCAAATTTAAGAAAAATAATGTGGGTAGGCAGCCATCCAGTCTCAACACTCCTTCAGTGAGGCTGTCAAATTAACAAATGTTGGTGCTTTCAACGCATTTTGATTTGAGTTTACAGGTATCAAACGCCTTCTGGGGGACCAACACTTGAAGCAAAATTAAAGTTGCTACAGGTATTTTTACCAAATACTGGAATTCTGTTCACTTATTACGGACTCTATATCTTCTGATGAGCCTTTGTTATCTTCCAAACATGGGGTGGTACAAAGACAGAAGGCATATGCTACTGAAGAATTGCAAGCCACGAATGTTTCTAGGTCCACAGGCCGAGCAAGACAGAATACTCCAAAGTTACATTAGTTGTGCTCTTTTAACATTCAAAACAGAGAGACTGCATAGAAACTATCTTGGCTGCCTTTTCTGGAACAGTCTCACTCCAAAGAGGTATCCAGGAGCTGTTTTGCAGAATGCTGGTTGATATGGGCCAGAATCATACTAGGGAGTGCTCTGGTCACATTAGTCTAGACAGTTGCATTCCTGTTTAATTTGCCTTTTAGTATCATAACCTAACTGTCCAAAAGGTATGGATTTTACCTAGTGTAAACAAACATTGATTTAATTCAGCAAATAAAGCATATGGTTACATTGCCCAGTAGAGAGCTGTTTCAAAAATAGCTTGCTTGGAGCTGGATTCAGGACTTTGATGGTAAAAGCAGTTTAACTCCTTTTTAGTGTGATACTCAAGTCTGGTTAAGGGCTCCTGGATTTCAACGTGCTAATCAGTCTAGCAAAGCTGTTTCCTTTGTTCCCTGCATTATGCCCTGATGTGAACAGAAACCCTGCTTCTTGAAATACTCCAGAATGTATGTACATATACAGTACTGCAAACATGGAATAGGTGTCTTCTTTGGACTGGCCAGTCTGGGCTTGCTGTTATGTTATGTGAAGAGATGAAACACTTGTTTTATACATTTTACCAGAGCCTTGAAGATCATACCACTTGATACCTCAAGGCCAGGATGGGGCTTTGAGCAACCTGGTGTAGTGGAAGGGTGTCCCTGTCCATGTCAGTGTGGGAGTGTTGGAATTAAATGATTTTAAGGTCCCTTCCAACCCAAACCATTCTATGATTATAAGAAATTAAACAGAATGGCATGAAGTGAAGAATCCTCCTGACTTTAACTGCATCTTACAGACAGTGTAGGTGGTTGTAGGTATAGACCCAGTCACTGATCTGCATTGGCTTTCAGTCTGATACAGGGAATAAAGGTGCCGTGGTGGAAAGAGAACCTTCAGAAACCATAAATACAAACAAGATAAGCAATGTTGCATTTTTGAGGAAAACTTATTTTTATAATAACAGGTATTAGAACAGGTAAGCCCCAGAATGGATTTTTTGCTGGGTGTATGGGCATATGTCACAGTACATGAAGAGAAACTTACTGCGGCACAAATTTGCCACTTATTTCTAACTTGGAGATTTGTGAGTGGGCAAATCATTTCACACCTCTACTCTTCTGCTTTATTTTGCTGGCTTTACTTACATAATGATATCTTTAAGGTAAGGACTTTCTCTCAGTGTGTACAATCCTAGTATAAATCTTAAAGCATTTTGAGGCTACCATTCTACAAGCTAAAAAAATAATAAAAAAAAAAGATGAAGCTTACATGGTACATATAGAAGTGGTGGGCTGCATTTGTCACAATGAATTACATTTTTGTTCAGGTATGCATATACTTGCATATGTACTCAGTGTATTCTCACATACTACATTCTGAAGTGAGTTAAGACAAGTCTTAGAATGCTTATCATTTTCAGTTAATTTCAATTTCATTACTTAATGGTGAAATGATTTCTTTTGTTTTATTTTGTTCTTAAATAGGTATAGTAATGTAGCAATTCACTGTAGTGATGTTGATTTTGTTTCTTGGTTTGGTTTTCAGTTTGGGTGCAAATATATGACATGGGATAAATGCTTTTGTAGAATTCCACTCTGATTCAGATTGAAATCCCTTTACTTCTAGTAATCAGCAGTTAGCTGAATCTGCAGTTCTACATTTTTCTTCTTTCCTTTGCATATTGTTATCTAGTCATACATGAATAGATTCAAAATCTTTTGAATTTAACAACAAATATTTTACATAGCTCTATATATGCGGATACATTTTAAATGTTAACATGACCATTCTGAACGTCAAAACTGTATATTCCTATCTTCAAAGATACTAGTGCAATTAAATAAAGTCTCCTTGACATTTTAAAATGTTAACCAGTGTACATTATTGTTTAGGGTAATAAATTAACATGCCAAGAAATGTAAGTAGATTTTATTTTGTTTACTTAAGTGTGAATAGGACTTCAGGAATGATGGCATTTCAGTAAAATTTACAATGTTGAAGACTGCTAAGCAAAGAGATTTTCCAATATTAAAACTTAAAAACAAGAAGGCCACAGATAGCATTAAAGATTTAATTAAGAAATACAGGAGCATTAAAGGGAAGAGATGTGGGTTTGTTTGCCTTCTAATGCAGTGCATTTTTTAATCTAGGTAGGAAATAGTGAAATGTAGTTTCAGGTCACTTTTGGAATTTCTGGAGTTTTTGAGCTTATCTTTTAGGTCATTGTTTCCATTGCGAATTACATAATTTCTAGTGTATGCCTCTTTTACTGGTACTGTTCTCACCCCTCCACTATATCTGTGTTCCTGATGTCAATGGCTTCAGGTCTTTAGGAACTGGGTTTGTGGGATTATGGCAAGTCCTTAAAAAAAGATGGAGAGTGACTTTTTACATGGGCAGATAATGACAGGACAAGGGGGAATGTTTTTAAACTGAAAGAGTTTAATCTCGATTAAACTGATCTGGATTAGATGTAAGGAAGAAATTCTTCATTCAGAGGGTGGTGAGGCACTGGCTCAGGTTGCCCAAAGTAGCTGTGGATGCCCCATCCCTGGAAGTGTATCACATATCACCCTAGAGTATTTGGTAGATAGGACTTATAAGATCACTGAAGTGTACGGTTAATTGCTTGCATTTCACCTATCTGATATGATTAATATTTCTTCCCTAAAGAGGAATGTTCTTATTAAATAATTATTATCCATTAATAGAAATCACATTACAGAGAATAGCTTTTAAGTAGGACATTAGCTTCTGCAAACAGATTTTGCAAGAGATTAGAACGTTTGGCTGAGTAATCATGCTAACATTCATACCATAAATTGTACATTAAACCGTAAAAGACAGTCAGTCTTATTACATTGTCTTATATTGCCTCTTCTGTATGAACTAGAAAAAAAAATTACTTAATTTCTTGTAGAACCAAAACTGCAGTCACTGCCAATAAAATATTTTTTTTTCTTTTACAAAATCCATGTAGCCATTTCTATCACAGTAGAATGCATTAATAATTTATTTATTTATTTTTTTAGTGAGCGTTTCATAGGTTTCATAGTGTGGAAAAACTTTCAACAACTTTATTTATCAGTGAATGTTGGTGGGAAATACCAGAGATGACCACATTGTCAGAAATACATATAGTTTGTGTCTATTTTGCATTTTAGAAATATTTTTTCCCCAATTTTCAATTGCCCCTTGTCTGTCTTCACCATTCTCCCTCAGTAGGTGGTCTGATTGCATCCATTTACTTACAATAAAGAATCATACAGTTACATTGAGGTGGAACCCAACACCAGGGAAGACTCACTCCAACAGCCTTCACCTGTGTAACAACAGCAGTGTTGTCACTGGTCCATGTAATATCTCTGCACAGCAGCTTAGTTAGGACTTTTTGTTTCTAGGATCTTCCTGCTGAACATCAATCATGTTAACATTCATCTTTTTGCACATTGCAGAGAGCTAGCTCTCTGCATTATTCTCCTAAATTTCAGTTTTTACCCCACTTTGACCTCACCACCTGTTCTTTTTTTTCCTATTTTATAAGTTTATTGAACTCAATTTTGTAACACCTTGAGATATTAGTTTTCGGCTGAAGAAGCTGCTTCCAAAATCAATATCTACTGGATCTCCATTATGTCTGTATTTCCATTTCTATTTCCCCAGCAATCTTTTCTTAAACAGTTGATAGTGTATGTTCTCAGTGTTTATTTTTCCCAGTGCTTGCTTTTTTCACCTCATATTTAATTTATTGAATCTACATGCTTCCTTACTATTGTCTGCTTTTGTGTTTTGCCTTGGTTGTAGATTATCTCTTCAACTGCCATGTCATATGAATTTCACTTTCTCCTAATTCTTCAACTCTTTGTGTCCTGTCTCTTTTCAACCCAAGAGATCTAATGTATGCCTTCTTTCTTTGTTCCTTCATCAGCGTTTCATATCTGACTTTGTGCACTATGCTCAGTAGTTTTTCAGTACCTCAGTACGTTCAGTATCAGTTAGTATGAGCAGAAGTTAAAATTAAAGGCTTTAAAATACATAGAGATGTTGGTCCCAAAGGAGGCTGCCCTCCCAAGGACTGTAGCTGCAGACTTGAAAAGCCCTATTTAAAGAGTCCTTTTTTGAGTAGGAGCATGGGAACTAATTGGGAGAAGTCACTACTTTTGCTGACTGACAGTGATTTTCAGAAGGGTTATATGAGTTGCATGCCTCCTTCTTTTTTTTTTTTTTTTTTTCACCCATATGGGTTTTTTAACTAAGTTTTTGAAAGAAATAGGTTGTTGGTGTAGTATATACAGGCATTTTATTCAGAAATGCAGTTGCTTTAGTAATGATGTAATGAATGAAATTGAAACCTTTTTGCCTGTGAAGCAGATTTTATAACTCCTGTGTTAGCCCTCTTCTATAATTATCAGTTTCTGTATGTGCATTATGTATTTTTTTTCCAGATTTTGATGTAGGGCATCATTTATGGTTGGACTTGATCCTAAGGGCCTATTCCAATCTAAATGACTGTATGGTCTTATAAGAAACTTGTTTTCATGGGGACAATATTTCTGGTCCTGTAAATCATTTTTTTCTTTCTAAAGGCCTGAATGTAATTTCAGCTAGCTTATCAAGTAACTAAAGGTTCAATTTTTCTTAAAGAGCGAAGATACATAAACTTAGGTATATTATGCCATCAACTTCGATATATTATATAACAATATCCCTGTATGTCCCTATTAAAACCAGCGAAGACTGAATTCTTTGTTTTGCATACTCTCCTGGTCAGTGAAGACAATAAATTATGTTCTGTCTCTTAACATTTCCACATCTCTTATTTTGTTCCCAACTGTCAAGCTAAATGAAATTTATGATAAATGTTTTATCTTCTTTCTTCATAAGTCAGTCCCAAATCTCTGACCAGTTTCCTTATTGAGCCCTGGAGACTTATAACAATTATTGCTATCATACTTTTTTTTCTGTCAGTTTGATCTATCCTCCCAGTTTGGGCAAAGTCTGTCTTTCTGATCATTTTGCGCAACAGATAGCTAATGTAGCTCCTCAATTCAGAGATGTTTTTTCTGTCTCTTGTTCTTCCCATCCAAGCACTACTTTGGGCTAAACTGCATCTTTTAAAAACAACTCGCTGTAAAGAGGGGCTTCTAGAAACACCTCACAGAGAAACATCCACAGAATTATTAAAAGCATCTCTGAGGCACCGTGCCTCCTGGAGTTCATACACAACATCCACTGTAACATACTGAAAACATGGGGATGGTCCTACTGGGTCAGACTGGAAAACCAGTTTCCCTAGAATTTTCTCCCTATCAGTTCTGTAGGGAACAGAAGAAGGAGCTTCATCTGTAAACTTTGCATTCAAGGAGATCACTGTCACTTCACCTCCACCATGCTGCCATCATCTTAGGAAAGGTAAAGCCTGAATGCAGTTGCATCTATCAAGGGATGCAAAGGGGGGAAGAAAAAAGTCTTCTGCAAGTCCATCAAAAAGACTACAGAAAACACAGGCTTGCTGCTGAATGGGCAGGATGACAAAGGCTGGAGAAAGTAGCCAACAGTAGTCTCAGAAAATTCAATGAAGAGAGCAGCCAAGTCTGGGGACAAAAACCAAACCAACCAACCAACCAAAAAAAAACAGCCACCACTACCTGCTGGGGACTGACTGAAAAACAATTGTGCAAAGAAGGACCTTGTGATTCTTCTGTATACCAAACTGTCCATGAGCTAACAACATGCCCTCACAGCAAAAACAAACAAGTTATTTTTTTTCCAGTGACTAGGTGTCTATCTGTACATTATTTATTTTATTTTTTTTTTGCTTAGCTATGCATGTTATAGCCATAGTGTTTATATAGATCAGTGAGGAGTTTATCTGTGTGAAATTAAATATTCACAATGTAGTGATGTAGAGGAATATCAGTTTTATATGACAGCAGAGGCCTGAAAGCTGGGGGAATGCTGTGGAATCCTGCAGATGTGGGGTAAGAAAAGGGATCCATTGCACCCTTACATTGGAGAATCCAGGGCTGTAACAAGTTCAGAAAAGATCAAAGTCACATGGGGAAGCTGGAGCGAACTAGTTATGGGGGTAAGAAGAGCAAGTATTTAACACACACATTGTGCATCTGATAGGCAGATGCACATGTATAAAAAGCATGTATAAAGCATGTATATTACATGCTTTAGCAGAAAGTGAAGAAAACAAAATGAACATTGCAAGGAACCATGTAGAAATGACCACAAATAGATCCTAGAGTGAGGAGGAGGAAGCCATCAATATCATAAAAAACATCAAACACCCAGTAAAGGTCTAGGAACATACACGAGTGATTTCCTGCTCTCCTCACAGCCCAGGAGTGAAGATGTTAACCTTAGGGCCTAGCAGAAGAGCAGATGGGTGGCCACAGTGCTGGAAAAGGAGTAGCTACTGGGAACTGTCTGACAGTTGTAACTGTATTATTGAAGCTTCTTCTATAGTAGTAGGACTTTAATGTTCTGTAATTAGATCTGTACTTTTATTATTTGCTCAGGCAGTTAACATGAACTAAAATCTTGGCTTTACATCAGATGTGTACCTTTTTTGGATATGCTGTCTTAATTCTTTTTAGTTAGCTACCTTCCAATTACTAAAAAAAATCATTTTAGATTTGATAAACCTGAAAACGTACATAGAAAAAATCAGTCTCAGGATAATGACTTTGTGAGCATAAATCCTCTTGTTAAAGGAAAAAAAAAAAAACAACAACCAAAAATCACAAAAACAAACAAACAAACAAAACAAACAAACAAACAAACAAAAACCACCCTACTGATTCCCATTTTTTTCGATATGAAGCTTGTTTCTAGCTCTTTATAAGCTCTTTGCAGTGAAACTGCCTTAGATTCGCAATAGGCTGGGATCATTATCTATTCATGGTCCTGGCCTTTGGTCTTCACATGGAACTGAATGTATTTAATGAGTAAATGTTTACTGACATTGCTAGTTCCAGTGGTAGCATGCTGTAACCTTCAGCCTGCCACTTCAGGTCTCATTTTGGGCACAGCTGTGCGGTCTTGACTCAGTTTTATTATGTTCCTAAGGCATGAGAAGGGAAAAGGGACGTGAGCTAAAACAGTGTAAGGCAATAAAAGGTAGAAAATAAACAGCAGTGAAATTGTTGAGAAAGTAATAGCTAGCACCTCAAAGATGAAAGAGAAAAGCCTAAGAAGATACGAAACATGAAGGAAAAAAAAAATCCAAAGATAGCAATTTAGCAAGAATGTGGATTGGCCCAATTTAAGAAGCATTGGAAGCCAACCTTTTCCTCGCTGTCAGAGACTGACTTATGATTCCTAAATGTTGGAAGTTGAAGCTATATCCTTATCCTGACAACTGGCTGATACTTTTTTTTTCCCCAAAAAATGATTTATTTTTTTTTCTTGAATCAGCATTACATGACTACATCTGACCTCATAATGAATGTTCAAAAATCAAGTCTAGCACACTGAACAAGAAGAACTCCCAGGAATGTTACTGAAGCTTACAGCAGCTAGGACCTGATCACTCTCATCTTGTCTTTATATGCTAGCCATCTCATAGTAGCAGAAGACTCTCCTGTTTCCTGGTTTATACAGCAGAATGTAGTTTCATGACCCCTTAGTGCAGGAAGGTGACTCTTCAAACTTGATCTAGGTAAAGCATCAAATGCATGCTCCACAGAAATCCATGCATAAATCCATCTGTGCTGGAAGAAAAGACCTGAGCAATGTAGGGAAAGCACATCTTTCATGGAATCTTCTTTAACCACAAGGTAGTTTTTCATTCATCCATAGTTGGCTCGGAAGCATAGTCAAAAGAGTGCATAGCATGAAGTCTCCATACTGTGATGGCTTGTCGGTCATGTTAGTAAGTGTTCAGAAAGTCAGATGTGTGGGGTATGTCTATCCCACGTTTCTTCTTCATTTCTTCTATCATAGCTCTTCCTATTGTCTGTTACTCTGGCATTAACCTCCCCTTATTTAATCTACCAAGAAGTAGATTTGGATCATAAATGCCACTCTAAAGAGTAGCAAGTGAATAGCTACTCTTTAGAGTGGCATTTATGATCCAAATCTACCTCTTGGCTTTCTAACAGCCCAGCAGATATCCTCAGCTGTTGATAATTCAAATGATACACAGCCAAATGTCCTGATACTGATAACTTGAGAATAGCATATCACTGGGATCAAAAAGTGTTATGCTTTCTGGCTCTGAGATCAATTTGGAATGGGTTGCTTTGGCTGGTTGCTTTGTATATGTAAAGACAACGATTGATAGTGAATAAGAACTAACTACTGGCATCATGTACTGTAACTGAGTGTCAATCCAGTAAGTGTTTGGAAGTATGAAGGTGTACTGACCTTTTTTTTTTTCTCTTAACTCCCTAACAGATACTTTTTTTAACAATATGTTTATTTGTGACAGCAGCAAAATATTTCACATGAATTTTAGTGATAATTATCTAAGTGCTGGGATGCAACAGTGGCTCTTCTTCCTTAGTAAGAAACACTTTTTAACAGAAAAATTGAGTTTGTTGGGTTGACTAAGCAAAGCAAGCAGAATACATTTGTTGCAGACTGTTCTCTCTGTGAGAACCAAGCTATTCCTCACCTCTTAAAAAAAAAAAAAAAAAAGGTGTTGTGGGGGAGGGGGAAGAAATTGAGCCTTTAAGTGGGTTCAGTATGTAGTATTTCGACTCTTACTTTTCAATGCAGGGTTGCAGAACAGCTTTCCATTTCATCATTTACAGTTGTGTGTTGTGTTTTTCGTTTCTTTGTTTTTTAAATCTGATGAGTTCACCCTTCGCTCTGTGACCTTATTCCTTAGCAGCACCTAGAAATCGTTCCATGCATTTATAGCCACTTCTTTGCTGCCATTCTTTTGTCTGAATACTGCATTTCTGTAGTTATTTATGGAAAAAATGTTCTGGAACATTACAAGTCCCTGTTGATTAACTTCAGAATGTTTTCTGTAACAGCATAGTAACCTTTAGGATCTGCCCAAAATTTTTACTCAACTTACTTTCTGATTTCCTTCCATCAGATCAGGGAAATGAATGCTTTTTCTTCCCCTCTTCTAAATCTCAGTTTGATTCTTCAGAAGCATCCCTTCATGCACTAGTTGCTAGTTATTTATTGTATTACTGTATGTTACATTCAAAAGTAATGCTTAAAATGGGGATTACAGTTTAATCCCTGTCTATTTCCATCTTCTGGGGAAAATTATCTAAACAGAAAACCTTAAAACTTTATGTAGAACATGAAGCCTTGTGAATATTTTCAGTGAATTTTTTTATCCACTTAATCTGAAAGTCATATAGATCATCTGTGTTTAAAGTATTTTAAAATGGTATACACTTAGCAACTATAGAATTATATTGTGTTTTCAGATATTTGATGGTTGGTAGTCATTAACATTTATCCTATTAGGCTAAGTTATTATAAGTGTCATCAAAGTTTTGCTTGTTAGTGGTAATGAGGTATCCTGCAGGAATCGAGTAGGAACCTCTTCTGTTTCCTTGCTGATGCCTTTGTGTGTGTGTATATATATATATATATATGGTACAATGCGAGTCCTTAGTGGAACAGAGTCCACAGGTTTTGTTTTAATATAAGAGGAGTTTCTGCTTGTCATCCTAATTTTGCATAGTCATTATGCTCAAATTGTTTTTTGAGTGCACCCTTATTTACTTATTCATATATTGCAGTGCTGGGCATAAAGCAGCATGCTAGAGAAAGCTTGATTAAAAAAAAAAAAAAACACAAAACAAACCAAACAACAACTTATAAATCATGAAAATACAAATACAGCTGGGATGTGCATGTTTTTCAATAACATGATGAAAAAAAAGGCATCTAGGAATCTTGATGTTAATCTTGTTTTGTTGGTTTCCAATACTTTATTTCAGTAAGTTAACAGTCTATAAGGTTTAATAGCTATTACTGATACAGAGATGAGCATATGTAATTATATTTGCTACTTTTACTTATTTTTTCTTCCTCACTTTTAAGTATCCAGTTTTTGATGTTTGTGTGGGGAAAGCTTGTTATCCAGTACTGCCTGTAGAAGAAGTAAGACTCAGTATCACTCATGGAAAGCCAGGCTGTAGACAGTCTTGAGAACCAAGCTCTCCTCTGTGCTAATTACTCCTGGCAGCATGGAGTGTCCTGAACCCACACAAGCCCCTGAGGAGACTGCTGACACCCTGGCAAGGCAGGAGCCTTCAGGCAGAGCAGGAAAAGGAGGTGAAGCCTCCCCTACCTCAGTGCTATCTATAGTTAAACTGGGGGGGGGGAAGCATTTTCTAGGGATCCTTCCCAGTGGTGGCCAGGCTGGTGCATGGGAGAGGCCGAGGGGGTAGAGCAGCCAGCCCTGATCCAGGCCTTGCCCCCTGCTGCTGCATGGGGCCTCAGTGTCTGTGGAGCTGGGCCCGTGGGGTTGTGGTGAGGCACCTGGGCTGGTTCTGGAGCGGTGGCTCTGAGGGAAGCACCTGTCTGCTTGCCCTCCATGGCAGTGCCCTGAGGGGCAGTGAGAGCCCTGTGTGCGGCCGGCCCATGAGAGGGGCGTCCGCGTGGCCATCCGCAGGTAGCCTGGTGTGACTCACTGCCGCCTGTTCTCTGCTTGGTGCATGTGCACAATTGTCAAGATTTCCAAGGCTGTTTTAGACTTGAGTGTTCAACAGTTTCTGGACACCTGAGTGGTTTTTTTGCTTGTGCATGACCGACCATAGGATTCTCTCTTCTGTAAAAGCTGGCTTGGCAGAGGAGGTAGCTGTTGGCTGTAAGGAGCTGTGGGTCAGCAGGAAAATAATCCCGTTTGCTTTTTCTTTCTCCTACTGTTGGCTCGCCTACTTTGTTTTGTAAATGAGTACTTGTTTCTAAAAAGTGCTTATTTCCAACCTGTGTGAGTCCAGCAAAGACTTTGCACGCGAAATCCAACAGCCCTACTTGCAACAGCAATGGGAACTTTGGTTCTAAGGTCGGGATGTGAGATACAGGTACAAGAAGACAGAAATCATTCTGTACTCTAACATAATGATTTTATTTATTTATTTATTTATTTATTTATTTATTTTGGGGGGGGGATCTTGACCAAATCTGTTTATCTCCTTGTTTCTTACCTCCTTATCTTTGAAACAGGAGATAGACCTGGAATTATTTTGAAGATTACTGTAGTTTATACATGACGGTTTGGAAGTGGTAATCTCTTCCATTGAGCTGTCTCTGGCTTTGTAGTGATGCACAAAAACATATTTCAAGTTAGAAATCCTTACTCAGGTGCAGAGATATAAATGAATTCATATAAGAAGTTGAGCTGTTAAGTAACTAGGCAGAAAGTGCTACTTCAATCACTGAAGCCTAAAACCAATAAGATTAATCTAGAGTTCCATAATGTCTGCACAAGAAAATTACTTTGGGAGTTAGAAGGCATTGCAAAAAAATAAAAATAAAAAATCCACAAACGTTGCAAGTTTTTTATCAAAGTTATTTCAGAAGAAACTCCATCACTAAGCTAGACATATATTAGATTTCTTCTTTTTATCCTATTAATGCTTAAAAAAAAATAAAAAAAAAATATCCAGGTAAAAACATAGTTACTGAGTTTGTGTAATACAGCATTGGAACGTTGCATTTTTTTGCACCATTTAATTAACAAAGCTAAGTTGCATTTCAAGTGTGAACTACTGTGAAATACATTTATTCATGAAGACTTTGTGCAAGTTTGCCACTGATACTATAATATTTATTTATGCAGAGAGAGGTTATTGCAGAACAAATCTTCCTGAAGTTAGAATTGGATTTGGATTTCTGATCTGCTAGGAAGGTATAAGAAAAAAAAGGCACGTAGTGTACTCATTTCATAAGAACAACTCAGTTTCCAAAGGAGGTATACACCTCACAGTGGATCATATTCCCACAATCATTTGCTTACATAATGATCACTATTTACCATCTTTATAATAATTTATCATAATAATTTATGAACGTTTGCCTTAAACATTAACCATTTCAGTTCCTGTTTAAATAAATCCAATGTGCCTAGCTGGTAAACTGTAATTTCTCTGAGATGTAGCTATTGTAGCTGAAACACTGATGGCTTAATGGCTTGGGTGTTGAGGATGTGAAAGAATAGCAAGAGGTTTTGACTTGCATGTGACATGTATTTCTTGAAATTGGGATTTTCTTTAGACTGTTATACAGTGTACATAGGTAAAGACATGCAGTAATATTCCTTTAAAAGATGAATTTGGATATAACTGAAGGGAAAGAACCAAATTTGCTTTATGAGAAATGAAAGCTTTTAATAATGCATGAGCAAATCTTGGATAAAAAGGGTCAATTTTGACTTGAAATAACACACTGAACTTGCTCCAAATCTATATTTTATTCTTCACTTTTAAAAAGTTTTGTGATACTGAACTAAAACAATTTCAGAATACAAATTGAAACTTCTTTGGGAGAAAAGAAAAAAATTCAAAATATCACATCAGAAATGTTTTCAGTTTTTCATTTAAAAAGGAATCAAATACGATTCAGTTAGCTTTTCATATGGTTATGAAACTGTACATTTAGCTAATAACATATTTGCCAAACCTTATAAAAAAAAAAAAATGTTCTCTCCAAATGCATGTCTTTACTGAGTAGGGGAAAAATGTTTTATTGCAGATTGCAGAGCCATTCTATTTCAGCTAGAATCTGCAGGAAGAGCTCTCTCAGCTTTTCAAAGTGGAACACTTTACCAAAAGTATTTCATTCAAGGCAGATCAAGTAGAATTTGGGGTGATACAAAAGGCAGCAGAAAGCATAAGGTTTTAGATGAGATCAGGCCCCATGTTCAGGTCTAGGGTGCAGCTTATGGGCAAGAGATGTCTCCTCCATGCTGAAGCCTTTTTCAAGAGACAATTGGTCAGCTGGTTACTATAGCTCACCTTATTTAAGCATCTAACTGGAAACTGACTGCCAGGCCCTGAGTGCACCGAGAGGTGCTTACCTGTACCCCCCTCTCTGACCCCATCCTTCAGAGGCTTTGGGCAGCAGTGACCAAACACAGCCCCAGAGAGGCTGGGGGCCTCGTGGATGCCCCCTGCAGTGGCCAGGCCCTTGGCTTCCTTCTCGATGGGAGTGTGTATTTTGAATCTTTCGGGCTTGAATCCTAAAGTACTAATACACCAGTAGCCAGCTGCAAACACTTGTTCTGCAACTGTTGCCAGAAGTACACTTTGTAAACCTATCCTAAAGATCTCTGCCATAGGTTTGAATGGCCAGAATGTTTCTGGCTTTGATTTTTCCCTTGCCCACCTTGGTTGCCCAAGACCCACCTCATTCCTTGTGGCCTTGTCACCATAGCCTCAAATGGCCAACACACAGCTGACCCTGAGTTCCCTAATCCTGCCTTTGACCTGGCCCTGCTCAGCTCTTTGGAATGTGGTGGGACTGCACCCTTCATAGCTGGAAAATGTTTTTCCTTAAAAGAAACATCACCAGAAAATCTGGCTCTAAACCAAAGAACAGCTGTAAGTAACCTGAGATGTGCTCATTTTTCTCCATTGTGCCCTCAGAAAACTTAAAAGTAAGGGAATGGCAATTTGCAGGAATTTGGGATTTGCTGCCAGTTGTGATCTAGATTTTCTGTAATTGCTTAACCTTCCAACGGTGCTACAGACTGTAGAAAAAATAATGATAGGAATTAAGGTGGACCTTCAGGATATCTTTATTAAGCATACTTGTGAGAATGGTTGCAGCAAAATTGTTTGCAACTGGCCACTGATGTATGGGTACTTCAGGAGCCAAGCCCAGAAGATTCAAAATACCCATTCAGTATGAGAGGGCTGGCAATGGTAGCCAGGTGGTTCTTGTTGGGGAGTACATGGTTTCAGTGTGTAAGGTGAGAAATTCTTACTTTTTCTTCCCTTTTGTGGCACCAAGTTTTGGTAAAAGAACTAGTTTGTGTTCTTGTAGTTGACTATTATCATCTGTTATTATAGCTAGGTATATAATCTAATTTAGTCTTTTAGTCCTTTATGTTCCTTGTAAAAAAAAAAAAAAATATATATATATATATATATATATATATATATATATATATATATATAATTTTTCTGAAATGTATAAACCAGTTCATCTAAGGGTTAGAAAGTACCAAGTTCTGGTTCTAAAACTGTAGGAAATACTTCATATCATATAAAAATGATAAATAATCTCTGTTCTACTGGGTAGGCTTAAGGTAAAATAGTAAGTGCTGCTGAATTACATGCTTTACATCAGCTTAAAAATTACATGGGGAGCTAGTACAGTAGCTATGTATTGCTTCTCTGTAGCAGCTAAAAGTGTTCATGATGTATTGTTAATGTAGCGAACTGTAAAATATCTGTACTTAACTGTGTGAATTGTTACTTATTTCTTAAAAAACAAATACAGAAATATGTAAAATAATTCCAAGAAGTCTGCTTTACTAGCCTTGGGGGTCTACTTACTGAAAAGACTTAGGTGAAAACCTTGTAGATAATTTATAGCAAATATTTTTTTATTAGAACATAGATAACCAGTAGAATTCAATTATGTATAAAATAGTTGGTGGTATGGAAACAAGTAGACAACCCAGAACTGATGTGTAAGTACAGCCGCGTGCTTTCTCACAAAAATAGAGTAACAACTAAGGCATTTTCACAATATGCTATGTAAAACTACCCGGCAGAATAGAGGGCTTTAGTAAAGCATTCTGTTGCATTCCACTTTGCAAAATCCTTGAAAATGTATTTGTTCTCATAATGTTTATTTACAGTTTTAAATGTGACTGTGGCTGGTAGGAATCTACTGAAATGACTAGAAGAATTGTTATCTCATGAGAATAGATTGTGGTGTTCTGATATGTGATCTGTACTCTCACCACATTAGAAAACTAGATGTTTACTCCTTGCATGGAAAGAACTTTCTCCTATTCGGTCCAGAGATGCTGCGATCATGGGGAGATTTTCTGAAGTAGAAGATTGCCATGATTCAAGTTCTATCAATATAATTATATATCAGAATCAAGATAATTACATGATAGATAAATCTGAGGATCTTGCCATAAAAAGAAAATCAAACTACATGAGGAGTATGGTTTATAATAAAAAGAAGCATGATTGTGCTGCGCAGTATTACTTGAAATCTCATATATTGACTGTTATGCTAGAAGTTTCTTTTTCTAATTACTTTCTTGATTTTTTTTTTTTTTCTCAGCTTTAAGGAAGGATTCAAATTATACTTTTTTTTTTTTTTAGTAAGCAATAGACTTAGAATGGACTTCAGCAAGAAACTGGAAACAATAGATAACACAGAGGAAAGTCTACAAGCACGGAAAAGTACAGGCAATTGAAATAATTAAATGATGAAGAAAAAGATACAAGGAAAGCAAGTGTGGGAACACGTACATAAATTGCCAAGTAAGGTTCTTCATTTTAATTCATTTTTTTCTCCTTTAGGGCATTCATTAAGAGAGCAGGTTTCTAGGCTTGACTGATTACAATGAATTATGTTTTATTTTGGTCAAATGCTTTTCTGTTGTACAAGGTATGTGAGTGCGTTCTGTAACAGTTACCGTAATCATACTTATAAATTCTAATGACAAGCAAGAAGATTTCCCTTCTGTAACAGGCCATATGGTGAAGGACAGAAGAGGATTGTAGTCTAATTAAGTTTGGAAGTCTCTGGTGTTGCCCACTGCTCAAGCAAAGATCACTTGTGTGCTGAAACAAGGTTGCTCAGGGCTTTATCCTTAAGAAGACTTGAAAATCTTCAGGGATGGTGAGCGTAGACTCCTTAGGCATTCTGTTCCACTGCTTGAACAGTCAGTCTCAAGATGGAAATGCTTTTCCATGTACCCAGTCTGAATCTCATTATTTATTTTTTTTTAATGTTTGCTGCATCTCACTGTCTCAGTGTGCACCTCCATAAATAGCCCAGCTCTGTGTTCTTAAGAATCCCCTTGTATGTGTGAGCAGGCTGCCTTTAGGTCTCCTTGTACTCACGTTTTCTCCAGGCTTGAAAAGGCCCCATTCCCTTAGCCTGCACTCACAGCGCAAGTGGTGCTGCCCCCTACTAGCATGGGGACCTTCTGCTGAACCTGCCCATTTAGCGACATCCTTACTGTGTTGGCTAGCTCAAAACTGAACACATTATCCAGGTGTAGCCTCATCACTAGAGGGGGACAGTCCCTCCCCTCAGTGTCCTGGCAGTGCCCCTGTGAACAACTCCCTAAGCCTGATCCTATGATCCCAGTCATCCACCTTTTTTTTTTTTTTTTTTTTTTTTTTTCCCCCATCTACCAGTCTATCTATCCAGAACATAATGTTGTGGGAGAGTGTGGAAAGCCTTGTTACATTCAAGGTAGTTGGTATCCACTGCTTTCTCTTTGTCTTCAATCTGGTCATTTTATTCTAGAGGCAAAATTTGAGCCTTTAGGAAGGCAGTGGAGCATTCTCTCAAACTCTTATGTAAAGCTCTGTATTGCTTTGGAAACTGGATGAAAGACATAATTTTAGTGCCTGGCTGTAAAAGCAGATGTAAGCAAGAGTTTAGGTTAATCAGAGGCTGGGGATACTTCTGTAATAATGAGCTTATATGGAGGAGACAGACTTAACTGGAATGAGGAACTAGGGTTTTTGAAACTGAAAACTCACTTTCATATATGTCAACTTAAAAGCATGAAAAACTAGCAAAAGTGAATGAAAAAATCAGCAAAAAAAAAAAAAAAATTGAGTGTCTGTTGTTAATGAAGGCACAGAAACTCTATATCCTTGAGCAGAGATGCAACAGATTTGAAATCTCCAGTTACTGGGCCTCCCTATAACAATAAAACCATGATAAGTTTATATTCAGTGTCCCTGAAGATTCAATCCAAAATCACTGTGTCTGTGCACAGTTTCAAAATGGCAACCTGCATGAAAACAAGATGAGCAAAAGAATCCACAGCATGACAGTGAATAGCTGTTTCAGCTTCCCATGAGAATCCCAAGCACAAATAGAGTGATTAATGATGTCGCTAGGCACCTAACAACCAATTTATTGTCAGTAGTTACAAAATATGTTAAGTATGTTAAAATAACATCTGTTACAAATAACAGTATAGTGAGGTGAGATCTGATCCCATCTTAAGCATCATGTAGGGTACTGAAAATTACTATGTTAATTATTGAGTTCTGCATGTCCTTCCTGGATGCAAATACATTGGAGCCTTTTGTTACTCTTTCCACTTTGCTCTCACTATAAAGCATTCTTCTGGGTGCTTATGGATTATACAGGTTGCCTGGATGTTTTTGACACTGACGGGCTGTGGGAATAACATTGCATCCTATAAATTATGTAAAGTGTGTTGCAACTTATGCTTTGAGACTTCCATGACTGTCCGAAATCAAACTTTGGTTGTAAGACATGGGCAAATTGTGAAGAATTGTAGAAGAACCTTGTAAGACTCAGTAACTAGATAATGAGATTAAATTCAATATAGATAAATGTAAATTAATGCTGATGACAAAGGGAGCAGACAAACCTAACTTGCCCTTTTAAGTACAGATTCCCAGTCACTGGACTTGGAAGGAGTCCAAGGTCTCAGAGTTAGGAAGGAATATTTCTCAAAAATGTAAACTCTCTAACAGCTGGCTGTCATGGAAGAACAGTTAGGAATTATTAGGAAGACAGTAGAGATCAGAGCAGAGAAAATCATTAAGCTTCTGTATGATTCCATGTTTTATCTAAAGAATGTGTACAGTTCTCTAGCATTAGAAAAAAAAGATGATACATGTACAAAGTTGGAATATGGGGAAGCACAGTAATGGTGATCAAAGATAGGGAAAAAGCTTCCATCTAAGAAATAGGTAGGCTAGGACTTTTCAGTCTTGAGAAGTTGCAGAAAGAATATAACTGGGGCTTGTTGAAACTTCATATGGATTTAATGGGAGAAGCAGAGGCATGATTATGCCCTGTCTTTTCCAAAATAAGAACTTGGGCTATCAACATACACCAGTAGGAGTCACATTAACAGTAAACAAAAGGAAGTAGTTCTTCATATCTGGTTTGTCTTCCTGTGGAACTAGTAGCCACAGGACTCTGACTATTAAAAATAAGCAAAGATTTTAGCCAAGAGCAAAGCAATTGCTAAACACATTTTCTAAAGTGGTTTTGGATTGCTAGCATTCAGATTTGTTTGATTTTAAAACAGGGTAAGCATTTGTAAGTGTTTGTAACTCACTGTTCAGACTGATGTGAGAATTGAATTATGGTTTCAAATGTTTCTGATTTTTTTTTTGTTGTTTAAGGAATTTGAAGCTGATGTTGAGAAACAACCCTTTACAATTTGTTGGATTTTAAATATTTTTTACTTACTGTTGTTATTACTTATTATTAAACTTTTTAAAAACTATTGGAACTTTCTTCTGAGGTAGCCATACAAAAGCGCATATTTTCTTGTTTCTACAAGCTTTATCTTTGAAGAAAATGTCCGTACAAAAAAGCCCATGCAGTTCTGTTTTCATTAACAACTTTTAACAGTTCTAGTAAACTAGATCTAAGTATAGCACAAAGCCCATTATTATTACTTATTTCAGTTACCTGACTAGTAATATTACATATTACTAGTAAGAAGCATGCACCTGAGGCATGCATTTTGTTCTGTGTATTAAGGTCTTTCTTGGTAATTGTTGTCAAATACAATGAGATTGGAAACCTTTTCTTGGCTTTTTGTCAGTTTCTTTCACATTGCAAGAAATCAAAGTGACCTTACTTGTAAGGGTTGAAGTGTTCACAATTTACAAGGTGGGATGGGGGTGGAAATAAAGCCAAAATGGAACCAAGTCAAAGAAGCGGGCTGGGAAACATGGAGCTGACAGAGAAGGTTAGCTAGTTTGTTCAATCCAGATGCTTTTTGTCCTCAATTCATTCCAAAATGCAGCAGTAGTAACTACAGAACCTTTGACGTGAAAAATTGTGGTTGTTGATTAACATATGATATAAGCCGTAACAATACTTTTTAATTAAAAAAAAAAAACATAACAAGAAACCACTGACCGCTCCTATAGATTACACAATGGATTGTAAAGTCATTATGAAACACTGGTGATTCAGAGCAGTGTTGCTACTTGCAAGATATTAATCATTTGTATGTTTAAATGAAATAACTTTTTCAAAATACTGTTCTGTATAACCAGCTCTGCTGATGGTAATCTACAAAGTTAGTTTGCTTTCCCCTTCATCAGCCCCTCTGTATGTTCTTTGAGTTGAATAATGATTTAATCTGATCAAAAAAAATCCTTGTAAAACTGAAAACTGTATTTAAGGTAAAGTAAAATGTGTAGAGAGTTTTAAGACTCTAAAAGACAAGCTTATTAATGTTAAGATGATGGAATGGCAGAAGTAGCCATTGCCACTCTGACTGATGACTCATGCTTTGTTCTTTAAACACATAGCTATGGCTTAAAACTGTCAAATATTACTTAACTAAAGCCATGTTCAGAGTTGTGTGTGCCAGCGGTAATTTCTTGATCAGTCAAGATTACTTATTTCCAAAGTATAAAAGTAATACCAGTGCCAAATAAGATGTAACTTAGTAATAACTATTCTTCCTAGAATGCAAAATTAAAGGATGTGCATGCATATATATATATATCTGCTATGAAATATGATTATGAGATGTAAAATGCATGAGGTTAGTTTGGAGGTGGTCAATTTTAATATGCATTTTAAAATCATAGAATCATCTGTGTTGGAAGAGCCCTTCAATATCACAAAGTCTAACAGTCAATCTGACTGATGGAGTCCCATCACTAAACCAGGACCATTAATATTGTTCTGTGCTTTTTTTGTAATGTGGAAATTGCTGTAATCTTTCAGGTTATTAGAATTTATTTTTTAAAATAAAGATTTCTATGTACTTTACCTTTCTTGCCTGCCACAAGTAAATGATACCAGAATATGCAAATGAAAAATATTAAAAATCTTTTGCTTGTTTGTTGTTTTTACTGCTATATTGTAATAATACTGACATGGAGTTGTGTCAGGGGAGGGTCAGGCTGGCTGTTAGGAAAAGGCTCTTCCAGTGCCTGACCTCCCTTGTGGTTAACAGGCTCCCCAGTGCAGTGGTCAAAGCACTGAGCCTGACAGAGTTCAAAAAGCATCTGAATAATGCTCTCAGATACAGGGTTTGGTTTTTGGGTGGTCCCATGTGGAGCCAGGAGTTGGACTCTGTGGTCCTTATGGGTTCCTTCCAACTCAGTGTATTCTGTATTCTTAATGGGACATTAAGACATGAACATTTACTAAACTTTAAAAATTGGCACAAGGCAGTGCTAGAGGAATGTGCACAGAGTGCTAGCCAGTATTTGCTGCCTGTTTTTATCCTTGCCTATTTTAAGGTTAGTCAATCTGCATTTGACTTAATTTTACATGTTTGGTTGTGCTCATAGTTTCTCTGTTAATCGTGTGGTGGGAATCTGTAGCATTTTTACTATTTTGATTTGCAATTTGCAGCAACATTTATGTTAATGTTTCAGGTACTAACCATGTCTACTGAGCATTAAGGTGTTTATGTATACACACACACATATACATATATATATGCTTCCCTAGTTAGGGGTGTGAGCTGTTGCTGCTGTTGTTAAGCTTGTGGAATAACATTGTGAATGGGTGTGTGAGTAGATCATGCTTTATTTTTTGGTTCTGTTATGCTTCAAAGTGAAAGCATGTTTGCTGCCTGGTTAAGGTGGCTCATGAAGCTGAATATCATTTTTTCTCAGTTGCTTAGCATTGGAAATTGGTCTGGTAACTAGTCTGTAACATTTGTTGCTTCTATCCTTACACGTGTCATAGAATCATAGAACGGTTTGGGTTGGAAGGGATCATAAAGTTCACCTAGTCCAACCCCCCACTATGGGCAGGGACACCTCCCACCAGCCCAGGTTGCCTAAGGCCCCATCTAGCCTGGCCTTGAACACCTCCACGGATGGGGCATCCACAGCAACCTGCTCCAGTGCCTCACCACCTTCTGAGTGAAGAATTTCCTCCTAACATCTAATTTAAATCTCCCCCTTTTTAATTTTGAACAGCTCCCCCTTGTCTGATCACTATTTGTCCATGTAAAAAGTTGCTCTCCATCTTTTTATAAGTCCTCTTTGAGTACTGAAAAGCTGCAGTGAGGGCTCTCCAGAGCCTTCTCTTCTCCAGGCTGAACAGCCCCAGTTCTCTCAGGCTATCTTTGTATGAAAGGTGTGCTCCAGCCCTCTGATCAACTTCATGGTCCTCCTCTGGACTTCATCTAACAGGTCCACATCCTTCTTGTGCTGGACGCAGTATTCCAGCACTCCAAGTGGGGCCTCAAAAGGGCAGAGCAGAGGGGGAGAGTCACCTCCCTTGACCTGCTGGCCTTACCTCTGGTGATGCAGCTCTGGACATAGTTGGCCTTCTGGGCTATGAGTGTGTACTGCTGGCTTGTGTCAAGCTTTTTGTCCACCAGTACCCCCAAGTCCTTCTCTGCAGGGCTGCTCTCAGTAAGTTCTTTTCCCAGTCTGTCCTCATGTCTGGGATTGCCATGGCCCAGGTCCAGCACCTTGGACTTGGACTTGTTGAACCTCATTAGGTTATTAGGTTCCTATTAGGAACCTAGTATTAGGTATGTGGGTTCACTTCTCAAGCTTGTCCAGGTCCTTCTGGATGACATCCCTTCCTTCTATTGTATCAGTAGCACCACTCAGCTTGGTGACATCTGCAAACTTGCTGAGGGTGAACTTGATCCCACTGTCTTTATCAGTGACAAAGATACTAAACAGCACTGGTTCCAGGACAGATTCCTGAGGGACGCTGTTCGTCACTGGCCTCCACCTGGATATAGAGCCATTGACCACCACTCTCTGGGTGCAGCCTTCAAGCCAATTCCTTATCCACTGAATGGTCCACCCATCAAATCTATCTCACTCCAATTTGGGGATCAGGTTGTCATGTGGGATCATGGGCTTTACAGAAATCCACATAGATAACATCAGCCTTGCCCTGTCAGCTAATGCAGTTACTTCATCATAGAAGGCCACCAGATTGGTCAGGCACGATTTGCTCTTGGAGAAGCCACGCTGGCTGCCTTGGATCACCTCCTTGTCCTGCATGTGCCTTGAAATTGCTTCTAGGAGGATCTGTTCCTTGATTTTCTCAGGCTCACCTGGGAGGTGAAGTTCACCAGTCTGTAGTTCCCTGTGTCCTCCTTTCTGCTGTTTTTAAAAACAGGAGTGATATTTCCCTTTTTCCAGACCCTGGAGACTAGTTGTTTCTGGAGCTGCAAACTTAGGATTTTTTTGAGGGATTTGTTTGTGTCATGTTTACCTGTTGTTAAAAGTGAGTCTTAGTTTTCAGTCACATCACATACCAAAAATCTTTCAATAAGCAAAAGTCTGTTTTTTATTTACTTATTTATTTTTTGAGAAATGAATAATGAGAGGGGAAGCTAAATTAATGAGAACACTGCCCTTCTTCATTTTTTGTGGGTTCTGTTTGGTTTTCTGTTGCCCTATAAATTAACAGAAGTCTTGTGTAATATTTAAATGAAGAGATGTGTTTTCCCATCAGTTTCACATTGTAGCACCTTGAGGTAGCCTTGGATAAATCAAGATGGAATGAAGAGGCCTTTTTGCTTTCTGAAATTCAAGGCCTGGGAGATATTTATTTCATTTTTTCCAACATACTTGTTTAAGTGTTTGTGCAGCATGGATATGTGGGACCTGATGTGTCACTCTTTCACTCTTAGTTTTTTGTTAGTTTTGTGGATACACAGGATGGAGATGTTACTGCTAATGCAGCTGTATCTCTTGATGGATTTGTTCTTAGAGTGTAGTAGTTTTGAATGTATTTTCTACGTTTTATACCAAGATATTTCCCAAATTTGAAATAAAAATTACAGAAGTTAGGAGGTGTAATGTCACATTTCCTTTTGGCATTATCTTTGATGTACTGTCAAGGTCACATGAACTCCAGTGTTAGTTTTTTTTTTTTTTTTTTTTAAGGCTTTGTTCACCTCTTAAAGGGTTAACAATTTGTTGTGTATTTTGGTGGGTTTTAATACCTGTATTCACACTTAGTTCATTGTCAAGATTATACTTTGGATTTCAGTGCATGGGCTTTGCAATGCTCTGCAGCCGTTTTACTCTCATTAGTAGTCAGACTGAGTTATGTTTGCTGATTCAGAAGTGCAGGTAAAGGGCACAAAATGTAGTGAAACAGACTTCAATTTCAGATGTGTTAAAGAAGTAGGAAGACACTTTAACCAGCAAATGTGAAGGTGTTTTTTTTTTTTTTAATTCCCAAATAATTTCCCAGTCAAACTTGGGATTTTATCTGGGAACTGTCTGTTCTGTCTCTCTGTTGTGCAGTGAGACTGGTTATTCAGTGAAGGCTCAGCCCTGGTTGCTCATAAAGGAGATCACTGTTGTCTTCTTTCCATCTGTTTTACCTCTGAAGTAAGTCCTGAGTGACACCAGCACAGCGTTTCTGAGGTGTGACGCTTTTGTGATGATAAACCTCAAGTTATCTGGCTTTGTTCTGTTGAGGAAATGGGGCAAGCAGAAATCCTAGCACCAGCCTGGTTGCCCTATTCATGGGAATCGTTTCTTGATGTTAGCTAATCCACTTAATTGTGTCAGGAATTGGAGACCCTGAAACCACATTCCTGAAAGGATGTGTAATAGGGTAGCGACTTTTTCATCTTGATGTGAGTAAAAAATAACAACCTCAAGAGCATCTGTCTCATAACATCGGTAGCTGCCTCGTTTGGTTAAGCAACACTTACCAGTTTACCCTGAACTGGAAACAGTATAGGTAATAACTTGGTAATATGATTGCAGCTGCATGCTCTCTCTATGACTTTAATAACCTGAGTTATTAAAGTTATTAAACCTAAGTTTAATAACTTACTATTGAAGGAACTGATGTCTATCAGACACTTAGTTTGTATTTGTTTATTTTCATTAATTACTGCAGATTATTGTCTGTAGAATTTGTTTTTGTGGCTATACAGTGACAGGATAAACACTACATACCCTTCTATGTAAAATAACGTCTTCTTTAATTTGTAGAATATTCTCATTATCTTTAGTACATAGAAACCTCTGTGTAACAATATTTGGTTTAGAATTACAATCCTTTTTACTCTGGAATTGTAAAGGATTGCTTTGTAGTTGACTATTTTATGAAAGTTGGTTTCATTCAGTGTGATAAAGATGATAGATACAGTTCAAAGAAAATGTAACTCGATTGGTTTCCAAGTATTGAGGTTGTAACAGATCAGATGCTCTTTTATCTTCCTCCTGAACTTGGATCTAGTGTAGTTCTGTTAAAATTGTTAAAAACTGAAATTGGCTAATGTGTCTGGAGCAGTCTCCTTTCCCATCAGCAGCATGTACAGTGATGTGCAAACCAGCACTCTGTGCCAGATGCAGGAGCAGTCACACATCACACCCTTGTGCAGTCCTGTTTCCTATTTCTGTTCAGTCTGGATTGTCTCCTCTCTTAGTTTTTACTGCTTGAACATACTCATTTAGAAGCTTTACTAGATTTAATGGGTTATTTTTGTAGTGTTTATTTTTTTTTGGCTGTTGCTAACGGTGGCCAGTAAAAGAACAGTAAAATGCAAATCATTTACACATTTTGATGAACAAGTTCCCTGAGGTTTAGAAGAAACTACAGCATTTTCACTGTAGCACTGTGACAATGAATCATTTGCAATATCCAGTGTGCCAAAGTCCCAGGTGCACAGCTTTCAAAAACAGCACACAGGAAAAACAGCAGTATTATTTTCCTCATTCATCAATTCTGTGAAGCGAAATTAGCTTCTGGAATCCCCACAGCAATTCGTAAATGATGTATGAAATAAAATATTCCTACTTGCAGAGTGCAAAGTGCAAAGAAAAAAATAGCTTTCTCATCCCTCTTCTGACATGCTTTTTCAGCAATACTTGGTATCTAGTTAGACACTGCCAGAAATAAGATACTAGTTCCAGATACATAGGAAAATACTGTTTACAGAAATCTTCTGTGTATTTTTCTTTCATTACCTGTTTGTTCTCTCAGCACTGCTAACCTCGATAGATCAATTTTTCAGAAAACATACTTGTTCATGCAAGTCTATCGATAGTTTTGAGAAACTGAGTGATTTTTCTTGTATTTTTTGTCTGATCATCACTTGAGAAAGTGAATGAACTGCATGTCCTCTCAAGGTCCACTGCTCTATACTGTGATTAAGATTAGACATGCATATTTCTTCTCTGCTCTTTTGCTTATATAGGATTTAATTCCTCAGATATTACCAGATGTTTCTGGAGGCAGACTAAAAACGTTTTTCAGTGTTAATTTTGCTTTCTGTTGTTCTTGAAATTTTAATAAAAAATTCATAGTTATTCCTTTCCACTTGAAACTGAGCATTCACTATAGAAGAGGTTTGCATTTGTATCTGGTCTCAGTTTCTGTAAAGGTCTGCATGTTATTAAGCTTTTTTTTTATATTTAGAAAAAAATGTTTTCTGTTTTGGTCACCCGCATCACAGGTTACATGGTGGATTTACAGTCAGTAACCTATCAACTGTGTATGATAATTCCATGGCATTTCTTATCAATGCAGATGCTGTTAGAGAAGACTTTATTTTAGAGTGCAGATATTAGAAAAAGAACGTAATGGCAAGAAAATAGTAAACACTGTGTCACTGGACCAAGAAATGACTGGAACACGCCTACACAAATAAAGAAAACAAACCTTACAGTGCCTTTCTTCTTACACCACCTGTTCAGGACAGGTATAATGCAACTTAGATGTGACCAGTTCAAACTTGATAAATCAAAAAACATTCCCATAGAACATGAATAAAACTTGGTACTGATTGTTGAAGCTAACTGAAGGGTAAGACCTCAGCTGGAGTAAGAGACAGGTATATACATGTACACACACACACACATATATAGACATTCATAAGTTCCAGGTGGTATGGTTGGAATTACTTCTCGAGGGTCTGTAAACTCCAATGCTGTGAAGTGCAAGCACATTGTTTACTTGAGGTTTGAAAAGGAATTCTGCTGGTATGTTAACGTCTTCATGTTTCTGGGGGGGTGAGTTTATTGTGTTTGTTTTTTTTTTTTTTTTTCACCTGTTTCCAAATCATTCCATGTGTCTTTGAAAATAAGTTCAAACCAGTGGATTAATGAAATAAGATAATTCCTACATCTCATGAAACTGCCAAAGTCCTTGGACATCTATTTAAGCGTCCTCTCCTCCCAAACAGTTGGAAAGTACTGTGTAGTGGTTAGTGGGGTCAGTGAACTAGTGAAGTCAGTGTTGCTTGCAGGCATTCATAAATGTTCAGATGCGGCTACCAACTGCATAAGTCTGTGCCACCGAGAAACATGGTTAATTACTCTGTGCAGATACCCACACAAACACAGCTGCATTACTTCTGGTACTGGAGTAAGGTCATTTCAACATAGCTCAGGTTGTTCTTCATAGCACCCCGTTGTACAGTGTAGCAATGAAAAAGGGAACCGTAGCGATGTGCTTCTTGGAAAGTCCATACTGACCCTGCAGTATCTTTACATCTTTTACTTTTGTCTTCAACACTGAAGTTGATGAAAGATCAGGAAAGAAATATTTCATTGTTTATCCTTCTTTTAATTCAAAGTTAAAGATATTCTCCACAACCCCCACGCTAAGACTGTGGTGACAGAACCGTGAGTTACCAGGATTTTATGACTTTGTTACAAAAACTTTAGAACCTGAAAATAAATTAGCTCCATCTATAAGAAACTCTGTGATTAGTGGTTGGGGTTACTAAGCCCACTATCCTTTAAAGATAATGTGTGATTAGATCCCTTAATGCCTGATAAGGCACGGTATTGTATTAAACATATATTTGAGGAAATCTGCTAACTCTTTCCTGTACGTGTATTTGATATCTGCATGGGAACTGTTATGTGAGTTCAGCTAAAATCTGATCATAAGCATTTACTTTTTTTCTTTTTTTTTTTTTTTTTTTTTGTTCTCTAGTATTCTCTAACAGGCTTCCTGTTTACATACAGTGCTAGGAACCTAATGCTTTTTGAGTTCTTTGCTTTTGGCAAATACTACATTTTTTTTCTGTGGGAAAACAACATAAAAACGTTTGCAGGTCGAACCTTATTCATAATCAGTTTAAAAATGTTTTTAACAGATATCTTTGCTTTCTTTTCTGTTGGTACTGTGATTACCCATGCTCATGCAAAAGTTGGTATTTCTTTAACTAGAATGCCTGAATGGATCTTCAATTTGAACTCAGTCAACCATGGTCAGTGCAATTTAGTTTACATTCTTAGTAGTAAACTTTTCCTTCCACTGTGTGCATGGGTAATGGACTTTGTTTAAGGTGAGATTTCACGTACCTGGCAGATCAATAACTCAGGTCAAATTAACCATGTACCTGTAAATTTGTTTTCCAAGGACAAGAGTATTCTTCTTTACTGCAGTCACAAAGAGATCTCTGAAACAGTATGAGTATTGTATTTCACAGCTCATTTGTCTCAGGCCCACAATGCCTGTTGGAGCACTCTGCATGAAGCAAATGCTAAACAAAACCGTATGAACAAAATACTCATGGTCAGTCTCTAAATTTATTATTTTCAGGTCACCTCTCATATTCAGGTGGAAAAGTCTTGACTTTGTCTGCATCATCATACTGTAATCTTCATCCTTTGTGGAGGAGACATGGATAGGGAGAAACATAATGTATATTAATCCATTATAATTCAGTTGTTAATTATGTGGTATGTGTACCCCACGTAGAAAAGAACTGGTGATTTAGGTTTTGACTATCTTTAGTGTGGATCAAATGGGCTCAGGAAAGTGTTAGAGTAAGGAAACTTATTTGCTTCATATTTAAATGAGTCCCTGCTGTGATCTTCATGAGAGGAATAAACGTATATAAAAATTTATATAAAATGCCCAGCATATGAGACCTAGCATCAGATTGAGCTAGAGTACTGCTGAACAGAGAAGAAAACCTTGTGGATTACTCAGGGAGATTAAAAAAAATAATAATAATTAATGTTACAATGGCACTGATTAGCTCCAATTTAGTAGAAGTTTCTCCTTAACTTCCACTCCTCCTTTGAAAACAAAACTAAGTAGTTACTGTACCCATGAGTCAATTGTTCACAAGAGGTTAGTTGTGCATACTGGTACATTTCTGGCTAACAGCTGCATGTACAACTAGGTTCAGTTTGGTTTTATCTGCATTGTTATCCACTCTATGATTTGTTACCAGTTGGCTTTCTATCTCTGTGCAGGTAGAGGTTCTTCTTTACAAATGCTGAAATCTGTTATATGACTTTTTTAGATGGCAAATTTTTTGAGGTGAGGAACTATCCTTTAGTATATATATGCACTTTCAATAATACAGTAAGATTTCATTGTCTTTGCACAAGAGAAAACTAAAGGTTAAAAAAGAATGCAAAGGCAACCTTATGCATGTTTTACCTGGTAAAATAGTAATTTCTGAGCTGTGGGTGTGTTAAGGATTTTGTTTCATTAATGTAATAGTACAGAGGAAATTTTCACATGACACATGTAATGTGATCTCTGAATAGTCGAGATTGATTTTGATCAACTAAAATGTAAGAGCACAGAGGTGATGGGTTAGTTGAGGTTCAGAAAATGGTATTAATATAAGAGAAGAGTTTGTGGGTCAAAGGTGCATCTAGCCTACTAACCTGTTTGGATCAGAGCTTGTAAAGCAAATATCTAATAATAAAGATGGAATATTATGGCTTTCTTTTGAATTATTCTCTATTTTGAACTAGTTTTCACTCACAAGATTTTATTTTTTTAAACAAATCTGTTTACAGTGTATTTTGCTTCCATGTAATTTTTGTTTTTCCTGAAGACAATGTAATCTCCTAGCATTCAGAGCATCTTGCGGCACTGTTGCATTGTCTGACAGCTGCATTGTTTGATCAATCTTGAACATAAGACCCCTTGAACAAAGGAGGCACCTTTGTTATGAATCTGTCTTACACTAGTTCCCATACTGGAAGAGGTGGTGTGCAATTTCTCCTCATTTACCATCTCTCTGCATCAGATTGTATTTTATAGTTTAACTTACTTTCTTCTTCCTCCCCAAACTTAGGCTCTTGTTCATACAGGATGTGTCCTATGCCACTGAATGTTCTTACCAACATACTCTGGCTCTTTTCCACTTCCATTACTTCGTACTTCAGTTAACTTGCACAGCAATGTAAAGATACTTGTTTCATTCGCTGTGCCTTTACTAATAATTCTGAATGCTTCATTTGCTTTTTCTGTCTGCTAGTGAGTACCAAAGTGGCAGTTTTACAGAGCTATCATAATCTCATAGTCTGCACTTAATCAGCTGAGAGCCTGTCATTTCATTTGCATATCACTTACATATGCACATTTCCCTGCTGCTTCACTTCCTCTATACCTGGGCATATGCAGTTCTGCTGCTGTCTCTGCTCCAGATAAATGCACACTGTTTACTTGTTGTGAACAGAACAGAGCACAGAAATGAGGAATATGGATAGCTTGAATTCTATTTAAAAAAAAAAAAAAAAAAAGACAGTTGGCATTCCTAAGATGCTCATACAAAGTATGTACGAAGTTAGTATGAAAAAAAATGTGTATCTATCTATCTATATATAAAAGGAACTGACACTGAAACTTGGCCTGTTGGATCCAGAAACACAGGCTTTTTGACACATGGGCTAATGTTTTTTTCCATCACTCCTTTCGTGCCCTTGGCAAAATTACAGAGCAATGTCTTGCACAACAGAAAGCTAGAGTGTGGCTCTGGGTGTTGTATAGGCTACAGATAAGCTCTATATATGTACACACAATGACTGCACCTTATTAATTGTCTTTCAACTATAGATTTTTTTTTCCCATTTTATTATAGTGGTTATATTTATATCTAGTGATAATGTCTTATGGCAAGATTTAATCATTTATTTTCTGATATGTTATCTTATTCCTTTTTCATTTTTTTTCATATTCTTTTGTCCTGGAATATTTTGCTGCTATTAATGTGTAAGGAATTCTGGCCAATTGCAATGGGTTTTATCACAATCACTCTAGGAAATTTTTTTACAAAAAAAATATATATATTTTTTATGGAAATAGGCTTTTGAACAGATAAATACAACTTTCCTTGAAGGCACGAGAAGATCATAGTGGCATTTACCATACTAGTAGATTTCTCAACAGTGACAATAGTGCATGTGTTGTACAATGTCTTCAGGGAGGAGGAAGGAATGATTTATCAAGGTCAGGTCTTACAGTCTTTGATTTTTAGTTTGGGTGTTATAAAAGTTGCCATCTGTTCAAGGAAGTTACTGCATAGGTATCTCATAAGTATCTCTGATTCAAAAAACACATCTTTACAGCAGTTGTGTCTCATCTCATATTAAGTGTTAACAAGCTATTTATTACATCTACTGAACTTTTAACAATGTGTTCCACAACTTTAAATATAAATGTAATTATTTGTTTTCTCACACTGTACTTTAGAAATTGCTATTAAAATTATTCCTTTAGAGCTCTGAATCCTCAGAATTCATTTCTCTTCACAGCTATGGAGTTGTAAAATTCTGTTACATTGTAAGGTTTTTATAGAGTATCTTTGTCAGATTGATTTCTTTATGGTTTCTATGTACAAATTTATAAAATTAAAGAGTATGACTGGAGGGGACCACAGGCATAGGTCTCTAGTCCAACTTTCCGTGCAAAGCTGGTCAGCTTACAGGGTCAGATGAGATTGCTCAGGGCTTTATCTGGTCAAGTTTTGGAAACCCCCAAGGCAGCCTCTCAGGGCAGCCTACTCCATTGTTGTAATGTCCTCAGGGTGATCATTGTCTCTTGCATCCACACCTTATCAGTCTTGTCTTTCCACCAGGCACCTGCCTCCACCTCTTGCAGGTATGGGCAGGCCTGTCGCCCTGAAGCTCTCTCTTCTCCCGGCTGGACAAGCCTCAGCCTCTCCTCACAGTTAAGCGTTCAGCCCTTGAGCACCCTAGGGGTTTTCCAGTGAGCTTGCCTCAGTTAAATGACATCCTTTCTGTATTGGGCACTCCAAAAGTGAATGGTGTTAGTAGGTGTGCTCTTGGGATTGCCAAGTAGAGGATAATTTCTCCCATCAGGGGCAGCACTTAGTGTTTGTCCTTGCTGGATTTCAGGAGTTCCCTGCTGCTCCATTCCTTCAGCCTTTGTAGATCCCTCTGAGTGTTGGTTGCTTCCCCCTGTTTGGTGCTATCAGCAAACCAACGAGAGTGTAGCCTATCAGTGTCACTGACAGAGATATTAAACAGGAAAGTTTCCATCACAGCCTTCTGTGGTGCTGCACTATTCCATGTGGTACCAGTATCCCTATAGAGTATGTCAGATTTTATACCTGTCCACCCAGAATATGATTATCATTATGTGGATACAAGAATATTGTGAGACAGCATTGGAAGTCTTACTGAAGTTGATGTAAATAACATTTACTACTCTTTTCATCCCCTAATTTTGCCATTTCAGCATGACTGTTGGGCTGCTCAGGCATGATTTATCTTTGGTAATTCCATGCTGTCCATTCCTTCTTCTCCTTCATGTGCCCAGAACTGTATTCATGGAGAACTTGTTCCATCATTTTCCCAAAGTGAGGCTGTCTGGCTTGTAGTTCCTTGACTTGACTTCTTAATGTTTTTTAAAGATGTGTGTGACATTTACATTTTTCAGTCACTGCTAACTTACCTTGATCTTTGCTATTTTTCCAAGGTGATAATGTCCTCTGTGAAATTGGCCAGGTCTCTCAGCACTCTTGGATGCAAGGACTTCTCTGGGTTCGGTTCTCACACATAACCCACCGCTGACTGTTCCTCTCCTTCAGTATGCACAAAGGACTGGGAGATCTTGTTGGTGAGGATGCAAGAAAGACATCGGATATCTCAGCTTTGGCTAGAGCAACAACAGACACAAACATCTGCCCTGTTGAACAATTAGGACCATTTTCTCTTGTCAGCTTTTTTCTATTAATACAGTGTTAGAAGCTCTTTTTGTTGATTATGATAGCCCTTGCAAGTGTCAACTTTATGTGAGCTGTGGCTTTCCTTACATTGTCCCTGAGCATCTGGACAATACTCCTTTGTAGCTTGTTCCATTGTACCGCCTTTTTACACTGAAACTCAGTCGCGAGCTCCCTGTTTAGTTAAACTGATCTGGTAATCTGTTCCTTTTCCTGACTATTGGCCTGGACCATTTTTGAGCTAAAATGATATTATTCTAAAAGACTTGTTAGCTTTTACAAGTTTCTTTGCCTTTCAGAGCTGCTTTTCACTGGACTACTCTAGTTCCTTGAATAAGCTGAATCCTTCTCTCATAGGAAACCCAGGGTCTGCAGTCTGCTACTTGTCTTCCCTTCACTTGGGATCCTGAACTCTTCTGTTTCATGATCAGTGCAGCCAAAGCTGCTATTGATTAACATCTCCACAGCCAGATCCTCCTCCTTAGCGATGAGTGGATTTGCCTGTGTATCACCTACAGTTGCCTAATCCAGTACTTACATCAAGGAGTTATCCCTACCATGTCCCCAGGAAACTGCTGAATTGCCTGGATTTAACTCTGTTGCCATTATGGTATATTGCAGGAAAAAAACCCTCCTAAAGGCAACAGTCTATGATCCAGAGACCTTCTTTAGTTGTTTACAGACTTCATGCTTTCTTAACCTAATTGGTAGTCTGCAACACATCTCCTTGCACTGACATCTCCTTTGATCTGCATTGAGAAGGATGGGGAGAGTCTTTGAAAAACTAATTATCAGTAGATTAATTAATTGTCATTTGTATTGTCTGAGAGTCTGTTTTTAAAGACAAACCATATACATTAACAATTCTTACATTTTTGTGACTACTTTACAGTATGTGTTACTAGTAATCTGATCCAAAACAAAATTATAAATTAACATTATAAATTAACTTGCTGAGGCGATTGGCTCCGGGGCAGACGCGTTCTGCAGCGGAGCGGGGGATCGGGCCAGGCAAGGCTAAATTTTCCAGCATCGAGTCTGCTTGAGGGAGCCGTCAGGACCCGGCAGCCCTCGTGAGGGAGGCTGACGAGGCGTAGGTGGAGCCAGCAGCGCCCCTCCCCAGCTGTTCAAAAGCTGCCCCTAGGGAGCGTGGTGACCATGGCGGGCAAACAGGGCGTGGTGTGTCAGAAGGGCGTGGCATGGCAGGGTGAGCAGGCAGGGCAGAGCGCTCTCCCCCCGCCCATATGAACACCACCTGTAACGACAGCCTCCCGTTAGCTAGGCTGCAATGGTCTCCACCAGGAATGGTGCGCTCTCCAGGAAGATGGTACACACCCAGACCGACTACCCGTTAAAAAATGCAGCAGTCCAGGTCACCGGATGCAGGGAGTGCCTGAGCCTGTTGCTGCCATTGTCGGGAGGCAGAGAAACTGCGTGTGTGAGGTGTGAGCAGGTGGATGACCTGGTCCGCATGGTGGCGGAGCTCAAGGGGGAGGTGGAGAGGTTGAGGGATATCAGCGAGTGTGAGCGGGAGATAGACTGGTGGAGCAACTCCCTGCAGGGCCTCAAGGAGAGGTACCGGGGTGAGACACCCCAAATGGGGGTGGACCCCCTGCCCTGTCACCGTCGGGCAGAGGGAGGGGACCTGGGAGTTGAGGAGGAATGGAGACAGGTCCCTGCTCGACATCGCAGGCGATGCCCCCCTACTGGCCTCACTTTCCCAGGTGCCCTTACGCAACAGGTTTGAGGCCCTGGAGCTTGGTGGGTGAGGAAGAGGTAGAAAGTCTACCCAGGAGGCTGCCTAGGGTGAGGAAGTCGACTCCATGCCTCAGGACTGCCTCCATGAAGACAGAAAGAAGGGTTATTGTTGTTGGAGACTCGATTCTTAGGGGAACAGAGGGCCCTATTTGTTGGCCTGACCCTACCCGTAGGGAAGTCTGCTGCCTCCCTGGGGCTAGGGTCAGGGACATTGCCAGGAAGCTTCCCAACCTGGTTCGCCCCTCTGACTATTATCCTCTTTTGATAGTCCAGGCGGGCAGTGATGACATTGAAGAGAGAAGTCTCAAGGCTATCAAACAGGACTTTAGGGGGCTGGGGCGATTAGTGGAGGGAGCAGGAGTACAGGTGGCGTTTTTGTCCATCCCTACGGTGGCAGGGAGGGGTACTGACAGGACATGAAAAGCCCACCTGATAAACACATGGCTCAGGGGCTGGTGCCAGCACAGAAATCTTGTTTTTTTTGACTGTGGGGTGCTTTACTCGACACCCAGCCTGATGGCCACAGACGGATCCCGATCTTTTAGGGGAAAAAGGATCCTGGGCCGTGAGCTGGCAGGGCTCATTGAGAGGGCTTTAAACTAGGTGAGATGGGGGATGGGGCTGAAACAAGGCTTGTTGGGGCTGTGCCAGGGGGAACAATGGCAAGGCCGGGGTATAAGGCGATGGCCAAGCTTAAGTGCATCTACACTAATGTACACAGCATGGGTAACAAACAGGAGGAGCTGGAAGCCATCGTGCAGCAGGCAGGCTACGACTTGGTTGTCATCACAGAGACGTGGTGGGACCACTCTCATGACTGGAGTGCTGCAATGCCTGGCTATAAGCTCTTCAGAAGGGACAGGCAGCACAGAAGGGGTGGTGAGGTGGCTCTCTATATTAGAGAGTCTTTCGAGGTTGTAGAACTTGAGGCTGGGAATGACAAGGTTGAGTCCCTGTGGGTTAGGATCGGCGGGAAGGCCAACAAGGCTAGTGTCCTGGTGGGGGTCTGTTACAGACTGCTGAACCAGGATGAGGAGACGGATGAGGAGTTCTATAGGCAGCTGACAGAAGTTGCAAAATAATCGGTGCTTGTTCTCGTGGGTGACTTCAACTTCCCTGACATATCCTGGAAGCACAACACAGCCCAGAGAAAGCAGTCTAGGAGGTTTCTGGAGAGCGTGGAAGATAGCTTCCTGACGCAGCTGGTTAGTGAGCCTACCAGGGGTGGTGCCCCGCTAGACCTTCTCTTCACAAACAGAGAAGGACTGGTGGAGGATGTGGTGGTTGGGAGCTGTCTTGGGCAGTGACCACGAAATGGTGGAGTTCACTATTCTTGGCGAGGCCAGGAAGGGGACCAGCAAAACAACTGTATTGGACTTCCAGAGGACTGACTTTGAGCTGCTCAGGACACTGGTTGGTAGAGTCCCTTGGGAGGCGGTTCTGAAGGGCAGAGGAGTCCAGGAAGGCTGGGCGCTCTTCAAGAGGGAAATCTTAATGGCGCAGGGGCGGTCTGTCCCCATGTCCCCAAAGACAAGCTGGCGTGGAAGAAGACCGGCCTGGCTCAACAGAGAATTGTGGCTTGATCTTAGGATAAAAAAGAGGGTTTATAATCTTTGGAAAAAAGGGCGGGCCACTGAGGAGGGCTATAAGGATGTTGCGAGGCTGTGCAGGGACCAAATTAGAAAGGCCAAAGCTCATCTGGAGCTCAGTGTGGCTACTGCCATTAAAGATAACAAAAAATCTTTTTACAAATATATCAACACAAAAAGGAGGACTAAGGAGAATCTCCATCCTTTACTGGATGCGGGGGGAAACCTTAAAAGAGATGAGGAAAAGGCGGAGGTGCTTAATGCCTTCTTTGCCTCAGTCTTTAGCGGCAATACCGGTTGTTCTCTGGATACCCAGTACCCTGAGCTGGTGGAAGGGAATGGGGAGCAGAATTTGGCCCTCACTATCCACGAGGAAATGGTTGGCGACCTGCTATGGCACTTGGATGTGCGCAAGTCAATGGGATCCACCCTAGGGTACTGAGAGAACTGGCAGAGGAGCTGGCCAAGCCACTATCCATCATTTATCAGCAGTCCTGGCTATCGGGGGAGGTCCCAGTTGACTGGCGGCTAGCAAACGTGACGCCCATCTACAAGAAGGGCTGGAGGGCAGACCTGGGGAACTGTGGGCCTGTCAGTTTGACCTCAGTACCAGGGAAGCTCATGGAGCAGATTACCTTGAGAGTTATCACGCGGCACTTGCAGGGCAAGCAGGTTATCAGGCCGAGTCAGCATGGGTTTATGAAAGGCAGATCCTGCTTGACAAACCTGATCTCCTTCTATGACAAAGTGACGCACTTGGTGGATGAGGGAAAGGCTGTGGATGTGGTCTACCTTGACTTCAGCAAGGCTTTTGACACCATCTCCCACAGCATTCTCCTCAAGAAACTGGCTGCTCTTGACTTGGACTGGCGCACGCTTCGTTGGGTTAGAAACTGGCTGGAAGCTGGGCCCAAAGAGTCATGGTGAATGGAGTCAAATCCAGTTGGAGGCCAGTCACTAGTGGCGTTCCCCAGGGCTTGGTGCTGGGGCCGGTCCTCTTTAATATCTTTATCGATGATCTGGACAAGGGCATTGAGTGCATCCTCAATAGCGAGGTGGGGGTTGGCCTGTTCTCCCACGTGCCTGGTGACAGGACGAGGGGGAATGGGCTTAAGTTGAGCCAGGGGAGTTTTAGGTTAGATGTTAGGAAGAACTTCTTCACTGAAAGGGTTGTGAGGCACTGGAACAGGCTGCCCAGGGAAGTGGTGGAGTCACCATCCCTGGAGGTCTTTAAAAGACGTTTAGATGTAGAGCTTAGGGGTATGGTTTAGTGGGGACTGTTAGCGTTAGGTCAGAGGTTGGACTCGATGATCTTGAGGTCTCTTCCAACCTAGAAAATTCTGTGAAATTCTGTGAAATGACTCAGTAAGTTTGCAGATGATACCAAGCTATGCGCGTGTCGATCTGCTTGAGGGTAGGAAGGTTCTTCAGGAGGATCTGGATAGGCTGCACCGATGGGCTGAGGTCAACTGCATGAAGTTCAACAAGGCCAAGTGCTGGGTCCTCCACCTGGGGTGCAATAACCCCAAGCAGAGCTACAGACTGGGAGAGGAGTGGTTAGAAAGCTGCCAGGCGGAGAAGGACCTGGGATTATTGGTTGATAGTTGGCTGAATAGCCGGCAGTGTGCTCAGGTGGCCAAGAAGGCCAACAGCATCCTGGCTTGCATAAGAAGCAGTGTGGCCAGCAGGGCTAGGGAGGTGATCGTCCCCCTGTACTAAGCTCTGGTGAGGCTGCACCTCGAGTACTGTGTTCAGTTTTGGGCCCCTCACTACAAGAAGGACACGGAGGTGCTTGAGCGGGTCCAGAGAAGGGCGACGAAGCTGGTGAGGGGTCTGGAGAACACGTCCTACGAGGAGCGGCTGAGGGAGCTGGGCTTGTTCAGCCTAGAGAAAAGGAGGCTCAGGGGCAACCTTATCGCTCTCTACAGATACCTTAAAGGAGGTTGTAGTGACGTGGGGGTTGGTCTGTTCTCCCACGTGCCTGGTGACAGGATGAGGGGGAATGGGCTTAAGTTGCACCAGGGGAGTTTTAGGTTAGATGTTAGGAAGAACTTCTTTACTGTGAGGGTTGTTAGACATTGGAATGGGCTGCCCAGGGAAGTGGTGGAGTCACCATCCCTGGAGGTCTTCAAAAGACATTTAGATGTAGAGCTTAGGGATATGGTTTAGTGGAGGACTGTTAGTGTTAGGCCAGAGGTTGGACTCGATGATCTTGAGGTCTCTTCCAACCTAGAAATTCTGTGATTATGTGATATAGCTTGATTGTATCCACTTACCATGTAAAACTGTGATAGCCATATAGCCTGTGCCTAACTTGTTTTTGGGGGAAATACTGGAAATCCAGGTCTAAGCATTGGGCTAAAATCAAATGCAAGTTTAAATACTACATTTGACATAGGTTTTCTTTTTTTTTTTTTTTTGTTATTTACTTCCTTCCCCTTTTTGCATTCCTTTTCTGAGATTCCTCTTAAAATTCCTAGAAAGAGAGACAACAGCAAAGAAAAAAAAAAGATTGCAGTAAGAACTGATGGTTTCGGTAGTCGGGTAATACAGTGACTCATGAACATGTAGTAACGTGACTAAGTTTATGGAACTCATAATACTAAGATAGCGCTGTCAAAAGCCAACTGATTGGATGGGTTTTGCATGTTGCTACGTCTGAAGTTTATTGATAGCAAGACTGTTTTCAAATTGCTGCTTTTACTTTATGTAAGATTTTACCCAACCTTAGTTCTCAACATAGTTAAATCACTTAATTTACGTAAAATAGCACTCACCATGTCTTGTTATTTCTATTTGAATTTATCAGTACTTGCAGCTTAAGCAGCCATACTTGGTTGTACTGCATATTTTAGGTTATCTTTTCTTGTCAATCTTTCCAAAGTTCATGAGTTCACTTCTTTATGGAGTGGGTTTTCAACTTTGTCTTTCCAGTCTTCTGTGCATGGAGTAGGATCAGAAGTAGCAGTAGTGTTACTTTACAGAATGGAAAAAAAAAAAAAGCTAATTTATTTAAAGTTCTTAGGTTTGTTTATAGCAGTGAATTAGCATTTTGTTTCATGCAGTGCAATTTAAAACCACTTTTCTGTAATTCTCCTTTTTATAGTTGTGAATAATTACTATGTGAAAAATGAACACATAGTAGAAAATTGTTAAATGAGTAATCTCGTTTTAAACACATTTATTCTATTAGCTACCATTTATTTGAGAGGACTGCACTGTGTTACGGTATATACCCTGGGGTGCTAGAAATCTGGTGGCGTAGAGTTTTTTTTCCCTTAAAAACCCATGAATTTTATAAGGTCTTAGTTTCTGAAAGAAGTGATCTTTCTATTTTAATAAATATCTTGATTGCTCAATTGTTTTGTGATTTAGTCATTCCATGGCTGAAGAGAAGAGGTATATTAACTACTTTCTTGAAACAAACAGCCTGAAACTGTTATGTGTCAAGAACAACCCAAAACACGGGTTTGAAATGGAGCTATTTGTAGTGGTCTTAACAGAAGTGTAATACCAGCAAATACATGGAGAGATACACTAAACTATTTCCTTGATGTTCAATTTAACAAACATTTACTCTCAAAATGCATTTTGTGTGCAATTGAGTTATTGTGTGTGGTGTAAGAGAATTTTATGAAAAATGATGAAAACTTTTTATGGTATAAAGGGATTGATGGTCAGGTGAGGTTATAGACAGCAATCTTTTTTTTTTTTTTTTTTTTTTTTTTTTTAATTTAGCCTTTTAAATGTCTTTCTAAAGTTCTACTAGTAGTGCCAGTGTTCTGTGTTGCACTGAGCTGGTGCTCTCCTCTCATGCTTTCACACTTCTTAGACTCACATTGAACAACATTGCAGGTACCTTTTCCTACTGCAGTACTTGAGCTTAAGGGATTGATTTCAACTGTTTTTTTCCATTTTTTGGTATACAGCTATGCCACGAGTTGCGGTTATAGCAGCACCTCCATATTAGTAACCTTAGTTACCCTCCTACACATGAGGTTATTTTGACATACATATAAAAATGGACTAAATTCACATTTTAAGCTCAAATTGGGAAAAGTAGTGTTCCTATCTAAACATGACCTGATATGCTGAGGCGCAGTAATGGTTGTCTTGATGCAGCACTCCAGCAATAACAACTAAATAAAACTTGGCCAAGTGGAGGCAAGAGATTTGAAAAGGTAAAGTCTTGCTGGGTGTTGATGAAAGTTGCTGGAAGAGGAGGGAAATGCATTTATGAAGGAAAACTTGTAACTAGGGTTGTCGACATCTCATTTTGATTTACAGACATTATTAAGAATCTTAACTGAGTGATGCCGCAGTTAAGTATCTCTCTGAGATACTAAGCCTGTGGGTCTGTTTCTGCTGAGTCTTTTACTGTTTCCTGTGAAGTTCATACTTCTGTCAATTAAAAAATAAAAGTATTATTTGAATGACTCTGCAAGGTCATGATATTATTGCAAAATTCCTTTTCATAAGAAGTATGTTTTAGAGAGCATCTTTTTGGATATGTATTTCTTTTCCGAGTTCCAAACAGCAGCTTCACATTTGTGGCTACCCTGCAATTTAGTCATCCATATAAAATGTTAAAATAGGTAACAAACCAGGAAATTCAAAATTAAACAAGTATACCCAAATATGTGTAAAAAGCAGAACAAAAATTATTCCATCTTCCTGATACTAGCTTGTGAATTTTCAATTTATTTTACCAAGGCAGGACCGGAGCTGAAAGAGTAGTTACTGTTTATGATGATTTTGTTAGAACTAGAGACCACACAGTAGTTTAGGCAGAAAACTGCAAGATCTGAATCCTATCTTCAATTTAGGAAAAAAAAAAAAAAAAAAAAAAGTTCGTGTTTGTTTATTTTTAAAATAAAATCTCTTTTTGGACTACCTGTTTTTCAAGAATGTGTTTATTTTAGGGTATTTAGGATATTAACTACAATGTTTTATAGTCATAATACAAAAGTATTGCATTCAGAAAACAACTTATTTTAATTAAAATAGTCTGATCCTTTCTAGATCATAGAAATGTGATATGGAGTTCATAGTAGAAACGAAAGAACTGATCTGTCCTTGTGCCCTCTCACATTGTTGTCTAGATGATCGAAAAGGTACATTTTATCTGTAGGCCTCAAGAAAAAAAAAAAAAAAAAAAAAAACTCCTAAACTTATTTATGGATTCTTGTGGATTTTATTTTCTTTTTCCCCTCCTTCCTCCTGCTACAGAAAGAGTGGTATCTCTAGGCTTCATTGCTCTACAGGAGGATTCTGAGTATGTTGGTTTTGTGGCATCCCCCCTTCTCTGAAGCAGGTTTTCTCTGAAAACATTTTTTTTAACGTTTTCATACAGTTCTGCTTTTCAGTGGTTCTCAGCAAATATCTTTATATTACTAAGAGTTATGTTAGCAAATGTTAATGTTAGATTTCTTATGGAATTTTACTTTATCTAAAAGAAGGTTAGTGTGATGAAACTGCGGTATTTCTTTGCCTTTTCACTTCCATTGAATTTGTATAACTTACATCTCCTAAGCTTAGAGTTAACCATATGATACAATGAAGTACCTGATGAAAAGTACCTTTTATGTGAAAACTAAAGGGAATGCTTACCAACTGTAAAATATCAGTGAGCTTATATCAAATATTTCCATGGTTGTATCCCCAGTTCTATATCGGACTTAGCTGTGTGGAAAGGTTATTTCCCATTCAGCGTGTGCTTGTTTCCTCTGGTATGTTGCTATAGGCCAGTATGATCTGCAGGGAAGCATAAGGAACAGTGAGAGCTCAGTGAGACAAGCTCTTCGTTCCTGAATAATCTCTGCATTACCTTGGTTTCATTAGGAGGCTGGGAAGGTGTAGGTGAGTGAGTTAGACTGTCCTTGGTAAGTGGGGATATCACTTTTATCTTGGGTATTTTGTCAAAACATGTTATCTAGTGGCAGAAAGTAAATTCTTAACCCATTAAAGCACAGATTCTATTGTATCTGCATGTAAAAAAATAATTTATGAAAACAAATTTAGGAAAATTCTGTTTCTTCTGTGCTTGCAATTAACTTGCATTAACAGACTACAAAAAATAGCATGTGTTGTTGAATGCTTGTTTTTTGTTTAATTTTTTTCATATGTATTTACATATTGTGTTCCAGCTTAAATTTTTTCTTTCAGGAAGGAGGAAATCCAGGTTTAGTACATTCTGTATTAAAAAATGTTTGCTCATTTCAGTGAGAAAGGTTTGAGCTACCTCTCAGTGACTTATTTAACTGTTGAGCTTTTACCATATGTTATAAACCAACAACTGAAGAGTAGTACCCATGTTACCAAAATGTTCAAGCAAGTCCCATGGAAGGTAAAAGGAACACAAACGATGCCTCTTTCAGCATTTTATTAATTGTTTAAATAATGTTGGAATAGGGGCTTATACCATGTTGCATTAAGATCTCTTCAGGATCTTGAATACTGAAAAGCAATGTAGTAAACTTGTACAAATATCATGGATCTTGGTAATGATCCCACTGCGTGTTCTATCCATAAAAGCTGCTAGCTGTTGCACTACTCTCAAGCTTGCAGCAATTTAGTAACGTTTGCACAGGCAGGTGTTACTGATGTAGGTCACTTTCAGGTTTTGGAGATCAGGTGAATGTGGTCCACAGCCTTCTGCTCTGGATTGTAGATGTTTTATTGTGCTAATTCGTGCAAGTTTTTAGAGTCAGATCAACTTCTGAAACTGATCGTCTTTTCTATTTTTTTTTTTTGTGTGTGTGAAAGAGGAGTTTAATTTTCTCACTGACTTCTTTTGTTGTTTATAAATGATATAATTTGGGTAAGTATGTGAATAAGCTTACTGCTGCTGAATGGAAGACGGTGGATATTCTGTGATGGAGTCATCAAACCTGAATCTGTAACCTTTCTGCTTACCTAGCTTTCAATGATAATTATCAGATATATAGGTGAATCACACTGTCTTAAAATAGAATTAATGAGCATTTCCATTGAGGGTGCAATCTACTAGATTATTAAAGAGCATCTGTGTTCTTTCAATTATGGTAATTTCACTGTTTTAAATAGTGTTTTACATTTCCTGATGGGAATGCAACTATACTCTGCATATGCTTATTAAGCTACTTAGCAAACATAGTTTATTAATAAAATTCAAAGTGTGTCATCTCATTCCATATTCTAAAAATCTGCAAAACATAAGCTCAAAATTCAGGAACTGAGTCCCAGATAACAGTGCAGCCTATTCAGGGCAAGTTATGTCCGAGTACCGGGAATTTTAGATAAGTGGTCCTCCTGTAGTTCATAGCATGTTCCCAAGGTAGTGAAAAACAGTAGACAAGAAGGACCACCAGAGAGTGCATGTATAGATTTGCCTTTGTATATGAAATTTCCAAGGGGCTCTGCCTATTTATAAAGAATGGTGCAAAACGACATGTCTTTTTGGCCGCAGTTCCATTTATTTATTTATTTTGCTGAGCCATAATTAGTCTTGTATTGGACACTTGGAGGGGAAAGTGGTCTCAGTTTTCCTTGTCTTCTTAGAAGAATTTGGAAATACCTCTGTACCTAAGAAGCCAGTAGTGATTAAGAAGGAAGTTAAAAGATCTGCTCCAGGAGGTCAGGGCCTATAAGTCTCTTGCATAGTTATGGCTATGTGACTGAAACATCTGTGCCTTGTCAAAGTCTAAGAGGAAAAAAGATAATAAAATCTGTGAAGTCTGTTATCTAAAGTTAGAAAAACTGTATACTGTTTCAATGTTTGTAATGTTCATCTAGATGAACTTTCTGTTTAGCTAGTAAATCCTGATCTGAGGCAAGGACCTAAATCATGTCAGAGTGTATCATCAGTCCAGTGGGCTGATGAGGTAATCCCAGAGTATGCAAAAGATTTTTTTCTAACAGTGTTGTCTTTGTTTTGAATAACATTACTACATCGGAAACTTTCAGGAAAAAAAATAGCCTGGTGGAAAAAAAGGTTTAAAAGGGATGAATAGGAGAGACCCATCTGGGACAGCTTGGGATGGGAATATAGATACTATCCAAAAATAAGATGAGGGGAAAAGTAAAGTGATACCCCAAGTCGATGGTGCTGCTGTTGGACTATGGCTTGTATGCCTCCAAACATCTATGAATTAAAAGTAGTATGAGGCTCTACATATTTTTACTAATACACTACAGAATTTGCCCAGACTTCATTTCTGTAGTAAAAATCTTCTATTTATTTATTGCTTATAACTATAAACAATAGTATTAGCAAGGTAGCTGATTTAGTAAATATTCACTAGTGACTACTCTGGGGCTGATGGCCAAGCAGTTATAAGACAAAGTCTGTTAATGTCAGTAGGTTTTCAGCGTTAGACATGCATTGGTTTGCAAGCATTCCACCAACATCTGACATTTCTAATCTTTCTGCCAGGTAATTGTTCTGGGAATGCTGAAAAACCTAGAAAACAGACCAAAGCAGGATACTGTGTCTAGATAGATATAGCAAGATCACAGTCCTTAGGAAACTGGGTACCACAAAGGGGACCCAAACACTTCTGGTCCTTTTTCAAATAAGGAAAATTGTTTAACATTCAGATTGCATTTGCCCTAATTATAGCTGTTCAGTTTTTATAGTTGCAACTTTTGCACAGTAAAACAGCCTTATTCTTCTGGATTCATATTTAGCAATATAAGTTAGGTATAAGTTTTATAAAAAGTAATAACAAACACATTGTTAAGATTTTTCAAGCTTCACTGGACATACGTACTCTTCAAACCTGAGACAGCATAATTTAGTATCCCCATTTCAGAGCTGATTAAATTAAAACACTGGGAAGTGACATTAGGGGTTCTTTCATGAACTGCTTCACCCGCAGAATACTGGAAGCAATAAATCAGCATTTTTTATCGCTAATAAAAATGAAGTTTCAAAGCCACTTTATGCAAGGACAGTTTATCATTACAAATATTTTCTTACTGTATGGCAATATAAAACAAGCTACGAAAATTAGAGAAGGTTGTGGAACCAATAATGTAATATGACAGTCATCGTAAGCCATGGTTCCTTTTTGAAGCTCAAATATGATACCCAAAACAAGCTTTTCCAAAATGGAAGTGGCCTTCTTGAAATGTTTTGTTTCTCCATGTAATGTGATAGTACTATGATGTTAGGAGCAAGGAATAATTTTGCTTCTTCCTTTATCAAAGAAAAAAAAAAATCAGGAAGATACAGTTCTTCATGTGATTTGATTTTTTTTTTTTTTTTTTAAATTATTTTAATTCCAGTAAAGTTATAAATTGGCAGGTTTCTCATTGTGTTTGTGACATCGGCTGTAAACTAAAGCATGACATCTGGTCTGTAGTCCACACTGAAAACTCTTTTGGCGGCAAAAAGGGTAAGAATACAAGTATTTACTTGATAGTATTCATTCAGGATGACAAAAAAAAGTGTAATAAATAATGAGGTGTTAGCATGGGAAGGGGAGCAGGACAGAAAATTTCCATGACTAATAAGGAACTGAGAAAAGAAGAAATTGAACATCATACCTGTACAATGACTGCACACTGGAGAGCTGAAAAACAAGAGATGTTTGCTTCCAGCTGCTTTTACATGAAAAACAGCTGTCATTTGCATTTCAATGCTATTAAGATTTTTGGATTGTTTTAAAAATTATTTCCATTAGGTCTAGGTGTGTGAGACTAAAGAATCTTGCTAGATCTCTACAGCAAATGATATGGTTCCTTGTTTTTTAGAAATCATTTTGTATCAGCTGTTCAATGTTAATAATGCTGCATTGTCTGAATTTTCTTTAAGCTTCCTATTACATATTTCTGTAAAGAAACATGGCTTAAAATACTGTTAGGTTTGGAAGTTGTTCTTGCCGTGCAACTTTAAACGAGATAATCTCATAATCTACATTACAGTGGCTTAATTTTCTGTGGTTGAGCACATACTGAGAGTGCTGATACTAGAAACTTCAGCTGTTTTTAGTGAGCTTTTCTAGGGTATTATTATGCATTTGTCATTCATCAGGTCTGCATCTCAAACACTTAAGATACTTTCCAAAAGTAAGTGTTTATAAGTAGCAAAAAAAAAAACAACAGTATCCAATAAGAGAAAGTCAAGTGTGAATAGATATGTTGGAAACTTCAACATAGTATAGGAGTCATGAAAGTGCTCTTGGAGGTTGCTGGTAATGATTGGATTTTTATGACACATACAGCGCCAGGAGGTCTCTTAGGGACTCTTTTTCAGTGCATCAAGTCAAGTTTCCCATAGTATCTCATACATCTCCATCATCATCTAAAGACTGTGTGGTTGGCAAGTTGCAAGAGAAGAAGCTGTTGAAAGAGATGAAAAAGAATAGCCATGAAAGTTTTTGTAAGTATGGGACTGACTGAAAGCAAGTCATAGATTCATCTTAATCTTTCTACTAATAGTCAATTCCATGAAGCAAGTCTCTCCTGGAGTAGAAGGGAACTTAAGTATACTGTGAAGGCCATACCCTCCTTCATATCTTCTGAGATCGTATCTGCTACAGCAACATCTCTGTGGAACACCTGGGATATAATACATGATCATTTTACTTCTGGGCGGAAATACAGGTGGCTTTTTTTATCTCCTTGGTACTGCTGTTGGCCCTCTAAGGACCTGACACACTGAAAAGATTAAAGATAGTTGATATCATGATGGAGGGAAGTTTCCTTTACAACAAGTTGAGAATATTAATTTTAGTTCAAAAAATGTGCTTTGTGTTAAGTTTTTGTTCATTTGTATTAAGTATAGTTCAAACGTTAAGCTAAAGTCTCAGAGGCAGGGAAAAGTGAACTGATGAGGCCTGTGTTTACTGTTCTTCAGGCTAAATGTGTGCATTTCCATAAAATAAAAACATACAAGCAATGTGGATCCTAAACCATTTGTCTGAATATTTGTCACCTTGAGGAATTAGTTTCAACATCTCTTTCCTGTATGTTCTTGTTTCAGCCACAGGCTGAATAAGTAAAAATTAGGGTTTATTTTCAAGTAAGATGGAAAAAAAGGAAGCTCAGTAGAATATTATTTATACATTATAAACAAATGTAATAATATATAACTAATTGAGGCAGCAATTAAGCAACTAGGTTGGTGTTTGTGCTGGTGAAAGCTATTCATTGTGGAAGCTTAATTTTAGATGTTTAATAAGTTATTGCTCAATCTCAGTTATTGTACTGTAAAATAGAAAAAACAACTCTTCCCATTATTTTTTTAGCTCACCGGGAAACACAGTAACCTATAATCCAGTGCTATAAGCTCAAACATTTATTGCACATATTTTATTTTCACTGCAAAGTGGTTGTTTTCTAGAAGAACAATATTTGATTTGGGGCTACAGATTGACAAGAGGAATGTAATAATTAGTGGATATTTTAAGTTGCACTTATTTTCTTGTCTTGTAACAGGCGTCATTTCAAACTTCTTCGTAAGAAAAACAGCCATGTTTTATCCTTTATTCCTGGGAGGAACAGTTGTTCTTTGCTGTTTCCAAATGTAGAAATATTCCTGGTTCAAAATGTAGTTTATTCTTCTTTTCATCTGTGTTGTTATAGATTTTTCTGGTTGTAATTGAAGCTTAAATATATTTGCTAAATTCAACAAAGAAAAAAAAAAAAGGTGTGGGGAGAAATCTGCTGTAATTTTCTAAGTGAAACATTGTTTTGTTAAGACTGAAATTAATGATTTAATTTCTAAATGGTGTTGCACTGTAGTCTCATATAATGTTTGTCAAAGAACACGTTGGTTATACTAACATATATCTGCAAATGTGCAAATAAGCAATACTACAGATACTTAAAAGCATAATAATACCTAAGCCTTTGTGTGGCTATTGTATTTTCATATTTCATCAGTGAAATGTCACACCTCTCTGCACTGATCCAACTAATTTGTTGTATAGATAGATCACTCTTACAAACTCCACTGAAGTAGTCTGTATTTCTTCTTAACAAACAATTTTTTTAGAACTACTTCAAGGAAATATACTATTTTAATTGAAATTCAGAAGAACAGTCTAGAAGAACATTCTGAGCTTTGTCAGATTGCATGCTATGGTTTGGGAATGCAAGCCGTGTGTTTGCAGATTTAGGGTAAGGACCAGATGTGGGTTTGTTCTTCGGTAGTCTCTCTGGGAACTTTTATTTTTTTAGGTGCAGAGAAGTATTTGTGTGTGAATGTGATCAGTGCCAGCTGGGAGGTTGTTCCCTGAGGGCAGAGTCAGCCCTTGAGAAAATCTTGATCTCTCTCACAGGGAGTGAGTGGGAAGGGAGTACTACCTGAAAATGGCCAAGCTTTTCCAAAGCTGCAGGACTTTTCCAGGTTTTCTAGGTATAACCCAAGTACGCTCCAAGGCCTCCTTTCCGTCTTGTTCCTTTGTTCTTCTTTGGGAGCATCTAGTTTTTGCAGACATGTAACTGGATGATGTTTAAATGCTTCTGTCTTGTGTGTTTCCATTAAGTTTCAGCACAGGTGGAATTCTTGACTATGTCACTGCACAAATGCTTTTTTTTTTTTTTTCTTCCCCTTTTACTCCTGCCCTCCTTTTCTCAGAGGACTGAATGCTTTGAAAACTGTCCAATGTACTCTTGGGTTCTGTGTGCTGTGTCTAACAGTGTATCATGAGAGGTGGCCCAGCAATGCTTCGGGGGTAGGTGCTGAAATACTGAGTGGGAAAAGAATACATGTGCACATATACATATATTTTTTTTGATCAGTAGGAGAATAATATGCATTTTCATGAATTAAAAGAACTATTTATAATAAATATTAATTATACTATTATTTATGATTATGTATATTAGCTTTCTTCAAAGAGCATGAATACAGCTCAATTTTCACACATTCACAGACGATATATCTGTGCATTAAGTACTGGTGGGACTTGAACAATTTTACCTCTGAGCTGCAAAAGAGGAGTATTATTACTCTGCATTCAGTTCAGGGAACTAAAGCAGGGAGCTAAGCTTCCTGTGCTGTCAATGCAGAGGCAGGCAGTTTTCTGACTTCAGGGTCTGAATAGCCCTGTAGCAGATCTGACCTTGCTTCCCTCCATGGGAACTCATGGAGGGAGGGAATCCAGCTCTCCAGCTTGGACACTTAGGGTGCTCAGAGCAGTTAATGTGCATTCTTTGAATGGTTTTGACTCACTGTCTTGAGCAATAAAGAAAGAAATATATGAATGTTAAACCATACAGACTTTACCCCTTTCCCAGGGTGGGCTCTGTGCCTGAAAACTATATGAACAGTGCAGTTCATGGGGAAGTATGTTATTGTCCAAAAGGAGTCTGATCTAGCTCAAAGAGGTTTATGTGCACTGACATTGAGTTCTGTAGGTAGGTATTTGATATAAAGCATGGTAAAATGAAATCGGGATGTCTGGGCTGTTTTTAAATGCTAACAGTCCATGGGGAGTGGTCCTTTTAAATAGGCTTCTATGTTCAGTAATGGAAATTACATTATTTAATAGCATGAATTCGATAGAGAAGTGTAATTAAATGGCAGTCTTTATGTTACAGCTGTATGAAATTACCATGACCTGTCAAATTGCAGAACCAAGAACCTTAAGACTGAGGAAAAGCCTCTGAAAGTTGCCAGTAGTTAAGGAAGTGTGGAGTAGACTGCAGAAGGGGTGAGTAGCTGAGCTTTGCAGCACTGTTTGAGACAACTGAACTGCTATGTAGTTTACCATGCCGCAACTCCACATTTTTATCTCAATTCTGGAATATTGAAACCAGTAAACTAACCTCTTACTGGGTTAATTGTCTCTTACCCCTGTGATCTAGAAATGTAAACAAAAAATATTTTTTTGTTTACAAAAAAATTACATTAAAGCTGATTCTTCAGTTAACACTGGAATTAACCTATGTTTTCTATACTTCTACTCTGATGTTAGAAGCATGTCAGGCATGAAATGTAAATGGATTTAGTTATTTGCATTTTAATCAGCAAAAAAGTATTTCTCTGAATATTTTTGACCGAAAAAATAGTCTAGTGATAATTACATATACATGTATTATATATGAAGTAGGGATACACATGCTAATTAGATAGTAAAATTAAATATTTATGAAATGCTGTTTGTCTATAAATATAGAAAACTGGTAATTATCACTAAGATATTTGTTAAAATTCAGACAATTCAGATGGATAAATAATGAATAGTAATTTATATATTGATACTTTATAAATAAAACATTGCTGTTTCTTTTCTGTTTGATTCTGCTGAGAACCTGACTTTGGTCTCAGTCACGTACATGCTATTGTAGTCAGTCTTTAAAAAAGAAATAAAATGAATACAAAATAAATAAACAGTTGGTATGGTTATTATGGATTAGTAATCCACAAAAATTTTTGCTATTCTGTCATAAGGCTGTGCATTTTGGACAAAAAACATCTGCCCTCTTCCCAGGGCTGGTCACTTGTCAGAAGTGGCAGTGAGGCCTGACTTTTTTCCCCTGGAACTTTGTGCCTTTGGGGCAAGAACAACACGTAGACCTCATGTTCTTTCCTTTCCTTGTGTAGGGCAACATAAACACAGATGGAGTCCCACCCGCTTAGAAACCCCATCTCATCTTGTAACAAACTGTGAAGGGCCTAGTCCGTATAAAAACCTGTACTGTCCTGTCTTATGCCATGTGGAATGGTTCAAAGAGGCAGGTGGGATGGATGGCTGTACTGGGTCAAATGCAGGGGATCTGAACTGTCCATGTGTGAGGTGTACAGCCACAGGAATTGCATTGACATCTGTGCTCCAACATAACTATGTTCATTTCATATCTGCCTTTCCTCATAGCCAGGTGGGAGGCTTCTCCAAATGGGAGAAACCCATTACCAAATGGTAAGCTTGGCCTTCAGCCTGGGACAGAGGCAATTCCATCACAGCAGTGTAAATGAAGAATTATAGTTTATTCTGACTTTTTCATTTGGGATTTTTTTCTTTCTTTAATACTTTTGTAATTAGCCAAGTAGTTTATTTCCTTCCATGAGGAAGATAGCATTTAGTAATCAGTCTGAAGACATAGAATTTGTTCTGCATAGCATGAAGCTTACAGAAAAATGTGAATCTCAAAGATGAGGTCAGAGTTTTAGGTATGAAACAAGAAAAATTCCACTGATGTTCTTTTCAGTTGAGACTTGTATGTTGTATTGGTGATCTCAGTTTCAGGTTATAAATTGTGGTAAGGTCCAACCATGTGATTCTTTGACTTCAGGACCAATTATACTACTTCAATTTTTGATGTTTGTGGAAATGTTAGAGCATTTACCCTAGATTGATATCCGAAACAGAAGAATTATTATCACTGCTGTCAGTAATAATAGACTTTAGGAACTGTGTTTTAATTTGCGTCAGTCTTGAGCTACCTGCCCACGTGTTCCTGTGTTGTCACGCAACTTCTTCCATTTGAAAAGTTGTCTTATTTCTACCAGACCTTTGCGTTATAGCAACCTGAGAAGTTGTGATGCTAGTAAAAATCTCACTGATTTATGCAGAGTACAGAGATTAATGTTGACTGAGGTAGAAATGAAGTCTGAGTGCTTTGTGTATGTGCCCAAATCTCAGCAATGACAGAAATGTATCAGTTTTGGACAAACTAGTAAAGTTGGGAGAAAGTGCATGTTGAGTTATTTATTTTACACCATAAAAAATGTGTTACTATTCTTTTGGCTTACTTGGTGAATAAGACTTTTGAGTTTCTGTTCATTGTTTCTTTAGGAAAAGAAATAGCAATGAATTACTCTTTTACTCCTCCTTCACTTGTGTATGTTTCCTGCAAGAAGGAGGCAATATTTCTGCATTCTTGAATGCTGTGGAAATTTGCTAGCAGCGGACAAGAATATTTGTATCTCCAAAACTGCTCTAGCAATTTACCTTATTTTTCTTCCACTACAAGCCAGTGAGAGCAGGTCCCAGGGAAGCACTTATCTTCAGTTTGTGGTGTTGTGTGTATGTGCCTGAGTGCATGCAGAAGAGAAATTCCAGTTAGTGCTCTGACCTTGTATGTTGTTAATTCTCCAGAATAAGCTTTTGGATTGCATGGCCCAAGTTTGCTTACAGCCTTATGCTGCAAAGGTGTATTTTTTTCTTTCAATTTTTATAGATTTCATTAAATAACTTAAATTCTGTTAATTGCTTGTAGGCAACTTTCCAGGTTGGCAGCTTTCCAACTCAGTAGCGTCAGTCCGTCTGTGTGATTTGTTGACTCTTTGTACAATACTGATAAAATCTCATGGGACAAAAACAATAGGTATCCAGTTGCCATGCCGACTCATGTAGTAGTATGTCCTTCCCCTGTGGTGGCAAGTCTCAGATGGAGAAGATGCAAAGATGACAAAATATACTGTCATTGACACTTCAATCCATGTAAAATGTGGTGAAACTGCTTGGTCTGAACAGGTAAAATATCATTGCTACCTAATCGATTGGTCTCCTGATTCCTTTATTGTGGTTTGAACATGCTTTTCTTCAGATCTACTTATAAAGTGTAGGAGTTGATCCTGAAGGCTAATCCTGAAGTCTTATATTCACGAGAAATTTAGTGGGACTTCCACTGTCTCAATATTATGCCTTCCCATCTTTTATCTTACCATAAATGATTAAACAGTGCAGGCTTGTGTCATCAAGGTGCCTGTCTCTGTGACCATTGCAGACATGAGATGCATCACTCTGTAACTCTGTTTACCAGTTTTCTGTAAACTAAGGTGTATTCTGTTCTTGGAGAAACAGTTTTAGTCTTGATTCAGTGTTTTTGTACTCACTATGACAAACCCAGATTAGTTGGTATTAACAAATGCATTCTTCATATACAACAATTACAGCTGCCATGTTTTTGTTCATATCATCAACTTAAGACCTAGCGAATCAGGGTACGCTCCTTCAGTTGCTGGGACAAACTCTTGGTTTGAGAAGTCTTGCCATTAATCTTTAGATGCCTTTCTCTAAACCACAAACACAATTCTGAGCCCACGTATAATAACGTAGTATAACTATCCGTAGTACCCTGAAAAAGCAGTAAAAAACATTTTCAGCAATGATGCACTAAATCCAACTAAATATCAACGTCTGGTGGCTAAATATCAACATCTAATACACAGCTTTTCTCCCCCTTTTCCTAGCAGTGTATCTGACTTAGTTGTGTCTGTTTTAGAGATGTCTTAGCAGATGAATTGAACTTCACTCTTGTATTCTGCTGTTTTCTAACGCTTGATGTCTGAAGGGATAAACCAGACCTTTGCTGTTTTAGACTTTGTTCCCAAGAGAAAAATTCCATGCCATTCTCATTTAGAATAACTTGGAGTTGTAATAGTCTTTTGAGACTTTTTTTTACCGAGTACAGTAAAAGTTCATGTCTTCTATTCCTGTTTCATCTTGATAGTATACCAAACATTGTTTTATTAGATACCTACTTTTCAAAGGAAATAAATAATTTGAAAGTGTATTTAGATTTACAGTAACTGTAGCAGAACATACACAACTAAAATTAGTGGGAGTATTGTGGTTTCATTCATATACCAAGCAGGCAAGGTACACACAAAGCACCACTTGTGAGTTCTGTTGAGTCTAGGAAACAAAAATATATAATTTCAATTTCCCTTTATTGTTCTATGCATTTATCTAATTACCAAAGTTTGTGCTATATCATTGCTTGTTGTAGTTCTGAACAAAAAACAAACAAACAAACAAACCTGCCCTCCCCAAAGAAATCAGTAATAGCAATGAAGAAGTAAAGAGCAACTCTTATTTTTTTTTATTTTTAAACATTTGCATAGTTTGAGTCATAGTGTACACCTCAGCCCTAAACAAAGCAGCATTATTGTTTTTCTGCCTTATCTCAAATTGTATTTCTGATGAAACTTGTAGCAAATCTGTTATCTGTAACTTCTGAGCCAGATGCCTGACACTTTAGGCATGCCCATAAACAACTTCTAATGCATTCAAATGAGACTGTTTAAAACATGTTCTTCCCTTGCACATGTTTTGGCTGTTTTAAGCTGAACTAGATGACATTAAGGTAAGAAATAATTATGAGACCAATCTCACAGGGCTCTCAGAGTACTTAATTTGCACTGACTTCAGGCCATGCTGCCAGAAAAAAAGCCAAAGAAGCAAAAATGTAATGAGATCTGAATACACTAATTAAACTTCCCAACCCAAAGGGTTGATATATACAAACAACTGTTATATTTGATGCTGCTCTACTTTATTACTGTTTTTCTAAGAATTTCTCTGCATCCATATGTGGCTTTCAGTTCACTGTTTTGATCAGTGTGTCAATAATGCTTTGTGAGAAGAAAATGTTACTTTTTTTTTTTTTTTTTGCCCTTTTTGTTCAGTAATGAAACAATTAACCTGTGTTGCGACAACTCTCAAACTTTTTAAGATAGGTTTTTCTTATCAGGTCTAGTAATTCACTTCTTTGGAACCTTGATCTATGTGCTTGGTATTTTCAATAAAATGGCAAGTCCATGTGGAAACAGATGCAGTGAAGCATCCAGTCATGAACTTGACCTTTTTTTTATTCTGCTGGTTTGATAACATTTTTGCAATATGAGAGACCATTTTTAACTTAGCCAAAGTGACATTTTTACTTTTTCCATGTACAAACAAAAGTAGAAATGTAATTTCATTGTGCCTTACTTTTCCTGTTGAACTGCCTAGACCTTTTCAAATACTTTTTTCCAGATTATCAAAAGAAAGCAAACTTATTTTCTTCATTGTGATAGTGTTTCTGTACTTTTACATAGGCAGTGCTAGATGTACAATTTAATAATTCACACAGAAAAGTCACTTCTTGCCAGCTGCTTTTTTCTCCCAACTGTGGTGTGATGATGATTGAAGTAGTAATTTATGCTATTATGAAATATGTTCTGTATAGCCCTACGTACTTTATTTTTGACTGAATAACATAGGTAAAATATTACACAGTTTTTCTGTAACTAAACTTATTTAGTTTGCTTTTCATTTAAAAAGTAGCTACTCCAAAAGCATTTTGAAACTCTTTTTGCAAACATAATAACTTACTGAGGTTGGCAGGGACTGTGGGAGATGACCTAATATAAGTCCTGCCCCTGCTCAAAGCAGGGTCAGCTAGAGCAGGTTTTTCACAACTGTGTCTAGTTGGATTTTTAATGTCTCCAAGGACAGAGACTCCACAACTTCTCTGGGCAACCTGTACTAGTATTCAAACACTGTGACAGCAAAAGGTTTGGGGTTTCTTTTTCTGTTTCACTTTTTCTCCTTAAAACATGTAAGTAGGGTTTTATGTATTTCAGTTGGTTTGTCTTCTCAGTGTGTGCCACTGGGAAGGGTCAGGCTCTCTCTTCATCTTGAGATCCCCCTTGAATTTTCTTTCTGATGCTCAGCAGTCCCGGTTCTCTTGGCCTCTCCTCGTATGACAAGTGCTCCAATCAGTCATTTTCAAGGCCTTAAATCATGCCACAGAAAAGAAAGCTGTGTTTGCAGCACAGATTGGAGAAAACAAACAAACAAACAAACAAAAAAAACCAGCTATCATAGAGGGCAATATGTCTCACAGATCTCATTTATGTTCAAACAGCAGCTACAAGATTTTGTCACTTCTGTTGTTTAAAGCAAGAAAAACAAAATGGAAAGTTTGAAAGTATCATCTGGTCTATCTTGTTCATTTATTGTACTTTTCCTTTAAAACAAACGTGTGACTCCCATGCAGGTGGCTGTTAGGAACAGTGCTGTTACAGAGGAGATGGCATTCAAGCTACCACCCAGTGATGAAGAGATTTTGCATTGCCTTGGCACACAGGAAAAGGATGAGGACAAAAAAAGGTGAAAAGCTTTATCCAAAGAGTGGCATTCCAAATGGTATGTCTAATAAGCAGAGAAGTTGAAGCAGGGAGGTGGGAATTGGATGCAGCAGGCACCTGGGAAGACAGACTTCACTTGATCTCAGTGAGCCATCTTGCCTGTGCTTCTGAGGTGTTCCCAGCTGAGCAAGGCAATGACAGGCTTGTTTGTATCTCTCTCCTTGGATCTCAGCAAGAAGTGTTACTCTCCAAAGGGAGAGTATTTGAGAGACTGTTGCCCTCCTCTGGATCCCTCTGACTGCAGTGCTGTGGAAGAAGGGGAGCAATGAGATTCACAGCTTTTCCTTTCAGCAGCTTCTGTTGCTGTACGATGCACTCAAGGAGGCCTGGTGGCTGGTGTTTATACACATTGCAGTCATGCTTAAAGATTAGTTTCAATCTCAAAAGAAGAGGAAGGTATTATTTCTTCTTCCATTCTTATTTTCTTCAGCCAGGAGCAGTGTGTCAGTACAAGATCCTTACAGCCTGTACTGTCTCTTTGGCTTCTGTTAATGTAAGCATGGGGAAAGGTAGGGCAGAGCTATGGATCCAGTGGAAAGGACAGATAAAATGCTAAGTTATAAACACTAGATTGAGATGCATGTTAGAACTAACATTTTGTTTTATTGCTAGCAAATAAAGTAATTAGCAATGATTGAACTTGTAGTTACTACTGTCTAATTAAATTACTTAAGAACACCAAATTCAACTGTGGCAGCGTAAGTGAAGGAAATGAATCCTAAAATATGAATTCAGTTAATTTATAGATCAATTGCCTCTTACTGATTACCTTTTATTATCCCATCTTTGTCTGGGGCAGTTAGAATTGCTGTTTTAAACAATTTGGGAAATCTATCATTTTTTCCTTAATGATGATCCTTCTCTTAATTAATAGGCAGGATATCACTCTTCCTCTCTTTACAGAATTTGTAGTGGTTCCTTATTTTTTTATTTTTATTTTTTTTAACATCCTACTTTACTCTCATTTTAAAGAGCCCAAGAAATTCAAGTTCGATTGAATCTCTTCAAGTTATTCTTATTCTTATCTGCATTGTATGGATGGAATACTTGAGAAAAACATTGTGGATTCAGCTCTTACTGCATATACGTAATCAACTGTGTATTAATAATCATAATTCATGTTTTTCCCATCATGTGCTTGAATAAGGGTTAAAGCATTATGTCTGTAGTGCTACCAGCATTCCCTTTGGGTGCAGAGGGGATACATCAGCAAATAGAACCTAGTGAATTCAGTTCTAATTGTTTTAATCAGCAGGGTCAAAACATAGTCAAATTATCAGTGATATTCACAGTCTGCAGGTTTTAACAGTGAATACAAAACACTGATGCAGGATCTGAGATGATTCACTTTTTTAACAAAGTATTGTAAATACCTTAGAGAATAATCACCAATGTAGTAAAAATTGTTGTGTGATTATCAGTCTCATTATTTCAGATTTCTTTTAACAGTTTTAAAACTCTTTGCTGTTAATGCATTAGGTACATATGTTTTCACTACTTAGAAACTACAACTTGCCTGTTGAAAAGTTACTACTCCCTCCAAACAGAAAAATTCAGTAAATTGCAGTACACATGAGAACTGCTTAAATCTGCACACATTTTATTAGACATACATGCAATAGTATTGAATGGATGCATAGGCTCAGAAAGCCTCTGTGTCAAGGGCAATGGGTGTTTCATGGAGGGAAATGCAGGAACAGAGCAAAGAGCATTCAGAATTGTGGAATCTCTTTAATGAGCCAATAGTGATTTTGAAGATTAAGATTTACCAAATTAAGATCTAAATGCCAAAATATGATAACATTAGATTATTTTCTTCCTCAAAGGATGATAAATCTTTATTCTTTTAAAAGCAGAATTAAAAAAAAAAAAATCTGCGTCTTTCTTGTTACCTAGTTTCGCTGCTGCAGTCACTGACACAGGCAAGGCTTCCACTTAAGTGCAGAAAGCAGCTTAAAAGGAAAAAGGATTTTATTCTTAAAATAAAAATAAATGATATGAAGGAAACTGGAATTTCATATAATATTCTGTTTTTATCAATGAGTAAAGAACTAAATGAAAAGGTAGTTCCATTGCATCCGATTATTTTTCCCTGAACTTATAATGGGTTGGCTCATAAATTATTGCTCCTTATGATAATATTTAGTGATCTTTGAAAGAATAGTAAGTAGATATGTTACCCTTATACATCTAACGTTACTCCTAGCACTTCGTGAGGGGTGCAAGAAGTAATACAAATACTGAAACTTTACATTTCACAGAACTTCATAATATTTCAATTGGCAAGCAGAATTCTTCATATCATTGTGGTGATCCAAATTTGATGTTCGTATATTCTTTTGCTGAAATAGTTCAGAAATTTACATCTTTTTTGAACCTAGTCATGCCATGAAAATTGACTTTGCTACTTTCAGTCTATTTGTTTACCTCTTAGTAAATGCATGAAGGATCTGTGAAAGTCCTTGCAGTGGTATTTTACCAGTCATCTGTAAAACTTTTCATTTCAGCTTTGCTTGAGTTAACTCCACAGTAACAAGACAATAAATTGTAAGGAGACGTAGTTCTGGCAAAGCCTCTTGGAAGCTCATCTGAATATATGTGTATGAGCTCAAGACCTTCCCATGCAGTCTGGGCAATGATCAGTCAACACGGTGATATAAAAAGAACAGCAGGCAGAAGTGTGCTTCTGAAAACTTGCCATGGTCTAAATAAAAGCTCCACTGATAGATTCATAACTACAGCAGGTATCATAGCTGAAGGGCAAGTACTGGTCGTAGCAACTCTGGGATTGGGAGGTTAATAGGGAACCATAGAAGTAGGATAGATGGTTTTCAAAGGAAATCCAGTTGTTTGCAACTATTAATTCTTCCGTTTAAAGTTAATAAATGTGTCTTTAGGTTTATTTTTTTTTATGCTGTGTTTTTTCTGTTTTGGTGCTTTCCATCCTGGGCATTATACAGCAGCTATCTGGTTACTAACAGAGTAAGATTTTCTTTTAAAGTATCAAAGCAAAGATGATGGTGGGGCTTGGCTTCCATCTGCTGAACAGGAGAAACAGGGCCACCTTATCTCATAATGCAGTACAAGGACTTGAAGTACTTCAGATAATCTTTACTTCCAGATAAAAGCCATGCTTGCTTTTATATTTGGAACACACGTGAACGCACATTGAATATTACAGACAGCTCCAGCGGGGAAACAGTTGTGGTAGGTTTTTGTAAGGAAGAGAATCCAAGGCCACAGCAGGGAGTTGTGTCAATGTGTGACAACGTGTTGGTGTTCTGCTCAGTAAGGGACACACAAAGAGGAAAAAACAGTTTGGTCCTCGTGGCTTTCTGGGTGAGCAAAGGGAAACCATAAAATATCAGATGTTATTCTTCTGTTGTGTGCGCCACAAGGATGCATCAACCAGGCTAGAAATTGAGCACTTGATGACAAGTTTCTTTCTGTTCTTTTTACCCTCCTCCCTTTAAATTAAATGCTACAGTGCTCTGAAACACTTTGTAGGGGATTTCTGAGTATGAGTATGGAGACAAACTCTGTTGTTCAATAAGTGTAAGTGGGCTCCACAGAAGGAAGTCCAAGGAGTACAAGGCAGGGCACAAGTAAGGCATACTAAGGTGAGGAATTAAAACTTACCAGTTGTGATGGGGAAGGACTTAGACAGGAAAAAGAGAAATAGATTCTTAATTGAGTACTTTCATGTCTGAATTTGTGCAAGGCTGTATATTGTTTTAAAGTAAAGAAACAAACAAAGAACAGATCAGAATTTATAAAGGTGAGATTAGGAATGTGTTGTAACTTGCTTATTTTTGTTAGCTTTTGGTCATTACATGTTGCATTTTCTAAGTATTTGGCATGTTTTTCAGTTTATCCTTTTCTATTTGTCTCCTGTTTCTTTCTTAACTGAAATATGTGTGTTTAGTTCCAATGAAAAAGGCACTTAATCTAGGCTTTCTTTGGTCCAATAAACCAATGATGGATTTGGCCACAGCTCTGGAGCTGCTTCTATTCATTTTCTAATAAATTATGATAGATCATAGGTTCTAACAAACTTTTCCCTGTTTAATTAGGTGTCAAACAGTTAGAGACGCTACTCATGACTTTTCATGTTAGTGGGAGATGAAATACTGAAGTAAGCTGTGGACTAATTAAAATTACCTTAGTGGGAATAGCTTTTTGCACTCCACTCTAAAGTAGGGAAAATGGATTTTATTTGTAGCTCTTATGAAAAGGCACCCTAGTAGGAATGTGGCTTGGGATAAAACTTTTAAATGCAGGGCCACTAGGCTTTTTTTTAGCTGTTTTATTTGATTAAATACAGGGTGCTAGATCAGCACCTGAAAGCATATACAACAACAAGCTGCATTTCAAAATTAATTTCTTTTTCCTTTCAATTCTATTTGCAGAATAACTCAGAATCACCAAGTGGTTGCTGATGAAAATCAGTTTTCCTTGAAATTTCTGATTAAAAATCTCAGTGGCAAGTTTGCATGTCTTTTTATAAATGTGTACAGTTCTCTTTCCTTCGTGCTTTTCTGTATATAAGCTATTGTGCACAGGATATTTGCTAAATTAATCAAGAGTATTATTTAGCTTTCAACATATGAATAAACCCTTCTCTGTCCCTGAAGATCTTACTTGCTCTTCTCAGAATATTTTTTTGCCACGAGTTTATCATTCCTGAATAATGGGTTATGTGTTTGGGACCACGTACAATTTTTGTACTTAGTGGTTTCTTGGCATCGTGACTTCATAATTTTTGCTTAAAATAGCACACCCAATGTATTCTAAGATTATAGTATAGAAGGTGTTTGGAGTTAGCCTGTAAGAACATAACAATTGTGATTTACACTGCACAAGTTCTTGGTTATCTAGCTCTTCTGTAACAGTGTAACAGTCTAACCCTTTTAGTATTTGTGGCACCTCTAACTTCATTGGCACATACTTATTTTTCTGGGCTTTGTAATTAATTATAAAGTCTTATAAAGTCTTAAACTAAGGAAAAGTCTTAAACCTCAGGAAAGTTTATTAAGTCTGTATCTCTCATAAAATACTTTTTTTTTTTTTTTTTTTTTTTTCTATTTCGCAGGTTTGCCACTAGCATTTGGTTAGTGTGGTTTCTGGTGTTTTTTTTTTTTTTTTATTATTATTATTATTTATTTTTATATTTTTTATTTATTTTTGGTTGGTTTTGGTTGTTTGTCTGTTTTTTGTTTTTCTTCTGGTACAGAGGGTGGGTGACAACAGCAGTGATTTTAAAACTCCCTTACTTCTCAGGGTGAAGCAGTAACTTACTACATTTCCCTAGTGAGAAGTTTATTACTTCTGATATCAGAAGACAATGAGCACTACCTGCATTGCTTTAGGGAATGAAGCATCAGCTTCTGACACCCCCAAAGTTCTACCAAATAATGTTGTGTTACAAACAGAGAAAAATCAATAATTCCTGAAATACCAGGGTTTGTCTGTTGCCAGGGATACTGTGCTGACAGATCAGCTAGGTGGTCATTGTTTTAATTTACATTGTAGGGATGGCTTGATTGATATTCCTGCGTGTAAATACTATTCAGAGTTGATTTTCAGACTTCGGGTTTTGTCATGGACTGATTAAATTTAAAATTGTCTTTCTCATGACTGCTTATTCATGCTCCAAGACTGGGAGATGAATGGTTTACATTCATTGATAGAGACCTTCAGGAAGGACTGTAAACAGTGACTCAAACTAAGCCCAAATTAAGTGACGATGTGTTGGGAGGTTGTGTATCTTCTGCTTCCGGAAATTCAGTTTTCCATAGCAATACTTCTTTGTATTGTAGGACTGTTAAACCAGGTTTGAGGACCCCATACTATTTTTTAATAGTGTGGGGCCATAAATTAAAAGTAGTTCATCAAATCATTTGTGATACTTTGTTCCAGCTGTAGTTGGGAGTATGACCCTTTGAGGTGAGGCTTACAGGAAAGTATTTTTAAAAGCAATGTGCTGGTAAAGGTTACAGTTCTGCATAGCACAGCCATGGGAAATAGAATCATAGAATATCCTGAGTTGGAATGGTCCCACAAGGATCATTGAGTCCAACTCCTGGCACCACACAGGTCTACCCAAAAATTCAGACCACATGACTAAGAGTACAGCCCAAATGCTTCTTAAACTCCAACAGGCTTGGTGTTTTGACTATGTCCCTGGGGAGCCTGTTCCAGGGTGCAACAACCCTCTCGGTGAAGAACCTCTCCCTGATGTCCAGGCTAAACCTCCCCTGCCGCAGCTTGACACCATTCCCGCGGGTCCTATCACTGGTGATTAAGGAGAATAGGTAGGCGCCTGCCCCTCCACTCCCCCTCATGAGGAAGCTGTAGACTGCGATGAGTTCTCCCCTCAATCTCCTCTTCTCCAGGCTGAACAGGCCCAGTGACTTCAGCCGCTCCTCATATGTCTTCCCCTCTAGGCCCTTCACCACCTTTGTAGCCTTCCTCTGGACACTCTCCAACCGAGTAAGATCCTTTTTGTACTGTGGTGCCCAGAACTGCACACAGTACTTGAACTGAGGCCGGACCAGCGCAGAGCAGAGCGGCACAATCACCTCCCTTGACCGACTAGCAATGCCGTGCTTGATGCACCCCAGGATACAGTTTGCCCTCCTGGCTGCCAGGGCACACTGCTGGCTCATATTCAACTTGCTGTCAACCACAACCCCCAGATCCCTCTCTGTGGGGCTGCTCTCCAGCATCTCATCGCCCAGTCTGTACGTATAGCCAGGGTTGCCCCGTCCCAGGTGCAGGACCCGGCACTTGCTCTTGTTAAACTTCATGTGGTTGGTGATCGCCCAGCTCTCCAATCTGTCCAGACCTCTCTGTAAAGCCTTTCCATCGTCAACAGAGTCAACAGCTCCTCCAAGTATAGTACCATCAGCAAATCTGCTCAAAACACCTTCTAGTCCTACATCCAAATCATTTATACAAGTATTGAAGAGGATTGGCCCTAAAATGGAGCTCTGGGGGACCCCACTGGTGACCACCAGCCAGATGTGGCCCCATTTACCACAACCTTTTGAGCCCTGCCCATCAGCCAATTGCTCGCCCATCGTATGATGTTTATGTTAAGTTGTATGCTGGACATTTTGTCCAGTAGGATCCTACGGGAACCTGTGTCAAAAACTTTACTGAAGTCCAAAAAGATCACATCAGCTGGTTTCCCTTGATTGACTAGATGGGTGATCTTATCATAAAAGGAAATCAATTTTGTCAAACAGGACCTACCCCTCATGAACCCATGTTGGCTGGGACCAATGACTGCATATAGTATTGTAATTTTGTGATACCTTCCAATAATATACATGTGTGTCTGTATGCATGTCGGTGTACGTGTGTTTAGAGTCTTAGGTGGTCTAAAGAAACTGCTGTGAAAAGTAGTATTTATGTGATTAAATACAAGGAAAAGAATTGTCTTGTGTAGGGTTCTAAAGCAGAGTAACAGCCTTCCAACCTGCTGCTGTTGGCAGTTTAGGGAGAGGGATTTTTTCTCAAGGACTTTTGTATTCTTTGAAACCATAAACTTCCATCACTAGGTAGGAAAATAATTTTCATGTTACAGTTACATGGACTGCATTGATTATTTTTTTCCCCAAAAGCAATTGTTGAAACTTTTGGTTTGTCTTTGAACAAATGTTTAGCCTCTTCGACCCCTCAGGTAGCAATGTAAATACATTGCAGATATTTTCTAGAAACATCATGTATAGTTTTACAGAAATGGCAGAAAGCTCAGTAGACCTGGGAACTTGCTAAGGAAAGGATACTAAAGACATCCTTGTATCCTGGTGTTTCAGACACTCATAAGAACAAAGATACAAGAATCTCTTTAGTTTCCTTTCCAGCCCTATTTAGTTTTGTGAATTATCTTCTTGTTTATCTGTCTTCAGGTGCTAACTTTAGAAAGCTGTTAATAAAAATACTGCCTTAAGGTGTGAGAATAAGATACCCTGTGGTTATGGACAAAGGAATTCTGGTGAACAGAATACTTGGCTCTGTGTCAATGCAATAGGGCATCCAGCTCATATAATAATAATTTTGCCTTGGTTGTATTCAGGATTAAAAAGAATACAAAAATGTCTCAGAAAGCAAAAGAAAACAGAGAGGTTTAAGTAGTGTTGCTGAGCTGTATGACTGGAGTAGGTTCAGCACAGAAGAAAGCTTGTGTCCTGCAGTTTCTTCTCCCATTAAAGAAATTCTGTGCTCATAATGATCCACTTTTTTTTTTTTTTTTTTTTTTTCAAATTTGCAAATAGCTTGGACCCCTGAAGAGAGATGTAGGTTACTGCGGTTTAATACTTCAGTGCTTCTCATGTTTACTTAGTGTAGCAGAAGCAGTAAAACTTCTGTGTGGGAGCCTGTTATCTGCTGATTAGCCTTGCTGAGAACTCTTAAATTAGCACAAGTTTGCTGTGCTGGGAGCTGAGGACTAGTCCCCATGGCATGAGAATGTGATCATGGCAGATCAGGCCTGAAATCCTGGTGGGGTGGTGGAGCATCCACTTCACCTGCCACTCCCCAGTAATGCCCTTTCAGGTTGGGGGGGAAGGGAAATCACCCCCTAGAACTAATGCATGTTATAAAGATGCCAATTATGGTTTAAAACAACAAACAAAAAAAGTCCACACTACCACTGTGCTTACTGAGTCATTACAGAGAGTTCTTTAAGCAGGTTAATAAGGTGATCTACTGCTGTGGATGGGTGACAAGAGTGCCTTTTATGGTGTGACAGAAATGCCTTTGGTCACCAACCAGTACCACAAGTAATCAATAGCAGAGAAATTTGTTTACAGGAAAATAACCTCCTGCTCTGGGAATGCTGTCTTCCATGAGAATAGCCCCATATTTCTAGTGTGTGTGCGCGTGAAGATTCAAAAATGATTTTATGTCCTGTGGCTGAGCAACTGGAAGGAGCATGCGGTGATTGTTTTTCAAGAGATACTGATTTCCAAAATATAGATAAAATAATTTGATTCATGCAATTAGATCTGGTTCTCTCAAAGATCACAGTGTTTGAGTTACTGAACTTCTCTGTACAACCTTGAATTTACTAAAAAGTGAAACTCCTAAATTATATTTAAGCAGATCTTAAGAATATTTAGTAACAAATAATACAAGTCATTGCATAAATGAACTAATTTTTAGAGATTCTGATATTGTACTAATATTTTCAATTTTAAGGGGTCAGAAAAACTTTGACATGAGTACTAGAGTTTAGCTGCTTTGAACACCTTTCCTTTTGGGGGAGTAGAGGGTGGAGCAAGAGATCCTTATAATAAATGTTAATAAACAACATTTGGTCATCCAGACAGGAGAAAAACAAACAAACAAATTGACTTTCATAGAATCTTAGAATATCCTGAGTTGCAAGGAACCCACAAGGGTCATGGAGTCCAACTCCTGGCTCCACACAGGACCACTCCAAAATCAGACTAAATGCCTGAGAGTGTTGTCCAAATGCTTCTTGAATTCTTTCAAACTTGGTGCCCTGACCACTGCCCTGGGGAGCCTGTCCCAGTGCCCAACCACGTTCCTGTTGAAGAACTTTTTCCTAACACCCAGCCTGACTCTCCCCTGTTGCTATTGAAAGTTTTTGCTGAAATTCAAAGCTGACTTGAAATTCATCAGCTGGCTTCCCTTGCTCAATTAGATGGGCAACCTTATCATAAAAGGAATTTAGTTTGTTAAGCAGGATCCTCCCATTGTGAACCTATGTTGACTGTGAACAATGACCACATTATCCTTCAGGTGTTTTTTCCATAACTTTGTAGCAGTATGTTAAAGAACAAGGTGTAAGAGAAGCTGGTTGTCTTAACTGAATAATCTTTGAATTGGTCTCTCAAGAGAGAGGGAAGGGGGCAAAAAAACAAACAAACAAAAAAAAAAAAACAATCTCAGATTCTGGACAATAAACTGTCCAGGATTTCATTGTCCTTCTTGGGAAGAAAGATTAATTTTAAACTGGGTTATTAAATATATTTTAAAAATAATTACATATAGCATCTCTTTAGGTGTGTGAATTTATAGGAATTGTATGATCCTATACCATTTTCATAAAGCACTGAGAAACTTGCAAATAAAAAATTGTGAGTCCATTTAAATGACTTTCCTTGTAAAATTTAGAAATTGTCCGAGGAGTCTGCTAACTGGTAGAGCACAGGGGATTCACTGGATTGTCTGATCTATGACAACATGCACGTTGAACAAGTATTTCTTAATGATGCTCTCGTTTTTATTTAGCCTTGTGGTGTCAGAGAATCCACAGAACTCCAGGTAAGTAGCTCCAAGGATTAATTACAACCTTTAAAGACAGAAAGAAAAGGTTATATAATGGTCTTTCCCCCAGCTTTCAACAGTTCTGTCTCATTATGTCTTCATCTGTCACATTACATGGTCCCTTGTTAAGTGTTCCGGTGTGGATTTGGACTGGGATGAAGCTTTCACTAAAGCAAAACAGACTTTTTATCTGCTGTCTTACCGAAGACTAGCTATTTCAAGTCATTGGTAATTCTTGTTATTTGCGTGGTTTTTTTTTTTGTTTGTTTGTTTGTTTTTTTTGTTTGTTTACCAATCCAGTGTGGTGTGGGTTTATATTTCTTTTTAGCCATCTTCTAAACACAGATCCCAGAAATTGTATGTACTGATTGATAAAGGCAGACATGAACTTTTACTTGAGATTCTTTTCTATGTGCAAATGTTGCAGTTTGCCATTAACTGCTATTTTCTCTTGAAAGCTACTATTGACTAAGTTACTCGTCAACACCCATGAGGTAATTCTGATTTAATTCCTAAAATATGCAGAATAATGACCAGTAGGTTGCTGGTGAGGTGTCCATATTACATGATCACTGAGGTGTATACTTCTCCTGTGGTGTTTATTTATTTATTTATTTATTTTTAAGTCTGCAGCTTATTGAGTCCTTAGAAATCCATATTGAATCCATTAGAAATGTCTAGTAAATTAATATCAACTCCAGTAAAGACTGATATGGCTATCTTCAGCAGGGAGAGTTTATCCTTCTTGAAAGAAGATTTTACAGATAAATTCCAAGGCATGACATAGTTACTCATAGACTGTTCCTCCCCCTCTCTCTTCCCCCCCCCCCCCCAAAAAAAAAAAAAAAAAAAAAAGGGAAAAAAAAAAAGATTTAATGTTTTCAGTAAGACACCAAAGAACTCCTTCTTTTAAAAATGTGGTATTGTTGCAGCTGTTATAATGGTAGTTTATTTGTATGACAGTATCCCCACTTCAGACAGTCTGTTAAATGATTGCAAGCGAAACACCATAGTTTCAAAAGTCAGCGAAGTGTGATAACTAATCATGTACTTGCTTATAGATTGTCCAATTCAGGGCTGTAGTTCATAGTAATAATTTCTGCTAATGAATACTTGTTTATAGACAAATTAGTGTGCTTTGTTTTGTATAGAAAATATGCTGTAGTAGCTTGATCACTTAAAATTGGTTTCTGGAAATAGTCTCTTTAAATTAGAAAGCAGTAAATTATTAACAAAATAACTCTCAAAATAAGTCCTATCTGTGTGGGTGTTTGTGTTTATTTGTTTACTTTCATTTGAATAAGGGAGACTTCAAAAACAAAATTTAGAAATGGATGCTTGTTGTCATCCTGAAATTTTTGTCTGACTTTCTGGTATTCCGTCCTTGTTCTTGCAACAGCCAAAAAAAAAAAAACAAAACAAAACAAAAAACAAACACACAACTATATCATAGAATCACATCACAGAATGGTTTGGATTTACAGGGACTTTAAAGACCGTCTAATTGCAACCCCCTGCCATGGGCAGGGACACCTCCTACCAGACCAGGTTGCCCAAAGCCCCATCCAGCCTGCAGCCTGAATGCCTCCAGGTATGAGATATCCACAGCTTCTCTGGGCAGCCTTCTCCAGCACTCACCACCCTCAGAGTGAAGAAATTTTCACTATATCTAATCTAAATCTATCCTCTTTTAGTTTAAAAACATTCATTTTTCTATCAATACATAAAGCTGTATAGCAAACTGAAAAACAGTGGACAAGATACTATGTTTTAGAAGGTAGTTTTCTCACTTGTGCTAGATGTTTATCCTGTTATCACAGCTGCAGAAATATGAAAATTAAGTTGCAGCTTACTAGGTAGTTTGGAGATACCCCCAAGTATAACTGTGTTTCTACAGAGGAATAAATTTGAAATATAGATTGGTGTGCTTGAATGGGGAAATGGCAGAACTGTACCCAGCATGATTTTCAGAATTGTCTGTAGCAAAGGGAGATGATAGACAGTGACTTCTTGGAAGGGAAAAAGGAATCCTGTTTTGTAATGGTTATTTGCAGGGGATGTGTAGCTGTGGTAATTACTCTATTCATGCTACTGCTGTGTGACTTTTAAAAAGAGCCTTAATGGTAAAGATCTGAAAAGCCTGGCAGGGCCACAGCGACTTCACTTGAAAGACACCACTCCCCCGCCCTTTACCCCCCATCCCCTCCCCCCTGCCCAAAAAAAAAAAAAAAAAAAAGTCATATCCTAAATCCTCAGTATCAATTACATATTTTGGAGCAAAAGCTATTGCACTAAGACCTACAAAATCACAGAGTATATTTGAATTTGAAATCTGTTTAGCTGATTTCAGTGCTACATTTTTGTTCTAGATAATCTGGAAGATAAATGTATTACTGATTTCTAGCTCAATTTTTCTTTGTGTCAATTGGAACAAGGTGCAACTGGGAATAATTTTTGAAGGATATGCTGGCCGCAACTTGTTGTGGCATACAGTGTGGTATAAATCTTTGCATTGCACATTAAAATAGTACAAACAGCCAAAGTGCCTAGTGGTGACAATGCTAAGTCCAACAACTATTCATTGCTACCTTGCTGTTTTTAACTTAAAATTTGTTTTATTAAATTAATGTTTTATGACCAGATGAGACCTGAAAACTCATATGCTGAATTTTTTTTACATGCTTTGAGTTTTAGAGCTGTATTTGAGCAAGCATGTTCATCCCTGTCTGGTAAGACGTTTCCTAGTTTTGATTGTCTAATGCTAATATTTATCCATGATGTTGCGAGCCTTAGGAATTTGTTCATTTGGATAGGAGACTGTTTAGAAAGCAGAGATGGAAGGAGGTAAGTAACCCACTCATCAACAACTGAGGTTACGCTTTGCAGGAGAAACTAAGCAGGCTGTGAGCAGGAGAGAATGTATGGGGTCTCACTTCAGAGGTAGCTGATAGGGTTGGAGTCAAAGGAAATGTGGCTGTGAAGAACCAGACAGAAGAAGACATTTTAATGAGCAGTTTTAAGAAAGAAGGCTGGAAATCCAACTAGAGAATTTTCATAAAGTACTGATAATAAAATGAGATAAAGAAGGGGTGAAGTACAAGTTGGAGTAAATCTAGTCACAAAGGCTGTGGTTTTTATACTTTTTATTATTCATTTTTCTCAAATTGCTCCTGCTGTCTTTTGAAAACAAGGTGGAAATAAGTGCAAACAAACAAACAAAAAAAAACACACCACATTTAAGGACTTCAGTATTTCTTGCCTGTCTATTAGAGTGCTTTATCAATGCTTGAAGAACACAATGGGGATGTTTCTATAGATATCACACATTTCTGTATTAGCTTATTAGGCTCCTTCCTAAAATTAAAGTCTGCAGGAATCTGAGCTTCTGTTGTTGAGGCAGTTCTGTGACTTCTGTCTTCATTCAATCATCTATATTTCCTCAAAACCTGATATTTTAAATATTTATCTTTTAATTTAAATTCTTTCATGTTCTGTATTAAAATTTGATGCATAGTTCTATTCCAAATTAAGTTCAGGTATTCTTTATGAAAGAGGCTCTGTTAAAAGCTTTGTTTCATTCCAAGCAAATTAAAAGAAAAAAATGGGGTCAGGTGGAAGACTGCAATAAGAAAAATCACCTGTTTTTTAAACATGTTTGTACAAACTATATAGAAGTAAAAGTCAAGAGGGAGTTTGAAAACTAGCTGTCTACATCCAAATGACATTACTTCTGGGATGTGAGCTTTACAGATGCTGAAAGCAGTTCTTCTGTACAAGTCTGTTCATACAGAGTTCTTGCTGAAAACATTGGCAGTTTATATACACATGAGAGGAGGAGCAAGAACAAGTGTTTAGGAGTTTGAAAATCCAGGAAATTGGCTACCTTGAGATTTAAGGCTCTGGACAAGCAATTCAAGATGATGAAATCCCTGTTCCCCCCTCCCACTAAGTCTTTCACCATGGGCATGTAGTAGGATGGGAGCTGACGGGTGTTTTACTAAATCATACTTAAATGAACTTATTGACTGTACTGTGAATGAGTTTTCTCTGGTGGTGTTTCTTCTTTGCCTTCTATTTGTTCAGTAAGTAATCCTTGGCACAGGCCACAGTGTTTAAGAAATCTTTTTTCTTTTCAGCTGATTATGACCAGTGCTACGTCTCTCAGGACACAGTGATACTTGTTTAGTACCAGTCTGCTCCTTTCAGTAAATTGAGCCAATGGCAGCTCCTTACCTTGTGTTACTTACATTAGGAAATCTTAAGGATTACTTGTGAATTTTTAGTTTAGCAGAGTGATACAAATTATACTGAAAACATAACACAAATGTAACTTAGACTTAGCAAAGCATAGCAATTGCAATGCACAGTTGAATCGCAGTACCACTGAGATCTTCGTTAATCACCAGTCAGTGGTGGGTTGTTCTCAGCCTCAGGTCTATGTGCCTGTATTTTCAAAGCTCATTGCAATCCCAACTTTTATGTTTCATTTTTGTTCTCAGGTCATGTTTAATTTATTCTACACAGAACTTGTTACTGCTGTTGATCACTACTTAAGTATGCATAATAATCAATAGTGTTGCATATGTGTGTATACATATGTGTGTTGAGTATAAATAAAAAGATTGTGTATGTGTGCATGAATGCATACCATATACATACTGTGTAAATATAGACATATTTTATGTGTATATATATATGTAGGTACACACTCTCAAAGTATTGTGTTTGTAGATGTTGCACTACAAAATTGTATAGAGCCAAAGCTCACACAAGTTCATTCTGATAGAGACAAAACTATGGCAACTGCCATTATTGCCATTATTTGAGTTTGAGTTTTATTTCTAAATTTTTATTGTTGAACTTGTCCATAAAGTCTAGAGAGCAGAAATTGCATGGCATTATATGCATTTCATCTTGTAAACAAATTGCTGTCTCCCTACTGTACTGCATCAAGCAAAAGAAATATTTCTCTAAAGAAAATCATCCTAGTAGTGTGCTCTTGTTCTCTTAAGTGCGTAGCCAGGGATTTTTTTTATTAATATATTTTTTTGTTGTTGTTGCATTTGAAGGGCAAAAAAGCTGTACAAAGAAAGAATGAGCTAAAAATTGATTGATAAGGCAACAGGTGAAAACAGCCCCTTCCCATTTGCTTCCTTTCATATCTGCTGTATTTGCAGCCCTGGGACGTGAATGCCTAACAGTATCTACAGGTTTATCAAAACATTCTCAAAACATTCTCCCCACACTCTTTTTTTTGAGACCCTTTGCTATGGTCAACAGAGAATTAAGAGCCACATAATTGGGTGCAGGCAGGCAGGCAGACATCAGTGCAGCTCTGCAGGGAGCTGTGCTGAGGGGCTGAGCTGAAGTGCTTTTGCTCTCCTCTGACCCTGAGCCATCTTGGGGCAGCCTCACAGCACTAGGGCTGGAACAGCCTGGCAGTGCCCTGAGTGTGTTGGCTGCTAATGGCCATAGTGACAGCAAATTGAATCGCTAATCAGTTAAAGTGCCAGAATCTCTTAGTACATACAGCTTGGTATATACATACAGAAGGCTTAGTACATACAGCTACAGTATATAACATGCTAGAGAAATAATCTATATGTGTATGTTAGTCTGAAGTTGCCTTTTGTGACGTGCATAAGAAACGGGGTTGATTTCTATCGCAGTAATTCATATGGCAATAAAATGTAAATTTTTTTGAAATTCCACACAGTAATTAGTAAAGAGTTAGTACATCCTCTCCCACTGTACATGTATGTCACATTTAGGTTGGTTGGTTGGTTGAAGTGTAGAAGACAAATCCCACTATTTGCTTATTACTTACTGCAAAGTGATCAGGAAATATGTACAAATACAGCTTTTGTGGAAAAGTGGTCAGATGAACTTACTGTCTACCAGCATTCAGTTTCCTGTAGACTTGAGTGTGAGACTGGAGGCTTTGAAAGCTTTAGCTGTGAAATTTGTATACTACTGATAAAACAAGGAAAATAAGTCAGGTTCCTGGGTACTGCCTCTTTAGGGCTAGCTACATTTTCCTCTTGTGTTTATTTGTACTGTAAATCTGAACAATATCTATCCTCAGATAAGTAGGACAATTAAGACTGTACCTGCACTTTCTCTGTCACTTCTGTTCCTTCAACTGATTACTCAAAAGGTATAGTGGAATTCTGTAATGAATCACTGTTCAACATACTTGTTATCCCTGCATCACTTGCACACCTTCCTAAGTACATCTCCCAGCTAGATCCACACAGTTGAGAGTTGAAGGCAGGGAAAAAACAGTGATGGGTGTTTATGTTTTTCTTCATGAGAAAATATCAGAGGCCATTTAAAAGAAAAATCTCTGAATCCCTAAAGTATTTTTAAGAAAATCTCTCAAAGTCATTGAAAGTGAAATCAAGTCATTGAAAATTGGAAATTTGAAGAATGACATCACTGGTGCTCTGATAGAAAGTAAGTTACAAGACTACTCATTGCAATCATTGTTCCTGGAGTAAGACTTTTTATTTTGGCTTTAATTTTGACTGAGTAAAATCCTGGGCCACTTGAATTGAGTGACAAAGCTTCCATTAACTTCAGTGATACAGAACTTTGCCAAAGGATTTTATGTTACTATATAGTGATACGTTACATTAATTTATTACTTTACATTAATTTAAGGCTTATCAGGGTTTTTATTCAATTTATATCTCCATTATATTAGAATGATGTATGTTTTCAGTACAGTGGTCTCATTCTTCAGTGACGGCATGGTACTCTATCTTTCAGTAGGCTCAGAATAACCACATCATCTTTTACAAAGACTTGGTGGTAGGGTGTGAAATCATGCCAGTGGTTTTCCTAAATCTGGTGAGTGTTCTCATTCCTAACTAGTTTAAATTTGTTCATTGAAAAACAATCTGTTTCTTCATCTGGGTGCTATGGAAGTAAAATCTCTCCTTCAAAACAGGGTTAGCCGTATTTCTTTATTAACTAGTGAAGTGCTGCTAGTAACTCTTAAGATGACTAACTGTTGAATATATGCACTAATTGAAGGCAATGCTGTTCTAGGTGAGTGAGACTAATTTTTTTAAGCAGCGTGTCCAGGCCTTTGAAATAAACAACTGTTGTTATTTTTCTTTCAGTATTGGTGCTATAATAGAGGAGTACAAAAGAGATACAATAACTAACTTGAAGTATTCAGTTAGCACAGATGGAATCTAAGCCATTATTTGTGTTTTGGATTAGTGTTTTTATGTTTACTTTGTTTACATTTCTATTTTCTTTTTTATTATTTTAATATTTTTTATTCTTCAAAACCTGCAAACTTCAAATATATCTTATAGTAACCAAACCTTTGATATGACATCTTTAAAGTACTAACTGCTTTTACAGACTGTAAACTTTGGATGTTGATCTGTATGAGGAAAAAATAGACTTCTCAGTTTTGGTCAGAATGATGTACATATCCGATGGCATTACTTTCATATTACCCTTTAGTATTACTCTTGCTTTTAGATGGACCTGTAAATGCAATAGAGTATACATCTTAAATGGTAAGAGCACTGTGACATAAGGCTTAAATGCATATAAAAAGCTTGTATTTCTTGTTCAATGTGTTTGTTGCTTCATGGTTAACAGATTTGCATTAGACAAAATGGTAGTTCTGTCATGGTTACAGATGACTGGAAATGTGAGCCTTCTACTGAACTTGATAGTGCTTCCAAATAACTTATTTGCAGTGCTGTTTGGACCAGTGAGACAACTGAAGTCAGCAAACCTTTCCTTGGACACATTGTTGGGTGTTTACAGGATGGGAAGGGTCACACCACCAAGAACATTCACACCAGGAACTTGGAGTTCCTGACTCCCTAATGGTGATACAGTTTATTTTCCGTGGGAGTAATGCCATCTGCTGAGTCATCCTGAAGTGCTTTTATAGCTTTGACCAAGTAATCTCTTTCATTGTTTTTGAGTCTTAATGTGTGAAATCAAAATACACTTTTCAGGTTGCAGTGGAATCTTGCCTGCAATTTTGTTCCCTTTCTCAAAACACCCTTAATAGGCAAACTAACATTATATATGCTGACAGATTATTGTAGATTTGCAGTGAGTTAGTCCCATTCAAAGTCAAAAGTTTGGTGTAGTTGTGCATAGAACAAATGAAAAGAAATGCATTATTTGTATCTGATAAAGTCCCAGTTGCCTTGTGGCTCTTCCTTTGTACTCTATAGAGGATTAGTACGGGGGGGGAAAAAAAAAAAACAACACAAAAACAGATGTACAGTAGGTAGTTGTACTTGCTGCCTCAAATTACGTTTACACTAACAAATCACTAAACTTTTTATAAGTATGATGTATGTTGTTGAGAATAATTGTTATCAGGAATTCCATAGCAGATATTCATGTGAATACAGTCAACTAAAATTAGTATCTAGTTTGCCAAAGGATGCCAGTCTGAGCAAAATCAGCATTATTTTAAATATGTGCATTCTAATAGTTATGCTGTGTTACATGGAATACCATCTTCCAAAAAGGAAGTAAACAAAGTAACGAGAAAAAGTGCTCATTTGAAGAAATTAATTGCAAGCACAAATGAATGGGAGGAATTAAGGCAATATCTTCAAACAGAAAATGTTCGTGTTTTTTAACAAGACTGAACCACTGTCTTCTGTTCCTATCTTTTCAAAATAAAATCCACTGTTACGTGACTTAGTTGAAATCGTCGATATAAAAATAGGGAGATGCTGGCACAGAACTGTGTTATATATTAGTATTGAACCAGATTCATTTAAGGAAACGGTAGGGAGGGAAATGTAATAGTAAGGAAAACTGAAGCATGAGACTGAGGAGTCCTGGAGTGTCAGCGTGAGTTTCATAGAAACAGGAACCTAGAAAAGATGTTGCAAATCTCACTCTGTAATTGCAAAGCATACCACTTTAGTACCTCCAGTACTGCGATGCCTGCAGGGACAGAGTACATAGTAGATGAATAAGCAAGCAGAAAACATACTGAATATGATGTGCTTGAAAGATATTTTTTGACAAGGGAACTAAAAGCAAAATATGGATGGAAATCACAGCATCATGCTAGTTTGAAATGGAAGGTGGAGAACTGCATGTTTTTATCCAAAGGAAGAATTGTAAGATAAGGTAAAGCAAAGTGTAAGCTACCAATAACAAAAAATTGGCGCCACAGACAGATTGCTGTTTATATAATGCAAACTATATATATTTGACAAGCATAAGCAAGATCATTTTCCACAAGGAATGCTTTTCTTCAGAGTGAGATTTAGTGGAGACCTTTCTTGTTTAGCACACAGTCTTCTATGTGAAAGGTCCAAGCCTCATGCCTGAACACATTCCCTCTTGAGCAGTGAGCCCATACAGGTTTGGGCCTGTTCAGAAATGACAAGAGGAGACTGTGCTCACAGCTGACTGACGTGTAAGACACAAAGTTCTGTGGGTTAAGTGCCAGGAGCCATGCCTCTCCATTTGGTTGATGAAGAAGACGACCTACTGAGCGACGTAGGATTCCTGATGAAGATTAACAGTGTCTCTATCATGTCCAATGGGTTGTACTTCTAAGCCAGTTTTGTTTTCTAGTTTGATATAAAAGGGAGAGACAACCTTTGATACAAGACAACTGGTGAATTCAGTTTTTTTTTTTTTTTTTTTTTTGTTTGACACTGTAAATCATCGTACATGGCTTAAAGAAAAAAAACAGGATTTCAACCCCAAAAGGTTATATAAGTGTCAGATATTTTACTAGATGCAGCTGCATTAGGATATTTTTGTCATATGACAGAAAGACAACTTATATGTACTGGACTGTTACGAGCGCACTGAGCAGGTGCTTCCTGGCCCCTCCATTCCTTGATGTGAGTTTTTGTGTAGCTGTGCTCACGTATTCTATCCTCCTTGATAGCCAAAGGTTAAAAGCTACTATTTGATCATTATTTTCCACTCAAACTCTATTCCCTAATGCAATTCTATTCATATATTTGTGTTCTGTAATATTTCATTCTCAGCAGTCAGAATTAGCTTTGTGACCATCAGCCATTCAATCCTGTTAGTCCCAGAGAGGCAATGTAAAAAGTGCGTAGGAAGGCATTGATGGTGTGAACATTTACATAGGGAATATTTCTATTGCGAACTTCTCTGAGCTAATTAATGCTGGGATCAGAATGTTCAGTTAACCTAACCTAAGTAGAAGTATTCCCATAGCAAGGCCTTTTGTGTGTTACTATGCCTGAGCCAATATATTTGTATGCCTGGGGGAGCAAAGCTGCTTTGTGCTGCAGTGCTCTGGGATTTGTTCCTGTGCAGCTGAGTCAACTGTGAGAAAATGTTTTGCCTTTGGAAAAGGTTGTCAGGACAGTGCTGGCTCTGTAGCAGGATTCATCTCAGCTCTTTTCTATTTGAAGGCAGGTTCTGGGCTAGGCTGAAAAACATCCAAAATAGCCAAAAGCCAATGTGCCTGGGGTCAAATAAGTGTATTATGGAAGTTACTAATATGTAAAAATAAAGGTTGGGTGAAAAACATTTGTAGACCCAGCATGTACTGGTGCAAGGGGTTGTTCTTCCCCAGATGCAGAACTTTGTGCTTCCTGTTGAACTTCACAAGGTTCTTGCCAACCCTTTTTTCCAGCCTCTCCAGGTCCCTCTGGGTAGCAGCATGATCCTCTGGTCTGTCAGCCATTCCTCCAAGTTGTGCCATCAGCATGAATACAATTAATGAGATGATACTTACTAACTGAAGAGAATGATGTAAATCTTAGTAAGTCACTGGGGATATGCTGGCTAAGAAGGATAAGATATAAGGGCTCTTTTCTAATAACGAAGAATGAAGTTGGTAGTCATATAATTAAATGTTTTCACTTTTAGGATATTATAGCCAATAAGAAATTTCCTGTTTAATTGTAGCCTATATCAGACAGTTTTTTTGTTTTTGTTTTAGAAAAAGCAGTTATCTGTCTGAAGAAATGTGAGAAGAAATAAAGAAATAATACATGGAATGGAAAAATGACATTGGTAAAAGTTGTCTGAAAGGCTTCCTGATAATAAAGGGAAAATGAGATTTGCTATCATGAAAGGAAATACCAGATAAGGGCTGCTACTTATTATCCTGTGAGAAAATACCACTGAAAACAAAAGCTGGTGAGGTGATGGAAATTTTAGCAGTGCATTGCTTTTTAATGCCTCAGGCGACAACTTCTAGTTCTAACTCCTTGCCATTAAAAAAAAAAAAAAAAAAAAAAAAAAAGGACAAACAAACTGCTATGATCCTTGCAAAATGCTGTTCAAAATAATAATACAGATAACTTTTGCAGTCAGTAATGTAGACATGAAGCATTCTCAGAAATCTACAGATTACTTACGATCCAATTTGAAATTGGCAAATTTGGTAACAGAGAGATTGCTCAGAGGCTTCTATACTTGAAACACGAACTTGCTTCTGATATTGAACTGAAGAGGCTCACATTGCCAAGCCCTTACACAGTTGGGCATGGAGGCTTGCAATGTGGGTATGACTCTCATCTTTTTAAACAGCAGTGATGTTCAGCTAGAATACTCAATTGTAAAGATTATGTCCTGAAGATATTTTAAATAAATTTACAATGTGAAAATTCCTCATAATATTACAACCAAATTTCCAGCTAGTTAAGCATTCAGCTTGCTATTTGAAGACAATGTGATTAAAGTCTAAAATAAAAATGTTGATTTTTTTCTACTAACTTATGACTGTACTATATGCAGTACTTACAGTTTCATTCCTTCTTCTGCATGTTGGGTACAATATAAACAGTATAAATCAAAACAACACTAAAATGAAGTTACTTAAACAGAAATAAGTTTTCAATAATCAAAATTGTATTTAAGAAAAATACAATTTAAAGCAAGGTACTATAGAAATACCTGTTCTCAGAATGATCTATGTTGAATGTCTTTGGAGTCACTAGTCAGTAACAGGTGTATAAAATTTCATATTTTTGATTTTTGGACCAAAGCAAGGCTGAAAGAAAAACAAGTATTCACTTACTTTCTGTGTTCAAGTGAAAAAGAGAACAATTGGTCTTGCCAGTTGCCCTGTTCCATCTGAGAACTTGACATGCTGAGATTGAGATGAATGAAAACGAACAGAGATAGTAGAAGAAAATGTAGCCTGGTAAGGAAACAGAGCATGTCAATCTTTAATTTTAAGTTTTCCGTTGGTCTGCAGAATTCACAAAGTGTTAAATTAAAAACTGCATTATACATTGCATGTATATTACATTAATTATGTGCATTATTACATATAATAAACTATCCCGTTAGGAAGTAATGCAACCAAAATGTTAAAAGCTTACATGAAAGTTTACATAATTTACATATATTTACAGAAGCAGAAAGACTACATTTTATGATGGTTGTTACAGCTATATAATGAAAACACTCTACTACTAGTTACTTCAGACAGCCAAAAATTTCCCGACCAGCACATGCAGAAGAGAAGGAGACCAATAATGCAGAAGAATGGAAGCTTGCAATGTCAAGGACCAGTAAGAGGAAAGAACGTCCCCCAGAGCTTGAGGAGCCCTTGCAGAACTGCTCTGCAGACTGAAGAGGAAGGACCCATCATAGCAGGAGACAGGCTAAAAGAAGAGGTGAGGTAGCCTTCTACATTACAGAAATTCTGGCCTGTGTGGTGGTGTTCTGACTTAGTTATGATGTTGAAAGGGTCAAGTGTCTCTGGGTAAGTCGAGGAGAAAGCCAACAGGAGATATTGTGGTAGGAGTATGTTACGGTCCACCCAACCAGGATGAAAAAGCAGACTACGTATTCCGTAAACGTCTAGAAGAAGCATGATTGCTAGTGCTTGTTCTCATGGGAGACTTGAACTTCCCAGACATCTGCTGGCAATGCAGTATAACAGAGAAGCAGCAAACTAGGAGATTGCTGGGATGTGTGGAAGATAACTTCCTGATGCAGGCGGTGAAGGAACTGTGGCTAGGGAAGGTGTGCCACTTGACCTGTTGTTTGTTAAGAAGGAGGGTCTTGTGGGTGACATTTGGTTGGAGACCATCTTGAGCAGAACAATCACGACATGATAGAGTTCTCCATTCTTGGGGAAGCAAGGAAGATGGTCAGTGGAACTGCTAGTTTGGATTTTCATAGGGCTGATGTTGGCCAATATAGGGACCTGCTTGACAAGAGTCCCTAGGGAGGCAGTTTTAAAGGGCAAAGGAATCTAGGAAGGATGGACCTCGTTCAGGAATGAAATCTCGAAGGTATAGGAACTGACTGTCGCTATGTGCGAAAAGACAAACCAACAAGGAAGAAGACCAGCCTGTCTGAGCAGAGGGACTGGCAACTCAGGAAGACTATAAAGATGTTGTGAGGTTATCCAGGGAGGAAATTAGAAGTGCAAAAGACCAAATGGAGCTTAACTGGGCTACTACAATAAAAGAGTAAAAATGTTCTTGTAAGTACATAAATGAGAAAAGAAGGACTAAGGAAAATTACCATCCTTTACTGGATGTGAGGGAAAATGGTGACGAGATGAGGAAAAGGCTGAGGTACTTAGTGCCTTCTTAGCCTCAGTCTTCATCAGGAAGACCAATTCTTTCCAGGTTATCCAGCCCGCTGAGCTGGAACACAGCAGAATTAAGGCCTTACAGTCCAAGGGGAAATTAATTAGCAACCTACTATAAGACTTGAACACCCACAAATATATGGGGCTGGGTGGGATCCACTAGAGGGTGATGAAGAAGCTGGCAGAAGTGCTTGCCAAGCCACTTAGAATAGTTTTCAGCAGACCTGGCTAACTGGTGAGGTCCCGGCTGACTGGAATTTAGCAAATGTGAAGCCCATCTGCAGTAAAAGCAGGAAGAAGGATTTGGGGAACTACAGGCCTGTCAATCTGACCTTGGTGCCAGGGAATGTTATGGGGCAGATCACCACAAGTGCTATCACACAGCACGTACAGGACAAACAGGTGATCAGACCTAGTCAGCCTGGGTTTATAAAAGGCATGTCCTGCCTGACTAAACTGATTTCCTTCTATTACAAGATGAACCACTTAGTGGATAAGGAAAGGGCTGTGGATGTTGTTTACTTGGACTTTAGCACTATTTGACACTATTTCCCACAGCCTTCTTCTGGAGAAACTGTTTGTGGCTTGGACTGGCACATAGTTCACTGGGTGAAAAACTGGATACATTGCTGGATCCAAAGGGTTGTTGTGAATGGATTTAAGTCTGGTTTAAGTCACAAGTAGTGTTTCCCAGGGATCAGTATTGGGGCCAGTTTTCTCTAATCTCTTCATCAGAAATACTGATGAGGGGATTGAGTGCAACCTCAGTAAATTTGTGGACGACAAACCTCACGGGTGGTGAGGTAGACTGTCAGCTGGCTGAAGGGAAGAAGCCAGAGGGTTGTGGTTAATGGGATGGAGTCGAGTTGGAGTCCTGTATCTAGTGGAGTCTCTCAAGGGTTGGTACTGGGTCCAGTGTTGTTCAATATACTCATGGATGACTTGGATGAGGGAATGGAGTGCACCATCAGCAAGTTTGCTGATGACACTAAACTGGGAGGAGTGGCTGACATGCCTGAAGGCTGTGCTGCCATCCAGTGGGACCTTGACAGGTTGGAGAATTGAGTGGGGAGAAACTTAACGAAATAAAATGAGGGCAAGTGTACAGTCCAGCATCTGGGCAAGAACAACCCCAGACAACAGTATAAGCCGGGCATTTCCCTGCTGGAGAGCATTGAAGGGGAAAGAGACCTGGGGGTCATGGCGAACAGCCAGATGTCCATGAACCAGGACTGTGCCCTTGTGGCCAAGAAGGCCAATGGCATCGTGGGGTTTATGAAGAGGGGTGTGCTTAGTAGGTCGAGAGAAGTTCTCCTCCCCCTCTACTCTGCCCTGGTGAGACCGCATCTAGAATATTGCATCCTAATTTTGCAAGGCTGTGCAGGGACAATGCGAGTCTGTGCAGGGACAAAATTAGGAAGGCCAAAGCTCACCTGGAGCTCAATCTGGCTACTGCCATTAAAGATAACAAAAAACGTTTTTATAAATACATCAACACAAAAAGGAGGACTAAGGAGAATCTCCATCCTTTACTGGATGCGGGGGGAAACTTAGTTACAAGAGATGAGGAAAAGGCGGAGGTGCTTAATGCCTTCTTTGCCTCAGTCTTTAGCGGCAATACCGGTTGTTCTCTGGATACCCAGTACCCTGAGCTGGTGGAAGGGGATGGGGAGCAGAATGTGGCCCTCACTATCCATGAAGAACTGGTTGGTGACCTGCTACGGCACTTGGATGTGCACAAGTTGATGGGGCCGGATGGGATCCACCCAAGGGTACTGAGAGAACTGGCAGAGGAGCTGGCCAAGCCACTGTCCATCATTTATCAGCAGTCCTGGCTATCAGGGGAGGTCCCAGTTGACTGGCGGCTAGCAAATGTGACGCCCATCTACAAGAAGGGCCGGAGGGTAGGCCCGGGAAACTACAGGCCTGTCAGTTTGACCTCAGTACCAGGGAAGCTCATGGAGCAGATCCTCTTGAGAGTCATCACGCAGCGCTTGCAGGGCAAGCAGGCGATCAGGCCCAGTCAGCATGGGTTTATGAAAGGCAGATCCTGCTTGACGAACCTGATCTCCTTCTATGACGCACTTGGTGGATGAGGGAAAGGCTGTGGATGTGGTCTACCTTGACTTCAGCAAGGCTTTTGACACCATCTCCCACAGCATTCTCCTCAAGAAACTGGCTGCTCTTGACTTGGACTGGCGCACGCTTCGTTGGGTTAGAAACTGGCTGGATAGCCGGGCCCAAAGAGTCGTGGTAAATGGAGTCAAGTCCAGTTGGAGGCCAGTCACTAGTGGCGTTCCCCAGGGCTCGGCGCTGGGGCCAGTCCACTTTAATATCTTTATCGATGATCTGGATGAGGGCATTGAGTGCACTCTCAGTAAGTTTGCAGATGACACCAAGTTAGGTGCATGTGTCGATCTGCTCGAGGGCAGGAAGGCTGTGCAGGAGGATCTGGATAGGCTGCACCGATGGGCTGAGGTCAACTGCATGAAGCTTAAGAAGGCCAAGTGCCGGGTCCTCCACCTGGGGTGCAATAACCCCAAGCAGAGCTACAGGCTGGGAGATGAATGGTTGGAGAGCTGCCAGGCAGAGAAGGACCTGGGAGTGATGGTTGATAGTCGGCTGAATATGAGCCAGCAGTGTGCTCAGGTGGCCAAGAAGGCCAACGGCATCCTGGCTTGCATCAGAAACAGTGTGACCAGCAGGGCTAGGGAGGTGATTGTCCCCCTGTACTCGGCTCTAGTGAGGCTGCACCTCGAGTACTGTGTTCAGTTTTGGGCCCCTCACTACAAGAAGGACATGGAGGTGCTTGAGCGGGTCCAGAGAAGGGCGACGAAGCTGGTGAGGGGTCTGGAGAACACGTCCTACGAGGAGCGGCTGAGGGAGCTGGGCTTGTTCAGCCTGGAGAAAAGGAGGCTCAGGGGTGACCTTATTGTACTCTATAGGTACCTTAAAGGAGGCTATAGCGAGGTGGGGGTTGGTCTATTCTCCCACATGCCTGGTGACAGGACGAGGGGGAATGGGCTTAAGTTGTGCCAGGGGAGTTTTAGGTTGGATGTTAGGAAGAACTTCTTTACCGAAAGGGTTGTTAGACATTGGAACAGGCTGCCCATGGAAGTGGTGGAGTCACCATCCCTGGAAGTCTTTAAAAGACATTTAGATGTAGAGCTTAGGGGTATGGTTTAGTGGGGACTCTTAGCGTTAGGTCAGAGGTTGGACTCAATGATCTTGAGGTCTCTTCCAACCTAGAAATTCTGTGATTCTGTGATCCTATGTTGGGCCGCTCAGTTCAAGAAGGACACGGAACTGCTTGGGAGTGCAGAGCCATGAGAAAGATTAAGGTCCACTCGGAGCATCTCCCTTATGAGGAAAGGCTGAGGGAGCTGGGTCTCCTTAGCTTGGAAAAGAGGAGAGTGACAGCAGTGGTCATTGTTTATCTTGATTTCAGTGAAGCTTTTGACACCATCTCCCACATTATATAATAATGTAAGATTTTTTCTTTACATTAATTTTCTTTTTTTTTTTTTTTTTCATACGCATTCTCAAATTTAGGTAAGTCCCAACCCGTGAAATTTCTCTCCCGCAGTTGTGGCTGAATCTTTTTTAAGATACTGTGTTTTTGTTTTTAATCTCATCATTTCTGAGTTCACCAACCTGTATTTTTTGTAGAATTAGCTGAGAATGATGATAAACTTTTAGAATGCCAAGGCCGTTAATATAGTTGGTCTGTAAATGTAGAGAAGAATAGACCTGTATTTTGGGATATAAAAACAAAAACACATCAGTATTTAAGGGTCAGTCTGTGGAACTTGTTAATGTTTGAAATACCTATATATATGATCTTTGCCTAAGTAGGAAACAGCATTTGTCATTTTTAATTTGATACTGACTTCCACATAACACTGGTGTGTAAAGAGAGGGTCAAAAATATGTATTTCTGAGAACCAAATCTAGAGTGATGCTAACATGACTGTTTCAGGCTCCAATAGACAAAACCTCTCAGAAGCTTATTTTTTATAAAATCCATGCAGTGGGGCCCTAATTGGTACTTATGCAGAAACCTCTTAATGAGATTTCTCTCCGTGAATCTTGGGTATATGTTTATATGTAATTAAAAGGCAAAACCATGTTTTTTTTTTTTTTTTTTTTTTTTTTTTTTTTTTTTTTTTAAATTGCTTCTGGTGATGTTTCTTCACCATTAATTCAGAAAGCCACATGGTCTTAGAGAAACAGAACAAAGCCACCCAGTGCTTGTAGGGGTTCTGTGTCTCAAATTGCTGAACAACTAAGAGATTTCAGAAGGGACAAAAATCTCCTATTTTTAAATAAAGGCAATTGGCAAGTCAGTAAATTTTCTTGTAGGTTTTGTAGCTATTAAGTAGTCTGTAGTTAATGCCATTATGTAATATCTTAAGCCAGCCTTTGTGACTAGCTTGTTTTCTCTAGGGGGCATAGATAAATAGGTTTCTGAAACGCTCTTGTGCAGGAAAAACTTGCAATCTCCAGATACAAAGCCAGAAAAACTCATTTATTATTACTAGAAATAGAATGACTGGGGACATTTCACACATGTCATGGTACAGTTGTTTGTTCCTCAGAAGTCCTAGATAGGTCTGTCAAGTAATCAGTCAGGGTACAATGATATCTGCTTTTATGAATACATACTTTGAAAATTATTTCAAACTACTAATGATCCAGTACTGTGCCACTTGGAGTTCATGATGCCCAGGAATATCAGTAGGAAGAAATCTGAGCTACTCTTTCAGCATTTTCAAAAGAAGCTATGAGCAGTAATTTCCTGAAGAGATATGCGGTTACCGTTCTATATCCAGCATAAAAACTTGCTCTGTAAAGGAAGAAAATACATTTGTGGTTTATCATGTCTGTCTTGGCATTCTTCCGTGTAAGTACCTGTATGAATCCTTTGCCCTACTTAAGCCTTTTTTGCATCATTGGAACTGAAAGTAGCTGAAAAGATTTGGTTATAGAGTATAATACTTGCAAACTGCTACTTGCACTGAGTGCCTTGCTCTCATTTCCAGATGGAAGTATTTAATTTCATACAAAAAAAAAAAAAAAGGCACTATCTCACTTGTGGGAAATTACTTTTATTCCTTTCACACATGAATGCAACGTTTTGGGTTAAAAATATTGGAACCAAATAAACAATGATTAACAGATACTTCTGGTCATATTAAAAAAAAAAAAAAAAAAAAAAACAAAAAACTAGTTTGGCTGGGATTGAGAGAAAGAAACATGGCATTTGATGTCCACATGGGTTTGCCCTGTCTGGTATTAAGGTTTTTCAATACAGTTTCCCTAGGTCACTCCAAAATACGTGAAACCAACTTTTCTACTCCTACTGATTATTGCTATTACTTAACACTTCATATCTATACTAGCAGAGGGAAAAAAATATTCTTGCTGTCACTAGAGCTGGGTTGTCAGACTGTGAGAGTGCGCTGTAAAAAATGTGTATGTCATGTTAATGTCTTTTGATCTTTCAGTTGCTTTTTTAATGTTGTACTGGGCTTACATAGCAAGGGTTTGGTAGCAGGGGGGCTGCAAGGGTGGTGTCTGTAAACAGAACCCAGCAGCTGACCCTTGTCAGATCAGAGCCAGCTCCAGATGGTTCCAAAAGGGACCTGCTGCTGGCCAGAGCTGAGCCAGTGACACTGGCTGGGCCTCTGGAGAGTAGATTTAAGGAAGGAGGAAAATAAATAAATAAACAAACAAACAAACAAATAAATAAAGCTGGGAATAAGGATCCAGAAAATGGGAGATAACCAGCCTTGAAGACCCCAAGGTCAGGGCAGGAGGTGCTCCAGGCACGGAGCAGCAGTTCCCCTGCAGGCCATGGGTCCCACATGGAGCAGATGTCCGTGCTGCAGCCCATGGAGGAGCCCCCGCTGGAGCAGGTGGATGTGGCCTGGAGGAGGCTGCGGCCCATGGAGACCCCCCTGCAGGAGCAGGCCCTGGGCCAGAGCTGCAGCCTGTGGAGAGGAGCCCATGCAGGAGCAGGGGGTCTGGGGGGAGCTGCCGCCCAGCCGTGGGGGGCCCGTGCTGGAGCAGTTTGCTCCTGGGGGATGGACCCCATGGGACAGAGCCCCATGGGAGCAGTTCTTGAAGAGCTGCTGCCTGTAGGCAGCCCCTGCAGGCTCAGTTCGGGAAGGTCCCTCCCTGTAGGAGGGACCCCATGTGGAGCAGGGGCAGAGAGTGACTGAGAAGTAGCGGCGGAGACGAAGTATTAGGGACTGACCACAGCCCCCATTCCTCATTCCCCTGCACCACTCAGGGGGAGGATATATAAGAGGGTGGATGGGGAGAAGGTGTCTTAATTTGTTTTTATTTGCTTGCTGCTCTAGCTTGTTAGTAATAAGTAAAAAATTACATTTATCTCCCTGTGCTGAGTTTGTGTTGCCCCTGATGATAATTGGTGAGTGGTCTCCCTGTTCTTATCGCAACCCTTGAGCCCTTTCCATTGTATTTCCTCCCCTTTCCCTTCGAGGAGGGGGAGTGAGAGGGTGGTTGTGGTGAAGCTCAGCTGCCCAGCTGGGTAAAACCACCACAAATATCTAGCTTGGTATGGCTGTGTTAGTTTTACGCTTAGTTGTTTTCTTCTCCATAAATACCATTTCCCCCCTTTCTTTGATTAATATATCTCCTTTTTATTGTGTTCTTTTTCAGTTTCAAAGAGGAAAATGATACTGAGGGATAATCTACTCTCTCTTTGTTTTTTCAGTGGAGAGCATGATGGAACAGTAATGGGATAAATCTTTCTCTTCTTGTGTAAAAGAAAAGTGTAAAGTAGAGGCTACCCTCAAGCTGAACAGAGCTCATCCTTGAAACCACACAGAAAAGTACTGTATTTTTGATGTTACGAGCCCAAGGGAAATATGGGTACAGACTGTGCCAAATCATTCTTCCAGGAAATTCAGTTCTTAATTAATTTTTGTCTGGTGTATAGTAGTAGGCAATTCAGTTTTAACTGAATTTATACTAAGAAAAGTAGCACTTTTAAGTGCAGCATTAAAAAGATCTGTTTCTGAGGTCATAAAGAAGGCAAAATAATGTTAGTCATTTCAAGGTTCAGGAAGAAGGTAGCCCTTTCAGGTCCTTTATTCCACATCAATACTGTAAATCTACTTCTCTGCTTGATAAATAATTTGACTTATTCCTCCTACGCTTGTTCTTATTTCAGATGTAATATGATTTGGCTTTTTGAAATACATAAAAGTGTTAAGTGATATGTGGAATGAGTAATAGTGACTTGGATATTGTTTTATCTCGCATTATGTCTACTAGTATGCTTATTAAGAGAAGAATATAAAATTTTAATAGCAAAAGAGCTAGGTAGACCTTCAGATGAAATTTCTAGCTTACTTTATGAGAAAGGTTTTGTGATTAAAAACCGTTACAAATGATCAATCTTGTTTATTGGTCTTTGCATTCCATATAAACTTTTTTTTTTCTTTTCAACAGAAGATTGTTAGGGCAAATTATCCTGTTGGGTTTTATTTTCAATTTATTGATATAATTATTATATTTATATTGTATATATCATATTTATTTATTATATTTATATATTATTTTAGCTGCTTAAGAACCAAGCTTTTCTTCATTTTGTTACATTGCACCAGATTTTCGGTGTGGTGTTTTAGATTTCTTGGTTGGTTGGAAGGTTTTTTTTTTTTTTGTTAACCACTCTCTCTTTGAAAACCCCTTGCCTCTCTTTTTTTCTCCATCACACTGGTATGGGAAGTCCCCCACAGACTTTTGGACAAAATGGCTGAGTGTCAGTGGTCCCCAGTCTTCCAGTGTCTGTGGCCCTTGGAGAAGTACGGTGCTACCTCCCAGCCAGGATCCTACTACTTCAGTCATCTGTGGCTGTGGAGCTGTTTGTCGAGTGGACTGTAGCTCTGTTCTATTCTTTTTGAGATGCTTCAGTGTATGTGTTTCTTTCCCAGAGGCACTGCTGAAGTTACCATAATCGTACTGCGTAGTAACCTGGCCCCTTCCTGTCAAAGCCACCCTCCAGAGCAACTTGATGTGTTTACCTATGTCTCTCTAGGACTCCATGACATTTTTCTGGCCAGAAAAGATTTCTGGGAGTGTTTCTTCAGTTCAAAGCACATGAAGTCAGATGCTCTACTGCACCTTTCCTGTTTGTATGGCATAATATGGCACATGACACCTTATATAGATAGTTCGGGTGTGCAAAACCTGCTGGAGCAGAAGTGTAGAGCTGTGTACATGTTGGAGGAACACTTATCTTAGTGTTATCCTGCTGGTGGTTGGGTCTCTGAATTGAATTATGCTCTGTACCTCACCTTGATTTTGTCTTGGGTGAGGGGAGGACATGTTAAAACAAAATAAAACAAAAAACAACCACAACCCCACCCCCAGAATTAGTTCTCTCAGAGTCTGAGAGTGTACTAATACATATGCAGTATGTCTGATAATGGAACTGAGATGTGAGAAATTAGTGAAGGTAAAAGCTATTTGGTAGTGTACATGTAAATGGAATATATCCTTCAGACGCATAAAAATAGATTCTTTGCATTCACTTGTTCTGTGAAGTAGTTCTCTTTTAAAGGAAATAAGACAGAAGCTGGCTGCTTGAAATCCCAGAAGACTTACCAGCACTAGATGTAGTTATTCTCAGCATAGTGGAGATTTTGTGCCTCTCAAATGCTCTAATGAGGACCATGGCATATGTTTTAAGATTGAAAAATTAGTTACTGTAGAAGCACACTTTAGATGCATCAGGAAGTTGTACTGAAAAATTGTAGTTCTGTGAAAAGTCAATTAATATTATTTTTCCTATCAGGAACGTCTTAAAATCTCACTGAGCATATCTCTTTTTCCCTCAGCAACTAATCAAATGCTTAAACATTTTCTATTAAAATTTAGGATCTCTTATTTTGTTTCTTCTTCTTAAGGCATAGCACGTATGAAATATCTTTGTGAAATGACTAAAAGTAGAATTCAATATAACCAATATATTTAGAGTGAAATTTACTCTTGACTGACTTAGTCCTTTATTATATGGATATATATGGAATCTTTATCCCAGTTATTGACTTAAATGGTCTCCAAAGCATAGCTAAGTGTTAATTCATTTTTTAGTTAAAAAGCAATCTTCTGACATAAAATGAAGCAGGAAAGAAATTGTACTAGATTTAGAAGCTGATTTTTTTTTCAAAACTATTTGCTAAAATTTCAGGGTTGGCTGTTTTTATTTCACTCATAAGTATTCAATTTCAGAAGACTGAAGCTCTCCTCAGAGTTATTTAAAAGGCTGTCGGAAGTCTCTTGTGTTTCTACTAAACCTGCAGTTTATTTTGTTGTGTATGGTTTTGCTTTCCAGATTTCCCTTTTTTTTTTTTTTTTTTTTTTTTCTTTGTCATGTTTGTGTTGTAAATCAGCTTCAGGGGGAGCTGTCATGATTTATGGACAGAATATTTCACTTCAGAAACTGTTTTGTTCCCTGTTAATTATTCTGTTACTGGGTTTTCTGGATTATTGTTTGATTTTTTTTTTTTTTTTTTTAATTACTGTGTTTAACACTTGGGTCTCATCTGTTCATCCTTTAATCTGCTATTCCCAGACATCAACTACTGTCTTTGTTTTATCCTTTTCTCAGGCCTGAGACCTGTTCTTAACCAACTGTAACTCTGCATGTCTATGCAAATTAGATACTTTTATTCTAAGTGAGTGTGTGAAACTTTTATCTTATGGTGATGAATTTCATACTTTAAAAATATAAGAGATGTTTATTGAGATGATTTAGTTCTCCTAATTTGAGATATGTAATGCTTCAAAGCCTGCTAGAAGAATTTTTGGGGTTGTATACTACACAATGGCAACACAGCTGTCTCCTCAGTAGTGACCTGTTGAGTTAAAGAATCAAAGAATTTCTAGGTTGGAAGAGACCTCAAGATCATTGAGTCCAACCTCTGACCTAACGCTAAGAGTCCCCACTAAACCATACCCCTAAGCTCTACATCTAAACGTCTTTTAAAGACTTCCAGGGATGGTGACTCCACCACTTCCATGGGCAGCCTGTTCCAATGCCTAACAACCCTTTCGGTAAAGAAGTTCTTCCTAACATCCAACCTAAAACTCCCCTGGCACAACTTTAGCCCATTCCCCCTCGTCCTGTCACCAGGCATGTGGGAGAATAGACCAACCCCCACCTCACTACAGCCTCCTTTAAGGTACCTATAGAGTACAATAAGGTCACCCCTGAGCCTCCTTTTCTCTAGGCTGCACAAGCCCAGCTCCCTCAGCCGCTCCTTGTAGGACTTGTTCTCCAGACCCCTCACCAGCTTCGTCGCCCTTCTCTGGACCCGCTCAAGCACCTCCATGTCCTTCTTGTAGTGAGGGGCCCAAAACTGAACACAGTACTCGAGGTGCAGCCTCACTAGAGCCGAGTACAGGGGGACAATCACCTCCCTAGCCCTGCTGGTCACACTGTTTCTGATACAAGCCAGGATGCCGTTGGCCTTCTTGGCCACCTGAGCACACTGCTGGCTCATATTCAGCCGACTATCAACCATCACTCCCAGGTCCTTCTCTGCCTGGCAGCTCTCCAACCACTCATCTCCCAGCCTGTAGCTCTGCTTGGGGTTATTGCACCCCAGGTGGAGGACCCGGCACTTGGCCTTCTTAAGCTTCATGCAGTTGACCTCAGCCCATCGGTGCAGCCTATCCAGATCCTCCTGCACAGCCTTCCTGCCCTCGAGCAGATCGACACATGCACCTAACTTGGTGTCATCTGCAAACTTACTGAGAGTGCACTCAATGCCCTCATCCAGATCATCGATAAAGATATTAAAGTGGACTGGCCCCAGCGCCGAGCCCTGGGGAACGCCACTAGTGACTGGCCTCCAACTGAACTTGACTCCATTTACCACGACTCTTTGGGCCCGGCTATCCAGCCAGTTTCTAACCCAACGAAGCGTGCGCCAGTCCAAGTCAAGAGCAGCCAGTTTCTTGAGGAGAATGCTGTGGGAGATGGTGTCAAAAGCCTTGCTGAAGTCAAGGTAGACCACATCCACAGCCTTTCCCTCATCCACCAAGTGCGTCACTTTGTCATAGAAGGAGATCAGGTTCGTCAAGCAGGATCTGCCTTTCATAAACCCATGCTGACTGGGCCTGATCGCCTGCTTGCCCTGCAAGCGCTGCGTGATGACTCTCAAGAGGATCTGCTCCATGAGCTTCCCTGGTACTGAGGTCAAACTGACAGGCCTGTAGTTTCCCGGGCCTACCCTCCGGCCCTTCTTGTAGATGGGCGTCACATTTGCTAGCCGCCAGTCAACTGGGACCTCCCCTGATAGCCAGGACTGCTGATAAATGATGGATAGTGGCTTGGCCAGCTCCTCTGCTAGTTCTCTCAGTACCCTTGGGTGGATCCCATCCGGCCCCATCAACTTGTGCACATCCAAGTGCCGTAGCAGGTCACCAACCAGTTCTTCATGGATAGTGAGGGCCACATTCTGCTCCCCATCCCCTTCCACCAGCTCAGGGTACTGGGTATCCAGAGAACAACCGGTATTGCCGCTAAAGACTGAGGCAAAGAAGGCATTAAGCACCTCCGCCTTTTCCTCATCTCTTGTAACTAAGTTTCCCCCCGCATCCAGTAAAGGATGGAGATTCTCCTTAGTCCTCCTTTTTGTGTTGATGTATTTATAAAAATGTTTTTTGTTATCTTTAATGGCAGTAGCCAGATTGAGCTCCACTTGAGCTTTGGCCTTCCTAATTTTGTCCCTGCACAGCCTCACAACTTCCTTATAGTCCTCCCTAGTGTCCTGCCCACTTTTCCAAAGATTATAAACCCTCTTTTTTATCCTAAGATCAAGCCACAATTCTCTGTTGAGCCAGGCCGGTCTTCCCCGCCAGCTCGTCTTTGGGCACGTGGGGACAGACCTTTCCTGCGCCATTAAGATTTCCCTCTTGAAGAGTGCCCAGCCTTCCTGGACTCCTCTGCCCTTTAGAACCGCCTCCCAAGGGACTCTACCAACCAGTGTCCTGAGCAGCTCAAAGTCAGCCCTCTGGAAGTCCAATACAGTTGTTTTGCTGGTCCCCTTCCTGGCCTCACCAAGAATAGTGAACTCCACCATTTCATGATTGCTGCCCAAGACAGTTCCCGACAATCACATCCTCCACCAGTCCTTCTCTGTTTGTGAAGAGAAGGTCTAGCGGGGCGCCACCCCTTGTAGGCTCACTAACCAGCTGCGTCAGGAAGCTATCTTCCACGCTCTCCAGAAACCTCCTAGACTGCTTTCTCTGGGCTGTGTTGTGCTTCCAGGATATGTCAGGGAAGTTGAAGTCCCCCACGAGTACAAGCGCTGAAGATTTTGCAACTTCTGTCAGCTGCCTATAGAACTCCTCATCCGTCTCCTCATCCTGGTTCAGCGGTCTATAGCAGACCCCGACCAGGACACTAGCCTTGTTGTCCCTGCCGATCCTAACCCACAGGGACTCAACCTTGTTATTCCCAGCCTCAAGTTCTACAACCTCGAAAGACTCTCTAATATAGAGAGCCACCCCACCACCCCTTCTGTGCTGCCTGTCCCTTCTAAAGAGCTTATAGCCAGGCATTGCAGCACTCCAGTCATGAGAGTGGTCCCACCACGTCTCTGTGATGACAACCAAGTCGTAGCCTGCCTGCTGCACGATGGCTTCCAGCTCCTCCTGTTTGTTACCCATGCTGCGTGCATTGGTGTAGATGCACTTCAGCTGGGCCATTACCTTATCCCCCGGCCTTGCCATCGTTCCCCCTGGCACAGCCCCAACAATCCTTGCTTCAGCCCCATCCCCTTCTTACCTAGTTTAAAGCCCTCTCAATGAGACCTGCCAGCTCATGGCCCAGGATCCTTTTTCCCCTAAAAGATAGGGACCCCTCTGTGGCCATCAGGCCAGGTGCTGAGTAAAGTGCATGGTCGAAAAACCCAAGATTTCTGTGCTGGCACCAGCCCCCGAGCCACTTTACACAGTTATACACAGTTTTGCCCATGCGTTACTGCTTCCATTGCGCAAAAATGGATATGCCTACAATTCTACTGTCCCAGTACTCCCAGTGAAGTCCTAGTGATGCCAGTGGGACTCAGATAGTGACAGTGCTGCAAAAAATAAAATTAAAAATAGAGAAGCAAATCGCTAATGTGCACGTTTGCAATGTTTTCCTGAAACAAGCTATGTGTGAAGTTTGAAATCACTGTTAATCCCGCTACTACCACCAGATGCAGGGACTAAATTAGTAACAGGCATTCTCTGTTTGATCTAGATTATCTGAAGGAGAGCAGATATAATTACTGTTTCTATTTAAAATGTTAGTGTGAAGAAACACCATGGCATATAGCTTCATAAACAAGACAAAGAAAGAATATACTCCCTAAATTCAACTGATCCAAATAAAATAATTAGAAATGGATTAAATTTCTTTTTCTTAACAATGACATTTCGAGGAGTAGGTGATAAGTTCTTCTGTGGGTTACTGTTCTAATAATATGTGATGTTATCTGAGAAGCGCTAGGAAGAGAATGTTTTATTTTAGTCTCTTAAATGCTTCATTTAAATAGCCTGGGAAGTGATTAAAGACATTATAAAGGGAGACTGTACACAGGTAGCTACACACTTGGTGGAAATTCAGTCAATCTTGTTCCTCTGGAATCCCATCCAGGGTTTGCATCTTTCTATTTTAAAATACACACATAAAATAATTGTGAAATAGAAATCTGTATTTATTACCATGGATTATGGAATCCATACCACCATAGTTTGGTGGTGCCAGCTGGAGCTGAGCTGAGCCTGCCTTTAGTAGAAGCAGCTGAGCTTGCCTTCAGAAGCACTACCTTTCCTAGCAGCTCACGTTCTTCCCCTTCACTAGCAATCTGTGACAGCAAGTGGGTAAGACTTAGGTTTGCATTATCTGCTTACATGGAGCTCCCAAATCTGTCAGTTGCTTAAATTTTGGACCCACTGGTATATAACAAAAGATTGTAATAATACAGTGCTTTCCAATACTTTCTCTATAGTCTGTTTTTACAATTCCTTTTCAGTAATTCCAGCTCAGTAACAAACATGTCTATGTTTTAACTGAGTTCCTTTCAGGCTGTGCCAGTCGGAGTATAGTAGTGTGCCTGGCTCCTCCAGGTTCACAGCCTCTGGGGCCTCGTGGTCGGTTACGGGTCTCCAGTGTCACTCCACGTGTGGCCTATGAGCAGAAACTACTAGCTGCATTGGACAGGGAAGCTGAGATGTGCATCTAAATTGTCCTTTCCTTCAGTTTGGGAAGGTAACCCTACTGCAGGGGCTCTGTAGAAGACCCCGAATGCAACCAGGATTTAGCTTAATCTCACTCTTGGTTGGTAAAACGGTAAAGTGCTTACATCCATTCTGTTAACCAGAATCACAATTTAAAAGCAAACAAGCCACAAGTGCTGAAGAATCCTTAATTTAGGGTTACTTAATTTAAGTTACCCCTAAGATACTGTTCCTAAGGTACCCACCCATGGCTGCTGGGCCCATCCATGCCCTGTGGTGGGGTCATTGGGGCCAGCATCGGGCAACCCCAGCATCGCCACATGCAGCACACTGCAGGCCCTCAGGGGCACAACCTTGTCAGGAAAACCTGGTACAAATGTGTAGTTTTACTTCAGAATCAGAGTCACTGTATATCCTCTGTGCAACAGAGAGAAGGGTAGTAGTATCTTCCATATGGCAGGCTATCACTAATTGTGATTAGAGGAGTAAGAGGCATTTTTTCTTTGTGTTACTGCTACCAAAGGAAAGTCCATTTCAGTGGGAGGACACTAAGATGTGGTATCTGGGCAATTTCAGTGAGTAGGAGGGGACTATTTAGAGTTAGTTAAAATGTGGTTATGGCTGCCAACAAGGCTTTTGTTTTATCCTTTTTGTATCCTGACCTATAGAGGTAAAATGTTAATTTTGAGCCAAATAAATTGTTTGCTTTTGTTATGTTAAGCTTGGTTTATGGTATTCTGTTAGTGGAGTTGGTAATTCTAATAATTAATAACAGAAAAAGATAATTAATATTAATATGTTAATTAATAACAGAAAATAACATCTCAGAAACACTTAGTTCAGTGTGTGGAATTTGTATTTCTCCCACCATCACAGGACACTTCTGAGTAGGAGGGAATATTCATCCTCCTTTGTACAGCTGCTTTTGGATACCATCCTTTCTCTGGGTCTCATGGCCTGGTTCACTGTGAGCTTATATATGCTGATGTAGACACAAGTGAAAGAAACAGAGTTTAATTTTGCATATCATCATACACATGACTGTAGGTGCATCTGTATATCTCTATATATGTGTATATACTTACATATGCACTGACATATTCTATTAACTTTTCAATTCAACTTTGTGGCTCATTTTTCTAATCAACATTTTATTATTTATTTATTTTAATTTTTTATTTTAGCCATACTGAGAAATACGCTACTGTGGAGCATGAGAATTCCAGTCATTTTTACTTTCTACAGAAATAACATTTCTGGCTAGAATGGATGTCCTGTAATTGACTAAGCTGTGTTGTTTATATAGTGCTACGTAACCTGTTATTAACTAAATGCATTATGATGTCTAACAGTTGTGTTCTTCCCAAATGTGCAGTGAGAGGGTTCTCTAAGTGTCATTACTATGAACTATAAAGCAAGAGAACAGTGTAGCTACAGATCACAGTAATAGATGTACTTTTAACGTGGTCTGTTCTTCTTGCACTTGAGAGAAGCCTCAGAAATATAATCATCACTAAAAACGATCTGAGGTTCTCTGTGCAAGAAAAATTATTAGCTGATGTTCAAGTACCACTGATCTTCTTCAAAACTCTCTGCTTTGCATTTTTGATTAAATGGGCTTGCCTAGCTTCAATTTCTAATTGTTAGGTCTTCACATAACTCTTCTGTACTAACTCTGCTATCACACTTCTTTTCCCTTGGAGGTGTTTCCTACTTGTAAACAAACTATTCTTTTAATCTTTCTTACATATGACACAGATTAAGTTTCTGAAATACTGTAAAGCATGTTCTTCAATCATTTGTTTATTCTTTTGACTATGATCTTGCTCTAGTATATTGTCAAACTTCTTTTAGAAGGTTTCCTCTGTCATACAAAGGGTGATAATCTCTTGTTTGAGTTTGATACTTAACATTTAAGGTAAGGACATATATCCAGCCTTTAGATGCTTTGTAAGGCAAGTAGTGTTATATAATTGCTTTCTAAATAACAGATTTGGCTATTTTTTATGTTTTCTGTATGGTGCTGTGATTCAAGGCAGAAGGTGCTAAAAACAAACAAACAAAACTCTTCAACACACACACGCCCTCCCCAAACAACCACAACAAAAACAAACACACACAAAAAGCTCCTCTGTATTTACAGACTGCCTACTGGCATAATCTGTTATAGAAACAAGGTTTTTTTGGCCTTGCGTCTCCTAAAGACTGTATAGAGTGGGACCAGTCACTCCTGTCACTATGGTTTCATTTGTAGTCTTGATGCGCTTCCTCCCATTAATAATAATAAGGTTACATTTGTAGTATGAGTGGTTTATGAATAAGAGGGAAGGGTAGAATCACAGAATCCTAGAATGGTTTGGGTTTGAAGAGACCTTAGAGACTACTGAGTTCCAACCCCCCTGCCATGGGCAGGGAGGGACACCTTCAACTAGACCAGATTGGTCAAAGTCAAGTGTTCTAAGAAAGTGAAATCTGATGTTTTCCTAAATCACACTCTAGGAAGCAGTGGATCTTAGTTGGTGACCTGCTAACATGAAGGAAAATTGTATCTTCTCTAGGTTTAAGGTATCTATTTGTAGACTGCGAGAAAACAAGACAATGTGAGGTTCTATTTAGATAATGTTGCAAAGTATTGTCCTGGAAGGGTTAACAGATGTAGTTACTGTTTTTGTAAATAAAGGCATACTTTCTGCAACCATTTTTAAGGTCACAAAGGAAGTACCGAGATAGCCTAACACAATGTTTTGATTTTGATTTTGATTCCAACCACAAAAATATTTTTCATTGCAGAGTTTTTGTAGATGGGGAGGGAAATAAGTCTGTAAAGAATTTTAGCAGTCTCCTAAGCTGTTCTCTTACATCTTGTTTCAAAATAAAATGTAGAATAAATGCTGTATGGAAAAGTGTATATACTGTTTTTATGACAACTGTTTTCCTTTATTTGCCACCTGTGTCTTCAGCTGCATGCTCTGTCTGCTGCTTGCTGAATGGAGAGAACATGATAAGGGAAGCAACATTGTTTCAGACAGTGATAAAATTAGTGTTACGGAAAAAAAATATGTTTACACATGCAAAGCCCTGTATGTATGCAAAGAAATCAAGTAATTGTGCACATAATTAACATTTTGTATAAATGGTTGCCAAATTTTCATGGATGTTTTTGGATTCTGGTATACATAGTGGATGTGCATACCATTTCTAGATGTAGACGTTATAGCAGAGAGTCAGGGTGACCTGGAAGATGCTGCCAATGTACCTGTTACAGTGCTCTCCACACTGCTGGAGCTCAACAAAACACATTATGTACAAAGTACTTCTCACAAAGCATGATCACTTCTTAAGGAGAAATGTCCTTTCCATTAAAAGAGAGAAAGAGAGAAAACAGGGAAAAAAAGATAGTCTTTTCAAAGACTTTTAAACAGTTCATGCTGAGCTTCACTTTAGGTGTAAGAAAGCATTAAAAAAAAAGGCATTTGAACTTTATTTGATGTCCTTTCATCTACTGATTTCCGATACATAAAATGAATTGCAAAGATTTAAAAGTGGGTGAGTTGGATAATACACTTGAGATTTAAACTTCTGTTATTGTTATTGGTTTAGTACTTTTTGTGTGTGCTTTTTGTTTGTTCATTTGTTTTAGGATATTGTTGTAGGTTGTTGTTTGTTTTGTTTTGCGAAATCAGAGTGAATAATGGCAGCATTACCTTTGTTCTCTGATAGATGATACTAGCTAGCTGTCTTTTCAGCAACCAGGAAACCATGAACAGAAGAGTACCAATATACAAATCTCATTTTTTTTGAAGTGTTTTGAATCTTGCTGATACATGTGTATAATACTGATGCCCATTTGTTCGGTTAGCATATAGAGAAAAGAAATAATGCTTTAGAGAAGAATCACAGGTGGCAGTGCGAGGCACAAATGAAATTACTGTAGCAAATCTATTAGGTGAAGAGGTATTTTCTACTGAATGTTCTTTTTGTGCTTCTAAAATGGCTGACTTCCATTTTTAGAATAGGGAATTTTAAAGCTACGGGTTCACTGAAGAGAGAGAGAGAGATATAATAAAAGATAAATGAACTCACGTTCCAAATTATCCACCCACCCACCAAAGGGAAACATGCAAGACATGGAATAGGAGAGATACGGGCATTGGGAAATGTCCATATGAATAGTTAAATTCAAGCGCTTGAAGTAAGGAAGCGATGTATACATTTCTGACTTAGTCTGTTAACTTTCGAAATTTCCAACAATGCTAAGTCTTGTTAGGGAAAGGAAAATAAAAATTAATGAAGGAGAGATTTTAAAGGATCAGCAAACCTGTAATGATTCCGCTAAATACTCCTTAAGTTTTTCAAAAATACCGCAGAGGTTGGTTGTTGTTGAAGTCAATGGTAGGCTAAACTTGGAGGCTCTTCTCAAACTCTTCATTGCATCATTAAGCGTTTAAATGTTTTTAAAATCTGACCCTATGTGGTTTCTTTTCTGTAATATATGGAGTAATAATACTAGTAAATACAGTGTGTACTGCTATAATGAAAATTCATTTCATGATAACAGCAGTACCTTGTCACAGAAAGCTATAATAAATAATAATAAATAATAATAAATAATAATAAATAATAATAAATAATAATAAATAATAATAAATAATAATAAATAATAATAAATAAAAGCTTTTTCTCTGAAAGTTTCAGTTGCTTATTGTGGAGTAAATGAGGTAAATCTTAGAGTGGAAAAATTAATGGCAAACGTCTTTTACCCACACAAACCATTACTAATATTTGTGGTGGCTTTTGTTTGTGGGCTTTTGTTTGTTCTGGTGGTGTGTGTGTGTTTTATTTGGTTTTGCTTTTATTACTCTTAATTACTTAAGAGCCAAAATAAAGTTACAAAACTGAATGAAACACTTCAGGGAATAACGTTCTGAACTGTTTTTGGGATTTCTCCTCCTGCTTACAATGTGGAAATATTTGATAAATAATTGTTGACTGCATGCAGTACTCTAGGCCTTACCTTTCAATATTTTAAAGGTGATTGGACTATTTTCGCTAACAAGCATTTGGAGGATTGGGTGTCCAGCCATATTCAATCCATTCTGAATTTGTATTAATCTACTTTCTGCTTTCTTTAAGAGGGTCTGTAGAAGGCTTCCCTTCTGTACACAGAAATCAAAGAAAGAAAATGTATTCCCATAAGAAGAGGATTGCTTGTAACAAAGTTCTCCTGTCTCTCCACCCAAATAAACCAAGAAAGTAAATCATTCAACCCTGTCATAACCCAAAAGCAATGAAATCATTTCATAAACTGTTTTTGTCGGGGAATACTTTTTAAAATATTTTGGCAGTGTGCAAGACACGTCTGAGTTACTACTACTTTCTATTTAAGACTGTTAATCATGGAAATGCCATGAAAATAGTGTATTTTTAGAGTCTTTATGTGAGTTTAATATGATTAATGCAATTGGTTGCATATCCTTCTCCAATAAAATGCTTAATCATATTCTGAGTATTCAGCAAGTCAGTGATTTCAAAGAAATCCCACTACTACTTGGGACTCTAATGAAAAGTGTTGTCCTTTGGATATGGCAGGGATGGACATGAATATGGGGCCACGGAGATTATATATATATAACTTATATATATATATATATATATATATAAGTGTATATATATATTTACACTTAGAATTTGAACAGCATAATTAAATTTAAAAGATTTGCTGGTAAGCATCCTGATAAGCACATTTTTGTGTGTAGGTATGTTAAATGATTTTTACAGCCAAATTTTGCTTTAATCATTTCCAAAGATTCCAGAAATGCTAATAATGTGTAGGGTTTTAAAAAGCCATGTTCTCACTTTTCTTGATTTGTCTATCTCTGGTCTTGATCAGTATGATTCATGCAATGGAAATTTTCACAGAAGATGCTGGAAATGTGCAGATACATACTTGTTGCTGAATACTTCAGTAAAGTTTTTAAAGGTTTTGAAACTACAGAAATATTTTGAAAATCAAAATCCATAGTTTGTTCATGTACATGAAATGTTGCATTACTGCGGAAGTATATGGAAGCATAGTGAGTTCTTCTATGATACAGTATCAGCCAAGTTGTTCTGGAATGTTGTGCAATCTTGTGCTAGCTCTCTTTTCTTAGTCTTTACAGTAGATCAATAAATGTAGTTTGACACTGAAGATCAGGGCTTAAATTGTTTATAAAAATTTTTTAGAAAAAACAGTATCTTCTTCAGTGAGGAGATGATTGGTCAAGTGCATTTCCTAGAAAAATTAGCTGGAAAAGTATTTCATAGACAAACCTACTAGAACTATAAAACAATCAGATCTTTCCTTTAAACTTGTAAATTTTAAAGGATGGACAAATTGTAGTCTAGTAAGTGCTTACTGAAACATGTTTATCCACTGATCGAGATTGGACAATTTATTGTGTTGCCAAAGCAAAGAGATTAAAGAAAGTGTTTCTGCAGTAGTTAAAGTTGAATCACATGGACATTACTAAGCATTTTGTTAGTGTTCAGCTGAGCTGGGAAATAGCAGCTCATTCACTTTGTAAGGAGGTACATTCAGATTTTTATATGGGGGAGAGACTAGACTTACCATATGTGGTGGTTTTACTATGCTAGGCAGCTAAATACCACAACCACTCTCTCACTCCCCCTCCTTAGAAGAGGTGGGGAAGAAGTAAAGTAAAGAACAGCTCCTGGGTTGAGATAAGGATAATTTAATTAAAGGGAAAATAATAATAATTATTATATATTAAGGAAAGATTATTATTAACTAAACAATTCAGCTAAAGGGGAAAAAACAGAAAGGGGAAAAGGGAGTGGGAAAAGGAAAAAAAGAAAAACAAACAAACAAAACAAATAAAGGCTATGTGGAAGTACAGAGGAAAGAAATTACTCTCTACTTCCCACAAATAAACGATGCTTGACCATATCCTTGAAGCAGAGCCTCAACCCACGTAGCCAGTGTTTGGGAGAAGGACCAATGTTTTCACAACGAGAGCCCACCCATCTTCCTTTTTCCACCTTTTTCTTGCTGAGTGTGACAACTTATGGTATGGAACATCCCTTTGGTTGGTTTAGGTCAGCTGCCCTGGTGATGTTTCTCTTCTCACTGTTTTGCCCACCTCCTAGGAGGGTTAGAGGGAGTCCTGATGCTGTGCCAGCACTGCTCAGCAGTAGACACAACACTGGTGTGATACCACTGCTGTTCTAGCTACAAGTGCAGAGCACAGCACTGTATGGGCTGCTGCAGGGAAAGTTAACATCCTAGCCAGACCCAGTACACCATATTATAGAATCACAGAATGGTTTGGGTTGCAAAGGACATTAAAAATCCAGCCCCCCTGCCATGGGCAGGGACACCTCCCATCAGACCAGGTTGCCCGAAGCTCCATCCAGCCTGGCATTGAACACCTTCAGGGATGGAGCATCCACAGCTTCTCTGGGCAGCCTGTGCCTCACCACCTTCTGAGTAAATAATTTCCTCGTAGCATCTAATCTAAATCCTCTCTCTTTTAGTTTAAAACAATTAGACTTGGTGTTTGTTTGCTTGGTTGGTTGGTTGTTGTTACTCTGCATAAATATTCGAAGAAGTGCTGTTGACAAGCTTAATGAGAACAGTGGAAAAACACATTTAAATTTTCTCCTCAGCCAAATCAGGGCAGATCATGCTGCCCTTAGAAATAGGCATCTCACTCTGCAGATATATTCTATGGAAAACAATGGAAAGATATGTCAAGCAACCATTAAGTGATTTTAAACACTTTACTTTAGATGCTAAGATGAGTATCTTCATAGATAAAAATTTGGTGACAGACTTTTTAGCAAGCATTAGGGTGTTGAGTATGTGCTCAAACATACTTAAGTTTTTAATGGTACTTCAGGTAAATGTTCACCAGTGCTTGCAGTTGACAAGTAGGACATACAGTACCATAGATACACTATTTTCTCTTCCTCAACTATTCAGGCTCTTACAACCCTTTTGGTTTCAGTTCACAGGCTCCTCTGCTTCTATTAAAAGATGCTCTTAAGATAGTGTTATCTTTTTCCTTAATGTCATCAAAAACTCTTTAAAATGGTTTCTTTTTATTTTATTTTATTTTATTTAGCAGAAACTCTTTCTTACTTTTCAGTATTGTGGGGAAAAAGTTCATTTCTGTAACAGGAACTGCATGTGGTTATTGTTTAATTTTACTGTAATAAGAAAAAAAAAATCGATGTTTCTTCTGAGTAAGTTAAAATATATGTATCTTCAAAACCCAATTTCTATTGCTTTTAATGCTTCTGATTTGTCATTTTGGTGCTTTGTTACATGGATGGGAATTGATCTTTACTATATTTGCTGATGCTAAATGTGATACGTTCATAATCTGTATTTCACAGCCAGTAGTACTTATTTCTTTTCACAATGTACCAAATGATCCCCCACACACTTGCATTTTACTGACTGTAAAAATATGGAAAAAGAAAACTTCATACTAATTATTGAACGTAACTTCCTATGTGAACTTCTAAATTCCTGGAATGAGCCCTGCTGTCAGTGCTGGAAACAAAATATTTGACACCATTTCCTAATGCTATTTAGCATATACTTCCCAACATACTTTTTTCTACATATATGCAAATTGCATTGATTTTTCACTAAATCTGTTTCTAAATTGACTTTGTTAAATTGGTACAATCCTGATTCTCCTGAATTAGAGTGCCTTAATTTAGCTTGTTAGTAAATTAAGCTAAATCAATATAATTCACTTATACTGATTTAAGAGACTGAGATTGATTTAATTCCCTGGTGCCTATTTTTTAAAAACTACTGAGAAGAAATGTAGGAAAATACATCTCATTTTAACCATCTCTGAATTATCTGTTTGTGTTTTGTGTTTTTTTCTTTTTTTTTTTCTGGAAGAGAAAAAAAGTGTAGTAGAGAGTCGCCCAGACAGGATAATGGTTTTCAATGGTGTACACAGTCTTTAAGTTAATAAATGTAGCCTTTTTAGTAAAATATAAACAGTGATCATCCTAATTTCTTCAGTAACTTTGTCATACATGTATTAAAAACTAGAAACTATCTAAATTTAAGCTACTGATGGCAAAATGCCCTGCAGGGTATCAGAATTACAGTCATTGAGACAAATTACATTTTAATCCCTCTAAAATTATGAAAAAATGTTTATTTTTTTAGTTTTTATTGTAGAAGTATTCTTGACTAGAAAAAACAAACAAACAAACAAACAAAAAAAAACAAACAAAAACAAACAAACAACAACAACAACAAAAGATTCAAAACAGCGTATGTGGCATCTTGGATTTTTGGCAGTCTAAAGGCTTGTACTGAATAGCTGCACAAGATAGATGCTCAAAACATATATTTCAGAGACAGGTCCAGTGTTTTCACAGTTGGATGCTATATTCATGTATTTTTCAACCAAATTAATTTTAAGAGTATTCAGGTAAATACATTTGAATTAACACAATTTTGAAGTGAACTCAAAATTTTGGTCTATGCTTGATGTTGAAAATCATAGTTTCTTTTTAACTGCTTTCAATTTCTTAGCTTTATTGTTCTTTTGATGGTTGACTTTGGAATGTCGTTCATGGTTTCCTCCAAGATCAGAAAAGATTATGTAAAAACTTGCACAGGTAAAAGAGATTCATCTCTTGTATATGTATGTCTGCAGTTTATAGTATTTTAAAAAAATAAGGGCCGTATCCTACTTTGTCCATACTGATGCCTAGGTATAAAGTAAACAAAGTAAATTGCGTTTCTAAGCTAGTGATGAAAGGAGATTGGAGGGGTGACTCATTTGTAGTGCAAATATCACTGCACTGATACCAGTTGAGACCTCTGGGGTAGTGATGTGAAAAACAATACCATTAGGAATGCATGGCATGATCTGTGCATCAGTTAAAGGGCAATGCTACCATGATCCACTTGGTCTCAACAAGGTAGCAAAAAGAAAAAACATAAGTTCATAAAATAGTTTATTATTAATAGATTATTTATTGCCATAGACATTATGTGTTAATATATATACAGAATATAGTAACATATGTATTCCTGTACACTATTGGATAATTAACTCACAAAACTGCCCTTTTGTTAATTTCTGCTTAGAGTTTATTTCTGATAACAAACTTTGTTATATTGCTCATGCTTCTGCTAACTTCCAAAAAGAATTCCATGGTAAACAGTTCACTTGATACCTCCATTTATATTAATACATACTGGAATCTAAGTTGTGGTAAAACCATCTGATACAAACCATGTGGTGTTTGTAAAAGATGATGGCATCTGTTGCTTATATAAACTTGCAAAGAGGGAAAGGCAGTTAATCAACATTCAGGGTTTAGTCTGCATATTTGTTATTTGTTTGTCAACAAGTACATCTGCCTAAAAAACAAGCAAGGGAACCTGCAGAGCAAATAATACTCAATTTCATTGTACGGCACTGCTGCTTTCTGTTTGGCTGAACCTACCCCCTCTTCACATTCTTTTCTAAATATTGCAGGTATTGATGTGACTGTTCCAGGCATAGTACAAGAACATTCCTAGAGTTTCTTTACTGGATGATGACTTTTAGATAATTAAAGCTGTTTTGATGGATGCTTCCAGGTGGGGGAATGTGTTGTACTTGAAAACTGTGATTGTAGTGGTTCTACAGTATGATCCTAGGACCTACAGTATTATTATCCTTTGTCATGTTTAGGTACTGCAGTGGAGCATGATGTTGATTGTTTTTTTTCCTAAGAGCTAATACATTTACTCTCGATTGAAATGCCAGACTCGCTTTAAGTAAATTTTCTTTTTCTTTTAAAGGAATGACTTTCAGCTTATAAACAGAAATGAATGTTCTTTCTCACTAAATTCTGGAGAGGTGTACCTCCAAACTTCATTTTGTGGCATCAATCTGAAAAAATACCTTCTGAAATCAAAGGGGAAGCATAGAACTTGCTTTTGAATACCTGAAAAGATTCTTCAGAAGTTTAAATTCACTTTAGTTAAGATTTTGATCTTCTAATCTTTTATCTAAGTTCCATTAATAGTGCAAGCAAGGTGGAATGACCGGTTAATTTCCTGCAGTTTCCAGAAGAAAAAGCGTTCATTTCCTTTCAACTTGAGTACAGGAGGCTTTGTCAAGGCTCCTACATCATTGTATATACCTGGTCTTTTCTGATGGCTTAGAATTTCTGATTTGCGTTTGCTAGTTGAACAACAGGGTTGGCATCTTGGAGTGACTGTAAATTCCTTTCTCATCCTTAAAGGAATGCTTAGTCTTTACTATAGATAAGAAAGTTGCTTTGTTTGTCCACAGTCTTTACACCCTCCCTCCAGTCGTGTAGCTTGCAGTGTGTTTCATTGCTGTTTCCTGTATCTATGCCATACCTTAGGTCTGATGCATTCTGTAGACTCTGTGCTGTCAAGTACTGTTCTTCTACTCTTTCTTACATATCTATTTAAAGATGTGTAAGGTATCAGTCACTAGCATTCATTAGCATAATTCATTGGAGATAAACTGAAATTTGCTTTGCCTTCTTGATGAATAAACAGTTTAGCAACAGTTGATCCCAATTTCGGGGGGGAAGAGGGGAATAACCCCAAATTCCAAAAATTAATAGAACAGTATCAATTAAGCATGATAGATTTAAAGCAAAATAAAACTATCCCCCCCTATGTTCCTCCCAAAAAGCTAGTAATTTCAGTCACACTTAGTATGTTGAAAATTGTACTGTTCAAATGGCAAAAAGACTTAACTGATATCTGTATAAGACATTATGTGAGATGCTACTGTATCAAGAAGGTTGATAATTATGAGATAGGGACACATGATGCCTGTTTTGAGAGTTCACTATACTGCGTCTGTTTTAATTCTGTTTATTAGTGGTTGCAGAAAGCAGAATTAAAGGAGCCTGAGGAATAGCTGGGAGAAGCAGTATATTTTATTATCAGTGTACATGGGATAGAGAATACAGCAGGCAGAAAAAACTGGAAACTTCAGGCTTGTTTCCTTCTCTTCCACCAGATGCCTAGAACATGACAAGCTTATGTGCTAAGACTGTTGTCTCAACCAGGAGAATTTCTGTCTGTAGTTGAACAGTGACAGCCTTTACCTGCAAATTGCATTACAATGACCCTTTTGGGTACCAAATGGAAGCACATGCAAAGCTGGCTGGGGTCACCTGTTACTCATTGTTCATAAACCACAGCTGTGATAAACTTTGAGTCAGATCAGGCTCTAACAATTCTTTTATCTTGCCTGAAACTTATAAAATTTGTTGATTGTTTCATGCTGCAAGCTTGTATCTACTGGGGCTTGAGTCCTCTTTGTCCTTTATTGCTGCATCTCTTAGGAGACACCACAGAGCCTTCAAACAAATTCTAAGGCCTGGTTAGCAGTTTCATCATCCACTAATATCAAGGGGTAAATATTCTGACCTGAGCATAAATGTAGGGATACTTTCTTAGGAGGGGTGTTACTTTTGTTAGTGGATTGATTTTTCTCTTTTGATTTGCATTTCCTGCCCCTTCAGAAAGAAAGGGGAAAATGACATCCAGGCCTGAATCACCTAGGTGCTGATGCAGCAAATTAAAACAGGTCTGTTCCTAGCAGAGGACTTCTGGATACTAGAAGTGTCTTACAGCTATTAGGAGGATAAGCCTCAAATGCAGCTTAATATCTAATTTCAAGAGCATGCCCTTGCAATATACAGGTATACTTGCAGTACAACTTCTCCCATTGTTAGCAGATCTTCTTCAGGCATGGTATTTTCACAGCACAAATCAATGAAGGCTTTCCCTCCCCGGCCCCCAGGTAACTTTAAGAATTTATGAGTATAATTGAATCACAAACATAGTTTTTTTGAAGTCTGGAAATGAATATTTGAAAATTGTTTTCCTTATCAATGCATTGCATGCATCATTTACCATGTGTTAAATAGTGTTGTCTGTTTTCCTAGAATACCACCCTATTTTCCATCAGCTTTTTGGAATCGTGTGGTGTTTCACATAATTATTGCTGTGAAGTAACGAGTGCCAATGACATTAACTTGAGAAACAGAAAAATGAATAATCTACCATGCTTAACTATGAAGCTCAGTAAAGAAAGGACTGTACCAAAGCAGTGAATTTGACATTTTATTTCTGATAGTTAATAAAAAATTGACAAAGAATTTCCATGAGAAATTGACAAGAATGAAGAATGCCAAGGCCTCAAGGGCCTACTAATGAAAAAAAAAAAAAAAAAAAAAAAAAAAAAAGAAGTGAAAATAACTGTTTTTGCAGCTACTGTGACCCATGCTTAAAACTTGCTTCAAGCTCTGCACTGAGTGAGGCTGGGGATCTTGTGCTGGGGATGGAAAGGAAAAATAATTAGATTGTCTCAGTGCACCTCCATGTAGGGCTGAATAACGTGTGTTCTTGTTTCTTGTTGAACGCAGAGAATCTTCATTCAATTAAAAAATAAATAAAATCCACTATCTTGTATTTACTCTGAGTTAAGAGTACAAGCAGTTTCTGGAAACAGCAGATGCCTAAGCAAAAATGCTGCCTAAGCCAGTTGTGCTTTGGTACAGTTAAGTAAGATGCTGGATAAATAGGCAGAACTCAGGTGTGCTGTTAATGTCCCAATTTCCAAAGAACCTGACCAATTTTGTTCACACCTCAGCAAGTCTTTAGCTAACTATAGCAAGTCCATCTGCTCTACTGCTGAGTTCTCCTGAGCTCCTGACAGGATACTTTTTTTTTTTTTTTTTTTTTTTGAAAGGGTGATAATATAAAGTGGACTATGCCACATGCCTGATGGGGTGATTGATTCAGACTACGGTGGCTCCAGGCAGGGAAGTTCATTTCCTTTCGTGAAATGAGAACTTACAGTGGCCATTATTCAAATAAAAACATAAAAGCTTAAGCTCCTTGCAGCTTTCAGTTCACAGTAGTAGTTTATTAGGGAGTACATCTGTCTGGCTTCCTTCATCATCCACAATGAACTACCTAGTTGTATTCTCCTGGGTTTATGTTCACAGTCTCTGGGAACACAGCTGCCTGCTGGCACTTGCTGTTGCTAGAGCAGCAGGGGCTTCTGATAGGGGATTTTGACAAGCCTAATTGCTATATGTGTTGGGGCTGCCTGCTGCCTAAGACGGTCACAATATCCCGAGGCTTTTTTCTTTTTTTTTTTCTCCTCTTCCATTTTAAAGAAGAGCATCCCTCCCCTAAATAACTAATTGGAACTGTAATATAAATTTCAGTTCTGTATACCTCTGTATACTTACAACTTTAAGATAAAATTACCTCGGAGAGTTAACAGAAAATTTGCAATTTAGAGTCCAAAAGCCGTTATGCAAGATCTGACATGCTACCTTGTAACTGCTAAGATTTGTGGAGTGGGAGCTGCTTGTAGGGAAGGGAGAGATGCTGCCTTTTTTTTTTTAATCTTTCATCACACCATCTGCAGATAGCAATATGCAAGAAAAATGCCTTGTCAGATAAGTCTAAAACTTATTTAACAGATTAGAATCTTTTCCAAAATAGCATATGTTAAATGCCAAACATGTCTGAATGGTTATGAGCAAAAAGTAATACCAGGCTAATGTGATAAGATAAAATAAACAGAACCATTTTTCAAGTTGTACTCAGAAGTATGGACTAAAGCACTGCGAGTAGGTAGTTTAGGATATTACTTTGTCTGGGATTTGTAGCATCAATGAAAAGTTGTATTCTTTCTTGAAGTCTCCTGAGTTAACTGTCTGCATTACTGTATTGTACTGATAGCCCAGCTGAAGTAGCTGCTGCAGGATAGAAGGAGAATGGGTATATGGGTTTTACCTGAGGCTCTACAGAGGTGGTCTTTTTTTTTTTTTTTTTTTCCAGTCAATTATTGCAAAAGGTAAATCCATACAGCTAAAATAGCTGTGGTAGGGAAGAACACCCCAGCCTTTCCTGGGCACTTTCCCTGTGGGGGTCTCCAAAATGGGAGATGGTAGATGCTGCTATTTATTAAGATATTTGATGCTCTTTGGAAGTTCCTCTTGATCAGCCACGCCCTGCTGCTGGATTCCCTATAGCTTCCTGTTAGTTTCTGTGATGGAGTAAGTAGTGAGGGGTGTTGTTCTGCACAGCAAATAGCAGGAGTTCTAATCGAGTGGTGTGGGAACCGCTGCAGTGCCAAGGCAGTGAGAGACTTGTAATGTTAGATCTCAGAAATGGCTGTATGATGGTGGTGGAAACTAAAGCATTGTGGAAAGGTTAGTGAGAGACATACATAGCAATTATCTTTATATATGTATAAATAAATATATTAAAAATGTATACATGTTATATATATATTTATTTTTGTCATGATGAAACAAGAAAAAGCTAGATGATATCAGAGGAAAGATGTAACCCTTCTTGTATGACCAGGAGACCACAGCAGGCCCGACTTGTTGAGTCTGCAGACACACTTCACAAGGAGCTGTGTCCTGTGATTGAATAAATGACCAGGCTTGTCAGCAGTTGGCCTGTGTCCCAGCGCACCTACTGAGAAGCCGTTTCAGATCCTCACATCATCAATGACTGGGAGCTTTCTTCAAGTCACCAACTTGATTTATTCAGAGCTTATTCTGCCAGCCTCTTTGTTTAGTTGAGTTATCTCTTTCTCCCTGGTATTTGCATCCAGATTAATTTGCAGGGAATGGTTCTTATTCCTTCCTTGGCCTTTGGTGTGGTTAATTGAGACCAGTTCCTTTACTTTTATATTGGTCTACTTGCTCTCATCTGCACCTCCATCAGCATAAATTCTAGAAAGCTTAACCTGTGACAAAAGTATGTGTAGCATTCCAAATGGAATTTTCCATCTAGCAGTCATATGCCTCTGGTGGACATAGGTCTGCTGATAGAAAAGCTTTGCTAGATATATCCAAGGATTTTTTTGCCTTTTGCATAGCTGTATCAGTTTCTGGAACTGACCAATGATAGAAACAAAGCAGGAAATTGCCTTGGGTACCAGGCTGCTGAGACCTATTATATAGAAATGGTGTTCTACTAACATTGCCCCTCTTTTGCCGTTGTTGTGAACAGATCTTGAGCTGAATTATTTTGTGGTCAACTAATATGCACAGAACTTTATTTGTTTTGAGGAGTTTAGGTAGAAAGATCCTTGTTAGCTCCTATGGATGTTGTGAAATTCTGACTTGCGTGTTACTCCAGGCCACAAAATTATGCCATTCTTTCTGCTTGGTAATTTGGTCTTTTCTATTAGGGTACTTCTTAACCTTGGATAATAAGAGAATACTTGTTTCCTTACGTTTGGTGTGACAGTTATTTTAGATAGCATGACTTTCTGTAGTCACCTACATAAATAGATATATTGCATGAGCTATTTGAGTGTTACTAGACCAAACCTTCGAAGTCTGGGTGTTATGCAACAAATCTGCAAAGAAATTGTCAGATGTCTTTACGTTTTGTTTTCCAATTTTAGCTGCTTTGCTGTAAAGCACTGCTTTTCCTTAATCTATGGATGGAAATGATTCCTTCAGTGTACTGTGAAATTCCTTGACTTTATCACTTTTAAGTAAACTTATATTAGGAGGAAATGACATTGGTGTAAAATAACACCACATTTAATTAAAGTCATGATGTGAGATACACTTGTATTAAGTAACTGATAACTGCAACCTAAGAACATGACAGGTTAATTAATAGGTTGTAATATTAATAGAAAGGTAAGTTTTATAGAAAGGTTGCTTTTGTGGTATACCAAAAAGGAAGAGATTGGAGATGAGGCACATGCATGAAATTTTATATATATATATATATATATATATAACTAAATTAGTAATTAGTGTCAGGTGTTCACCATTAAAGAACTACACAATTATCTTTTTAGGTGTTTGAGTCATTTTTTATTTTTTTTTAATATAGAAGATCAAGATGTAATTGTAGTGAAAAATGCATTATGCATTGAAGAATATCAAACAGCTATGAAATTGAAATCAAATGTCTAATAACACATTTATATTAAATGGAAACATGAGAACTCTAAGTAAACACAATACAGGTACTTATTTTTTTAAAGCATAACTATACCAATAATAATTTACTGTTTTCTTCAGAGGAAGCAACGGTCAGGTCAACTAGTTGCTTTTTCTCTCCTGTAATAATTGGCACTCATTGTTCAAGATTTTTGAAGTCTTGGTGGGTGGTAAGGCTGCATTTAAGCTGAGTTGGTGTATTGATCTCACCTGGTACTGATTTTGCTGCCTTTCACACTGCCAGCCCCTCTGTTCTGTGCTACTCATTGCCCTGCCTTTCATCCCTCTGTCCATGCTTCACACAACTTTTCCCCTCACTCCCTGTGCCTTTATCTCTCCTGCTAGCTGTGCTTCCTACTGTTTTTGTCCCTATTTTTTCACCTCATCTCTTTCTTCTCTGTGCTAGCTGTTCTAGCCAACTTCAGCATTTTCGCTAGTGTGGTGAGTTGACCCCAGTCAACAATTACGCTGAAGATGGTGTTTTATGGAATGAATTTGCCCTTTGCTCAGCTGTGGTCAGCTGTGCTGGCTATGTTGCCTCCCACCCTTTTGTCCACCCCAGCTGCCATCCCAGCCAGACCCAGTGCAGCCAGTAAGTTTTATCTTATGCTTTAGAGGAGAAAACATAGCACTAAAAAATATCCACGGGGTCTCAGCATGCATAACTACTACTCCATCTCCTACTTTTCAATAAATTCTTATGCTAAAGACAGAGCTTCTCTGTTTCCAAAATGTCTTGTTCTTTTATCTACCCTTTTTACTGCAACACTGGAAACTATTGACAAAGATCAGTGTGACCATTTATCCCAGACAGGTACCTGAACTTCATATTACCTTCAACACAAAACTCTTCATCTCTCTAATAGAAATGCCTTTCAAACACATTGCAACACAGTGAAAACCACTGTGCTTTAGACTTGCTTATTGGTTCTTTCAATTTCCTTCCCCTTTGCTTACCTGATTGTCATAAATAGGCTCCTCCATTTCTCAGTATCCCTCACCCCAGAGTTCTTGGAGATGAGATGTGGTGGAATTCCACAGAATCACAGAATTTCTAGGTTGGAAGAGACCTCAAGATCATCAAGTCCAACCTCTGATCTAACACTAACAGTTCTCCACTAAACCATATCCCTAAGCTCTACATCTAAACGTCTTTTAAAGACTTCCAGGGATGGTGACTCCACCACTTCCCTGTGCAGCCTGTTCCAATGTCTAAAAACCCTTTTGGTAAAGAAGTTCTTCCTAACATCCAACCTAAAACTCCCCTGGCACAACTTAAGCCCATTCCCCCTCGTCCTGTCACCAGGCATGTGGGAGAATAGACCAACCCCCACCTCACTACAGCCTCCTTTAAGGTACCTATAGAGTGCAATAAGGTCGCCCCTGAGCCTCCTTCTTCCCTTGCATTTCAGTCCTCAGGCACCAGCCTTTCCAAAGGAAGGGAAATAATCTCTTAGTTTTAATTTTAGGATTAGCCAGACTCTTTAGTAAGTATGAGGCTGAGAAAAACTTCAGAATGAAAGATGAAATCTGTGATCCTCTCAAAGAAAAAATCTATCACAGGAACTCATTCTTCACCCAAAGGCAGTTGGATGAGAGGAGCATTACCAATGGTGTCATCTAATGGGAGTGCTCTGGAAGATGAATTTTTCAGTGGATGAGCTTTCTGGCAGGCTTTGTAGTAGTTAAAGGTAGCACAAAACTTGAAACATGTTACTGCTTTCCCAGAAAAAAGGTGAGAAGTGTGGGGAAACATAACTGTATGAGGAACAGAAAATTTTTTTGAGGTAACTCCTAGTAAAAGTGGTTTAAGTATAGTTCTGCTTTCATTTCTTCACCTGTATCCTTTATAAACACTTAGTAGTGTTACCTGATGGAAATCTTGTAATTGAATATGTGTTACATTCCATATTACTCATTTTAAGCTATAGATGATTGAGGTAACTGAGTAAAAGCAAGGTATTCCCCACTTCAGAGATGTGTTGAATTTCCGCAGGTACTGCCTGAAAGATCGTAAGCCGTGCTCCTGCTGCCCGCCCCGTCTTGTGCTGCAGGGGCCAGCTTGGGGCCAGAGGCATCAGTAGTTGTTCTGAGCTGCTGGCAGCTCAGGGCTTTCTGGCATTCAGCAAGACTCTGAGAGACATTTTGAAACCCCATTGGTTGTAGACAGCATGAAGGAGTATATAGATGGCATTGTTGGATGTAAGAAGCAGATTTTTCTCTGTGTGACTAGGGTGTTTAAGATACGTGTTTCTAGAACTTTGAGGCATGCAGATTTTACAGCAGGAAGTACTGATAAGTACTGTGGAATACATATTCCAGGTGAAGATCCACCAGAGATGTCTCCTCTAGTACGATATAAATATTCAGGATTATTTTTCATTTGTCTTTTTAGACAATATGCATACTTTGAAATAAATTTACTGAATAATTGATTCTTATGGTAATGACTGCTACAACTAGTTAGCTTGCTGGTAAGGCATTACTGTTCAAAAATGAAAAGTTCTTCTTTTTTTTTTTTTTTTTCCTCTTCCAAATCTCTGACCAAATGCAGCTTAGATAAGTGAAAAGCTCGATTTAGAACTGAGCAAAACTTATCTGAGTACATAAAAACTTACAGATGGATAAAAGGGGTAAATCCAGTGTTTGAAAGCTCTCACGGAAGTAGTAGATAGAGGTTAGGTGGTAAATGCAAACACTTTGGGATGAGATTGTTTGATCCTTTGCAGAAAGCTTAAATTTAAAAGTCCTTTTCGGTATTAGGAGCTATAATTCCCGTGGTTAATATTATAGGACTTTGTTACATGCCTACAGTGTTTTGGACTCAGAGAGTTGTCCATTATATGTTAATTAAGTTGCCTCCCTCCCCCCCATTTTATGCATATCTGCCACTTGCTTATTCTTTTTATTACAAACAACTTCTTTAAAGTACATTCAAACCCCCATTGCAAAAATATCTCTTATACTATTAATGTAACCAATTGAAATGATGTCATGTCTAAACTACTGTATTGAATTCTTTATTAATATTCTACCTTCCCTCTCTCCTACTTTCTACCTAGTTATGGGACTTTGCAGCACAGAGATCTGGACTACCTATGTAATATTTCTTCTATGTGATTAAGAATATGTAACATTGCTAAAAATATACTGAAAGTATGTTCACTTCTAGGAAGTCATTGTACATCTTAGTATGCTTCTCTGCAACTGTAGCCTTGGCATAATGTTCCACCTACATGTGGTGCTAATAAATATATATTCAGAGAGAGGAACAAATGCACTGTGATTTATGAGTCATTGGTAGGAGAAAAATATGTTTTACAGTAATCTATGTTTTGTCTTGCATTGTTAGAAGTAGATGGTTTACATATTAATTATTTTAATTTGTAAAATTAAAACCTGACCTTTTAGCTGCATGTCAAGATCTAATATACATACCTTAAAATATAATAAATAAACCACTCCTTCATGGGCTTAATCCAGTCGGCGACCGAGGAATAGTTACTCTAATTCTCTATTTTTCTGCAGGGCAATTAAGTGCAAATGCAGTTGTCCTGTGTCCTGATTTATCAGCCTGTGTGTGCGCAGTCCAGTGAAACAAGCGGCATGTTTCAGAAGGTCTGTGTTACAGGGTTTATTTCATTTTAACAAGGTATGGGGATAAGTCCACTGTCAAAAAAATCCATCTAGAAGTCATTCATTTATGGTGGATGAACTTGATATGCGAACTCTGTGCTAAGTCAAAGCACAATTTGCTAAGGCAAATTTTGAAGTTTAGGTCTCTTCTGTGTTTAAAACTCTTCCTAGTTTTGTGTATATTTGTATGAATAAAGTTTAGTAAACACGAAACACTGTAATTTATGAGACTGCATACAAGGCAGATTTGCTTGAAGCCCAAATTTGGGAACGATATATTCTGGGAATTTAGGAAAAATCAAGGCCCATTACTACTAAAAATACAGATTATCTTTTTTGAAAATGCAGCCCATCTTCTGCAATGAGAACTGATGAAGATTTATTTTTATTTGTTTATTTATTTATTTACTTGGTTTCTTAACTCAATCAGTTATGCTTTTTCCATGCAAGTGAACATGAACCAACTTACCAAGTGCTTTTGCAATGTACCAGAAAAAAAAAAAAAAAGAAAAAAAAGGAAAAATAAACAAACAAACAAAAAACAAAACAAAACAAACAAACAAACAAAAAAACCAGTAATTTCAATCATTTCCTTTCTTGGTCAGTGCATTAGACACAATACTTTTAATAGTTTTTGTCTTTTGCTCCTGTCACTGGTGCCCTAAGCTGCATCCAGAATGATGTTTTAGCATTTGTAGGCCATAGTTCTCTTCTCTTTGCCCATCTTCCTAATTCTCAGTGCTCACAAAAGCATTGATATGGGAATGGTTCCTTGCTGACGACATACAAAATACTTTAGGCATAGGAACTGAGATGGCTAAGAGGCACAACTGATCAGCTGGGGTGCTTTGTCTCTATAGGGGTAGCCTTTGACCCTACCACAATCTCAAACACCAGTGGCTCTGATAAATATTAGAACTGGATTAAAATAAACATCAAAATGACAGGCTTGATGGCTTGACAGGCTCAGGTGGTTATTGTAAAAATGTTTGCCATGGTAAGGCTCTTAGGGTGGTAGGTGAAATCATTATATCAGAAAGGACATATGTTGAAGCATTTCGCTTCAGCCTTGCCTGAGAAAATAGGAATGCTCTCCTTATCCTATTTTGCCCTTTGCTGCCTGGGCCTGTCACCATCCCACTTGCCTCACTGGCACAAAAAAAGAGACCTCTTTTTGAGGCAAGGAATTGTTTCTGTACTATCACTGGTATGATAGTACATGATGCTGTAGGGTTGTTTTTTTTATTTTTATTTATTTATTTATTTATTTTCAGAAGAGCAAATTTACAGTAATATCTATGAAAAATATCAGCTTTTCAACTACAGCTTCCTGTAGCAGGAGAAAAGCCATCATAAGTTTTGAGGGCTTTAACTCCTTTTAATCTCTGTTTGAACTTTTTCAGGCTGTGTTGCCTTTTCTGTTGGTCTGACTGTATTTGTTTCTTCAGAATATCTTCTACTGTAGGTATTTGTGGTATTCCCTTTCAAAATAATGTTCTCTGAGAATCCTGTTTTTGTTTATCAACTGCTTCTTCATTTTTGGTTCCATTCATGGTTTTCCATCTCATCTCTCATATCCTACCTTAAATTGCTCTGTGCAATGAAAAACAAAAATATTTTTTTGTCCCTAATACGGTCACACTTTTGATTAATGTTTTCTAAATTCCTCTCTTTTGTCTGTTTTAAGCATATTCTAACTCTTCTTTGCCTAACTTAGACTAGAAAATCTTCCAGGAAGGGACTTATTCCTTTTATAGTCTTTCAAAGATCATGCAAAGTTGATGGGTTGTATAAATGTTTTATAATAATAGGCATAGATAAGTATTTTTTTTAATAATACAAAATTATACACGTGCAATCATTCTATGGTATTGCTGCTTTAAATGTTGACATTCAGGATCAAACTTTCTGAAATAGACATTTTTTACTGCTTATCTGTAGGACCAATATGGTGCCTAAATATACGTTGGGCATTGATTATACTGTGTAATGTGTTCAGACAGACTGCTAAATCTGTTTGGTTGCTACCTACATAAATCTTGCTGAAACCCCTGTAGATAGAAGGGCTTATATGTGCATTGCAGGAGCCCGCAAATCGGGCACATAAATACCTGTCTGCCCAGGAGTTTTCTTGCAAAATTACAGTTACAGAAATGGAGGTCTGGATTAACCTGGCATGCTGCAGTAGAGCTGTAAACAGAGAAGTCACACAGCTGCTCTCAGAATTAGCCAGAATTTTTGTTTGTATCAGACTGCGTCTTGTGTAATCACAATGTCAGACTAACCAGATTTGTTGACAAGTTTAATATATTTCATGTGTTAAACAGTTTGATATTTATTGACAGGTGTAATATTCTCCAACTAACAAAGCACTTCTCAGCCCACTAACTAGCTAATTTGGGAAATCGGGGAAGCATCTCCTGTCTCTTCACCTTCTCCTGTCCCTTCACCTTCTCTGCAGTCAAACATCCAGAAAACTAGCTGAGACTTTCCTTCCAGTCTAGGTAGTGAGATCTCGGGGAGCAGCCCAGTAACTGAGTTGTCACTTTCAAAACTCAGGGTTCCATCTTGTAAATCAAGTCCCTGGTTCTGGGACCATTGGCTTCCAACCAGCTCATGGGGTAGTTTGGTTTGTTATCACAAAAGCAAGCTGATAAGAAGTAATTTTCTGTTTAGATTTTGTTGTTAGAAAAAATTCACTGTATTTTTTGCGTCTACTTTCATGAAAAGGCGGATATAAGTAGCTGGAAGCACATACAGGAAGCAATAACAAATTTAGAATGCAGCAAAGATGGTAAACTAAGTGAAAAGGACGTGCTGTGAGGACGTGTAAAGATTATTTAAGGAAGACATTTTAGCAGTCTCACAGAAAGCAGTACTTAACATTTGCAGGTGCACTGGCAGTCAGATCTTACACTGATTGTCTGCTGCAAGCACCACTGTCATTACCAGTAATAACTCACTGTTTCTAGTACATAGCTCAGGCTCTTCAGTTTTGTCAGTGATTTTGAGCTGTGTTTCATATGAAACATTTTTTTGTGTGTGTTTTTGGCTTACATCTAATCTGTCAGAGTCTGTTTACACTTTTTTTTTTTTTTTTTTTTTTTTTTTCTTTGTCTATGCTATCACTTAGGTGTAGTCCTGTTTATGTGGACATAGCCAATTTTCATTTGAGGAGATTCTATGTATTGGATGGCTCTTCATCTCCCTCTATTTCTGTTGAAAGAGCCCTTCCTTGTTAAGTAGCACAGTGTTGAAAGAACAGCCTTATGTGTTGTTGTTGTTGTTTTACCAGTTTCTATATTTTTTTTTTCTTTATATCTATTTTAAATGTGTATTTTGTAAGCTTTTGTATACTAGTTAATTTATATAATGCAAGTAGTATGTATGTGTTTTTATAAACACACAAAAAACCTACATAAGATATATTTTTATGTGAACTTACTATTGTCCTAACTGCTGTTTCCATAGACATTGTTAGAGGTTGCTATCAGTGTCATGCATTTCTTTAAATAAACTCATTTTATAAATTTGCCAGAAAAATACTGATTTTTTTTCCTGTTCTTCCTTAATGGCTTAAACTCCAACACAGCATTTACAGAAAATAAACTAAATTCAAAGTAATGCTAATAACGTATCATCTGTATTTGTTCTCTGCTGCTGTCTTAAGCCTTTTGCGATAGGGCTCTGATTACATGTCTAAAAATCACAAGCACTAGCCTCTTTTCCAATTTGTTCATTATCTGCCATTGTTTATATTTCAGATTTCTCTGTTAGTCCTGAGTATTCTTTTCATACTCTTGGTGGAAGAACACGTACCACTTCTCCTAGCACTGTCTGTAAATCACTGTGCCATTCCATTTTGCAGTTCCCTGTTTTAGAATGAAATCCTGACCCCAGGGAAATCAGTGGCAAAGTACATCAACTTCAGTAAGTGCAGAATTTCTTCCCACCAGTTCTCTATCCTTTGGTCCCGTGGTTTGACACACAGTGCCCTTGTGTTAGGAATTCAGAGTGGAACATCTGTTTTCTGCTATTTGCTACCTGATTTTATGAAATCTTACATAGAAGTTGGATCAAATTTGATTGTATGACTGACATCAAAGCAACTTACAGTCCCTTCCATAAAGTGAAGCCAGTGCAGATGACTAATTTTTATGTTAACCAAGGTTTTTATGTCACTAGGAGTCATCAGCACAAATACTTCTAGAACCCAGCTAGCAAAGCAAAGTTCACTTGCTAATTGTTTTTGTCTTACTATCATGTCAAGACTCTATTGTAAGTACATTGCCATCTGTTCTTGTTCTTGGTGTTTTAGACAGCTACTGAAAAAGATAAAGCTGGTATCTGAACATGGTCAAAACACACACACATACACAAGATCACATTTGATCAATAAAAAGTATTACATCCTTTTCTGTTTCTGTGCTCTGTAAGCTCCTGAGAGATGTGTCATATTGTTAAGCGGTTTGAAGGAACTGAAGTTTCTTTTTGTTCTGGGCAGACGTATTTGAGTAGATGCTCAAAATAAGATAAGTAAGATGCAGGGCATTGAGCTTCTTTAGAAAAGGATCAAAATATTCTTGATTACTATTTGGCATCCTTAGTTTGAGAATATTTTTTTTCATAGAGAGGCTACTTGTGAGGCCTAGTTTTTGCAACAAATGCTACTCAGCATAAACAAGAATTGAAACGAGAGCGGCAGAGTCTGACTCATAATTACTGTTTATAATGAAGAAAAACAAGCTGGCCAATTCGCAGTTTTTGGGGAAAAAAAAAATGCATATTTTCAATATCCTGTGGTGTTTTGTAGATGTATTTCCTGTCATGATATATCAGTTTGGAAATACATTTCCTCGGGTTTCGTTTGTGATTTTGGCCAGGTTTTTCTTTCCATGTTGTTTTCTCCTAACTTCCTCAAGTACTACAAAGCATGAAGAAAAAAAGATTTTGCTCTCAGCCTTTCTGTGCATCATAACACCAGAACTTCAGTGTTTGTTTATTTCAATCATTTACCAGTCTTCTGTTTTAGAATTGACAAGGGTAAGTTACATCACTAACCTTAATTATGTGTTCCTTGTAGTTAGAAAGAGTTCAAGTATTGTTACAAAGAAGGTGTACTTTCGTGAATTGTAGCTACTCATTTTGTGAGTTATTCTGCCTATAGGTCCTCATATAAGTCCTCACGTTTTTAGCCTGAAGAGTTAGTGAATATATACATTTTGTGAATATATACATTTCGTGAATGTGTGTTACACGTCTGTTTCTCTGTTGATCTGCCTGTTTTGTTTGAATGTTGCTTTCTTTAGTCCTGGACACCTGTACTAACCACCTATCCTTTGCAGGCATCTAGTAACTTATAATGCTTCTCTGTTGAAGATGCAATTACCTGTATGTAGTTGCTGTTTCTCAAACTGTTCCAAGCTATAATTAGTTGAAACTTGAATCACATTGCAGTGTTTGTGTGTGTGCGTGTGCATTCAGGAGGATTCAACACGAAGTGGTGACACAGTGATTAGCAACTGGGTATGATCTTTATTGAACTCAGTAGATGTTCAAAATAGCTATGGCAGAAGTGTGAGGTGAGTTATAATTTAGTCTGCCTGATAATATCTGCTTTATACACAATCATCTATTATTCTGCTACATCCATTAAAATGTTTATTTTTTTTTCCATTTTTATCTAACATAAGGTATTGTCTGATTTTCCAGAGAAAAGAGATATGATAGAACTCCTTAATAATAGATATTCAAATGAGTGCCTATTGTAATACCTTCTTTATGATAAAATCCAAATATTGTGACAGAATTGTGCCACTTTGGGATAGAGAAAAAAAAAAGAATTAAGCATCTATTGGCTTGCAGTGAAAGAGTTGTCTCTCTATGCTTACAAAATGATTAGATGAATTCTATCAATCACTGAGATTGGAAGGAACATCTAGAGATCATCTAGTCCAACACAGTTACTTTAGGCTGCTGTCAGAGTTTGAATATCTTTGGGGATATTCACACCTGCCTTCCTGTGCCTTGACCACCTTACAGTGGTAGCAAAAATAAGATGAAGAAAAGAAAAAGGTGTCTTGTTCTTTCGTTTATTATTGTTATTGTTGTTGTTGTTATTGTTGTTGTTGTTGTTGTTGTTATTATTATTATTATTATTATTTTATTCTGGAATCAAAACACACCTAAGTGGAATTTCCTGTTTTTCACTTTGTACCCATTTACCTCTTCTCCTAGTGGGCACCATGGAGAACAGTCTGGCTCTATCAACTTTATTCCTTCCATTAGGTACTTATGCACTTTGCTAAATTTCTCTTGAGACACAGTCCAAGTTATCTCTGCCTCTTCTCGTATGATCATAAATCTTCATTGTCCCTTTGCTGCACCCACTCTAACATGTCCTTGTCTCTTTTGTACTGGGGAGATGAGATCTGGACCCAGCACCACAGACAAATCTCCCCTGGACTGAGCAGAGGCGGAAAGATCATCTCCTCCAACCTGCTGACAGCACTCCTGCTGATGCAACAAAGGATGCTGTCTTTGCTGGGGGGGATATTGCTGGCTCATATTCAGCTGTCTGTCCACCAGGACCCTCAGGACCTTTTTTGCAAAGCAGCTTTCTGGCCCGTCAGTCCTAGCCTGCAGTGGTGTGTGGGGTTGTTCCTCCTCATGTGCAGGTTATTCCCTTTCCAGGACTTTGCACTTTTCTTTGTTGAACTTCACAACATTCCTGTCAGCCCATTTATCCTGCTTGTTGATGTCCTTCTGAATTGTAGCAAAACTGCCTGGTGCATTAACTACTCCTCCCAGTTTTGTATCTGGTCATCTGTAATGATGATCAGTGTATTACAAAGAGGTTAAACTGTAGGGGACATAATGCCTAGCATGCACCACTAGTGACTGGCTTCCAGCTGGACTGTGTGCCCTTGTTCACAACCATCTGAGTCCAGCAGGTCAACCAGTTTTCAGTCCTCATTTACCATACATTTGTCTGATTTTTACTTTATCAGTTGATCTGTGAAGGTGTAATGAGAGACAGCTGAAAACTTTGCTAAACTCAAGATAAAAACCATTACTGCTGTCCCTGGTTCCACTGATCCCATTCTCTTATCACAGAAGATTACTGGTTTCGTTAAAAGTGATTCTCCCTTCATAAATCCATGCTGGCTACTCACAATCACTTTCCTGTCTGTAATACTGGAAGCCATTTCCATGCTATGTGCTCCATCACATTTACAGGGATGCAGGTGAGGCTGACTGGTCTATGGTTCCCTGGATTCACTTTTTTGCCCTTCCTGGAGATGTCACTGACATCCTTGTAGTGCTTTCTCCTAATTTTCAGGAATCTTCCCTAATTGTTATGACCTTTTCATGACAACTGAGTGGCCTTGCAGTGACATCAGTCAGCTCTCTGGGTGCTCGTGGGTGCATACAATTGGTATGTCCCCATATACGTCCAGTTTGTTTAACTGTTCTCTAGCCAGATCCTATTCCCTGAGTGTAGTTCTTCCTGGTTCCAGAATGTCCTGCAGGTCTCATTAGCCCAGGATTCCTGAAGGCTGATCTTACTGGTACAGGCTGAAGTGAAGAAGAGACCTTCAGCTTTTACATGTTGTTTGTGACATGGTCCCCCACTTGATTCAGCAGTGGCTCTATATTTTCTCTAATTTTCCATTTGCTGCTGATATGTACCTACAGAAGCCTTTCCTTCATGTCTCTAGTCCAGTTCAGCTGCATGTGGGCTTTGGCTCTTCTAACCCCATCCCTGCATGCTCAGGCAGGGATGAGGCAGTATTTCTTCTGGTTTAGCCTACACTGCTTGCATCTCTTTACATGCTTTGATTCTATGTTTGAGCTTGGGCTGTAGCTCCTTATTTGTCCTTTATTTTCTTGAGAGAGAAGAACCTCCCTTCTCCACTCCCTTCCTCTCCCATCCCCTCCTCTCCTTTCCCCCTTTTTGCCTGTGAGGTGTGAGGGTGTGGGTTGTTTCCCTTTTATCATTGTATAAAAAGACAGCACTAGAATTTAATGAATTGGTTATATGTCATCACATAAATTACGCTGTTTGAGAGGTTGCTGCAGTCTGACTTCCATTAAAGTGAGATAGTTTCAGAGCATTTAGGGATGGAAGAATAACAAAAATAAATCCCTTAAAACTACAAACTGGTCATTGTGGTTACATTTATTTCTAACTGGAACTATTGCTAACACCCAAAAGGAGAGTTTGGCAATACTAAATATGTGATGTAAATTTGCATATACCATTTCTTTGTGGACAGATATACCTAATGCTTGCTTACGTCCAAGCTGAAATGGAAATCCATTTTTGCAAATGTTTTAATATGTCCATTTATTACAAGTTGGTAAAACAAATTTATTGCTATGGAAACAAGATTCATTTTTTAATAAACCAAGGCACAAAACTAATTTAAAGTAATCTAATAAAAACGAGTTAGAAAGAGGAGACTTTAGGTAACGTACTGAGCAGGAATACCCATGTGCTTCTTACCAGCCTGCAGACCCTGCAGTATGCGGTGGCTAACTTGATAGTCCAGGTGCTGTGAATTGTGTTTGTCATGCTGTACTTCTTTGGGAATTGAACTGTTCACTCATGTCACAGAACCAACAGAGATGGATTTTTCTCATTAACTGAATTTCAATAAGGTAATCATTATAGACTTTTAAATGGTTCTCTATATTTTCTCTATATTTGGTGTGTATTATTCATTCTAACTAAGAAAAGCCTTTGGCTAATCATATTTTAATGACCTAGGAGACTTTAAGGGAACTATAATTAATATTCAAAAAGTTGTCTTTATTTTCTTACGGCAGTGTGCAGTTTACTTAAAGGGAACAGACAGAAAAACAAAACATTAAAATTGGTTAAACATGAAATATATTTGTTTTGAATTGAAATCTCTTAGTGGAGCGAGAGTTGTTTCAATAAAAAATAGGTGTTTCTAAAAATTTAATAAGGGCCTGGTCATTAAAACATTTTAGCTTCTGAAAATCATTGTTTTTCCACGTACGTTTTTCCCTCAGTTCCAACATGTTTAAGTATAAGGATTTGGAAAAGTCACTTTAATTTTCATTCAGTTTGTAAGGAGTCAATTTGTGATAGATCTGAGTTTAATAAAGAATTAGTTTTATTTCACTTGAGTATTTCTCAGGGTAGTGCAAAATACTCTTCATATATGGTATATACTCTTCATATATATTTAAAGAGCAGCTCTTTATTGTTATATTACTGTGGGCTTCTGCTGCTGTATTGGAACACATCCATGCGTTACCATACAGTGCAATAGAAAGACCTGTGGTCTCTTGACATGAACTGCATCTGTAATTGGAAGTTAACAGCAGCATTATGTTGTACCTTAGTTAATTAACTATGAGTGGCAGGTATAATTAGCTCAAGACTGCTGCCATGCAAATGTATTTTATGTTGCTTTAGGAATCAGAGGCAATAATTTTGCCAGTTCATTGTACCATGTAGACTTAACCAGCTTGAATTGGTTTTAGCATAGAGCTTAATCTGTGTTCCACTTTGCAATGCAAAAGTAACTAAGAGGGTAGTTTACTGTTGAAAACACTGAATATTCAACTCAGTGGAGTTAGAATGACGGTGTGATTAAAAATCTATTAGCTGATGCATATCTAAAACATGACAACTGTTAGCTACCTCATACACAGTTATATAATTTTAAATGCCAGGCTACAGAACAACTTGAAAAAATCCACAGTAAGAGGAAGAACCATAATTTTAAAAAGTGTGTATGTGTATATACAAAATATATGTGTGTGTGTATATATACATGTATATATATATTATATATTATATATATACCATATATTATATGTGTATATATATATATATCTATAAATCAAATAGTATATGGTGCCTCCTGTTTCAGAGTTCATAATGGATAATTCAGCCAAGGAAGGGTAATACCATCTCTCTGCTGTCCCCCACTGACCCACCAAAAGATGGCCCCAAAGTTTTGGCAGGTAAAGAAAACACTTTGTAAAATGTTATACTCAGAGACTTAGTGTCCAGGCATAGAAAAGCTTACTATTGAAACAGTCACAAGTCCTGTGCAGTAGCTCTACTTCTCTGTTTGTCTGAGCAACTCCTTTCTGAACCCATATTTTCTATGAAGGTTTTTTATTTTGATTTTCTCATTGATGAAAGAATTTTCTCATTGAGCAAGTTCTGTAAATTCTGAGAAGGGGAAATCATTAATATATACGCGTGTGCGTGTGCACCTCTTATCTTTTCTTATCAATGCATATCCATGTTTTCAGTTTGAAACAGTGACAAATTATTGGAAATCTTGTCTGAAGAACTTAGTTACAGATATGCCTATTTCAGATTCAAATTCCATTAATATATACATATATATCTTCCTCTCTAAGTTATAGATAATGTGTTAATATTATGACCCACAGAGGATTTGATTTGAAACATTATTTCAATTAGTCTCTCTCTAAATATCTCAGACACTTACATGGTACTGGCATGTAAGAAATCCTGAAGGCAGAACCCCTGGGGGAACAGCAAGAGTAGGTAAGGTGAGATGTTCCGGGACTTCTCAAATTAAACTAGATATTTTCTTCACCTACATAACTAAGTCCTCTCTTACTAGTTGTTCTTCAGAAGTCTCTTGGAACAGCAAAATTTCTATTCTGAAAATATAAAATATTTCTATTCTGCTTTGGGATTCCCACTTGGACTAAATTTCTCTGCTTCTTGAATTGTTTCTGAAGACCACAATAAGTCATTCTTTAACAAGAAAATGATGGTATAAAAGTCAACCGTAATCTTGGAAAAAAAAAATAATAATAATAAAAAAGAAACATGCAGTTGGTGGGAAAGCTGAGATTTACCCATAAGGAGGTCAAGATAGTTTTCATAATATATTTTACATTCAGTTGAACATGAATCCAAAGGTCTCCAGTCATTGAGGGCTCCTAATAATCCGTTTGAAGTACTGAAGCTAGATCTGTATTTCTGCGTTTTTAATGAAGACAATGTTTGACAGCATCCATGTCAGGAATTTTGTAACACAGTTGTTAATGCAAATTTGGGGCTTAGAAATGTTGGGGGAAAGCATCTCAAAGATGTGTACCATAATTCAGTATAATTAGCAGTTGCTTAACATTCTCTACTACTGCTGAGTTGTTTACGGCCTGAGATGCATTAAGAGCACAAATGACTAAGAAATGTTAAACTAATTAGAAAAAAACCACTGTAATCTCTGCCAAGTATTTTTGTGCTTGCTGAGACCATCGTTACTTGGCTTTCACTTGAAGAATAATCCCATGCCATACCTGTAGTGGGTTTATGTGGCAAGGTTTTGGTAGCAGGGAGCCATAGGGGTGGTTTCTGTGAGAAAGATCTAGAAGCTGCCCCATGTTTGGGAAGGGCCCCATTGTTTTCCAGATCTGAGCCAATAAGCGATGTTGTTTTGCGCCTCTGTGAGAGCATATTTAAGACAGGGAAAAAAACGCTGCGCCACACAGCAGCCGGGAGAGTCAAGGGAGTGAGAAAACAGCCTTGCAGGTGCCAAGGTCAGTGTAGAGGGAGGGGGAGAGGTGCTCCAGGCGCCGGAGCAGAAGTCCCCTGCGGCCTGTGGTGAGGACCATGGTGAAGCAGGATGTCCTCCTGCAGCCCATGGAGTACCACGGTGGAGCAGGGTTCCACGTTGCAGCCCGTGGAGGAGACCACGGTGGAGCAGGTGGCCCTGCACCAACGGAGGCTGCCGCCTGTGGAAGACCCCTGCCAGAGCAGATTCCGGGCCAGACCTGTAGCCCGTGGAGAGGAGACCACACAGGAGCAGGTGACCCGGCAGGAGGTGCTGCCTGTAGGGGAGCCAGGTTGGAGCAGTTTTCTCCTGAGGGATGGACCCCGTGGTACGGACCCATATCTGGAGCAGTTCTGGAAAAGCTGCTGCCTGTGGGAAGCCCACGCTGGATCAGTTCATCAGGGACTGCATCCCGTGGGTGGGACCCCACAGCACAGGGGACGAGAGTGACCGAGAAGGAGCGGCAGAGAAGAAGTGCTGTAGACTGACCATAACCCCCATTCCCCCGTTCCCCTGCGCCGCTCGGGGGGAGGAGGTGGGAGAGGGTGGATGGGGGGGAAGGTGCTTTTGTTTTTTTTTTCCTTTGTTTTCTCACTTCTCTCGCTTGTTAGTTGTAGGCAATAAATCTTACTATCTCCTTATGCCGAGTCTGTTTTGCCCATTACAATAATTATTGCGTGATTTTCTCGTCCTTATCTCAATCCTTGAGCCCTTTTCACATATTTTCTTCCCATTCCTCTTTGAGGAGGGGGAGTGAGAGAGCGGCTGTGGTGGAGCTCGGCTGCCCACTCGAGCGGAACCATGACAATACCTAATAAAACATTGCTAGTCTTTGTTTCCAGTATTTCTGATTTGACCTACAGCATTTGTGAGTTGTAATAAAAGCTGAACTAGTTTGATTCTGGATAAAATTTCATGGTCACAAATCTTTCTCATATCAGATGCCATATTCATCACTTTAACTTGGATAATGGCCTTTGTGTCCTGGGCAACTCTTGTAGTCAATAGAGAGAGAAAAAGCATATTAGCTGCTAAGTGATCTACAGCTTGAATGAATCTGGCCTCTTATTGGAATTGAAATTCTTTTTCCTCAAAATACCACTCTCTTGATTTCTTTTTTTTTTTTTTTTTTTTTTTTTTTTTCCCCCCATCTTGTTTAGAAATGCTGTGATTTGTGACAATGATGACCAAAAATGTGTTTCATCAAAGGAAAGAGGTGCTTTGTAACATGCTGTCATCTGCAATTTTCACTGACAATATTTGCTGAATGTGATTAACATCTCAAATGTGGGGCTTATGTGTGGGATGTTTGGCTGCTTTAAACTGTTGCAGTTATGACTATGCTTCAGGCAGGGCAGAAGGTTTGAAACTTTCAGTGATGTAAATTCTTGGGATAGCATGCTTTCCTAAAACCATATATTCTGTTTATTTTTGCTTGGTTCATCAATAACTCTTTTAGGAATGTCAGCTCTGATGTGTATAGGCGTGTAACTGTCTAACATATACTGACATTTGTAAATACCTAAACTGCTCTCCAAGATCTGTTGTAAAATATTCCTGTGAATGTAAATTCCAGGTTTTTTTTGCTTTGCTTTAGGATCATAATATGTTTGATTTTGTATTGCTTTCCATTCTCCACTTGAGAAATCTCTTAGCTATTACTGTTATTTGACTGAAGTTAGTCTCTTTCCTGAAATATATTCTATTTAGTGTGTTTACCAGCTCAGTGCCTAAACCAAGTAAACAGAACTAAAAGAATTACTCTAATTCTTATCATAAGCACACACACACACAAATCAGGATATATTTTCCCATAAGAATCAGTACATTTTTTTCAAGAATGTTTCACTTAAACTCATAACTCTTCCCCATATCACCTTCAGAAGGGTTCCTGTAGATGATTTTCTGAGTAATGTGAAAAATGTAAAAACCTGATTAGACAAAACATGGATGAAACAAAATCAGAAATGTTTCCTGTGCATTACTGAGATATCAGAAGCACTTTTGTATATTTATATTAGCAAGAGATACTTCAGACAACACTTCTGTTTTACAGTGATTCCTGCCAACTTTTTCCTTTTAAACATGTATGTGCTTAAATGCATTCATTACTGTTTGTAACTTTCCTTACATTCTTTCTACTTTCCACTAAAAATTTAAGGTGCATAGATAACCTAGCAGAAATTATATAATATATATGTGGTTTTTATTCATTTTGAGAAGATTTCTATACTCTATTCCTAATCCATTTCAAACTTCCCTGCAGATGATATGGGGAGAAAGCAGAGGTGGAACAACACAGAGGGAGCAAGATTAGACCTAAATTCCCTGTGGTGATTGCTTAGCTTGTGTGTGTGTTTATAATTCTTTATGCCTTACTTCAGAGAATGCAAAAACCATGAGCCTTGAATCTTCTCAGAGCAAGTAAGTTTCGCCTCAGACATTTTCGGACAGTAAATTCAGGATATTTTGAAATAATGAGAACCTGACCAGTCTCAGGATACAACTGTAGGCAGTGTCCATGTTTCAGATTTACTGTGAAATTACATCAGTGCTGAAAGCATCTTCTCTGTCTTCATTGATGTTATTCAAAATCTGAGTGAGAAAAAATTGCTTTCATCTATCCTGCAAGATAAACTGTTATTAGATACATCAAATAGCTTCCAATTGTCCATATAGTTGAAATGTTTTATTAACTTAGTTATCCTTCCAGTTTGTGTTCTTCCAAAATTACTCATGAGTATTATCTAAGTACTGAGTTGCTCAAACAGGTCAGAGGAGTGCAGGATACAGTGTACTCCCCTTCTTCTTTATCTTTCAGTTTGTTTTGTGCTGACTACAGTTTATACATGACATTGGTGTTATTAGAGCTACGCATTCTGTGGATTTCATTTCTTAAGAATACATAGGCATGTCTCATTTAGCAGTTCATGCTTTTCAAATGATTTATACTACCTTCAACTAGCCTTCAGGATTGCATAATCTACCTCAAGTAAATAGTTACAAATAATCCAGAGTAGATTTTGAGTGTTCTTCAGTTTACAGCCAATTAAAGCCTTTTAGTTCTCTGCTGAACATGAAAAGAGCTTAGGAAGTTACACGATAGTTGTGTTACTGTGTTCTTTGGGGACATTAGAGATGTAACGAAGTTATCTGCTTTGAATTATCCTTGCTGTGCACGTGCGTGTGTGTTTCTAAGAGTTAACCTCATGTGAAACCCTCTTCCATCCAGAAAAATAATGCTGGATTTTCTTAGTTAACTTTAAAAGCAAACAGGCAAGCACAATGCTTGCTTTGAGCTTTTTTTTTTTTTTTTTTTGGTCATTTGTTTTGTTTTAGTTATTTGCATTGTCTTAATTACTTTAAATCAAGTTCATACATGGCAGAGAAGACTCAGGAATTGTGATGTTTTGATGTCTTCCAGAGTTTTCTTTGTTGACCTCTACTTTTGCTGGAAAGTTCCACAAAGGTTGTTTTCAATGGTGAAAGGAAGCATCTTAGAATTATTTTGTTACACCTATTCCTTTCTTTCACACCAAGAGCCCTTCTTTTATCTTTTTTTTTCTTTCCATTTACTTTTCACACACAGTAAGAACCAGATTATGCCATCTGAATGCCACAAGATTATTCCTCAACTAGAGGAACTGTGACACAATATGTTTTAAATTTCATATTTGTGCTCCCTTGACATACTTTACAAATAATAATAATAAAAAATTGCATATCTGTAGGTGACAAATATAAAATGTAATTTTCAGTGTTTAATTTTTAATAACTGGTAAACTAAAAATATTTCAAATTAATCTATTTAATTTTAGGATACATTTTATACATGTATTATCTTACAGTATTTCAAAATATATAGTGCCAGTATAGTGATGTTATACTGATTATTTTTTTAAGTGAAAGTATATCCCTTGAAATGAGAAGTGTGATTTCCTACCAATGCTGTTAGAAAATTTATTCTTTGTATCATTTAGGCTGTGAATGATTTATATCATGTTTTGTTTCTCATTATTATTTTTGTTTAAACTTTTGGTGTTATTTTACGTCCCTATGATTTGTGAACTGAGAAGAAAGTGTTACTAGATTTGATTCCCAAGATGATGCAAGTCTACTTCCCTTAAAAGAAAATACTAATCTTGTAGGTGAAAGATTTGACTGTGTGCAAGAGACTCTTGATGGAAAATAAAAAATGCTTTTCTCTCATGATTTTTTTAAAAGCAGCTTTCTAATTCATACTGCCTCAGGTAAAGGAAACATGCAAAGGCACAATTTTGGTAAAACAGCATATTCATATATTTCATAACAAAAATAAAAAACAAACAAACAACACCCAACCCACACACAAACACAATTATCTTCAAAATTCTTCCCAGCTGTCAAGTCTGACAGGGCGCAAATGAAGACTGGAAGAATATTTATTCATTTGGTTTCTCCTGGTCACAGATACACTCCCAAAGGGGAAGAACTGAAATTGTATGCTGAAGGCTCACTAATATTTTTGTGGCTGGATTGTGTCACAGAAATTTGAGCAGCCTGTCTTTCCAGTTGAGGTTTTACTCTGATCATTGATCTGGAGATGTGCCTGAATGTCGTAACAGTCTGATGGACCTTTGTGTGCTACATAGAGGCTTATGCTATGGAAATGCTGTACTGAACCATCAACCAGGGTAATATTTAACAAAGCACATTGCTATTCTGTAATGTGAGGGGAGGTTGGCCTCTGAAATTAAATGGGCAATCTGACCTTGTGGAGGGGAACATCTTTATATGCATGTGTACAGAAAACTAACATATGAGAATAGATTTTAGGATTGAGTGCCATTGCCTAGTAAAATCCTGAACTACAGTCACATAAATGGCAAAGCTAATTTTTGATTCATTTCCAGAAAGGCAGACAGTTAGTTACAGCAAGAAATGTACTATTCTTTTATTGCTATAACATGAGGAAAGCTTTATTTTAGAAGACTTTTTACGGTTTACCCAGTTGACAAGTTATGTGATTTTAGAGGATGTTAGAGCATGAATTTAGAGGAGATTTGGGAAACATAGAATTATATCGGAACAAATACCAGAAACTCACACTAAATAAAGAACAGAAAAGTAAGAATTTGTGGTTTTCTGCAAAAGTAGTTAGAAGACAACTTCAGGATTTTTCACGAATTGATACTAACCACAACATTGTAGCAAATGATTCAAAATGGTTATGTTTTTTTTTTGTTTGTTTGTTTGTTTTTTTTTTTTTTTTTTTTTTTAATATTAATAATTAACTAAACCACAAAAAAGCATCCCTTTGGTTTTGGGTGAATGTTACAAACAATGTAAAACCAATGCTTGCTACATCAAAGAACCACGAGTGATAGAATGGTTTTGTAAATTCTCATAAGCATCTAATAAATTAACAAGCAACTGAACAAATAACAAGAATTCTAGAAATGTTGAGGAGTAAGAAGCTAACATTGCCTTTCAGCATCAATAAAAAAAAAAAAAAAAAAAAAAGGCACTTGTCACAATCCAAAGGATTACCCAGCCTAAGGGGGTGTGGAGATGGCAGCAGTTCACAGTATTCCATAATACACAGGGACATGGAGGCTTTATTTCCTAAATTCTTCGTTTCTACATTTCAAAATCTACTTCATTACAAATTACTACAAATCAGCACGAGCAAGTACATCTGTCATTAATAAAACATGTATGTGTACATAAATATATATAAATTGTTGCACCAATCAATAGTATAGGGTACATGTATGTTATTAATACTACAGGCTAAAAAAATCACTAGTAAAGTAGCAAATATGAATGATGACTATATACATGTATGCCTGTGATTACATATTTTCTAAATGTAAAGTGTATGAAGCACTGCCAAACCGTTCAGAGAAATGAGGGTTCAATCTGACCTCAGAAATGGGTCAGTAAAGAAAAACAACCTCAGAAGAGGCCAACCTCCAGAAGTGAGCCTAGCAGTGGAACCAAATACATAACAAATGATATCGCATTTCAAAGATGATCCTTGACATGGAGTTCAGAGGCAGCCAGGTGTCCCCAGCAAAAGTTCAATTTAGGAAATCCTGTAGGAAAAGATGGTGTTTGTGCAGCTCGGGAAGCTCTCAGAGAGAAACTCCATTTTGGATGGGAAATGAATCATTTTTATATCACAGAGATGTAAGAGGCTGTAGGATGGCACCTCTTGGAGCAGGCAGTAGATGCTGCTAGTTTTTGTTTTCTGCGTGAGACAACCAATGATGATTTTTGCTGTTCTCTCAGACAAAATTTTACTTTTCCAAACTATTTTCTTCTCTTTCAGCTAAAGCAGCCAATAGCATCCGCTATTTCCCACTTTCTCTTTTTTGTTGTTGTTTTTTGTTTGTTTGTTTGTTTGTTTGTTTGTTCATTTTTCCAGACCATTTTCACCCTTTCAGAGAAAAAAGTTGCTGCAAAAATTACTTATTTTAGCCTTCCTGGATGTTATCTTCACGATGTTTCTACTTCTTAGGCACTCAGCAGCACTTCAAAGAGGTCAGCTGTGCCTTGTCAAGGATGCTTCTGGCTCACAGGCCAGGTTCCCAGGCTGGCAGTTAGTTCTCAGGCTGGCAGGCATTTTATTCTGTCAGTGTTTTAGCAGACATTTGCTGTCAGTAATTTTTCCCATTATAGCTGGGTCACCTTTAGGGCTGCTCCCATCAGCATCTCAATAGACTTCTCCAAAATATCAGTGGCTATACATTCAACATTGTACTCAGGGGAGAAAAATGAGCAGATAGGCTGGCAAACTGATTCCAGTCACTGTGACCTTTAAGTGACTTGGGATATTAAAGTCAGGAAACATGGACATTGTTCTCTTCAAGTAATAATACCTTGTGAAATTTAATCTTAGTTATTTCTAATGGTAATTGAGAAAGCAAATCACAAAACGTCAGTTTAAATTGGGCAAACAGCTTGATATTTATTGACATCACATACTCTATTGTATCATTAGAATAACATAGGGCACTAGTAACTTAGCCAGTTTTCAGTCATTCTGTTGACAAGCTTTGGCCACGGCTTTGTTTCTTTTCTTAATATGAATTATGTTATGATTCAAAAAATTACAGGTAAGTGAAAGTAAGAGGCTAAGAGATTAAAAAAATACAAGCAAGAAATGATTTCATGGTATGGTTCCTCTTGAACTTTCCTCCTTTTTGTGGTCCTCAGTTCAAATGGGAATTTGAGATAATATTATGTGTGGATCCTAAAGGAGAATAAGACCTGCACTTTGACATACTCTGATTTAAAAATGGCTAAGGAAGAAAGAGGAAGTGTTAAGACAGAAAGGAGGATTTCTAGGTAGGGAAGCATTTGAAAATGTCTGTTATCATCATTTTGTCATCTCTGATTATGGGAGAAGGTGTAGGCCATAAAGCATAAATCATAAACTATTATTAGGTGCAGAGAGATGCTGAATTGCACTTCCTCTGAAGTACTGGCTGGTGAAATGATGGGTTTGTGATGCACATACATGGTTTCAGAGCACAATGCTACCTGAGAGGTGATGCTAGCCAGTTTCTAAAGGCTAGCTGGTTTAAGGACTGTGCTTTTGTGAAAGCCCATTGTAATTAAGTTGCACAGTATGTTGTGAAAGGGAGGAATTCATGTAGACAGGTATCCTTCAGATGCACAGCAAAAATGGTTTTATTATTTTGGATGTCGCTTACAGCTATCCTTTCTGAAAGGAATGGTCACCAGACCTAGTAATGGTTCTGATGATCATCTTTTTCCTCAAGTGGGTTGCTCATCCTGCAGACTGTCAGCAACAGACATGATCCACAGGGAATTCTGGTAGTACTTATTGTTATTACCCCTTTTTTCTATAAATTGGACTGTCAAAAAGGCACCCCAGAATTTATCCTGAGTTTATATTTATTCTGCTTTTGTGTTGACTATATGAATAACATGTTGGGATATGAACTTTCCATTTTTATTAACTATTATTTAGCTGTTTTTTACATTTGGAGCAAAAAGAACGGAGAAGGGGTAAAACTAACTATGCGAGCAACTCATGACATATAGGCTGTAATCTGAATTTCGAAGACGTGAATTATGTGCATACTTTAGAATGCATTTGTTTGAAAATTGGCTGTATAATACACTTTTCCCATACAAATATCAGTTTGGTTTGCTGTTCAGTAGTGATTGGAGGCAAACAGCTGGGGCAGAATTAAGGTTAACTGCATATCACTGTTGTTTTTAAGATGACCAAAAAATAATGTTTTTCTCTCTTTTGTTGTTGTTGTTGTCAATTAGAACTATTGAGTGAGAGTTTGGAACTGTGTTAAGGATTAACTGAGTATATTTTCATTATTTTGTTATCTTTCTCATCTGTTTTTTTTCCATCTAGTTTAGGTCAAACTAGATGGAAACTCTGTGTCTGTGCTGGTGATAAAGCAAGCAACCTGCACAAGTGGTAACTGATAGATTTATGATTAAAAGTTAATGATCCATCACATAAACATATCTTTTTTTCATGACTCCAAGGTCTGAGTTTCTGGGAAGACTGAGGATTCATCCTAAAATTATAGAGTCGACAGTATTGTGCTAGTGTGAATTGGATTCTGAACCTTGTAGCAAGTAATGAATTTAGAATTCTTTACCTATTTCTTTGGCACTGTCATGAAATGTATTATATATGTAAGTTTGTTTTATGTGAAAAAAGGAAATGCATGAGAGGAAATACTGAAGACACTGGTAGATAAGGATTATATTTTATTAGTTACTTTTGATGGATAATCTTTTTGGAAGGTACCAGTCAGCTGTCCTGAGTTTGATACAGATTTTTCTTTTTGTATTAAATGAGTGATCTTATCACATTGATACAGGATTTACAGACTTCCTCCATGTCTTCTAGACACCCATACATCATTAATTTTACTGGGATATTTTTCTTTTCTGTGCATACCTAAACAGCTGTAGACAGACATACCCACCTCCCTCTGCCCTATGAATCATCCAGATGAAAGTCAGCTCTCAAGAATTTTTTTTTTATGGCTCCATACACCCACACCTTTCTTCCCTTCTTGCAATGATGCTGTTGATCTGAAAGAGGAGGTAGGGGCTTGGTATCTTTCCCAGCTCTTATCTCTACACAGATTCTTGTCTGTGCACTCATTTGTCACTTGGAGAATTTGCCCTTGCTATTCAGTGACCCCAGAAGCCTATAACCTGCTAAACACAAAAACAATGCACAGGAATCCACTACCCTCTCTTAAATATGCCAACAGTTAATTTTCTCAACATGTCCTGTCAGAGGATTGATTATCTAGCCTCATATTCTTCCTTACTATTCCATGGCTGTTCATGAACTTGGAAAAATCCTCAGAATGTTTTGCCTCTGCATTAATGAGCTTTTCAAGAACTTTCTACCTCATGTGGTTAGAAAACTGCTAATACCCCAGTATGAACCATGGTATGCTACATTATCCACTAAGATTCTCAGTGCAACTCATTGAATCCTAATTGTAGCTATAGTGAGCACTGGAAGCTGGGGCTTACTGAATACAAAAAAAGCTTATATTCTTAAAGAACGTGAATTGATCTCATGTCATGGTGAGTAAATATATATCATTCCAGCTTTCATTTTACTAGCATGAAAAAGATTTTTTCACTGTCAGTTTTTCCTCTTATCAGGCTAGAAGCCTGTCTCCATACTAACCTGGTTTATATAAATCCTGTATTTTTGACACGTCTGTAAACAATTCTCTGTGAAGCATTTATGGTGCTTCATAAATAAATACACAAGGTTAGCTGTCTCTTCAAGCCTACCAGTTTCTGTGTCCTAGATTTTCTTTTTTTTTTTTTTTTCAGTCAAATCATAATGATCACTTGTAATCATTGGATCAACCAAGACTCCCATCTTAGAATAAAAACAGTCTTGTTGTTAGTCTCCAAGTGAATTAAATTACAGCTTGCACATTTGCTATTATTATTATTATTGTTATTTTATCTACAAAGTCATTTAATTATTCCTGAAGGACAGGAATATATTCTTCAGTAAGTGATACGGCCACTGAAATTTCTCATTCTGTGTACTAAAGGCATTGGTGAAGATAATAAATGGGAACAGTACCAAGACCAGATCTCTTTTCTGATAACGTAACTTTCAATGTAACTTTTTTTTTCTATTTCTGTGTGATTTTTATTTTTTTTTTCCTGCTAGTCAATTCTTTATTCATTTTAACAATTAATGTATAAACCCCGATTTTCTCTGCATTAAATGATAATTTCCCATGAGGACTTTATATTAGAGGGTCTGCTTAAATTTAGGTGATTATAACGGAGGCATTACATTTGTCTGAGAAGAGTGACATGGTTTAACATTTGGTAAACCATGTTGATTTTACGCTACTTTTTATCATGTATGAATATTTTGTCTTTCTCATTTAGTTTCTTAGTTGTTTCTGAATATCAGTCAAACTACTGGGCTTGTAGTAGCTTAGACATTTTTCTTTTCTTTTTTCTTTCCCCAAACATACTTCTGACTGAGTAGTACTAGGCTTGCTATTCATTATTCTGAGGTTGAATGATTAATTGAAAATTTCCTACCAGAATTATATAAATTATAAATACCTCAATTAATGCATTATCTTGTCCTTCAGTTTTATCCAAGTAAACTCACTTTTACACATTCTGTAGTCATTCCTATTACCCTATCTTTAGATAGCTATTTTTCTGCAATTCTAAAATTCCTAACAAAGAACCGTTCACATATGCTTATGATCATTTGAATTTCTGACTTTGATTTATGTAACTCATTGATCCTTTATTCCTATCTTTATAGATATTTTTTACTTACTCGTAAAATACTGTCTTTTCTGCTTACTTATCCAAGCAGACTGACAGCTTTCCAGTTTCCTCTTTTCTTTGAAAAGGCTCAAAATATTGCACTTTTATTTAGATCGTTGGATTTTTCTATAAAGTTTATTAATTATTTTCCTAGTTTTTCTGTCTGCCATACTAAAATCTAAATCTGCATTTTGATGTTTCTGTTTGGGCTGCCAATTTGAAATGAAATTCCTCTGCTCAGGATTCCTAGGTCAAATATTGTACCTATTTTTCACAACATCTTAAGTGTTTACCAGAACTACAAAAGTGACTAATTCATTTATAAGTTTCCTACATATTCATAGCCAAGCATCTCTGAAAGTTACCATTGTAGATTGATACAGATAAGAAGATAAATGTTAAGAAGTCAATAGGAATTCTGTGGAAAAGTAACAGTGCTTTATATATCACACATAACCTTCCGTAGAAGTCTCCATTCTCCAGCTCTGATGTAAGAGAAGTATTAGTACAGCCCCGTGAAGTCTTCCCATTGTGTGTATTTTTACTAAGGTCACTCTTATTTTTATTTAATCACTTTGTGTGTTTGTTTTTGTTTGTTTGTGTTTTTTTTTTTTTGTTTTTTTTTTTTTTTGGTGGTGGTGGTGTTTTTTGTTGTTGGTGGTTTTTGTTTTTTCTTAATCTTTGTTGAATTGTATATGAAATAAATCATTTGGACAATTTGCATAATAACATAATCTAGAACCTCGTTGATTAGGAAATTTCAGTAGGGTACAGCATTTGGGTTTGGTTTAGGTAGAAGTTTAAGAGTATTCTTAAAGAGTGGTTCACCTTGACTTTACCAAGCAACTTCAAAAATCTTGGAGGACTTTGAGACATCTGCTAGAGTAAGGCCTATTTTTTGGTTGAAATATTGAAACAGTGTTTCTTGGCCTGTTTTTGGAAGGAGTTGTGATAAAATGCTGAATATTGTTCAACATGTCTTTAAAAAAAAAAAAAAATAAAGATGTCTCCGGTCTTTTTTTGGTGTTTGTAAATACAAATGCTTCTGTCCATCCCTTTTAAGATGGATGGAACCAAGCAAGGGAAAAAGTAATTCCTATCAAAACTTTGAACTTCTTGTTAAGATGAAATATTGTTCTGTAGTATGTTGTATAAAATGGATAATTATGAAATACTTGAAGTATTATGAAATGGAACTACCGAAGCTTTTTCTGAAGGTATACCAAACTTATACACAAAACAGTATGTGTATTTATAATATACAGTTTAAAAAAAAAAAAAAAGTTGGTAATATACAACTTCTGCCATATAGCTTTCTCAAATTTCTTATTTGGCTTCAAAACAACTTTTTTTTTTTTTTTTTTTTTTTTTTAATGATTTGAAAGTCTTTTTAAAAAATTACTAAAATACCAATTTTCCTACAGACATCATGGTTATTCTACCTTACTATATAAGCACTACTATCATACTTCAGTACAGTAGAGAATATTATTGATACTGCAATAAGTGATTTATTAGTTATCATTGCTAAGATACACAAATAGTTTACTAGTAATTTTTACACTGGCAGAAAGAGTAGGAGATCTTTTCAAGACACTTCAGAACAATTGTAAAAAGCCTGTAATAAGGAATTGATTTTCAAATTAGTTATTATAGCTGTAGCTTTTTCATTGTATCAGTAGGTACAAACTAAGATCTGTCCCTATAGTGTACAACTAGTATACCAACACTCTGCATTGTATCTTTCAACTGGGGGTTATATAGAAAAGATTTTCTACTAGGAAGAAAAAACTGTAACCCTAAATAAAACAACCTTTTTGTCCTACTTGAACCTTGAAGAATTATAATTTTTTGTATATTTGTTTATAGATATGCAAGTTTCAAGGTTTGCATAGTTATTGTTACTGTTTGTCTTTAATATTTTGTGTAATTACAAATTAACGGTTTTGTTTCTCAACAAAGACGTATCAAGAAACAAAGACTTTATTAGGTGTTGCACTGTTAATGGTTTTGTTTATGTATACCATATATAATGTGCTAATGCAGTTATATCCTTCTCTAGTCTTTGTCATCTAACCTTCAATTTGCCTGTATAGACTGAAGATACACTCGTATCTTTGTTATTTCTTCACGTTTTATTACTGAAACTGTTACTGGAACTGTATTGAAGGTATCACTGCACAAGTATATAGGAAGAGAGTGGTTATCCCTATAAGCAGGCTGTTCACCCTGTTCTTATTCCAAGATTTTTATTAGATAGTAGTCAATAAAATATTCATATTATCTGTTCTTTAACCTGTGGCAAAGTCTACACTGCTTGCCCCTCTGAGAGCTGACATTAAGCTGTCTTGGCCTGCCTGCCACTGAAGTCTACTTGTACAGTTACCAGGTCTCAAGTAAAGCTCAGATTAGTGATTGAGGCTCCACTCCTGCATATACTAGGTGTATCTGATGACTTCTGTGTGTATGAATAGTCACATGCACTCAGAACTCAGCCTATTTGAACACACAGATTTTAATAAATGCCTAATCTTTGTTAGGGGCTGAGGACAATGGATCACAAATTATGATGTAAAAATATGGGTTGTGCTTCAACTCTCTTCAGCTTATAATGTTTGAAACGAGACTTTGGGTTCATCCCGTATCTGTTAGCCCCTCTTAAACAATTGATTAGAAAACCCCAGGATAGGATAGGGTCCTAATTCAAAAATCAAGAGAAAGTGGATTCTCCCATTAGATCCCTGGAAATAAGTGGTTTTTGAATTTACTCAACTAATGCTTAATAATTCAATTTTGAAATGCAAATGTTCTAATCGGTGAGTTAAGAGCTTTGCAGTGTTGTGTTTTGTTGTTATTATGTACTTATTTAGGAAGGGAGGTGGATAGAATTACAGGCTGAGATCAAATTCAACTTCTCATCTACTTGCTAATGAATGTAGTCAGAGTTGTTAAAGTCAGCGCTAGAAGGTGGCAAGGACAAGCTCTATGATCTCTGAATTTAAATTTGAGCAAGATTCATCAATTCAATTGTCCTGTGAAATTGCTTCAGGTACTACTTACTGTAGGATGCTTATGGGGTCAAGGTACCAGTCTCTGCCATTGCAGTTCATGTATCCAGGATGTCTGGGAATCTTGACCTTGAACTTTGACGTAGTCTGCAACTCAGAGTGTTCTATAATAACCAATTGTGTGTAACTGTGCAGTGAAGGATTGAACATGACATGCAGTTGTGTATTTGAGAAGACTAGACAAATGAAAATAACTGATTGTGCAATGAAGATCAGGCTGTGCAATGAAGAACAGGCTGTGTCCTACTGATGATTATAATTAAGCATTAATGACCCTTCATTAGTTAAGGAGAAAGTTTTAGCACTGTTTTCTCTACCAAAAGATCTTTTTAATATGCCCTGATACCTGACTCAATCTAATAAGTAATTTTACGTTTAATAAATCAAACAGTGATATAATTTCATTTCTGTTGAAATCTTAGTATCTGCAATTTTACTTAATATTTAAGGAAATATTCTACTTTATTAACAATAAAAAATACTGTTTTAAATATTAATATACAATATTAAAAATATGCATAATATTATTTGGAGGTATTAAACAATATCAAATTGCATTGAAATATTACCAGACATTTTCAGATGTTCTCCATTGCAAGTCAAAGCAGATGAAGTAGCAAAGGTATACTAAGAAACTGATTGCTTATGAATTTTAGCAAAATAAAAAATATTAACTCAAAAGTTCATAGTATTTCAATGATTTAAATTGAAAAACTTTAAAATGGAGAAGGGAAGTTGTACCTGAATTACTCAGTAACCTTCAGTGCTTTGGTTCCACTTCATTATTTAGTGCTAGCAGTGAAACCTTTTATTTTAAATGAACATTTTCATTCAGTCCTTTCTGTCTCAGGTTACCCTGATTATAACATCAGAGACCTAGATTCTCTCCATGTTTCAAAAAGCAAACACATTTTTCTTCTTTGCATCCTGGGCTTATGCTGTCTATCTGGAATATAGGTCAAAGATGAGGAGAGAGACAAGCCTGCATTGAGGATGACTTTCTTGACTGCTTGCATGTTAAACTTACAGGTTTGGGGAGACAGAGCAGTGAACATCAACACTGTCTTTGTTGAAGATACTAGTATATATGCAGAAATGGGATGACACTGGCTAAATAAATTATTCTTCAGAGTAATGAAGCCTCTAAGAGGTGTCTGAGATAACTTATCAGCTACAACTCCTGAGCAGGGAGTGTTGTGTTTGGGCTAACCTGAACTTAAGCCAGTGTGTAGAGTAACATTATTTTAACTGTGTTTTGCAGACTGGATCAGGGCCATTGCAAGCCGCATGCAGAGTGGAGGAGTCTAGATTCCTATTGGTGTTTGCGTCTAACGATCTAGGTAAGTGACTTAATATAAAAGTAATTATTCCAAATGGAAATTTTGTTTTAAAATCTCATTCACGTTTCTATGAAATGAATTGTTCTCCTGCTTTGAACTAGGGATATAGATTACTTGTAGTCTTTTGTGAAATTCAGTAAAATAAAGTCATCTGTAATTCAGAGCAAGTATTTTGAGTAAATGATTTTATAAGAGCTCCATTCTCTTCTGTTTGTGGTAGCCTGTCAGGCTAAAATCAGGGCTGCCAAAAGGTTGTGCCACTAACTACATGTGGCTCTGATATAGTGAAGCATCCCTTTTAAGAGAAAAGCCTGAGCTCACATTGTACTTCTCAGTTACTCTCTTGCCTGAATAGATGCTGTAAATTTCATAATACTTTTCTGTCACCTACTTGAACGTTGGGTATGTTTATACCTATTTATATTACCTGCTATTCATGAAGAGGAATTCAGTCTTGGGAAAATGCCATGAATTCTTTTGCTCTTGTAGCTACATTGTCTTACAGGATGCTTGCAGGTGTCCAAAATGTCTGTTTTGATTCTGTTTGATATTTCCTGTCATGTTCCCTCACTGAGATATTAAAAGTTGAATTTAACATACTTCTCAGAGGATGTATATTCTCAGAGGATGTGATTTTTAGCCTCCTGTAACCAAGGCTGTTTGGTTCTTAGAAATTTCCTTTTGCTCTACAGTTCACTGATTTGATAATTTAGAGCTATATATGTCTTCATCTCACCTATCCTTTCATTAAATTTCTGTTGTCACTCTAACCACACTAGTACAAAAAGAACTGGGATTAGGAGTCAGAACTGCCACAGATAGTATTTGGGTTCTGTCAAGAAGAATATTAAATAAATACTACAGGGCTTTGGAAAGAATGCTGTCTTTAGGATGACAGGAAATGTATTTTATCTTCAAATGGCTTTGAGCTAAAGGAGAAATCAGAGGTAAAGAAGATTTTAGCTTCCTTTTTGTTTCACCCTGTCCCCCTAACATACCTGGACAATCAGAGTTCTTGTATATAAGGGGTTGCTTACTGCTCCTTCACTTGTGATGTCATGGTATGTGTTTCATAGCAGGGCAGCAAGATATAAGAAGGAAATAGCTCCATTGTTATTTTATACCAATAAATGAAAAAAAAAAAAAAAAAAAAAAGAGAGAAACAAACAAACAAAAAAAAATAGAAAAATAGAAGACTACAAAAGTACTTGAGTACTTGTTCCCCATTCACGGTAAACCATGTTGAGCAGCATTTGGTCCTGCTTAGTATGGAAAGAAATGAAAAGAGATGTTTCTAATTAAACAAGGGACAATTGTTTCATAATATCCTATTGAGAGACTGGATCTTTTCCACAGCCCAAATCAAGACTGTACAGTTGACAATCTCTACTGAATTCTGAGTTTGTGCTCCGACAGTATTGGGTTTGGGTTTTGCCTCTTACCATGGTTTTGAAACAGGCAACAATCTTTACTAAATTGTGGTGGTTTTGATTTCTTTTTCTAGGGGAAAGGGGAAGAGTGAAGGAGGAAGGAAGGGTTGTTTGTTTGTGTTTGCTTTTTAATTTCTGTTCACATTAAGTAAGAGCTTGTGCTATGGACAGTCATGCCTTATAATGCATGATTTGCCTTCAGTGCAGAGGTAACTTTCCTCTCTGTTTTCACAGCTTCCCTTGCCTTACTGTTAGCAATTGCTAAAACACGGGTACATTGTCAGTGGCATATAAGGTGGCAAGATAAGGTCTTGAGTGGCACAACATATATAAGGAAAATTATTCAAATATGATCTGGAGATTATTAATGTGATTAGTTGTTTAGAAGTAACTCTACCTTGAATGTTTGCTTTTGTGTTTTCTGAACAAATACAGTACATTAATAGACTAATACATGGAATTTTCACAGATGCTGCTCCATCTCTATGGCAATGAAGAGGTGTTTCTAAAAAGTTTTTTTTGTGTGTGTGTGTTTCTTTCTTAGGGGAACTTTAAAATAGTTACCTTCATAATACTTCCACTATTTGTTTTGGATAGAACAAAGCAATCAACCTAAGTAATGGTAAAATGTTGTTTTCCAAACAATTTCTTAACCCAGAGTAGACTATAGTGAATATTTTGGAAAGTAAGCATGAAATTGTTCATCCTGCAGACTTATTTATCCATTCAATTTTTGCTGCAAGATCTAAATTCCAATAAATATAAAACTGTCTGGGTAAAGCAGCAATATCTGAAACCAGAGAGTAAGAAGACTAATAAATATGGCTGCTGCAAATGTGCCCTTATTACTTTCCCAAATATTTGTATCTTTGCCGTGAGAGAAGAGAAACAGCATGTCATTTTTAGTACCCAATCATTAGCTTGCTCTTCTGTTGAATAGGACATATCATATAAAAATCCAAACTCCTCACGAGTGTTTTGGGAAGATCATGACCAGAAGTGTATTTTTGAATGATCCGTTTTAACTCGCTATTCCCTCCTCAGCTTGTTCTTTAACTACTTCAGCAGCATAAAAGATCTCATTAAGTGCCACAGTGAATGAAAAATAGAGCTAATTATATTTTGACTCTCAGCCAGCCACATTAGAAAAGAAGGTAGGATAAAATCCTTCTTTTCAATTTGTTTGAGTGAGTATGTGAGATTTGAGCAGAATTGCTTGTACCAGGTGGCAAACTGAGTGCATAGGAATGCACTGGGACATTCACTCCCAGCACCTAACCAGCACATGAACCTGGTCAGCTTCACTGCCATGGATCCTCTAAGCATATCACTAAGCTAGAAACATCTCTTAATTTCTCTTGCATAATCTATTAATCTGTGCTTATATAAGGGCTTTGGTATATAAGTAGTGATGGAGAAGGTAGATCTATAATTACACGTATCTGACAAGCTGTGCTTCCAATATCTGCCATATAATTTAGATAAACAGAGTTTTGTAACAGTCTACAAGGAGCTCATTTAAGCAAGGAGCATACTACAAGTCTTTTGTGATCTGTTTCTAAAACTTAGAATGATTTCTGATTTTTGCTTCCTTGGCTACCTTCTGAAGTCAACACTTGTCTTAGAAGGATTCAGCTCTTAAGCAGGGTGGAGGAATGGAAATAATCCATCATGTATTTCTACAGATTTCTTACTAAGGCTCAGAGCCTGAGCTGAAAGAATGAATCCCATTCTTCAGTGCATAATTTTAAACATGAAAATGCTTCTTATATTTCCAATTAAATAGTTAAATCGTTTAGATGCAAACTGTAGAGCAGTGGGAAGTTTTAGCAAGAAGAGGTAGTTCCATAACAATTTGCCTGTCTCCCCCAGTCACTGAACAAATACAGTTGTCTGTCCTGGATTGAACTAGGTATGGGAGTAAGGGATCATCACAGTCATGCCTGCTTGGTTCCTACAAAGAGGTGAGACCAGCTGAGGTCTAAGATTAGGTCTTTGAAAGTATTGCCATCATTGTAGACAGGTGAACTGAAGAGATTTCTGTAAAATGGGCCATCAACCTAACTACAGGATACTTATCTTGCACTAAAGTGGATAGATTTACCATACATAAACAGTCTTTCCTTTTGTTTGGGTATATATATATTTATTTTGTTTTCAGTCCTTTGGTTACAGAGTACAAACCTTGCTCCCATTGCTTTAGAGTAGTTCTGGTACATCTGTATTCTAACCATTACTTGGGCTATGCTCAGTTTGGTCTTTGGGGACTGGCACTTTCCTCTGGGAATAGTCACTATTTGACAAAGAAATTGTTCACAGTGATTGCAGTGGCTTAATGATAGAGAATGGAAGGAAAGAAGTGGTCTCTGAATAATTGGAGCATCTACCATGAAGAAGAAAAAAAAATAATAAAAGCAATGGAGAATTGTTATTGCCAAAAGTGGAAAAAATACTGCAGGCAAGAGATAAAGAACAGGTAACAGGGAGCTACTGGGAGATTTGAAAGGAGAAATCAGCCTTATGGAAGGGGGGGGGGAAGGGGGGGAAGTGTGAAATGACAGGAAAGAGTCAGGTTGTTAAGATACAGACAAAATGTTTTTACAACATTCAGAACCAAAAGAAAGCAATGAAAATGTAGATGGGAAACACTGGAAAGCAAAGAAGACAGAAGCTGGAAGAATCCAGACAGCCTTCAGTAAAATATAAGGCTGACCAAACAACGTGGAGAAAGTTGTCTTTCTAATTCAGTAAAACTACTATTTCAGCAGTGTGTTATGGCATACCCAAGGACCTAATTCTGCCAGCCTTGCTCAGTTTCTTGCTTATGTGTAGTCTCACTGGTTTTGGTACAAGTATGTGTGGAGTAAGGTACTATACACGTCTGACATAGTGATCCTAAGATTTTTAAAAGTATGTTCTCAAAAATACCTGCAATTAATTTTTATTTAAAATACTCTACCTGGAGTGTTTGTTAAATATATTAAAATAGCTTCTAAGTTTATTCCTGCACAAGCACATAAACTTCAAATATGATACAATAATGGTAACCAGAGGACAAGAGATCATTACTGAAAGGAGTGATAATTACCATGAAAATGAATGCATTAAGCTATATAGTCAGTTTATTGAGTCCACTGCTCCCTGAAGCTGAAGCAGTAAAAAGCTCTCAATTAACTCTATGGAGTCAGATTTTTAAAAGCTAGAAACACCTGCCCACCTGACTTTGGCCATGAGTTTAGTCAAAGTATATAAACATTTTCATTTCCCTGCTTTAAATACCCAGGTGCTGACCACACTATAGGCTTACACGTTGACTTGTTTCTACTGTCAGCCTCTATTAAGCATGATGTCACAGTAGCCTTTTTTGGTGTAATCAGTTATAGAATGTGTGTCGTCACTAATCTATTTTTACTTTATTTTGCTGTTCTTTTTGAGCTTAATAAGAGAAGTATATTTTAGAGTGCAAGTGTTAAGTTTCTTTAAGCAGTGTCTTCAAAATAAGTTGATGCTCTTAGTTCAGCTCCTCACAGACTCAGCTGTCCATCATTATAATGATCAGTCACTGTTATCCATTATTAAATCTCTTTATGGACATCATGGATTGAAAGGTAAAAGATAGGATTACTCTTATTCCTAGAAGAATCTCCCCTGCCTCAGAACTAAGGAATGGTGCAACAGAAGAAAATAAAATGGTTTGACCTATTTCCAAGCCTGCTCTTTGCAGGATAAATAAAGCTGCTGCAGCTAGAACCTGTGCTTTTATGTTACTCATGCCTTTGAGCCACAGCTCAGATTCATTCAATAGTCTTGATGAAAAATGTGGAAATTTTAACTTTAAAACCCAGCAATTTCTTTCCTCGCATCTGTCATGCATGAGTCTTTTTCTATCTATCTAGTAGAATAATCCGCACTAAAAAGAGTGCTACATGAAAATGTCATTGTATGTGAGTATTCGTAATTTTACATGCTGTTCCTTACTAACTGTGCTAACTTTTAGAGGGACAGTTATTCCGAGTTGCTGGAGTGGACTCCATACTGAGGGATTGTTTTCTAAAGAGAAAATTTAGTGCCGTTTGTTTTTGCAGGTGATGTGAAACATCTGCTTCTGTTTGAATTTCCAGAGCCTAAAATAAAACAAGCCCAAGTCTAATCTATGCAAACACAGGTGACAGGGAGGTCAATAAATGTTTACATTTATGCAAATTGTAAAGAGTTTGGTTCCACCTGCTTAGGAACCTCAAAAACTAAAAGCCTGCTGGTAGAAAGAGCTGACCCAGTAGGAGAAGATTTACAACTCTATTTTTCACTCTACTGCCTAGATTTAAGATCTCAGATAATGCAGATACCCACATTTATTGAAAGTTCAGCTGTGTAACAAGCAACTTTCTCAGTGCTAGGGGAAGGGAAGAATCTGGCAATGAATGGAGATACCTGTGTGCAGGGGCTGTCTTACATTTTGAATCATGCATGTGACTCTTGTATATCATTTCATTTATGCTTAAAGTAATACAGAGTCACAAAGAAGTGACAGATAACTAGGGTTCTAATCTTTCTAAAGGTAGAGGTCTCATATCACTACTGCTGACCTTGCATGTTTCAGTATCTGCATAATTTACCAGTATCTTAACTATAACAGCTGAGCAGTCAAATTATTGACAAGGTAATGCTGGTTGCTTTATGCTAACTTACTCTTTTAGCCTATTTCTCCTTCTAAGAGGCTTTTAAAATGTGTTTCATTTCAGAAAAATAGAATCAAATGTACCCTTGAAAGGCTTGCTTATTTCCACTAATTTTATTCTCTTAAATAATTAAATACTGAGGTGAGCCAGTCACGGTTCCTCCAATCCTGCTCTGCACTGGTGCGACAAGCTGGAGTTACAGGAAAATATGTTACATACAGTTAGAAGGCGTTCTTGTAATCACCAATCTTCATCCCTAATTTTGGCATAATCTTTGAAGATTTTTTTCTACAGTTTTGTATGTGGATGAGAAAAAGTGTTTTCTTCTCTCATTCAACAGCTTTAGCAGCATCCCTGACTGATGATCTGACCGATGACTGAGAATCTCTGAGTGCAGAGAGAATTAGGGTTTTTAATTGTACAAGAGCCAAAAGGAACTTTGCAAGAGGCAATTTCTGAGAAAAGCAATAGATTTTTTTCAGTTTTCCCTGAATGTATATCACAAAGAGAAATGCCTTTTATCCTAATAATGATTTTTGAAAAAGAGATGAACCAGGTTGTATGATACAGAGACCTGTGTGGTGTGGAGTACGTGAGCCCTTGTATTTCTCAAGTTTTATTTTTATTTTTAATTATTGATTTTCAGTTTTCTACACCTGATAGAAATAGTACAGATCAACAAAATGAACTGCAGGAACTTACCATAAAACCTTTATTTCTGTGACTGGTTATTCATTCTTTTCCTTATAAATGGCTGATCCTGTTCCCATAGAACATACCTACATTAACAGCTCTTCTGCCTAGAAATGAGAATGAGAAATTAGGTCCAACCCATGCCAGGGTCTTACCATGCTTATGTTATTTACATGTACTTATAAAAGTAGAAAAGGCAATTTGATCTCATTAAGTTGTCTGTTAGAATTTGACATTTGGTGATCTTTTGAGTTGTTAGATATAACTGTTTCTGGAGGATCGAATGAGAAATAGTATGCATGATTTTTAAATTCTATAATTCATCAGGCAAGATAAGGAGTTGCACATTGGAAGGCATTGTTTTGAGGCAGGAGCCTTTCACTTTTGGATACTGGCGCTCTGACAGGCATTTCATCATAGGGAAATATGGCCAGTGGTCTCATCCTCATTCCTTGTAAGACATGAATTCATCCAGCTAAACTGCAACACTGGCCACTTTGCTCTGTAGCTTGTTGCATATCTTAGGTGAGAACCAGAATTAAGTGACGTAATCCACAATTTCTGTTCTAATGAGATAAAACATGGAGAAACATCAAAATTATTTTTCATTTTGTAATGTTGTCTGGGAGCCTTAATTCTAAAGAAGTTTCTGCTACTTTACTTTTTGAAGAACACTCAGTTTTTATTTTAAATATTCTGGATTAAAGGCTGTACAAAGAGCTGGGGAGCCTGTTTGACTCTTTTTTGAAGTTTTTCAACTGACTTCATAGGAGTAGGATCAGATCTTTCAGATCGCCAAATGCTGGTGACTGGAAAAGCTCTGAGAAATATTGTTCTCAGGATGAAAGGAGCGGTGAGAGTCCATGATATTTTGTGCTGGAGTTTGTGTTACACAGGAGTGTCAGAGGGCATCAAGTATTGGAGGGAGGAAAGGGAAGAAATATAATGTCACATAATACTGTATCTAAAAGGCGAAATACAAAACCAAATACAGTGTTCACAAAATAAGGGCACATTTAAATCTTGAATGATTCTAGAATTTTAGTGAATAGTCCTGCTAACCTTCTTTATAAGCTAAACAAATCCTCTCAGAATTCTGAACAAATCTCAGCTGCTTTTAAAAAATGCCTTTCTTTTGACAGCCTTATTAACATATGGCTTTGCAAAAAGGAATCATGTTGGATACATGCAATGTAATATTAGGATAGACATTTTAAAAAGGAGATGAGAGGATCCGGAAATATAATCTTCTTCTTGTAATCCTCTATTAATCCATTCTGTACTGCTAAGGTTTTTATTTGAGTGTGGAGCTCACAAAGATTCTGGCAGAAGAAAAAAAAAAAAAAAAAAGAAAGAAATTGAAAAGTCTTCTGTATTTAAATCCCCAGAGCTACACCTATAAAGTATTTCTGCAGTCTGAAAAGAAAGGAACAGCCCCAGGAACTAATCTCTGGATTTCACTCTTTTTGTCCTGACCTTGGCTCTTCCACAGCCTCAGTAAGCATGCCTCTGCCTCGTGACGAGCTTGCTGCTGCTAGTCATCCTACTGTGCTCTTAGGGCATGTCTTTTCAGCATCAGCTTGCTCTTTACCTAATCCCACACTGAGATCACTCAAATACTGAAGGATGTTTAGTTCACTATCAACTAGACCTGCAGAGATAACAAATCAATTGATTTTGTGGCAACTGATGAAAATGTCAATTTTTAATCGTCAATGCTGTTAGTAGACTTCAGAGCAGGGTCTGATCTGAGTGGAGGCCAGATCACACAGCATTTGCTTGGCACTGCACCCCACCTTAAAAATTATGAATGCTGGGAATATGTTTGCCTCCAGGCACTTCTATAAAAGCTGTCTCTAAGAACAGAAAGGGAGAAGAATTTGTTTTTTCATATGAAGTTTGAGTCAACAATTTCAATATTAGCAATGGACTGAGATTAAATCCCATACTGTGGAACATCTGAGAAGTCATTGCAAAGGGTAGATAAAATTGTAATTTTCAGAGTCTGTCTGTCACACCATTTTAGACTATAACACTGAATACTACTTACTATTATTATATATTGTTTCTACTATCTTTATAAATAAAAGTATAAAATATGAAATCTACTACCTTTATAAACTACCTTTATTTACTTGATTATTCATTTAATGCAAAACAGATAAAAATCAAGCACTTCCACAAAACAGCAGTTGTTTGCACCATTACAGCAGTCCTTAAATTCAGAGTACTGAGAATTTTTTTGCACGTCTAATACTGCTCAGACACATTTCTGATTTTCAGCAATCTTAGATTTCCTTAAAGGTATTTCTTGAATTACTTTTTTTCTTTAATGCAAGGAAATAGTTTTCCTTCCTGTGGGAAAATATGCCTCTTTCAGTTCTCAGGACACTCCTCCATCTTGGCAGGGCAGCCTGCTGTCTTGAATTTCACAAAGTATTTGGGGCATTCACCCCAAATTTCCTGTGTGCTTCTGTTAACAACTTCTCTCTGTACACATTTTTACTGCTATTCTATGTTCCTTCAAGGGACAGAAGACTGCAAAGATAGTACGCTTGATTGGGCAGCGTCCTGTTGTATTTCTGCATTCACAGGTGACTTCTCTTCCAATCCACTAGGTAATTTGGGTCAGCTTTCAAAGTGTCTTGGATTTGCTGTACCTTTAACCACTGCTGTGTTAGCCGCAGAACCACACAGTAAATGCCATCAAGTGCTATCAAAACCTTCAATTAAAAAGAAAATCTTACATATGAAACATCTGCAGTCTTCAATGTGCAGATTTATGTGGTGTTTTTCTACCGTCCTTTGCTGTTGCTGGCAAGACTTTATGTAAATGTTCTCTATCTTTGTTGGTAATATTCTCTTATTAACTCACCGTGCCCATCTCAGTCTCTTTCAGCATCATGTTTTGATGTTCTCTCATGACCACTGCTTTTCATTATTCTCCAGGCTTCACAGAGGAAGACTGTGGAAGGCTTCTCAGCTAAAACATTTTTTTCCTACAGCCCTGTTTTTCAAATTTCTGAGAGCTTGCATTATCCATTCAGGGTTTTGATATTTTCAGGTATTTTTTCCCTACCATACATTTTTAGAGTTGGGCAAACATGTGACATGTCTTATGCTGCTTTCTGTTCACTGATTGATCTTTTTGTTAGCTTTTGTGTACCTTTCTATGATATTTGTACTTTTATTACCCTTTCTTTAGAGGTTTTGTATTTTTCAATTTACTTGTTTATGAGAATTTAGATGAGCCTGTGAATTTAGAATTTTAATGAATTATTCAATTTTGCCATGAACATTTTATATATATATAAATAAAGAAGGTTAAGTATTCACACATTGTTTTCCAGACTTGAGTCATTGTTTGTACATAGAATAAAGGTGGGCTACATAGCCTGAATCACAAAATTTGTGCTAATCACTCCTGCACCTCATTCATGTAAGACCCACACTATTTTTCTTTGCTTGTTGACGTGAAAACCCTGAATGAAAAAACAAAACAAAACAAAACAAAACAAAACAAAACAAAAAAAAAAACAACTTGGTCATAGCTGCAACACTCTACCTGATCACATGGGAGCAGTGGGAGCATTTTCTCATTAATCTAAACTTAGGAAGTCACAAATGTTCATTTGTATAGATAGAGCATATGGAATTCTTAGTTCAGTAAAGCTAGCTCATTTTTATAACTCCTTATATCTAAATTGTTCCTAAGATGTGAAATAGGATAATTGTAGTAGAAATTAACTAAAAAAAAAAATAGACAAATAAATAATCTACTCTTCCAGTCTTTTGTTAAATATTATTGGATTACATATCTAATTTGTACACATCTCAATTATTTTTTAAAGTACTTATTCTATATAAAAGATACCAGAAAAATGCAGTATTGTGAAAAAAGTAATGCATTTATAAAAACTTAATTCCTTTCTGTTCATCTTCATCACTACAGTGACTTTATGAAAAGAACAACTTCTCATAAAGAGAGAGAGAAAATGGGCATTTGAACAGATGGGCTTAATAAAGATTCTGCAATATATCTGCCACAAATAGTTGAGTACCAGTACTAAGGCAAGACTAAGATATGACCAAAGATAAAGAACTTTGAAATGGTTAGTACTCTCAGTGAGGAAGTTTTAGATTAAAAGACAAAGGTTGTCATGTAAATGTACATAGATCAAAGAGGACACATACTAGATCCTTACTTTATAAAGGAAAAATGCACTTTCCTTTGTAGTAATAAAACTGCTGCAGTGGGAGAAAACAGATCCTGTGTGTTTTGGTTTTGTTTGGTTGATTTTTGTTGTTGTTGTTTGTTTGATTTTTTACTTAGTTACATTCCTAGTTGAGATATGGTGGCTGTCTTTTGTCTCAAAACAGTAAAAAAAAAATAAAATTGTTCGAAAACCAAAATTTTCTTATTTAAGATTTAGATTTTCATAGTTATACCTGTTAAAAATCCGTGTACCACCTTAGCAAGAAGTTGCTGTTGTTATCATTCACTCTCTGCTATAGACCTTTGTCTTCCTGATAGTGCATAGATAAATAGAAGTAAATTTTTATAGCTCCATGTTATGAAGGAAAAAATTATTTCAAATACGTGGTTACTGAATTTGAAATGTCAAAAATGTCAAAATGAATAAGATATATGTATTTTTAAATTGCCTCAGCTTGCCAATAGAATTAAGACTTATCCTGTTGCCTGAAACCTAGTGAAGGGTGAAATTTAGCTTATCTGCACATTTAGAAGATGTGCATGTACCTGATACTTTCTCCATTGCCATGGTCAGGGCAGCAGACTAGAAACATCATGTAGTTTTGGTCTCAGTATTTTGATGAACAGTTCTCCACTGTCTGCAGCTGTCTAGGAGAACTGCAAAAACAGCTCTTCCATACATGACTGTCTTTGTAAAAATAAGTAGGATTGTAGGTTTCATTTTTTTAATTTTTGAGATGTAGTTTTAAGTGTTTTCTCCTTGCACAAGAACACCAATTTCCTTTGTTTGCAAAATTTTCCTACCTGCAGTGTTTCCCTAAAAACAAGTTACAAGGCTTTATATGGTGAAGTAGGTTGTTAATGACATTCTGAATACTTTGGCTCTGAATCGTTTGGGGGCATATCTTCCTTTTATGTATTTATGTATTTTAGTCCCTTTGTTTAAAGGTTCCTATTAAAGCATCTGATTCAAAAATTGTAACCTTTTTGGTTGGTTGGTTGGTTGGTTGGTTATACATTCACTATGACAACAGTTACTTCTTGCAGTAGAGGTTTTTCTTTAAATATTAATTATAAACTTTCTTGTGATAGGTAACTGGTCTCAGTTACAAGTACTGTCTTACTTTGAGAAGAATGTTTATTGATTTATTTTCATTGTTAATTTTGTGTGTGTACAAATTTAAGTCTAAAAGCTTTACAGCATCAGACAAATGCTGCTGCCTTATTCAGAACAGTTAAATAGGAGATACTGCCCTACTGCTCCATGTTTTTAAGTGCAGTACGTTGCACAAAAATTGTTGATTGCTACAGTAAAGCTCCATTTGTGGAAAAACCTGTGAAAAAGAGAACAGGCATCTGTGCAGGTTCTTCCTCCAAAGTCACATCTACGAAGGCCTTGTGGCAAACATCAAGATCAGTGCCATGAAGAAACAGTGGCAGGTTGTAGTCAGAGGTGACTCCATCCGTAAGGGAATGAAGACTCCCTCTTGCAGGCAAGACCCTCTTCACAGAGAAATTTGCTGCGTCCCCAGGGCTCAGATCAGGGATGTTACTTACCAGGAAGTTTTTGAGCATAATACAGTTTTTGGATTAGTACTAGTCCTCCACTTTCAAGTGGGTGCCAACAGTGTAGCTACAGGCAAGCCCAGGTCATCATTGCCTGGCTCCAAGACTGGTGTGGTGCCTCCACCAGAATTTTGGGTTTTATAATCATCAAGAGTCTTTGAGATGAGAGGTCTGCTGGGGCCTGATGGGATACACTGTCTCAATGGGATGAATGTTTCTTGGCCCATAACCCTTGAGACTGCTGGAGAGGGCTGTAAACTAGGAATGATTGAGGATGGGGGTTCCATTACAAGCACTGATGTTATGCCAAGAAATGGTGCTAGTCAGCAGTGTCCCCCGGGAATAGGCTTTAGAGGGTTTAGCTGAATGAAAACCAGCCAGTATTAAACCTGTCTAAAAGAAGGGTATGATAGAAGACCAAGGAAACTACAGACCTGTTAGTTTTGCCTCAGTCCCTGGAAAGTTATGGAGAGGACTGTCCCAGGGGGTACTGAAAGGCACTTAAAGAACAAAGCTATTAGCTGGTATAGTCAACATGGGTTATGAAGGGGAAGTCTTGCCTTGGTAATTTTATCTCCTTTTGTGATAAGGTCACTTGCTTGGTGGATGAGGGGAAGGCAGTGGACATAATCTTTCTGTATTTTAGTAAGGCTTTGGTTACCATCCTTCACAGCGTTCTTTTAGACAAGTTGTCCAACTGTGAGATAAATAGGTTTATGCTACGCTGAGTGATGAGCTGGCTCAATGGTGGAGCTCAAAGTGTTGTCGTGAATGGAGCTCCCTCTGGCTGGTGGCTGGTCACCAGTGGTGTTCCCCAGGGCTCAATTCTAGGGTAGTCCTCTTTAACATTTTTATCAGTGATATGGATGAAGGAGTTGAGTGCATCCTCAGTGAGTTTGCTGATGACACTAAACTGGGAGGTGCTGTTGGCTCCTGGGAAAGAAGAGAAGCCTTGCAGAATGGAATACTGGGCAATCATCATTAGCATGAAGTTCAACAAAGGAAAATGCTGGTTCTGCACTTGGGATGGGGTACTGACAGACACAGGTACAGATGAGTGGCTGGGGAGCAGCTCAGCAGAAAGAGCCCTGGGGGTGTTGGCTGACATCCAGCTCAATGTGAACCAGCAGCATGCCCTGGCAGCTATGGGGCAAACTGAACTTTGAGGTGTGTTAAGCACAGCACAGCCAGCTGGTCAAAAGAGGTGATTCTCCTGCTATATTTATTGTTGGTGTGGCCCCACCTTGAATATTGCATGCAGTTCTGGGCTCCACAATATAAAAAAAGGATGTTAAGGTCCTTTAAAGTGTCTAGAAGAGGGCAACACAGCTGGCAAAAGGGCTGAAAGGCATGTCCTGTGAGGAGAGGCTGAGTACACTTGGGTTGTTGAAGAGGACGCTGAGAGGTGACCCTGTGGCTCTCTGCAACCTCCTTAGGAGGGGAAGCGCAGAGGGAGGCACTGGTCTCTGTCGGGTGGGATCAGCACAAAGATGCACCAGGAGAGGGTCAGGCTGGATGTAGGAAAAATGTCTTCACCATGAGGGTGGTCAAATCCTAGAACAGACTTCCTAGAGTTGTTGTCTTCCTAGGTTGATGCCCTGTGCCTGTCAGTGTTCAAGAAGCATTTGGACAATGCCCTCAATGCTTTAACTTCTGGTTAGCCCTGATCTTTGTAGATCCCTTCCAGCTGAACTACTCTACTCTACTCTACTCTACTCTACTCTACTCTACTCTACTCTACTCTATGCTATTATATTCTAATTTCTTGTCGTCGTTTTCATTGTTTTTAAATTGAGGTATATTCTATTGAACCTGAAAAGTTCTGTATTTCATACAGTTCTGTAAATCTGGGAGTGCTTCTCAGAAGAGTGCTCATACTCTTCCTTCTAAACATTTAACTGGTTTTTGGAGGCCATCTCGCTGAGAACTGCTGTCATGAATGAAAAGCAGGACCAAGCCTCAGCAGCAGCTCCCTCTGCCTTTGCTTGGGGCACCAAGTAACACTTGGGGTTTCCGTGCTTGGCCCCTGCCTTACTGGGCATTGCTGCTGTGTCTGGGTCCCATCTCATACTTCCCTTACCCTGATCTGCATCCCAACCTGCCAACTTGACTTTCTGGTTTGACCTTGCTCCTGCCTCATCACTATGGACTTACTGTGTGCTTGCTGGGCTCTTGTCTGTCTCTATTTCCCATCACCAGACCTGGTCCTGGCCCTGACTTCACTGCTTTGGTTTCCAGGCACCTGGTCAGGGAGGCTGCTGCCCCTGCCTGCTTTGTGACACTTGGCTCCTGGCTTGGCTTCCCTTGCAAGTCAACCTGCCCTTGTTCCCTCCTGACAATGCTACAGGGGATGTGTCATACTTTTAAGACCTGCTTATTTGAATTGTTTTGCTTAATTTTCTGCTCTTTATTTCTGTCACCAAAGTACTGAATCTGTCTACTTGTATTGACCTTGACAAATGGTCACTACAAAGCAAATGCTTATGGATACTCATGCAATCACAATTCCCTACGTCCCAAATCTAAATCACTGCATCCATCATGAACGTGCCCATCACCTCACACTAATGATTATTTGATTAGTAGCAAATTGAAATTATCTGGATGAGTTGTCAGTGGCAATGATTTAGCTATAGGTCAGTGTTAGCTCCAGACTGAAACATGAAGGGGACAAAGCATAGCGGCTGCGGAGTTAACTCTTGAAGAATAATCAGAAGAATAAAATAGTATAGTAGGTACTCTCAGCTTCCCGGTACTTTTATTGCAGTGAGGCAAAGAGCCAGCTTAACTGCTTCAAAGACTGTCACCATGTGGGGATGCTGCATGCTTAATTTGACAATGGTCATTAAGAATGAAGCAGCTAGTCCAGTTGTCATAATTTTCCTTGGGGGCTTTATTATCTGTATTACTGTTCAAGAAAAAGTGCAATTCCAAATGCAAATGGTCTCATTCTTCTCTTTCTTTTGAGTATTCTTAAGTGAAGATACAATGTTGCTTAAAATGAAGTCAACAAGAAAAAAAGAAAATGAATTTATAAATAAAACATAGAGGAAGAGAGAGCTTCATTCCTTCAAATAGTCCATTCCACCAGACATCTAAAATAAGTATCTTAGAGAGAGGAGATGGTTTAAGAAAAGGATGTATGTCTACATTCTCAAGACATTAGATTTTAAGTATTTTTATCTTTGCGGCTAATATCTATGTGATATGTCTTAATAAAAGCTGTTGAAGATGTGTTGAATTCAAGGGCAGGGAAATCTGTATTCAGTTTGTAAGCTAAAGGAACTATATGTGTTCATATTAGCCAGAAAAACAAAGCCCAAATTCTGTTATTAACAATGTATGATTGTATAGGTATTAATAAGGGGTAAATACAGAACCAAAGCAGGCACAGACAGTGGAGGAGGAATTACAGGAGGAGGAATTCTTGAGTGTAGCAGAATGGCTTAACAAAAGGGAGTTCCTGCTAGAATTATACCAACAAATGGCTCCTTTTACATGTCAGAAAGAAAAAAAAACATCCAAGCAGGGGCATCCAGTGTGATATAAAACACAGGCAGATGATTCAGGATTGTTAATTGAGTAGTAACAGACCAGGATAAAAGCAGTGCTCCCTTGCAGCCTTGAATGATATTCATGAAGACCACACACAAGTTCTACTGGCTCTTGCTGTCAAAGACAGGAGGGTGAGCAGGGCAACAAAGGACCCCAAGGGAATTTTAGGAGGAAAGCAGAGGCCTTACAAAGTCTTGCTAGAGCATTGATCAGTAGAGAAGGGATGCTTTAAAAATGAGTTCTATAAAGCACAGTGAAGTCTGATGTATCACTGGCCTTGCTTGCTATTGAGATTGTCTGCTACTCCAGCATTTCAGGAATGAGTTGCAGCTGATCCCCTGATTTTGCTAGCAATGTAGAGCACAGTCATGACATAAAGCACCCAGGAAGATAACAGTACTTGAATCAAGAAAGTAAGATTAAAGTGTTAGTTAACATTTCACATTACTGCAGGACGAAGTGTAACATGAGGAAAAGGTGGATATACTTAAGAAAGAATGATGAGCAACAGAGTGGTAGTGTCAGTTTAAATCCAGGAGAAAGCAAAGGGGGAAGTGAACACAGCATCGAGTACTAACCCAACCCTAAATCCACCTGGGACCTCAGGGAAATGTGAAGCAGGTTACACCTCCCTGTCTGTGGTAACTGCACCCTGTCTGTGCAAACGCTGATTAACTGTGCTACAAGATCAACGTTCCACAATAAATGAATGTGCCATAGTACATCAACGGATGTTGTTTAATTAATAGTATTTAATGCAAGTTACACTTCTACTAATTCACAAAACTGGTTTAAAAAAACATCCTGTTAGAAAGGTTGAGGGGAACACACAGCTATGTTGTAAGGGTAGCATAGGAAGAAAAAAAAAAAAAAAAGTATTATTTATTTTATAATTCAAAGACCAGTTAATAAAACCTGAAGATATATGCTACTGTATCAATATGTCAGCTATGTTATAAGGTTAAACAGAATCAGATAGGCCAAAAAAAGGTTTCAAAAATCAGCTTTCTTGTTGCTAGTGAAAAATCATCTGAATGATCTTACTTTTCTAAGTTCTCTACATGTTTCAATTAAAATTCATAGACCATAGGGCAAAGTATGAATTTACATGTTCATTTTCCAGGGCTTTGTATTTGTTGATTATCTTAAGTGGAACAAAGTAGTATGAAGCAAGTGAAGTATTTGTTGATCCAAACCTGTTTAGCTATGCCATGTTGTGTAAAAGAACTAAGTGTAACTAACGTATAAAGCAACTAGTTATGCAGTTAGTATATATTGATGTGTTTTAGTGTTTACTGATTACACCAGATTGCAAAACTATTCATGTTTTGAGAAAATCATGAAGATTGTGGTTGAGGAAACTGTTGCATAAATGAATGTTTCGTTATGTAAAAGAAGAAAATGTCTGCTTCATGGAAAAAATGGTTGATTGTACATAGGGATCTCTGAACAAAGCTTTTGTTTTACAGGAAGCAGACAGGTGACCTCTAGCATTAAATATTGCTTTCTTCTTTACTTCACCCCCCAGATCTATGTCACATGTTATTTGTATGTATCTGTTGAAAAAAGATAAATGAAAAAAAAAAAAAAGGAAAAAAGCTATGTACCAGTAAGCATACACATGCAGAGGTTATTTTTTGGTCAGAAGATATCAGTAATTGGTTTTGCTAACCCTGGTTTTACATTGAGATATGTGTAAAGTGTTTTCTTATCAAATGAAAGAAAATGAGAATGAAATCTAGCTTCTAAAGCCTGAGTGGAAAGTCATTTGCTTTTGAAAATTATTGAAGTCATAAAGTTTAGTTGCCAGTTATGACAGAGGAAGTGACTTAAATATAAATGAAGGGTGCAGATAGAGTACTTAGTATAAATGTCACTGAGATTTGTTGTGGTGCTTAGAACAAACATTACATGCTTTTTATATGTGCATCTGAACCCTTTTAGGAATATTAACCTAATGAACTCACACAGCAACAGCTTAGCTAAAGACAAGGCCGTTAGTATTTTTGTCAGAAACTCATCAGCATCCATTTTTGCACTTAAATTTTCTGTGGAGAACTTCATGAGGTCTGTATTTGATCTTTGATTGTATTTGGGGAAAGCACTCCTTCTGCTTTCAGCTTCTCACACTGGTCTAAATCAAGCGGGCAAAGGGCAGCTGTTTTTTTTTATTGCACCTGCTGAGTATACACAGACAGTACACGATAAAGATGTACAAGAAAAAGTTGTTCTAAATCAGATGAGACTCAGGTACTTGGAAGAAGTTTTTTTGTTGTCGTTGTTTGGTTGGTTGGTTGGTTGGTTTGTTTTGTTGTTGTTGTTTTGTTTTTTTTTGTTTGTTTGTTTGTTTGTTTGTTTGTTTTTTTGTTGTTGTTGTTTGTTTGTTTTGTTTGTTTGTTTGTTTTTGTTTTTGTTTGTTTGTTTGTTTTATTTCCCAAACTTTTATGTGGTTAACATACCTAAGTATGACTTGCTCTAATAAGCACAGATTTTGAAGATTAGCTTAAAGTGTGAGATGTTAGTTTTTATTTGTTTTTTTTTCATCAGTTGCAGAGTTATAAGTTGTTTTTAGTATAAACCAATCCTCAAATTGCTTTGTTAATCCAGCACTTAAGTAATCATAAAAACTATAATTTATTGTATATTTGTTGAGGTACTTACTGAACAGTGGGTTACTTTGTGTGTGAAATGCACTACAGCCATATATGGAGTTCTAAAATCACAGCTCACTGAAATCCCTACTACAACTAAGGACATTTTCAAATATGTCAGGGTGAGATAAGCTTCCAAGGATCATAGGGGGCAGGTCAATTAAATGCAGACTTGCTAAGACATAAATATTTTAAGTTAGATTTCCAGTTTCCAAATTCTTTATTAAAGTAATTTCTTTGTAGGGGGCAGGATCTACAGTTGTATGATAATTCATGTGAATTTAAAGCAGATTTAATTTAGAAAACATGTATTTCTTTCAGCGTATCTTAGTTATTTAGGAAATCTGAACATAAGCTATAGTTAAGGAGATTCTTTAAGCTCCTTGCTGAAGGAAATGGTGTTTCCATTGTTGCTCAATCCAACTTCCTCTGATGCCACTGCTGAGAGTTTGGGTAACAGTGAGTATGGTAATGTGAGAATGTAATAGACGTACGGAATAACTTCTAGTATTCCCAGTTGGATTTATGGATTCATCCTTGTTGTGACCATCTCAAGAGACTATACTACCAAACAGTTAAATTCTGAGGATAAGAATTGTTTCTATCCTCTGAACTCATGTGACAAAAAAAACAAACAAACAAACAAAACATAATTGCTCTATACCAAAACTTTTAAACTCACCTACCTTTTTTTAGTGTTGTTGTTCCAACACAGGAAATTAGATTAATAAATAAATAAACCCTATTTCATTTGCTTATCCTTGAGAATTCATGCAAGGTGATCACAAGAGGGTTTTTTTCAACATTACGAATTGTTTCTGTAGCAAATTCTAACAAAGTTATCTAGAAATATCCAAACAAGGAACACTGAGTTCATTTTAGCTAGCTTGAGTTCTGCTCACTTTCTACATTACAGCAAGGTACTCAATCAGATTTTTTTGACTTTCTGATTAATAGATGAGATAGATAGCTACCGTGTTCTATTTGATTATTTTGTTTCCAGTGGTGTTAGGATTTGATTGACAGCCTTTCCTATCAGTTCCCTTCATTCTGAAACCTTGAAGCAGTAGCCACAATGTGTTAACATAGTATTTAAACAGGGAAGTAAACCTCAATATATATAGTTAAATCAAGGTCTGTAGTCTTTGTCAAGTATATTATATGTGCTAATGTAACAAATCACAGGTAGATTTGTATTTTTTTCTTTTTTGCAGAGGTAAGTTGATTTCAGTGCAAAATCCTTTCATTGTTATATTTTATAAATTAGCTGGGAACTAGCAAAAATAATGTGTTTTTTTTTGTTTGTTTGTTTGTTTGTTTGTTTGTTTTCCTAGAAAGGATTAATTATCCACTTTGTAGCTTGCTTTAATATAATGTATAACAGTGTTTTACTGATAAAATTTTAAAAGCATTTTGCAGTATAAAAATAAAGATTAAGGTAAATGTGTTTAAAATTTATATTTTCTTAATTTGGTAGTTTTTTTTTTAAGTAATTCAAGTTACAGATGTGTATACAGTCCTCTGAATATCAGGTATAGAAATATCTGAAATAAGTAATAAAGTTCATTAGTATCTTGACTTATGATTTTGTAGTTACTGAGCTATATTCTAAACATAGGATTTAAAGATTGGATATCCAGGAGGCAGCCAAGGGGGACAGGCACATTATGGCGGAAATCCTGTCACGTGTGAGATACCCTGTGCCTCCCTGAGGGGCCTGATGTCCCTACAGATGGTGAGGAGAGAGGCTTCTTCCAGACAGTGATGTAGGATGAGAATTGCCTTCTGGAAGTGGTTGCCTCTTCAGTGACCAGAAATTGTCACTCATCTGTTAGGTGTCAGGTGACTAAGGTTGATGATATGAGTAACTCCAAGCTGTATAATGTTGAAGGTATGTGATGTCCAGTAACATCTATTGGATTTGGACAGTCTTTTGTCTTGCACAGATTTCTTAATAACTGAAAGAAAATTATAAGCAGAACAATTTATAGAGTTTGTGTACCTACAAATTGCATTTTAGCTGTATCATTATACCTTTTTTGTCATATTTCAGTGGTGATCAACAATCGCCTTCCAAGTTGTAATTTCAAAGTGCTTATAAGCACCATGGCTCATCCACTTTCCCTTTTGTAGAAGTGATTTATGGATCTTTGAGTGATGTAAAACCCACAGATGTCTACTAAACCTTGTACCTATTCAAGACCTCCAGCAGTGCTTGATAATGGCAAAATAAGGTACTGTGCTAAGTATTCCTGCTGGGGACAAGTACACAGTAGGGCCCTGGGGGGTGAGCGCTGAAGGAGATGTGGCTGCGAGACTGTGCTTGAAAGTCAGAGAGAGCAAACGTGTGGTAGGTGTTTGGGGTTGGTTTGCATTGGCTGGAGAGGTCCTTGGCTGGCAGGACAGCAGAAGAAGACTGGAATTAAAAATCCTGTAGGATGTCATAGGCTTAGTGCTATGATGTCCTTCATCTGCTCTAGCCCTTGCTGCTGATATACTGGATGCTGAAGTTTGGCTAGTCTTCAGGATTAATAGAAGAAAAGTAGGGGAAAAGAAGAAGCAGGCTTGTATGTGACTCCCAATGGAATGAACACACATCTTCTCATGACGAGCCCAACCCATATGAAATGACAACCATAAATAAATACTGATTTGTCAATATCAGTAATGTATTAATCTTATTGCTTCTAAGAATCTATGTTACACCAATATGTATGGGTTGCTCCTTTTTCTGCTCCATGACAATATAGATGATGGATATATATGTTTAAAAGATACTTTAAAGGGACAGGATGAAGGCATGATTTCAAAATTATGTCTAAGACTGCACTGTATTTGTTGAAGCTCCCAGGATGTGATCAGTGCTATATAGATTACATCAGCATAAAAACTCTGTGTTTACCTTCCCATCTACCACTACCCTGTTACACTGTAAACATCCCACACTTCCATGTAGTCAAGAAAAGCAGTTTTCAGGATCTTCAATCTCGTCTTCTGCTTCACACATTAGGCTTTAGTGTTTGAAATTTTAAATGAAATTCTTCTTATCTTTTACTGAGATATTTTTTATTTGTTTTTCCCCAGGCTTCTTGAATTCTGTTGGTTCTCATTTCTCAGCCAGGTATCAACGCAGTACAAAGTCAGGGCTTCTGAAGGTAGCTTAGGGTCAGGATACTTCTGTCTTTTTGAAGGAACCAACTACGTTTTTATATTACTAGGAATTTATTGTACTTACAGTATTGGTGTAAGTAGTGGCCCAGAGCCATAGACTTCAGAGTTATATACCACTTACACTTTGTTCCGATACAATGGCAAACAGTAGCCATTTTAACCATTCTAGATTTTTAGAAGAGATCTTTATAAGCATTAAAAAGTAAAAGCATTAAGTATACTTTTCTTTTTAGTAGCTTTTTAAATTATTTTTCCTCTTCCTGGTGAGAATTTTTGTCTGGAAGATATTCTTAGTGAATTTTAGTTAGTATTAAACTTGGCAGCTTCCTTTTGGGGCAGTGAAGATGGTGAAGTGCTTGGGAGATGCTATTTGTCTTAGATGCTGCATCCAGAGAGGGAACAGCAGAAGATGTAAACTGCAGCTTCCCTTTCTGTTTCTGACCTTTGTTTATTGCTGGAGAAAGAATTGTATTATTATGTCCGCAGTATATCAGGCACCGAGAAATCTTGGAAACTATTATCAATGAGTTGTTCAAAGCATTACTTCTGGCTGTCTTGTGAGCTCAGGCAAATGGTTTTGTTTGGATCTTATCTGGTTAAGGCAGGCTATTGCTGAACAAAAGGAAAGAGCTGGAGGGATTCCAAATGGATGGCGGCAGAAAGTGAAGATAAAAACTAGCTCTTCCTAGATACATCCAAGTTAAATTAAGGACTCTAGAAATGAATGATGGACAGAACAATGAATCTTAATTTTATTCACTGAATTTCTCTTACACAGAATTTTCTTTCTCAGTTTCAGACTGCAACCTTATGCTGTTAACCACAATGTCCAGCATCCCCTACTATAGTATTGCTTCAGCTTTTTGTTCAATTTAATTTGATCTCTCTAACTTTTGATATACTTTTATATAACAACCTGTAATGGTTTCCTGTCCCGATGAAATTTTAAGCCTCTGCCAGGGTCCTAAATTTCCCAATGACTTTTTTTTTTTTATGGCTTTTTTATTTTTATATGTTATTTCCTACATTCATCATCATTTGTTTTATTACACCTAAAAATTGTCTAATCTTCATAAAATGTTTCTCATCTGTTGTACAATTACTGGTTTTATGAGTTGCCCAAGATTCTGAGCTAAAGCCTGGAGCATTTCTCTGTGTGTAAAAAGAGGTTTCTGTGTCCTTGCAGGATCAACAGATGGCTCACCTGTGAACTTGACTGATGGGGTCATACAAATTAGTTGATTTACTTATACCTGCTTCTGATCAGGTAAGAAAATGGAAGCTGAAGTGATGAATGCTCTTGCACTCTGCATGTGAAGCAGTTGATTGCCTTGCCTTCCACAAAGTTCCCATTTCCTGCAAGCAACTAACCTTTTTCAACAGCTCTGAGTCAATCACATGGAGATTTCATAGATTCTTTGTCAGAGATTTTTTTTTTCCCCTTCCCCCTGCCTAGCTATATTTGAGAGCCCAGCTATATTTGGCTCTCAGAATCACATGGTCCTATAATACAGAAGCCTCCTCCCCAGAGTCCCTTTTTAGGTCATAAATTATATTAATGGGATTATAAATAACTAGATCTAGAGTTGATGTAAAACTGCTTTGCTCTAATGAAGCAGGAAAGCAGATACTCAGAGGTAAGATGAAGTGATTGTTGGTGGCTTGAGTGGGGGTTTTCAAGTTGACAGCTTCTGTGAAAAGTGTTGATGTGCATTTTGGACAGGATTCTAATGTGAGGAATCAGGATTATCGTGTCATCATAGTTGCCCTTTGAAGGCTGCAGTACCTTTGGAACTACGTAGTTGTTTGGAGCTGCTACTAACTTCTAAAGTACCTTTGGAGAAATTTCTAGATAAGGCAGTTTAAGATGTATTTCTCCAAAGATACTCCTTGCCCCCCCACCCTCCCGTCCCCCCAAGGTGCATGTATAATTTTAGCTTGATAATTTGATTTTTATTGAGAGGATAAGAAGGCAAGAAGATAACCAAGCGTTTTTTTGTTGTTGTTGTTTTGTTTTGTTATTTTTCCAGTGGCCTATATTAGAGCTAAACTAAAAGGGACAGCTTCCTTCAAACAAAAACTTGATTTTCTAGAATTTAACAGCTAGTTGTTAAGTGTTTATTACTACTTAGAGCTCCCACACAGTCTCCATCATTGATACTCAGTAGCCTACCTAGTTTTCCTCTTGGACTTTTATGATGTGTGCTAATGTGTTCCTAACTGAAGAAAAAAATGAAGAAACAACATCTCTGATGGCCTTTCTTATGTGAAAGCACATTAAGTGGATGTGGGCCACTTCCACAATTTCAGTGAGGTCTTTCAGCCCCGAGTCCTGTCAGTTGTGGGTGCAGATGGGTGGAGAAGCTTTGGCTGGAAGAGCCCTGCGGCAGTCCCTTGCTCCCTGTGCAGAGCAGAGCTGGCCTGCATATAACTTCAGGTGTTTGAAATGGATGCATTTTATTGAGAATGCCTATACCTGCACTCGAAGTTAACAAGGAAAACCCACTGTTTATAAAAACATTGCTACTGATGTTTATGACCAACAAGCACTGAGTGAAATAGGTATAGCATGTTATATTGGAAGACTGATTTATTACTACTGTTCCCTGAGGACTTCCTTCGTAGAGCTTATTAAGATAAATATTTAGGAAGTAGCTTTGCTGCTACATTAGAAAGTTACAGATGACCATTATTCACCTAGGATTTGTTGGCTATAGTTCTAAGCTGGTTGAAATTTAGGTTTATGATGTAGACTCATAAAAATTTAGTCCAAGAAGAGCTGTGTTTTGAGTTCTGCATGATAGCCATATATGTAGGAAAAGAAATTTAGTAAATAAAATTATCCACTAAACAGATTATTTCATTTTTTTTTCTTTTCCTTTTTTTTTTTTTTTTCTCAGTTGTATCTTACCTGGTATTTTGTTTCTGTTTGTCTACTTGTTTTTCTTCCTAAGAAACACTTGGATGTGTAGTCCTTTATTATAAGCTATTAGGATGGGGAGCAAACAAACAAAAATGTCTTGACAATTGGCTTTGGTGAAAGGCTTTACTGTACAAACACATGAAAAAAAGGTTTTCAACATTTCTAAGTGTATGAGGTTAACAGAAAACAAGAATCATGCTGGTAGATTATTATTATTTTTAATAATTAAGTTTGTTTGCATTCTGTTTTAATGACTAGGCTTTTTAAAGGTAATGTTGTATGATTAATAAGTATGGGATCAGGAGAAAAAATAGGTTGGAAGAGGAGGTAATTCACTTTGCAGTTGAATTTATTTTTACTGTATTAGCTAATAACTTCCCTCTTGTTACAGCAGCGCTCTATTCTGCTGATGAACTACAAAGTAAAAGAAAGCATACAGCATATTTTTAGTCATCAGAGTTGCCTCTGCCAATCAAAATATAGTGGACATTAAAGACTTAATGTCCACAAAATGTCTTTCTGTCTTCCACTTTCCTTTTCTGGAAAAGGTTTCTGGTTATAAGAATTGATTAAGGAGCTAGGATTTGGTGTTGAGTATGCAAACTCTGCCTCCAGTTCATGTCTTGGTATATATTTCTTGTTTTTACCTTAAGTTGGTGAAGGCAGCACTTAATACAGTTATGACCTTTTATTTGACACATTTTAAGCTATCTATCAATTTTCAGGATAAGTTTCAGGAACTGATTAATCTTGTTAATATCAGAAGCATTATTTACATACCTAATTTTATGAAAAAACATGCAACTTCTGTGTTGTCATCTTGCCCTCCTGAAGGATAGTAGGGACAGCATCTGTATCTTTTGTGGAAGATTGTTTCCACTTGCCTTAAAGAAATGTTTGTAACAGGCAGAATCTCTCAATACCTAACTCCATGCGAAAAAATTCCCTGTTTCAGCTTTGTCATTTATTAAAGTTTGAAGAATACATTTTTCAAACAGAAATGCTTATTTTTGTGTTGTTTTGTTGTTGGTGTGTTTGTTTGTTTGTTTGATGGTCTCTTGTTGGAAAAGAAACATGAAATCGTAGTTAGTGTAAGAGTAAATTAATCTTGCAGAATAAAGGAAGGTCTTCCTAAGATGCACTTATGCATCTAAACTGAATCATTATACTTGTAAAACTGCAAAGCTTTCAGTACCTCCTGATGAATAAAGTAAATAAAAACTCCAAGGGACATTCTTCGACCTTTATGGAAATGTGTGTACATACATGTGTGTATATATATATATATATATTTAAGCATCTGAATGCAGATTTAGGAAGCCTTATTTAAAAGCAAAAAGAGAAAAGAAATGGGTTGTTTTATGAAATAATGAGGTATAGATGATGGAATTCTATGTTAACATTGGTTGTAACAGGAAAATAGCAGAAGAATGACTTCGATCTTAATCTCAAACACTTTCTGTCTGAACATAAGGAATAATTTCTTTACTGTAAGGATGACTGAGCACGGGAACAGGTTGCCCAGAGAGGTTGTGGAGTCTCCTTGCCTGGAGATACTGAAAAGTTGTCTGAACATAATGTGCTCTAGGGAACCCTGCTTGAACAGTGAGGGTTGGGCTGGACCAGGTATCTCATCCTCAACCTTTCTGTGATTCTGTGATCAACAGTCAACCTTCTCCTGTTCTGCTCATTTGTTATTTTCACAAAGAACAATGTTAAAAGATATCTGGCACAAAGATGAGAGGAAACATATGTCCTAGTATAAGTAAGCAATTCTCACTTAAATTGCACAGCGTTTGATTACACAAATTAAGGTTGATGTAATGTGACAAATGCTTCCCCTGACAATAAGCCAAATTGACAAGGACCTTGATATTTTCATAAGGTAACATTTAATGTCAGAATACAGTTTCTTGAAGGTGATAGGCATAGTAGCACAAACATAATTTTGTCAGTCACTTATGCATTATTTTTCCAGTGCTCCCTTCTCAAGAGTTTTAAAAAATCTCTGTCCACCTTTACTTGAGTTCTCTCCAAATTCAACAGCTGCTAATGTAAATTTGCAGAACACAGCATCAGTTAATTGTTTATAGAACAGATTTGAAGATTACTTGTTGTGATTTTAGTCATTTGTAGATTGCCTGTAGAAGAAAAATATTACCTATAGGCCTTGGAGAAGAGTTTTAAGTTTATATCAATTTTAGACACGAGAGAGGGAAAAACATTCACATCAATTACTCTGAGCATCTAATTTCAGTTATGTAACTTTGGGGATTGATTCTCTCTTGAGGTCCTATAGAGTCGATGGAAAGAGGTAATTTTCTAGAAAGAAAATCCTGTAGGTTAGGTTCCACACTCCCTGTTACCTTTCACCCCAAAAGGGAGTTCTAATTTTCAAAAGTAAGGTTCCTTTAATCCTTTTGCGTATAGATGTACTTAGAATTCAAGTATGAATGTAGCTGTGTTTTTTTAAAGCTGAATAGCTTTTAGCTTGTAGTCTTTTCATCTTTAGGCATATTTAGTGAAGTGGAGCACATAGCATTCACTGCTATTAAAGCTGTTTTCTTGTGCTGTAGCTAGCTTAGTCATGCATTTCTGTGGTGAAAAACCTTTGTAGAGTGTGCACAAAAACCTTCAAATATAAAATGTATTTACTGGAGGGTATAAACAAACCAAGAGGAATTGGACAATAATGAAAACAGACCATAACAGGGGAAGTGTGTTCAGTCAAAGATTTCTGAAGAAATGGAAGAACAAAAACATTGTATAAAGCAGAGAAGACACTCCAAAGTTTGAATGAAGCATTTTTCATGGATTTTTAAAATGTTCATTCTAGCAGAGGCAGAGAAATATTCTGTAACTTGGCATATAGGAAAAATTTCTGACAGATGGGAAGCTTAGTTACTATCCATGAAAAAAAGCGAATGTAACTTGAGTTTTCTGTCTCAGTGTGCCTGAACAACCATTTTGAAGAGTTGTTCTCTCTAGCAAACAGAATATTTTAGTATTTGTATTGTGGAGAAGCCATGAGAGAAAGATCTCAGAACCACAAGGGGCATCGTGCACTAGCATGATGTTGATTTATTCATACGATGTATGAAAACACAGTTGGAAATACAAGTTCATCCTTGAAAATATTTCCTCAGGTTTTGGTGCTAATTTATTTGTCTTTTCATTTATGTTGTGAAGATTCCCCCCCAATTTTATTTATTTATTTATTTATTTATTTATTTATTTTGGGGGGGTGGGGGTGTGGGGAGGCATTTCCTTGCAGTATGGTATCCTGATATATATTCTACTGTCAAAATAGGAAACAAGAATACCTATATGAAACAAGAAAACATTGTTGGGTTTTAGTTCAACATGCCATATCACAAAATGTATCAGAATTGTTTATAAGTACTTTATCATTGTAATTTTAGCTGAAACTACTTGGTCAGCTTTGACACAAATTTGCAAGAGCTTTTCTATGACCTTTAAGTTCAGGTTTATGAACTACTTTCTGCATCTGCCAGTCAAGAATACCACTTGACAATTGGAGTGAATCTTGACAACAAAATCCTCAGCCTGGAAAAAGGTATAAACCTGCTTAAAGCTGATCCTGTTGCTGTATCTCCACCTCTGTCTTTTGAGTTAAGCTCCAAGAAACCTGGATTGTAGCCCAAAGTGGCATCAGGTGAGGCTCATTTGACCATTTGCTCCTGCACTCTTTACTTAGTTAATACTGTTGAGGACTCTTTGTCCTGGCAGACAGGTGGTGGTCAGTCATATTCAGCAGGAGCACACTGTACGCTAGGAGGGAAAAGTGTTCACTGGCTCATTTTCCTCTCTCCTACATTCATTGCTCTAGATCAAGTTCAGAGCGTCTTGCAGTCTCAAGGAGGGTGGAGAGGAACTAAGAGAGGAGAGATCGCTTTGCCGCATTTAGTGTTGGGCATTCAGCACGCAGGAGGAGGGATAACTACAGGAAGATCTAGCCTGACAGATAGGACTCGTAGTTTTTAATGGTAAGGAGAGTGGCTGCCAAACAGTACTTCCACCCCATCAATATGCATGCATATAGTCATTTCAGGGAAGAGCAGTTATCTGCAAAAAGCTTTGGGTTTTGGATAACAAAAATTCTTGGTCTGCCAGTGAATACACAACAGGATGAAATACTTCAGCTGCGGTAAAATTTCAGAATTCATCTTTGGAAAATGTATCTGAATAAGCAGAGGCTTGACACGTGAGAAAGACACAATTATCAACCACATAGGGGCACAGTGTTTCATGTACATGTATTTATAGTCAGCCAAGTTGTTACTCAGTATAAAGGAGTGGATGCTTTCTAAACATGTAATCAGAGGATGCAGGAATTTGCTGGATAACTAATTTGAGTCCCATGTTCATCATTCACAGTCAGCAGAGCATGGTATGTGTCATGTATTATCCACTATTACCAGTGTTATTAGTAGGACCTTGTATTATTCAGAAACGTTAAATTACTGCAGCATAAACATTGATAGCTGTAAAATTTTGTGTTCTTCAAAAGGAACTAGGGTTTGTTGGTTTAAAATAAACAGCTTATTGTTAGTAATAAAACTGATTTTATTACCCCAACTGATAAATGTGATTGATTATGTCATGTTGGCTTGCTGCTTTTTCAGCCATCAATATTAAGCCATTCATGAGAAGGAATAAATGGTATTAGGATATATATTTTGTTAGAAATATAGCACAGATAATAATGATAGTAAGTTCATGGCTATCAGATGATTAATGGCGGAGTAGCACAACTGTCCATAATGATGTTGCCACAAAGAAGCTGTTCTATAAAGTGTCCTTTCTGTTGTCTTTCCCTCTCTGCAATCCACAGCCTTATTAGATATGCTGTACTGACTTCATTAATGAACCTAACAGAACGGTCCTACATACATGAGTCTCATTTTCTGCATTTTCCTCAGTCATTCCCAGGCCACTCCTGTTCCAGCTTGAGGCAGGGAATCATGGAATAAACATATACGTGGTTGCAGAAATAAAGAGCGTATAAAAGGGCTGAACCAAGGTTGCAGAGAAAAACCAAATATAGAATTTCATAGCTCTTGACTAAATAGCTTTAGGGTTACTTTTTACATACGTCTTGTATTTAACATGTAAACTAAGTAATTAAGTCTGTTCTTCTGAAATAGCTCATTTTGTTTATTACCTCTGGTCAAATGATGTACAAGGGCTTTTGGTGCTTCAGATCTGTAACAGTTATGAAGTGTTACCTGTGTATGTGTGTATACATGTATATATATATGTGTGTGTGTGTGTGTGTGTGTATATATATATATATATATATATATTTTAGCTCTGGTGAAAATGCAGGGTTGAATTCAAACTCTATGCATGTGAACATACCAGTACTGGTGTAGAACTATATATTGACATGTCTACAGCTGCACAGTCTTATTACAAGATCTGATACACCTGCAGTATATGTATGAGCTAATACTGTTATAATAGGAATTTAATTTTGAAAGTGAATATTTTACTCATCTTCCCCTTCAAAATCATCACTAATTTCTCAGATTTTTTTTTTTAGACTATAATGTGAATAATGTGCTTTATTGCAATGGTAATAAAATGTAAAGGCTAATTATTGATTTAAAAAGCTCAATGTTGTACCCCCCCCCCCTCCAGTTTGTTGTCTTAGGAGGGGGCAGGAGGAGAGAAAGCACTGTGATATGAAAGGTTTGTTAATCCAATGTTCAGGAACTTTTCTAGAGCTTTATTTATATTAGAATTTTAACAATGCAATTGTATGTATAGCTTACACTCCTTTATATATATATGTGTAATGTAGATATATATATGTATTTAATGTGAACCTCTATTATAGGGGCATATTCTTACTTTCTGAGTAAATGCTATACAAAAGCTTTAAATGATAGATATTGTTTTGTTGTGAAGTGCTTCAAGTTCAGTTTTTTTCAAGGCTAGTTTGGAGTTTAATGTCTATTAATCAAAACTATATTGCTTATATTCACTTGTTTCTTTGTGCTATTTTTTATTATAAAAAATAGTATTTCAATTCTACTGGAGAAAAAAAAAAAAACAAACAACAACAACAAAAAATAACATTGTCAAACAATGTTACAAACAATGTTACATAGAGATTTCAGCCAGAGTATCTGGTGGGAGGTTACTCTTGTCAGGAAACTCACAGTTATTCTTTTGTCCTTTGTGCAGTGTCTTCAAAGTGAACATGCTGTGATCTGTGCTTGTTTTCAGCCAGCTTTCACCTGAAAATCATAAGATGTGAACTACTGGTCAGAAACTGGAATTATATCTGCTTTTGAAGTTATATCTCCTTTTGAAGTTTGCCAATTTATTGGAGCCATTTTATTATATGAACAAGCTGATCAAGAAAGGTGGCCCAGATATATTCTAATACAGGTTTTTCTTGTTTTAGAGGTATCTCTTAGCAAGCAGCTCAGCAAGAGATAGCAGACTAAAATGAAACTGAACAGTACAATGTGTGTAGGTTTTCTTCCTAACAATTTCTTCGCTGTAGGCAATAATAATGGCAAGAACAAAGAAGTAATGTGGTTTTTGTTTGTTTTTGTTTTGTGTTGTTTTGTTTGTTTTGTTTTGTTGTTGTTGTATTAATAGGAAATGTGCAAGAGATTGTTACCCTTTGGCTTTTTCCTTTGTTACATTTGTCTTCTGCATATATATTTTTAAAACAAGCAACAAACAAACAAGGTTTCTTATAATCATAATCGTGGGAGTGTTTGAAGCAGTGATACAGTAAATGTTATCTTGTATGATTGTTTCTATGCAAAAGAGAAATATAGAAATAGAAATATAGAACACTGAATGGAAAATAATGTTTAGAAGCCTACTAAAGTTTTTTTTTTTTTTTTTTGTTTAAAAAAAAGTCTAGAAAATATGGTAAGACCAACAGAAAATGATTCATGTCTTTTTTATGACACTTCAGGTGATGCTTATTTTCTCGGTACTGCCTTAGTTATGAACTAATCCAGTCTATTTCTGGTTTAACTGGTAATGTTCTGTTTAGCAGTACACCCAAGAATTCACTGAAAATGAGAAAGAGTAGATGCACAGTTTTATTGCCGACAAAATATATTATCATATCAAAATAAAACTGGGTGAAGACATCAAAATGGTTTGGCATATTCTGTCTTCAGTGAAATCTTACTGAATTTATTTTTCATCTTATCTATATATTGAATTATTCTTCATTTCAAAATTTCAGGTGAAACCTGAAGCTTTGGGCTTTTATTTGCCTAGATTTCCTTCTCTCTTTTAATGCTATATTCTCGTTCTCCATGTGCTGCTAGGATACCATTCCCAATTGGGCAGATTTGCTTAAAATATTTGCTGGAGGATTTGTGATTTCATGTGCCAGTTTTCCCAGGGCTCTGTATGGAGACTTTCTTTTCCAAGCCTTGTTTTCTTTATCTGCTTTTTATTTTCATAGGCTAAGCACTTCAAGTTTAGATTCCAATTTGGGTATTAAAACTAACACATCCATGTTTCCATTAGTTACTCATCCTTTGCTTCTCTATTGAATCCTATCATTACGACACAAATTATATTTTGGGGGCCCAGATGTAGAGATCTCTCTACTACATTAGTCTCACATAACAACCTGATTTAGTACTCAGTTTTATATTTGCTTATATAGTTAAAAGATATTAACAAAAAAAAAAAAAAAAAGAAAAAGAAAAAAAAAAGAAAAACGTTCTCAGTGGAGAGTTCATCTTCCTTTTTGATAAAGGTAATTGCAATTCTCATTTTAATCCTGTTTATTACTTTATAAAATGTATCTTTCTCCATTTCTTGTAAGCTCTCTGTTTATTCTGAAATTGTGAATCACAACCTCAAGAAGACCTTTTAAGTCTTCTTACAAGTCCTTTCATTCTCCTTTTTAATCATGACGTGGTTTAGGTAGGTTTTATGATTATAATTTAAAGGAGGTAATAACCTCTTCAGTGAACATGAAACATCTGTAGTTCGTTTCTTGCTTTTCTAGATATTTGCTGTTAGGAAACTTCCAGCCTTCTGCAGATTCAGTTTTGATTTCTTCTAATCATAACTTTTGATATGGTAAATCAAGATTTTAGGGATGGTTCTTTGATGTACTTTGTGTAATAAATAGTCTTCTGACTGGATATGTGGACCTTTGTGTTAGTAATTACATGAGTAGTAGATTACACTTTGTTCTGCCATCTTTTCCTTCCTTATTTCTTTCCCTTAGTCTATTCCTCATGTATAATATTGAGATAGGTCTATGCTCAGCAAAAAAAATTTCTTCCTATGGAGTTGTACAATGCGGTATAGACATCTTTAACAAGTGCTTTAGAAACACATTCTGGAAAGAACTCCTTTGCACTATCGGAATGGGACGGAACAAACTTAGGAAAAATTGTATTTTATTATAAAGCAGCGTGCCTTCCAGTCTCGTAAACTTTTTGCACTCATCAAGGGCTGAGTTATACTGTTGACACTGAGTATGAATAGAATTCAAATAATCTTAGTTTAATGTTACAATAAAACTCCAGAGATATTTCTTAGATGCTTTCATACATGATTCTTAGGAATTTTCAAAACATAAAGGCACTGTCATATAACATGCAGTAATGAAGGATCTCCTAAATGAATCTTCAGTCTGTAACTTCTTAAAAATTAAAAGGAAGTAAAGGAGAAGTATGCATTCCTGATGTAATGTGCAGGCTTTCCTTTTTCAATAGTCAGGCATCCCTAGCAATACATGACTTGTGAGACCATAGAACAATTATTGCCATGGGGTTATTTTGAATGTAATACAGTAATTGAGATCTTGTTCCTACATTCGTAATAATAGAACCTTTAACCAACTAACCAATCTAATGATTAGTACTCTCTTTTTCCTATCTTACTCAGCAATTCAGCACCTATCTCATCAGTTTAGAACATTTGAATGCAATGCGTTATGTGGTGCACAACAGAAGGATGAATGTACAAAATCCTTGAATTTGACTTCATATTCACTGAAGAGGCTGTGTGAAACACTAAAACAGCCTGCTTATAATACAGCAGCTTCTGTTGCTGAATAGACAGACTGTGAATTAACTATGCTTTTATTGTGGCTGATGGCTTCCTTCCTAGGTATAATTAATGTCAGTAATGAACACAGAGGACATAGATATATAGATGACTAACATTTACCCTAGGGAGCAGTTTACCTATTATTCCTTCTAGAAAAGTTGGCTGGGAAATGGAAATAAGAAGCATTTTTTTTTTTTGCCTTTTTTTTTTTTTTTTCCTCAAGGTAAGCATTTTTTTTTTTCTGCAAAAATGCTGTGGCTGGCTTACCAGAAATGAATTTAGATGTCACGCATCTAAGACTGATAGATTTTAACTCCTTTATGCAGTCTAGTGGTAAAAGGAAGTGGGTAATAAATGGAAGTAAGATCAGAATCTGCTATGAAATAGAGTATCCACTCTGAAGCCTGAAAGTCCAACCCAATAAAGAGATAGAGAATGCCTCAGCAGATAGAGGCACATGTTAAAATAAGGGGAAAAAATGGCAACATTGTTACTATGGTTTTCCCACTCCCTTGGGATTAAGCAAGTCTCTGTTAATCTGTTTAGTCTTCTGGGGTCTTCACTTCTCAGTTCAATTCATAACAGGTTCCTCTACTTCAGGCATAGCTCCATGCTGTTATTTATAACAACCTCCCTTGTAACAACCTCTGCGCCCAAACTGAACACATGGGTTTGGTGTTTGGTTTCCAAAATTCCCTCCAACTTGCACACTGTTACACTAATTCTTTCAGCATCATCCTCCTCTGTGAGCAGGTTCTGATTTCTATCCTGTTATCTTTTCTCCCTGCAAGCCCTACTGTAACACAGACACTGCTTTTTCATGTGTGGGACTTGGGATGATGGGCCCTAACACTGGGCTCTCACACCAGTGTGCTGTGAAAACACCAGCACCAACCAGTTAGGCTACTAACCTCCAAGTAAGTTCCTGGGGAACCCTGATTCTCAATCACAGAGAGATTTCATGGGGGGGGGAAAAAAAAAAAAAAAAAAAAGGTTAGCTTGACCATTGTGCTTTTATTTTTAGAGATCATAACAATAAACTACTTTTCTGAGCTTTGACAACAGCAAGGAAAAAACATTGGATCACAAAAATTTTAAATGAATTATCAGAACTACCATTTTTAAACCTACAATTTAGAGCCTTGCTCAGGATGAAAAGAAAACAAACAAACAAACAAAAAAAACTATTGAACAGTGCTGTGTGGGACGACTGTATAACACCCACTTAAGTAAATTGGACATTAGATGCTCTGTTCTTTCTGGCATTCAGACCCAGTGACTTAGAAGAACAGGGTAGTTTAATGTGGGAATGTATAACATCTTTATGCATGACAGCATAACCAATTTGATTACAAGGCATAGTAAGTGTACTCTTTTGGGGTGATAAGAGTATGTCTAACACACTGTAGAAATTAATGGAATAAAACTCTTAATAAAAAGGAAAAGCTAATGTAGAGAACACTGGAATTCCTCTTCTCTGATTTTGATTTGTGGTAGCTGTCTAAAAATAATTTTAAGTCACTGCAGAGAAATAGACACATTAGTGCCAGATCTGTCTGACCTACTTTATCTATTGTAAGATGAATCATGTCCAAGGAATTTTTTTGCCTTTGTCTTTAGGAGAACCTTTTCAAGTAGCTTGGATGTATGTACTTATATTTTGTCAGATCAAATCCTAATGACAACGGCAAGACAAACCTAAACTAGTTGAGTTTGTGTTAAACTTACTCTTACTAGTGGAGTAATTCACAGGGAAGAGGGGAACATGGTAGAAAATATAGATACAGACAATAAGTGGAATTTTAGTGATGCAGAAAATTTTGGTGTTGTTTTGGTTTGTTTTAATATCCCTCACAAGTCAATAGGAAAAGAAAATCTGGCAAGCTTCCCAAAATAGCAGTCTGTGGACACCAAGTGAACCTGCAAAGGCAGTGATTGTAGATACCCTGAGTGAGGTAGGGATCCATTCTCAAATGAAGAGAATTAAATGATAAATGGAAAGAGAGATGTGTATCAAAGCCCTAAAAGCTTAAGGGGAATAAAGACATCATCATGTGTCATGAAAGTTAATACTCAGTTAGAGCTTCAAGAAGATACAGATATGATTGTTGCTGTACCTCAGGAGAAAACGTAGGGACCCAGGGTTTACTTAACCTTTGGAGGAGAACTGCCACTTGCCTATGCTGTCAGAGGTTTCTCTGAAGCTATTTCTTTACATGAATTACATGAGCTGTGTTGTAGAGGTAAGTGATGTAAGTTTATGGAGAATGTAGTTGACCAACTTAAAATGCAAAGATAATGTTATTTACAGCTGCACCATAATTTGGTGTTGTTTTCCATCTTTTTGTACTGCTATTTCCTGCTTCTGCATGTGAGGAAACATCTGTTAATTCATTACTATTGGTTAGGAAAATAACTCCCATGTGTGCTCACAGGAGCAGGCAAGAAATTCTGAAAAGCAAAGAGAATAGTCAACTGTCTAAATCTGCAAGGCAGAAAATTACACCATGTCCCCTTGGCTGTATGTTAACGAGCACTTTGCAGAGAACAAAGAGTCTTTTTACAATGGATTTCAGAATTTCTCTTAGTTCAAAATGAGAGTAGAAATAGAATATTTTTTTAAGTTATTCACATAAGTATATTCTCCTTTAAAAATGTTCTGTGTGCTTTAGATATTGGAGTTAAATTCTTTATGATTGCATTCTATTATAACATAATGTAAATTTAAAAATTGAATCATTCAAAGACAGAAAATGTTAACTTCCAAATGTCAAAACTGAACAGTGTAACAGAATTGGATCTAGTCTTTATTGGTTGGATTGTTTATTGGTTGAATTGGTTGGTTGGATTTTTAGCTGAGGTTATAGAAGTGTGAGCATTTCAAGAACCCAGTTCACTTCACTTCACGAAAACAACTGGTTTCGTTTCAATGGAGTGTCTCTTCTGAGGCTTAATGATTCTTCTGGTGTGCACCAGATTGCCTATTCATTGCTTTCTTTTACCCAAAAGATCCAGCTCTCCTGGGATCATAGGTACAATGTGAAGAGAAGATACTTTACTTTCATTTTACTTACCTACACCCCCAGCTGGTATTCTCTGGGCTTCTTATATGGGCATGGAAGTGGGTACCAAAAGTTAAAATAATGATTTAACCTTGTGGCTGTTTTTCTAATGTATTCTCATTTACACTCCTCTGGTTGTTTTCATGTTGCCAGTCGTGTGCTTTCTTTCTGTCAGATTTGGGGCAACTTGCACAGCCCTTAGTAGTGCAGCTTTTGTATGCTCTGCCTGGTGCTTGCCATGGATCGAGCTGCAGTGCTGCACCTTATGGGGAGCGGCTGAGGGAACTGGGGAAGAGGAGGCTGAGAGGACACCTCATTGCTCTCTACAACTGCTTGAAAGGAGGTTGCAGTGAGGAGGGTGTCATTCTGTTTTCTCAGGTGACATCTGATAGGATAGGTGGAAATGGCCTCAAGTTGCATCAAAGTGAGGTTTAGATCAGGTAGCAGGAAGAATTTCTCCACAGAAGGGGTGATGAGACATTGAAACAGGCTGCCAAGGGAACTGATGGAGTTGCCATCCCTGGAGGTATTTAAGAGATGTGTGGATACGGCACTAAGGGATGTGGTTTAGCGATGGAACTCAGTAGGTCAGGTTGATGGCTGGACTTGATGATCTTTAACATCTTTTTCAACCTAGAGAATCCTATGATTCTGTGATCTTAAGCCCCTCAACTTTTCTTTTGTGAACTTCCTCTTACCCCTTGAGAGAAATTCAGAATCTTTCCTTCTATTTTTTTTCAGTCACAGAAATCTCAGTAATGTCTGAGTTCAGGGGAAGTGCCATTTTTAGGCACCTTAAGCATATTGTACAGGCATGTATGGGCTAGGTGGAATCTAGCTCTGTGTGATTAAATGCTAAAGCTTTCATTCTTCCTTAGAAGAAAGAGTGAATTTAAATGGCTGTTACCAATAAAACTAGATCTTTAACTCTCCTCAGTGGGGATCAGAAGAATGACATTGCATATCTTTGGCATCTAAGTAGTGTTTCATTACCTTTTATTTTATGCAACAAACTCTAAAATGTCCATTCAAATGACAGTGTAATGCATTTTAATGAATGTCAAATGCAACCTTTCCAGTATAGTTAATATTTTAGACAGTAGCATTGGGGAACTGTAGTCCCTTTAAATGTGATTTTATTCAAGATGAAACACTGAAATTTGCATTTAGATCCACTGTAATAGAAAAAATAAATAAATACCAATTTGGTTCTGCATTCAGTTACACGAATGTGAAATGTTTGTGAAACTTCAGTGAGCTCATGGAGGATTTTGTCAGTGGAAATATCAATGCCCACAAGAGCAGAATCAGAACATAAGTATTTAAACTTTTAAGCTCTCTGCCAAACCTAAAGGTTTTCAAAATGCTAAAGAACGTTTTTATTAGCAATAATGAAGTTTCAAATGAAATGAGCTACAGAGATGCAATCAACAGTCTTCAAAATCATTGCTAATTGTTATTATTTTCCTCTGGTTTATGTCAGAAACATTGTTAATGAGATCTGTTACCAAAAAAAAAAAAAAAGTACTGAGAAATCATTCAAACAATCCCTAATGTTTCTTAATGTATATCTTCAAAAGTGTTGAATGTTAAATTAAACTTTGAGAATGGAACATATTTAATTTTGCTGCTATTTCCAGAAGTCTGAAATCAGTATTCAAAGAACTGTTGTAGCTTTCAGTCAACAAAGCAAAAAAGTTAATGTAGTTTAGTGGATAATGTCAAGTGAACTTTTGTCTTTGATGAGGTGTTTTTTGCCGACATCAGGTATGAAGCAGAACATGGATAAATTGAAGGGCATGTGCACCCTGCAGCTCTATGTTTATATTTAAAGAAATGCTGCTATTTCTTTCTTCCTTCTTCATTGTAACTCTGAAAAACTGTCTAAGTTTAAAAATGTATATTAGGGGATTGTAGAGGACACCTTACAGTCTCAGTGTTGCTGTTCAGCATACATAAATATGCTTAATACAAATATTAGGAATGGCTGGGAATGCCTATAGGAACATGTAAGATGAATTTTTAGCATACATTTGTAAAAATATTTTGCCTTTATATATTTTTTGACATTATTTTTTCGCCTTTATAGTTTCCACAGTTGTAGGTGCTTAGCAGTTTAGAAGAAAACAATAAAAACTGAATTAATTAAGTGTCTTCAGTCTAAAAATTTAGCCAGAAAAATCTATTAAACATCTGGTATAGAAAACCTGACTTCATAAGAGATTCCTTTCTATGTAAATCACACATCTGGTGTACGTTCCTGAAACAGAACAGACTCTTTGAAGGTTAAAAATAATTTGCAGTTTTGAATATTTTATGCTAGAATTGCAAAACTGACTTTCGGACTTGGTTTCTGTCAGCGAACCAGAGTAAGGTCAAGTGTAACACAAACTTGAAAAAGTTTCAAAAGTCTAAAAAGCCCAGCTCCATATGTGAATTCATGTCTAATATTTATATTCCTCTTAAATTCTATGCACTAATTGTAGTGTCTATTAAACCTGGTTATAACTCTAGCTTCCAAAATAAACTTTTTTTTTCTTTGGTATCTAAAATTTAATTCAAGTGCCCTGACTATCCACATCTTCTGCACAGTGTTTTTTAAACTGACTTGGTGAGATGAAATGTGACTTTTTATTTTGACTCTGTAATATACAGCATTTAAACTGTCAGAAATGAGTTTCGTTTCACAGTATTTCCTTGAGGGAAGTTTTTGCTTGACAGTGATGGTCCCCTTACTGGAAACAGCACAGAGCAATTATATACCTCTTTATTCAACCTCTGTATTGCTGCTGTTAAGCCAAATCAGTAGGATCACAGATAAAAATATATATAACATAAATTAACAGTATACAGCAGTATAGGGAGGTTAGGAATTAACAATGCTAAGAATTGAAAATAAATTCAGAGAAGATGATCTTGTAAATGAATGAACAGCATCAAAAAGCAGGAAGGGATTCCAGTTGTAAAAGTAATTTAAAGCACTGGAAAAACAACAACGACGACGACAAACTGTTTCCCATCTTTCTCTCCATTTTGGAGATCGTCATCATATCGTATAGTAGGTATCCTCTCTCCATTACTCAATAGAGTAATGGAGACTCAACACTATCAAGTTACATCTTGCTGGCTTTTTCAAAATATTTTGACATGTTGCACCACCCATCCAACTTTCTCTTCTCTTGCTGTCTTTTCTATAACTAGGTCTGTTGACATTTCAGTTATGAAATTCTTCCATCAAGATTATACACACAATTCAAGATGTGAATTCTTTCTTGAGCTTCAGTTATAAACCAAAACTCATAATTGTGAACCTTTATGCTTCCAGAGAGCTCCATGAACATTTGTTTGTGCAGTTTCAGTGATTACAAGATGCATTTTATTTTCCTGCTTGCTACATGGGGCTCTTGTAGACTTAATTCTGTAAGGTTTTCACAAGACATTGTAACATATGTGAAGAACTTCACAGAAGAAAGAAGACAGTTAATGCTGAGAACCACCTGAGGTTGGTAATAAAAAGTAAAGCAATAATTTAGTTTGGAGAATTTGTGGTAGAGTTGCTTGTCTGTATAGCGTCTACAAAATAACTGATGTTTTATTTGAGTGTGATGTTTATTATTTAAGTGTTAGACCATGACTTTACACTGAACAGTGCATATGTTAATTTCACCATATGCAAATTAAATTGTGAATTAAAGTCTCTTGGATATTCAAAGATAAATGTTGTGAATCTAAAAGAGGCTTCACTTTCCAATTATGCTACCTTCCTAATTGGTTTTAGCATTTCTTACAAGTTGCTTCTTAAAAAAAAAAAATAATAATAATAATGCAAAAATGCTGTTTTTCCAATGTAAGTCAGTATAATTTACACCTCATTTTCTCTTATGGGTAAAGAAGTATCTTCTCAAATAAAAGCAAATATATATCCCAGCAAATAATAGTAATAATAACAGTAATTTTTATTACTGGTGCCATACAGTTGTACCAGAAGACGGTCTGATTTCTTCCCTCTTAATTCTGTCTTCTTATCCCCTTTACCAAGGATTTGAAAAGTTGTTGATTGCATTGCTGATATTGCCCTGGAATACAATAGGTAATTGGACCTGTGTTAGTAATTACAAAATTGCATATATGATTAATAAGATAACAGTAAATGGATCTAACATTTCTGGCATGAATATGATAGAATGCTGCTGACTCGAATTTGTAAAGGAGAAAGATCTTGTTTCTGCAAGAAGTTTTGATGGTCACCATTACCTGGCCACCCTTCCTAAGTTTATGCTATTATACCAGATTTTCTAAACAAGAAGTCTAATTTCACATAGTCACATGCTAGCTACTGAATCTTATTTTTGCTGCTCATTTCACCTTGTGTAATATTCTGTAGCCAACTCTTCAGAAGACGCTGAAGTCACAGGAATTAGGACAGTTCCGTATCTCTACATCTAAAATATGTGTGTGAATTTTAAGCAGAAAGTAAGCAATGAAAATGGTGTATCTAACATTAGTTACACTGGTGCATCCTTCTTAATTTTGCTAAGAGGAATTGTATTTCCTCTAAGCTCCTTCCTGCATTTTTTACTCAGTCTTTACTTGTTTAAAACACTATTGTTAGCTATAATGAGAGCATTTGAGCTAATGCAAGTGCTGCAATATCATTTATTTCTTTTATTAGCCATAAGTATTCAACAATACCTCTTCATTTCTTAGGCATTAAAAATGTAACTCACAGCATGGATTTGATGCTTTTAATGCTGAACCACTTAAAAAATCACGGAGCTTATGCCTGCTATTCAAAATAAAACTGAGAGAATAATTGTCTTCTTTCAGTTTGGTGTCTGAATTGCAAAACTAGGAGGAACTTAGTTCAGATGAAACCAAACTATTTCAGTAATATTTTGACAAGATGGAAAAATATGACAATGGTCATTTTTCAGGCAACTTAAATTTTTAATTCAAGTTGCCAAATTAAGTAGGCAAAATGTATTAGCAGAATAATAAAAAATGAAATACAGCTTCAAGATGAAATGCTGAAAAGCTTATTTAAAATTGCTTAATGTTTCCAAATAAATATTGTTTCTCTTTCAAAACCTCTTTTAAAGGTTTTCAGTTTTCCTCCTAACAGTACTTGAAAAATCAGCTCTAATGGTTAATATCTTCTCAAATCTCCACTTTTTATGTGAAAAATAATAATAAAATAATTGTAGCTTGCCTCGTTCTATCAAAGCTTTGAAATGGTTATTTAATATGAGTGGCTTGAGGAATGTCTCAAAAGTTTTACCTTTCTACACACTGAATAGGAATCTACATGAGATTTTGTAAGACTTAGAGCACAGTAACTCTTTATGTTTTCATTTGAGGGAAGATAATAGAGAAAAATACTGAGAACTGGAGTTAGCTACAGCACAGAATTCTAAAAATACTTATAAAATAATAAAAGGCTCTGCATAAGGTTTCCTGTATAAGTGATCACTGTTAGACAGGTTCATACAAATTTGCCTTGGGATTCAAATTACTTTACAAATGCTCCCCAAAATTTTAAGTTTCTGGGGAAAAAAAAAATAAAAAAAAAAATCCCGAAGTATAATATTTGGTTCCTCTTTAGTGATCAGGAATGCACAACTCACTATTTTCATGGAGGCAGAATGGGAATGCATTGTATAGACAAGTATGTGTCTAGGAGAGGCAGGTCACATGTGTTGATAATATTTTGGAAGAAGGAACCATTTAAAAAAAAAAAAAAGAAGCAGTCACTGGCTGATACCCTGTTTTTATTCAATTTCTGGCAGCTTTGAGAATATGTGCTTTAAACAGAGAGTATAAGATACTTTTTACCATTTATGAGACATTCCCCACTAGTCCCTGAGGCTTGAATTGCTCAATATCACTTGGTATGGTTGGTAGGTTAACATTTGGAATGATTGACATAGTCTTCAAAAATTTCTATTAAAAAGTATTTTGCTGATTCAGTTTCTGATTTAACTTCTTAAATTTACACTTACATTCTTAGAGTTCTATCCTAACTTCTCCAATATTTTTTTTCTCCTTTCGCTTTGTAAGTGTATGCATGTGTGTTTACACATGGCGTGTGTGTACAGATTTCAACATGCTTCAGCAAAGATGGTATCTGCTTGTGAGGAAATCCAGATCTCTGCAATAAGTCTATAAAATGACTTGACTCACCATGCCACATAACTCCCTGTAACCTTCCTCAAAGCTTATATGTCATGCAGACTCTGGAGTGATTTCCTAATTTTTGCCTTTCTACTCGTATGCTGTCTTATTTCATTAACAGTGTTGACTGAAGCCATTTTTCTCTAAGGACCAAATTCTAGTCTGTTATGAATTCCAATATGTGTAAATGACAAGTTAAACTTGTCAGTTTGTCTTAGAATTTTGTAAAGAATTCAAACCAGGGTTTGAATCTTAAAATTCTGGGCTTGCATTAAAAAGCTACATGTAAATTCATGTAGCTTGATTGTATAAATTGTTTTTTTTTTTTTTTTTTTTTTAATAGTTTTATTGAACTCAATGAGTAAACACTTTTTTTTTTTTTTTTTCCTGTAAGTCTATGGAAAACTCCAGTGAGAACAATTTGTGTGTTTATTGGAAAGAATAAAAAAAGGACTGTTCCACCATTTTCACAGTTTCATTAAGAGATTATCATAGAATCATAGAATATCCCAAGTTGGAAGGGACCCATAAGGATCATCAAGTCCAAGTCCTGGCACTGCACAGGTCTACCCAAAAGTTTAGACCATGTGACTAAGTGCACAGTCCAATAGCTTTTAAAATTCAGACAGGCTTGGTGCAGTGACTACATCCCTAGAGAGCCTGTTCCAGTGTGCAACCACCCTCTCGGTGAAAGAACCTCTTACTGATGTCTAGCCTAAAGATTTACCAGAAAAAAAAATAAATAAATAAATAAGGAATATTAGTATGAAAACTATTTGTGTCCACATGAAGAATGAATTGCATTCTTTCCACATTGGTCCTGTCCTTGTTTCTTCTTCACCATGGTTAAATAGTGATTATTTACCCTTCTTGGTAGGGTAGGAGCCATGAAACATGTCTGAGTTGAGGACTGTTTGTTTGTTTAAACTTAAATATTTTAAAATGTAAATACTTTTTTTTTTTTTTTTCCTTCTGTTTTTGTAAACCAATGAATATAGATTTGTGGCTTTTTTTTGACAGTGGATGTATTTCATGTTTCTACTTTAAGCATGTGCTTTGTTCTCAGGTGACTAGGAATGTCACACACCAGTTCTCTCCTTTTTTTATAAGTTTAGTGTTAAGTAGATACTGCCATACACAGTGAGGCACTTACATAGCCTGGTGACTGGTGCAATTACCTACTGACACACCTTGCGTGCAAAGCCTGCTTTGGTGAAAATTTAGAAATTCTGTACAACATAGGACATAAACAGGGAAAAATACTGCTCACTGATGAAGAGGGGGAAGAGTCAGGTTCAGCACCCCTTTAATAAAGGAAGAGAGATAAGCCTGTATCTCCTGTACCATGACTGTACGCCTCTATCACTGGAGTATTACAGAAAGGATGTAAACACTTCCTTTCCTCTTTTTCAGTTTTAGAAATCTGATTTTCCTTTGTTGTTTCAAATGCTTTGACTTGTGATGTTCTAGGGTTATTTTGTGGTTCTTTGGCAGAAAATACGCATTTTGATGAAATTCACAGGTAGTCTTAGAAATCCTCAAGCTACTTTTCTGGTAAGAGATTATTTAGTCATTTCTCCATGTCTTACCTGTTCCAGTTTCAGTGTTGTCTTGCACTGTGAGGTGCTGTTTGTTATGATCCCAGTGAGAAAGGCTCTCAGACTCTGTGAGGTATAATTTGCAGTCCTGTTACTAGAGCTAACATTATAAGAAAAGAATGGCATAGGTAGCCTTACATTCCTTTAGATGCAGATAGATGCGGACAATGTATCATAATTCAAGAGGACTGACCCATGCACAGCACACCGTGCAGATCCCGTCCATAGCAGAGATTCTTCCCTTATGGTGTTTCAAGCTGTTGTGGGGTTTTCTTACAAGGAAAAAACTCCATTCACCATTTCTACAGGCAAAGCAGAAACCATGTTCTCATGAGAGCTTCTGGCTGCCCTGTTCAATGCAGGTAAGGAATCACAGGCAGTGTAACTTCCAGCTGCAGGGCTGGGCTAGGCGTGCTTCGTAAGGTCTCACAGCACAGGTCTGGTCTTACCCAGGCAGATAGCATGGCACATCCCAACTCCTCCATGTGCGACGTAGGGCCCTTCTGATCAGATCACTACAAATGTTCAGGCTACCCAGCCTTAAAGGCTTTGTTTGCTAAGACAGCATGGTTACAGGCTGTGTGTGCAACTGCACACTGCCGTACAAGCACTCTTACTTAGTAATTGTCTGTGATACTTACCTGATGATTACTTCTTTGCCATTTTCATGGTGCTGTTCTTGAGCCATTGGCTGGTGGCCAAGCAGAGTCTGAAGTGACATGGGAATATAAATTGTTTAATCCTGTCTCTCCAGGATATACAGGACAGAAATTCTGCCTTGTCCTTGATTTGTTTATGGACGCATTCATTACAGCAAGAAATGTTCTGTGAAAATGTTAAGAAATGATTTTTAAGTTGTATCCATATGAATGCCACTGATCGTGGCAATGCAGCACTGAACATCTTCATCTTTTCCTACCGTGTAAAGGTTTTCAGGATAGCCACATACTTTCCCATGTAGAATTCTTTCCATTTGTATATTTTCTTCATCGATGTGGTGTTGAATTTGCTTTCAATAGCATGGGGAGCCTGTCTCTCCACAAGGAGAATAACATGTAGTTTCTTCTGTGGTAGGATTAAGAATCTAATACTCATACCTGTGTTTGTAAGACTTTTGTGTTCCTCTTACATTTTACAAATGAAAATGGCTTTTCAGGAACTCTAATGGAAAAACAGCAGAAGAAAAACAAGGCTAACTGAACTGTAAACTAGTCATAAAGTTCACCAAAGTATTTGTAGAAAGTTGTTTGCAACACTAATCTAGCTCTGAGCAGTAGTCACATTAACAATGCCAGTCCTTGAGGGATTTTTTCCGGTAGCATTACAAGAATTTTGGAAACACAGAACAGGGTCTCCTACTTCTACTGTATCTGTTGAAAAATGAAGCTAAGTTGTCTTTTTTTTTTTTTTTTTTTTCCTTCCTTGCCTGACTTACTTTTTTGACTTTATCCCAGTCTTTGATTATTTAGATACATTTTTTATAGAATGGCAGCCTCCAGGAGCTCTTCACATATTTTCTATTTTTACTGCAAAACTTGTAGAGTTACTGGATATATTTTTGTCTTGGCTAAAAGCTAAAGACAATAGGCTTTGTTTTGTCTTTATATGTGTTTTCCAATCATCTTTATGAAAATAGGTATACAATATAAATTTGTTCATCATTCCATCATTCATGACTCTGTTGTTTCAATATTTCATAGTTATTATTTATTACATGTGATAATGTACATATATGTAATAAATACATGTGATGTATTATTACATGTGATAAAATTACTTGCCCTTACTCATACAGGAAAATGAGATAAATCAGGACTAAATGACGTCACCAGTCCAGTGAGGCTGGTTTGATCCTGATTCTGGCTGGAATGATTTCATCTAGGGATCCTTGCAACAGTCTGTTTTATTTTGTTTTCTGTACTGTAAAGATTACTGAAGCAATACTGCTGTAAGATGTATGTTTCCTCTATTACATATTTCCTCAATGTGTATTTTCTCTACTAGGAAAGCAAATCTTTCAGATGACAGGATATGTATAAAATGTTCTAATAATTTGATCCTTTATATTAAACCACTTAATGGATCACAGTGAACATGGTGACAAAACTACTTTCTTCACATTGAGTGAATGAGCAGCAGCTAATAAATACCTGATCCCATGCTACAAACTTTCACTGAGACTGAGCTGAAGTACAAGGCACAACTTATTAGGAAAACGGTCTTATATCTGTGCATAAAAACTATTGCACTGCTTAAGTCACTCCTGTTTCTCATTTCCAAAGTCATGTAGTTTTCACTGGAGATTGCACATGCGCATGTACTCACACACCCTGTCTAGACAGTGCAACTCATTTTTGGGGTAATAGGCTTTTAAACATGTACCTGTCAATGTAGTGCTGTAAGGTAAAAACCTTGGGGATCCCCAGAGGCTTCTCATGTGGATGCTTCACTGTTCCAACAAAAGTATTTTGTTTACTTCTTCTCAAACCCATCTCTGTATTTTGAAGATTACCAGGCTGACAATATGACATGGTGCATTAATTTAAACTTCAGTGTACTGGAGAAACTAGTACTGTACATGCTTATAATGGTAAAAAAGGGGAAAGAAGATAGCATTTCTGGTTATTTATCCCAGCAAATGTATTTTTTTTCTAAAGTGTAGCTTTAGCATTACTTTTTGAAGTGTGATCCTACAAAATTGATTCATTCTAATAAAGCAATTTATTACTGGGGCATAAAGTGTGGGTACGGTCAGTTATTAAGTACATTCACACCATAGTAATTTCATCAGGAGTATAATATTCACCATTTTTGCAATCAGATTCTGTGGTTCTGTTAAGATTAAAAAATCCTTTAAAAAATAAAAATAAAAAATGCCAGATCTCTGTATTTCTTGGCATCACTGAAGATTGGAACAGAAAGTGTGCTTACATTATTTAAATTCCGTCATCTAAGAGTAGAGGGGAATAAATATACAATATTGTAACACAAACTTTTATTAAACATCATCTTGATTTTTCTTATAATTGTGTATTCAGAGGGTTCAACCAAGGTATTTTAGTAAAAGAACATTAAAAAAAAATGCAATTACAGGATTAAGCTAGTTTGTAAGGGTATGTAGGAATAAAAGGTATAATACAATTAATCTTTCATGACTCTGATGGAAGATTCACTTCCAGATTAATTGCTCAATGTATAATTCAGTGCATAGTATAAACAATAGAAAGAACATCAGTGCAGGAAAGCAAAACAAAGTAATCAAAGGAAAGTATTTCCAAATATTTATACACTTGCCATTATCATGCGCTTAATTAACTGTATTTCAGTTCTCTAAATGCCAGACAGATGTAGAAATAACAGGAGAAATAAATAGAAATAAAAGGTGGTTTTCTTAACCACTTGTGGTTAAGAAAAACCACTTTTCAGGAGGGAAATAGGCATTCTCACACTTCCTGTAGTACTCTGTCAAAACAAGATATATTTGAAAAGAGGGAAGTAAATACGTTGAATCTCCAGAATTTTATTCATTTTATTCTACCAGCCGGTAGATTGTTCCTTTGAAATACTAGGAGAGGGCATACATGTCATACTATAGACACAGAGGAAAATTTGGGGTGTGAGGGCTCAAGCTGCATTGTTGTGAAGATGTGAAAACTTGTAGAGAAATATTTTATTCCTGTTACCTTTCTTCTTGCTGCCTCATAATAGATAGCATTTCCCATGCTAAAGCTCTTAAAGCTAGATTATTTCTTTTCCAAGTGCATATGTTGTTTATTAAGATTTTGCTCCTCTCAAAAGAAAGATTTATTTAAAAAGATCAAGTTACAGTAAGATATCTGATCAGATTAGTTTCAACAGTGTCAAACAGGCAATGAAGGCATACTGGTGTCTTGAAATGTAAATGTCTTTTTTGTGCATGGACCTGGGACTAGTTCCTTGAAACAGCAGTCTCTCAAATGCATTTAAGTGACAATAGATACATAAAACATCAACTGTGAGACAGCTGTGAGATTTTCCCATCAATGTTGATATGAGAAAATAAGTGTAAACCTTATTGTGCAATTAAATTCATTAACAATAAACACTAAAACCTTTTTGGCAGCATCACCTTAGCCATAAACAAGGTGGTACCTGTATATGAAAAGTTGAATGAATGCTAGGTTACGCTGTACTTTCAGTGGCAAGAGCTCTGGTGGGATGTGATACTCTGAGGGCACAAGTTTTTGTACTGGTTTATGTAGCCAATTGAAATAATGATAGTTGTTGCTAAATAAAATCACTCTTTCTGAAACAAAACCAAAGAGCTCACATTCTTCTCATCTCTTCACTGAACATCAGAGTCCTGAATATTTAGTATTAGGAGTTTGCAGATAATCTAAGTACTTTCAAATATAAAAACCTTGCAGTGGGGCTATTGTCACTAAAATTAGACATTTTAAAGGCTGCTTAATGAGGATGCTTGATTTTTAAAAATTATCAGTCTAGGATTATATGTATTTCCTTTTTTTTTTTTTTTTTTTTAACTTAAGAATACATGGATTCTGAAGAACAGCAGTGTTGTGTAAGAAGGTACAATTTGCCTGTACATACCTGACTTTTAGATGTCAGATCTTTTAGTGTGCTTTAGGGTGCTTTTAGTTGTCAGATCAACCCTATGCTTCCTGTGCGACTGAATTCCTACTTACTTTTGTCCTACATTTATAAAGGAGGATAATAGTCTTCGGTTTTTTCCATTTTTCTTCCTGTAGGCAAGGATAATTGAACTGATCACTGTATATTTTTGCAGAGCATGAGTATAGGAAATCAAAATATATTGGCTCTCAGACCAATGTGAAAAAAATGTGGAGACATCAGGTGGGAACTCTAAAATCTTTCCATGTGTTCTTGGATATTTTGTTATTTTGGAGCTCTAAAAAGCCTGCTTGTCCTCTCTGGAGGAAACATCACCATCAGTTTCTGTACAGCCCCTTCTCTATGCAACTCTGCACGTACAAGTCAATTCACACTGCCCCCTCCCCCTCCCCCCCCAACACCAAACCATGCATAATTAGGAAATACTTTAGCTAGTAAGTCATGATTTTTTTGTCTTATTTGTGCACATCAGGAGCAGGTCCACTAATGTACAGTTTAGTATGCTGTTTTAAAACCAGCATCAAAATACCAGATTCTCATTCTTTAGCTGATGCCTTTCACTTCATCTTTTGTCTTGTCTTTTATAACTTATGGTCATATGTTACTTAGATGAATGCTTGTTTTCTAATGTCTTTTGTTATTAGCTGCTGCTTCTTTCCTTCTCTTCTTCCTCCTCTTCCCTTTCTCAAGTCTTGCTTCATTAAATTGGATGCCATTTTTTGCCATCTCATTTAGGTATGTAAGTCTCTAAATAAATCTCAGATAATCACTTAATCTTCTCTGTATTGATGCTTTTCAATTGTAGTTCTTTCACTCACAGCCTGAAATTGCTAATCATTAAAAACAACTGGCTTGTATAAACATCCCACTCATTAGCTTCTACATACAACAAAAAATTAGATGTAAGAGTTTCTAAGATAGATGATGCAATAGAGAGTGAGAAAAAAAAATCTTCTGACATAAAAAGAACACATTGCAAGAAAAAGGGTAAGATAAACTAAACTAAACTGAACTAAAGTAACAAAATAATCTTTTGCATGTGTCTTTGTGTGGAAAAAAAAAAAAAAAAAAAAAAAAGTGTTCTAATATCTAAGGTTATTTACCCTCTGTGAAGTCAGAAATTAGACTAATCCTACCAGGATTACACGTGTTATTTTTAATTAAGTTGACTGATTCATTAAGTTCTTTGAAATAGTGGTAATAAATTCATATTGATATATTTAGATGCTGGGAATTTCACATGATAATGACTCATCACTGGTAAAAAAGAGGAAAAAAATATTATGTATACTGTCAATTAAGGAAAAGCTTAAAACAAGTTGTTCTGTTTTACTTGGCCTTATTTCTGACCAAGTTAAAAGTCACTGACAAAGTAGAATCTGATTGCTGACCCTTTTCCTAATGAAATACATACTTCCTTAGGGCTAGCTTTCAACATCTGATTTTCAGCTTACTACAGTGCAGCAAGATTAAAGTAGGATTTTTATAGCACCAATGCTAGATAGCAGGTATTAGAAAATGTAGTAAACAGCAGTCATTATATATAGAACAGACAATTCATGCCCTGATGCAAAAACAAAGGTTATGATGTGATGAAAAACATTGCTTTGAAAAATCGATGCAGTGTCAGACAGGAAGTTTCATATAAACTTTTGTACTGTGACCATTAAATGGAATCACAGATCCTGAAAGAACAGACTTGAGTTCTGTTAATTTCTGCTTTGTTTTCAAAGTGCTGCTGGCCAAGAAAGTAACAGAAAGGCAGCAACCAAGTTTTGTTTACTGAGTTTAGGAGAATTTTCCTTGTCACACTAATAAAATACAATTTGGGCACTTTTAGTGGAAGTGTGACCTTATATAATGCTCACTTAAACCGTGTCATACCTGTAGTAAATCTAGGTGAAAAGAAATAACATTCATATCTGTAAGATATTTTACACAGAGTAGTGTATATAATCTAAACTTTGAGGACAATCCAAATGCACCTGATTACTTGCTGGGAAACAGAATAAGCTAAGGCAATGTTCTTTCTTTAAAAATTTATCTCATTTGAACACGTTTGTCATGGAGTAAGAGGAGGCACAACAAAAGCTGCACCCAGTGACTCATCTGTGGTGACTCCATGATGTTTTTCTCTGGGAGTCTTCTTAATTTTAGCATAGCTGAAGAAAGGCCTAGGTCTGAATTTGGTGTTTACGTTACTTTTAGAGATGTACCATAAGAAAACTTGTGTACACATTTGGGGTCTAGAGTATTTTCTACCAGTAGATGCATGTCTTGTAGAACTGTTCAAAAAAACTCAAGAATTCTCATAAAGCAGATAAAAAGATTCTCCATAGGTACTCTTTCTGCATAAGTAATCAGCAAAGTTGAATTCTGAGGCTAAATATGTGATGTTCTTGTTTTCTCTGATACTTTCCTATTTTTTTAGCATTAGATGTGAGGGGTGGAGAGTAAGAGAAAGATCTTTCCATAGTAATTCACTGTTCTTCCCTTGACCCATTTCAGAAAAGTAAAGGTGTCTGCTAAAGACCACAAGAGTCCAAAAATGTTCTGGAGAAACAGCTAATTGAATGTAACAATGTGTAAAACTGGGATGGAGTGCACTGCTGTGGTGGTTTTACCATGCTAGGCAGCTGAACACCACAACCACTCTCTCACTCCCCCTCCTTAGAAGAGGAGGGGAAGAAGTAAATGAAAGAACGCCTCACAGGTTGAGATAAGGATAATTTAATCAAAGGGAAAAAATAATTATTAAGGAAAGATTATTATTAATTAAACAATTCAACTAAAGGGAAAAAAAGGAAAAGGGGAAAAGGGAGGGGGAAAGGGAAAAACAAAACAAAAAAAGTGTGTGGAAGTGCAGAGGAAAGAAATTACTTCCCACAAATGAGCGATGCTTGACCACGTCCTTGAAGCAGGGCCTCAACACACGTAGCCAGTATTCAGGAGGACAGACGTTTTCACAACAAGAGTCCACCTTTCCCCTCTTCTTCCTTTTTCCGCCTTTTTATTGCTGAGTGTGACATCATATGGTATGGAATATCACTTTGGTTGGTTTAGGTCAGCTGCCTGGTGATGTTCCTTTCGCACATTTTTGCCCACCCCCTAGGAGCGTTAGAGAGAATCCTGATGCTGTGCCAGCACTGATCAGCAGTAGACACACACTGGTGTGATACCACTGCTGTTGTAGCTACAAGTGCAGAGCACAGCACTGTATGGGCTGCTGCAGGGAAAGTTAACATCCCAGCCAGACCCAGTACAACCTCCACCCCTTATTCCATAACATTTGTGTCACTCTCAGGTCCCCCATAATTTAGCATATAAGTATTCTCATCACCATCATTCTTTGTTCTTTAACAGATTGATAGGTAGGATGTATATTTTCATTCTATAGGTCTTTCTCGGGAAATGTTCATAGGAACTGTTGATGATTTAGTCTTCATCTACCAAAGTGCAGGTGGAGTTGGATGTCTGGACACCAGCACCAGCTTAGCACTTGTCCTTGTTGCACTTGCCCGGTTCTTTGCAAAGTTGACCTACTGTTGATCCTACAGTGTTTTCCTACAACATATAACTTAGATTACAGATTAGTTTTCTTCCAAGGTTAAATCTCCTTGAGGCACGCACCTGATATCCCCATTCTTTTGCATGACCCACCAGGTATACCCCAGTCCTTGAGTGAAGACAATCCCACGAGTGGGTTTGCCTTTTCCCAAGGCAGGAGCAATCCACACCACCTTCCCCATCCACTTCCATACATGCACTATGGGGACTTCAGCTCCTTGCACTGTGTGTAGGGGTTTTGTTTCAACAGGACCAGGACAGCTGTCAGACCCCCTGTTGTTAACTAGCCAAGTGGCTTCTGGTAGATTTATGTCCCATTGTTTCCATGTCCCAGCACCCAATGCTCGTAACATAGTATTTAACAGTCCATTGTACCTCTCAGCCTTCAGCAATCCTACAGCGGAAGGGTCTTCTGAAAGGCCAGGCAGGGTAGACAGCTGCCTAATCTTCTCTGTGCTCAAAGCAGCAATGCCAAAAGCCCACCACTACTCTTTTGGATCCTTGAAGTACCCTCTCCTGAAGTAGTCTATACCAAGGATGCATGGAGCCTCCGGGTCAGTCACGATGGGATGCTTTTGCCACTCATTCCCAGTTAGACTCACTTCAGCTTCCAATACAGGTAGCTGTTAGGATCCTCCTGTCACTCCAGAGATACAGATGAGTTCTGTCCCTTGGTAGCCTGGTGGCGTTAAGGTATGTTGTGCACCAGTGTCCACTAGAGCTTTGTATTCTTGTGGTTCTGATGTGCCAGGCCATCAGATCCACACAATCCAATAAATCCAGTTATCCCTCTCCTCTACCTGGCCAGAGGCAGGGCCCCTCTAGTCCTGGTTGGAGTGTCTGCCATTTAATTCTTGCAAATGAGAAGCAGAGGTCCTTTCATCAGGGTCAAGAATAACATCAGCCCTTCTACTGCCTCTGGGAAACTGTGCAATATTTTTCTTTGGAGCCCCTCTTCTTGCTGCTATATTTCCTTGCAGTTCACGTACTCGAGCAGCTAGGGTTGAAGTAAGTTCACCATCCCATTTCCTCATACCTTCCCAGTGGCCATGCAGATAAAACCACAAGGTGCCACATGGTGTGTGTCTTGGGTACTCTCTCCCTCAAGCAGGATAATACTGATCCTTAGTCGCTGAAATATCACTCCATCTGGATGAGGAGGGATATGCTCATTCTATGAGATGGTCAAGCCTTTGGGACAGTTTCTCCACAGCTGAGACACAGGCCCATAGCAGAGCAGAGAGATTGTCTTCATATTTTTGAAGCTGATAGGACAGAGTATACACTTTTGATCCCATCCCCTCATCCCCATTAAATACTGCCAGCATACTGGCCTGTGATGATGGTGCACTCTGCACAAATTTACACCACATGGATGTGCACTAGACTTCATTGGAATCTTGAGGTGTCTGGACGTTGTCCAAATCACTATAAATCATCTCCTGCACAGCTAATTCGCTCAGATGCTGGAGAACTTTATCCATAGTGCCACTTGCGTACTTGATATACACTCAGGGATAGGGATTGGGTGGTTTCTGATTCCTTTATGTTTTCCATCTCTTCTTCCTGCTGTTTTTGTGATGGTTCTGCTTTAGAGGTGCCGGCCTTTTCCCCTTCTCCCTCCTTCTTAGGAGAGGCTTCTTCCCTTACTAAATGAGCTGACTTCCATTTCCATTGTTTTGACTTGACTGTGGGGGCAACTGATACCATAGTCAGTTGGTCCTCTGAGTCAGCCACAGCATGTGTTATCCGGTCATCAGATTCAGAGACTTCCTTGTTCCAGTGCAGACTGGATCAGTCCATGGCAAATGGTAGGGCTGTGTTTCCACCCCTGGAGCAGTTGATTCCAGATGTACTGGATGCCCCTCCAAGTGAAAGCAAACTGCGGTCTGCATGCTGCTGCCAAAGGGACGGAGAAAAATGCGTTAGCAATATCAGTTGTGGTATACCACTTGGCTGCCTTTGACTCCAGTTCATCCGGGAGTTCTAGCATGTCTGGCACTGCAGCACTCAGCAGTGGTGTGACTTCATTCAGGCCATAATAGTCCACTGTTAGCCTCCATTCTCCATTAGACTTTTGCACTGGTCATATAGGACTATTAAAAGGTGAGTGAATCTTGCTGATCACTCCTTGGCTCTCCAGCTGATGAACCAACTCATGGATGCGTACTGGTTGTACAGGAATCTACTGTGTAGAGGAATGCTGTTCACATGCATTTTCTGCTGCATCATGTCTGAGTAACATTTTCTCTTAAAAAAAAACAAAATCAAAAAAATCATTGACGTATTTTTTTATTTGGGGCATTGTTCTTTCAAAGTGGACATTTCCTATCCAGCAAGATTGGAGCTGATTTATTGTTGGATTATTCTGGTAAACTGTAAGAAACGTGCATGCTCATGTTAATTTCAGTGAAGCCAGTCCTCATGGTTAATAGGTACCTTTACTTTTGGCAGGGAATATTTTATGTCATTAAAATTGTATGCAAAAAAATGCACAACTGTAGATAGGTAAAAATTCTCCAAAACCAGCAAAAAACTTTATGCTGAACATGGCTTCGCTTTCTACAAAGAATCAAAGCAAGCAAATTTAAGCAAATTTTCAAGAAAATGACGGCCAGCCCTTATTTTGACACAGGTTGTAAAGCCACCCACAGCTCTCATTCTACCACCTGTACTTGCTGCACTGAATCAGCAGCATCTCTTGTCACTCACTGCAAAAAAAAAAGGTTTACTGCTGCAGATATTTTTCAGCAGAGCAGAATATGAGAAAGGGACAATGAGAGGGAGGCCTTTGAAAAGTTATAAAAAGAGAGAAAACAAAAGGGAAAGAAATGAAAGAAGAAAAAGAATGCAGAAGTGAAGGTACACGGTGGGCTGATGGAAAATAAAGAAAATTGCACACGGGTGGGAAATGATTAATTTTCTGACAGTTTATAAAAATAGGTAGTGAATCTGGAAAGGAATCATAATTGAGCCAGTGTAGGAAAACTCGTGTATCTTTATGCATATTTTTTGGTGAAGTAACATAAAGAGAAATGACTTTGCTCCCTCACCCTGGGCTAGATTCTCCTTCTATTCATAGCACCTCTGTACAAAATACTGTACAAAACATTGTGCAAAACACTGAAAAAAGGAAATGATCCCAGAAGTATTTTTATTTCATCACTTTTTTTTTTTTTTTTTTTCTGTTGACTCTTACATTCTTAGGAATAGTACCAAAGATTGGTATTCAGGAAAAGTTTTTTATAATGCTCACTTTAAAGATAGCAACTTTCTTTTTTGTTCATAACAAGAGCTAACAGGCAACCTGTCTGAATATGTTTGCAAGTTAATCACAGAATTCCTACATTAGTTTAACTTACCTGCTTCAGTTTCTTAAGTTTTACTAAAATCAAAAAGCTTAAACTTAAAAGATCATTGTGTCCTGTTGTGTCCTTCAGCATTCCTGATATGTCTGGTTTAAGTTCTTTTAAATTTGTCCCATGTTAATAGTAGGTGAAGAGCTGAGTAAGGACCCCAAATAATAAGTGATCTTGGAATTAGCTGCTAGAATATCAGTATCTCACAGCTGGAAAAGGGGGTACAGGAAAAATGGTGAAACAGGGGTGAGAGAAATGGATGGAGCCATCCTGTCCTAGCTGCCATCTGGGATGCAACACTGTGGCATCTCATGAGGTGACCTCATCACACGAGGGGATCTCACTTGGAAAAGCTGGCAGAAGATATGCTTCTTTCAGCCAGCAAGGGACATACCAGTCTTGTCTCCATGTTCTTTTTCCTTGTGCTACCCAGCAGTGAAAACACAGTGAACCTTTATATTATGGCAGGAGAAAATAGCACATCCAAGAGCAAGTGCTGAAGTCTATTACATAGATGTATTGCATTCCTAAATATATCACCGACAGGTTTGAATTTAACAACTATGACATAAAAAATATTTTAAATTGTGTGCAATGTGTTTGAAGGCATCTTGGGAATCTGCTCACACATTCCTCATACAGAATATCTTCCTGTAATAGTTTGTCTGTTCTTTGAGCCCTAAGAATTTCTCTGTCATATTTCTCCAGCTTCTGTTACCACTTGTCTTATTTTATATATATATCTATATCTGTATATATATATATGTATATATATATATGTACACAAAAGGACAGTTATGCCTTTTGAAAAAGAAAAACATCCAATGCCTTCAGTTAACTGTGCAACCGGATGGACAGTTCTCTGTTAGTTTTCTTCCATTGTGCATTTTTCATTATATATGTTATGTTGCTTTTTACCATTGAATCTATCTTGCTCAGGAATTTAAATGACTGCTAATTTAAGAATGTGGTGAGGCTTATTTACTGCAGAATAACAGTGATTGGCTTGAATCTAAATATCTGCTAAGGGCTGTTGTTAGGGTTGTTTGAGGCTGATCTCTTTATTAGGTTTCTTTAAAGTATTACCTACAAAGACAAACATAGCTGGTTTTGAGCAGAAGTTTGAGAAATTAAACTGTAATAAATCCAGAATTAGCCAGTGTTCCTGAATAACATGTATATTAAAACCAAATGGAGTCTAATGGAAGCTACTGAGTCTCTCAGATTCTTGATGCTAGAAGTCATGGTTTTAGGAGTTTCTCTATTAGGATGAGTTTAAATAAAATGATTAGTTTTGTAGAATTCCCAGTATTATAGTATCAAAGGCATCTAAGTATTACATATATCAGTTGAAATAAATAATATATAAGAATATATTTTTTAAATAATATAACTTAGGAAATTCTTTCTTGTATGAAAATAATTTTAGTTTGCCACATCCTATAAAATGCACCATTATTCACCATCATGTTTTCATGTAATGAGCAGGATAGCAAAACTTTGTTAGTATCATTTATTTTAATCCTCCCTGAACAAAGGGACATGAGTACCATTAGTCCTTTCTTGTCTAAGATTTCTAATGGCTCATTCAGGTTTATATTACATGTTTATTAATTTCTCTGTAAATCATACCATTCAGTTTTGTGACCTTTGAACTCCTTGTATTCATGCTGTGAACTATCAGAGAATAGGTCGTGAGTCTGAAGTCTTTTCACACTTAGAGAACTGAGGCTAGCTCCTTAAGTTCATTTATGACACACAGAACTTCATTTATATGTAGGCACCAGTCCTTTAAGTTAAAACCACAACTACCTTAGACCAAGTGAGAAGTTCCACTGGAACTGCAACCCACTGCTGAAACTTTCCACACATCCAGGCTGGCTGAACTGTATATGGAGAATGTTTTGTAAACCTAAAAACCTCACTTGTTTATAGCAGTAGCCTTCCTCAAATAGTATAGGTTATACTCAACAGTTCACTGAGAGATGTTGGTAAAATGTCTTGCACTTTTTGTACTCCTTACACATGTGGAAAGGAAGTTCTTTCAGTTTTAGTTCTTCAGGATAGATTTTAATGTTTTGAGTCAGGAACTCTTGCTTATTGCACAGCAGGTCTGGGACTATTCCAGTTACTGTCTCTGAGAGAGACTGAGGTGCAAATACTTTAAACATAAAAATATATTGTAGATAACGCAACTTCATACTTACACATATTTCAGATAAAGTGTCGACCCAAACAGCTGCAAAGCGAGGTGGTAGGAATGTAAGTATATGCCAGCATAAATGTTATTCTTTGAATGCAGAAACTTAATAGTTTAGCCTGAGTAGTGATGCAAAACACTTCAAGTTACACTGGGTGTTCTCATACCGAAAGGTAACAGCTGATGAGAATAGGCTGATGAAAATATATGTAACAAGGACAAGACAAGAAGTGGAAACAACTGGTAATTCAGATTGTGAAGCAAAAAATACAATGAAAGAGACCATTAATACGCAAGTGTAATATGGAAAACTAAAAAGATTCTCATGGTTAATAAGGTGGCAGGTGTATATTTGTTTAGTATTTTTTAACTTAATTTAAACACCTATAAACATTTTTTTTTTGAAGAATTCACAGTTTGTTACGGTTTTACTATTGAATATTTTTACTTACCAACATCCATGAATAACAACCAGAGCTCAGTTTTTGGAGCATGTGGTACTTATGCTCAAAAATAGTGTGTTCATGCTCACAGAAAATGCTCAGCAAAAGCATAACCAGGTCAGGACTGGGAGACCATATTTATTTCTTACCAGTATGTAGTGATACTCTGTATTATCAGGTGGGATCAATGTATGTGTTTTGAGCTGCGTACGTATCACACAGTAGAAATTTGTCGTGAGACAGGCAGAAGGGTACTAGAAAAGAAGACCCATCTCAACTGCATCTTCCAGTGCAGCATGTAAATGTATAGGTACTTTTATGCCTTTTCACAGAGCTCTGTCTCACTCATCTTGCTCCTGCCCTCTCTCCTACCAGAAGTACGGCAGAAGTAATGACAGAAGTATACTGCCCATGTTCTGTGACTCAGGGGTATGGAAGCTGGGACCAGTGAGGGAGAACAGGGCTTGTTTTGTGACCATATTGTTACCAGATACTTCCTATATTTTGGGAAGGCTGTGAGAATGAGATGTACTGCAAGGTGGGTCTATGGCAACAAGGAGGGTGGCCTATTTGAAGACTATCAGCTGTGTACCCTGTTCTCCTTTTGGGGATATAGGACTACCGTGTAATGTAATAATTATAACATTATTAATGAAAAGGACTACCTATTGTTATGATTTGCCAGTTAACTTACATATTGCTGTGTTTAAAAGCATTGGAGTAAAGACCTGTGAAAGATAGAAAAGGGCTTTGCACATCCTGCTTTCAAACATCCTACTTTTTATCTGCACTATTCGTTCTTCAAGTTACCAATTGTAAGCTTGCAGGTAGGGGACTGGGCTTTTCAACAGCCAACAACTTTTGCATCAGCTATAAAGGTGCTCTTTGTGGAACATCTTGGAACCAGGAGAGCATTGTTGGTTGGTGACATCTGTTGTGAGGAAAAATGAAGAGATGGGGATAGATCAGAATTTTAAGATTCATGATAGATATTGGGAGGGAAACTCTAACACTAAGACTATTTTTTTTTATTATTATTATTTTTTCATTTGAAAACACCAGATCTATGAATGAGAGGGTGAAATACCTTCTATGCTTTCAGAATTGGGCACAGATTTAGTTCAAAGCTCCCACTTGGCAAAGCATCTCTGTGAGATAACAGCTGAAGACATGCTTAATGTACACACATTCTGAGTAAGAATAGTCTTAAACATGTGGTTTATGTTTATATATATATATATATATTTAAATAACAATGTAAGTATTTATCCAGAAGGAAAATGGTGATGTGTCTGTTGTTGCTCAGTTGGAGTAGGCATGCCTTGCGATATAAGAGTATTGAATGGAAGGATGGGAAATGATGGGGATCTGCTGTGGGGGTCCCACTGGGGACCACTTTATACGAACACATAGATTTCTGTCTCCTGCATCTTTCTTGGGTGATAACACAGTAGAAATGAGAAGCCCCTGCCTTGCACAGATCTACCACTCTTTCTCTTTAAGATGCTACCACGTCAAAGAAGCATTATGGACTGGGAAAGGGTGAAACAAATTGATGTCTGGCCTCAGAAGCCACAGTGGCTTATAGGTGAGATTGTAAATTCCTTCCTCTTTCTCTCCTCTGCCTTCTGATACCTTTTCTCCTCCTCCTGTTTAAAATAGAATAGCTTTCAGAGAGAAAAATCTGGTGTTTTTCAGCTGAAATGCCACAACTAGGGTATAAGTACTGAATCAAAGACATCTTTTCTGATAAGCAGTCTAAGAAGGCTCTAATGTAAACATTGAAAACCCTCATAATATCATTCAGTTTGGAAGGATTCAGGTGGAAGGAAGTATCTCTTCTTCAGTCCTCTGGGGTGGCTTTTGTTCACTGAGAGGTGAAATGTCAGGTAGGTTTTACTGTTCTCTTGTGGTCTTACAGAGGTGAAGGTATAGAATATTGTAAACAGTGTGTTATATAAGGATTTCCTTATACTGTATGTACAGTACACTTACATTACTGTATGCACTATACAGTATGCAGTATTTTACTCTATACAATTGTTCTTTCCTTCATCAGAATATAGGAAAAGCATGTTTCAGCTTTGGATATAGCTTTAAAAAGTCTATACGTGCATTTATTTTCCTTTTAATTTAAATCCATAGCCTATATACAAGATGTCACTCATGCAGTCATATGTACATCCCATTAAGCAATAGCAGACACTATGTAGAAAAGGTTTTTGCTTTCACAGACAGTGGTTTTTACTGAGAGTACAGATGGTAATTTGAGAAGGTTTCAGTTTCAGTACAATTCATTTTCATTTTATAGCCATGCTTGCTTTTGTAAATTATAAATAAGACTTGAAATTTCAATTAAATTGCTCTTGGTTTAGTCTTCCTCTTTTTACTTTTTCAAGGAGTATTATTCACAGTTCACTGTAGCATGTAAACTGAAGGATACCATGGTACTTTTTCATAGGTCATATATTAAAAGCAGACACTTAAATACATCTAAACCAAATCTATCACAACTAATCTAAAATGACTGCAGGTGGTATGTTGTTGGAAAGAAGATAGCAGGGGCAGGGAAAATGAGGTCTTCAGGACAAAGTCTGCAGGGCACATTCGCTAATCAATGCTCAGGTTTTTGTCATGCATAATTAAATGAGATAGTAGAAAAACAACCTTATATGCCTACATGATTTAAAATTGATTTTTATTTTTATTTTTTTTAAGAAACAACTGTGGCTGTGATAGGACTGTGGCAAGTGTATTTAGTGACACACTTAATTGTCCTGTTCCATGAATCACCTTTAGCAAGAATGTGACTATGTGAGGCGCTACAGCTCCCTTTCAGCTTGCTTGCCTGGCTTTCTTCTGATGGAAATCATGTTAGAAGGTGAGGCATGTAGTAGTACATGCATGCATCTTTGGAGAACTTGAGCCAGCATGCCATTGGATCAAACAATTGAATTAATGTTAGTTACAGAGGTCTTCCAGGTCATATAGTTTAGACATAACCAGAGGGACTTGGTCATTAGTTTTAGATTCCTGACAAAATCCATGGTTGGAGCTACATGCCCTGTTCATGCTACATTGCCTACATGTAGAATGAATCTGGGGAGATTTGTGCAACTCTGACCCAGACTCAAAACAGCCAGCTGGCTGAAGGGGGGACCTCTTTTTAACCTGCACATAACCACAGATCTTGTTAAAGGGGATCGGTATGCTAAATATCTTATGTATAGGTTAAATAAAAGAAGTAGTGAAGCTCCATGTGGAGTAAAAAAGCTGAAAAAAGAAGCAAGATCAAAAAACTTGAGCGAGAGAGAATGATTTCTGAGGGAATGACAGAAAAGTGTAGTTTTAGTTTATTGCTATGTTGAGACCAGTCATTTGTGCTGAAAGGGTTAAAAGACAAGATTCCTTTAAGTCACAGGACTGTCTGGGAAAGTAGCCTTGGAAACGGTTTCATGTTTATTCATCCTCTTCAAGGAAGCAGGATTTCATGCTGTTTTTTTAATAACAACTGAGAGAGAGCACCAAAAAGAAGAAATAATATAATATTATTTCCCATCCCTTTCCCATCCCCAGACTGATTTGCACAGAGAACAGTCCAACGAGATGCTGGTAGGCTGCCTAATACCAACCAAGGCTGATTTTTGAAGAATGTGATTTCAGACTATGCTTCCAGGTTTTTGTCCTCCTAATGCAAATATTTGATGCAATATTACTGTTAATCTCTAATAAACTTATTTATTTGACCACAGTGCATGATAGTTTGTGTATTCCAGTCACTGTGTAAATATGACTCATCAGTCAACCTGTTTGATTTCATAATATTGCAAAAGTTAATGCCCCATTACACAATAAACTACCATAGCATGAACTTGTTAGTATTTGCAATAAATGCCATTTTATTACTCCATTATGAAGCATCTGATCTCAAGGCAGGAACTTTGTCATAGTGCAAATGTAAGGATTTGTAGAGATATGTCACACACTGACATACCAAATGCCCTCAGTTTTTTATTCTGTTACAGTGAGATATTAATCATGTAGGTGTCAGAGCCATCCATGGGCAAAATAAAAATTTACTTGAATGATTTAGAGTGTGGAACTATAAAATTAATAGTCTTGACATAAACTGTGTGGGAAAGTTGGAGTTATTCTTAGGGAATGCGACTGTTCAGCTGTTACTTGACATCTAAGGCTAGAAGACTACAAGAAGGTGGTGCTACTAAAGGCCAAGAAAAGCTCCAGTGCTGGCTTCTGTAGAAACATTTGTGTTTACTTCAGGAAAGGAGCTAAACAGAGTAGGACTGAAACAAAGAAGGAATTGTGCATGTCAGCCAACGGACTTTGGGTAGAAAGCTGAAAGTGAGATACAAACCCTTCTTGTTTGTTTGGATATTGATGCCCCAAAGTTGTAATATTTTATGCCTGCTCTACACTATGAATTTTTGGTGTTTTATGAGAAAAATACAAACAATATGCATGAAATGAAGTAATTTGCAAAGGGTTGAACAGAAGGTTGTCATATAGAGCCAGGGTATGAAACAGATGGACTTAGATGCTAGCAGTTTGGAGGGGATGACAGGAAAGTTGAGCTTTGGAAAAATGGCTGTAAATCAATGACTGCTGGAGTGGTCCTGATTTGCTTGGGTTAACAAAGGATGCATATATATCAAAACTTTTGTCTATCTTATGGTAATCAACATGAGATTTTTAGGTGTCTGTTTGACTTTTGATGTTCATGAAAATTTCTTCAGTTAGTTTATGAAAATAGCTTGCTAGATAGTTAAGAGCTTGGTTAATGAGGTCTAGTCAATTCTCCTATCTTCTGCCAAAAGGGTTATTTAATTTAACCTTTATATGAGATTTGGTTATGCAAAGTATTTCTGATTCATACAAGAAACCCATGAAGTTCAACAAAAAGAAGTGGGAAAAATAAAATAAAAAAACACCTGGGGAGGAACCACAGGCCCCAGTACATGGTAGGGGTCACCAAGCCGAAAAGCAGCTCTGCAGAAAAGGACCTGGGAGTCCTGGTGGACAACAAGTTGAACATGAGTCAGCAATGTGCCCTTAAAAAGGCTGACAGTATTCTTAGCTGCATTTGGCAGTGTCACCAGCAGCAGATCAAGAGGAGCTGATCCTTTCCGTCTACTCAGTGTTGGTGAGGCTGCACCTGGACTATGGTGTCCAGTTCCAGGCCCCCCAATACGGGAGAGACACGAATCATGTCAGTGTCTAGCAGATGCCTGTGAGAAGAAAAAAGTTATATTTTCTTTCTAAAAAACAAAGAAATTGTACAATGAAAAAAACAAACAAACAAAACAACAACAACAACAACAACAACAAAACAATGAAAAGCGTGTAGTGTTACTGTGTTACTTACAAATACAGATTAACTGCTAAAATTAGGAAATGTCATAATTCAGGATTCTCTTGGCAGTCCCTTGATATGCCTTATCTTAAAAGGTATGTTTTAAATGTCTGTAGTTGCATTCTCAGTTTAGATTGAGTAATACATAATATTTCTTTCCTATCTTATGGATTATATCAAATTACCAAAATTTTGCCAGTAGTGTTTCAGTTCTTGCTACCATAAGGTAAGGTTTTGCTACTGATTTAATTCTGAACTTTTAGTTGAGTCAGTTCAGATGAAAATTGTGTTAAAGATGTCAAGGGCTTTCATGATCTCTTCTAAATTTCAATAGCCATGCATTAGAAAATAAATAAATAAATAAATAAATAAATAAATATATAAAGGCAAATGAAATGGAATATCCTTTATAAATGACAGAGAAAAAAATAAATCCTCAAAGCAGTCTTCCCAAAAAGTGTAAATGCTGTGTTTCACTATGCAGTATTGTCAACTTAATTTATAAGCTATGTTCCTGCCAATAGCAAGTAAACTTTCCTTTAATATTCAGGTTTTGTTACTTACTTTTCAGCTGCATTTTCTGCATCATACGTCAGAAAACTTTGTAACTAATATGTAAAATTTTTTATCCTAATACATTATTTTGCATGTAACGTCATTCCTTCTAATACTTTAAAGAGCTCTTTGCTTAATAATGGAATACAACATACCAATATAACTTAATGTTCTTTACCATAGATGTTTCTAAAAATCTGTATCTGCATTTTAGTAATCTGATCAAATATATGATAGATTGCCTCAATGCTAATTGTTTTGAGCATGTCAGAATACACGGTATGAATCATGTTTGCTTTTCAAAGTTACAGTTCAGAAACTACAAAAAGACAATCTTCCAAACAACCGTATAGAATGATGGCTTCTTTCCATATTGTATCTCCTGCCTCTCAATTCTCCTGGAAGCAATTTTTGTTAGTAAATAAAATCCCTCTAACTGGGATACCATCTGGTAGGTTAGCTATGATATGTCACTGACAATGCATTTATTTATATTTAGTAAATACCAGCTTTTGTGAGTATCTCTGGTGAAGCAGATATTTCAAGGAACCTGAACAAGGTGAGATTGAGATGAATGTTTCTGTTACTAGTAAAGAGCTGACGTAGCTCTCAGGACAAATAGGATTTTTGAGAATTCACAGAAACAATGACCTGAATAGAGAGGAAATTTATAAGAATATCAGTGCTTCTCTTTGAATTTTATTATTGCACTATAGCAACAGTCTCTAAGCACATCCATAGCTGTTGCCTAGGACAGTAGATAGTAGCCTAGCTGCAGCCAGACTTGTGATTTTATTGCTGAGAACTCTTAGATCTATGACCACCTCCAGCTTGGGTACAGACTTCACCTCTTTGATTTTGGAGAAAGAGATAGGACTGCAGTGATCTTCTATCAGCACACTGATCCGAGATCAGTCCTCCTTTTTCCCCTTTCCCGCATAGCTGAAGCCATCAAGGTAATAATTCCTGAAATTCCTGGCACATTGGGCGAGACTGTAACTTTTCAGTGATGAAATAAAGTACAAGCTTTGGGTACTGAGTGTTGCACAAACACTCATAGATTTATTTTGTTAAATATATATATTTGGTAAATATATGTGTGTGTGTAGGTGTGTGTGTGAATGTATGTATATATCTTTGCACAGAGCAATACATACCCTCTAACCAGTCCAGTATATATATGATGTATTGCTGTAGGTTAGCTTAAAAATTACAGAAAATCTCCTATCATAAGTATGTACGAAGGAGTGCCCTGTGTAACCTTTTCCACATTTGCAGGAACAGCTTGTACAGACTATCAAAAGTGTCCCATCTATCTAGTTTTTTCCCATGTTGCATCAGAAACCACCTAGGGAGCCTTAAGGATGGCCAGATTCTCCTCTCAGGATGCTAATCAATAACTGAAACCTGCAGATAGTGCCTAGCAATTTGTCTAGGCACAGCAGGAGCTACCTGGGGAAGCTCCAAGACTGTGGTAGTTAGTCAGACATTCTTATGTGAGGGTGGGAGGAATTCAGTTAATCCTCCTGCCTCAAGTCAGTCCATTACTGTGGACTGCACATACAACTGTGCAGAAAGAAGCTGTGGAGTTCCTGAAACTAAATGCGGTGTCTGTGCACACAAGCATAGCCTGACACCCAGCTACACCAAGTTAAATAATTATTTAAGTTATATAAGTGTTTTGTTGTTGTTGTTGTTATTATTTTGTTAAATAAATAAATAAAAGGAGCAAATATCTCTGTGGATTAGCTGTTGTAGCCAAAATGGACTAGTATCTAGAATATGGTATGCAAGACTTCTCCTTTTTTATCACTAGAATGGAAGAAATGGAAGAATTGGTTTATTCCTTTTTAAAGTACATGTCCACACAGTACACAATGTCATTTGCTCAAGATGAAAAATAAAATTTAGGAGCATCCATCAAAAGGAAAGCAGAGGGCCACAGAAAGTGGCAATAATGCTGTGAAAAGGCTTGACCTTTGTTTACTTCACCTACTTCACTTTAGCAGCGTTTTCACAAGCAGTTTCCATGTAATGGAGTTACTTCTGCAGAAAATTGGAATAACACTACAGTGAATCTAGTCCAAAGATGACTTTTTTTTTTTATCTACTTTATAGGGCATAATCAGGTCCATAAATCATAGCAGCTCTGGTCTGAAGGGAAAAAAAAAATAAAATTCTAATGTCATACACGTTCCTAACAGAATGAATTGCCTAAGGAAGGTATTTATGAAAACAGTAACCAAAAGTGTAAGCCAGGAGAAATCTTCTAGTGAAATTGGGGTAATATATCAAAGTGACAGAAATAAGACAGTAGGGTTTCTTTTAATCAGGGAGTTGTGTGTAATTAAATGTGTAACCAAAGAATCCTTTTGCTGCAAAGAAGGGAAAATATAGATGTGTTTATGTGCTTGTTATCATGCATCTTTGGTTAGAGTCAAAAATAAAATTACAAGGGAGGCAAAAGTATATATATATATATATTATTTTTTTTTCACGAGTAAAGCATAAAGCCACAGCTTTGTTCAGAGCCTGTTGTTAGGACCAGTCAAGGAATTCTCTTCACAACACTAAACAAGGTAGAGAGGCAACACTTCATACAAGTTGCTAGGGTCATATAAGTCACAGAGCTATGAATTTCTGGGAATATTCCTGTGTATTTGATAATTATGTCTCCATTCACAGATAATGTTCTCTGTGAAGTAAACAAAGTATGTGGGATATATCCCAGCCTTTCTTGAAACTTGGCAAACATATCAGAAGAAAAAGTGATTACCTTTTGCATGTTAAAAATGCTGTGCTCCAAATCATTGCCATTAAAAACTGAATAGTTCAATCATGAGAGGTAGAAGACTATATGTTATGTTAGGAAGGCAAGCACTGCAGCGGGTGGGTAAAATAGTTGCCTGATATTTTTATAGCATGCTGTCTCGAAGCGAGCAGTTAGTGAGGATGTTTCAAATATAGCTTCCTGAATTGATGATAGGCAGTGCAGAAAGTTGATTTATGTTATGAGTTAGCATGTGGTATTCGAGTATTTGTGTTGCTGCTAAAACAAACTAAAAGCAAAAAATATATTCTGTATTCCATAAAAGTAACTTTCATGAGGTCCTACAGTTATAAACCACTTTGACTTTGCCTGGCCCTGAAGTCCATCTGATTTCCATGGACTTCTGAATATATTTCACTTCACAATCTGTTGTTCTTTCACAGATGACCTTTTAACCTTCTTTAAAATAATTCTGGTCAAAATTCAAAACTCCCTGTTCAGGGTAAATCCTGAAGGCAAAAATATTTTCATCTGAAGACAGAAGACTTCAGGATTTAGCCCAGTCTGTTTGCAGATCTCTCTGCAAAAGTGCTAAGTAACCTTCTACTGTCCCAAGTTTCTCCCTTTGCAGCTGTCTGACTCATCCTCTTTCCTCTTAATTGACTTGATTTATAGTGACAAAGGAAAGGAAGATATGCAACATTTTCATACTGATTCATAGGTAGAAAAGTGGATGTTTTCATGCCAGTCTCCTAAAGGGCTGGAGTCTTTCCCCTTTACATAGCTCTTAGGTCTTTTTTGCTGAATGAGATAGCACTCAGAGGAAAATAATGGTGATAATGTTCGATAACGCAGAGGTATGACCTAGGATTGTTGTGGGAAACTGGTGACAATGTTCTGTATTCTGGCAGCTGTTTCAGAATACTGTTGGTGCAGAGAGTCAGCAGTGATGGGATGCCTTGTTACCAGGTAGCCCAGTGCTTCCTGTATACCTTAATAAAGCTGGCAGTAGATTTGAACTTCGGTTAGTATCAGCCTTGGGTGCCTTAAAGCAAACTACCCAGTTACTGAGGAAGGATCATCAAGGTTATTTCTCACTGGATTAAAATATCTTCGGGAACGCTCAAGAACACAGAGCTGATATGTTGTTGCTGTTTGTTCCTTGAAAGCCTCTTTACAGATGAACAAATCTAGCAGTTAATGTGTGTAAAGCACAGACATAGTACCCACTCTCTTCGGATTACTATTTTCTGGGATTTTTCAGGGGCTGCAGTTTTAGAAATTTCTCTTAAAAAAAATAATAATAATAAAAATCTATTTACTGGGATAAAGTCTTACGAGTTTTCCAAGTTTAAACAGTAATTTTGGCTCTAATAAACATAAACTTCAGAAGTAACTTCAGTAACTCTCTACGTACCCTTGGGGTGAATGCCCAAGGAAGTTTTACAGCTTTTTTATGAGACAATTCTGCCCCATAAAAAGATACTATAATCCGGTTTGGAGCATATTGCCCTTTATCAATGGGTTATATTATATTTGGGTCTTGCTTTAAAGCCAGAGAGGTCAGGTCTATCAAAAACCCTGAGAAGTTTAGTTTCCAGTTGCATATGAATAAAACTGGGAATAAACATTCTGAAAACTATATTCCATGCTACAGAAATGACTGTGGGGTTTATACTGTGTTTTGAGTCACCACTTCAAATCGTTGAGGCTTTTTGTTTTCATCTGCACATGTCCCACAGCATGTTAATTACAGCACTCAGTGTTTGTATATAGGTTCCTGTGTTACATCTTTGTTTCTCCTCAGTTTATCCTTAGTATTGGTACTGAAAAAGTGGTGTTTAATTATTTATTTATTTATTTATTTATTTTAGAATTTCATTCAAATACTGTATCCTGAATGAAACTGTCAGGGACAACAGGACTTAAGCTGAACTTAATTGTGGTCAGGATGTACTGGCTTTTAAAACTCTTCCCCATCATCTTCAATCTAAAATGCTAATGTGATATTTATGGGTCATAATCCACTTTTGCATGAACAGGCACAAAAGCTGCCTTACCCAAAATTACAGTTTTATAGCTTGATGTAAGACCATGGGGAAATCAGGATGTATCTCACTTCTGGCTTTCTACCTTGGAATCACCTTCTCTGAAAGCACAGACCCAATAAAAAGCCACCTGAAGAATCAAATCCACCATCTGGTCAGAGTAATCCACTAACAGGCTCAAGGGAATTGCTTACGAAAGCCTGCTGAGCCTGGTAAAAATCCAAAGCACATTATTATGTGTGTTTAGCTTCTGGTGGCAGGAGCAGGAGTGATGCTAGAAATGGTAAAGAGAAAGTAGTAAGACAAAAGAAAATTACTATTTATGGGGCTGTACTGGGTCTGGCTGGAATGTTAACTTTCCCGGCAGCAGCCCATACAGTGCCGTACTCTGTACTTGTAGCTGGAACAGCAGTGTTATCACACCAGTGTTGTGTCTACTGCTGAGCAGCAGTGGCACAGCATTGGGCCTTTCTCTAACCCTCCTAGGGGGTGGGCAAAAAGTGAGGAGAGAAACATCACTAGGGCAGCTGACCTAAACCAATCAAAGGGATGTTCCATACCATGTGGTGTCACACAGCAATAAAAGGTGGAAACAGGAAGAAGAGGGGAGGGGTGGGCTCTCGTTGAGAAGACGTCGGTCCTCCTCTCGAACACTGGCTGCGTGCGTTGAGGCCTTGCTTCAAGGACGTGGTCAATCATCGCTCATTTGTGGGAAGTAGAGAGTAATTTCTTTCCTCTGCACTTCCATATAGCTTTCATTTATTTTGTTTGTTTGTTTTCCTCCCTTTTTCCCCTTTTCCCTTTTACTTCCCCTTAGTTAAATTGTTTAGTTCATGGTAGTCTTTATTTAATTATTATAATTATTTCCCTTTAATTAAATTATCCTTATCTCAACCCGTGAGTTGTTCTTTGCTTTACTTCTCCCCCTCCTCATCTAAAGGAGGGGGAGTGAGAGAGCAGTTGTGGGGTTTAGCTGCCCAGCACGGTAAAACCACCACAGGGGCTGATGAGTCAGCTATTCTAAAACCACAGATTTTCTCAAACTATTTCTGGCAGTAATGGTCGCAATGTATTTTTAAGTGTCCAGATATTCACCAGTTCATTCTCTATTTAAAATCTGGAGATATTTTTTTCTTAAAATAACTTTCTGCTTGTCTTAATGTGTCTACTAGTGGGAGGATTCTACTTAGCTTAGTTTAATAATGTCATTTGTATTTTCATAATTGTACTTTGGATTTAATGTCTTATTGATAGGAAGATTCATGACTCAAAAATATGTTTTTGTAGCATAGCTTCAGGAGACAGTAATGCTTTTAAACCTTAAATCTAATTAGAAGCATTTCAAAGCTATCAAACACACCAAATGTCTTCAATGTTGTCTGTTATTTCTTCTGGTAGGTGTGTTGGCACATCATTCAGAAAGCATGCATAAGGAGTGAGCTTCAGTTTAGAAAAATCTGTTCTCACTAATGAAATAAATATCATCATCTTAAATTTATTTTTTTAAAAAAGCCTACTTGACTTTCACAAAGAACCATAGCACACTGTAAGAAAGTCTTTAAAAGCTTGTGTTCATTAACTGTCATGTTCATCAGAAAGGAAAGTGCTTACTGAATATATTGCCACCATAAATTATGTAAGAGTCTTGTTGAGTGCTTAAGAAAGCCAAGGTCTTGCTTACTGAAGAAAGTTTATATAAATCTTCAATCACAGACCTTAAAAAACGTACACAAGGAGGAAAGAAACTCGCTTCCTTGTTATGCATTTTGCCAGTGATTATTTGTTTAGGTAAGTGTCTATGGTGTCTTCATATATAAACCACTATCTTATTTTTTTCTGTGTTGCTGTGGGGAGGAGTAAAACAGAGAGAAAGTAAAAATGGTCAGTGGAGATTCTACCCCTTTGTTTTAAGGAAAAAAAAAAAAAGAAAAAAAAAGTTGCATATCACAATTCAAAGTTTCAATGAAGTGGCATCCGACAAGAGTGAGATTAAGTTACTATAATGTCTCTTGCTTCTGTATATATCCTAATCTGGTTTAATACCACAATAGAGTGTGTTTGTAAAGTGCAATGACTTGTGACACAAAGTTGAATTCAGGCTCTAGAATGCTCCTGATAATACAATTAGGACCATGCCAGCAGGGGAATGAAATTAGAATTTGTCAATAAAATAAAGAAGGAGAGGTATTAGCTGTTCTGATAAAGCTTCCTAATAGTCTCCCTCCCCAAATTAGAATTTTTGATATTTCCCTAAAATGTCCCAACATTCCATTTTTTAAATCAAATCCAAAATCAATTGGAAAAAATAAAAAAATAATCTTTCAAGTTTCAGTGTAAATATTTTGACCAGGTCCAAGTGCAGCATACTGATCTTCTTCTGTTGATTAAAATTTTATGATGCAGTTATCTGTTCACAACTACCTGTCAGTTATTGTGTATCTGAACAATTTTGTTTTGTTCTCTACCTGTGCAACTTCTGATACAGCTCTCTGTAATATGGCAGTTACATAAATCTGGGGGGGGAGGTGGTCCATGTGCTTCAGTTATGGGGAGTGTAGGGTAATCTGTCAGAGAGCTGCCTACTTTTTTTTTTTTTTTTTTTTTTTTCCCAACAGCTATGTGCCTTCCTGATTGGGTCCTCAACACAGTTCCTTTCAGTCTGCCATTTGTCATCACAAAAATGGGGAAAGAGGAGGAGATTAATTGCAGTGCCCTCTCTTAACTTATGGCTTATCCAGTTCGTTGCACCGTTAAGTAATTCACACAGAGTATTCCCAGGGCAAAGCTACATATTTTATGAGTCCCCTTACTGAGATTACTTTAAAAGTTCATTTTTTCAGATCATTTGGTTATGCTATTTTTGTCAGACAACAGCGAAGTCTACATGCTGTATTGTATTCAGGACTAAAGTAAACTAAATTCTGTACAAGTACAGAAACACGTCCCATGCAGATTTTCACATTGTCCTGTGCCATTGCCCTGTGCTTTGCATTCTAGTATTACATACAAAACAGGTCTTCTGTGAACATTGTATGACATTCATGTTAAATATAAGGCAATATATGAAATGCATCAGCTTGCTGGTTTTTATTATTACAGAGTTTATCATGAATCTTGTTAAAAGTTTTGTTCTCATATAACCTTTATTACTCTTTTTTTTTTTCCTATGGTAAAATAATGCATAATAATTTCCCCTCTGTTATTGCCCTCTCTGATCTGACCTTCAAATGTCAGACTTCCTGCTTTTTGATCATGTATATAATATGCACCTTGCCTCACTATGTGAAACTGTATCAGACAAAGGTCCTTTCATGATTCAAGCCTTGAGTGAAGTAATCATATCATATCCATCATTTACACCAAAAGAGCGGATATTTTAGCCAGATTTAGCATCATTTCCTGCTGATGTAAACTAAAAGTGACAGAAACACAGAAAATGCACCTTAAAACATAAAACCAAATGTAGTGCGTTCTTCTTTTCATACAGTAGCACTTGAGCAAAATCCTATTGGATTGTTTAGAAGCTGAACTAATTGTCTTACAAGAATACTTCAGTCTGTAGGCTATATTGTATTTAATGATGCAAGTGCTTTCAGAAATGATTAAATGCCTGCATACTCAGTATCATTAATCCCTTCAATTATTGCATCTTAGTATTAAAAACAAACAAACAAACAAAACAAAACAAAAAAAAACACAACTTCTTTCTTAGATAATTATTTAGCAACAATGTGTGCAAGTTATTAAGCACCAGTTGTCTTTGATTTACTTGACTTCAGTATCAGTTGCATTTCTCTTTGCCAATAGAAATTTTTATGTAACCCAGTAAGGAAATCTTTATTTGTTGCCCAGCTGTGTCAGTGGAACCTTGTTTCAGATTTTGAAAACTGGAAGACATTAAAGACAGATGGCTAACAAAGGACACTCATGTATAAAATCAATTTTTATGAAAAATGGAGCCATTTCCAAGCACATGAAGTCTGTCTAGAGCTCTAATATAGAGCTCTAGGTATAGAGCTCTAAATCAGAAAAATATATATTTTATATATATTAAAAAAAAAAAAAAAAAAAAAAAAAAACACAGAGCCTGGTATACTTCATTTTCTTCTCCCATTCAGCTGTCTAGATCATTAATTACATGATTTACAAAAATCAAATGAGTTACATAGCTAATAGGGGTGTGAATAAAACTTATGTCATGGAAAGCTTTGTTAGAATTTGGATTATTGCTATTATATCATTTAAACTTTCTTTACAAGTGGCACTTATTCCATGAAAGCTTGGGAATTATATTTTCTTACATGGATAGAACATCAAATACAAGAGCTTTCACAATAAAGTATTTCTAGGAGACAAAACTATGTCTGAAGGTACATGATGAGTATTGTACTTTCTTTTTCTTGGCAGATATGAAAGAAACAAAACTTCTCCAGCTCCAGCTGCTAGGAAGATTGACCACTTACTTTCTTGATTGACCAATTGTACCCGTTTCACTCTCCACTTATTTTTCACTCAACTTCTCAACTGAAAATTTCTATAAATAAATAAATATTTAATATCACTCAAGCTTTATACACTGTAATTTCCAAACAAATTAAATTACTAACTATCCAGATTTTTATTATTTTTAAAAAATCATATTTACCCATGGACATATTAAGAAATGGGTGCTTTGGGATAAGGCTACCTGATGGGACAGAAATAATAGTCTTTCAGTGGCTCCAGGCCATTTTCAGATGGGAAGGAGTCTGGGCTGTTCACCATTAGATGAGATGATCATCTTGCCTCTCAGATGAAACCCAGACATCCAGATAACCACAATATGCCTCAGTGAATCCACTACTAAGGAAAGCCTGAAAAGCAAGTATTGTCATGCAGTGTCCATTCATGACTCAGTAGTCTGTATTTAATGTACACAACTAGTGCAGGACATGATTTCACAAGAACTTCCCATCAGTGTAGCCAGCTGATGTAATGCAAATGTCCATTGAAGTGTTCTCCTTCGTGTTTTCTCAATTATTTCCTGTTGTTCTTTTTATTTGAAATCCTTTTGTGACCAGAAAATGTTATTATAGTTGGTTCCTGCTGTCTCTACCCCTTTTTGATATGAACTTTTTAAAAAAGAAACACCAAGTACTTATTAAGAAGTTTACTTATTTTGAAAGCACTGGGTATAATTTTTCACTGTTAGAATCTTTATTCTTCATATTGTTTAACATTTTTCATTTGCATTACTTCAGTAATTATATGCTTGGATTAATAGTTTTCATTATGAATTATTGTTGAAGTTCTGTGAATAATGATTGATTCCTTTATCTCTCAGGAACGTAATCCTGCTTCATTGCATCTGAATGTTTACTATCTCTCTTCAAACACATGTGGGTACTGTGTCATAACAGAGATGCCATTACTCAGTTTGTGGCATATTTATGCTTGAGGAGGACTATAGTACTCCAGTGGCTTAAGATTTCCCAGAACTAATAACTCGTAAGCAAGGAAGGATCTGTGGAAGGGTAACCTTAGGCTAAATGTAGGAGATAGAGAGTCCTAATATATGTCTTTAAACTACCGGAGTGTTTTAAAGATTTTGTCCTTCCAAAGTATCTTGGTCATGCTGTCACCAGGGCAGCTATTATCGGGTCCAGTCATTGTTCCATAACCTGGATTGTAATAATGCAGAACTAGCATTATCTATCATGTACAATATCCTGTAATATAAGGAACTTGTACGTGGTAGTCAACCTGCTGAGGGAAATTGGGCCAAGTTGGCAAAAGAAGAGGAACAGTAATGTCTGAAGGTAAACTTTGCTCATTATACTGTCTTTATAATGCTAAAAAAACACAACCACAGGTTGGAATGGCCCTGGCCAAGGTGAAAACCCTTTCCTTGAGCTTCCATAGATTTTCTAGGTAAGATTATGCAACTGTATGTGAATCACTAACCAGTTAGAATTTGGTGGGATGTATTAATATGATAATGACTGTGTAGAATTCTATAAAAATCAATAGGGAAAGTCCAAAATCAGGCTAGCTTTGTGGCAGACCACCTGGTACTCAGATTTGTGCAATTCTGAAATAAAACAGTATCTCAACGTAGTGTGTGTATTTGGATTATTTGCACACTGGGTAATGAATCTGAATGTTTTGTTGGACAACAAGGACATTCATTTCACCCTAAGCTGGAGAACTGAATGTTTTAAATGTGCTGGAGACTGATCCTCTATGTTTTTTGAAATCATTCTGTTTTTGGAAAAAAAAAAAAACAAAAAAAAAAAAAACAGGATTTAGGCAATTTTCTGCAGAACCAGTATATGAAATTTAAAAATCATCATTTCTTCTGATCATCACTGTAAGCAAGTGATTTATTTAATTTATACAACCCTATTTTATTTACACCACTTTCTAGGAATTATTAATAGGTGGAAAAGGGAATCAAAGCTATACCTTGCTGTCCCTAGGAACAGCATCATGCATAACTGATCTTTGTACTTGGATAAAACATGTGGATGCATATTTCTCACTGACAACTCATCACCTTTGTATTTTACTCTTAGTCAGTTGCCACAGTTTTCTGCAATCAGCATTAGGAGAGGCTGGTCTGTGCCACAGCTGCTGATTGTGTCACCCCAAACAAGGCTAGAATGGTGGATACTGTAGCAAACAAAGTATTCAGAGACTAGTATTCACCTGACCAGCAGAAGCAGATATTCTATACAAAACAAAATAAAATGAATTGAGGGAAATATAATGATGGAAAGTGAGGGTAAGGGTGAGGTACTTTTTACCTTGGTCTGTATTAGTAATGCCAGTTATTCTCAGGGTATCCAGCCCCCTGAGTTGGAAGATGAAGTTCATCTCACAGGGAATTAGATGAAGCTCCTGTAATCCATTTAGAAACTGTAAATGACCTATATTCTCTGGTTCTATGGTTCTACTACATCATTTGTGTGTTCATAAGTCTATGAGGCTGGATGAAACTCATCCAAGGGCACTGAAGAAGCAGGCAGAAGTGCTCAACAAGCTATTTTCAATAATATACCAGCAGTCATGGGTCACCTGGGAGGTCCCAGCTGCCTGGACGTTAGCAAATGTGATTCCAGTGCACAAGAAGGGCAGGAAGGAGGATCCGTCACTCTGACCTTGGTACTAGGGAAGGTTATCGAGCAGACCACCTTGAATGTCATCATGTGCAACCAGTGTAGTTTTATGAAAGGCAGGTTCCTGCCTGACTAGCCTTGTCTTCTATGACTAGGTGACATGCTTAGTAGTAGGGTGAAGGGCTGTTGATATTGTCTACCTGGACTTTAGTAAAGGGTTTGAAACTTTCCAACAACATTCTTGGGGAGAAACTGGCTTCTCATAGCTTGTGTGGTTGTATACATGTAGTTTGCTGATATGTGAAAATTGCCAGAATCAAATAGTGGTTTGTTTTTCTGCATCTTTTTTTTTTTTTTTTTTGCCATAATGTGGCATGGGTGGAAAAAGTACATCTAGTAATCTCAACTTCTGGTGTTATGAAAACAGGAACCTTCATGTTGGGCAGAGAAAAAATTGCAAAAGTAATCAGAACACCTTACCTGTGTGTGGATTAGATACATAATGCAACCATGTCTCTAGTCTTTTTAGACTAACTTAAAAATGCTGTTAGTGCCTTTTTTTTTTTTTTTCCTATTTTCCTTTTTCTTGGAAACCTCAATCTCAAAGGCACATGGCCAAAAAACACTCATGTTAGCTCAGCATATTGTTTTCTGTTGGCTAAGTAACTCTGGAATTCCATAGCTAGCCAGTAAGAAACATTACTAACAGAGACTTTAATCTGTCTGAAATAGAACTTGAATGCATGAAAATAGACTCACAAACCCTTGTGGAAAGGTGTGAAGTGAAGCTGTTTGATTTCTAGCTGATTTTCAACTGTCTGTATTTTCTCAAAATACAGAGATACTACGTATTCCTTATCATGTGTAAGTCCATTAACTGCAAACCTCGTGTTTATGCATCTGCGTAAAGGGTAGAAGTTATTTTTACAATTCCTTTTGCTCCCAATATTTACCTGACTCCAGCTTGTTTTAATAAGTATAAATTCCTGATCATGCTCTCATATAAAAGTCTATCAATCTCTTGTAAAAACATCTCAGCGCCCTTCTTAACCCTTTCAGTCAGTGCTGAATAAAGGGTCTTGAGACTCCTCAGTCAGGTATCCTGTATAATCATTTGCTCTGTGTAGCTGGAAAAAGGTTATAACATACTGCAGTGGAATTCATATTGATTGTTTATACACATTTACCTTTGTACAGACAAGATGAAGGGGAAGTGTCTTTCACTTGGCTTCTCTTCATTTTAGAAGCTAATAGATAGTTTAAGGGCTGAAAGTGAGTAGTATGGCTGTGTATGTAAATTCAATGACTGCTTATGCTGCATGTCACATAAATCTGGGAGGGAACATTCTCTATGGATATTGCACAAATATGCCAAGGCATTGCACACTGTGTGGAAGTGATGAAAACAACTTAATAGAACATTTATAACATTGATTATTCTAACAAATACACTTGCTAGTCAGAATGGAAAAAAGACATACACTAACACTAAACAGTATGAAATTACAGCACATCTCTACGTGGAGAAAAATACATATTTTTTTCACAGCCAATCTGACTTAGTGCCTGTGGAATCTTGTATTTTTAAAATAGTCAAGCTCTGTCTCGTTTCTTGTATTTGTCTTCTTTTGGACAAGGGATACTTAAAAATTACTTATTTTGAATGCCATGTAGCAACCTTGGGCTATTTATCCTTTTTTTTTTTTTTTTTTTTTTAAGTAGTCTCCATTTTTTTCTGCATATTATCAATTACTTACACATGTTGCTAGTTGATTGGCTCCACTACTATATGTCTTTCTGTAATTAATTACATACATTATCAGAAAGTGGAGTCAGGTCCCACTTAAAATTAAATCACATCGTTACAATAAAGCTTCCTGTTTACAAGTACATTGAAGTTCTTTGTTTAGCTAACTTTCATAGCTAAGCTGTAATTTTGGGAAAGAAATGTGGCTGAAATACAAAATGTAAGAGCACAGGACATTTTATTTTGTTGTGCAATACCCAGTATATCTTTTGCAGATGAAAGGAGGAGAGAACTGCAATAACAGGACAAAAACACCTGAAGAAGTATAGTTCCAAAGAAGCCTGTGTATTGGTCATGTTTTAAAAACTGTATATAAGCAGTTTTTTCATTTTATTTTATAAGCAACAGTTTTAAGGATAAGTTAATAGTTTCATCAGGCAATTTAAAGGGAAAAAAAAAAATAAAATCTGAGGTCCAGTGACTATTCATTGCATCCGGAAAGAGCTGTGACCTTCCGCTCATTCTTCCAAGATGGTTAATTGGTCTTGTTAAAAAGTATACACTAAATTAGGTTTGTTGGGAGAGGTAATTCCACCCCCCCCCCCCCCCCCCCCCCAGTTACAATAACCACATTACACCTGCAAACAGTTTAATTGGGATTTTTGATTTCCATGAGAAAAGTAAGGGCATAAAATTTCTAGAAAGAGAGCGCACATGCTTTCAGACTGAACATTTTTAATTTTCACACTTATATATTAATGTTTCCAAAAAATGGTCCTCTGACACTTTTTGTGCATTGACCCAGCTTTTTAGTCAAGAGGATGTTATATTTTAACAGTTTTGTTAATGCATTTTTCAATTTAATGAATGACTGACTAAAAAGTTCTTTATGACCAAGGTAATAGTTCTGTTAAACAATGTTTAGATTTTTAATTCTCTACAATATTATAATCATCTGGCTCACTATAAAGGGTACAATGCTTTTATTAGCAGAAGTTTGTGAATTAATCATTATTCATCAGTAAGTGATCAATTGGATTAAACTTACTTTGTTTTGATACTTTGGTCAGTTTGGTGGTTTGTCATTGGCAATAACATAGTTTAGTATAGGCCTGGTAGAAATTGAAATTTCTAGTAGCTAGTAATGATATTCCTGAAGACAGGATTACCTCCAGAGCCATTACTAACAGAAATCAAGCAATTTACCTTTCTGTTTAATCTCCAGTGAGAGTCAGTAGTGCACTTCACCTGTTAATCCAAGTTATATGACTGAACTGATTGTAATGGCTAAATGAGAAAGCTTAACCTTATGATCTTAAGATCTTTAAACTCTAAAGGGAGTTTAAAGGGACTAAAAGAATCACATCAATGTGTATAAGTGACTGAAAGGAGACTGCAAAGAGGACAGAGACAGGCTTTTGTTCAGTCATACCCAAGGGCAGGACATATTGGAACACAGGATGTTCCCTGGACATCAGGCATCAAATCTGTCCTGTCCATGTGATGGAGCACTGGCACAGGTGGCTCTGAGAAGTGTTGGAGTCTTCCTTCTTGGAGATCTTCAGAAGCCACCACAATATGGTCCTGGGCAATCTGTTCTAGGTGGCCCTGCTTGAGCAGGAGAGTTGGACCAGATGGCCTCCAGAGGTCCCTTCCAACCTCAGCCACCCCGTGGTTCTGTGATTATGTCTAAATAGCCTCTAGATGAGCATATAAAAGGAAGAGTTGTTCCTGAATCCAGGTTTTGTTCCATGAACAGTACCTGAAAGTGTGGAGTTTACTCCATGACATATAAACAAATTTTTGGTCAAGAAGCATCAAACAACTTGTAAGCATATGGCAAGGTGGAAAGAAAATCTTTTGGTGCTACTAAAAGTAATAGAAATGTGCGTACTTTCATTGACTTCTGTTATTAGTTTATCTGACTTATGTGACTTCTTTGCTTGATTTTTATTTTTTTTTTTAATAAAAATAATTATTTTTCATAATTTTCAAAATAGCAGAGATCCCCCTATGGTCCCTGGGCAGGAGGTGGCGCTGGAGCAGGGATTTCCTTCCCTCAGCCCCTGGGCAGGCCCCATGCTGGAGCAGGGCACAGTGTGAGGAGGAAGGGGCAGCAAAGAGGGGCTCTCAGACCCCAGCCCCTGCGTCACTTTGTGGGTAGCATATTTTTGCAGTATCTAGAATTTTATTGATGAGCATGACTGGACCCCAGGTCTTCTGAGGGAGAATATAGCAACTGATTTTTATGCAGTTCTCTAAAAGTTCTTGCTGCTGTTGGTGTTTTGTCTGTTTGGTTGGTTGGTTTGGTTTGTTTTGTTTTATCCTGTTTATTTCAATCTGTCTGTCTTTGTCTTCTCAACTCCTAGTTTATTAGTTTGTTCCTCAAAGCTGATCTGGAAAATTGAAATTTCTGGGACCATTGAATTCAGTGAAACCCTTCCTGTGTTAATGTAATATGACCATGAGGGTGTAAGAATGTCTGGACATTTCCTAGAACTCCACAGAGTAACACAGCTGTCTTCTGTATCCTGTACTTGTCTATTTCAGTCTTTATTCCTAACCCTCTGTTTGTATTTCCTTTGATACACAAAAATGCTATTATGTCTTAGAAGTATCAAGTCAGGATATATTTCTTGTAAACCTTGACAACACCTCACATTCATTCTGTTTAGATTTTCTTCCTAATACTGACATGGACTTTTTCATCAAAATTTTTTTTTGTTTGAAAGCTGAAGAATGTTTACAATGTTTTTTTCATACATATGTTATATTTGGAAAAGATTTCTCATGAGTGTTTTTGGTTTTGACCATAAATTTGAGCCATGCCACCTGAAACAACCAAGAATGGCTAGCAAAGGCACTTATCCAGACTGGAAAACTGAGGTTACGGTCTCTGATCTACTTCAGCAATAGCAGTGGATTTTTACTTTATTTCCTACATCGGTGCCGTAAATTTCCTTCATCCTACAGTGCTGTTACTATGCTTAAAATGATACAGATTCATCGCGTTACAGAAGAGAAAATATGCATATATTCAACTCTGTCAGTCTTCAAATATCTTGAGCATTTTTTCTTCTAATACGCCTTTTCCCTGCAATATGAAGCCCTAATAGGGCACTGGATTTTTAATGGAGCCTGCAGTTTTCACTTAAGAGCTCTGAGCTGTGGTGCTGATATGATAGTCCAGCTAGGAGAAGGGAAACCTAGAAAGCAGTCATGCAGAAAGAAACTCATCTTCTTTCTAAGAGCACAAAGCTGGCTCAGCTAGGACTTTGCAAGCATAAAGTCTCTTTGCCTATGCCATATTTGAATATTACCAAGTTAGAAAACAGTGGCAAGGTTTACTTCAAATAATGCCATGACTGGTCTTTTTACTGTAGATTTCCATTCTGTATGTATGGAGTAAATGACACAATTTTAATGAAATCTAAGGTAAACTCAACCTGTAGAAGCATAGGAAATTAGAGTCTGAGTTTTGATACTTCTTCTAGTGTCCTTCTTTTGAGAATAGAGAGATGGACCTTGTTCTGATTCACAAGCACAAGATTTTTGTGAGTCTGTAACCCACAAAAACTGGACCATATTTTCATATGAATGATATAATTGTTGAACATTTTTGTACAGAAAAGGAGTCACATGTAATGTTTTCTGCTACAAACTTAAAATTGGAGTATTGTGTAGCAAGAATGCATTGTGCCTTAGACAAATTTTAGGATATGATAAAGCAAACAAACTCTCTGTAATGAAAATTAAAATATTTAGCCTTTCTGGGAGAAAAAAATGGCTGACATGACCTTCCTTCTGTAGTTAAATTGGAAGAAAGTGATGTGTAATGGATAGGAAACAGTTGCTTTATTTGCAAAGGAAAAGCATAAGTGTAGCAGGAATATATACTGTGAAAACAGAAAAATAAAATAAAAATAATAATAAAAAAGATAAATTTATATCTATTTCAGATATAAAAATAAAGGTTTTCCCTTTCTCCATCAACCCTTAGTGAAAAATAGACCATTAATATGTACTGGCCGGTATTATCAAATTAGGATAATTGCTTCCACTTTTTTTTTTGTTTTGTTTTTGTTTTTGTGTGTGCGTGTGTGTGAATTTCTAGAAGTATAGAACAGTAAATTTGTTGAAAAGATATACTAGAAATCTTAGCATAATCTTAATAGAATTCTTGTTTATTCATAGAAAAGTGTAAACTTTCATTGGAAGTAGAACACTGAGATAAGAAAATTAGTATCATAAAAGACTTTTTCTTTATTAAAACCAAATAATTTTAATATTTTTTTATTATTTTTTTTTACTTCCCATGTCCAATTTTCATATAGCATCAAGACAAATATTGAACAATTAAGTCATTCATTATTCCTGTCTTATATCTCAGCATCTTTGGTGAGAAAAGTCCTGCACTTTCTATTTCCTTGATGAAATAAAGCAGGGCCATCAGCTTTACTAATGCAAGCAGTATTTTTGGCATTACATTACAGGGGATTTTGCTTAATGACTGACATTTAGAGATCCTAGCAAGTGGTTAAACCTCAAATTATATAAGATTAGCTAGTATAAGCTAGAAATCCTGTCATATATTGACCTCCTATTCCTAAGCATTGACCAAATTAAAAAAAAATAAAAAATCTGTTCTTGCTCTAAAAAAATAGTAGGAGGTTTTTAGTAGTAGAGAGGTAGACGTGACTCTCTAGTAGGAGAGAGGTAGATGTCACAGTTATACACCTAGAAAAGTGAGAAAATTCTATGGTGACATAATACCTTGAGTCTTTATGTGAATTACTAAATTATGTTAGGCATTTGTCAGCTGTAAATACATTACAAGCTTTTGGAAGAGACTGTTCTTCTAACAACTGAAGTGTGTATATTGTGCATATCCCTCCCTCTACAATATTGCTTCTGCTTTTCTGACAGACTAGTTCAAGCAAATTAAGAGTCATGGTTTTTCAAAAATGCTATAATACTCTCTCTTTGACCATATTTTTTCTGATTTGGTTTCTTGGGAGGATAAAAGAGGTACTCATTTTGAATTATCTGAGAACCACACAATTAAAGTAATTATCTGATCACATTTTTCAGTCTTTTGTTCAAAGCTTATCCAGCAAGTGGAATTAATTTTAACAGCTATGAAAATCATTGTTTTAATAGAAAAGTATAGCATTTTTGCTATCTTGACTTTCTCATGAAATATATACAGTATCTATGAACCAGGAATGAAAATTTGTTGTTCAAAATTGCATTTATGTTACACATTAATCCTCTGTGTTTTCAGCTAAGAACATAAAAAATGTATATATTTATCTAGACAAAGAAAATGACATGCTAGAGAATTTTTAATTTTAAGAGGATGCCAATGTGTTTTACAACTGTAGATGAATATTTTTGTATAGCTAGAGTTGAAACATGAGTGCTACTTTCAGGGTTGTCATTTATTGAAATAGCTAAGTAGCACTTAATCTTTTGCTATATTTATCCCATATAGCTTTTTGGAGAAATTAACATTACACTGTTCTGTTGGCTCTTGGATAATCGAAATAACTCTGGTTGTCTGTACTGTTTATTCCTTTTGAGTCCAGCCAAAACTTCCACAATATTTTGAATGCTCTTGGACACTCAGTCATGAGCTTCGAGTAAGCTCTAGCACATAGGATGGGAATAAGTGCAGTGAGATATGTGACCTGAAAGTAGTTCTGCCTTTTAGTGCAGACCTCTGCAGGTTCACCTAGGAGTGAAACACTTGGAAGGCCACCTAGCCATCCCAGAAAGACTGCCTCATCTTTCACGAAAAGAAAAAAAATTGTCAACCTTCCTACTACCACAACAGAAATGGGCTAACACACTAACCAAGGATTCAAATCATACAGTCCTTTTAAAAATCAAGTTTATAAATGAGCGCTTAGATCCTTGTGGGAATCTGCCAGCATGGGAAGTGGGCTGTTGCAGAAGGCTCTGCAAATTAATGTTATGAAAATGCTAGAAATGCCAGCTGAGTTGGAGCAGTGGTGCCTACTGCAGTGCTTGGTCTCCAGCAGCGGTAGTGGGAAATGCTGTCTTGGTAAAGTGCATGAGCCACTGCTGGTGCCCTGTTGCTTCCCAGCATCCATGTCAGGGATTGTCACTCCCATTGGACAGCTCGTCCTCTGAATACGTCGCTGGTTCTGGGACCTGGGGGTTGGGTCTTGAGCTTCTGGTACTGTGCCCTTGTATTCAGGTGAACCAACGCTGGCTTACGTTAATATATCATTCAGCTGCATGAATATGGCTGAAAACTGGTGGCTTGGGGACCTATTAACAATCATTTCAGATATTCATACCTCAGGGATGTTCCTATCATTTAGAAAGGCTGTTTGACAATTGGAGGTAATAGACAAAATTGTAAGTGCATTACAATTTATCCCTCGTAACCTTCATACTAGTTTGTTTCATCTTCTCAGCAGGGTAAATCATTGTTCAGTCAGGATTATGAGAAAATGACATACATGTGACATAATGCATAGTCCAAACACAGGACTGCTTTTGTTGTTACAGCTGGTAAAGTAATCTAAACAAATCACAGATAGAATGTATACAAAAGCACCAGTAAATAATTCTGTGACTATGTGTATGTATGAAAACAACACTACTTAATAAAATATTGCAACTGAAGATAGTACAGAAAAATCTTCAAAAACACCTTCCAAGCGTGTTTTCACATACTAACAATACTTTGTGGTCAAATGTTAAGGTCCCTGCTGAAACAGAGTTTGTGTGAAAGTGACTTTGAAACCTTTTTTTGTGTGTGTGTGTGGTTTTTTGTTTGTTTGTTTGTTTTAATTTTAGTTACATGCATTTTATAGTGAAGTCTCATTTGAAGATTAATATTAATTTTCAAGTTTCATTTTTTATAGTTTTTTGAGCAAAGCCATCATTTCCTGATATTGGTGTGTTTCGAATCAATGAACATATTAAAACCAGGTTTCATTGTCAGTCTTGGAGTTTGAAGATGTCAGAAAACTTTAAATAACAAAAACAAAGTAAACTACTTAGCTGCCAGAGAAAACCATACAAAAATATCTCAGAATTACTGCTTAAAAGAAATCTGTTCAAAAACCTGATATTTCATTAAATCTTTCCTTAATGTAATCTAACATAGATTTTTCTCTGTCCATCACCCTGCCCTTCTAAAGTCTTCCGTTTGTTCTGTGAATAACCAAATGACACAGGTTGATTTACACACATAACTCTATGTGGACTAAGGAGAAAAAAAATATTTATTTAATATAAAGATGAAGATAAGATTTAGGAGTGGTTTACTGGCATGTCATGACACTGTGTCAGTCAGGTTATACAAAAGCACTGTGTCAAATTTCAGTGTGTAAACCCAACTGTTAGACAGAAGCACTATAAATTAATTGTCATTTACAAAACACAACCCCCTGCTCTCTTAGATGGCAATTTATTGCTATTTTTAATCTGGATTTTTGAAGTGAGTAGGCATTCAGATATTTTCTGTTACTTTGTATTCTGATTTTTTGTCTACCGCCTATTTGTGATATTAGCTCCAAGAAAGTTCCCCTTTCTTTTCTCCCCTCTTCTCTTTCATTAGATGTCCCAAAAACGGTAAGGATGACTGTTTGTCAGGGTGATGCTGTGCATGTTTCCATGTTTTGTAGCATCTTGTGGGAGAGTATGTATCTAGGCCTCGTGAAAGAAAGCAGTAGTTAATGACTTTTTTTTCTTTTTTTTTTTTTTGTAATCCAACCTCTTTTCTTCTTGAAAAAGTTCACATGCACTGATTTGTTTTGCAAGAAGTTCTGCAATTGCAGTGCGGCCTGTTTCAGCACAGGTTGTCCTTATGAGTTGATGCCTTTTTAACGTTTTGATGATCAAGCCTTTGTTGGTTACAGTCACAGACTGCCACTTAATAGAGTACATTTTGTCTTCTTACTTGTATGTGATGGACATCATACAAGTAGGCATTAGCCTTTCTCTGCTTTGTTCTCCTTTTAAAGGGAACAATATCTGTTAGCTCACATATTAAAAGGCTTTTTATATTTGTGTGTAAATGGGTTTAAAATTAGACTTTTTAGTTTGACCTTTTTTCCTTTATTGCTTCTATAATCCATCACAATCACGTGTTACTAAGTCTACTTTCATTTTTGCATTGTTCAAAGCATCACATACAATTGGTCCTTGCTATCCTCAGGAATTTATTTCTCAGTGACCTTGCCCTTCTCTATTGATTATGTGCCACTGGGACAGTAAACTGCTGCTCATAATGATTTGGATGTACAGAAAAATGAATTCATGTGAGCTGATCCTAGGCTGAGATTACGAGAGTTAGAGAAAGTATTAGCAGAAACTGACCTCAGCTTAATCTTTGGAGGCTTCCTTTGCAGCCGATGGAGGAAGGAGGAACAGGCACACCCCAACATTCCCAAAGCCTGGGCTCTCTCTCTCCATCCCCACTCCTTCTCTTACTTCAGGGTATCACCTGAATGAGTTCCCTTCTCTGAGTCACATTTACAGCTGCCTCAGACTGTTCAGAGGCCTGGAACGCCTCCATGAGCTGTGGCAAAAGCTGACCAGAGGCTGACCTCATGTAGGCCTGGATCACTTCACTCAGGGCCTAAAAGCTAAATCCAATACCTGACCTTTTAATTCAGCATTTCCTACACCTGCATTTGCTGTCTGCCCTGTAAGCTCTTCCCCACCACCCCTATCTTTCTTCTTCTGTATCAGAAGGAGGCTCAAAATGCTTAATAAATCTGTTTTTAATTGCTTGGGAGAAATGCAATTTCTACAGTGAAGGGGCCATTAAGTACCTGTCTCCCTGCTGACTCAGGCTTACATCTCTGGCTGCTTCCCTGAAATTCACAGGTACTCGGCTGTGTTTGATCTTTCAACCTCAGCACTTTCTATCGGGTACTCCTGCCAGCATCTTTTATCTAGATCCTTTCCCTTCCTACTCTGGAGCAATCCTTCTGCACAAAAAGGAACACTCCACAAACGTAGAGCTGGGAATGTGTTGTTAGTCCAAATTACCTACATGTAAGTAATTCAGAAAAGCTTATTCAATAGTACAGTGAGAGCTGTTATGCCAAAAGTAGCTTGTGTTTATCCCTGTCTTTGGCATTGTGCTCCACTCAGTTAAGTATATGATTCAATTGGAGAGCAAAAGATCCACCCCCCACCCCAGGAAAAAAAAAAAAAAAAGAAAAAAAAGAGTGTGTTAATTTGTACCATAGGATTTAAATCGTTTATGCTTGCTTTGAGCTGGGCTTCTCCCCTAACATGATTTGGGAGCTGTGACTTAAAAGAAAAATAAGGTATCGTGTGCCAATTCTCATGTTGATTGTGAATGGGAATGAGCAGGTCTCCCAGATGTAGTTAGCACTGACACAATTTGCTCACACACATACAGCTGAAGAGAACCATTGGACTCAGCCCTACAGGTGTTTGTTTTTTGTTTTTTTTTTTTTTTCTTTTTGTTGTTCTTATCTCCCCCCCAGTTCTACAAAGAATTCACAAGAGCACCCAGTGATTCCTTTTCACCCCATGTTCAGCAGTAAAATCTGAGATTTAGACTAGGATTTAAATTATGGGAAGGTTTTACCCCAGTGCAACTTCATCCAGACGTCTGTAAAAACAAACTGTTGGAGCTGTATACCTGTTAGGCTTCTCTGCAATGATCAAGTCCAACAAATAAGGATGAGCACAAAAGCCACAGAAACTCTGGTCTTTCTCTGTTCTGATGTAGCCTTTCAGAGACATTGCCAAACACATATTACAATACGAAGCACTTTGTTGTACCAATGGTGAAAATAATAGAGATCCCCAATGGTGCTGTAGATTTTTGTGTTCTAAATGACAGGGAAACCAGGTTGCTAAGTATTGCACTGAGTGTCACAGCACTCTGATGGTTATGTTGCCAGTGATAGTCACTCAGTGATATTCAAACTTACCTTTGAGTAAGCATCCCTAGAACGTATTTCATTTTTTTCTGTCCTCTTATCTCTTGGCTTTATTTTCAGGTGGCAGAACAGGTGAAAGTGATAGAGATAATGATAGCACTTTTTCCTCACTAATTTTAAATCACAGTGAGAATGGGACACAATGGACCAAAAACTGCTAAAGATACTCATTGCAAATTGCTACTACCAGTCTGGTCTAAATGTGGGTAGGTAAGAGGAGCTGTTTTTCTTCTGTCTTTGTGCAGAGGTGGTTGGAATGGCAGCATCTGATTGCTTACATGTTGTGTTTGGGTAGCAGATAAGTGGGCCAGGTGAAAACTTGAGTAAAATGGTAGGGGAGCCAGGCCTAGGTGATAATGCATGGTATATCTTACAGCCCGCTGTCTCTGGGGGACATTAGTAGCCTCTGTGCAGCCAACAAAGGGTGACCTACTGTGCAGACACTTGGGTGCCTGGTCCTTTGTCCTAAGGCAGAGGGACAAGGAGGGACTGGAAGAGGTGATGCAGGAGCTCAGTCAGCCTGGGTGACTGGCCAAGGAGGAAGCTAGGTGCCACAGAGGCACACTTCAGTGACAGAAATTATGGATTTGTACTTGTGGGGCAGGAGTTGGTTTCCTTTTGTCTTCTTCCAAGATCCCAGGGAAAGCATTCTGTTTGTTGGGGCTGGTGCTCCAGCTAGTATGAGAGCCAAGCAGAGTGAAATGTACTTGCAGGGAGGTTAGTGTTGCTTTATGGGCTATGGGAACTGTACACCTACATTTCACTTCTGTGGTTGTTAATTAAGGTTGAAGCACTGGTATGTAATTATCTGCATTGCTTAATTTGTAGCATGTTAATGGGCATGATTTTGGTCCAACTAGCGCTCTCACAAATAATGTTTGGGCACAGTTTTCTAGACAGCATTAGCCTAGGATTGCTTTAAGAAAGCAGTACGAACAAGACCACTTCGAAGAGGGGAAGAGTTGAATTGTGTTTACACCGGTGTACCTGCTGCTTGCCGTCGGGGTGAGACAACAGGCTAATGCCTTCTTGCTTAACCCCACAGACATGCTTAACCCCAGGTGCCGAGCAATCCCACTGCAACCTTATCATTTTTAGTTGCAGAGTCCCACACCTTGACCTCAATTTGGCCCCATGTTTCAGGATCATAAACTGTCCGATTGTTAAGAAGGAGAATAAACTGTAAGGTTACCAGGACAGTCTTTGTTCCTAAGGACCTATGATTCCCCATAATGCTCAGCTGCTTACCAGTGAGGGGCAGTTGTGTGCACAGGTCCACTCTCAGCTTGAGCTTCTTCCCAGCTCCGGTGCGCCCATTTCCAGCAACTTTCTGTATAAGCTTCTTTGAGCAGTTTGCTGAGTTTGGCTGAACCTATCTTCATGAGGTGATCAATGTGCCTATTCCCGTCCTGGTCTCCATTCTGCCAGCCTGTTCCTTTTCATTCCTCTTTCTGCTTTTTTATTGATGACATAACTTCATCACATCATGTTGCCTTTTTTTTTTTTTTTTTTTTTTTTTGATCTTGACAGCAGGCTCCCCTCTTATACCCTTCTCCCCACAGCAGTTCTTTTCAAAACAACTTTTCATTGGTCGAACAACTTTGCATATAACAGCAACAGCAAACACCCAGAAACTTCCATGCCTTAACGGCTGGAGAACAAGCAACCCATCTGGAGAACAAGAAACCGGAGACTGCATGGAGTCCCCTGAATCACCCTTCTTTGTTCCCTCTAAACTCTTTTATATTCCTGATGGCCTCGGCGTTAAGAGTCTAATGTTATCTCAACCATGGGGCTTTCCAACCCCCATGGCCACATTCCCAAATCTACCCCTTCTTTATTAATATCAACCATTTTCTCAACACAAATTACCACTCCATACATAACACTTTGCCTTTCGTCTGTAAGTCTCAATATTTATTATCACATTTGTTATTGCTGGTGTCTTACCTCCTCATGTACTTTGGAAGGCTGTCTGCAATGCAGATGGGTGAGCAGCATAACCTTGCCTCTAAAGAATTAGTTTATATGCACATTATCATGGATACTGTCTTCAGAAGTAGGTTTATAAGCTGCTTTTTACAGAGACACCTTGGAGATCTGACTGTTTATGTCCTCCTCCGCCCTCATTAAGCAATAGAGTTGGGTCATGTTATTCTGCTTCAGAATTTAGAGAAAAACACAGATATTACGTCTGCTTGAGTTTGTGGATTGGCGCATCCATTAGTTCAAAGATGTATTCCTCCTCTTTCTCCATTAACCTAGTCAGAGACCTTACAGACCAATGACAATGCTGGAAAAATGTCAATATTAATTATATCATTATCACTCACTTTCATTGCTGACCTACCTGAATGAGGGGCTAAAAAAAAAAAAAAAAAAAAAAAAGTGATAATAAAGCTATGAATTGTTGACAAATTGATAATGGATTAAGGCTCTGAGGTTTTAGTAGCTAGGATGTAGTAGCTGGTATGTAATGGCTATCAATGCGGATTAGCTCTACAGATTAGCACAGTTCTTCCTTTAGAAAAAGTTGATAATGAAGTCTCCCCTGTTACTGTGTTAAATCATATCCAAGAAAAAGAACAATTGAAACTGAAAAGGGATACAAAGAATTATTAAGGTGACCAGAGAAATGCAGAGTGAGTTTTACAAGACAAAAGCGGAAGTGCTTGTCATGTGTAGTCAGAAAGTAAATGAAAGGGTGGGGCATAAATTTCTGTTTTTCGAAAGTACCCTGAAGAATGTGCCAAATACCTGGAGGAAAAAAATAGTTTTTGATTTCAATGTGGTGGACAGCAAGAATATTTCTTAATATCGTGTTACATTTCATTTGTTTCTGGCGTAAGAAACTAATTTTCATTTTCTTAAAAAGATGATAGAAGTATGGGAAAAGTTGGCTGTAAGCTTTTTGGCACATTTGCAAGTTCTGCAGAAAATGATAAGTAGCTCAAAGAATACATTTTTTTCTGAGGCTTTATAGAAACCTGCTTCAGGAATGAGAGACGAACTTCTAATTCTCAGAAGACTGTACACAAATTCTCAATGATACACTTCCTAGACTGTGTTCTGTGTTTGGCCAGGAGACTTCCAGCAGACTTTTTTTTTTTTTTTTTTTTTTTATTTGAGGAGTCAAGATTGCTACGAAGAAAGATAGGACGTTTTGGTGAAGGGGTGTTTGGATGTGAGACTCTCTTGTCTCACAAGAGATGGGAGATCAGATGAATATTTGTATTTTATCATCTTAAAAGCATGAGATAGAACTTGGTTTGCACTCACTCCACTTTCCCTCTGCTTAGTCTGTGATTGAGTGCTAGGGAAAGTCTACAACTTCATAGCAAACCACAAGGGTAAGACAGGAAAAAAAATTCTTACTGTGCTAAATATTAACATTTCTGACTATGCTCTAACATGTTACAATAGATACAGTTATATACTACCCTTTTCTTTTTGATATTTCTGAAATGTTGCTTCTTACCAAAAAATGAGTTTTCCAGTTCCTAAATACTTAGAAGGATTTAATTATCCACAACACTATTCCCTCAACTTGAGAGCATCAATCTTTGTGCCTCAGTTATTTTCAGCAATTTAGTTTGGAAGGTTTTGCAGTTTTTGCTTATATTATAACTAATCTGCTTGCCTGCCGGTGGCTATTTAGGGAATTACCTATTTTTGTTGCATCTAGCTGAAAGCTGTTGCATCTCTTCTTATTGCTATAAATGAAGTCTCAACTCTGAATTTAGTAACATAAAAGAATATTTATAAAAAGGCAAGTAAACAGCACTGGGCGCACAGGGAGTCTATGCTCTACCAACATTCACACATGAACATCAAACATTCTAAATATACAGAACATTGCTTTACATACTAAACGCAACTATACCTATACATACATACAATCAGGAAAGGTGACAAACAATCCTTTAAGTTCCATGACTTAACAGCCTCCATTTTCCATTCCTTTTCTTGATTACTAACAAGTCTCCATTTTCCATTCCTTTTGAACAATATGTCTTGCTTTAAGTTGTCAAGCAACTCAGTCTTCAGGCCTTATGTATCCCGTTCTTCCCGCATCGAAGAAAAGCATATCCATCTCCTTTTCAAGGCCAATAGGCCTGGGTCAAAAGGCACGTTCAGGTCAACAGGGGGCGTAACAGCAAAAGCCTTCGATGGCTGTAGCAGCAGAGGGGCCCATGGCGATGGCGTAGCAGTCGGATCAGTAAAGGAGCCTGCAGCTCCCTCACTATCTGGCAAACCACACGTTTCTGACTGTGGTCCCACATGGCTCTTTAAGGCCTCAGAGACTGCTCGCCAGGTGCCGAGCAATCCCACTGCAACCTTATCATTTTTAGTTGCAGAGTCCCACACCTTGACCTCAGTTTGGTCCCATATTTCAGGCTCATAAACTGTCCAATTGTTAATAAGGAGAATAAGCTGTAAGGTTACCAGGACAGTCTTTGTTCCTAAGGACCTATGATTCCCCATAATGCTCAGCTGCTTACCAGCGAGAGGCAGTTGTGTGCACAGGTCCGCTTCCCTCAGCTCGAGCTTCTCTCCAGCTCCAGTGCGCCTGTTTCCAGCGCCTTTCTGTACGAGCTTCTCTGAGCAGTTTGCTGAGTTTGGCCGAACCTATCTTCATGAGGCGATCAATGTGCCTGTTCCCGTCCTGGTCTCCATTCTGCCAGCCTGTTCCTCTTCACTTCTTTTTCCTGCTTCTTTATTCATGTAACTTCATCGTGTTGCCTTTTTTTTATCTTCTTTTTCTTTTTTATCTTGAGGGCAGGCTCCCCTCTTATACCCTTCTCCCCACAGCAGTTCCTTTCAAAACAACTTTTCATTGGTCAAACAACTTTGAATGTAACAACAACAGCAAACACCCAGAAACATCCATGCCTTAACAGCTGGAGAACAAGCAACCCATCTGGAGAACAAGAAACCGGAGACTGCATGGAGTCTCCTGAATCACCCTTCTTTGTTCCCTCTAAACTCTTTTATATTCCTGATGGCCTCAGCGTTAAGAGTCTAATGTTATCTCAACCATGGGGCTTTCCAACCCCCATGGCCACATTCCCAAATCTCCCCCTTCTTTATTAATATCAACTATTTTCTCAACACGAATTACCACTCCATATATAACACTATTTGTCTACATTGAATTGCATATAGTTAGGCTGTAATTAAATTACATATAGATTCGGGCTTTATATGATGTCTGTACTCAGGCTGGCATTTATTTCCCTTCTGTCTTGCACTGACTACCCCCTATTTCAGAATGGATTGGAATTGCCACTGTTGTGCCTATCCTTTCTACAGAGCATTGAGCTCAGTAACAAGTATCTGGGTAACACAAAGCTGTCATTAGGGAATGTGGCATTGTGGTTTGTGTCTCAGTAAAGCACACAGGTGTTAAGCTGGCTGCTTGCTAAATTTGCTCTCTCTTACTGGCAGTCGGTTTCTTTCAGCTCTGTGGAACATCAGTGGAGGACCTTAGAAAAAGCCTTGTTGCCCATTGCTATTCTTTAGCCCGTTGCTATTCCTTAGATAAACTGATTTCAGTCTTCAAAACTCCAACTTGGTACTTTGTATTGATCAGTGAATGAAAGTAATCCTGTAAGGAAAGACTTGCGTTGTTTATGCTTTGGTTGGAGATTCTTTCCTTATCTTGACTAATGTAATTGGTTTGGGAGAAAAAGTGACACACCTAAATTATTCCTCACTTTGTCTCTTTAGGAACCAGAAGAACATTGATTTCCCTATGCATAGCTGCAAAGTATTCTACTACCGAGGGGAAAAAAGGCATTCCAAAAACTATGAACTTTTTTTCCCAAAGGCAGATTCTTAGGAAGATGAAGTACTAAAACACTTCTTCCATACCTTGTGTTCTGTCAACCTTCCTGGTAATATGAACGTAACAATTTATATTGAGTGTGATACTGGTAGCAAAGAGGCTATTCCAGCTTTTGAAAAACTAGTGTAAGGTTGTAAAGCAGAAGCTGCTGTCATCCCTCAGCCAAACACATGTACACCACCATTTACTTTTAATCTCTGCTGCAGACTTCACTCAGCCTTTCAGCTAGTTTTATCAGTGCATCCATTTTTCCCGTTATCTATTCAATTCATAATTTACAGACTCCCGTGTGCCCAGAATATTACTGTTCATTTTCCTGCAAATTCAATTTCACTGATAGTGTAAACATGAGGTCTTGACTAATGCAGTCCTCTAGGAATTTATCAGAATATCACTTCCAGAATAAATTAGGGTAAGTTTAATAACTGGGACCCCTGGGTGCAATGCAGAAAATCCTTGGTGTTTATAAAGTGCCTAACAGGTGATTAACTGTTAATGTGTCTATTCACAGCCCTAGAGATGGTCTGTTTACAGTAAATAAACAAGAAGTAGTTGTCTATTCACAGCATAGTGTTTTTTATCTTTTTTTTTTTTTTTTTTTTTAACTGAGGTTAAGTGAGTACATTCTAAGCTTAAAGTGCTGTCTTTCAGATTGGTAAATTATTGAAACTATTGGAAAGACAACAAAGACTCAGATCTCTTTAGTTTTTGAAGTACTGAAAATTATAATCTTATTACTCACCACAAAGGTTACATGAATCATTGAGACGTGGTGAACCTTCCTTTATCCGAGAGCCTCAGTGATTTCACATCATTACCTGAATTTAATCTGAAAGTGTATCTTTGATCTTTATTCCATTCTTGTTCTTCTGTCTATTAATTATCATTATTTTATAAATGTTGTTTTAACTCCTAGTAGTAGAGAGTTAAAAATACTAAATTATCTATACTAAACACCCAAACTACCAAACTCCCAAACTCTAAAATAAAACTCTCCTATATTGTATTTGGCAGGATTAATTGCATTGAACACATCTCCCCCATATTGACTCACAGAAAGCTGACTCCACAATCAGTAAGATTGTAAAGTAGGTATGTTTATTCAGCGCTGAGAAGCAGCAAGGGGGGTAGTCCCACCAAAGTCGTGCACACCTAATGCGGCAACTTGCTGTGGTTATATGCAGTAAAGCTTTACATATGCATGAAGTTTCCCAATACGCCTATACATATGCATAACCTGTCCCTGCTTAGTATTAAAATTAGCTACAAGAAGTCATTTCCATAAATTCCTCTTGCTCAGTGACTTGCGGTTGTGGGCGCTGAGGGTCATAGGGATGAAGTAAGATGTCTTCATCAGAGTTGAACTTTTCACCTCATCTCTGTGCATGCTCTGAAGCCTTGGTCACAATCTGGGCCATAAGGTTGTTTTGATCTGGTTCTTGAGGTCTGAGGGGCTCCTGTTATCTTGAGGCCTTGTATGTTTACCATTCCTTATCTTGTCCCTTTGTAAACAGTCCTCCTTATCTCTGATGCCTTGATTTAAGTCTGAACCATGAGGTTGTTTTGAACTGGTTCTTGGGGTCCAAGGGGCTTCTGTTATCTTGAGGCCTAAGTGCAGCACAGGTGCAGTACATCGCAAATATAACACCTATTTATGCTTAATTGTTTTAAATGAGGTCTCAACTCAATCTGAATTTTGTAATATTTATAAAACAAATATTTCTAAAAGGTATAAAAGCTATAAAAGGTATAAAAGGCAAGTAAACAGCGCTGGGTGTGTGGGGAGTCTACAATCCACCAACACGCACACACAAACATCAAACATTCTAAATATACAGAACATTGCTTTACATACTAAACGCAACTATGCCTATACATACGTACAATCAGGAAAGGTGACAAACAATCCTTTAAGTTCCATGACTTAACAGCCTCCATTTTCCATTCCTTTTCTTGATTACAAACAAGTCTCCATTTTCCATTCCTTTTGAACAATATGTCTTGCTTTAAGTTGTCAAGCAACTCAGTCTTCAGGCCTTATGTATCCCGTTCTTCCCGCATCGAAGAAAAGCATATCCATCTCCTTTTCAAGGCCAATAGGCCTGGGTCAAAAGGCACGTTCAGGTCAACAGGGGGCGTAACAGCAAAAGCCTTCGATGGCTGTAGCAGCAGAGGGGCCCATGGCGATGGCGTAGCAGTCGGATCAGTAAAGGAGCCTGCAGCTCCCTCACTATCTGGCAAACCACACGTTTCTGACTGTGGTCCCACATGGCTCTTTAAGGCCTCAGAGACTGCTCGCCAGGTGCCGAGCAATCCCACTGCAACCTTATCATTTTTAGTTGCAGAGTCCCACACCTTGACCTCAGTTTGGTCCCATATTTCAGGCTCATAAACTGTCCAATTGTTAATAAGGAGAATAAGCTGTAAGGTTACCAGGACAGTCTTTGTTCCTAAGGACCTATGATTCCCCATAATGCTCAGCTGCTTACCAGCGAGAGGCAGTTGTGTGCACAGGTCCGCTTCCCTCAGCTCGAGCTTCTCTCCAGCTCCAGTGCGCCTGTTTCCAGCGCCTTTCTGTACGAGCTTCTCTGAGCAGTTTGCTGAGTTTGGCCGAACCTATCTTCATGAGGCGATCAATGTGCCTGTTCCCGTCCTGGTCTCCATTCTGCCAGCCTGTTCCTCTTCACTTCTTTTTCCTGCTTCTTTATTCATGTAACTTCATCGTGTTGCCTTTTTTTTATCTTCTTTTTCTTTTTTATCTTGAGGGCAGGCTCCCCTCTTATACCCTTCTCCCCACAGCAGTTCCTTTCAAAACAACTTTTCATTGGTCAAACAACTTTGAATGTAACAACAACAGCAAACACCCAGAAACTTCCATGCCTTAACAGCTGGAGAACAAGCAACCCATCTGGAGAACAAGAAACCGGAGACTGCATGGAGTCTCCTGAATCACCCTTCTTTGTTCCCTCTAAACTCTTTTATATTCCTGATGGCCTCGGCGTTAAGAGTCTAATGTTATCTCAACCATGGGGCTTTCCAACCCCCATGGCCACATTCCCAAATCTCCTCCTTCTTTATTAATATCAACCATTTTCTCAACATGAATTACCACTCCATATATAACATTAATCAATCACTCTCTAATTTTAATCCCAATGATTCAATATACTTTTAAGTTTCAGCAATAGATAAATGCGTGGTTACCAAAGCTTATTCTTTCTGGACATAGAAATTCCTGGAGGTTGCATTGCCTAATGGTTAATAATAAGCATGGGGAAGAAATACAAAAGTCAAGCACTCACGTTCACTATACTGTAGAAATAATTAATTCAACTGAGCATCATTATGACCAAGTAGTCCCAGCTATCTTCAAATGATGTGTCCCATTGCAACATCTCTTAATACTTTCCAGCATATGTTAATAGAAGTGTTTAACATTCCATTGATACTGCTTCTATGTGTATAAACAGAATAATCAATCTGAGAGTTGAAACGTTAGATAATAATTAAGTGTCTCGTCTTGCAACGGGATATCTGTTCTCAGTGATCTTGGCTGGGATCCAATGGCTGGATCAATTAAATGGCTTTCAACTAAATTCTACTGCCTCCAAGTTGTGGTTATCTTCAGTGAAGAGGCTTTGGGGTTTGTTTATTTTTGTCTGGGTTATGAGAAAATTGTGAACTGAAAGGTTATAAACAAGTGAATTCCCCAAATTTATCAGCCTACTTGCAGTGTTTCAGCTGCTCCTAGCTAATGGCTTCTGTGGTAAAAGTGAATGCAGTCACACCTGTTTCTGACTTCTATCTATATTCTTATTAAATTGCTGAAAATTGTACACAACTCAGTGTTGGTGATGTGTTGTGCAGAGGCCATCTGTGTGTTTGATAAGCCATATTGGCAACAAGATCAAATAAACTAAAGCAATAAAATAAATGATGTACCTCTTTGTTCATCGTGGACTGTAGAAGTCAACTGTGTCATGCACACAACTATTCATCTCAAGGAAAACATCTAGCTGTGTCCAGGATGGAGCTTTAACTATAATATAAAGCTAAGAGGCCAAACTGCCATCAATTTTAGTAATAGAAGTTAGTAATGTTTAATAATAGAAGCAATTGTAGTTCATTGTGGGAAATAGCTCTACTCAAACAGCTCTTGCAAATGAGGCTAAAAGACTATAGACTATTTATATGTGCAAGTAGATTAATAAAATCTAAGACTCAGCTGGTTTGATAATTGGCTTTCATCCTATTGTTTGCATTGCCATTGTAGGACTGAGAACCTCCCCCACTCAGTTTGAGGAAGAGCTCTGGAAATGTAAAATGCTCTCAGAAACTTCAACTGGTTTCCTTGCTGGTTCATTGGGACCTGAGGCAATTGCTTTCTGTAATATCCATCCTTTACTAAGAATAGATTCCCATTCAGAAATACACTAATATGCATTATTATCTAATCATGTCTAATCATGAGTAATCTGAGACTTCTGAATAATCCGTTCAGTGCTCACTGGAGTAGGAAGCACGTAGAGCTATTCAGTGGGAGAGATGCTGAGGGAGGCCACAAAATAGTTGCTAAATCATAGAATAATAGAATAGAATATCCCAACTTGGAAGGGACCCATAACGATCATCAAGTCCAACTCCTGGCACTGCACAGGTCCACCCAAAAGTTTAGACCATGTGACTAAGTGCACAGTCCAATTGCTTTTTAAATTCAGACAGGCTTGGTGCAATGACTACTTCACTGGGGACCCTGTTCCGGTGTGCAACTACCCTCTTGGTGAAGAACCTCTTCCTGATGTCCAGCCTAAACTTCCCCTGCCTCAGTTTAACACCATTCCCGAGAGTCCTGTCACTGGTGTTTACAGAGAACAGGTCACCTGCTTCTCCACTCCCCCCCCCACAAGGAAGTTGTAGACCACGATGAGGTTACCCCCTCAGCCTCCTCTTCTCCAGGCTGTTCTCCAGGCCCAGTGTTCTCAGCCACTCCTCATATGTCTTCCCCTCTAGGCCCTTCACAATCTTTGTTGCCCTCCTCTGGACACTCTCCAACAGTTTAATGTCCTTGTACTGTGGTGCCCAGAGCTGCACACAGTACTCGAGGTGAGGCTGGACCAATGCAGAGTAGAGCAGGACAATCACCTCCCTCAACCGACTAGCAATGCCATGCTTGATGCACCCCAGGACACGGTTGGCCCTCCTGGCTGCCAGGGCACACTGCTGGCTCATATTCAACTTGCTGTCAACCACAACCCCCAGATCCCTCTCTGCGAGGTTGCTCTCCAGCGTCTCATCACCCAGTCTGTACATAAAGCCAGGGTTGCCCTGTCCCAGGTGCAGGACTTGCTTTTCTTAAACTTCATGTGGTTGGTGATCGCCCAGCTCTCCAATCTGTCCAGGTCTCTCTGCAAGGCCTTTCCACCTTGATCTGAGTCCACAACTCCTCCAACTTTGGTGCCGTCAGAAAATTTACTCAAAAGACCTTCTAGTCCTACATCCAAATCATTTATAAAAACATTGAAGAGGACTGGCCCTAAAATGGAGCCTTGAGGGACCCCACTAATGATCATCTGCCAGCCACATGTGGCCTTATTTACCACAACCCTTTGAGCCCTGCCCGACAGCCAATTGCTTGCCCGTCGTATGATGTTTATGTTAAGTTGCATGCTGGACATTTTGTCCACTAGGATCATGCACGGTAGCAATGAGAAGAGGTGGAATACATAGGCTGGCAGAGTCTTGTGCTGTGGCAGTGATGTCGGTGATGTCCCAAGGGCATTATATTGGCATGCATGTGCTCTTACTGTAGCACATGAAGTTGACAGTGTCATTCAATGAGGTGAGCTGCGAGGGATAAAGGAACACAACTTCTGTTAACGTGGGTTGACACCTGACTAGCCAAAGCTAGAAAAAAAGTAATAATAGCTTCTCATTAGAAAAGGAAAAATCCCTCTTCATCTAGTGGAGCAGGTGGAGAGATCAAGACTGTGTAATGCTCTCTATTCTAAATAATACATTTTTATTTTATAGAGCACTTTATTAACTTTCAATATTAGGTCAATATTATGCCAAAGGGAAAAAGTGCACTCCTGGTAATTACTGCCCTATAAATCTAAATGCTAAAGTTAATGGGGATATGTTTAACAAGTAGTCAGTAAGAGTCTAAGGCACTTGAAATTATATTTTCTTAAATAAATGAGTACTGGAAACAGAGAATGCTAAAATTATTTGAATTTGCACGCGTCAGGTAGATTGTTTGTTCCATTATAGAAAGGGGCAGGAGTTCACATGCTTTTGGACAAATATGATTAAAAATAAAGGCTAAGAGCTAGATCTCAAATCACACTCAATTTATAGTCCTTTGTATAATCCATTGCTTTCTATGAGTGATCGTTCATTAATAATCAAGAAGGAAAACAAATTAATCAGTATATTAATGTAATTACATAAAAGAGGGTATGCATATGTTGTTTTGATTTATGCAGGATTAATGCAACTTTTGAGATGTTGTAATAAGAAACATTATGGTTAAGGGATTATTTAATTGAACTACTTCATCAGTACATTATTAAGAGCATTATGTTTTATTTCAAAAATAAATAATTCAATATTTATTCTCAATAAGTGAATTCCACATGCTATGCAAAATTAAAACACCAAGGATGTTATATTTGTATGTTCAATACTCTCAGTGTAGAACATCACCATTACCTTAGGAAACATATTCCCCACTATGCCACTTCTTATTCCTTTTTGTCATTTCACATTGTTTAATTACAGATTCACAGGGTTTTCCAATAAAAAATTTATGTTCTTTTCTGCACAGCGTTTGTTGATCCACTGTGTGTAGATGTCTTCCATTTGAGGTTAATTCTCTTAATTTTTAGAAAAGCTAGACTGGAGGAATGTGGTTTACAGTCAAACTACAATATTCTTGATGATATGGTGCAATCAAAGTAAAGTTTAAGCTTTTACAGTTTGATTTTTGTGTTTATTGGGAAAATCTGCTCCAGTCACAAGTTAGTTATAATTATAAATAGCGTAAGCAGTCATAACATAAAATACTTCTAGGCCTTGATCAAGACAGATAAGTGTCACTTAGCTGGTCATGTTGGAAATAAATGGGATCTTCTGCTCCATTTTTAGTTGTACTCAGCCTAACTTTTTACTCTGGGGAGCAAGATGATGATATCAGTCTTTCTTTCAGTTGAGTGAGCAAATGAAAATTAATTGAACCCGTGGATCTGCTTTCCTTCTTCCCCATACACCTTTATTGAAGATGCCAAGCAATTCATTATCCCACATGTTCTATGTCAGTTTAAGACAGAATTCTGTCAAAGTGCCATAAGCAATCAAGGCATAAGCAATTTGCAGAGATAATCTCAGAGAAGACATCAGATTTGTTTTTTGTTATGAAGTTACCTCTTTTTATTTTTTTTTTAAAGTTGTTTTCTCCCTGATGATGCCACTTAGCAAAGTCATACAGGCAGAAGAATTTGAGTAATATGGCTGTACAGGCAGAAGCCAGAAGGAGAGTTTTGTGTATCTGGTAGTAAGGTGAGCCCTTATTATCTGTCTGAAGTAAATACACAGCTCATATTACTGTAGCAGTGAAAGTTATTTCAGTGTTAGGCCTCCATAACAGGAGGGAAGGAAACAGTAGAAAAGAAGCATAAATATACTCAGTTGGCCAGAATTTATATTTGAAGTTTGTGCCAAGGAAGAGAATCAATTGCAGGTTTCTTTGAGTTTCAGATACTGTTCTAGCACTGATAAATCTTTCCTTCCGACTTCCATTTCCTTTGTCTTTCTACAATAAAAAGAATAAGTTAGCTATGCTTTTCTAACTAGCACTAGAAACTTTGAGGATACACAACTGCAGATTAAAATTGTGCATGCTGAAAAGGGAACTGAGTAGGTCAGAGGTTTTGGAAGTTTAAAGAAAATACATGAGGGATAAAAGCTTTGAGAGCACATTTCAGTGTATGTTGCTTTGATCACAAAATCACACAGAATTGTCTAGGTTGGAAGAGACCTCCAAGATCACCAAGTCCAACCTCTGACTTAACACTAACAAGTCCTCCACTAAACCATATCACTAAGCTCTATGTCTAAATATCTTTTAAAGACCTCCAGGGATGGTGACCACCACTATCCTGGGCAGCCCATTCCAATGCCTCAAAACCCTCTCAGTAAAGAAGTTCTTCCTAATACCCAACCTAAAACACCTCTGGCGCAATTTTAGCCCATTCCCCCTCGTCCTGTCACCAGTCACGTGGGAGAATAGACCAACCCCCACCTCTCTACAACCTCCTTTAAGGTACCTGTAGAGAGCAATAAGGTCGCCCCTGAGCCTCCTTTTTTCCAGGCTGAACAAACCCAGCTCTCTCAGCCACTCCTCGTAGAGTTGTTCTCCAGACCCCTCACCAGCTTCCTCGCCCTTCTCTGAACTCTTTTCAGCACCTCGTTGTCCTTTTTGTAGCGAGGGGCCCAAAACTGAACACATTACTCGAGGTGCGACCTCACCAGAGCTGAGTACAGGGGGACGATCACCTCCCTAGCCCTGCTGGCCACACTGCTTCTTATGTAAGCCAGGGTGCCGTTGGCCTTCTTGGCCACCTGAGCACACTGCTGGCTCATATTCAGCCGACTATCCACCAATACTCCCAGGTCCTTCTCTGCCTGGCAGCTTTCCAACCACTCCTCTCCCAGCCTATAGCTCTGCTTGGGGTTATTGCGCCCCAGGTGCAGGACCCGGCACTTGGCCTTGTTGAACTTCATGCAGTTGACCTCAGCCCATCGGTGCAGCCTATCCAGATCCTCCTGCACAGCCTTCCTACCCTTGAGCAGATCAACACATGCACCTAACTTGGTGTCATCTGCAAACTTACTGAGGGTGCACTCGATTCCCTCATCCAGATCATCGATGAAGATATTAGAGGACTGGCCCCAGTACTGAGCCCTGGGGGACGCCACTAGTGACTGACCTCCAGCTGGATTTGACTCCATTCACCACAACTCTTTGGGCCCAACTATCCAGCCAGTTTTTAACCCAATGAAGCATACGCCAGTCCAAGCCAAGAGCAGCCAGTTTCTTGAGGAGAATGCTATGGGAAGCGGTGTCAAAAGCCTTGCTGAAGTCAAGGTAGACCACATCCACAGCCTTTCCCTCATCCACCCAGCGCGTCACTTTGTCATAGAAGGAGATCAGGTTTATCAATCAGGACCTGCCTTTCATAAACCCATGCTGACTGGGCCTGATCGCCTGCTTGCCCTGCAAGTGCCGCGTGATGACTCTCAAGGTAATCTGCTCCATGAGTTTCCCTGGCACTGAGGTCAAACTGACAGGCCTATAGTTCCCCGGGTCTGCCCTCCGGCCCTTCTTGTAGATAGGTTTCATGTTTGCTAGCTGCCAGCTGACTTGGACCTCCCCCGATAGCCAGGACTGCTGATAAATGATGGTAAGCGGCTTGGCCAGCTCCTCTGCTAGTTCTCTAAGTGCTCTCGGGTGGATCCCATCTGGCCCCATCGACTTGCGTACATCTAAGTGCCGTAGCAGGTCGCCAACCATTTCCTCATGGATAGTGAGGGTCACATTCTGCTCCCCATCCCCTTCCACCAGCTCAGGGTACTGGGTATCCAGAGAACAACCAGTATTGCCGCTAAAGATTGAGGCAAAGAAGGCACTAAGCACCTCCGCCTTTTCCTCATCTTTTGTAACTAAGTTCCTCCCCGCATCCAGTAAAGGATGGAGATTCTACTTAGTCCTCTGTTTTGCATTAATGTATTTGTAAAACAATTTTTTGTTGTCTTTGACGGCAGTAGCCAGATTGAGCTCCAGATGAGCTTTGGCCTTTCTAATTTGGTCCCTGCACAGCCTCGCAACATCCTTATAGTCCTCCTCAGTGGCCCGCCCTCTTTTCCAAAGATTATAAACCCTCTTTTTTCTCCTAAGCTCAAGCCACAATTCTCTGTTGAGCCAGGCCGGTCTTCTTCCATGCCAGCTCATCTTTGGGCACATAGGGACAGACCGCTCCTGTGCCATTAAGATTTCCCTCTTGAAGAGCGTCCAGCCTTCCTGGACTCCTCTGCCCTTCAGAACCGCCTCCCAAGGGACTCTACCAACCAGTGTCCTGAACAGATGTTTCACTACTTCTAATATGTAAAAGGTAGTCATATGGGATTGCTCAGTATTATTTTACAAGAGAATTCCACCCCAAGTGTTTTTAATTCAAAGACTTTCATTTTGATTTTGTAACTTCAGAATGCAAGCTTTGATCATAGCATTTTATGGATTTGTGTGCTCTCTTAGCAAACTTAACAATAACTGTAGTATTTATAAGTAGGTTTAACCACTGCCAGATTTTCTTTACACTTTAAAGTCAATATTAGTAGTAGTTTTATGTTTTGTTTTCTGCTACATTGGTCTACACCTTTCTTCTTTGTGCTTGATCTTCAATCCAGTAGAAGAGAGTGTCCTTCAAATACCAACTTCAAAGTTTACAGAATGCCATTGGCATGGGGACAAGATTTAACAAGCTGTCTCTCTGAGTGCGGAATTCAGATGGATTGAAGATTTCACCTTTTTGAATGCAGTAAGAGAAAGTACAAGGGAAAACCTGCTGTATGCCTTACAGAATACTGTAATTCATTCAGAATGGATATTTCACCAACATTTTCATATTGCCTTGTGTAAATTGGGAACGGAAGTAAAGGCATACTTTCTATAAAAGTATTCTTCTGGACTTTTTTAATGCTTAAAGGCAAAGTAGTTCCGTATCTACAGTAGTACCACTGACAAAAACCTGTATCAAAATACAGATATCAAAATTATCATGTCAGGCAATCAGAATTGCCAAGGAATTCTGCCTGTGGTAGAAGTTATTGTTCAATGCTTCAAATACTGTTTTTGTTTGTCTGTTTGTTTTTATAACATGAATAAGCAGAATGGAGCTGAATTAAGTTTCCTCAGGCAAGTGTAAGTGTATCCTTAGCTGTGAGTATTTGGTGTCTCAGTATTCATCCACTTAGACATAAAATTTCCAAGAATGGATTGCCCATGGCAGCATGAAAATGCAATACAGCACCAGCTATCAAAGCTTGCTGTCCCCTTGATCACCACCACTTTAGCACTGAGGGTACTCTAGTGCTCAGCTCTTTGCTTGGTTGTGGTGTCACATCCTATAGCTAATTTCTTTTAAGTACTTTCTTTCTAGAGTTGGTACAGGCTGCTTTTTTGTTGTGAATTTCCTCTGCTTTTTTTTTTTTTTTTTTTTTTTTTTCCTATTTACTTCATCTTTGCCAATTTTTCTCCAGAAGGCAAATAGCTTTCAGTCATGGTAGCACATATGTCATCTCAACAGTTATTGAAGGACCCCTCAAATACCAAAAAAAAAAACCAAAGCATCTGTAGAGTTTTATATCCAGTAGACAAAACTTAAGAGTAGATCCCTGCCTGTTTGTGCTGGCACAGTGAAGTTATTTTGTAGCATTATGCTGAAGGCATTTGTCAGGTACTTGTTATTGATTTTATTGATTGATCACTTGCAATGTTTTTGCTTTACAGATGCATTTTAAAGACCAATTTTTGTGATTGCAGCATATGATGTGTAATTGTGGACTGGATTCCTTTGTCACACATTGTAGCTGATCAGAGAATTAATGTCCAAACAGGATTACAAAAACAGTGGCAACATACTACAGGTCACACTTCTCCAACAGGTTTCACAAACACTAGCATGCTTCTGCAGTCATCAAGGGTTTCTAAGTGTTGAAGATCTGGGCTCAGCTTCTGGATGAGCATAAGTTCTGTTGTGGACATAACTTCTGCCCATTACACTGACTACTGGTCTCCCCAGTGGTCATTTCTTCCCCATTCCTGGCTCCTTTCTCACACATAAAAACTTCCAATCTCCATTATTTTTGCATTTTTCTCTTTACTGGTTGATCTGAATGGTTTCATTTAGGCTGACTCTCTCATGGTGTGGTTATGGGCCTGGACTGAATGTATCTGGAATAGCCTTCCAGGCAAATTCAAAGCTGTCATGTTGTGCTGGGGAAAGAATACTCATTTCAATCCAAGAGGTGATCTGAATGCTGTTCAGCTGCAGATAGGGGCTGCAGAGGGACAGAGTTTGGTCTGTGCAGGTGGCATCTCATGAGATCTTCAGAGCTTAGCACCTAACATCTGTGACATCCTGCTGAGAAGATCATACTGCATATTTCAAAGGTCTATGTTCAATCAAATTTGCAAGGGTTGGCAAGAAGTTTATCCTTGTTTGTAAAGGATTTGATATCCCTTTTATAGTTCAATTTCTTGCTTCAGTATCCCTAAATCTACCTCCCACAATATACAATATTAGAGTAGAGTGGAAAGTTTGGGATGTTTTTCCACCACTTGTAACACCAGTCAAGAGAGGAATGTTATAATAATATGCACAGAAAATGTCTTAACATTTTCCATTTTTTCTAAAAATGAAGCTTTGTATGTCAGAAACAGTTTTCCTGTCTTTGATTTTTGTGGTTATCATTAACAGCATCATACTTATTGCAAATTCCCTGTCACACCTGTTGCTGTCCTGGTAGTTCTTTGATTTTGAGATGCTGCAAAATGGCTCAACAGATCAAAGTAATCTGTTGGAATAGCAGGAGTAGTAAAGGAGGTTGTTACTTTTACAGAGTAAAGAGTGGGGAGCAGCAATGTTTAACCAGTGGATTGCTGTACTTCAAGTCAGCTATCTGACTGCTTTCCCAGAAGAGCAGATACAGTGCCTTTAAACTGATTCTCAGTTACAGCTGTTTTAAATGTTTTTCATTTTCTTCTGAGTACACATTGTGTTTTGTGATTCCTCATTTTGTCTCATCCAGAAGTCCCCCCCCCGAAAGCTGTGTCATACAGATGAAGAATAGATGAACATTGTAAGAAAAGACTAGGGTATGTGACAGAGTTCTGAGTTTGACTGTATGCTTTCCTCCTGATAAACTATTGTGATTTAAAAAATCAAAGGACACCATATCAGTTTCATACCCACTGACAGTCTGTGGAGAAATCTTCTGTCAGGCAGGTTGCTTGTTTCACACCCCTGAGCTGCCTTAAGAACTATGTGAAGGCAGACTTGAATCTGAAGCCTGTATGAGCTGATTCAATTTTGTGACAGACTTTTCCCATGACCTCAGTAACAGTTATAGAAGTATTAAATTGATTTTTCAGATGTTGAACCAAAAATGAACAAGAGCAACCTATATTTTTCAGGTGGAATTTGGAATTTGAAATTGTAGGATGACAGAAAACAAACTTGGATGTTAAGATACCAACTTTATATTTTTACTGTAACACCAGAATTTGTATTTTCATACAAGTGATGCATGGTCTTTAATATGGAAATCATCTCAGTTGGTAATTGTCAATACAATGTAATCCATGTCAGAGCTTCAATATGACTGGGTATAGTATTCAAAGGCTATCTTTATCCCACTTTCTTTGTTCTCTCTGCAGTCTTGAAAGTAATCATTGCCTCTTTTTGAGAGTTTATTTACTTTTTGAATGTTTAAGAGGGAACAAACCACCACACTTTTTTTTATTGCTGTACCACCTTGAAAGGTATTTTGGTATAGATCCTTGTGTTGCTTTGTTTTATGGAATTTAATAACTACTAAAAACTCAAGAGTGGAAGTTGTGTGACTTGGGTGAAGCTGTCCAAACCTTGTGTTACACTATTTCAATGTGTGTCACACAAACAGTCTTTTTATGTATTCAAGTGAATACAGAGTATTTCTGTATTCAAGTGAATACAGAGTATTTCTGTATTCAAGTGAACTGGAAAAAATACTGGACTATAGGAAGAAACTGAGTTCTTTCAAAGAGACAATAAGGTGAAAACCTTTAAGTCTAAATGAACATTCAGCTAAACTCTGTTACAATAAAGTCAACAGATTAACACACAAGTGAAAAGTATTATTAAACCCTATGAAGTCTTGGAAAAATAAGAGCTCTATAAGAACAAACAGGTTCAAATTTCATGTCTGCCAGCATGAACAAGCAGGAGGAGCCTGGCTAAGGGCAGGCTTTGAATTTCCTACCTGGCTAAAATTAGATGTGTACATGGAAGTGGTAATAGCATTGCTTTGTGAAGAATTGCTTGTAGTCTTTATGTTTACATAATAAGCAGAGGGCTAAATTAAATTATACTCTGTATGTGTGTCTTGTCTAAACTGGGAAGGTCTGACTCGAGCTGGATGGGTACTTTAAAGAAAGATTTAAAAGGTAACTTAAGAATTAAATATAAGGTGGTGGAATTAAGTTCTTCATTGCCTCTAACTTGGGCAACATTAAGCCCAAGTGAAGAATGGCATTTACAGTGTCTTCTTTATGAGGCAATTTCTGTTTGTGTTCAAAGTCCTCTTAAAATGGATGTGGGAACAAATGTTCTGCCTGTGCTCTGTGTTTTATTTACTAATACCTCTGGAAAAAAAATATCACATTTTCCATTTCCTAGACACACAGAGATGATTGTAAAGTGGTCATAGTACTTCCATCCTGCATTTTGTGCTAGTACACAGGAGTAATAACAGTTTAAAAGAAAACATGGAGTAAACACAGAAGTTTTATGAAAAAAAAAAAAAAAGAGGTTTATGAAAAAGAGAAAAAGTTGTGCCATAGCTGTGAGTGGGGAAGAAAGAGGGGAGCAAAGAGGAGAAATAATTTTTAGCTATCAGTGAAGGTAAAGGTATTAAAACATGTTAGTCGGAAGAGTGAAAGGTTTGAGGGGAAAATTAGGAGATGAAAAACATTAGACAGCCTAGTGATATGTGAGTTAAAGAATACTGAAGCTTGCAAAGGTTCTGTATTCAGAAACAGTGCTGTATTTCAGAAAAAGTGCTGTATTCAGAAAGGAGTCTTCAGTAAGAATTTTCTGAGCCTTAGTTTTGTGCTATTTTTGGAAGGAAATAGATAAAAGTTGATTGTGTTTGCATATGAAATCGTATCCCTTAGGAAAGAAGGGACCTGAATTTATTACTTATCCACTCCCTTTTCCTTTTTTATGTACAGTTGGATTTAAAATAGAATTGATCTTAAAAGACCTAGATAAAACATGAATGACACAGGGCCTTCCATAGTTCTCATTGTGTTCCCATGTAAGTACATAGCGTGGCTTCCATACTTGGCTGTCATATATAACAGTCTAAAGTTTTAAGCATGCTCAGTCATGCAGGGTTAGAAGAGCTGTGAAGATTATTAGAAGTGCTTTTTCTCAAGAACAATTCTAAAAAAAAGCAATCTCAAAGCCAACAAAACATGATCATTTTCAAATGGCAAAGTAGAGTGAAAAAAATTAAAAATATATATATTCTATTAGAGTTGACTGAATGGCTCCTATTTATTTTCTTTTTATACATTTTTCCATTGGCCACAGCTGGCAAGATAATTTTTATTTTTTTTTCTGGACTTGTCAATTAATTTTTGCATCCTATGGGAAGAAGGTTTTAAAAAGTGCAAAGTGGATTCTGAGCAAACTGTGAAATCCTTTATATTTTCTCCTAATTACTCTAAAAATGCAGTTAAAAACTTAAGGGGAAAATCACAACTACACACAGCTTTCATTAGAATCTTTCATTCTGGTGAACCAGCCTGAAGTTTGGAGCCTGATGGAAAGGCTAGCTTTCTGAGAGGTGTCTGTTGCTCTGAAGACGTCAACAGAACAAAACAATAGTTATTAAAGTAAATGTCAACTAGTCTCTTCCCCTTTAAAGATGCTTAACTAGGATAGGTTTTAGGCTTTTTTTTTCTTTCTTTTTTTTTTTTTTTTTTTTTTTTCAAATATGGAATTAAGGACTTGATATTCCCTTTCATATTGTGCAGGGCCCTGTTTAGCCCCTTTTTATTCTGGGAGGTTACCTGACAGAAACTGTTTGTGTTGCTGACTGTATTGTGTACCATACAGACCCATGGCATTTAGAGAAATATTTGCTATCTTTGCTGTTTCCAGATATAAACGAGGTACCAGGAGTTCCTGAATCCATTTAACTTCAACGTCTTTCAAACAGCATTGTCAATGCTGACAGGAAAGGGAGCTCTCATGCCTAAGAAGTTAAAACTGTTAGTGGCAGGATTATGCAGTGAATGTAAAGTCAGTGCAGTACCACGCTTCTAACAAAAAAACGCATGCAGTTGTTTTGCCATGTTTGTATGCAAGACTGAGAGTAAGCACTGATTACATAGCCTGTAAATTCTTCTTCTATTTCCAAATCATCAATCAATATACTTGGCTATCTTAAATCAATATGCTTCCCCCCCCAAAAAAATGAATGGACTTGAGTAGTTATCGTGAAATGGTAATGCGCTATAAAGACCCATCATGGAAATACGTAAGTTAAATTTCCATTCTCCACTTTTCCGCAGTCCATCATGAGGAATACCCTATTCAACCTCAGATGAGTGAAGTCTTGGAACACTATTTTACAGATGAAACACTCATTTTATTCTATGAAACTCCTCAGTAGTTATAAGGTGGTTACTGGGTCAACAGACAAATGTTACGGCAGCTCTTCACCAAAATTTCAGTAGACATTAATACATATTCTTATATCAGTTCATCTTTCTGAGTACCAGTTTGTGTACAAGGTGTGCAATACACAAAATACCTGATTTGACTGTTTTTCACTAGGTAGCCATAGTACTCCCTCTGCTTGACCATGAGAGGTCATAACTGCTCAAAACACTTGTGAAATGGCTTCTTTCTTGTTTCTATCTTGGTGTCTCTATGTAGGCTCACAATTATGTAATGCTCTTGTTGAAACCACATCTAAGCAAATTGAATGTTATGCCCTCTAACTGTCCATGCAGCTGTCACTTCGCTATTTGAATCTGGAGACCAAGTGTTATATGAAGTTGTCTACTGACTTCCTGCATGTATTGTTGTCTGCAGCTATATCCTGGCTTTCTAGGAACTGTCTCTTCCAAATTTAATTTTGAACATCTCTACTTTTAGGTAGAAAAAGACTTAAACTTTTGAAAGCCTTGGATGTAGAAGCTAAGACCTCTGCAGCAGATGCCTAAGTTTCCTCTGCCAAATCTGTAAGTTCCTAGGGTTGACTCTGCTTAAGTTAGAACTGCTTTACCATTGCTTTATTTATTTATTTATTTATTTATTGTATCTTTAGAACTCAACAACCTGCTCTGTGCAGAACTTGCAAAACTGCTCCACCTTCCAGGGATATCATGATGTGCAATGTGCTGGTTCCCTTTGACAGCTATGTTTGTGTGAGCATGTAGCAGCTGTGATGCTTTCATCAACATTTGCTGTAGTTTGGAAATTCCAGGCATAATCACCATCTGGCTGTGCAAGCTACCCTTGGTAAGTTGGACAATTCCTCTGTAGCTCAGTCACTGGATACATGCAAACAGATCTATGCTTTAGAAAGCCCTGGGGTTACTGTAAAAACATTAAGTAGGTTATGTCCAAGGCAGTCTTCTCTGACATTAGCTGAAGTACGTTTGTTTGATTTTTAAAACAAGTGGTCTTGTTATCTTTTTGTTTGGCATATTGGTGCTTTACTGAAGTAGTAAAATAGGAAAAGAAAAAAAAAAAAGTTTAGCATGAATGCAGTTCTGTTCTGAAAAGTCCTCATCAAAAAGGTAACTTGGATGCATTCAGCAAATTTACTCAGAGATGTCTATTATAATAATAAGAGAATAGCGAAGACATCCTGTGGTCAGACTGAAGGTTTTTGTGCTTTTAACATCAGAGTAAGCTACAGATGCTGTGCAGCTATTCTGTATAATGCTTTGTCTGCTGTTTAAACATATTTATCAAAAACTCACTGCATGGGTAACTGGAATGTTTCTAATGTAAATCAGTTGATAGATGTTCTCATTAACAAAAAGCTGCAGGGCATGTCATTATCATCATCTTCTTTCTCCTTTCCGGTGTTACCAAGTGGTTTGGTTTGCTGTGCAGTTATATACATTTGGGAGAGAGAAGGGTTCTGCTCAGCAATTCCTTTTATCAGTTCATGTTCCCAATGATTTGCCCCTCCTTCCTTTTCCTTTTGATTGTGCAGCAGAATTCTAATTAAATTACATTTAGAACGGTAGATCTAGACAATTTGTTTGGTAGAGAACTGTGTTAAAAGATGGTGTCCTTGAATACAGTGGTGATAGATTTATTTTGTCTCCTGGTGTTATTCAAATTGGAATACATGGCTATAAGGCTAGATCTGGTTTCTTAATGATGCTGAAGCTAGCTAGCTGAGTGCTGAAGGAAGAAATTTTTGTGAATGTTTGCTCAAATTTCAAGCAGCCAACTTTGTTGCTGTGGGTTTGGTCAGACCTTTTTTGAAATAAACACAGACTTGCTTTATTTATCCCTTATATCTGCATTTGTAAGAATGGCCGTACTTTTTAAGGATGCATGTACTGCCATGCATACGAAATAGGTTCTTTATTTGTTGTTGACTGTTCTTCTAAATAACGTTTAAACCAACTAAGCCAGAAAACACAAGAGTTTTCCTATAATACATCTCCAGTAATGATTGTTGCATTACTCTTAATATGTTAAGCCCTACCTACCCATATATCCCTCTACAATGAATAAAGGCAGAAGAACTCTATGTTCACTGCAGAGAAAGCCTGCATGGAAATGGATTCCAAGTGACCACTTCACAAGGACTCAAAGATGTTGTCCAGATTACTTTGGGCACAGGTGGCTCAAAAAATAATAGCTAGAGATGGTCTGTATCTTACCACTAAGGCAATGTGTCCCCTTGACATTTTGGGGATAGAGGGAGTTTGGCAGATTGAGAAGTTTGTGAACAATTGAGTGGGAGGAAAGGTTAAAATATCACTTTCTGGAATACTCCTTATCAAGATTAGAAAAGACATGATTTTTTTTCAGAGGATTAGAACAACCCAGCTTTCTGCTAAATTCATTTTTCTTCCCTTCAGAATGTCAAGTCTCAATTACTTCTTTGACTTGAAGAGGAGTTATGATAAAGCATAAAGGTTTTAGAATAGTTTAGTTTAGTTTTGTTTTGTTTTGTTTTGTTTGGGTGTATCTTGAAACACACAAAACGTCCTGGAGTTTTTTTAGATATTTTTTACATTTCTAAGCTGATCATTAGTAATGATTTGTATCCCAGACTAATGAATTCCCCTTTGATAAGCTATTTGAAAAAGTTTTTGAAGTTTTCTAACCAAAAAGGAAAAATGCATAAAAATATTAAAACTGTTGTCCTTTCTAAATTGAAATCCAAGATCATATAGTCCAATGACTTCTGCTAGCTCTTGCTTCTGTAGTTTTTCTCTGGTTCCTGTCATGTCTTATTTCAGTTACTCAATCACAGTTTTGTTACTTAAACTTAGCAGTAAGACCTAATTCCATGTTTTTGCAAAGTTCTAGTTTCATAGTCTTGAGTCAAATAAGCTCTGTTTATATTAAGTTTATGTGGTAATGTTTTAAATTTTTGTCTTCCACAGGTCAATATCCTTTAAACACATAATTTCCTCTCAAGTAGTGACATCCATAAGGATTGCAGAAAGTTATTTATTTATTTTTTAAATCTAATTGCGCAGAAAAAAAGCAGCTTTAGCTTTTTTTTTTTTTTTTCCTTTAAAGACATTAGGTCAAGATTCCTAAAATGGGAAATTCTGACTTTTTTAAAACAGTGTAAATGCACAGGAAATAAGATATACATGAGAGAAACTGTATATTTAAAACAACAACAATAAATAACAATAAGAATTTACCTGTCATTGTTTTACTGTACTACTTGCCCTGAGATATATCAGTCAAGTCAGCCTGTAGTAGGTACAAGTAACTTGGATAAGAATCTCCAAAACCTTGGACTAAAACACTATTTCAAAATTGCTGATAATGCTAAAGTAGAAAGAGAACAAGCTCTGGAAAAAGGTGCAGGGTTTCTTCTACCGGATTTATGTTTTGTATTATATTTAGAAACTTACCTCTGCAAATCATAGGAATCTCTTCACTTCTTTAAAAACATAAAGGTGGTTTTGATGACTTAAAGGAAAAGAATGAACTATTAACTTTACAAGTTAAAGTTCCAAACAATTAAAACCTCTAATTCATTGTATTATTTAAAAACATTTTATTTATAAAACATTTGAAATAATTTTCTAAGCTTTGAATCCATAGTAGTGCAATAAATATTTTTAGCCCTGCAGAGCCATTCTTAACAAGAGGTTTATCATTGTCATGTTTCAGACATTATATAATGCTTTCAGCTACATCTTTTCCTGTAGAATTGCTATGCAAATTACTTTTTCATATCACAGATGTTGCAGTTTTCAGAAATGACAAGGGCCATATTTTTTAAATATATGAGTTTACCATTTCATACTGCACAAAATGGTAAAGCATGTTGGTTTATTTACTTCTGTATGGTGCTTGCTGTAGATGGCTAATCCCACACCAAGTCAAAAGTGTTAGAAAAGAATACATCCCTGCATCAAACTATGTGCTATGAAATGGTTATAAATACAGAAAGTGTAAAGAAGGTCAGGCAGAAAGCACTGATCCTGAAAGAATACAAAAAGAAATCTGTTTTCAAGTTTTCTCTTGTTTGCCCCATTCACTCAGCAGTGATGCATCTCCTCTGGAAAGCTGAAGTATGTATTACTTCAGTGTTCTAATAAAAGATAGATTTCAAATACTTGCTATCTTTTGACATGCCATATGAGAGAGGACAGTTTATCCTTATTGCCTGTCTGGGATGTATCACCTGTTTTGTAGTCATATTAACTGATTTAAAAAAATTTTTTTTTTTTTACAAGCCATTCAAAATCTGTCTTGCAAGTGATGATCAGATCGTAAATGTACCAGTATGAAGCATAAAAATGAAGTATTTTGAGTTTCAGATATGAGATATGAAATAAAATAGTTTTTCCTGATCACTAAAGAAGATTAAATCCCTTGAAAACACACTTCCTCTATTCTCCCTACAATGTTTTGCTGATACAAGCCATCGCAGGCAGGAAGCAATGAACTCTCAAAACTGGTTGCTTATTGTTACTGATCAGAAACCACTCTGTCTTGCTTATGTTATAGAAAATTACAGGAATATTAATACACTTGCATTTTTACAGTATGGATTTCTAACCTAGGCATGCCAACAAGTCTGAATAACAACTTTTAACCTAACCCTCTCCAATTCTAACAGTAGTGCACAGGAAAAGAAAGTGGTGTCATGAGTGAAAGACCCATATTTTGTCAATTTACTGATTAGAAGCTCTCCAACTCAGCAAGATTGAGAATCACTGATTCAGATCACTGATGATTTGGATGAGTTGGTGTCAGAAGCAGTCACCATTTTATCCAAATCACTGCAAAGATGGAGAATTGAATGCATTAAAAGTTAAAATGTTTTGGATATAAGACAGGTCTCAGTCTTTCTGTGCAGTCATTCTTGAGTTGGTTGAGTATTTTTGGAAAATAAACTTTTGATGACATTGAGAGATGAAGTAATCATGAAAGAAATTGTGCAGTATCTTGTGATAGAATAATTTTTTTTTTCTCTGCCGGTTGAGCTGAGCTTCTTTAATATATATTTTTTTTTCACTTAATATAGAAGAAAGGGGTCCTAGAGGCTATTTCTCATGACCCCTGCTTTGCCTTCTCATGACACCAAGTACTCGAGAATAAATTCACAAAAGAACTTGGGAACTAAACAATTTTACAGTATCTGCTATATTGTGGATTACATTTACCATAATTGTAAGTGAGGTACTGCACACCCTGTGTAATACTTTTCATCAGAATGGGATGAATGAGTGTAAACACTCAGGTTGGAGGACAATCAATGACAAATCTTGTGGAAACAAATACATCTTAAATTCTACTTCTTTCTGTAATGTAGTGCCCTTCCCTAGTCTTGAGGTAGTGCTGGTATTCCCTTGGGAATCAGAGCCTAAATCTTGTCCTGGAATTGACATATGAAGTTTGCTTGTTTTCACATTTTTAGAAGGATGTACATACTCACTTGGCAATGCTGCCACTTGGGCTGTTTTTATGAAATATTTTAAGCCTTAATCATCTTGATTATGAGGAATGCATACCTTCTTATTATCCTCCCCTGCCTAAGAATGGAATAAATCTATTATTGTTACTCCTACAATTCATTTAACCTCAAAGAACAGGTGAGAACACCTTCACTTCTTTCTGCTGAAATCATCATCTGGAGGGCCTGGGAAGATTCCCCTAGGTCTAGCAGAGTGGTCAGGCTTGGCTGAACCTTGCTCAAATCAGTCTTTTTTTCATTCTTCATGTAAAGCTCTCAAGAAGCTAAACATAGCAAATGTTGAAAGAAGCTTGTAAATCAGTATTTCTTGTGACATATAATTTGCAAGGTTATACTGCTCTATTTTATATGGCCTGTAAGTAGAGGAAAACAGCCTCAGGCCTTATGCCATGATTAGTTTAATGAAGATATAAAACAAAATGTTAATGAAGAGTTCTCGAGGAAAAGGAAAATAACAGGGTGCCCTGCACTCCCATTTGTTGCATCACTGCCCAAAATGAGGGCTGCTTTTCCTTATCTGTTGTAAAGAGTGAATTATTTAGGGTATGTAATTTCTTTCTGGGATAAATGGGGGCATAGCACACTGATGGCTCTCTGAGGTAGTCATATGCAACTGAGAGCAAGAAATACTTGGAACTGTGCTGGACTTTCTAACTTGGTATAACATCTAAAGGTAGTAGTACAGTCTTACAAACAGACCAGGATGTTAGAACAGGAAACTGAAAAGCTTTAAAATTTACATTTAAAGTGCAATCATATGTTTTTAACTTTCATTCCATTATTGTAACTGATTTATAAACACGTTTCCATCAATCCATTATTCTTGTCTCAAGGTAAAGCTAATTCTAAGTAATCACACATACTCTTTGGAAAAAGCTAAATCCATTATGTCAGTCTGTATTAGGCAGCTATTTGAGTGTTTATTTGAGTGAGTAGTATGCTCCTAAAAAGGCTGTAGGGCAGCTAGCTGCTCTGCTGCAGAAGCCTTGTCATGTGTGAGCATGACACTCTTGTCATTAGCAAAAGTCTTGTTGGCTAGCAGAAGAATAATGTGAAAAGGGACCAAAACTTTGATTCTCTAGAAGCTGCTAGCATGTCATCATCAGTGTGCAAACATATTCAAAGGTTTTTAAGGTCATTGGCCTGGATGAAAAAATGTGAAAAGGATCATGACTTTGAAGTCTAGTGATTACAGCACTCATGAGAAAGTGCTCAAATCTTGCTTGACTGACTACTTAGTGTATTAGCCAAGGACTGTTTAATGTATAAAATTTAACTTAAAATTTATTGGAGCAAGGACTGCAACTCAGCTCCCTGGTGAATATCCTATCAGAAGACTAGGTAGTCAAGATCACTCATGTCTCTCTGCCCCTCTCAGTCCATTGAATCATTAATTGTTCTCTGCAAAGTCAAGTAGCTTTAGGTCTCTGCCTCCCACCACAGGATATGGTCTGAGTGCAGCTTTTGTTTTAATGCCTCTAATTCCTTTTTTTGGCAGGCCACAGATTTATTGTGTGGAGAGTCATTAACCCACACAATAGCCTAAATTCTGGAGTTCAGCACTTCACAGGAAAGTCAGGGCTGGGTCTGGGGTGGGGATGTTGACTCCCTGGAGCTGAAGTGAGAATTAAGGTCAATGGCTAAGTGCCCACAGGCTGTGGGTGTCCTCAGAGTTAGGCAGTGGTGGAGTTCCAAGTGTGACTCTAAAAGTGGGTCTTCCCAAAGTACCTAAATGCTAGAGTAAAGGGTACTAGGCTGGACTTCAAGTCTGAGCATTTTTTTCTGAATGAACTCATGGTGCTCAAAACAGGATAAAAACCCCTAATATTAGAACATGCAAAATTTGCTGCTAACATCAGTAGCAGCTGCTTTGTCTCCCACTTTAATCCCTGTGAAACCAATAACAACATTTCACTGAATTACATATGATAGGGTAGGTACAAAAGGAGCACATCCTTGCAGACACACTACATAATTGCTCTGAACTAAGGCTCAGCAGTTCCCCATGACTGGTGTATGTCCCACTAAGGAGTCACTACTAGCTTGTCTACATGGCAATTCAGGTCCCTGACAGTACCCTTTTAACTTTTATTGCCATTATTGCTATTAATATTTTATATCAGTTTTAATACTAATTCCATAAATGCCTGGCATAATCCAGAAATGAAATTATAGTATTTGAATTGTATAAGGACCTGAGTTCCATGGATTAGGAAAGACTGACTTAGGAATCTTAGGAAAGATTTTGTAGCTTCTGCCTGAATTCATGGCAAGTCCTTTCCTTTTGACAGCTGGTGCCAGTGCTACTTTGCAGAAAGCATTTTGGCCTCCAGCAGCCAAGGTCTTGCTTTCCATTTGTGCCGGGGCCCTGCGATTGCAGCAGTGTGCAACTGTCACTGTGAGAAACAAAGAACAAAGAGTCACATTTGCCTTCTGAGTGCGAGCTGGCAACTAACTTTGTTTGGCTCATGAGTATGTTGTTATAAATGAGGTCTCAACTCAATCTGAATTTTGTGATATTTATAAAACAAATATTTCTAAAAGGTATAAAAGACAAGTAAACAGCGCTGGGTGTGTGGGGAGTCTACGATCCACCAACACGCACACACAAACATCAAACATTCTAAATATACAGAACATTGCTTTACATACTAAACGCAACTATGCCTACACATATGTACAATCAGGAAAGGTAACAAACAATCCTCCAAGTTCCATGACTTAACAGTCTCCATTTTCCATTCCTTTTGAACAATATGTCTCGCTTTAAGTTGTCAAGCAACTCAGTCTTCAGGCCTTATGTATCCCGTTCTTCCCGCATCGAAGAAAAGCATATCCATCTCCTTTTCAAGGCCAATAGGCCTGGGTCAAAAGGCACGTTCAGGTCAACAGGGGGCGTAACAGCAAAAGCCTTCGATGGCTGTAGCAGCAGAGGGGCCCATGGCGATGGCGTAGCAGTCGGATCAGTAAAGGAGCCTGCAGCTCCCTCACTATCTGGCAAACCACACGTTTCTGACTGTGGTCCCACATGGCTCTTTAAGGCCTCAGAGACTGCTCGCCAGGTGCCGAGCAATCCCACTGCAACCTTATCATTTTTAGTTGCAGAGTCCCACACCTTGACCTCAGTTTGGTCCCATATTTCAGGCTCATAAACTGTCCAATTGTTAATAAGGAGAATAAGCTGTAAGGTTACCAGGACAGTCTTTGTTCCTAAGGACCTATGATTCCCCATAATGCTCAGCTGCTTACCAGCGAGAGGCAGTTGTGTGCACAGGTCCGCTTCCCTCAGCTCGAGCTTCTCTCCAGCTCCAGTGCGCCTGTTTCCAGCGCCTTTCTGTACGAGCTTCTCTGAGCAGTTTGCTGAGTTTGGCCGAACCTATCTTCATGAGGCGATCAATGTGCCTGTTCCCGTCCTGGTCTCCATTCTGCCAGCCTGTTCCTCTTCACTTCTTTTTCCTGCTTCTTTATTCATGTAACTTCATCGTGTTGCCTTTTTCTTTTTTTATCTTGAGGGCAGGCTCCCCTTTTATACCCTTCTCCCCACAGCAGTTCCTTTCAAAACAACTTTTCATTGGTCAAACAACTTTGAATGTAACAACAACAGCAAACACCCAGAAACTTCCATGCCTTAAAGGCTGGATGAGAGAACCACCTGTAGAACAAGAAACCGGAGACTGCATGGAGTCTCCTGAATCACCCTTCTTTGTTCCCTCTAAACTCTTTTATATTCCTGATGGCCTCGGCGTTAAGAGTCTAATGTTATCTCAACCATGGGGCTTTCCAACCCCCATGGCCACATTCCCAAATCTCCCCCTTCTTTATTAATATCAACCATTTTCTCAACACGACTTACTACTCCATATATAACAATGTGAGACAGGAAGAGAGCCAGCTCTGAGTTTAGGTGGTTCTAGCAGGGCACAGAGAGACAGCTGCTATTAAGAAATGAACAAAGGTGAGTTCTATTATTTATTTATTTTTAATATACTTTGGCTAATTGGATTTTTTTTTCTCCATTAGGCACTTACAGATAAGATAGCTAGTTTGATAGATGGCATAGGGTTTATTTGCTCAACTTGCCTTGGTGATGAAAGAGAGTCAGAAGAACAGTTTGAGGTATATAAAAACAAGCAAAAAAAAAACCAGGAAATTGCTAGAATTATGTTACCCAAATCTGGAGTTACTATAACAGTTAGGCTGATAGGTAGACTTACTAGGCAGCCCATCTTAGAATCCTTTTTTGCTTTCTGCTTCACTCACTTATCCTGGGGATTTTACTTTTTAATGGAATAGTCACTAGTCACACGTGCCTTATTCTCTTATAATGACAGCATACAATAAACCAGTTATTTCACAGATTGCAAGGTTCCCTCTGTAACCAGATTTAGTTAAAGACATAAAATAAAGATGTTATAATAGTTAGATGATGTAATAATTTGGATGAAATAGTACCCAACCTTCCATAATAACTATCCAAGTTCCTTCCGTGTAGTTACAGAGCATCTATCTTAAAGTGACCACTTAGATTTTCTGTGAATGAAAGTCTTTCATCCATATGCCCTTCATTTCTAAAGTCCAGGACTGGATCCAGGCTGATTACAAACTTGGGCTCCCATCCCATGAACCACTTAATTGCCCCCTTAACTTGGAGACATGAATAAACTCATCAGAGAGGTACACCGAATCAGGGATTATAGCAAAACAAGGCAAACTATGTATGCCATACATAGAGACATTTAAATCTGGATTAAAGCCATAAGGCATTGTCTGTCTGTAATTTTGTACTGCCTAAGTAGGTGTCTTTCACCTGCGCTCTTAAATTTAAGTTTCCAGCACAAAGGACTAAGTAATGGGAAATACTCTTACAGTTTTCTGGCGTAGGTGCCAAAGCTAATACAATGCCAACTCAGATTTGGAGCTTTTAAGAGCTAATCCTGTTTTAGCTTGTCTCATCAGCAGCAGAAGTGGGTGAAATGCTCTTTTCTATTGCTCCTTTACTACTTTTGTGGCTGCAGGATATCACTTGTAGTGCTCTGTGCCTGACATAATTTTCATGTAGTTTATGTCTTTTCTCACCTACTTCTCAAACACAGAATTAGGGGCAAAAGTCTCTTCCTTTGGTAGGATCTGGATGATTTGCCTCTATTTTTTATGTATAAAACGTTTTGCTCTGGTTTGAAGAAGGCAGGAGAAACGGGTATTGAACATAAGAGAGCTTTTCAGTAATCATCACAGCTTCATGGCAGTTTTTAGTGCTTGGGGGCAGATACATTCAGCAGTTTTGTATAGAATCACAGAGTGGTTTGAGTTGGAAGGGACCATAAAGATCACCAAATTCTACCACCTTGCCATGGGCAGGAACACTTTCCACCAGACCAAGTTGCTGGTCTTCCTGTGATGTGAGGCTTACTCTGATGATAGAAACCTCTGTGGCATTACATGTTGGCAGCACTGTCAGCTGAGGCTTGAGCCCCAGAGCTCTCCAGTGTTCCAGGCTCAGCCCAGAGCTTGTTAGGCTCAAAATACAGTTTACAGGCAAGGTCACATTCCTTCTATACAGAAAATTCTCAACAATAGTAATAATACATTTAGAATAGTAATGCACACACCTGTTCTTAGTTTCTATCTCTTTCTGTTGGGTTTTGCTCACCCTCCTATTCCTTCTCTGGGAACACGTAGCTGGAGAGGCTAACAACACAGTCATCAGCATCTGGAATCCCTCATGGGTAGGAATATGAATTTGAGGTAGTTGATGTCTTCCAGCCATGAGATCCATGTAAAATCATGTTCACATTTGCTAACATGCTTTTACACCTTTCCCCTTAATCACTCTGCAGTCCCATGTTACACCCAGATTTGCTATATATAACCTATGGCTTTTATGACACTGAATACTGTTTCTTTGTTCTTAGTTTTGCCTTGCTCCAGGTCTATGTTTCTTTATCTGATCACAAACAAGTTGTTTATAGCCATGGGGTCTCCACCACCAAGCCCATGCCCCATCTCTTTTCATCCCCTGCCTGTACACCTCTGGGTTACATCCTTTCCTTCCTCTTCTCAGGGCCTTTGCTGTCATATCTGTACTTCTATGCGCTACATCATTACAGTAGAGTCACTATCTCTTTCCACATAGAATAACTGCTTGTTCCTACTATCTCTATAAAAATATGGTTGTACCATGCAAAGAAAAAAAAAAAAAAAAAGGCACAACACATTAGCTTTAGGCAGCCAATCAATTAGAGGAATTGCTGTCAGCTAAAACCAAGTAAAGTCAACTTGCAGTAGGTCAAGACAAGTTCAGACAGAGCAAGTCTGACAAACCACCGGCTTCCCAAATGTAGTGCAAAGCTTGTAATCTGTTACTACCAATGGCAGCATTATATAACAGGTCTACATAATTATAAGCTTGACTCCCATTATTGTATAATACAGTCATGAGAAAAATACCTGAAGTCCATACCATAGCATTTTGTCATCCTCAGTCCAAAGTCCCTGTGCCTTTACCTCTGAGTGAAGGGTGCACGATTTGTGCCAAAACTGATGATAGAAGGAAATACATTTTTAAAGTAAAAGTTTATAAAGATTTTGTTGCTGATCACACAGGAATACATCTAGCGTAATATATTTAAAAGGAATGTTTAATTTGTTTGTATTCCAAATATGGCACTACACCTTCAGAGCATGCACAGGGTGTCTGTCACTTTACATACAAAAGTATGTGATCTGTAAGTTTATCCTCTGATTAAGGAGACATTGGGGAGGCAAGGACAATATTAAGGAGGCATTGGGGAGGCAAGGACAATCCCCAGACAAGGACTGTATATTTCGAAGCAAGGCACTGGAACTCATGATAAAGAAGCGGCAGACAGACAAAGAAACAAATGTAAGGACTATAAATCTTGAAACTGGACATTGGAATTCATGATAAAGATACAACAAATGGAAGAATTAGCAACAACCAGCTCTTGCAATTAAGAAACATGCCAACTCAGCAGATTCCTGACCAAAGGTGAAAAGTACACTGTGAGGAAGACTTGGGGTCTTCCTCCCAAAGACCACTGCCCACGTCCTGAAGACCCCTGCCCACAATTCTTGGGAGGCTCTATGCAGGTGCAAGTTGCCAACAGGCTAATTAGCATGAGAAGCGAGGGAAGGCGGGGATAGGTAGTGAATATGTATAGGCGCTTATAGAATATTGATAGATTGATTGTATAAATTCAAGACTGCTTTCCGCTTTGGGTATTCACTATAGGTGGAGAGATCCTCCGTGCATCCAGTGCTGCAGTAAAGAATATACCACTTAAAGGAATTTAGGCTTCGATCTTTGAATCACCTCTATTATTTATTTAGTGAAATAGAAGCAGTGTTTGTGTGTTTCCATTATATAAGTAATAAACAAGTCCCATGATAGTTTCTGAAATTCCAGTGTTGGTTTTTTTTTTTTCAAATCATAGCTGAATAGAAACAAAAGTTAAGGGCGTGTTCAGCATCCAACAGATACAAGATAATTTGGGGGATAATTAAATTGTTTCCCTTTCATAATTTCAAAATACTTGGTTTGATTTGACTCTCTTCTAGTCATACATGGTTTTAGTTTTAAAATTAAAGATTAATTTGGCTTGAAATGAACATCAAGGTTGCTTTATGCTTTCAAGCATCAAATACAATGAAAATGTGATGTCAGGAGGTTAAGTCAAAATCAAACAGGATTCATAGGGTATACTTTTAGCAATGTAGAGAATTTCTGATCTATTATTTGAAAACACTCAATAATAAACTGTGTTTATAATCAAGACATCGTCTTCTTTGAAAAATCACCTGTCCTGTTGCAGATGCACCCAAGAAGCTCATCAGCTGGGATTAACAGCATCAGCTGTACCTTTCAGCATAGATGTTACCTGATCCAAATTCAATCAGTTGTACAGGAGGTACCCTTCAAAGGTAAAATAATCATAAAGTGTGAATTGCAGTGAGCTGTAGGTGTAGTATTCTGCACCATGTCAGGTTTGAGTCATTGCTGAGCTGACTAGGCTAGTAGCATTGATTTTGTCAGAGATACGCAAATGTAAGAGTGGAAAATGCAACAGTCCAATGCTTCAGTTGAATAAATTTGAAATTTAATAACTTCTTCAATATCTGGACTCCTTACAAAATGAGCAGTATGAAAAAGGACAACAAAGGGATAATTGTTCTCAGTTGGACTTTTAATACTGTTAGCTTATAAAGTATTTTTTCTTTGAGTAAAATTTCAAAGAAAATTTAACTGCTTGACTTAAACCAAGTTCTGACTATTATATTATACACTGCAATGCTGTAAGAACAACCATTTTGATAGCATGCCAAGCAGTTGATGCTTTCATTAATTCTAATAGTTTGTCAGCCCTATTTCTCGTAAGGAAAAAACAAACAAACAAAAAACAACAAACAAACAAAAACCAAACACACACACACACACAAAAAAAACACCTTTATTAAGCAATACTGACTAAGAAATCTCCACAAAGTCTTAAGCTCTTATTTTTAAAGATGATATGTTTCTTTTCATATATGTTATTATAAAGTATAACAAAAAGGTTTAAAATAAATCATCTAGTTAATTGGTTACACTTGCTGGATTTCATATCCTCAGTGTAATGTTAATATTTTCATCAGCCAGAACTATTGGAGTTTTATGTTTGAATCAACTTTGGTATTAAGGCAGGTCATTAGAAACACAAAGGGAAATTGCTCCTCTTGACTAAGTGTACAGCAGGAGGATTTTATAAAGGAGGATTATAAGGAAAAAGTAAAAGAAGGTAAGTTATTAAGAGCTAAAAGCAAGTGATCCTGATTAAAATTTCTGTTCTAAAGTGGAGGATTTAGTTATTAAGATTACGTCCATATTTTTACCCGGAAGGAGAAGTAGGATGTATCATTTAGACATTTCCCATTATGTTTTTTTTTTTATTATTATTATTTTTCCAACAATCTTACCTCCTTACTTGTTCTCATACATTGGTTGTTCTCTTTTTTACCCTATTTAGGAAGTCATCTGCAAAAGTCATTATACCATAGCTTTAGGTATTTTTCCCTTTTTCATAGCACATAATTAGCCATATTCTCAGAGATAATACGTCAGTCTTTAGCTTTATTGTCAATAAATTCTGGCTAATGTGGTCACAGATTCACATTTCTCAATTCATCAGAACTCCTATGTACATGCTGAAATTTGTGCATTTTCCTACACTTGTTACCGGGATTGTTCTGCCATATAGTTACATATTTCTTCAAAGACCTGGCAGAAATTCCACATCCTTCATATTTGCAAGAGATATCTGTAGAAGAAGGGGTATGTAGCAGTGATCTCCCAGAGCAGCACCTACTCTACATTTGGTTTATGAGCTGGTGTTGTGGTGACACAGCACCTGGGAAATGCCCTTTAACCACACAAGTCTGGAACTGGAGTAGTGCAAGGCAATTTTATACAACTCTGATGCATGTTAAATATTGACTAAGAAAACTTGAGATTTGGCCTGGTGTTGATCCTAAAATTGAGATGTCTGCCCGTATTGAGCGTAATGCTCATCTGTTATTTGTTTTAGTCTGTATTTCTTTGTCCCACAATTTGTTATTAATTCTGCAGTGGATGATCACTGCTGTTTCCTTTCTAAAAAGTTTGTATTTTTATCATTTGATGATACCCAGGTCTGGTGGCTGCTCATTTTATTTTATGTCTGTCCTGGGGCTCTTTATCCCTACATTTTCAAAGAAGAAAAAAAAGACCCCAAACCCTGAGAAATGAACAGATTGACAGGCACTGCTGTTGTTGTCTGCCATTTTCAAACAGCACGGCAGGATAACATTATTAGAATCAGTTCAACTGAAGCGATTGTGCATCACCATCAGTCATTTCTCAACCTCTCCATTTTATTTCTTCTCTTGTTTTATCAAAGGCTGGCAGATGATTGCAACTCTGCAATCTTCTCCCAGTATGCTCTTGCAAAATAGCTTGACATGTTCACTCTTCTGCCTTTTCTTTTTCATTTTGTCCTGGAGTCTGCAGGTTTTTGTCTTGTCTCTTTTACTGCTTTTTGAGGGTTCTAATTTTCTGTAGTTTTTGCCTTTCCATTCCTCTTGCACTTCAAGTGTAAGGAATAGGTGCTCCTTATTAATACTGCAGGAGTTAGGACCTGCAGTATTAATAAGGACCTGCTTAACAACAGCAACAACAAAAAGTATATATATAAAAAAAACAAAAATCACCTAGTATATTTTATGTACAGTACACTTATGTGGAAGAAAGGGCGAAGAAGGAAAATGTAGACCTGTTGCTGAATGCTGCAGGTGACTTGGACACAAATAAGGCTGATGTACCAGATGTCTTCTTGTGTCTTCGGCAACAAGGTCTCCCAAGCCTCTGTGCTTGCTTGCAAGCACAGGCTGGGTTCAGAGAGGAGAGGAATCACAAGTGATAGGTGAGGATCAAGTCAGGGATTACTTGCAAATTTGACTCACTGTAGTGGGTTTACGTGGCAAAGTTTTGGTAGCAGGGAGCCATAGGGGTGGTTTCTGTGAGAAAGATCTAGAAGCTGCCCCATGTTTGGGAAGGGCCCCATTGTTTTCCAGAGCTGAGCCAATAAGCAATGTTGTTTTGCGCCTCTGTGAGAGCATATTTAAGACAGGGAAAAAACGCTGCGCCAGACAGCAGCCGGGAGAGTCAAGGGAGTGAGAAAACAGCCTTGCAGGTGCCAAGGTCAGTGTAGAGGGAGGGGGAGAGGTGCTCCAGGCGCCGGAGCAGAAGTCCCCTGCGGCCTGTGGTGAGGACCATGGTGAAGCAGGATGTCCCCCTGCAGCCCATGGAGTACCACGGTGGAGCAGGGTTCCATGCTGCAGCCCGTGGAGGAGACCACGGTGGAGCAGGTGGCCCTGCACCGATGGAGGCTGCCGCCTGTGGAAGACCCCTGCCGGAGCAGATTCCAGGCCGGACCTGTAGCCCGTGGAGAGGAGCCCACGCAGGAGCAGGTGACCCGGCAGGAGCTGCTGCCCGTAGGGGAGCCAGGTTGGAGCAGTTTTCTCCTGAGGGATGGACCCCATGGTACGGACCCATATCTGGAGCAGCTCTGGAAAAGCTGCTGCCTGTGGGAAGCCCACGCTGGATCAGTTCATCAGGGACTGCATCCCGTGGGTGGGACCCCACAGCACAGGAGATGAGAGTGACCGAGAAGGAGCAGCAGAGAAGAAGTGCTGTAGACTGACCATAACCCCCATTCCCCCGTTCCCCTGCGCCACTCGGGGGGAGGAGGTGGAAGAGGGTGGATGGAGGGAAGGTGCTTTTGGTTTTTTTTCCTTTGTTTTCTCACTTCTCTCGCTTGTTAGTTGTAGGCAATAAATCTTACTATCTCCTTATGCCGAGTCTGTTTTGCCCGTTACAATAATTATTGCATGATTTTCTCATCCTTATCTCAATCCTTGAGCCCTTTTCACATATTTTCTCCCCATTCCTATTTGAGGAGGGGGAGTGAGAGAGCGGCTGTAGTGGAGCTCAGCTGCCCACTCGAGTGGAACCACGACACTCACACATGTCCTTGAGACCCAATGGACTCCATCTGTGGTGCTAAGAGAGCTGGCCAACATCCTTGCAAGGCTGCTCTATCACCTTTGAACTGGAGAAGAGCAAATGTCACACCTATTTGCAAAAAAAAATATAAAATGATCATCCCATGCAGCTGCAGGCTGGTTGCCTCACTTCAGTCCCTAGGAAAATCATGGTGCTTCTGAAGCCCATTTCTGCACATAGGCTTGAGAAGATATATCGAAATAGACACCCTGGATTTACTGAAGAGTAAGTCATGCCTGAGCAACCTTGTGTTCTTCTGTGATCAAACAATGAGATTCTTCTCTTGTAGCTAAAAAGCATAATTTCTGATTTAAAATTGCTGTTGCCATCCTTAAACCTATTATTCGACTGGCAGCATTCTTGGACAGTCCCATTTCACCTGGGCTGTATTTTAACCAACTTCACTGTAAATAGGCCAACATGATTCCTGTCTCTCAGGATTACTACATTGTTGTTTTAAAGGAACTTTGCTCTTATGCATGTTATGCAGGGACATGGTCTAATAAGCAGCAGTTCCTGATGTAGTTCACTGGAGCCTTAAAAAACATGTAATTTAAATCTGCTTAAACATTCAGAAATTCTTTTTCATGCTCCTGCTGCTCTTACATAACACTGAATGTCTGGTTTAGCAAACATGGGAAGAAAGGGGGCAGGGAAGAATCTAAGATGTGCTGAAGAAGGCTCCGTTGTTTTGATTAGGTGTAACCATAGGGATTCAAAATCAGACAGTGGAAAAGAAAATATTAGTACTACCTTTGCTCTGAGATAGAGGTCTGTATTTATTACTTCAGTTTATAACCAGCTCAGACACTTCTGCAGGGCTTTAAAACTATGAACAGAATAGAACAGAAGCTGGAAAGCAGTGAGAATTACTGATCACTTCAAGGTACTCTCTCATTTACAGCTGTGGATGATGGTCCCACGGTAAATAAACTAGATCTGCAGTTCCTGAGCCTGCCATCTCTCCCCTTTCTGATCAGTGTGCAAGTGTTTTTAGGTAAAGGTTAGCAAGACTAAAAGGGCTGAACAAAACTGATGCTAATGCTGAACTATGCTTTGAATATTGACAGCAAAAAGACTGAGGGAGTCTTTGGTACTATGACAGCTGCTTGCTTGGAAGACTGAAAGTGAGCAAGAGGGTTAGTATGCCTTTTAATCACACAGCTATAGTAACCCAACTGATTAATGAAGATTTTCTTCCACTTAAATCAGAATTAATTGGGGTGAATGGAATGGCTGTAGATCACACTGCCATCTGGTGTCAGAAGACTGAGAAACAGGAAAAATAAAGTTTTCTGAAGATGCTTTTCAACACGAGACAGCATGATATTTGGATATAGAGTGAGCCTTTCTAACTACATAAGATATCTATCTAACTACATAAGATATCCCCCTGTACTCAGCTCTGGTGAGGCCGCACCTCGAGTAATGTGTTCAGTTTTGGGCCCCTCGCTACAAAAAGGGCATCGAGGTGCTTGAGTGAGTCCAGAGAAGGGCGACGAAGCTGGTGAGGGGTCTGGAGAACAAGTCCTACGAGGAGCAGCTGAGGGAACTGGGCTTGTTCAGCCTGGAGAAAAGGAGGCTCAGGGGCGACCTTATTGCTCTCTATAGGTACCTTAAAGGAGGCTGTAGCGAGGTGGGGGTTGGTCTATTCTCCCACGTGACTGGTGACAGGACGAGGGGGAATGGGCTAAAGTTGCGCCAGAGGTGTTTTAGGTTGGATATTATGAAGAACTTCTTTACTGAGAGGGTTTTGAGGCATTGGAATAGGCTGCCCAGGGAAGTGGTGGAGTCACCATCTCTGGAGGACTTTAAAAGACATTTAGATGTTGAACTTAGCAATATGGTTTAGTGGAGGACTGTTAGTGTTAGGTCAGAGGTTGGACTCAATGATCTTGATGTCTCTTCCAACCTAGAAATTCTGTGATTCTGTGATTCTGTGATATTATAGGACTTATGAATACTCCCAAAATTGTATATGCTCTTTATCTATATCATATTTAGATATGTTGCACTGTTGTGCCAAAATTTGTAATGGATTTCAGGATACTGTACAATTCAGAAATTAGTAGAGATCCTTCTATCATATAATGTGACTCAACAGTTCTTGAAACACTAGAGATTGATAACCACAAATTATTATACCTTATGCAATAAAGAGTATGTTGACATTTCAAAGTATTTTTTTAAGGTAAAAATAGTTTCTTCTGCAGTGATATTCACTAACAGCAATATAAAAGACAAGGGTTTAATAGTTGGTTTTCTTTTTAATGCAGCTTTTTTCTTTTATCATAGGGTTGGGGCCCTAATTACCTTTTAATTTACATTAATGAGTCATTCCTATAACACACTTGGAAAACACATAGCTTGAAAGTAAAATGCTGCTACATCTGACTCAATATAATGATTCACCTGTCTCTCCCACATTTGTTTCATTCCTGGTACATTACTGAACATACTGCTGTATCATATACAAGGTGTAAGCAGAACATATCTAAAAGTATCTACTTGTGCATAGGTTACCTAAAAGTGGATATGTTGCTGTTCATGTTATAATACCTTGTGCATACATACCTATTTGTATTAAAATATCATTCTGCGGCCCCAGAGTTCATTCCATTGGCTGCAGACTATAAGGGTGCAGATAGCGCCTCTGAAAATTTCTAGTCTGGGGGTGAGGAAAGGAGGTGGAAAATATCTTTATGTGTAGGCACTGATGGTTATGCAGCCATTTTGTTCCTGCTCTGAGACAAGCTGATGCAAGCTGTTTTTAGTCTGATGTTTTGCAACAAAGACATGTGGTGTGCTGAGCCCCAGATCATGAGCTGTAGCAGTATGGCTGAACAGCTTCCAGCCATCTCTGAGCATAAGCAGAGCAGATGCACAAACACTTGCAGCTGTCCACCTAGACACTGCCTCACAGATGAGTTCTATATAGTTTTTGTAGCTGCAGTGATATTGTAGGCTGACATCATCAAAGAATATGTGGTTTTAGCAGTTTATTTTACTGTTAAAAAATAAACCAACTTCAGCAAAACTCCAAAACTTCATGGTTTGTAAGAGAACAACAGTCCAAGATTGAGGAGGTTATCTCTTTAGCATGCACTAGAGTAATGGCTGTACAGCATACAATATTACTGAATCCTGTCATGTCTGTGTGCTTAGGTGAGAGGAAAGGAGATGAAGGGCTGGACCAACTGAGAGCTTTCAGTAAAAAAGAGATACTGAAAAGGAAGGGAATAAACTGCTCTTCTCATCCTCTGGGAAAACTACTGATGGACTTAAGGTGCAGCCAAAGAGATTCATGTTAATAATTTTTTTTTTTTTTTTGGTAAGGGTAGACAAGCTATTTAACAGATTGGCTAGGGAGTTGAGAATCCCTTTCTTTTAGAGGTTGTTATAGAGATGTTAGACAAATATCTCAAGAGCACATTTGAGATATAGTTGATCCTGCATCGGAGCAGAAGAAATGTACTGACTAGATGAGCTGACTTCTTTCATCCCAAATCTTCCAGGCTTTTGTGATTCACAGATCTAAAAGAAAGCAGATAGAACAGTCTAAGTAAAGATTTACAGCCTGTGCCAATCTTATCTTATGAATCATACTTTTCTGGGAGAGTTCTAAAGATCCATTTATGATGGTAGAGTTACTGTGAATGAACTGAGATGCTCAGTCTGTATTATATAGATTCTCATCATTCTGATCACCATCTGTGCACCTTCAAAAACCTTGACACATGCTCTCTAGCATTGTCAGTCTTGGCTTCTTTTCACCTTCCTGTTGCTGCAAATGGTGGGAAAAAAAAATGGATAGACAGAGAAAAAAAAACAACGGGGGGGGGGGGGGGGGTGGAGGAAGGGGGAGAGTTGTATGAAACTATGTTTTATGAGGAACAAAAGGAAAACATTCAAACATGGTCAAAGATACACCTAGTTAGAAAATTTGTCATAAAGCAAGATTTCAGTATAAAACATTTCTTGGACAGGACTTAAGTATTTCATAGGTCCAAGTAGCTTTTAGTATCTGTTTTCTGCCTGCTTCTTCAGCATAAATCAGGTCAGAAACTCTCGTGTTCTCATGTTGTGTACCTTGAAATAAGGTTACCTGTGCTTCAGGCCTGTCAGTCTTATGACAAGAAGCCCTGACATGAATAATCCAGAATTCAGTGCTTTCGGTCCCTTTCATGGACCCAGCAATCAATCTAGAAATAAAATGCATGTTTGAAACAGACTTCAAAATGCATTTAAACTGTGATGTTAGAAATTCCGATGTCTTGTGGCTTTTAGAGCTTGTCAGTCCAGATAGGTATCAAATGAGTCAGGGTCTGGGCCTTCTTTACAGGGTAATAAAAATAAAAAAAAAAAAATGAAGCTGGAGACCTAAGTCAGACTTAAGTTCTTTCATGGGTCTTAGTACAAATGTCTAGCTCATCTGAAAAAGAAGGGGGAAGAGGAGGTCTAAGAAGCATTTTGCGTAGGCATCTTGTCCATTCCAGCCTCAGTGAAAGTTTGAGCAGACACTGATATCTATCTGCTTATCACAGAATCACAGAATTTCTAGGTTGGAAGAGACCTCAAGATCATCGAGTCCAACCTCTGACCTAACGCTAACAGTCCCCACTAAACCATATCCCTAAGCTCTACATCTAAATGTCTTTTGAAGACTTCCAGGGATGGTGACTCCACCACTTCCCTGGGCAGCCTGTTCCAATGTCTAACAACCCTTTTGGTAAAGAAGTTCTTCCTAAGATCCAACCTAAAACTCCCCTGGCACAACTTTAGCCCATTCCCCCTCATCCTGTCGCCAGGCACGTGGGAGAACAGACCAAAATGTCTGTTCTCCCATGGGAAGATCCTTTGGGATCTAGGACCCAATGAGAAGGTCATAATGATAAGGACCTAATGATAAGGTCCTAGATCCCAAAGTTAGAGTTTTAAATGAAATTTCTTCAAAACATCCATCTATCCTTCTATATTCTTCTTTCATTCTGTGCTTTTGTTTCTTTGTTTTGTTTTTCCTTTTCAAATACTTAGGCTGTTCTGTTTTTGTGGTAGGAGGGACTTCCACAATAAACAAATCTGAAAGGAGCCTGGTAACAGCTAGAAGGAAGTGAAACAAAAGAAAAAATAAATGAACAACATATTTTCTCCATAATTTCCATAATGTAGTCTAAATGTATTTGCAAACAAAACAGCAAAAAACAAAGCAACTGTGGGGTAGATATTTAGAGTCTGTAAATTAGCCTGGCTTTGTTGAAGTCAGCATGGTGACATCATTTTACAATGGCAAAGAAAGTCAGCTCTCAGCTGGAGGTTTCCTAGTGTTCTTCCATTTCCTACCTATAAAGCATATCCTTCAGGTTTGGATAATTTGTCTTCTGGAGGTATGAATAACTGCTCTTCTTCCTACAGAAGGTAGGAAGAAAAAGTGTTTTGTTAAAAAGTGTTTTGTTTATGAAATGGAAATTTCATATGGACCATTTATGGACCCTTATGAAAAGAAGCTTTATTTACACTGTTATGTGTTACATTTGAATTACCAAAGCAGGGAAGGGCACTTTTTTTTTTTTTCCTAGTGATTATATTCACTTTAATATATGCACAGCTTTTCACAGATTTTCTTGCTTATCAAACACCCTTTAGAGAATCCTTTCTTTCCCAAGTTGTATATTTGTGTGTTCACTTTACCATGGATTGATGTCTGAAGAGATTTCCCTGCCACAGTGTGCATGAATTACAGCTCTGAGTGCCTTGAAGGGCTTTTAATATATAAGACACCTGAGCAAGGTCACACCAAAAGGCAACCAGAGAGCAGGGAATTCAGCTTGCATCATCATCAGGCGGATTCACTGTGATATGCACAGAACCACCTTTATGCTCTGTAGCTGTGTCATGTTTTTCAAGTTGTGCTGGAAGGCAGAGGCATGCTGAATGACTTGCCCTCGTTCTTAGTTTTATTTATACTGCCAAGCACTGTATGTAAATAACTTCTTTCTTTTTACAGCAGTATCTTTAATCCTTCTCAATTTTTTATGCCATTTACATCTAGTCAAACTGTTGAATTCTATAAATATTTTTTCATATCTGGCTTATTGATTGGAAGCTTTATTTTCAAATCTTCTTTCTTTATGTTGTAAATATATACATCACTAAACTTATTCTTGTAAATTGCTTATTATTTGTAATATCCAGGTCAGTGGAATTGATTAGTATGGCATGAAAGTTTCAAAAGACCTATCATTTTCTGTATTACTTTTGTTGTAACATTTAAGTGCAGAATAATTTTGTGGTGTTTTGTGATGTAGAATGCTTTGGTTGAAACATTTATATCACCAACTTTTTTTTTTTTTTATTGTATTTTTTCTAGTACAAGCTAATTGTGAGACTTAAGGTTTCAAGAAAGATAAATTTTAAAATATAGCCCCAAAATATTTTAAATATGTGTATAATATTGCATGTAAAATTAATAGGAAAAAATTAATAAGCTACATTTTCAAACAGAAAAATAATAATATTAATTAAATAGAATAATCTTGAATTTAAAGGGATATACTAAACAAACATCCTTCAATATATTAACAAACAAGTTTGCTTACCAAAATACCCCACAGTATATATAGTTCTATATATGATCAGACAAGCTGTGGTGACAAGACGTAAGATGGGAATATGTATAAGGACGCACAGAGATTTTTGACAACAGGATTACAAGTGTTTCTTGAAAATGTTATGAGCTTTCAATCATTTTTGTGCCATGTACAGTTGAAAAATCCGCTGGTGCCTTTACAGGGTGGGAATTGCACATGTGTTGTCAAGGACAAAACTTGTCTTAACTCTAAAAACTGCTTCAATGAGGTTCATTGTGCTCACTATAGATAAGGCCAACCACTTAACACTGACAAAGGTGTCACAGTGTACTTCCAGACATTAGTACAAATAACCAATCTTATGAAAAGTACAACAAAAGATGACTTAAAGTAGGAGTAGCTGCTTCTTAGCTGGAGATTAATCTATGTCATAAATATTCAAGTAAGACCTATTAAGCTACAAAGCATGGTTGAAAGCTTTTTTTTTTTTTTTTTTTTTTTTCTCTGAGAGAAGCTCTTTCCTGCAAGCCAATCTCATTTTCACTTGTGTTCCCCTGTTTAGTCATGCCATTTTCCCTCATGTTCTCCAATTTAGTCATGCCAGTTTGTCCAGGAATACTTCAGTTGTGGTTCAACTAGAGGTAGGGCTACAAAAGCCTTTTTATGGGCACAGGTGGTTTGCATTAAATATGCTGCACAGAACTCCAGGCATGGATGCAAGGTGTATTTCTACTGTAAATGAAACTCTGATGCACACTAAACCCCTACTGTAGACAGAACCAATGATTTTCTCTAAGTATTCAAAACACTTCTTTAAGTGTTTTTGTCAACAACAACAACAAAAAGAAGTAACATTAGCTACACTGTTGCATACTTCATTATTTTACAAGTGTAGTACTATTCCTATCTGATATCTGAGAGCATCACTGAAGTGACCTTGTTTCCCAGCATACTTATGAGAAGTTGTCCAGCCAAGGGAAATAGGACATCAGACCTACAACTGCAGTGGTGCAGACTGACTAATCTGTTGCACAGAGTGAGTGAAATGATAGGTGAATGACTGACCAGCTCCTGGGGCTATTTTAGCTTCAAAAAGAGGCCATTATGGTGCTTGTTTACAAAATTGCCAAGGGAAGATGCAGAAGCAGGTAGATTAATTGATTTGCCCAGGCAGCAGTCTGGTCTAATGTATTAAGTGTGGGCCTGGGCCTCAGAAGACATGATGCTGAAACCTAACTCGCCTTCTATCTCACGAGGGTTTTGTGAGATGTAATTAGGGCTTGCCAATCACTTTGAAAACTGTTTTCAGACATGCAATCCAATTAAAGCTGTAAATATGTATCTATAGCTGAAAGACGGGGAAGAAAGTTAGGCAATGGAGTTTCATAATTTAACATAACATTTCCCAATTATTTAATTCTGTATTCACCTGTTAGTTATCAGGGTCAACTAAGTTTCAGGATGACATTCTTACATGTACAGTGTATATCCTTATAATAATTATATAGACATTTATATATCTCAAAAAAATATATTTTTTTTTTGCTGTATTTCTTGCAGCTTCAGCTACATAAGGGTTATATTTTACCATTTAAAACATTGTATTGCTGACAGAAGTGAGGGTAATTCTCCCAAATAAGGATAAAACATAGAAAGAAAATACTGTAAACTTAAAAATATATTTAAAGAAACTGTATTTTTCATGTGTTGCTGCCAGTCCACAGCTTTGCCAGTTGAATCATAATCAATTATAGTACCCTTCTGCTATTCTACTAATGCAAAAGGATATCTGAAATAGGAAGCAGCTTGACTTGATAATTAGTGCTCTACTGCATTTTCAGATTTGTAAGCAGGAGGGACATGAGAGGAAGGGGGCCATGCACAGAGACAGGTTGCGTGTTATTTTGCTGATTTTACGACTATAAAACTCATGGGGATAACTGAAAATTAGGGCAGCTCTCAGCAAGCTTTAGGTCAAGTTTCTAGTTGAAGCTGCCTGCATGCCAAAGGTCATGCTCTGGTAATGCTACTAATTTTACTAACTCAAGAGTGGGCCAAAATTTGAATAAATCTACTTAATTTCAATCAATTATTTCAATCAATTATTGCTACCAATTGCAATTTTTTCTAGTAGTTTCTAGTAATTGTTTTCTACAACATGTTGCCTTTGATTTTTTTTTTTTTTTTTTTTTTAAGGTAAAGATTGGTAATACTTGTATTTCTTTTACCTCAAAGGAAATGGGACCTCTGGAATTCAAGTCACTAAAGCTCTGAAGAGCGTATGTAATTTTATGAATGTAAGCAACACCACAGACTATCACTTAGGCAGAGTTGTGACTCAGTTAGCTGTACTGAAAATGTACAGAGGAATCACACTGAATCATATTGGTAGCCTGCTCAGTATCATCTGAAATTTCATGTGAAGACAGAGGTCTTGTAGCACACGTCAAATAGCTGAAATGAGCTACAAAAAAATGAACATGTTTATCACTTTCATCTCTCCCTCTGATTGCAATCAGAGCCTTTGCCAATAGATACGCTACCCTGTATAATTAAACATATTGATAAAATTTAATAATTAATTTTGGACCAATAATTAATTTTGGACCAATTTAATAATTAATTTTGTTTCTAATTTGTTTTACATTGCTTATGAGCTCTTATTTATATTTCTGTGAATCGTAGCACTTTGTCTCAGGTTAGTATTCCAGGAAGAAAACTTTTATCTATACCGCATATTTTTGGTAGTTGCTTAAGAACTTTGGGAACTAATTTTGAAGTTATTTTTTGTAAATATTATAAGCCCCTAAAAGGAAAAAATGAAACTAAGAATTTCTACAATACAACACGTCAGTCTTCAAACTGGCAAATTTTGTACCTCTGCTGATTTTCAAATAATCTGGAATTACTCTGCAATACCTAGAGCTGCTGCTACCATCTAGTATCTTTTCTAGTTATTTGTTGTTTTACTGAGTAGTAATAGACATGCCTGACTAATAATCACATGTGCTGTATTGATTCAAGGTACTGTAAGCTGTCAAGATAATTGAAATGCTGGTGGTCCGCATTTCAATCAATGGTCCTTGACAGCCATACACTCCAGTCTTAATTTGCATTTATTCCCATGGGATTTAGTGATTGTCTATATCTGTATGCCCTTTGAAACTGATGTTTTTTAGATGTGTAAGTAGAAGAAATCTGTGTGGGTGATGAACCATTTTATTCATAGCCTAGTGGGAATCCGTAAACATAATTTATCCTTTGCTATCAGTTCATTGGCTCCTAAGTACAACTTTCTGTGGCTTCCTTCCAGGTCACAACATATTTTGTGTGAAAATTAAAAAGGAAAAATCAATGAAATTTGAAATATCAGGTTAAAAATCACATGCCAAATATGTCTGATGGCGCTGTAAATAATGTTTTGAAGTTTGCTGTACCATGGAAATCTTCTGTTCTGTTGTAGCACTCACCTGGAAATGTCACAAGTGTTTGATGAGGCAGTATATTCAGGTTCACATGAAATCAATCGTTTTCTATTTTGTATTTGGAAATCATTTCTGACTTACTGTGTTTCTGTCAATTAATACAAAGTTCTGTTTTTTTTTTTTTTTTTTTTTTTTTTCCATGTGGTTGATTACAGTAAGGTGATGAGTGAATGTCCTGTGTTGGTGAAGATTTGTCAATACCTCCAGAAGAAAGTGCTTGAATTTTACATGTATGTTAGTTTAGGTATGTGTTTGTATATGTGTATGTGTGATTTGGAGACATCTCTTTACCACTTTTTTTTTCCCTTTTACACTTAATAGCTCATAAAACAAATGTTAGTGAAGTGCCAGATGAACCATACTATTATTTCAGACTGTCAGAGTTGTTTCCAGTGGACACTACTGGAAATGGTGGGATATTACAGAAATTACTCTCCATAAAATATCAGCTCAAACTGTGTTACTGTTGTTGATTTGTGATCTATTCTTAGACAAAGATCAAGCTTCTATATTGTCAACTTGTGGCTGCTTTTGATACATTTTTTATACCTAGAATTTAGTTACAGAGTTGTTTTCCTAATAATTTTCAGGTTACTGTGAAGTCAGTATGAATTCTGTCAAGTAATATGTATTACCCTTTAGATCTAAAGAGCTTTCTGTTTTCTTCTTTCAGTATGAGACTGTTGGGGAGAGTAGACAAATAAGCACAGTCATCTTAGAAATACAAGTATGTCTTTTGTCTTGGAATGATTACCTAGTATCTTTTCAACGATGAAATCCCTCATCCCTCACATCCTTTTTTTTTTTTTTTTTCAATAATTAGATTCTGTAGAAATTGGCTACAGTGTGGCTTACTCTCAAAAAATTTATATTTTACAAAAATTGTTTTGAATCAGGAAATAGATGATTGCATAAAACAAAACCGTCTGACAGAAAAACAGACTGAATTGTTTTTACAAGATGTTCCCATCTGTGTAAAAATACAGATGTCTGTGTAAGAAAGTTGAAAGCCATATGGATCCCAGTCATGCATAACACTTGCTGAAAAATGCATTTATATGTGGGAACTTTGCTTAGAGGGCAGATCTTGTTATTGTCTAGCACAGCAAAATTTATCTGCCTTTGGTACTTTGCTCTACCTGGATAGATTTGTACTGACTTCAGCATGCATGAGATGTGTCCTCCAGCTCTTTATACTCAATATCGATATCTGTCCTTTGAATTTAGGAGAAAAATATATTATTTTCTCAGACAAAACAAACAAACAAACAAACAAACACTTGGCTTTAGCTATTGTCAGAGAGGACAGTTATTTGCATCTATTTAGATGAAATTTGTGCTGTTGGTCTTGCAACAACTTCTTTCAAATCCTTATAAAGTTTCCATGGTATCAGCCGTAGGAGTTCTACAGAGGATATTCTTCCTTTTCCTATTGCACTGCATAGGTTACCACCTCGTTACATCCTGAAGAACAGGAACACGTTCTTCAAGAACAATGCAATAGTCACATTTTGCATTATTGTTATCGTATTTATAAATGATTCATAATCGCTGCTTTCTAGACGTAATTATGAAAATTATTTGATTGCAACATTTGTTACTACACAAAGAAGTATTAGATGTTTTTACTAGTCCAACTTATAAACACTGTTTTCAATACTGTAATGAATTAAGCATATTTAAAAACCTGTTTACCCTTTAAAAGCTAAACATGGAATTGGATTTCATAAACTGTAGCAAGTATCATTGTGCTGCTCACATAGAAGAATCTTTTGTGGAACTTCTTTTTAATTATGCAAACAAATGATTGCAGATGTTTCAAATCATATATTGTTGACCAAAGAAAGTGCCATTGGTGAGTCTCTGAGTACTTTGAGTAAAGTTTCCCAATGATGTCACTGGATTCAAGTTCATTCAAAGGAGTCATGTGCAAAACTAAGTGCAAGTTGATGCAAAACTAAGTGCTGCATTGAGCTCTGGGGCACCTGCATAAGAAGGACATGGACCTGTTGGAGTGAGTCCAGAGGAGGGCCATGAGGATGATCAGAGGGCTGGAGAACCTCTCCTCTGAAGACAGACTTCTTACATGGGCAAGTGTTGGTAGAACAAAGGGGAACAGTTTTAAACTAAAAGAGGGAAGATTTAGTTTAAATTTAGTAGGAAATTCTTCCCTTAGAGGGTGGTGAGGCACTGGCACAGGTTGCCCAGAAAGGTTCTGTATTCCCCATCCCTGGAAGTGTTCAAGGCCAGGCTGGATGGGGCTTTGGGGAACCTGGTCTGGTGGGAGGTGTCCCTGCCCATGGCAGGGAGATTGGAACTAGATGGATTGAAGGAGAAATTTACAGCAGTGTCAAGTATGTTACTTTCTTTTTGTCCCCATTTCACTAGTGTAAAGCAGGGAGTGCGAGGAAGAGGGAGTTGGAAACCATATTACAATGAAATTTGCCTCTATCAACTTTACTACTTTTTACATGTATTGATTGGTGTCAAACTTGTCCTAAAATTCATGTAGATTCATTCTTTGAACTTATGCTCTTATTTTCAAATTCCATTTTGTATTAAAATGTGTATGATATTAGCATTAAACTGTCTGCCATGTAAAGCTACTAAAAATAAATAAATAAAGAATCTCAAAACTATACAAGGTATATATACATTCGTTCTTGTAGGACTAAAATTTCATTATAGAGTATGACTGCTGCTAACAATGCTTTTTAGGATAAATTGTTTTAGTCTTTTCTTCAGTTCAGACTGTGTATTAATAGCATAACTTTGAGAAGTAGGATCTTCCTAGAGAGAAGAATATAGAGAAATGGATAAGAATTCCAGCTTGATTCATGCTTCATATCAAGGATATTGGTCATGGTATGATCTATCACAGTGTTAATCACAAAGATCTGTCTTTGATCTTTAAACTTACTGTTGAAATAGATTTTGCAATTCTTACTCTGGCTGCCACTGGATAAAGCTATCTTTAATCTTGCTAGAAATATAAATACTGCTGAAATTTACAGGTGATACTGACTTTATAGGCAATGGTTAGAAAACAAATGATACTAATAATATCCTTAGGTCAATCTGGATTAAGTTGATTTCAGTTTAAATTAAATTAAATGGGTGCAGTAATAAAAGTAGGTCTGTAAATAATGCACTGAATTTCAAAAGGGAAAGAGTGATGAACTAAGGAACGTAGATAAAGTAGGATGTAGGATAAGGGGATCTAGGGAGAGCGTTAAGCTGCTCAAATCTGTTAATGTGATGGAGGCCTTGAAGTACTAGATGTACTTCAAGAAGTCCTAGACCTCTCCAAATCTATACCCTAAAAAAGGGTGTTTGTATAGAAATTTGTGGAAACAACCTGAGGATCAGGGAATTCCTGTGCAAATTAGGAGTTTTATTTAACATACTGTGCTTCCAGTTCCAGTTGTCTTTAGATAGGCATATGAGCTCATACCGAACAAACTTCATGGTCTCTGAGCCAATATAGTATTATGTGGGGCTGGAGAGATTTGTCATGCCAAGTTATTGAAGGTTTGAGGTCAAAAAGAGAAATTCACATCTTTTCTGATCACTTAATTTATATTGTATATTTACATTGCTTATGTAAGGTATGGGCTTGTGAGGATGTTGAGAAGCAATTTCTAGACAGGGAAGACTGTAAGGAGCAGGCAACTTGATAAATTATTCTCTAACCCAATATATCAAGTATTTTTTTTTTAATTATGTGTATTGCATAATCTATAGAACAAATTCTGTTGGCATCATTCTTTCCAGCTTCTGAACTCATCAATATATTATGGATTTTCATTGTCAAGTGATTCTGCAGCTAAGTCTACAAGGAGGGTCATGGGAGCAATCAATTTCTATCTGTAGCAATGAGATGACTTTAAAATATACTCAAAAGAATAATTGCTGAGAAACTCTCTAGTCAAATCATATTTTCAAAATATTTCATATTCTGACTCTATTTCACAGTGTTTTAAGCAGCTATCTGATACGTTTCTGTTCTCAGCTTTCAGTCTTGCCTGTTTGTTTACTTTAGGGGCCTTTTTTTTTTTTTTTTTTTTCTTCTGAAAGCAATGTATCAAGAAGAAATGCTTTTCTTCACATTTTGTATGCATACCTATATTTTCTGTGTAGAGATACTTGCCATTTTAATTCAAAACAAGAGTATCCCTCAGTCTCTTCTCTTTGCCATGGTGTTCAGGTACAGCCAGTGTTGATCCTGTCCTTGAAGCCTTCTGCTGGAGTTCTCTGTGCTTATGGGTGCAGGTGTGATTGCTCCCAAAGGGCTCCTCCATACACTGGATGGCCATGTGCTTTGAGAAGAGGTGCCACTTCCATGTATTGCATTTTAGTTCTGTTTAAAATAACATCCTGTTTCAGTAAATGCCTCAAACGGCATGACATCTTCTCTTCTGTGTTCCTTGACATTCTATTTTAAGCTCCCTTTTACTTCCTGGACCTAAAACAGTTACTGTGGCTGTATGTGTAATTTTCCCTCAGCCCAAGTTCTAGTATGAGATCAACCAACCTCTTGCATCATGTTTAAGTATCTGCTCCTCTAGTGTTAAGTTGTGGTGGTTTTACTCAGGTGGGCAGCCGAGCTCCACCACAACCGCTCTCTCACTCCCCCTCTCCTCAAAGAGGAAGGGGGAGAAAATACAACACAGAGAACTCGAGGTTTGAGATAAGAAAGGTTTAATTAAAGGGAAAGGGAATGGGAGGAAAAAACAGAGACAAAAGAAGCAATCAGTCCGCGCGGAAGCACAGAGAGAGGAAAAATTATTCTCTACTTCCCATCAGCGAGCGGTGTTCGGCCACGTCCTGGGAAGCAGGGCCCCAAACGCGTAGTGGTTGTTCAGGAGGAACAGCCCCCTCCCCCACGAGAGCCCCCCCCTTTTATTGCTGAGTGTGACATCAGGTGTTATGGAATATCCCTTTGGTTGGTTTAGGTCAGCTGCCCCAGCAATGTCCCCTCCCCATCACTTGCCCACCCCCAGCCTGCTGGCTCTTGGGGGCTTGGAAGGAGTCCTGATGCTGTGCCAGCACTATGCAGCAATAGACACAACACTGGAGTGATATCAGTGCTGTTCCAGCTACGAGTGCAGAGTACAGCACTGTGTAGGCTGCTGTAGGGAAAAGGTGACTCCAGCTCAGACAGACCCAACACATAAGTACTACAAAGATTTTATGCAGAAATTAATTTAACTGCAAGACAGTTTGGAAGCCTAAGCTTTTCAGCAAAATATGTTTTTCTCTCCCTGTGGTGGGCTGATCCTGGCTAACAGCTAAGGACCCACTGAGTCATCTACTCACTGCCCCACAGCAGCATGAGGGGGAGAATCAGAAGAACTAAACCCAAAAGCTCGTGGGTCAAGATGGTTTAAGAGGTGAAGGAGCTGTGCATGCAAGTAGGCAGATGCCCACTCACATTCTGGGCAGTGGGGCCTTAGTACACACATTAGCTGCTGGGGAAGATATGTCATAGCCATGAACATTCCCCCTTCTCTTTTCCCTAGATTTATTGCTCTGCACAAGGTTGTGGGGTATGGGACATCCTTTGGTGGGCTGGGGACACGTGTCCTGGCTGTGTCCCCTCCCAGCCTCTTGCCCACCCCAGCTTTCTCACTGGTGGGACAGAGTGTGAAAAAGAGAACCTGGACTCTTTGCACACACTTCAGCAATCGCCAAAGTGATTTATAGAAAAAAAAAAAAAAAAAAAAAAAAAAAAAAACCTTGTGTCCACAATATTTTCATCTTCTTCTACATTCTTATTGCCTGCCTTCCTGCCAAATAAATTCTGTTTGTCTCAAGATGAGACTGTCAAAAAAAAGGCTTACCTAATGCATCATCTGCTGTGCACTGCATCATATTCTTAAGGTGGATTTAATTTTGCAATTTGTCTCTTTTACCATAATTGGCTCAACCAAATATATTTAGATTTTTCTAATACATGTTTTATCACAGCTCAAATTAACAAAAGAGGGCAAAGTAGATTTAAGACCACATTTTTGCTGTTAAAAGTCAGAAGTGTAGAAAGGTTTAGTGTTTGACATGATTTAAGGTGTCCTTGATTTCTGACAATTTCAGACAAATTTTCTCAATAACATTAACTTATTTTTGAAAGAAGTAGTACTGCTCATGGTACTAGAATGATATATGCAAACACATGCCTAACTTAGAGCAACCCAGCAGTGCTCTGATATGAAAAGATATGCTATGTTGGAATTTTAAGCCTTGTTGTAAGGGTGATTTGGAAGTGAATCTCTTGATTGCCCCTACTTGCCATGTTTTGGCTCCATGGAGAAACCCTGGAACAGCTGAACTGCATCTCTTTCAGATGAAGGTGAAGCAGAACATGTACTCAAGGAGCATAGATCATGCCCCCAGCTGATAACGAACATTGAGCCCACACAACCTAACTAGGGCTTCAGAGCAAAGCTGCCTCCAATTCAGGTGGTGAAAACACTGTGACCTCAGCACCAGCTGTCTGGCTTTACAGCTCTGTTCATGCTGTTCTGCACTATTTGTTAATGTCAGCATAAGATACAGTTACTTAAATGCAAGAAAACATTATCTACAGCACAATGTAATGTTAAGATTACCTAAGATAGCATACAAAACCAGGTGAACTTACCCAGAATAGTGCAGTGTCAAGCAGAGAAACCAAATTGTAACTGGGAAAATGAATAGTGGCCTCAATGGAATGCTACATCCTAGCTAGTTGGTACCACTTCAATACTACACAGATATGGCTTCATACTTCCTCAGGCTCCAAAATTGGTTTGGTCTCAGGTAAGGCATCTACAAAACAAACAAACAAAAACACCCACAAACAAACAAAAGGAAAACAACAAAAGCTATGAGGTTTGGAAAATAAAAATTAAAAAAAAATCTCCTAGTCTCTGACAATTCAGAACTTCACCAGGAACACTGGCTTTTTAAAGAAAATACAATAGTCATAACATTTTTACTTTGGCTACTTGTACTCTGTATTAGCTCTTAGCAGAACTCTGCTGTGAATCATTCCATGGAATCTACATGGGCAGAACAAGAGCTGAAGTTAAACTTGATCAAATTGCTAATAAGACACCTGATAGGCTGGGAAAATTAACTCAAGCTTTCTGGAGGTTAATAAATGAGTTTTGCTCCATGTATAATAGTTATTTTTATGACTTAAACTATTTTTTATTTAAGGAGCAAAACTGTAAGACAAGCAGAATAACAATAACTGTGGAAATGTTAGACTATATATTTTTCAGGCTTTTCCTTTGGTGAAGCATCAGACACCAGGCCAGCTAGGTTTACTTTGCTTACAGTCCTGCAGTAAACTCAATGAACGATTAGTCTTGTCAGTAGTGTAGTCCTTGTATCAAGAGGGCTGGTTTAAGTCATGCTTAGGTTGGTGTGACCTAGTTTGGTCGGTTGCTTCTGTTTAACATCTTTGTCAGTGACATGGGCAGTGGGATCGAATGCACCCTCAGTAAGGTTGCTGATGACACCAAGCTGAGTGGTGTGGTTGACACGTTGGAGGGAAGGGATGCCATCCAGAGGGACCTGAACAAACTTGAGAAGTGAGCCTATGTGAACCTCATGAGGTTCAACAAGGCCAAGTGATACCTATACCTATACCCAACCTATACCTGGGTTGGGGCAATCCCAAGCACACTTACTGGCTGGGCAGAGAATGGACTGAGAGCAGCCCCGAAAAGAAGGACCTCAGGGTGATGGTTGATGAGAAGCTCAACATGACCTGGCAATGTGTTCTTGCAGACCAGAAAGCCAACCGTATCCTGGGCTACATCAAGAGATGCATAGCCAGCAGGGTGAGGGAGGTTCCCCCCTCTGCTCTGCTCTTGTGAGACCCCACGTGGAACCCTGCGTTCAGCTCCAGGGCCCCCAACACAAGAAAGTTGTGAACCTGTTAGGTCATGTCCAGAGAATGGACACAAGGATGATGAGAGGGCTGGAGCACCTCTCCTATGAAGACAGGCTGAGGGAGTTGGGGTTTGGCCTGGAGAAAAGAAGGCTGCATGGAGACCTTATAATGGCCTTCCAGTGCCTAATAGGGGCCTACAGGAAAGCAGGAGGTGGACTCTTTATCAGGAAGTGGACAAGGAATAATGGTTTAAAACTGAAATAATTAGATTAGATAGAAGGAAGAAATTCTTCACTGTGAGGGTGGTGAGGCACTGCCACAGGCTGCCCAGAGAAGCTGTGGATGCCCCATTCCTGGAAGTGTTCAAGGCCAGGCTACCTGATCTAGTGGGAAGTGTCTCTGCCCATGGCAGGGGGGTTGGACCTAGATGGTCTTTAAGGTCCTTTCCAACCCAAACCGTTCTGTCATTCTGAGGTTCCATGATTCTTGCTTTCCTACCTATACCGTTCCTACCATCTGCCAGATGTCCTCCCTTGCCAAACTTTAATCATGCTTTCCTTCTTGTTGGTCTTCCTAGAAAGTACCTTCTGCAGCCCTTTGCTACAGTAGTTGCTTCCACTAACCTTGAATTGTTCAACAATCTGCACTTCATGCTGCTCCTTGCTGCTGTCTCCAGCAGGTTAAGTAAAACTTTTCATTTTCCAAGAGTTAGAAAACTACATGTGGCATTGAAAACAAAACATTGTCTTCTAAAGCACAGGAGGTTCTTCAACAGCTTTCTTTGATCACTCTATGTTATGAGACATTTCTCATTGTTGATAGTTTGTTTTACTCCAGTCTAAATCAAACTGTCATCATTTCATGTGAAATTATCACTTCAACTTAGCGTGACATCTCTCTCTAGGCATATTTAGACATGGTTGGCTTACACTTCTGTACACTACTACAAAATAGTTTTCTCAATTTGTAAGTGAAATCTCACTCAAACATAATAAAAGAGCATGTGCAAAACAAAACTGTTTCCAGACTAGCAATTGGTCTTTGTTATTTATCTCCTATTTGCATCCCTGGATACCTTCTGAGCACACCTGGTTTCAGGCTCCCATCACTTCTGGAGTAATTGGGGGATAGGATGCTTTCATAATAGAACTTACATGCCTGCTTTGCACATGTTTACAGCATAAAACTAAATTATGTATTTTTTTCATTAGCCAGATTCAGATGTTTTAATTGCAAATGTAAACCTTTTATTTCCTGTCAGCTAAAGTGCCCAACCCCTACTAGTATTATTAAGTATACAATTTCATTTTCTGGAAGAAACATGAAGAAAAGGATGTAGTGGTATAAAGACAAGAACATCCTTTTCACCTCATATATATCATGGAAGCAAGCTGCCTGAAAATAATGAAAACATGATTAAGCTGTAAGGTCATCAGAATGAAACATATAATTCTAGTTAATGAGACACAAGGGATCTAGCAAGTACAACATCCATGTTTCTTCTGTTGCTCTATCTCCTTAGTAAAACTTTATAAGGACAGGAACATACCGCTGTAAAATTCAGCACTTGAAATATCACTGTTGCTGAGTGGACAGAAGGAAAGCACTAGAATTTAGTGCATCAGCTGTACATCACGGTAGACAAATAAGAAACAGAAACCAAGAAAAAAAGCTGCAAGAATTTCAGCACTTATGTAGCACTTTTGCTGGTAATCACAAATTCAATTAAATTATGACCACAGCCTTACTAATGCCCTGATGGAGTACCTATACAAAAAGTCTATTCTAAAGTTATTTATAAAGCGTAACTTACAGACTTTTTGTGGTCTCAGTACAACTCAGCTTCAGGAAGTTTGAATTCTCTGTTGGATTCCTTCATGGAAGTGAATACAATTAAGAGGATATATATATTAAAAATAATAATAAAAAAGAAATAAAAAAATCTTAGTGTGGATAAAATATGTAAGTTTTTTGTGTGTGTTAAGATCTTTCGTACATGACATGTTTTTTATTTTTGTTTTGTAGCTTTAATATGTCTCTACTAATATCCTACAAACAATAATTCTGAAAATGTGATAAATGATAGAATGGAAACATCATTCACATTCATTGCATTCATTTAAATAAAATTTATTCTTCAAAAGAAACTTGAATATGTTTAGGTTGATTTGAATCTGCTGAGGGTACTTGTATTTACAGTCATCATAACATTTCCTAATGCCTTTTATTTTTGCACTGTTAACAAGGATCCCTGTTGTACCTTGATTGTTTTTCCAAAGCTAATATTTCAGTGTTAATGAACCTCCTCAGAAGAGCAAAAAATATGCTCCAGATCTTAAGAAGTACCATTTGCTGTACCCTGACATGACTGTTTCTGTTCTGTTTCCAGGCCAGTTGTCCTCCTGCTGGAGCATAACTTCTGTGATTTTTCCAGGCCACTACAAGTAATTAATGAGGGAGGTCTGGAAGAGCTCCCAGAAGTGATGGCCCCAGACTGGGGCCAGAAGTGATGATGGTCTTGGTGGAGTTGGATTGGCAGCAGAACAGGAGTTTTCCCAGTGAGAGATGACTGAGATAAAGTGTTGAATTTCAAATGTTCATACATTTATTCTTGAGCTAACATCTGCCAAAATTACATTAGAAGAATTTTCTTACTCTATGCAATTTGTATAATGTGTCTTAATTTTATAACAGCTAAGCTAATTTACATCCATTTTGATTAAATGTTTATGCTCATGGCAGCAAAGGACAACTGGAATTGCCATCACAGGTCAAACCACTGATCTGCTAATCCAATGTGCTATTTCTGTCAGTAGTCAATACCAGCTGCTTCAGGGAAAGAGAACACATAATAAACAATTATGCAATAACCTGCCCAGAGGCAAATTATCTTCCTAATCTTATCTACCTGTGTGTGTGAATCACTAACTGGGAAGCTTAACATAGAAAGAGAGAGAGAGAGATGGAAGAGTAGTGGATTGGCATGAAGGTGTCATTTTTTTCTTCAATATGAAATCAGTAAAATGTGCATATTTAACATAAAGTATATCTTATAACAACTTTCAGATTAGTAATTATAAACAAAAAATATATATTACCTTTGCAATAACTATCTTCATCATAAAAATGGTCCTTAAAATCACAAGAATAGTTATATGCACAGCTTGGTTTTGGTTTTATTTGGTTCTAGGAATTTCATGCTCTCAAGATCAGAATTTTGCTTGGGGCAGGGGCTTTTTCCATCCCACTTGAGGTGAGGGGCCTCATATAACCAAACCTAATGTTTTGATTAATCTCACATACACTTTGATTGAATGAGAATGAGCACTTCAGACTAACTTTTGGGACTGAGTTCAGGAAAGAACTTTTGTTTGTGTAAAATATATGTAATATGTTCTAACTTTTGTTTGTGTGATACGATACAATAGAAACCAAGAATCCTTGTGAGTTTTAGGGTTTCTTACAGAGACAACATGCCGCTCATACTTGCAAGTTCTTTTGTGCATCAATAGCTCTTTGTTTTTGTTGTTAAGATGTGACTTTCAAAGCTGCCTAGTAGTTTTAATTTTAATAGAAACTGGGCATCCAAATCCCTCAGGTGGCTCTGGAAAAAATTCAGCCAAAACAATTGTCTTCCTGATAGCTCAATATGCATCATAAATAGATGCCAAAGCATTTTCACCTTGCTCAAACAATGAAAGTCCTTCAAAGGCTAATAGACCTTAGCATCAAATAAACATATCTTTTCACAATTTGTATGAAGTGCAGTGTGGCTATATGTTACCACAGGCCCTGGTTGATGAAACTACTAAGAGATATGACATTTTATGGGTGATTATAATGCTCATATTTTATTTTTTTTTACCTGGTTTCATTTGTGTCTTTAAATAAATAAATAAATAAATAAATAATTCTCCTGATTAATTTCAGAAAATATGTTAAAAATGGGGAGAAAGACATTATCGGTACTTCTGGATTTTATATTTTGTGCTAAACTTTCCCTGAAACTTCATAGAGCAAAGAATCATTGTGCATTGCAAGAAGCAAATTCCACAGCTTCGTCTTCTGTTTCAATGATTTTTTCAACCTTTTCTCACTTTGTAGAATTCCCACAGCGTATAATATAATGACTTTCTGTAGCCACAGAGCACTGTATAACATTTGTTAACTTCTTTTTGAAGTAAGTGACTGAAGACTCTATAGCACTTTTGTACAAAACTCTCATGTTATGCACAAATGTTTTATATCAACTTCTGTTTGTTGTCTTTTAAGAAGATTTCAGTATTCTTGCCTTAAGTGCTTTGAATTCATGTTCAAGTATTTTGGATCAAGGGATACGTAGACCAATGGCAAAAAGAAATCCAGGTTTCCTGATGCGAGTAAATCAAACTTCAGTAAATGTCTTGGAATATCAGCATGACTGAGACCATTGTTCTCCCTCTTTTGTTCAGCCTTCTACCTTTGCAGGTTTTGGTCACAGATGGTTATTACATTTCCTGTATTCCAATCTTGCAGGTTTTGAATAGTCATTAAAACAAAGAACGATATGTTATGGATATGTCTAATTTACAAAAACCTCAGAGAACACATATTTTGAATGGAATAGCTGGCCATAACATAAAATTTGTTTGTAGTAAGCCACTCTAAAAGCAGTTGATCACTTACAAGGAAAGCACAGAAAAGTTACTGAGGTACAGCCAAAGGAGTAGCTGAGATGAGAAGGAATCCTTTGATTTGCTGGGGATGAAGAGAAGCTGCAAAAAGGCTGTAAGTAGACAACAGGAATAGGAGTTAAAAATACAAACAGTGTTTGCTTGCATTTGTATGTTTTCCAATCCTGTCTCTTGCAATTCACAGATTTAAATTAAAAGATTGACCTATTGAAGTTCTATTCTCAGACAATTGTAATTTACTTTCCATGCCTTTGAAAAAAAAAAAAGGACTATTTTAATGACTATGGTTACCTTCCTAACTGGATAGTATGAGAAACCTTTCTCTTTTATTTATGGATGTAATTACTGTACTGATGCATCTTGTACCTAAAAGATGGAATAGACCTGTTGGTCATCAGCACCATCCTCACCCCAAGTGGATCCACTGTGCACTCAGAAAATTGCTGCAATTAAGCTGTTGGTGCACAATGAGGTTTCATCCATTTCTGTCATTCTCATTAGTAACAATCTAGTTCTCATACTCTGTTCATATTTTGCCATCTTAATTTAGTCCACTTTTCCTGTGTGTACTAATTGCTAGACCATAAATAATTTCTCTGCCACTAAGCATTAATTCCACTGCAGTCATGCTGTGAATATAGTACATGTGAATATAGTATAGTATAGTATATATAATCATAGTAAGAGAGATTTTCTGTTAAAAAGAATTTACAGTATAAATAAAGGAAGAAAGAAAACACCATTATAAATACAGTACAAGACTACAGAGGGATTATGTAATTTGTATAAGTAAAATAGGAAATTAGTAGGAGCACTTGAAATTAAAATGAATTAATTTGAATGACTTTCCTTTGTTCATAAATCTTTTTTTTTTTTTTTTTTTTTTTTTTTTTTCTTTTCTGTGTCTATCTTTCTGTTAGCTGAGAAACATATAGCTGGCAGAGCAACAACAAGTGAAGCAAGTCTTCACGGAATTTGCTGGCACTGTATCAATTGCACACATTTCAGATTAGGGCTCGGTGCTTAAAGCTTTCATTTTTTATAATTTAGTCATTTGAGCTCTCTAAAATCTGTTGTTTTCTTCTGAATTTGTAAAATGTCCGTATGTTTAACATTTACTTATAATACAATGAAGTATCTTTAGTGCAGTAAGAAGACAAATATGGAAATATTATCTCTCAGCTCAATAATAATGTTGTCTTTGCATTCAGTAGCCATACTTCTATCCAACTACTTTTCCTGCTCTATCATGTTCAAATAAATGTATAGTTAACTATGCGTTGTCACCTCTTCATCCATCTGCCTTTTTTTCCCCATAAATTTAGAAAGCTAACTGTAGACAGTGGTAAGTAAATACTGTTCCAACTAGAACTAAATAAACTGCTTACCTCAATTTATTGTTGGCTAAAACCCATTTTCAAAAATGCAAATGTGTCTATTTCCATAGGTTTATTTGATTATACTATATTTCCCAAAGAGTATTTGGTTCCCTAACCCCAAGGTGAATATCATTTTGCCTTCATTTTGTATAATTTCAAAATTCAATAGTATTACAGTTTTCTCCCAAGTGTTTTCTGCAGCTCATCTGTGTAGTAAATTTTATTTTAAAATATTTTGTCAAATATTTTACTAAAGTCTAAATTACTGTAATTCCCAGTTTTCTTCCATGGGGTCAATTCCTCATTTTAAAGATAATCTTATCCAAGCCTCTTCACTATCCCATCTACCTTTCTGATGTTAATAGCAGCAGTTGTTTCCATGTATAGACAGGCCAGTATTGTGGACCAGCAGACAGTTTACAGAGAAGACTTAAGCTCCAAAAATAAGCAACTGCCAGTAGCAGTGTTCAGCTTTGAGGATATACTCCTCACCCTTGTAAGCACTCAGAATCTCTTTGTGGGCTGATGCATGATTGGTGTGCACTGGATTTGACAGCATCAGCCTTTATAAGTCTGTCATCTGGATATCAATATATGGTATTGCAGAAGACCTTAATGGATATGTGCATGAGAAATCAGATCACCGTGGAAAAGGTGAACATAGATGCTTGCTGTACCGGTGATTGCTGCAGCACTGTCCCAGTTAAATGTGTGAAAAAGTTGTGGATGACCTTTTATGCACCCGTGTTTGGAGATTTCTAATGAAGAAAGCTTTTTCATTGGTATTAAGTATAGTTGAGCTTAAACACAACCACCGCAACCACGACCACACATTTAACATAGAATACTTTAAAATTAGAAATAGGTTGGAAAAATGTGACATATAGGTAATTCAACATCAAAAAAAAAAATCAAAGAAATTATCAAATTTATATATGCTTTTTGATATGCATCTCTGAGAGCAATCTGCTGTCATGAACACACACACAAAAGACTAAAACATTAATTTTCTTGATAAATATTATTTTTAATGAGGAAGGTCTGTAATGTCAGATTCCTAATCATTCATTTTACCTCACCAATAACTACTTTTTATTTGTATATCTCAGTTTGGAATTGGGTCAAAATTCTTTTTTTTATTAGTTTTATTTTTTCGTATCTGAAGAAAACAGGAACAGATACAGTTGTTAGTATCCAAAGGCCTTAACAGATGGAAGTACATTCTTGAAGTTGAAGTTCTTCAGTGCAGCAGTATAACCAAAGTCAATATTAAGCATTTTAGTGAGAAAGCATCTCTATCTGAAGCACCTTTTCAGTATATCCTTAAACTGGAGTTTTCTAAAAACCTAAGAAGCTATTTAAAACCTAAGAAACTATTTAAAAAGGCACAAACAAGAACTGTGGATCACTAGAGAAAAACAGAAGGCATGTGAAGTTAGATCAAATTAAATTAATTATTTCTTTAAGAGTGCGTACTCAGTCTTTGGAAGGTTGTAAACTTGAATTCAGAAGTATGGGTGGGTTTATAAAAGTAATGGATAGTTTTACAGTCTGTAGTAACATTGAATTTTGTGCATGCTGAGAAAGTGGTAATGAAGTTTCATAGCTTAAAACGTAAGCTGATCACTCCATCTGTGAGGTTGGACTCTTCCCTGCTATAGAAAATACGCAAAGTCCTCCTTCTCTTCCTCCCTCCCACCATGTTTTGAAGCATCAGGTTATTCAGTACTTTCAAACACATATTGAACTTTCTGGACCAGTAGTTTTCAAGGATGGCTAATTCTGTGTTTTCCTCTAAGTGTCATATATTAAGTTTCCAAGAATTGGCAGCATAGATAAAATTGGGGAAAATGTAGCAAAACAAGCATAATACAGTCAAGAGAACACTGAAAATTGTGATATGAAGTCTCTGAGCCATTAATTGGATAGACTATACACTAGATTTGTGTACTGAGTGAGAAATTGTGAAAAAAATACTAAGGGTGTTCTTCAGCTTCACAGTGATTTCTCATACAGAATTGCAGATATTTGGAGATAGGAAGATCTTTCTATTTTGATGCTTTGCCAGTTCATGGTTGTTTGCTTTAATGCTAATGTATTTTCTAGAAGTTTGTCTAGTATCAGTTTTGAAGTTTAGAGTTCTGTCACTTCTAAACATAAACTATGCTAAAAATCTCTGTCTTTCTTGTGAAAGATTTCCTGACATTTCTCTTCAATTTTCCTTTACATCATACTACTACATTTTGGCTAGATACATAACATACAAAAATAATTTACTTCAAAAATTCATACAAAAAGAGCATTCTAAACTACAATATTGAGATGGAATTTGGACACAAAGCAATACTTTTCATGACAGTACTACCATGGCTTTGCTCATTTATCAGCTGTATGAAGAAAAGCATTTCTGACATATACAGATTCATTTTATACCAGGGGAAATGTTTATTTATAGTAACTGCAATTCAGGGATGAGGAAAGCTGTGCATTTTTAAATAAATAAATAAAATTGGTTGTAGACAAACTTATTTTAAAACTCTATGAACTTAAGCTTGGAAAGTTGCAATAAGGCTACACCAGTTTAAAACCTGTTGTATGTAGGTTTAGGTTGGTTCTTGAATGGATTCCAACATAGGAGAAATTCAGTTGTTAAGCCACAAGCTCAGTTAGTTTATTTTAAAAATATTACAAATGCTTATTAAAGCAATAGGTCTCAAGGAATGTTTTCATCCATACTTACTGATTTGAGGCTGCACTTTAGATATATTTGTCATTCCAGTAACAGTGGGAACAGTTTTACATTTACTTCAATGCAAAATGTGGTAGTGTCTTATCTTGCAAGTTTGTAAATCAGCACAAAGTGTGGCTATATGGCACCTAATACTTTGGTTTAAGTTAAATAATCCAAAATATTGTGCTTCTTTTGACAAAAATAAAATAAAGTTTTTAATATGATATTTCAATATTTAATGTTACGACCAAATAGTATAAAAATTAAATGTCTACTGTCAGTAATGTGTTAAATGTTGTTTAGTGAAAATCTGTGTTTAGGGCTCATTGGGATAACTGACCTGTGGTTTTATTCATGTGAGCAAGAAATCTAATAAATGTAGCAAAATTTGTTTCCAAATTACATATGAACATAAAAGCAAAATGTTCCATCTATAAGGGACTTTAAGTTTGAGGCTGGGCAGTGTAAGTACAATTGACCGTGAAGGGAACCCTCCACTCTCTAGCATACTTTACCTGAAGTTGGACATCACTCATTGCAGCAAAAAGCTCCTTACCTTTGAATAATGTAAGCAGCCATTTCTAATATCATTCTTAGAACTAAAAGCTCCCTCGTCAGTATAACCACAGGGTAAGTGTGTAGTACCAATGATACCTGTTTTTTGGGAAGTTGTTTTCATCCATAGAGTTGAATGACAGTATCTACCAGTCATAAGTAAAACTAAATTCCACCACACATGATGGAGAAAATACACCATGTAGCTAAAATGTACAGATTGGATGACTTATTGAGTGAGTTTCTGACCCTTTCTAACAGATTCTGGTTGCAGAATCTGTAGAATTCCTTGTAGTCCCAGAATGTGTGATGTGCTGCCAGCACACAGGTTGCCAAAGGAAAACAAGGTGAAAGACATGACTGGACAAAATTCAGCATGGAAGACTTGCTACATCTCTGGCTAATCTCTGAGGTATTGATGGACATAAGTGCCTTTCACTCATAAGGGGCATTTAAATGGCCCTTGGCTGATATTGATTTGAAACTGAAACTTTAGCTCTTTTTTTTTTCTTCAACATTTGTTTTCAAAACCATAAAATAGCCTAATCTTTCATCTTTACTAGCATTGGGGGTGGGGGGGGAAGAAGGAGGGGAGGAGGAGGAAGTGGGGGGAATGAAGTGTGAGAATCACAGAATCACAGAATCACAGAATTTCTAGGTTGGAAGAGACCTCAAGATCATCGAGTCCAACCTCTGACTTAATGCTAGCAGTCCCCACGAAACCATATCCCTAAGCTCTACATCTAAACGTCTTTTGAAGACTTCCAGGGATGGTGACTCCACCACTTCCCTGGGCAGCCTGTTCCAATGCCTCACAACCCTTTCCATAAAGAAGTTCTTCCTAACATCTAACCTAAAACTCCCCTGGTGCAACTTAAGCCCATTCCCCCTTGTCCTGTCACCAGGCACGTGGGAGAACAGACCAACCCCCACCTCGCTACAGCCTCCCTTGAGGTACCTATAGAGAGCGATAAGGTTGCCCCTGAGCCTCCTCTTCTCCAGGCTGAACAAGCCCAGCTCCCTCAGCCGCTCCTCGTAGGACTTGTTCTCCAGACCCCTCACCAGCTTTGTCACCCTTCTCTGGACCCGCTCAAGCACCTCGATGTCCTTCTTGTAGCGAGGGGCCCAAAACTGAACACAGTACTCGAGGTGCGGCCTCACCAGAGCTGAGTACAGGGGGATGATCACCTCCCTAGCCCTGCTGGTCACACTGTTTCTGATACAAGCCAGGATGCTGTTGGCCTTCTTGGCCACCTGAGCACACTGCTGGCTCATATTCAGCTGACTATCCACCATCACTCCCAGGTCCTTCTCTGCCTGGCAGCTCTCCAATCATTCCTCTCCCAGCCTGTAGCTCTGCTTGGGGTTATTGTGCCCCAGGTGCAGGGCCCGACACTTGGCCTTGTTGAACTTCATGCAGTTGACCTCAGCCCATCGGTGCAGCCTATCCAGATCCTCCTGCAGAGCTTTCCTACCCTCAAGCAGATCGACACACACACCTAACTTGGTGTCATCTGCGAACTTACTGAGGGTGCACTCAATGCCCTCGTCCAGATCATCAATGAAGATATTAAAGAGGACTGGCCCCAGCACCGAGCCCTGGGGGACGCCAGTAGTGACTGGCCTCCAACTGGATTTGACTCCATTCACCACGACTCTTTGGGCCCAGCTATCCAGCCAGTTTCTAACCAAACGAAGCGTGCGCCAAAACGCAACTGCCAAAACGAAGCTGCCAAAAGATTATGTATTCCATTCTAGTTCTGCCCTCAGCAGTTTCCTGTGGTGATGGCAGGTCAAGTTGCCTGCCAGCTGTTTATTGTCCAGTTCAGCCCATGAATTCCCATTCAGTGTGTGAATCATTAGGTGAAGCAAGTGGAGCATGAATCAGAGACTACATATGTGTTGGGTACTGGGGGTCCCACAGTCCAGTTCACAGAAGAGAACAGTGATTGTGAGCATGTCTGTAGCAAAGCCAAAGTATAGCCTTCCCTCTTTTACCTGCCTGGGAGACAGGCATTAGTAAGGCAGAAATTCAAGTCCTTTGTTCACATCTCCCTCCCAGAGGAGCAGATACAAATTTTTGATTTCAGGATACTTAACTGGATCTAGCCTATTTTTTTTTTTTCACCCAACAACCTTATGAAATTCTGTATACCTTAATGGTCATGGAGATCCAAAGAAAATAAAGAATTTCTTACTATTCACAGCCACCCTGACTAATTGGAGCTATCCTATGACACTCCATTTCTTTCTATGGAGGGAAAATAGTTCTTTGAATTGTTGGTTTATTAGGTAATCTTTAGTTTGTCTACTTTGGAAAATTAGAACGTGTTAGGCAACCCGCAGTTTTTGGGCTGCAAGCAGACCTGTGTTTACTTTTGCTATCTTCTTTCTGTTCCATGTGAATTACTTTCTCTCGGTCAATGTAGTTAATAAGCAAGTGGTGATAATATGTTGTCTTGATATTTTATTTTTTATACGACCTCAAATAAGAATATGAAGTGTCAGTCAGATGCAAAATGAGGTGAAACAGGAAAAAATAATCACATTTCAGAAAATCACAGTTTTAAATCTGTTTTATAGCGTAATCTGTCCTCATTCTGTAATTGATTCTCTTAGGCTAGCACTGACCAATGTGTTCACATTGCAGAACATCTAGTTCAGCCTTGAAAGTTGAACAAAGTTATGCCTTCATCCCTGGAATCTTTCACTTATTTTGAATCATCTGTATTAAAATCTGACTTTCTGTTTACTAGCTCTGTTGCAGAATGTGCTGATTCTTCAGTCTGCACTGCATCCTCTGTGGTAAAAATTTGTCATGGAGAAGTGGCAGTTCTACTTCCCTTAGAGATGTGCAACACTTAACTCATTGAATAAGGGATGTAAATTCAAAGTGTCTGTTGCCTTTGTTGATCACGTTCTGGCTAATATAGTAACAAACTGTTTGTTAGAGCATTTCTGATGGTTGCAATACATCAGATCCTAACAAGAGGCGCACATCTCTTAGTGTGTTAACACCCAGCAGGTTGCTGTCTGCTTGCAGCTGGGCTGTGATCTGTCAAGCTTCAGAGCAGTGGACAGAGCTACCATGCCCTGTGCATGCTGTTGCTCAGCCACTCTGCGGAGAGGTCAGCTAAAAGCCAGCAAGTGATGCTTGGAGATAAACACTGCAGCCTTGCTGTCCACAGGTCTGTAGTCTGACAAGAGCTACATGTCCTTCTGTTACCATGTCATTTGTTTTGCTTATCCTTGTCTGTGTAGGGAAATAGGAGTCCAAGGCTGGTTCTCTGGGAGTATCATTAGTCACATGTAAGGTATTTTTCCAGCATGGACCCCCTGAGATGAAAGTGTTTTACAGAAAGTAACAATTTTAAAAGAGTGTGTTTCTGTGGATGACATGGTTATAAAATTTCACTAGTATCCATAAATGAATAATTATGAAAGAAACTTTTTAAATGAGTATGTCTAATGTCTTAAAGAGGAAAAGAAACAGAATACTGCTATGATAAATGAATATACTTTCCATGCATTACACCTGAATATAATTTGTAAAAACCCTAGGGCACTCAGAAATTAATACCTGTTTAAAGAGTAGATCTGCTAAAAAAATTACATTTTGCTGCTATGTAAATATTACCTTGACAGGTTTTTATATTTTATTTATAAGTTAGAAACTTTATTATAAATGAAGCAGATACTGACTTCAGGCATAACAGAAAGAAAATTTGCATGACTCTGAGGCAAAAATGAGACTGGTTTGCAGAAGGCATTTATGAATTCCATAATCTTTAGCCAAGCTATGTATGCTTGGCATATCTGAAAACAAAGCCCATTCACTTAATTTTTCCCTCAAGTTTCAAAATCCTAATTTTGTAATAATTAGTGTCTACATAATGCTCATATTCTTGTATTAATTTACTTCTACAGAGACCCACACTAAGCTCAGAGTCCCCTTCAACAAGCTAATGGAAAAGTACATGTTTTGCAATGCACCTTGCCCCAAAAGTTTGCAGTTCAAGTAAAATAGGTGGGAAAACAGCTGCTCTGAGTTGAAGGTCATGAGACTGCACAGTACAGCAGAAGTTTTAGTCTCTTAAGGTCCAGTCCAGTAGCCTGTATATTGATGTGTGTGGTGCTTTCCAAGGGAATAAAAGCTTGCTGTTTGCACAGAGCAAGAGTCCAGTCAAGGAAAACATTTACATATAATCTTAAAAGTAAATGGATAAATAATCCCATTAAAAGTATCCACATGCTTAAACATGTGGATATTTGTACATGAACAACTCTTCTGGATTGGGACCAGAAGGCTTTGCACTGGCAACAATATATCCCTAAATGAAAGCAATGAGATACTGCAGCCTGTGCCCGATGGAGCAGACACTTCTTAGCTAGATAGATCTTTCTGACTAGATCAGTTTTGTTTCTGATGTTCCCATTCTTCTCTTAATTAAGATAATGTTATTTTAAAGTGTTTTTTAATACTGATGCTCTCTGCTGACTATTCTTTCTTGTTCCTTCAAATGATACTTGTATGGCAGAAGCAAAATGAAAACAATCAACATGCTTTCTGGATAAGTGTAAACAACTCCTACACTGCCCCTCTAATATTAATTTAATTGTTATGTTGCCTGAAGACTCATAACTGGCTTGAAATGTGCATGAAGTGCATCTGATATGCAGAAAGAACACTTTGATCAAGAAAGCTGAAACATGAGCCCAGAGATACCACAACTAAAATAACTGTGTGCTAAAACTTAAATTGTTAAAGCGGAGAGCTGAATTAGCAGTGTCTACTCATAGTGAAGAGTGAAAATGCCCCAGAAAAATCCTATCTGAGAATTTCTGGAGTTACTAAACTTTCACAGAGGTGGAAAATCTCTGTTGGTGTGAGCAGGAAAAAAAAAAAAAAAAAAAAAAAAAAAAAAAAGACCAGAGCCTCAATTATAATAAGAGTACATAATAAAAAACAGTAGAATTTAGAGTTTCAGGATAATAAATCCATGAAAAAAAAATAGAATAAAATAAAATAAAATAATAAATAAATAAATAAATAAAAACACGAAGAGAAAAAACTTTCCCAAGTGTACTTTCAATAAAAGGTCACTTTGGCCACAGTGACAATCTAGCATGGTTTGATAGCAAAGTGAAGTTAAGTGGAAATGAGAAGGGTGTTCATTCAGTGGAAATATGTCTGAAGATTTAATGCAGTGACAAGTCATTTTGGTATGAATCTACAGGGATCAGTGACCTAGCAAGAGACTCGTATCAGGGGCTATTATATGGCTTTGAGTTTATGAGCATGTAGTCATGTGTAGATGCTAGAAGCCCCACTGTAAGCAGTACTTGACTGAAAGGCTGGAAACAAAATTCTTTGTCTTTTGGACTGTGCCATCCCTGGACAAGTGGGCATGGAGAAGCAGGGCTTGTTCAAAGGGCTTTGGGTCTTTTAAATACTGTTAGCACTGAGAGGAAAAGTGAGGAAAGACAAAGTGACCCTTGATATCTACCTATTGAACAAATGCAAACATGTCTTCCTTGTTTTAATCTCTTGATACTGGAGTGTGCAAATGGAGAAACAGGTCCTGTCAAAAGAATTGGGGGAACATACTTTGATTTTCTTGGATTTCAAGTATGGTTTTCAGCCCATTTGCACCAGTATGAGAGAATCATCTATCATTGGCCCCAGAAGGTCTCTCCATGAGTTCATCTTTACTATTACCACTGTTTTAGTTGGAACAGTAGGAGATCTCAATTAGTGAGTCACAGGATCACCAGATGAGGGATGAAGGACCATCACAACCTTTTAGATTGGTCTTTCTTGCATTTTAGAGTATTTTCTGTCTCTGCAGACTGTTCCCAAAATTGTTTGTCACTAGGATTTGAGAACTCATAACCTTTGTGTCTTTCCTTTCAGAGATTTCTGGTGACTTTCTCTACAGTTTCTACTTGTACACCTCCTGAGAGGTGTTTCTCTACAGAAGGAAACTTCTGGTATCAGGTAGATAACAGAGAAGTTTTGTTTCTCGCCCTTTTGATAGAGTTATAGTTGCAGAAAGTAGCAAGCACATTTTTCTTGTTTTTTTTTGTAAAGCTGATTTTGGAATCCAAACACACAAAGGAAGAAGGGTAGTTGATTTCTTTGATGAACACCAGGCATTTTATTTGAGTTTCCTCTTTTTATGTCAGTCTGATTTAAATGTGCTTTATGTTTGAAGAATAACAACCTGATGACCCAAAGAGCTTGTGTCATAGGAGACTAGAGTAAAAACAGAAAGGCAAGTAACTGCATCAAATCTAAAGCTCAAATCAGAATTTAATTGGAATTTTTTGTCTTTTCTCATTATGTTTTTATATTCTGATGGGATTCAGTGCTGATGCTACACTTTTGATTCACCTTTTTTTTTTTTCTCCTGGGGAAAGTCCAATGTCATTAGAATTGCAGCAGATCAGAATCTCTTGTAAGTCTGTGTTGTTTGAACAAGTTAGTTTTCATATGTACTTTTCATGGTGTAATTTGATATCAGAACAAATTCTTGTTCCTTTGTTATGAAGATTTGACATCTCAGTGTGAAAGCTCATAACAGCTGAGAGACGGTTCTACAAAAAAAGAATATATGTAAAGACAGCAAAGTAGAAGATTTCCATTTAGAAAGTTGAGTTATCTGGTTCATAATATTGAACTAAGTGAGGGTCATTGTTTAAGCCTCACGATTCAATGCAGTCTGTTAAAGAAGCAGGGCTGCATATTCCAGTGATGGGGAAAGCTACCTCTGACAAGCAGAAATAATGATGTAATAAATGGCTCAGTCTTCAAAATAGGACTATAATCAAAGTTTACAATTTTTTAAAGGAATAGAGGTAAGCAAACAGTGCTGGGTGCACTGGGAGTCTCTGCTCCACCAAGACGCACACCAGTTACATCAAGCAGCTGATTTTTATGCTCCTAGGCTAATACATATTCATTACTACTTCTAAAAAAAACAGGGTTATTATAATTAGTTTCCGGAATCCAAACCCTCCTACTGGAGCATGCGTATCAGTCTCCGGTTGTCCCTCTGGAGGTCTCTGGGGGTCTCTCGTGCTGAAGGCTCATGGTCTTCCTCCCTCTTGTCCTTCTCCTTTGTCCAACTTGGCTGTATGTCAGAGACATGTGCAATGTCCCCTGCAAGCTTTGTCTTTTAGTCTCTCCATCTCCTTAATCTCCTGGCCAGATATCAGAGACTTGCATAGTGTCCCATGCAATAGTCATAATAGTTAGCAGTTATTCTGAAACCCCCCAGATATCAGAGACTTCAAGGAAAAGCCTACAAATACATTTCCGTTCAAGCTCTCTGTTTACACGAATTTCTAAAACATTCCTTTGCAAGATACAAGAACTATATACATTAACCACTCTGTTTTTCTTAGACTTGTGGTTATACAAGGGTATGTAAGACAGAAGGTCACATTCATCATACCATGCGGCCCTAGTATTGTTCCATACTGACACAAATCAGATGAACATATTTCACAATGAATAAAGTGGGAGGGTGGATAGTAGTTAGAGCTCTGTGCCAGGTTGCTTGGAGTGTGAGTGTGTTGTAGAATTTTTGGTGCCACCTTGGGCAAAAAAAAAAACAAAAACAAAAACAACAACTTAACACTCTTCTATTGCACATACTCACAGGTGATTAAAATCACTTTTAGTCTCAAATACTTCTGATTAAGACATCATCTTTTGAGTTTAAAATTGTCTCAAGCCATTTAAAGAACTTCATTATACAAACAACTTCCTGGGAATTAATAGCCATGGGAGAAGCTGAAGGTATGAACTGCAGTCAAAGGATGTTAAATCCAGTCTGTTGTTAAACTCCTGGAAGCTTCCTATGCTTCAGTCACTATTTCAGAAGATAAAATCATGTTCTGCTTTATTCAGGGACAAATTCTGGAGCATTCAACTGACATTGAGTTGGCATTGATTTATCAGACAACAGAATTTGAGTCTCTTCATGTCAATGAGATTCAACCATTTACTTAATCATGCCATTTGCCTTAGTATGCAATGTACATTACTGCTGCATGAGTAAGTCACTGAGGTCCATTGACATTTAGATTCTTGGAGAAATCCTTAGAAAATGAATTAAAACCATGTTTACAATTACCCATATAAAATTCCAGGATGTTAAAGTGTTGTCAGTCCTTCAGAAAGATCTTTTCTATTTTCCCTGAGAAAGAAATGTAAGATAATCAAAAACTAGTTACTAAATATATACATGTATATATATATATTTTATCTAAGAGTCATTGAACCATATGGAAAATGTATAGCAAAATTTAAATGTTATTTGCTATCAGTTTTTAATTAATGCACTTTTACATGTGCCCAGTCACCTGCAGTATCATTGTTTAATGTATTGTTCTCAGCTCTAGATTTCAATTTTTTGCTGAGATGTGGCCTCATCCAGTAGTATGCTTTGCTATTTCCCTGTGACAGTGGGCCAGATATTGCTTCCCGTCAAAGCAACAATGACAAATCCAACTGGGGATCTGGCTGTTGTTTCAGAAATGGTTTTAAATTTCAGTAGACTAGACAAGCAGTCTGTAACTATGAATGTCATGTATTCCTATTCTTTCCATCTTTCCCCATCCACATTCTAAACAAAGGAATACTTGGCAGAGTTGAGAAAAATGTCACCTTAGGTTTGGTTAGGATTTCAATAAAGTAATTTACAGCAATGGGCTTCATGCCTTTTTAACTCACAGTTATGCCTCTCTCTATTCAGGTTACAAGGCAAATTCTGTATCTTGAGAAGGCTTTTGAAAGTATATAATTCCTGGACTGAATGTTAACACAGAGAAAATCGTCAAGTTCTGAGCCATTTCACTTATTTTGCCATAAGGTTTGTAGAAGGCAAAAAGAGACAGGCCAGAAAATAAAGAAAATCCAGCACTCAAGAAAATAGAGAATAATGTGACCAGGGCAATAATATGGTAACTATAAGAATATAGGGGAATAGGAATGGATTTTCTACATAAAGTGACGGTAAAAAAGGAACAGAAAGGAAGCAGAAACTTCAAATTAAAAGGGGTTTCATTACTTAAGTCCAGACACTGATTTGAAACATACATGTATAATAGCTTTTTAAAAAAAATCAGTAATAAATTAAATTCACAGAAATTATAAGCAATTAAATATAATGAGGATCATATAATTACAGTTATTTAGTAGTAAAACTGAAAAAGCAGACAAAATGAGAAAGCACAACAATAAATTAAACCAACAGCCAGAATAGTTATAGTTTTGGCTGTTAAAATGTAACTGCTTTGTAGCTAGAAAAGTGGATCTCCTTTTTCATTTTTTATTTTTTATTTTTAAGAAACCAAAACGAATAATATATATAATGTTTGAATGCTAATTCTTTCACTTCACATCTACAAAATATGTATATTTTAACACTAATTTTTTTTTTTGAGTTAATACAAACAGTCAGATCACGCTGAATTCGGTTCTAGCTCATTTATTATCAACAATCAATAAAAGATTGGATTCTAAAATTTGGATTCTAAAATCTTTGTAGTGATGAGTTGCTCTAGCAGAATGAAATTGAAATAGGTTCATAAATTTACATGAGTAACACATAGAAAGAATAAAGTATCTTTCATTTATTCCCAAACTGACCAGGATAACAAATAACTTTTTTTTTCTTTTTTTTTTTTTCTTTTTTTTTTTTCTTTTTTTTTTTTTTTCTGGTTGTTAGATCTTAAATGCCAAAAACTGGAGGAAGGAAAGAAATAGAGTTAAGAATGAGGGCAGTTCAAAACAATGGTATGAAGTAGACACAGCTGGTCCATAAGAAAGCTTGGCCTCCAAGACTCACTTGATATGCGGCATTTAGCCAAGGTGCTTTGAAATGTTGCAGACTTTATGATGTTGCCCTGACCTGCTACTGCACCCTATAGTTGCAGCAGGAAAAGCTAAGGAGCTAATGCATCAGCTCATACGGCAGTAACAGCAGGAACTGCTGAGGAATGAATTTTAAGGCTCCCATTTGCTTGTACGGCAACACATTTACTTCTGTTACAGCTCACTGTCCACAGTGCTAGCAAAAGCTGACAAAGAGAGTGGTTTAGGTGAGTGCATTGACTGCAAGCTTCAGCAGCTGAAGAGCTAGCACAATTTGACTCCACCAACTATGCTGCAGTAAATTACCAATGGAGAGGGAGGGCAGGCACCAACAGTGGTAGCATTTACATGTATAACATTAGATCAACGAGTCTAAATGTGCCTGAGCTTGTGGGTTTGGACAAAAGAATATATAAAGCTCTAAATTTACACCTGGATATTTAGATCGTGATGAAAGAGGGAATTCAGACATCTTTGAAAAAATTAGTTGTCCCTGCTGTAGAATATTCCCTTTCCATACATTGCCAAAAAAAAAGTATTGTCCCCCACAGATTATCTGAAAACCTTTCAGGTCCCGCCCCATATTTAAAAGTACATGATCTTTTTTTTCATGATATTTATTTATTTATTTATTTATTATCTCTACTGCAGTAGAGAGTAATTTAGATTGTCCAACATATTACTGTACTAACTATCTCATGCAGACTTGTCCCCTCAGTGGCCTTTATTAGTATGATTATTACGCATTCTTCTTGCTTTATTTTGGGGGATAATTTTTGCCTCTCAAAGCATACAACAGATTCATAGCAGAAGATTGATAGTGGTGCTTCCTAACAGCTGGCAAGCAAAGTTCATAATACCTTTTCTGTTACTCTGTCACGTTTCCTCCTTCAGGATAATAATGTTTTATAAACATTCTTTCATTGGTATTTAACTATAATTGCCTCTGTCATTATAGCTGAGATTATAGAAGATTCCCACTTACAGCTCGGTTTTACACAAATTTTTCAGAATAGAGATCAAATTCTGCAAAATATTACCGATCTAAAATCTCCCTGATTTTAATGTGTTCTTTTCTCATCTAGACAAAATACAAGCTTTGGAGAGAAGTCAGTGGTATTAAAAAATGTAATTATCAACATTTTAATAGAAGTTCCTATTGGCCTTTCTATTCACTGGTCACAAAGACACATAGCAGAGGAAATATATCTACTTTATTATGAATTCTTTGCACAAATTTATGAAATGGCAAGTATTAAGTAAAATGTCATAGGTTAAACTGATTTTTCTAGACTTCTGTTGAGTTAATATAAAGACTAAAATCAGATAAAGAGAATATCCTGCCTGTAGTTAAGTAGCTCAATTCTTCATCTTATCTTGTTGGCATTCTGTGCTTTTTGCAATACTACCTGGAATCAAATGGGAAGGTTTCCTCTGTTGTATAGTAAAAAACATCACTGAAATCTTATGATGTCCAATTCAGAATTAAAGCAACAATAGTAAACAGTCCAGTCCTGGCAAAATAATACAAATGCAAATAAAAACAGTTTCAGAATACGAAATAGAGGAAGCATCAGTTGCTTCATGCAGAGACCAGCTTAGAATAAGTTACCATAACAGCTTGCACAGTTCAATATCTGCTCAGGGGAACCCGTTGTGCAGAGCAAGAAACTATTTCTATAGGAGCCATGTTCAGGTATGGCAGGAGAGAGATAATTTTTGTTCAGAAGGGTGGACTTCTCTAAATGATGCTCAGTACAGTGAACAAAGCACATTTGTCATGTCTGATTTTTTCATCCAGCAAGCAGAAAATGCTGAACGCTAGCTGAAGGCTGACTTAGCTCGTGCTCTTACAGGCTTATAGGGACTTGCTTAGCCTTGTGCACAATGCCTTACCCCCATTAATATCCTATTTTCTCTTATGAGTTCACACTGGTCTACCTCTATGTAAAGCTTCCCTTTAGGCTCCAAAAAGTGGAAGTTCATGAGCTTTTGTTGGATACAATGTGACACGAAGGGTAATTGTAGCATCCACTAGGAAAGCAGCCAGTAGGCTATTTCTAGTTATTTCTGTCACGTCTGCCATTTCCCAGCATAGGAAGAGAATATTTTGTCCATCATTGCCTCACCTCTAGCGACAGGAAAGGGCTGATGGGATAAACACAGACAATGGTAAGTTCTCAGGAAAAGTAGAAAGAACCACAAGAATTATGAGTGAAGAAAGAAAGAGGGATGGGGGTCCCAACTGATGAGACCAAGAGGTTTGCAGTAGTAGAGTATTAACAGGTAGTAGTCCGGTCTGGGAAAGTGATAAATGGCACATGAGCTGTAACTGTCCTGGAAAGCATGTTGACAATAAAACAATACTGCAATTGTGGACAGCTCATCATCAGGCCATTTTGAGCTTTTTGGTATGGCATTAGGATATGAGTGTGCCCCTTGCTACATTGCACATGGCTTATGCCAGCACCTTCCTGGCTCTCAGTGCTTACCAGAAGACTCTTCACACTGATGATGATGTGATGATGTGGGAAACTGGACGTTTCTAGACCATCTTAGAATCCATTTTTTATGAATTGCCATCTCCCTCTTCTCACTCCAGCTGTTATAGGCAATTGTTTCTGAGACTCAGAATACCCAGCATGGTTTTGTAGAGATAGAAACCTCTACAAAAGGTTCATAAAGACACTAATGATGAGAAATAAAAAGACAAGGATCCTGTTTATCGGAGTTTTGGTTAGCTATAAAAATTTCTTTTTGCATATAAGAGCTGGCTGGAAAATCACTAGGTGCTTTACAGTCATCCCTAAAGAGGAGTGGTTCTTCTGCAGCTATTAGTCATCAGATTTTCTTCACAGAACCAAGTTTAGGCTTGGGGACATCTTGTATCCCCTGGCAATCCACAATCCTCTTAAGATTGCGATGATGATGGGAAAAGAGGGAAGAACAATTATTCAGACTCCACATACTTTCCCTTTCTTTCCATCTCTCTTTCCATTGTAAACTTTTTAGCTTGCATTTCAGAAAAACACTCTGTAAATTGATATGTGTATTTATATACAATGGTATAATTTGAACACTATTCTTTGAATATACATAAATGAAATTTGTAGATATAGTAGATTTCTCATTTTTGACTGAGACCACAGGAAGAAAATAAGTCATGCTGGGGTAATGATGTGCTTGGGGTGTACTGGTAGTTCTGACTTTAAGGAATACTTTTTAATTTATTTACTTCACTTTACTAAATACATGCTGAATGAAAGTAATAGATCTCAGGTGCTTCTATAGGAACCTCATGGGGGAGAGGGAGATGGAGGGAAGAACCACAGTTGTTCAGATTTCTTTTTCTTTGTCCTTTATTTTTCTCTGCGGTAACTTCCAAATCTTTAATGGCCATGTCACTGCTTTATTTCACTGTAGAAATCCTTCACAATATCTTTTTCTTTTTTTTTTTTCTTTTTTTTTTTTTTCCAGAACAGAAAGTTCTCTGTGCTGAAGTGGCCATTTAGCATCTGTCTCTGTGAAAAGTACTTCCCCTCTACCTGATGAGTATTTTACTTCCATTTACATCTTCACTGATATGGCACTCTCTCTAATACCTGAGGAAATGGAAGGCCCATACCTTGTCATAGCATTCTGTGAATGCAAGGCAAGTGACTTGACTCCAGAACTGATTTTTAAAAATACTCCTTTCAGACAGAACATGAAGTATACTTTTTGTCTGGAATCTAAAAGCATAGATAGGCCCTTTAAAAATAGTATGTCACGTTCTGATAACATATTTAGGGGATGAGTTTTTGTTTGTTTTTGTTTTGTTTTGTTTTGTTTTTAAAAAAAAGGACAGTAGGCTAATTCATTATCAGACAAATAAGCCTCAATTCTCAAAGAAATTGAAGTTCTTGCATTTACTTTCCATGGTGAAAGGTATTCCAGATCAAGACTTTGGGCACTGTGGTTCAGACCTTACCCCAATCCTGGTTGTGAGTTTTCTCCTTCTTTCTGCACTGAGCCTTTCCCAAGGCCACCTCAAGTAGTGTGTTCTCTCTTTCCCATAGCAGGATTTCGAGTGTAATAGATATGTTCTTTGCAGACTAAATTTCCCAAAATGGGAAATTCAGCATCTGTCCTTAGGGCCCTTTGGCACCTCCTTTCCAGCCATGTCAGATGTAGTTGTGGACTTTCTCTTCCCTTCTCCCCCAGACTAACTCTAAATTTTGCCTTACAGAAGGTAGCCCAGCCCATGCCCAAATTTCCCCAGTAGTTTATGTGGTAGTTTTCTGTGGTTTGCAGACAAAGCCATGGTTTTTTATTACAGAGATTAAGATAACATAGACAAGTTACAAGTCAGTGGGATAGGTTGAACTTTAGAAGAGGTGGCTTGGAGAGATTGTAAAATCTCTATCTTTGAAGATCTTCAAGACTCTACTTGACAAAGTCCTGAGCCAGCCTGATGAAACTGGCCTTGCTTCAGGTGGGGTGTTGGACAATATGACCTCCAGAGGTCCCTTCCAGACTGAACTATGCTACCACTCTATGACTGTCCATCATAAACAATGGGAAATGTAAGGGAAAAAATGCTTATTGTTGAAACAGTATAGAGTTCTTTGGCTTGCCAATTTAGTGCAATCAAATTATTAGTTTAACGTAAAGGTCAAGTTATTTTTTCTTAACTAGAAACATATAATAATGTAAAATCAACCTAATGACTCAAAACAGGGATTTGAATTTTTAAGGACACATCTTAGAGTGTTTATGGTCTCAAGGAATGAATTAAGCTTCTCTACTTTGTGTATTTGCGTAATTAGGATATCCTACTTTAATGAAGTAACCAAGGCAAATATTACTTACCTTCCTTCTTTTTTCTTACAATTGGAAATTGTCATGACTGTGACATATAGTAACCATGACCTTAGTTTAAGTGATATGCTACAGTATGAGAGAGGTAATCCCGGAGTAACACAGGGATCTTACTTGAAACTTTCACATTCCAAATGAAAAGCCTGACAGTGGTATTTTTTTATCATAGACAAGGAGAGATTTCAAATCAGCTTATGTTGGGAGCTCAAAGTCTTGTAATGTACTCAGTTTAGGGTAGTGGAGTTTCTTTCATGTAGTTTCTCAGGTGGCTCAGCATTTTTATATTTTAGAGTGTCAGAGCAACTAGGCTGAGCTCACACTTGACGTTCCAGCTGTCAAACTAGTGTCAAGTCCTAATTATGAGATCCTTCACTTGATCCCATGTGACTAAGTTTTCAAACCAGAACAGAGGTAACAGGCTACTTAAGTTCAGCAAGTCATTATCTGATGGACAGAAATCAGCAACATGAACAGTCATTGTAGGAATATAACCTAAATATAAACTCTTTGCATCATCAAGCATTCAGAGTGTGTGCTGTGTGCACCAGAGCATAACACTTAATTTAGAAATTCAAAGAATGCTATTTGCATATTTTTTCTGTTTTGCATAACTTCCTGTATGATTTATGCTCACATTTTGGACAAAAAAGATTTCTTGTATATATATGAAAATATTATGGTGTTAAAGCAGTTTAGAATCATTTTACCACTGGATTAGTAAAATCTTCCTGTACCAATGCAATACAATTTTTCTGTCTCTGGACAAATACAAGTTTTTCTGTATTGCATATTTGTAAGAAGAATTCAGAAAAGGCCCAGACTGTGTACCATAGTTCAGACCACCAAATGAGGAAGACAAGCCCCTCTGCAAAATAATACAGATCTTAAGATAACTGAAATCAATCTTTGGAAGTATCAAATTCTCTCTTCTGACTTAAAGACAGAACTTTAGACAGCTCTGTTAAGTGCTTAGAATTAAGTGGGAAGAACCTGTACTTGTACCATGGCCTTTGCAGCCATGATTTAATTGTGGGAAGTGAGGGAGGATGGGGAATGATAGATACCACATTCCTCAGTAGCTGCCCAGACCTGCACGTGCTTCTTTGCTGTGTGAGCTGGAGTGAGCCTCACCTGTTCGAAATACTCAAGAGGGCTCTTCCTGAAAACAGGCAAGTAGACTGGGTGCCATACATGGGGTGTCTTATCAGCTGGCTGGCAAAGTTGTGGGATGACATCCTAATGTACTTAAGACAAGAAAACTGCTTGGAAATGTGAACTCATGTGAATCAAAGTTTCATGAACCAATAGTGCCACTTTAAGCTTTTGTTCACATTCCTCAAGAAAAAGCATGGAGAAGGCTGCTGTCATTCTCATTTTACAAAGCTGGGGGTGAAAATAGCAGCAAGCTCTCCAAACAAGCTGGCCAGGTACACAAAATTGGCAGAGCCAGGTGGACTTTGACCTGGTTGCTCTTGCATGTTGTGCTTGCAACGCTTCTTCCTCATCCCTCACTCACAGTGCCTCTGCCTTCCGCAGACAAGCAGTGTGATGCACAGTAGTGTCTGTGATCACATAGGCAGTTTCATAGCAGTTTCATAGCCCATCCTGTAGATCTGCTGAGCTGCTTCATCTACCTCTGGGGGATGAAGTGGTAGGAAGGTCTGTGTCCTGTGCTGCATGCTCAGAGGAATGCAGCAAGATGTTACATTTCCCTACAGCAGATGTGAGCATTTCCTCTGCCATGGGGCCAGTGGTCTCCTCTCTCCATGTGTGACCTGCTGTGTTAAGTCTCACAGGCTGGTTCAGGGAAAAACTCAGTGTCCTATGCATACTGTCAGTACAAATACAGAAGACAACAAAGAATTTATGAGATATTTGTGCTTGTTGAATGTTTAGATTAACAGTCTCTAAATACCTTCCTGTGTAATGTGTATTTTAATGTTTTGAACTTTCAAAAGTTATGAAATAGCATATCTTCAATGCAAAATGAACTAAAGTTTGTTTTGCTTGAAGATATGAAATTTGAAGTGTGGAGAGGGAAGGATTTTTACTGGAAAAATACTGCCCTGCCTCAATCATCTCATCCCCAACATTTAAGGACTAAGGATTCTTTTTTTTCACTTTCTATGTTACTGTATTTACTTGCAGACGGAGAGGATTTTGCTTGTCAAATTATGATGTTAGGAACTATGAACTACTTGATAACTCCACTTGATGAAGGTAAAGTTCAATACAAGGCTGTCCAGTTCTTCCATACTTGTGAAAACAAGGCAGGACTTCAGGGGAAAAAAACAGTGTCCTTTGAATCTGTCCTCCTCTTGGCAGCAGGAGGCAGATACCAGTGACAGCTTTAACACCGCCCTACTAATAACCTCAAGACCCTAGCTGCCATTCAGCAATATTTAGCCCTTCACGTTAATTTTATCTTTAAGAAGTAAAGTATTATATCTCTGAGTTCATTTTTATGATAAAAGGTAAATGTCCTTCAATTCACAGGCCACATCTCAGAGGTCAGCCAGGCTTATAAACTGACAAATGTGATAGAAATAATCTATCAATGCTCCCAAATTCCAGCCCTCAAACCTCTACTTCTTTGAAGATAGGAAGATTATTGACATATTTTTTTTTTTTTAGTAAAGTATACAAGCATTCAGAGTGGTAGAGAAATAGAGTTCATAATTCTATTTACTTGGTGCACTGCAATGACTCTTCTATAAAAATAGATTTTAACATATTCTGCCTTTTTTTTTTTTTTTTTTAATAACAGTTGGCAAGACATCCATTTCTGCTTGTAAATATGTTGATAATTAGGTCCTGTGTCTTTATAAGGAGATTCTACCCATACAGAATTGTGCCAAATGTTTTTCCTACTTTAATTTGCAAGTGGATGGTACTCAGTTGGTCTGTAATCAATAAAAGAACTATACAGAAATGATGTCAAAATACTGCATAGCTGGCAATAATAATTTGTTTCATGGGAAGTTCATATATTTTGTGCTCGTACTCGTATGACAGTCATCAAGAATACCAACCAACCAAAAAAAAAAAAAAAAAAAAAAAAAAAGAAGAAAGAAACTGGCATAAAACAATCCAGTAAGCTTTTCCAGCTTGATATGAAGGGATACATATAAACAGGTGGGAAGATCAAAGATTTACAGCCTTTTTGTATGTACTAAACAGTCTTTAAGATATATTTCTTTGATATCAACATCTGAGGCATAATTGTTACACCTTTCTAACTCATTCTAAAGGTTTCAGTTAAGGTCAAGACTGTGGGAATGGCTTTCAGATTGTGCTGCATCTCATTGCAACAGATGAACAATTCTGAAGCCATTTACATTTCAGAATTAGTAGTTGTTGTGTTGATGACATTAACATTTTAGTTAACTGAAATACCATTATGGTATTAGGTGTTCTGAAGACTCAAAGAAATTACATAGGTATGGATCTATCCTTTCCACTTTTTTCATTTTTTCATCAGTTATTCACACTAGAAAATTGACTTGATCCCTCCCTCCCCTCCATTCCCTTTGTCCTCTTTCATTCATTGAAAGCATGGACTCTCAGGTACTGCTACTTCTGGAGAAGTTTGTTCAAAAACTTTATTTTAAATTTTATTCTAATAGATATTTTAAGAAAGAGGATTTCTGTTAATAAGCACCAACATGCTCTCTTTGTCAGGGGAGTGCAGTGATGTGGCAAGGGTTAATGGTTTTAAATGAAATGATGGTAGATTTAATTAGGAAAAAATTCTTTACTCAGGGGGTGGTGAGGCACTGGAACAGGTTGCCCAGAGAATCTGAGGATGTCCCTGGAGGTGTTTAAGGCCAGGTTGGATGGGGTTTTGGGGAACCTGCTCTGGTGGGAGTTGTCCCTGCCCATGGCAGGGGGTTGCAACGAGGTGATCTTTAAGGTCCCTTCCAATCCAAACCATTCTGTGATTCTATGATTCCATTAGAACACAGTTGTGCTTCATAAAGACAGATTTGTGATAAAAATGGTTATTTGTCTTTAATGAATATTTCAGATGGTGTCATGATTTTGGCTGGGACAGAGTTAATTTTCTTTGTAGAGGCTCACACAATGCTGTGGCTTGGATTTTTGATGAGGATAGTGGTGATAGTACACCAGTGTTTTTGGTTGTTGCAGAGACAGGGACTCTTACACACCTGATGCTGTCTTGTAGGCAAGGAGGCTGGGGCTGTGCTGGAGGCTGAGGGGGAACACAGACAGGACAGGTAATGCAAACTGACCAAAGAGATATTCCATGCCATATGGTGTCATGCTCAGCAATAGAAACAGATAAAGAAGAAGGAAGGGGGGGATGTTCAAGGTGGTGGTATTTGTCTTCCCAATGTGATGAGCCCTGCTTTCCTGGAAGTGGCTGAACACGTGCCTGCAAATGGGAAGTAGCAAATTAATTCCCTATTTTGCTTTGCTTGCATGCATGGCTTTTGCTTTACCTAGTAAACCGCCTTTATGTCAACCCAGGACTTCTCACATGCTTACCTTTCCAATTCTCTCCCCCATTCCACCTGAGGAGAGTGAGCAAGTGGCTGTGTGGTACTAAGCTGCCTGCCAGGGCTAAACCACAACAGATTTGTGTTGCATATTTACTCCAAATTCTACCTTATTCTAAAATTTTTCTGTGCTCTTGCATGAATCACAGAATCATAGAATCATTAAGGTTGGAAAACACCTCCAAAGTCATCTGGTCCAACCATCCTCCTACTACCAACATCACCAACTAAATCATGTCCCTAAGCACCATGTCCAACCTTTTTTGAACACCCCCAGGGATGGTGACACCACCACTTCCCTGGGCAACCCATTCCAATGCCTGACTACTCTTTCTGAAAAGAAATGAAAATTAAGCTGTTATTGTTTTATGTTTTTCTTTTATCTTTTAGATAATAGGTGATTGCCTCTCTGAAGTGTTTTCCTTCTGTGTTCTGATTTTATACATTAAGGTTTTCTTTTTAACATTAGAAATTAAATTTCTAATTTTAAATATCATTGTTAGTCACAGTTTTCTGTCCAATCATATGCAATTGCTAGAGCACAATAAACAACTGCTGTAATTTATTTTTATAACTTCTAATTTGCAATACATTCTGAAGCCCTGAAAAATTAAAAAAAAAAAAAAAAAAATCAAAGGAAGCACAATTTGTAGAAACCTGCAGTTGCTCTCTTTTCTGTTTGAACACCTCTACAGAATATATATGATAATATTAAAAATTTCTTTGCTGATTCTTAGCAGATTTTTATTTTGGCTAAGTTAATCAGTAGTTGCACAGTTCAGAGTAAGGTCATTGCTTTCTCAGTCCTCAGTGCTGCATGATTATTCATAGGTCAGAAGAAGAATGCAGATACAGACAAGCATATCTACTCTAACCTACATGATATAAATACTATCTTCACAGTCATATGAACTAATCCTGGTATCGTTTCCCCTTCTGTTTGTTAATACTCTGATGTTAAAGTATGCCAACTTAAGAAAGAGACAAGAAACAGTCTAAAATCTCAAGAAATCTTTTACCAAATGTAGAAATGTGATTCACAAAGTGTTATATATGACAAATAGTTATTAGGTAACTTTTATTCGGTATTTTTTATTAAGTAAAAAAGATGCTGACCTGGGATGACTCCTAGAGCCCCACCCAGCTGTTCTGTCACTGCCTCTCCTCAGCAGGACAGGGACAAAAGAGGATGGAAAAGTTTATGGGTTGAGGCAAAGAGAGGGAGATCGCTTACCAGCTACCATCTTGGACAAAACAGACTCAAACTGGGGAAAATTAGTTTCATCTATTAACAATTGAAAACAGAGTTGGAAGGTGACAAAGACCAAAACTGCTGGGCCTAAGTATGCCCTGTGGTGGAGCTGTTGGAGCCAGCTGGAACCAGCTGGGGCCAGCACAGGGCAGCCCTGCCATTGCCCTGCACTGACAGCAACGCAGACCCACGGGTGCCCAGTACAGAGGTGTGAGGTGAGTCCTTTAATGTGGTTCTAGAATCTCTGATTCTAGTTTTGGAAGAGGCTCTATGGATGACTCAACATATTGGTGACGTAAGGATGTAGGTGATGGGTTGAAACCTTTTGCACTGTTGTAGTAACTGTTAGAGCATGTGGAACAACCCTCCACTCAATGAAAGGCACTCGTACACTTTAACATATTTTCTCTAATTCTTCACAGTAAAGGGTGTTTCTGAGTTTAGTATTAATTTAGTATGCCCACTGCTTTTCACAACTGTTTCATTGTAACACCATCCAAGTCTCCATATTGGAGGATGACTGAAATGCCTGAAGTGGTGACATGACTGAAAAGCGGGTATTTTAAATCATTGATCTGTGTGGATTTTATTTTTTTTTTCAACTTTTCTTTGAAAATATCTGCTAATGAGTATATTGTTTCTGTCAGGGCTGACCTTCTTTACTGATACCTTCCAATTAATGCTTTAAGCTTTCATCCCAAGAGTTGCCATCTTTTTCTCATTTGCTTCCTGGAGAGCGTCAAAATGGCTTTTAATTGCCCCCGTAGCTGTTTCCAAAGCCAGCTCTCTCAGTGGACCTGAAGGAAAAGACATCAGGCAAAACTGTCATGTCCTCAGAGTTTATCATTGTAGAAATGTTCATTAATGGTGGCAGCACAGGGAAAAGTTGACACTATTATTTCTCTACCAGATCAAAGGCAAACAATATTATTTAATAAGTAAACATAATGCAAAGCAAAGAAAAATGAATAACGTAGTAGTTGTCTCTTTCAAACATGGCGTACTGTAATGATACAAATCAAGACACTAATGCACTCTGTGAAAGCAAAAAGTCATTGCTCCCAAACATGTTCCCAAACTTGCACAGTTCCCAAATTCTGCAGAAGGTCAATCAAAACAAAGAGGTGGAAATGATGAGTATGCAGGTGTTTTTTGTTTGTTTGTTTTTGTTTGTTTGTTTGTTTGACCTACTTTTGAAGATCATGCCAATGCACCATAGCATTTTAACAAAACTTTAGGTGTGTCTGATTATAGTAACATGCCCAAATGGTGTTCTGAAACCAAGACAGTCTTGAGCCAGTGAACTGAATGTAAAACTGATGAGAGCAAATGCAGTTTACATTTGAGCAAATTTCTCAGGAACAAATTAATGCCTGACTTAAGTGGCACTAAAAACAACATGTAAAGTCTAAGTAAGTCTAAACTGTAAACCACAGTAATTTTCACTATTCATTAGGTAGACAAAACAACTGCTTTGGCTTGATGTTTACAATCACACCACAAAAAGAAATATCTTTTTGCTCATGTTGCTGTGATAATTTATATTATAGAGGCTTAGAATGAAGTTGTTAACCAATTATGGTTCTAACCAAAATCAATTAGCTTTTATTTTCCACATATACTTCTGAAATTTGGAAGGCAATCAAACCCCTCAGTAAAAGTCACTAATGAGGCACATTCACTGCAGATTGCTTTTAGAAACAGTAGCCTCTTCTGTATGCACAATAGCACTATTTTCTTGCTCTCAATTGATTGTTAATTAAATGAGATTACTAGGTCATTCGCAGTTGAAATAATAATTCAAAAAAAAAGTGGCAAATGTTTTCTTTTTTATTGTTTATTATTTTTGATCGCTATATAGAAGTGAGGTAATAAAATCCATTAGTCTGAAAATCTTACACATAGTTTGGTAGTTTGGACCAGGAACAATAAATTTAATCCACTCACTACTTTGCTCAGTTTAAATTAAATTAAAAATATTTATGAGATGTGTTTACTATTTATTGTAGACATCTGAGATCTTTTTTATTATTTTGTATATGTTAAGATATACAACATAAAGACTGTTAGACTATTAGAGTAGAAGATGAATTGCTGCTTGTTCATGTGTATTTTACAGTCTCTTTAAACTGTGTTTTGTATATTTTCATCTACAATTTGCAGTGACTTAAAAGTCAATACTTTCACTGCCCTCCTCTGAGGTTCCTGCTGCTTATTTTCACTTCTGCACTGTATAGGACTTCATGCTGTCTTGGCAATGAAAAACAACTGTGGGATCATTTGGGTTAAAAATAAATTTTGAATATAGTTACATGTGCAAATCTACACATTCACGGTAATTATTCATACATAAATACATATATTTTATATATTTATACATATATTATTCATACATAAAAACATATATTTCTATATGTTTTCTAGATCAACACTAATTAATTGTTTGACCATAGAACTATGATTAAAGACTCCAAACAGAGGACTGAAACATCAGCTTTTCTGGCATAAAAAGTATTTTAAGTTGTTTTCTTAAGCTGTCTCTTCACTGCAAAGAGATGTGTGCTGTTATATCAAGGTGAAAAGTAGAGATCAACGCTCTATGATATAGAAAGGCATGTGTAGTTTTTGCTTCTGCATAACTGACTAGTAACTGCCAATAAAATGCACTCAGATTTGAAGCTTACTCAGAGCTGCAAATATGAACAGAAACTGTTGTCTCATTCCACCAAGATGTTTTACATTACATTACAATTTTCAAGATACTTCATTTTGTTATCAAATGGAGTAAGAATGTTTTTGAATAGTTGACATTTTTGTGAAATGGGAAGAATCTATTTATGATTCTTTGCATATTTATGAGAAAAAATGTACACGTGCATCGTATTACCTAAGAAACATTTTTCAGACACTCTGCTAAAGTATTGTCCCTTATGAAAGTAGTTTGAAAGCACAGTACTTGACTTCTAATGCCTCCATAGAAAACAAAATCAGCAATAATATTTTGTGCTTCATATTTCAAAGCTATGGAAATCTTGGAGGTGGATAATGAAGTGTTGTCTGCCTCTTTCACATACTAGTGAAGATGTAAACTGGGAGCTTAGCTGGCTATGTCATTTTTTAGAATGTGGTGAGCATTTGCGTTGTGCATCACTTGTTATATATATATATATATATATATATATATACACACTATTATTATTATCATTATTATTGTCCATTCCTTTTCTGTCATATTAAGCTGTCCTATTATCTCAACCTATCTTTGTCCTATCTTTGTCCTATCTTTATCCCAACCCACAAATTTTCCATTTTTCGAGTTCTCTCCCCCATTCCCCTTAGGGTGTATGTTGAGGGGGGAGTGAGCGAATGGCTGTGTGGTGCTTAGCTGCCTCATGGGTTAAACCACAACAGTGGGTACGGGACAGTGGTCATTTGATTTGTTTTATTCACTGTGATAAAGCAAAAAAAAAGATGCCTTGATGTGTTATAAAATTATTATGTTGCTCTTCCAGCTTTTATAAACAAGGGATTTAATATTCCAGACAGCTGTAGCCCTTATGATCACTGTAATATTTGGAATGAACCAATGAGATTAGGTTGTGAAGATTAAGAAGTTAAATTTTGTGGTAGCTAAGCAGTCAAAACTTCTATATAATGTGCATTACACAAACAGTTCAAAGCACTTAGATTCATTTCTTCTTACTTTGAATTCCAATTATAAATGATCCTTCAGAATGAATCCTTCAGAATTGAAAATTGAATCCTTCAGAATTGAATCCTTCATAATTTTTTAGAGAGCTTTTTTAAAAATCACTGGTTTTACACATCTCCAAATTTATGGACATAAAATTACTGAAGCTATTCATTAAAAAATCATCCTAAGGAGAAAAAAAAATAATATATATATATATATATATATCTTATAAACTGATTCCTCAAAGCACTGAAGTATGCAGTTAACTTTAATTGAATTGGTTGGGAATTAAGAGCTTATGTAGGCATTGAACAGTCTCAGGACAAAGGCACTAATGAGTTATAGAACCACAGTATCACAGAATATCCTGTGTTGGAAGGAATCCACAAGTATCACAGAGTCTAACTCCTGGCTCCATACAGGACCACACAAAATCAGACTGTCCTTCTGAGAGTACTGTCCAAATGCTTCTTGAACTCTGTCAGGCTTGGTGCCCTGACCACTGCCCTGAGGAGCCTGTCCAACCACCCTCTGGGTGCAGAACCTTTCCCTAACACTCAGCCTGACCCTCCCCTTTCCCAGCTCCATGCCGTTCCCTTGGGTCCTGTCGCTGTCCCCAGAGAGCAGAGCTCAGTGCCTGCCCCTCCGCTCCCCTCCTCTCCCTGTCATGAGAGAGCTGCACGCTGCCATGTGGCTTCCCCTCAGCCTGCTCTGCTCTGGGCTGAACAAACCAAGAGACCTCAGCCGCTCCTCACGTCTTGCTCTCTAGACCTTTCACCATCTCTGTAGCCCTCCTTTGGATACTCTCTCATAGTTTTATGTCATTTCTGTACTGTGGCGTCCCAAACCGCACACAGTACTCAAGGTGAAGCAGGACCAGAGCAAAGTGGGACAAACCCTTCTCTTGACCAGCTAGCCATGCTGTGCACCCCAGGACACAGCTGTCCCTTTGGGCTGCCAGGGAACACTGCAGGGAACATATTCAACTTGCTGGAAACCAAAATGTCCAGATCCCTTTCCACAGGGTTGCTCTCCAGCCTCTTGTCTCCCAGTCTGTATGTATAGCCAGGGCACCCTTCCAGGTGCAAAGTCCAGTACTTTCTCTTTTTAAACTTCTTATGGTTTGTGTTTTCCCAGCCCTCTAACCTGTCAAGATCTTTCTGCAAGACCTCTCTACCCTCAATGCAGTCATCCACTTCTCCCAATTTAATGTCATCCACAAACTTACTAAGTATATCTTCAAATCCAAGTCATTTATGAAAACATGAAAGAGAACTGGCCCTAAAATGGAGCCCTGGAGAACCCCACTAGTGACTGGCTGCCAGCCCAATGTAACCCCATTTGCTGTAACTCTTTGAGCCCCACCCACCAGCCAATAGTTCACCAATCATATTATGTATTTGTTTAGCTGTATGCTGGACATTTTGTCCAGAAGGATATTGTGAGAAACAGAATCAAAATCTTTGCTGAAATCCAAAAAAGATTACAGCAACTGGCTTCCCTTGCTCAGCTAGATGGGTGACTGTCATAAAAGGAAACTAAGTTTGTTAAGCAGGACCTTCCCACCCTTAATCCATGCTGGCTGTGACCAGTGACCATACTGCCTTCAGGTAACTTTGAGTTACCTCCCAGAATAATTTTCTCTGTAATTTTGTCAGGCATTGTTCCTTTCAACCGTGTTCCCTATTACTGGAAGTATAGATGAAAACACTACCTGTGTGCCTGATCCTTAAACCAATTACCCCAAGACCCTCAAGTGACTTTTGATTGCCTTGACTTTTCTAGTAATGTCTTTTACCCAGGCTTCAGGGAGGCATCAGACTTCCCTATGGGTTGAGTTCTATCAGCATATTGGTCCCTCTGTTCCCCTCAGGAGGGAGTCACCCATGCTACATCTTACTATGTGTTTTTTTGTTGTTGCTGTTTGTTTGTTTGTTTGTTTTATACAAAGTAAGAACATATGGAAATGTATGGGATTCAAGGGGGCATGTACTGTTCCTTTTTTTACAAGATACCTACAAACATGGAATGAGTTGATAAGGACCGTTCTCATTTCCATGATACTGGAAAAGAAGAAAAGAAACAACAGAGGTTTAATAGAAAGACTTCCATGTTCCTACTGTTAACTTTGCTCTGTACCCTGTGCCACTAATTTCACCAGCTTGGAAAGATACAATTTCTTTTCCCATCTTGATACAAAGAGAAGATATAAAATGAGCAGAGATACTCAGTCATAAAAGAACATTTCCATGAAATTATTTGGTGATCTTTTTAGTTTATTTTCATTCTCCTTTCCCCCTTTTTCTCTCTATTTTATTTTATTTATTTATTTATTTTTTAATTTGGGAGAAGGGAGAAGAAAAGATATATCAGTCTTTGCTCCATATGGTGCAAAGAAACAGCTGGCTACTTGTACTGCTTTAGTAGTTTTTTTCAATACTGGATAGATTGGAGAAAACACCAAGGACAAAAGAATTGATTCCAATAATATTTTTGGAGATGTACATGCAGTTACTGATGTTCTCTGACCCTTTATATATTTAGTTATTTTAATCATGGGACAACAAGTAGATTAAGTGACAATACAGACTTCTTAGGACTTCTCTGTAATGCATTTCTTAGGCAACATTAAAAGAGAATATTATAGATTACTTTTCATTGTAACTAGCCCCACCGCACACGAGAGCAAATACAACCTGCGTTATGCTCCTAAGAATTGTTGGGTGGGATGTTTTCAGAGATTTTGCTTCCTCTGGAGAATTCAGAAATGCTAATTCACTCAACTAATTGTTGGTATGAATGGTTAAGTTTTGACAAATATTCTAAATTGATGTTTTCTCAAAAGTCTTGAAGCCTTTCATTATTATGTTACATTTTTAAATGGAACATAATCCAGTCTTTCAATTCAAAATAGAACAGAATAGAATAGTTCAGTTGGAAGGAACCTTCAAGGATCATCTTGTCACTGCCTGACCTCTTCAAGGTTAGCCAAAAGTTAAAGCATATTATTGAGGGCATTGTTTAGAGGCATCTTGAACACTGATAGGCGCAGGGCATCAACCACCTCTCTGAGAAGCCTGTTCTGGCATTTGACCACCCTCGTGGTAAACAAATTTTTCCTTACGTTCAGCCTAACCCTCCCCTTGTGCAGCTTTGTGCCGATCCCACCCATCCTGCCACTCCAGCTGTAGGACTCATCCCATGAAGTCTCACTACCACCAATGATGTCATGGCTCTGGGAAGGGACTAAAGCTTCCCAGAAGAGGACCAGTTCATCCAATTAGTTCCTCGTACTGCATGCATTGGTATACAAGCATTTCAGATGTGCTTCTGAACCTGCAGCACTCTCTGGAGGGGCACAGTCTCCCATTAGCCTTGCCACCTTCAGATGGATCCGCACCATCCCTTGGCATAACCTCAGTGTTCCTAAAGGTACCCTCCTCCACGACTGATGTTATCAATTCCTCTCTTAAAGCCCTCTCAATCAGTCTCAGCAGATTACGAGCCAAGAAATATTTCCTCCATGGAGACAGGTGGGTGGCTGTAGCCCACACCTGCCAGGGAGCTGAGCAGATTGGCAGAGCAGGCTGCCTGCTGGCAGTGGGACAGAGCGCTCTGTGCTTGTGCCAAAGGTCCTGGGCCTGGCTAGGCACCATGTGGCTACCTGACCCTGGGGGGAACTGGCCACGTGCACAGCTGGCTTCACCCAGCTCTTGGAGGGACCCCTTGTGACACCGCTCACCCACTGGCTGGTGCCTCCATGCTCATGGCACACACAGCACACAGTGCTCACAGCAGCTGCTGCTGCTGCCACCACTGCTGTTAAAAGAAAATGCTTAAACAATTGAACCTAATGTGGTAGAGAATAACTAGTCAGATCAAATACAAGGAGCAACTGTAGTCAGAATAAGTTCTGACTTTTTGAGAGATAAAGTATTCACAACAATAGTTTTTAATATGTTGCACTCTACCTTTCCATGTATTAATTAGTTCTTTTACCCATATTAGTGCATGATGAAGGCAGTTCCATATCCTTTCTCTGATACAGGTCTAACAGCCAAATGCAAATTTTCCATCTTCATCTTAATTCTGGGTCTACCCATATTCAGAGTGTCAGTGCCCTTAGTGCCCATGTGCAAAAATAAGAAATTCAATTGAACTGTCCATGTTGGATACGACATAGTATGAGATGTTCTTATTGTGATACTGGAGGAACTGATAAGGGTATTTTGTGGGCTGTTTATTTTTATACGCAAGCAACAAAATAATTAATTTAGCCTTTATACAGAAATGTTAAAAAAAGGGATAAGAAATTAATGTTCAAGTGTCTAGCTGAACAAACATAGAAGTTGTAAGTGTGTTTGTTACATTTGTATTGCATTACAACATCAATTTTCTGAGGGATTTTCTTTTAAATGACAGCTCTGAAGCTGAGTTATATTCTATTGTGATATGTGTAAGTGCAAAGATCCAAGACAAATTTAAACTTGTAAGTTAAACCCTGAATTAGTAGCTGAGGAGAAAACCAGACATGCCACAAATGGAGCTTGAATAACTCAGTGTCAGCACTGTGGAAAAAAATTGTGATTTTTAAATTGGTTCCCCTTTCCCTAGGGGAAAACACAACAGAGAGGCGACCACTCACAAAGCTTAGTCAGACTTTTTGTTATTAAGTTAATATATACATATAAATGTGTGTATTACTTTAGTTTAGCTGACAGCTCCAATTTTATAGTGTTTACTTTCACAGACACAATGCTTCGCTAAATCTTAAAAAAAAAAAAAAAAAAAAAGTTTATTTTTACTCTTATGTACTCTGAAGATTGTATAAAAATGACATTTGGTGGAGAATTGTTCTTGAAGATAACTGCTTCAAATTGCAAGCTAAGATAGTCATTTAAGATCACAATTGTTTATTAGAGTATTTCTGTATAAAAGAATCAGCTGATAGATTCTCAGCAACCGGTAAAGCAGATATTAAAGCTTTTTGCCATGTAAATCAAAATCCATTTCAGCATTATGGTTCTTCAGGCTTTTTATGTATAATTTATTACATAGTTTTAAATTTCTAGACATAAATTTCTAGTATTGTTTATTTATAACCCTAACTTTTAATTCTTCAGGCCTAGTTTTCAGACTTTAAGAGTTTTCTGTTTATATTTATAATCACATTTAACCACATATACACGTATGATTAGTCTGAATTCAGGGAATCTGAAGCTTCTTTAAAAATAAATGAAAAGTATTAGAAATAAATATAAGCAACAGCATTGAAATCCCTCTTAGTTTTCATATGTATTGAAATATAGACTTTAGTAGCTAACTTTAGGACAGTTATGTAGTCTACTTTTTAAAGAGCAATCGCTGAATCCAACCTGTGACACCACAGCTGTGAGTTAAATGGAAAGTTTTTTAACTGGGGTATACCCAAGACACATTACTTTCCATTAAAGTATTATATAAAGACCCAAATGAAGTTCTTCTTTATGGCAGAGTATGAAAACATAGCAAAATGGAACATATTATAAATATACCCAGATTTTTCAAGTGTAAGCACGGGAAAATATTTTAAATCACATTAACTTTATACATAAACACTCATCTGTCGATGTGAAGTTTTTGTTGTTGTTTTGTTTTGTTTTGTTTTTGCCCTCATTGGCTGTATTTTCTGTACAATGTATAAAAAAAGATTACACAAAAATAACAGATTCAAGAAAGACATTGTACTATTGTTACAAAAAAGCACAGGATCACTGCTTATTCGTATACAACCAAACCGTGGAAACTGGACACAACTGGTCTATGTACTTCTGCTTGACAGAACACATGGTATCTCAGTCAGAGGATGCAGTTTAGCCCAGTAGTAAATTAATAAGGTTTTCAAACAGAATATTGCAAAATGAAGGTCTTTCTAAATTTGGCTCTCCCCTAGTAATAGGGGAGAATAGTTAGAATTAATTACTCAGTCCACCATTTTCTTTAAATAAACAATAAGGATAATAATCTGCTTATTTTCAGTAGTGTATTTCACCTCCTCAGTGACCTTCACTAATTCTGCAAACCTTTAATCATTCCATTTTTACTTCAGCTAAGTCCCATGTACATCTGTACATTTGACTCTAGTTTTTACTGAGAACAGTGAAAATTGTTCAGGCATGCCTCAGGGTTTCATCAACAAGTATTTTTTCTGTTAGTACTAGACAATATGTTATTAAATGATATTACATCATTATTTTTGTCTGTCTCACAGGCTAAGGAACATACACAAATCTAATACTTGTGAGTAACAGAGTTAGCTTTAAGATGTGCAGTGTTGCACACATTCCATAAATATCAATTACATTTTTGCTGTTTCCATCTCTGGGATTTCCAGAACTGGTTTATGAAGTTGTCAATAATTCATCCATGCTGACAGGGCTGAATTATCTTCTTTGGACTAGTACCCCACAAAAAAAAAAAAAAAAAAAAAAAAAAAAGAGTATTCTTCTGAATATAAACACTACACACCAAACACCTTTTTACTTTCCTCTAAAGGTTTCAAGGAATGCTACATGGTTTAATTTCCAAATATTTTTATAACAAATTGCATAGGCAAAAATACTGTTAGTCACAAATGAAATTTCTAGGGAACAGATGAAAAGGTGATTTTGTAGCTAAAGCACTTGGCTTATGAAGCTGAAATCTTCACATACACTGGATTTGGTAGGCCTCTGGGTACCTTATCTAGGGACCAAGCAGTACCAGAGCTCTGAACTTGTGCTACTAAGCAAGTCCAGGAGGCCTTGCTGGCCAGCAGTGACTTTCACAGCCAGTTCTTGGACTAACGCCACACATTCTCATCCTGGCACAGGGGATGTGTACTGACAGCTGTGGGCTGCAACTCACCTTTATTACACTCCTCAGCATGTCCCTACATTAATCATACTGATGTAGAGGGGTGAGAATGATCAAGGCCAACCCAGAAGCCTGTTTAAAATTTTGAAAATGATTTCTTTTGTAGACACTATTTTTTATTTATTTATTTATTTTTAACTATTCAAAGCTGCTTTGTTTGTGGATAGTTAAAGCAGCTTATTCTACTGATCAACGAAATCAACATATATCTCTGTACTGTGAGGGACTGATCCTTGTCCTTATTCCACCATTTTCTTTTAGCTGTTCTTTTCTGTTGTTCAAGTATGTTTTCACATAGATCATCAAAACTATCCTGCAGACAAAGTTCAAGCACTAACAATGAAAATACATAGGTGGAACAGGTGGTGCCAAGAAACCAATACTCTATTCTCTGAAGGAATAACTGGCAAGCTGGAGGGCAGATGACCCTGTTTATAAAATCCTCTTGATCCTTGTGGAGGTACATGTGTATTGGTAGCATTAAAAAAATAATAATAAAAAAATGCAGGAAGGAAAAATAGAAATGATAATTAGATGTAGAAGAACCAAAAGAAAAGCCAGTTTACTTAGTAAGAGGTGGGAAACACCTCTGAATTTATATTGTGGGCATAAACAGTAAGTTCAACATTTCATGAAAGATGTGAAAGAGAAGCACAGACAGCCTTTGGAATGAAAACAAAGGAGATTTAATTGAGAGTAGGTCATATTGAAAGAGGCTTGTGGCTTGGGCATGCTTCTAAGTCCCCAGGCACTCCAGGTATCCCAGATGGATATTGGTGGCCTTCCAGACCTGTCTGCCCTGGACATATGTAAATATTTCTTCCAGATATTAACTCCATACAGTTGCCTCTGCACTGGATTTTGCTCTTCTGGTATTACAGTTCACAGATGACAATTCGTAAGTTATAGCCAGCTGCTAGCTGACTTAGCAGTGTTAGCTGAAAAAGGCTTTAGGCATGCACTTCAAGAACCACCTGGCTTCTTATCAGCTGTAATGCATTAAGTATTGTCATTTGCGCTAGATGCTTGTGTGTTGGTGGTTCCAGTGGTTTCAGTCAGAAGTGAGCCACATTACCCACTGTGCACAGAAAAGCATCAGCATTGAATGATTCAAGAATCCATTCCTTCACTCCTGCAAAGGTCTCTGCCTGTGCTTGGGTGTAGAACTGATGCCTAGCACTGCAGTGGATGTGAAAAAGACTGGAGAGGATGCATGGAGCACTGTTTACTGATACACTTAGAAGGTTTAAGAAGAGATCTGCCTCTTCCTCTGATTATTTTTATTCTTGAGTTTCAGTACAGGCTGATTTTCCTCCTGTAATTATTTTTAATGTTTTTATTTGCTATGCTTTTTTCAAAGTCCTTGCATGTGCTTTTTTTCAATTTATATAAATATGCATAATTTTTTACTGTTGTCTAATATGAGAGATACAGTAACAATACTGTTATGACCAATGGTACAATGATTTATCCTTAGTGAAGGAGATATCCATAGTTATGTTTCTCAGTTGAAGTTTGGTAAATTGAACTGTAATGGAGATGCAGGCTCCTATTACGTTAAGTTATAAGAAATAATATTCTGAAGCAGTTAAAGCCTAAATAGACAAAGAGTGACAAAGAATGGAAGGCTGTACTGTGGTCTTCTAATTTTCAGCTGTGTCTTCTAGACTAGCCTCTGCAGGCTCTGCACCTACCACTCCATTACAGGCATTAGATTCTGTTTTAAGCAAAACACCCAGAAGAGGCTGCCCTTCAATGCCATCTGTGTGGGATAATGAGTTAGCATCCACGTGCTAACACGTGGGTGTGATACAAACATGCACGATGAAAGTTGCAGTAAAAATGGCTGACATACATCAGTCAACAGGAGAAAGAGACACACTGACCATGCCTATTAATATAGATCTTTGCTTATGAAAACAACATTTAAATTCTCATTCAGCTTCTATGTTGACATTATTAGACATAAGTTGCTACTTAACAGTGTTGCAAGGGTGACGATCCTTGAGAAAGAGGGAAGATGGAATTGTAGGCATATTGTTATATTTCAGACAGTACCTACTTTTTCAGAACTATAGCTGCCCCCATTACCTTCCTGGACTCTAAATTAATTATAGAGCTTGCAGGTCTTTGGTGAAAAGGGTTGGTAACTTAGCCACATCTACAGACGGAAATAGAGAATTAGAATTAGAAATTGTTTCACAGGAGGGGCTTCATAAGCCAGTTTGCAACCCCATAATTGCAACCCCATAAGTCAGTTTGCATGGTAGAAAAATAAAATTCTTTCAAACATTAAGTGATGTACGTTTGTAGATTTTCTGGTTTTGAAACACAAATCATGGCTGCTTGAAGGGGAATGGAGTGAGTGTGATCATTTTGTGTTGCTACCTACAGAAGCAATGCCTGAGAGCATTCTCCTTTTTAACTTAATATAAAAGCTCTCGAGCATTAACACAAGCACTCTTTCACACTCTCTCGATATCTGCCACCTTTATGGACTTTCTGGAAAAAGTATGCTATCTGAAAGATGCCACATGTGGCATTGACAGACAGATGTAGAAAGAACAGCGGACAGCCAGTAAATCACTCAGTGGTCTTTCCTGTCCTTTCAGCCATATCTTACAGAATCTACAGTTTCTGCCTTTGCAGTGTACTTCAATGTCAGAGTTTATGTTCTCTTTAAACTTTTATATGTGAAAGTGACAGAAAAGATACACATTCTATTACTAATTGATTTTTCTCTCCTTTCAGAGCATAAGTGCACAAGTCCTAGCATGTGTTAACAAATGTTTCAGTGTTCCCAAGTAGTCTGCCTGAGTACAAAGTAGTTGTTTTTTCTCCTCGGGAGGCGGGGGGGGAGGGAGAGGGGAACTTTTTTCAAACCAGGTCTTTTCATACTACTGTCAGTTTGTTCAAAATCTTTGGAAAACCTTCATATCTGAAATGAAATTTTCAGTGCTAGTCAGAGTATAAGCTGATGGAAAAAAGCATGTAACCTTAGCCTATTTCATGTATATTCTTTTTTTTTTTTTCATCTGTTCAAATGTTTTTGGCAGTGAACCAACTCTTCTAAGAGAAGCTACTACAAAGACTGTATTAAATATCCTAGTAAAGCCTCTGTAGTTGTTAAAATCTGCAATAAAAGATAATAACCAGTACTATCTGCTCTGCCAAAGGGTCAGTGTAGCCTAGAAATTTCCCTACATCAGTGGCTATACATAAACACCCAAGAAAGAGTAAGAAAAGTACAAGCACATATAATGCCTATTCTGTGACTGTTTATATTATGGCCACATAATTTAATCTCACTAAACAGCACTTTCATAAGTTAACAGTGGCTGTGCCCTCAGATGCCATCGTGGAACTTGATTCAGGAAATGCTGATCTGTGCCCCTCAGAAATTTCAGATGGCTGTGGGATGGCTCAGATTGACTGAATACACCATGTTTTAGAGAATCCAAGTCTTTTTCACATCATTTCATATTTAAATCTCAGAAATGAAAATTAACTTTTATATAAGTACGAGTACCCCTAAAACAGAAGCAATGAATTTTAACATAGTGCGTAGGCCATGGAAAACTTGAGCTGCAGCTATTTTGAAGTCTTACATATACTCTGTAATGGCTTAATTTGGGGCTGAACTTAAAACAAGGTGTCACAGTTCTTTTTCTTCTTCCAATGAGATGTTATATAAATAAATCATTTCCAAGTACCTAGTTTTTATACAGTGCTTTCCAATAGATGTTCTGAGCACAAAATCAAATATATTTGTCTTCTCTTGTCTCAGCTGTAGATAGCTTTAGTAAATATGTCTCTTACGCAAACTCAGATTTGTTACAGTGAGAACCAGATTTGCTAATCCTCTTGCCTCCTTTGCTACTTCAGGGACACAAAGCATCATGTATAATCTCTGGCTGGCCAGAGACAACGATAAGTGGTGTTACACATCTAATTCAAGGAGCTTGCACAAGGCTATCCAGCAGACCCAGGAAACACAGACACACCACGTCCCTTGTCCAAAACTGGGTTTTAACTCTGTGGAGTTTGTTTTGTATTTGCTGTATTAAATGTATCAGCCTTAGGGGTGCTGAGAAGTGCCATGGACAGGGCAGGCCAGGTGCCCACAGTCCCACTGTGCCCTAATTTTCTTAATAACTGCAGCAATTACAGTGCAGACCAAACTTCAAATTTCAATGCCTCTTTCATGTCTTGTAAGAAGATGCAGAGTGTCTCTTGGGTCGGGCCAATTTTACATTGCAGAAACACAAAATATTTTCAGCAAATATTAAAATCAGTCAGAATGCCAACTCCTGCTATTTGTATTGGGCCTTCAAGAAATAAAACACCAACAAAAACAAATAAAAATCAGCTAGATGGCTAAAAGTCCATGTTAGCCTTTGGCAGACTTTTTGTTAGAGAGTAGAGTAGTCTAGCCAGCAGCCTGTCATCATCTTATGTTCAAGTGCTGCCACCTGAAATGAAACAGATTGTCTAGCTGTTCTTGATCTGTTCCTGATTTAATCATTACTGCATTGCAGTATGACAGCAGGTTTCCCCAGTTTTCACCTGTAACTGATCGGTGAAACCTAGATATGCTGAATGTATTCATTAATTGCAAATTGTGTTGTCTTGAAACAGGTGAGTTGTCCATGAGTCTTTTCCAGAGATGAAATTGTCTCAAACATGTTTTTTCTTCTGAGGCTTTAGAAGTAAACTGTTAACTAAATATTCACAACAAAATAAATGTCTCTCCATCCAGCACCAAAAGTGCAAATGGTCCCAGGGTGATACGAGACAATTCAGAGTAACAGTAAACAGAGTTACATCTTCCTTTTGGCAATTTTATCATCAACCATGATTTAATTCTACTTCATCATATTTAGCACTGTTCTGTGTTTTGACTCTGAGACTAAAGGATTTAGGCAAAATGTGGTTTGAATGAAGGAAGGGTTTTCACCAGTGTATTTTTAGAAGATTAATGCTTTAGAGAAAGGGGGGATTCTGGTAAGGGAAGAGATTGATTTCTCCAGGGTTTCCGGCAAGCTGCTGGCAGGACAAGAAATAGGATCCTCATCTCCTGCAGCTGTGCCTGCTGTTCTGTCCAGCAGCCTCCGTGGCTTTTCATAAGTAACAGTCACAAAAAGCAGGGCCAAGAAAATGCCTTCATCATAAACCAATAAGCAAGATGTATTCAAATGCTTCCAGCAGTTGTTGAGCCATTGATTCACAGTCATCCCTCAAAACACCAAGCATGAAGAGCATCAACTCTTTTCATTCCTGCAGCACATATCTGTGCAGCACAGGCATTAGGCAACGGAGCAGCCTAATTATGAGGGTTTGTCCCAGCCTTAATGCAGCTTAAGAACAGCTGCTTTAAGTTGCATTATTGGCCTGTGGGTGCCTCTAAAGATGCTTTTCCCCCTTTTCCTTCACAGTGGATCTGTTCTGTGGCCTTCAGCAAGTCAATAAATCTACTTAAATAGAATAGAAATACACTGATTTGCAAAGGGTGTTCCAGCAAGTTACAGGCTGCTTGCTGTCACCTCCTAATCCAAAAGGAGTCACCGCCATTTAAAATGACATATTGCGCTATTTGTAACATTTTCTGAAAGGCTGCTTAGCCAGGTGCAACTCTGATCTCACAGGGGCAGGAGCCACAGCTGCAAATGGATGAAAATCCGGATTTTTGTAGTGCCAATGAGAGAAGATCACCAGATGGGAAATTTAGCAGGAAATCTCAGTGCCATTATGAATCTCCCCCTCTGCATTTCCAAGTGAAAATGAATGCTTGAATGCTGAAAATTATGACATATTAAAAAATTATTGTGAATTGCAGAGAGCTGGCTCAGATATACCTGAGGTTCTGAAATTGCAGATGGCAAATTTAACAACACATTGTGATACGCTTTTCCTGCAGATATTAGGAGAGCAGGGAAAAGTGCACAGAATATCTAACAATGGCTTCCAGTGGGATTGGAAAACCCAAACAAAGTGAAACAGGAAATTAACATACAGGAGCTTGTCGATGCACTGTGTTCTCAATAATACAATCTACTGCTTCTGCTGTCTTTAGTACAAAACATTTTCAAGCAAGTATTGACAGTCTGTCCTCATAGCAAAAGAATTGAACACAGATTTACAGATGCTGTAGTAGATGACTTGGATTACTGAAATGTTTTTAAATGCTGACTTTTTTGTGTGTGAGGCATACAGTCTTGCAGGCAAGTCATAGGAAAGGGAGCTGTTGGAAATTCCCTGTATTTACAATGGAAATAATCTGTCTTTTTGATGAACGATGAGTAAATTCTTCACATGATGACAGCTTCCTAAAATTTATTTGTGATGGAGGTCAAATTTTATCATCACCACAAATCGTATGTAACATGTATTGATAGCTGGTGAAGTTCACCATAGAGCTCAGGAGACAGCCACTAGAGTCTAGCATTAAGCACTTACTTTTGCATAAGTCTTACTCTTGCATGTTTGCATACAAGTATTTTGAGGGGTGTGGAATTACATACACATATGCCAGGAATGTTTTCAGACTTTTTATCTTGTAGGATAGTCACAAATGTAAATTCTCTCAGCTTTTATTATATATGTGAAAATACTAGAATATCTACTGTAATATTTTTTTAGTAGTAAAAATATTTTTATAATGCAACTCTTTAGGTAAGTTTTCTGGTTTCCTGTATTTATATCTCTGTTTCCTGTATTTATATCTTTCTATATGTATTTATATTTTTATAATGTAGTGACATTGAGGGTGCTAACTACTGTCTTTATCATTTGTGATCATTGGGATACCTGCCCAAACATTTTCTTGAGTGTCTTCTAAGGATTCTTCTGCCTTGGTCTGATAATATCCAAGTTTGCTGAAGCAACTTAACTAAATATATATAGATGAAATACTCTGATGAAATTCATGGTTCCTCATCTTAGAGATACATCATTTGAGAAACAGTGTATTGAGTACTTACCTAGAAATCAGAAGTCCAGGTGTGGTTTCCTTAATTTGCCATAGACTTCCTATGTCAGGGACGCTTTGGATGTTTCATAGCTAAAGTTGAATATAGGAGTTGATAGGATTTCCAGAAATACCAGATCTTAATTCAAGCTTAACCTGCACAAAAATCCACTCAGAAAGTAAAAACTGTAAACTAAGATGAGGGAGGTTTGTCTCCAGAACAGATTTCTTTCTAGCTTTGAAATTAGCCTCTCTTTTGCATGAAAAGCACTTCTGTAAAGTAGAGATAACAGCCCATCTCTACCTTAGAGTCATGTTGGAAGGAAAATACATTTTAAATTCTGAGGGGATCTGAAAGAAGCAAGTTGGTAAGTAGGAAATAAATACAGTTTCTAGAATTTGACATCTTCTAAGCTAGTGGGAACATATATTAATTTTGTATTGGATAGTGTGATCCTTGAACAATATCAAGAAGGGAATGGAGAAATTGCAGCTGCTTAATTGGCTAATTAGCCTTCCATAAACAATAAGGTAACTTTGCATTGCATTTATTTTATCACCTTCATATTCAAATTCTAGAAGCTAGATACGTGCTTTGAGATAGACACAGAAAATGAGTGTCCCTGCTTCACATTGCAAATGTTGTGGAAGTTGCTTAAAATACACAGCTGAGATCCAATTAGATCTAGCCCATTTTTGTGTGAGTAGTGCTTACTCTTGCTAGTAAGTCCTATTAGTATGGTGAATATTGATGAGCCACAAACGTGTTATGACAGTGAAGAAGTAATGGAAGTTACAGATCTCAGGAAATCCTTAGCAACAGCTCTGCAGTGAAATCAGGAAAATGATACAGATATCTTATTGCTCCAAGTTATTGTACAGTTTTATTGCAAGTTATTGTACAGTTAGATGAGTGAGCAATGCAGAAACGTGAGACAGCTAATGTGTGAACACAACATGTGCACGTGCATGCAAAAATGCACATGTATAAGGCTTGCTTGAAAGTATTCTGTCAAAACTGCTTTCTCAGAAACCAGTGAACTTTTAAAGTAAACTGGTATTGTTACAAGATATTCATATTTTCCACTGATTTTTTTTTTTTTTTTTTTTTAATAAAAAAAGGCCTGTGTTCAGGTCATTGATGTTGCCATCCTAAAGTAACAAGACTCAGAACAGTTAATGCCAACACTGTGTTTCTGTAGGAGACCACTAGATCACTGCCAAGCAATGGGCATAGAAGAAGTTGTAACAGGGCTGAAATTAATAGCTGTCTGTTGATCTGTTCACACAAATTTCTAGGCCTGTGCTCAAATAACTGGAGCTCTGTTATAGCCCAAATGTGTGAAATCCAGAAACTCTCATTAATGACTGAGTATTCCTGAGGTCCCTGTGAATATCAAATGCCATTAAAGACTTGTCAAGTTTTATGGTCACCTTCACAATTAAATTAGAAATAAAGCAGTTCATTTATCAGCTAACAGATAATTCCCAGTCTAGTTTCTGTAAATATAAACTTAATAGCCTCTCTTCATTTTTCTAACATAAGCAGTCTTGGTTTGTCTTTGGCTGTCTTTGGGTAAGACTTTCTCCAAGCTCTTCTTTTTTTTTTTATATGACCCATCACATCGCTTATAGTTTTACTTTTCCCACTGTCCATAACTGTTCTTTGAGAAGTGGTCAACAAAGCAGGAAAAGGCACTTTTCTTTTGTAGAAGTTCTTCCTTCAGCGAAATATTGTGTTTGTGTTTTTTTTGTTTTTTTTTTGTTTTTTTTTTTTTTTGTCTCTATACTATATGCATCAATATATGTAGTAGTAATGAAAGGGGGAAAAAAGGAAGGGAGAGTGTCTGAGAACTACCAGTTTCTTCAGCATATGGATGAGAAATAAAATGCAAGATATGCTTTTAACTGAGAAGTGTCAGTAGCATATAAAGGAAACTTCTATACTTAAAATCTTAAATTTTGTGAAAAGGCAAGACAAGTACAAATCTTATGGTGTTTTGAATATCAACTGGTTCCAGGAAATATGGAATGGAAAAGATATGGAAGGGCTTGAGCAAAGTAAGCAAATACAGGGATATTCTGCAGTCACTGAGAAGCTCAGACCATTTGGATCCAAATTTTTACAGATGGAGAAGAATTGGACAGATCCTTCTGCAATTCCAAGCACAGTCAATGCAGCTGCCAGAAAAGGAGCAGCCAAAACAGAAAACAGGTGGCCCTACGTTGTTTTAACAGCAGTCTGAAAAATGACTATTGCACCTATCAAAGCTTATGCTTTTCCTGGCTTCAGAATTTCCATTACTGCACACGGGCAACACTGAAGCTCTGTGAAAGTGAATATAGTGTTTGAAAGATGTGCTCCAGCCTTAATGATAATTGTTTGTTCAATTTCTGCATCCTAGCCAAAGACTGCAGAAGGTTATCCTGTCCTCCAAAATTGTATAATTTGCCTATGACAAAGTACCTAAGAAAATGGTCTGCAATCACTAGCAAAGATCAATAGACATCAGCACTTCATCTTCCAGACCATAAGATGTCATGCAATTTGGGCATGTATTACTACTATTTTCTTATTTATTATCTGGATCAATTTTATATAAAACCAAGGCTCCAAATGAGACACTACCAATTCAGAATGGCATTTTCTCAGGAAGCACATTTCTAAAAAAAGATCAGGTGGACTGAATCACAAAGTATTTGGCATTCTTTCCTACATGACTTACATGAAAAATAATTAGAAAAAGGCAGCTCCAGAGTGCTATGGAACAGCTCCATACCAGACACAACTGATTCAAGTGAGTGGTTGAAAATATCAAAAAGGGAGAGTTGATAAATCTTTCTGTCTCTGTTTTGTTCTATACTTGTATTATTACCATTCCTTTCACAGAATTTTGAAACTGGAGAGGACTGTCATGATCATCTCACCCAGTGGGATGGAGAATTTCATTACAGAATTCCTGCCTCCAATCCATAATTCCTGACTAAGCAGTAGTTGGTGCCATTTAGGAAGCTGCTTGGTCTTAATTTAAACATTTCAAGTGATAGAAGGTCCCTCACAGTCTTGCTGAATCACTCTATCTGTTAGTCATTCACTTTTCTGTGGCTCATTTCTCATTTCAACTTGTCTAGAGTCACTTCCAATATTTCCTTACTGAGGTTTCAAAACTTTTCTTATCGTAAACTTGTAGATTCCTATAGGTGTTGGGAAAGCTACTCTTAAACATTTGTTGGATAAAATAGGTAGGTTTAGGTCATTTTAGTGTAAATCAAATTTCTCAGGCAATCAAATCTACCACTTGGGATTTTTTTCTATAATATTCTAGGAAACAGCCTGATTTTGAATAGCATTCAAGCCACTGGCTATAAATCATTCCCCAAAGAAGGCTGGATGTTTTATCAAAATTTTATCATAGATGTCTCAGAAAAATACTTGTGACATTTCTGTATACTCACTTCTAAGAAAGAAAAAATAAATAAATATCTGTTTTTTTCTTGTTACCTGGAATAGAAAGCCACAATAAGGATCTTACACTTTTCATTTGTGTTATTGAAAATACTAGTAATAGTTCACTTATTTTAAATCTGTCTTAATATCAAATATATATATATGTTTTTTAATAATCAGGTTCTGATTACCAAGACTAAAAGGAATAAGCAGTTATCTATTACAATGAAGTCTAACTCCAAGGAATTCCATCAAACTACGGTGATTTACATCAGCCCATGGTATGACCCAGAGCCTTTCTTCTTAGTTATAAGGTAGTTTTATTCAAACTCAAATTTATTTTTTTTTAAGATTTTGAATTATCCTGCATTTACTGAATAGTGGGAATCTTACCATTTAAAATATAATTTTAATTTAAAATAAGAGCTGATCTGTTTTATAGATCTCTAAACTATTACATCCTTTTGCTCTTCTCAGTTTTAAAATCAAGATCATGCTCTGTATTGGAGATTATTAAATGCATATCAGCTGATGATAGTTATGTAATTCATCTGAAAACAGCAATAAATAAAATATAACCAAAAGCAACCCTGAACACTGACAGTAAATTAAATAGCAAAATGTGTGAAAATTTCCACAAAAAAAAATGCTGTGTATATATACACTTATATACACTTATATTGTTATAGAACTTTGAATAATAAGATAGAACAGAGGATAATAAAATAGATCAAGGATCAGTTATTGTCTCTGGCTAAAAAGACATGGCATTTGGTGAAAAATGTTTGTAAGAATTCCACTTTTTTACTGCAAAGAAACTCTAGCGAGTATTGTGTTGTTTTATATAAAGTGTGTATGTGTACATACATGTATAACACACACACACACTTTATGCATGTGCACACACACAATGTTCATAACAAAAAAGGATGGATTAAATTCACCACCCTTCAATGTGGGGTAGATTGTTGAATGTTAGGTTATGAAATGCACAAAGGAGCATTTTCCTCAACCTTTTTGAACTCCAGTGTTTGCCGTTTCATCCTGAAGGTCTGTGCCCTGAGCTAGGGTAAGACATGGAAATGGTAGCAATGTAACCAATGATGGTCAGAGGCAGTTCTGGACCTGCGCAGGTTGCCTGGGGATGTTTTGCAGTTGAGATCAGAGGTACTAGGCGAGATCTTGGTGTGAGTTTTGAGTACTGAGACATAAATTGGCTCCAGAATCCAGAATCCTTCTGTGAATATGAGACTAGTTCTTTTCACAGCTCTGTAGCTTTATGACTGGGTCTTCATATGTATATAAGCAGAATTTATGTCGGTATTCTGGATATTTTACACCCCTAGCACAACATGCATTGGCCAAATGAAAGCCAGATCTTTTTTACAGACACTGAACAAAAATGTCCAAAAATGCCAGTTAAGGTGTAACTCTTAGATATAAATGTATGTATGCTTTTACAATTATCATGTATACCTTAGGAAAATATTACACAAAACTTGCATGAATGTTATAGTCTACATAACATAAATCTGATTTTAAAAACAAATATATCAAAATGACTGCGTTTGCTATGTCTGGAAAATCCTATTTTCTGTATATTGAAATAGGTTACTTACTTAACAGCTAATATATTTAATCTCAAGCATCAGGTCTTGGATTTATTCATTTTTTATTCAGAGTTTACATTATGATTGACTACATGTTACAACAGTATTGATTATTTTATGGCAAAATATGCATATATACTGTATATATAAAGGTATGTATATGTGTATGTATGCATATTCATGTGTATATGTGTGTGCATGTTAGTTTTTTATCATATATGTGATGTATTTCATTAAAATATATGATACATGTATGTACATGTATTAGACGTAATATACTACAATACAGTTATACTTTAAATACTATATCTTTCTGTATTTCATATTATACTGTAAGTTATGCTGTATGTTGTGTGTTATGTATCATTATATCAGCCATCATTATATACTTTAAATATATGGATAATGCAGATATATTGCATTTTTACTGTAAGAACATTTTTAAAAATGTCATGCTTTAGTGTATATTCATATTTTACTTATTAATTAAAGAATAGCACTCAAAATATGGCATTGCCAATTAATAAACCAAGTTATCAGTTATGAAAAATAACCATTTTATCTGAGATAAAATGATCCAATACTGCTTGCTAATTGAAGTATCAATTCAAAACCTTTTTCCAAATTGTATATGATTTAAAGATGAAACAACAGATACTAACATTAATATATTTTGAAATTTCAAAATTTTGTTCCATCTGAAATTTTAATTTTATCTCTGCATGTCTCTTAAGTATTGCAAAACAATAGCATTTCTCTAGTTCTCTTTGACCAAGAAAGCCAGGTTCCATTTTTTCCTTTTTTTTTTTTTTTTAAGTTCTGACAAGGAAGAATGCTAGGCGATTCATTTGATCCATAACCAGAACAAATCCAAAGCGCATCTGAGTCTGTATAAGTTTTAGAAAGAGTGGAGAATGACGTGGAATATAACGGTACCTGTTACATGTATTACCTCCGATAATTTATTGTCACAACCTCGCCTTTCATCTCTGTGGAGCAACAGTGTCTCCTGGTGGTCAAGTAGCAGTTAGCATCAGGCAGTTTTCGTGTTTTTTTTTTTTTTTTTTTTCCTAAAATATGGAATTTTTTTTTTTCCTAAAATATAATTAGCTGCTCCATGGCAGCTAATACTTTTGAAGGCACTATCACAATAAATTTGAGATTCTTATATGAACTGTTTCCTTTTTTTTTTTTTTTTTGTATTCCAAATGCACTCAGGTGTTTCAGATAGCTGTAGTATGTACATAAAAATGTACATATGTAATTTACTTATTATACTTACATATGTACATGTAAGTATGTACATAAATGCTTTAGAAGAACTTCATGTTGAAAAAAAAATCATTACCAAAAGCCAACTCCCTCTGCCTGTGATCTTACTCCTCCTTGATTATTACTCAAATGCTCTTCCCTTCCCCCTGGCCAAGGATATGTTTGATTATGTGATTTATTTATTTTTAAGGAAATAAAAAAAAAAAAAACAACACTTAGTTGTGCTGAGTCTTTAAACATTTCTCATGTGTGTTCACTCTGTGCGTTGCTTGTAGTAAATGGAACTTTCAATCCCTTGTGGAAAAAAAAAATGCTTTATAAATCATTCTAATTTCTTCCATTTCATTTTCTTCACTACACACACAAAAAGGGAAGAGAGCTAATGTTTCCCTATCTTCAAATTCAATTTGAGGCATTTCACTTGAAATGTATATTTCCATAAACATTTCTCACTAGGGATGGCATCTAAATTTGCATTCTGGAATTTGACAGCATAGCTTTATAACCTTGCATTGTGTTCATTGATCACTAGCTGCTGTGTGCTATTTAAGTAATTTCCTTTTCATGTTTATCTTAAATTGAAAACAATATAAGGTTCTAAGCCTTCTGTGAAGAAATTCAGTAGTATGAAAGTATTGTAGACTAAATACAATTGTTCACTCCTATGTCCAAAGAGCAAAATGCGGAGTTGAACGTACTTAGAAAATCTTTCTTCCATGGCAAGGTTACAGACTTAAATATAATATTATTTTTTTAATGCAAAAATAAAATGTCAATTGAGTCTCTTACTGTGTATGTGTAGGTGCATAAAATACAGAGCTGGATAAAATATAAATTGGAGTATCTATGAATAATATCAGAGAGAGCAGGTAAAGAAAGATGTGCTCCTTCCGAAATACAGATAAGCACAGATCTTTGCCATCAATTGTTAGGTAAGTATTCAGAGAGTTGAACTCTTTTTATGAAAGTTTTATTGTTAATGTGTGTTTCTCTTTTTCTTTTTTTGCTTTCTTATTGACTAAATAAATCACGGAGTTATGGTACCCAGGTCTACAACTGCATGCAGATGGTGACATGCTCATATGAGAAGCCTCAGAGGACAGAGGACAGACATGCAACCAGGTATTACTCAGGTTAAGTCAGGTTTGTTGAATTGACAGACTAGAAAATATTGTCAAGTCGCAGGAATAACATGATTTCTGAACTTACTGAGCATAATGAAAGGTAGTATTTGTATTTGTTCTAGGAAATGTGCAGTTAAAGACTTCCTCTAAACATGCAAAAATTCAGACTTCTTAATTCAGTATAAATGAAATTGATATCTGGACATTTAAAGATGATTGAATTACAATAATTTTTCTATTTTTTTCTCACTAAATCTGCTTTTCCTACTACATCTGACTATGCTGCAAGTTCTTTTGTATAAACCCTTTTAAAACGTAAACCCTTTTATAAAGTAATAAAAGTTTAATGAACATACAATGAAGCTTTCCATAAGCTAATGAATATACATATGACATAGTAGTGTAGCCTTATTTTAGTTTCAGGCATGTAATATTGTGAGATATTCCCGCACCAAAATTCTGGTACATTTTATACAACACAACACATTGAAAATTCAGATGCTGGAAAGCACAGATTAGGGGATGCTTGGATCAGGAGCTTTTGTTTTGATATTGATCCTGTTTCTACCAGGTTAGGACTGGTACAAATGCATTGTTTTTGTTATTAAGATCCTTGTAAGAGACATAACATCTATGAACATTGAGAGCTTTCTAAGGAGGGAGGTGTCAGTGTCTCTGGGTTTCAATTAAAAAAAAAAAAAATCTTCATAAAAAGAAAGCCTTCTGATGTCTGGCAACACAACTTTATAGCTCCTTTCCCCCTTGGTTGCATGGAAGGTTACTCTCTTCTTATAGGTAGAGTAAAGACCCTGTGAAGTGAAGTGAAATAACTGTGTGCAAGATAGCACAACTTGTTGATAGAGCAGAGAAGATTATATGATACCTCCTATGCAGTTTTTACAAATAGAATGAATAACTGTAGTAACAGCCATTTAACTTTGCTGCAGACAAATGGAGTTGTAGAGTCCTTCTTATCTGTATCTATACTTATCAACAATTAATGGCTCACAGAAGGGGCTCATGTTTTTCTTTCATACCACATCATCAGCTTTTACCATGAAAGGAACGGTGACAGGAATGATTTTTCTAACTTCATCACTGTCTGTAGAATTAATCAAGACATTCAAAAACATCATTAGTTTTTTTGAACCAAGACATTCAAAAACATCATTAGTTTACAAATGGTATAACCTATATGGTCACAAACAGGATAGAACAAATTTCCACGTGCACGTAAAACTGGCCCATTTCTAATTTGACAGTTACATAATACTTCCTAGTACTGGTGGTCATAGAGAAATGTAAATTGTTCCTGCAAATCATGTAGGCATTATGTGACATTCAGTTTTTATTAATTTTAGCTGCAAACAGATAAAGAGCTTATCAATAAAATTCACAAGGCTTAAATGTCTGTGTATCTTGGGCCTGACTCCCATGATATTCAAGTTCCTGAATACGAATATTGCTTAGAAATTAAGATAGCTTAGTAAAAAATGTGTCTGAATTGCAAACTCATCCAAAATCAACAAAATTTAAGTGCATGGGTTTGCCTATGAATACCTATGTATGTACATAAAAGCTAATTCTTTCCATATGGGAAAGCTAACAAAAATTTTCCTATTGATTGCAATCTATCTTCAGCTGCATGCACCATCAGTGAACAAACCAGGTGACTTCCACTTAAATTTATCTGCAATGCAGAAGAGTGGCTTAGAATAAATAAAAATCAGCTGTAGGGGACATCTATAATTCTCAAAAGAGAAGGGAACAAAGTAGGAAAAGAGAGAAAGGTGTGAAATTATTCTGAGTAACTAAGAGATGCAAGCAAACTACAAGAATTCTGGAAGCATTTCTGTCATTTGGCTGGAGAAAGACTGCAACGAAGTCCTGAAAACAAATGCAGTCACAGAGCTAGTGTTACTATAGAGAGAATTAGAGTAACACTGCAGGTACCAAACAGTTGACATTTTAAGAACATAGTTTTTAAGAACATAGTTTTCTCTTCAGTACACATGATGTTCATCTACCTGCTCCAGGAAAACGAAAAAAAAAAAGACAATGGTAAACTAAGCCACAACTTTTAGATGGCCTAGGAGAAGACACAGTGACAATTTCCCATCTAATTCTCAGTTACTGTGATGCCATGAGTCTGAACTGTGCTACCTATTACAGCTTATGGTATACAAGCCAGAATTTTAGTTAAAGCTGAACACCTTAAAATGTCTCTCTGTTTTTGAGACTACCATATAAAGTGGCTAATTGTCTTTGAAAAATTACTGACCATAAGCATTTTACTAAGAGTGGCTGAGATATGATTACATCTCACAATAAATGCAGAACCTGTTCTGTTGAAAACTTGGTCTTTTGTGAACGTTTAAATTCCCTCAAAATTAATTTAATATAACTATGGAGCTTACAGATGCAAACTGTCCTGCATCTAATCAGACTGGAGAAAGAGAACAGCAGAAGTGTGGCCCTCCTGGATGAGATATCCTGTATCAGAGACAGAGAATATGCAATGGCAATGTTTATCTGTTATGGTCCCTGCTCAGGTCAAGGGAAGATGAAAAGATGCTCTGAGTCAGTGCATAACCCCCCTCTAGTTTGTAGGTACTTTAACCTAAAAATTAAATCCTCTGCTGATCTAAAGTAGCATAGATACTGTGGTTGTAGCAGATCTATGCTAATTTATTTCATCTGAAAGACTAACATGAAACTTTCTTGAGAAAATGTGATTTGCAATTTTTCAACAGGTTTAATTGAATCTAAAATTCAATTTGTTCATACTTTCTGTAACCTTTAAGCAATCAATGGCTATACAATTTCAGTAATGACTCTTGAAAATTAGAATTATTGAAAAGGCTTACAAGTAGTGATAAGCAGAGTAAGGTGGTATTGATTGGCCAGTAGAATACATTGATTTGAACTGCAAGCAAGTACATGTATTATACTAGAAGAATTGTATTACTATACTCCTTTTTGCCACTGTTATTCTGAGTCACCTGTAAGTAGATTCATGGTATTTATTTGATTACAGTTTTAATAGGTTTTAATGGCTTGAGCAGATTTATGGCTGAGGAAACATGGAAGTCTGAAAAACATCATGCAAAATGTATTGAAGGCACAAGTTTCCACAGGCCTTTTTCATTTAATAGATTGTGAATGCTTATGATTCACTGAACAAATACTCTTACCATATAAATTTAAGACTTTGTTTGTACTGTGCTTGCAAATTAGTTTTCTCTGTCTAAAATGTAAAAAGAAGTTCTGTAAAAAGAAGATCAGAAGTTCCTGGCAGACCTAGAATCTTACCCTTCACTTCTACTACAGCAGTCTTTGCTTTGGCTGTTTTTTTCATCTCATCAGCAAAGATCTATAGTAGTAAATGAGCTTGTATTAGTAACTTGTACCATGTGCAAGTCTCTTATCGATGTCAGTGGAAATGTCAAGCGTGAAGCGTGTTTAACATATGCAACACAGTTATACCAGGAGAAAATTTTGCTCTGATTTAATCTTCTGTTACAGACTTAATGTAGATATGACCTTAGGAAAAAAGTGAATCTGAACACTTGAAACAAAGTTTGAGTTGCATCTTTTAAGGGGCTGATTGTCATCAGCCCCTTAGACTGATGGCATATCCACGTAATCACAGTGAATTCAGTGCAATTGCACACAGTGGATGCTTTTCTGAGCAGAAGTTTGAGTCCTCACAGTCTGATTTGGTAAACATGAGATTTAAAACAGTTAAAAGACAACACAGTTCTATTTTTTTGCTGATCTCAGTAGGAGCTAAACAGTTTGAAAAATTCAGAGATTGGATGTATATGTGAAAAATGAGGTTACTTACTTAACACACGTAAAACCTATTGGCTGCTAATCTGTTTTGATCTTACCTTAAAGTTTACATAAACTATGTTAGCAATACCTTGCAGCTCAATATTTTTCCTTCTTTACACATCCAGTTTTAAAAGATCATAAAACCTTTTTACTTATTTTTTTTTCCCTGTTGTAAAATGAATATACATCTGTGTAATCCAGAATATTTGCATGATATTCCCACAGCTTTGTATGTATCCAGTATAGGAAATACTGTTGTTGCATTTGCAAAACTTCATGACTCATGACTCATCTTTTAAAAGTTCTCCCTCAGCTGTGTAGTAAAGCTGTGTAGGAAGATGTTTGTCTATTGCTGAAATGGTTAAGGATCATTGCCAATACCAAGTTTTAAAGTTTGTCTTCACTGAAACATCACATGGAAGGGGCTGAAGGATCAAAATGAAGCTGCACTACAATGAAAAACCACTCATTACTCTTTTGTGTTGTATGTAGACATGATGTTTCGCAGGCCTTGAAGTTTCAAGTCAGCTTTATACAAAACTATTTACAGTAGAGCTACTACATATAAGTGTCGTCTTTATTTTTTATCTGCATCTACCACCCATACAAACACCCATCCACACCAACACATGACATATGAAATAATGAAGAGCACTGAAAGAGAGAAGGGAACCTGGGAATTCTTTTTTTTTTTTTTTTTCCCCCATATGTCTATTTCAGGTTTCTAATATGAGAGCACTTTACGCAAAAGAAAGGGGTACTCTTTTACAGTCACTGATGTGAGTGCAATTCATACTGAACAGTACCACCATTTCTGCTCTGGTGGCTCTTAGTAGTGATTGAACATTCTGGTGAGACATGGGAATTCTCACTTTTGTAAATACATGGGGGAACATGATATAGAAACAAAAGGGATTATGAAATACTGAGGGCAGAAACTAAGGAGGGTCAAGTACACCAGAGAACCAAGATGTTATCTTCAATGAGTCACAGCAGTTTGGAAACTAAGTAAAACTCTAAAGCAGCTTGTCTATTTGCTACAGGAGACCTGAGGGGAGCAGGAGAAAGGGAAAAGAGTAGCTAAGGGAACAATGTCCAGCAAGCTCCTGCAGCTCCAGGGCCTGGCATGGCTGGGCTGTGTCTACCAGGTGGAAGCTGGGTGGGAGAGGTCTCATAAAGCCCCCAGCCCCAGATTGTTGGTAATAGCTACATAAAGTAGCTATGCTATTGTTCTTTTGAACCACATAAGTTTTTGTGGCTTACAAGTTTTCAAGCAACCTGCAAAATGTCTCTGAATCTCCATATTTGCCTGAATGTTGTCAAAAATAATTATTTATCTAAGCACTTACTTTGTAAATGCCTTTACCAGTATTCAGCATTCATACTTTATTGTATTACTGATTCAAAAGCTTGAGTCATCCTGTCAGAGTCCAGAAACTATTCTTGATCAATCATGCAGAACTGGTTCGGAATGGTTCGGACTGGTTTTGACTGGTTCAGACCGGTTCAGACCGGTTTTGACCAGTTTTGACCAGTTTCAACTGGTTTCGACCAGTTTGGACCGGTATCAACCGGTTTTGACCAGTTCAGACTGGTTCGAACCGGTTTCAACTGGTTTCGACCGGTTTCGACCAGTTCGGACTGGTTTTGACCGGTTTTGACAGGTTCAGACTGGTTTTGACTGGTTTTGACCAGTTAGGACCAGTTCGGACCGGTTTCGACCTGTTTCGACCGGTTCGGACTGCTTTCGAGCGGTTTCGAATGGTTCGGACAGGTTCGAACCGATTTTGACCGATTTGGACCGGTTCGGACCAGTTTTGACTGGTTCGAACCAGTTCAAACTGGTTTCGACCGGTTTCAACCAGTTCGGACTGGTTCAGACCGGTTTTGACTGGTTTCAACCGGTTTGGACTGGTTTGGACCGTTTTCAACCTGTTCCGACCGGTTAAGACTGGTTTGGACCGGTATCAACCGGTTCGGACTGGTTTCAACAGTTTCGGACCAGTTTTGACCGGTTCGGACCAGTTCTGAACCGGTCAAAACCAGTAGAAACAAGTCCGAACCGGTCCAAACCAGTCTGAACTAGTCGAAACCGGTCCAAGCCAGTCCAAACTGGTCAAAACCGGTCAAAACCGGTCTGAAACGGTCGAAACTGGTCGAAACCGGTCAATACCAGTCTGAAATGGTCAAAACCGGTCCAAACTGGTCTGAACCGATTGAAACCAGTCCGAACCATTCAAAACTGGTCGAAACCGGTCGAAACTGGTCAGAACCAGTCGAAACCAGTTGATACCAGTCGAAACCGATCCGATCTGGTCCGAACCAGTCAAAAGTGGTCCGAAACGGTTGAAACCAATCCGAACCAGTCTGAACTGGTCAAAACTGGTCGAAACCAGTCGAAACCAGTCCGAACCAGTCGAAACCAGTCCAAACCAGTCCAAACCGGTCTGAAACGGTCGAAACTGGTCGAAACCGGTCGATACCAGTCTGAAATGGTAGAAACCGGTCCAAACCGGTCTGAACTGATTGAAACCAGTCCGAACCATTCAAAACTGTTTGAAACCAGTCAAAACTGGTCAGAACCGGTCAAAACCAGTTGATACCGGTCCAACCTGGTCCGATCCGGTCCAAACCAGTTGAAAGTGGTCCGAACCGGTTGAAACCGGTCCGAACCGGTCTGAACCGTGATTCAAAGATCGAAGCCAAAATTCCTTAAAATGGCATATTCTTTACTGCAGCACTGGATGCACAGGGGATCTCTCCACCTATCGTGCATACCCAAAGCGGAAAGCAGTCTTGCATTTATACAATCAATCTATCAATATTCTACAAGCGCCTATACATATTCATTACCTATCCCCGCCTTCCCTCGCTTCTCATGCTAATTAGCCTTTTGGCACCTTGCACCTGCGTAGAGCCTCCCAAGAATTGTGGGCAGGGGTCTTCAGGACGTGGGCAGTGGTCTTTGGGAGGAAGACCCCGAGTCTTCCTCACAGTGTACTTTTCACCTTTGGTCAGGAATCTGCTGAGTTGGCATGTTTCTTAATTGCAAGAGCTGGTTGTTGCTAATTCTTCCATTTGTTGTATCTTTATCATGAATTCCAATGTCCAGTTTCAAGATTTATAGTCCTTACATTTGTTTCTTTGTCCGTCTGCCGCTTCTTTATCATGAGTTCCAGTGTCTTGCTTCGAAATATACAGTCCTTGTCTGGGGATTGTCCTTGCCTCCCCAATGCCTCCTTAATGTTGTCCTTGCCTCCCCAATGTCTCCTTAATCAATCTGCCCTTTTCTTTTCCCATGCAAATTCTTTTGCATCAGATACTTCTATTATTTGCGATACCACAACAAAGCAGGCATCTAAATAACATGCACACAAATATTCCTAACACTACTAATGCAATTAGAGCAATGAAAGCTTGTTTCAACCATTGGAAATTGGGCAACCCGGAGGTTAACTTATTCCATATTTCACTAAAACTCCATGAAAGATCATCTTTACTGATCTCATGTAGGATCCTTGTCTGCTTCCATATTTCTTCCAGGTTGGTAGAGAGATCCTTCCACTCTGATCTACATACATACAACAACTTGTGTTTATTACTGTACAGACTCCCCGTTGAGCGGCCAATAGCAAGTCTAGGGCCATCCGATTTTGTAATACTACCTGTGATAAACTAGATATTTCTTCTTGTTGAGCCTTTATAGCATCCAGAGTTTTGTTCTCTAATTTCTCTATTATTGTAGAAATATTAACTATTGCCTTTTCCAATTCACTCACTTCTAACCGTGGGAGAAACCATCGAACAAAACTATGAAAAGCGGTGGGTCTCTCCATCAATGAATTGTTAATTTTTCATCTGATTCTCTGGATATGATTTCTCAAGTAACCTTGAGGCACTACATCGTGTACTGTCATATTGGGGACTGCTGCTCCAAGAGTGCAAGTTCCCTTCCAATTCTCGGGCAAGACCTTACGGGCTATATCATTGCATAGCCAATACCACCCTTTTCCTTCTGGTACCGGCCAGCTAGTCGAATTTGCCCAACCGCTAGTCGTACTAATATCAATTGTTTGATTACAAGATGTCTGATTTCCCACATAAGTAGTTTCCATATTTATACAATCCTGTTTTTCCCATACCCTTAGGCGGGTTACACCTTTGTACACATACATAGTAGGATTCCAACGGCACGAAGCTACTCACTTCTAGTTCCAAAACTTCTTCATATTTTCAACCCCAAGATGTGTTTTCCCACAAATTAGTCCAAGATACATTTGCAGGCAAGGGAATCCCAATTAATGATACACCCTGTGGTGGTTTAACCCGGCCGGCAGCTAAACACCACACAGCCGTTCGCTCACCCTCCCCCCTCCCTCTCTGGGACGGGGGAGAGAAATGGAAAGTGAAGCCCATGAGTTGAGATAAAAACAGTTTAATAAGACAGGAAAATAATAATAACAATAATAATAATAGTACAATGATGATAATAGTACTAATAATAATAATGTGTACAAACAAGTGATGCACAATGCAATTGCTGACCGATGCCCAACCTAACCCCGAGCAGTCCGGCCCCCTCCCCCAACTAGCCACCCCTATATATTGTTTAGCATGACGTCAGATGGTATGGAATACCCCTTTGGCTAGTTTGGGTCACCTGTCCTGGGTCTGTTCCCTCCCAGCTCTTACTGCACCTCCAGCCTGCCTGTTGGCAGGACAGAGCAAAAGGCTGAGACGTCCTTGGCTTGGTGTAAGCACTGCTCTGCAACAATTAAAACATCGGGGTGTTATCAGCGCTCTTCTCATCCTAAGCCAAAACATAACATTCTACCAGCTACTAGGAAGAAAATTAACTTTGTTCTAACTGAAACCAGGACACACCCTTATTCCCATGCAGACAGGTGCATACCCAATAGTTCGTCTTATTAATCACTTGAGATACAGTTTGTATTAGGGTCAGGTGTAAGTTCTCGTCCCAAGTTGCCCACCCTGAATCCAAGAACCACACCCCCACAATCATTAGGATCTGGAAAAACACAATTTTGCTGGTCCGATTGGGGTGGTGGTCTATATCCTCACCAGTGCTTTCTTCACCCTTGAATAATGGATCCAAGCTGCTTGCTCCTTAATCTTAATGGCGGTGTGTGTTGTCAGCAATACCTGGTATAGTCCCGTCCACTTTCCTTCCGTTTTTCCTCTAGGGGTTGTCCTGAAAAAGTCTTTATATATATATAATCCCCGAGCTTAAAGGGGTGGATTGGTTGATCCAACCCTCTAGCCCTGGTTCCTAAAACAAATTCATGTACTTTATTGAATTTTTTCTGAAGTTCAGTTATATAAGCATACAAATATCATACAAATCAATATATACAAAAAAAAAAAATACAAAAATATACAAATCAATATAAATCAACATATCAATACAAATAGAGGATCCTAACTGCGTTCGGTCCTCTCCACTAAATAGAAATTGATACGGCCTTCCATATAAGATTTCAAAGGGACTCAAATTCCCTTTTATTCTAGGTTTAACTCTGATTCTAAGTAATGCTAAAGGGAGGGATTGAGGCCATGACAAATCAGCTTCTTGTCCGATTTTAGCTATTTGTTGTTTAATTAAATGGTTCATTTTTTCTACCTGTCCACTTGTCTGTGGTCTATAAGGAGTATGCAGTTGCCAATCTATCTTTAGAATCTTACTTATCTGTTGTACGACTTGCGCACAAAAATGTGAACCTCTATCAGAAGTCATTGCTACTGGAATCCCAAAACATGGTATTATTTCATTTAACAAGACTTTAACCACTTCTCTTGCTTTGTTTGTTTGACAGGGAAAGGCTTCGGGCCATCCTGAAAACGTGTCAGTCAGAACCAGTAAATAATGATACTCCCCTTTTCTAGGGAGTTCTGAAAAATCAATTTGCCACTGTTGCCCCGGATAATTTCCTTTACTGATTATTCCAAAATATATTCTATTCTTGGTATTGGGGTTATTGTGTAAACAAATGCTACATTGTTGAGTTACTTGTTTTATCATTGTGTTAAATTTCGTCCCACTAATGTCTGACTCAGGCTCTTATGCAGTGTGTCAGCTCCCCAATGTGTTCTATTGTGTTCTGTAAGAACTATGAGCCATGTCAAATTAGAGGGTATTATTACATGGTTATCTTTTAAATATACCCAGCCATCTGGTTTCATTTTACCTTTCAAATTTTCAATTAATTTTAAGTCTTCTTTTGTATAATTTGGATATAGTTTGGATTTTACCGTCTGGTATCAAAGACAATACCTTCACATCAGTTATTTCAGCTGCCCACTTAGCCTCTGCCAATCGATTTCCAATTTCAAAATCGGTGTTCCCCTTTTGTTGTCCCCTTACAATGCATGATAGCCACCTTTTCTGGTTGTTTTACAGCCTCTAACAATTTTAAAATTTCTTCAACGTTTTATCTGTTTTCCCTGAGCGGTCAGCAATCCACTTTCTTTCCAAATCGCTCCATGAGCATGTACCACGCCGAATGCATATTTAGAATCTGTCCAAATATTTATTTTCCTTCCTGCTGCTAGTTCCAGTGCTCGTGTAAGAGCAATTGTCTCTGTTTTCTGTGTGGATGTCCCAGGGGGTAATGGTTTGGACTCAATTACCTGTTGAGTATTTGTAACGGCATACCCTGCCTTACGTTGTCCTTGTTTCACAAAGCTGCTTCCATCAGTATACCAATATTCGTCAGCATCTTCTAAAGGTTCTTCCTTAAGATCGGGTCAACTAGAATACACAGTCTCCACTGTTTCTATACAATCATGGGTTATGGGTTCATCCAGAGTTCCGCTAAGGAAAGAAGCTGGATTTACAATGTTAGTGACCACAATTTCCACGTCATCTTGTTCTACTAATATTGCTTGATATTTTAAAATCTCTGTGGTGAAAGCCAATGTTTTCCTTTTTATTCCAAAACTGCTGAGACCATATGGGAGACTAACACTGTCATTTTCTGTCCCATTGTAAACTTCTGAGCTTCATGTATATTGATAACAACAGCTGCAACAGCCAGAAGGCATCTGGGCCATTCTTTACTTACTTCATCTAATTGTTTAGAGAAGTAAGCTACTGCTCATTTATAGGGACCCAGTCTTTGTGCTAGTACTCCCAAAGCTATCCCTTGTCTCTCATGAGAGAACAACCAAAAGGGTTTTGAGAGATCCGGTAATCCCAAAGCCGGAGCTTGCATCAATTCTCGTTTAAGTTGTTTAAAGGCTTTTCGTACTTCTCCAGTCCAGACTAACTTTGATTGATTAATCTTTATCAATTCATATAGAAGCTTTACCATTAGTCCATGATTATAAATCCAAAGGCAACACCAACCTGTCTTTCCTAAAAATGTTCGTAGCTCCTTTACTGTTTGAGGTTCTGGAGTCCAGCAAATGACTTCCTTACATTCAGTTCCTAGTTCTCGTTGTCCTCCCTAAATTTCAAATCTCAAATAGGTCACACTTTGTTGAGCCAGCTGGACTTTCTGTTGAGAGACTCGATATCCATTTAAACCCAGAAAATTAAGAAGACTTATAGTCCATTGAATACAACTCCCTTTAGTCTCGGTAGCTATTAAGAAATCATCTACATATTGTAACAAAGCACCTTCAGTGTCCAGAGGCATCCAAGTCTCGAGTTCCTTTGCTAATTGGTTTCCAAAAATAGTGGGGCTATTCTTGAATCCTTGAGGTAGTACTGTCCACATAAGCTGCGTCTTTCTGCCTGAATTGGGGTTTTCCCATTCAAAGACAAATAGGTTTTGTCTTTCTGTGGCTAAGGCTAGGCAGAAGAAGGTGTCTTTTAAATCCAGCACGGTAAACCAGACTTGACTATTCTTTAATGTAGTCAGCAAAGTATAAGGGTTTGCCACTACTGGATGTATATCCTCGGTGATTTTATTTATGGCCTCCTGGATATACTTGATCTGTGATCTCTAAAGGTATTTCACTTTTAGGGTCAGTTTGTATTAGTGCCAAGCTTAACACATCTATTAGTTGTTCTTCTCCTATTCTTAATTCCATTTTCCCTTTTTCAAAGACAATTTCTGCTCCTAATTGCTCTAATAAATAAATCTCTACCTAAGAGTGTCCAAAAGGAGTTAGGCATATATAAAATCTGTGTATGCCCCATTGTTTCCCTTACTTGTACTTCAAAGATTCACAAAAATAAGCCTTTTTGGTTGCACCTTTTACCCTAACATAATCATTCCGTAAAGGCATTAATGCTTGATTTGGAACTGAATATGTTGCCCCCATATCAATATGAAATTTCACTTCCGTGAAATTTCACTCACCTCCCCTAGCTTCATTATAACCAGTGGAGGATCCGCTAGGGTAGATTCCCCAGGTCCCTGTTATTCCTGTTGAAATCAGGGGCCAATTACCCTAGGAAAAGGCTAGTCAATTTGTCCTCCAAAGCCAGGTCCAAATCGGTTTTTTGTTTTGTTTTGTTTTGTTTTGTTTTTGTCCCATTACATTTCAGAGTTGGTCCAAAAATTCCATAGGGGTTTCTTTTGGACCTTGTTGGAAGCATATTCTCAATTTCCCAATACATCCAGATTTTAGTATTTACTTAACCATTCATAATTTTCGGGATGTTTAGGGTCTTAGTGGGGGTCGGTCAGGGGAATGCAATTGTCCACAGTTCCCTGAGCGGTCCAATCGGCAATCTGAGCTTGCACATGAATTCAGGTTGTTTTAAGAGTTAACTGCTTTTCTGTTTCCATGACAACTCTCTAGGACCCATCATGATCCCTTTGCTCCAGAGGGCTAACACCCAAGATTTTAAGATCTCAGCCCCGGGCTGAGGCAGAACTGTTAACATTCCTACATCCTCTTTCCCTGCTCATTCAACTTCAAACACCTTTAACACTTTCAACAACCCTTTTAACACTTCCTTTATCTTTCTCCAGCCTGTACTTTTCTAATGCCAACATCAAAGGCTCAGACCGAAAAGCCACAAGGGACACAGATTTAAACCACAGATTTAACACTCAGAGAAGCTCATGGTGAACATCTATGACAAGAAGTGTGATGCTTACTTCTGAAAGGAGATCTATTACAGAAAAGAAATTTAGGTGGGGGAAGGTGCAAAGGGTATTAATATTTTGCAACAGCACTGGTTAACACGGCAGAGAGAAGATATTTCAACAGGAGGGATGGTAAATCTCTAGTCACATCTATTGATCACAGTTTGATTTGTACGAAGTTGGAAATGTAGATATAACTACTCAGATATAACTACTGTTACATTCCATGATTCTGGCTTCATCAGCACAGACTCTGCTGGATAATTCCTTGAAGGTGGGAAGAAATGCACCAACCTGTGTTTGTAAGACTTACATCCTGCTGTGGCACTGTTAGCTAATTCTGTGCCCAGCTAAGGATCTGAAGGACCTTTAGTATTTCCAGGCTGTGGACTGTCTTGGAGCATCTCCTTCCTCCAGATCTTTAAGGCATGAGGTACCTGTCTTCAATCTCTCAGCAACACAAGACTTGGAGTTGGAAAATCTGGCCACTCATCTGGTGGGTCAAGCTGGTTGACGCATTCTTCTAACTAGACAGGAGTCAAGGGCACTTACTTTGTAAATGCCTTTACCAGTATTCAGCATTCATACTTTATTATATTACTGCTTCAAAAGCTTGAGTCATCCTGTCAGGGTCCAGAAACTATTCTTGATCAATCATGCAGGTCTGTTGTAAGCCAAGGCAAGCTATCATCAGACATCAAAGCAAGCTGTTAATCCTCCTACATACACAAAAGTTTGTATTTCAGAGACAAAATCTTATATTGCCTTTTTAATATTTGCTAAAATGCTACTCAACATTCAAGGTTTGGTATGTTTTATGACTGCAGTTTTGTCATGGAAACCACCTGTTTCTATGGAGTTGTTTGCCAGAATCTAACCTTTCATTTAAATAAGAAATTATTTAATAAGAAATGTTCATGTTTATTACACTTGGATACCTAGAAACCTAGAGACTTTATCTGCATTAGTCTTCTTTCTCTTGGGCAATACATATACATATAGCAAAAGAGATGCTCTTCTATGTCTGAAAAGTGTCTCATCCAAATGTCATCAGCATGTAAACGCATACAGTGTTCTCTGAAGTCCCCAAATAGCTTGAAACAACAGCTCTTGAATGTGCAGCATGTTGTCTTTATGGAAATGCTACGGTGGGAGTGAAATGGAAACATACAATCAAGAAAACCATAAACATTTCACTATAAACTTCTTATGCAGTTTGGATCACAACATAAAGCTACAAACTCAGACCCTAGTTACTCTCATGGTCCTATATGCAGACAAGTTTACTACAGGCTGATGTCCAGATGCAGAAACCACTAGCTTAACAGCAGACAAGGTGTCAGTTTAACAGTTTGTACATGATTTTGCAATACATAAAGATGTACGAAAAGTATTAGCAAAGTGGAAATTAAGAACATTTAATAGCATAGGAATATAACTTTTTAAAAGTAGTGGATGTAAAATAAATCCTTTACTGTGATGTTTGCATTAATTTGCAAAGCCTATCATAGAATTCTGGATTTTCTTAAATTTCCCTAAATGGATTTCCCTTAATGTTAAATAGTGAGGACTCACAGTGGAGTAAAGCATGATATGAAGGAAGAGTTGAAGTTCCTCCCCTTCTTTACACCTCTCTCCCAGTGCGAGTTACACTGTGGGGCAAGAGGAGCACCTGGGACCCACACCAAGCACTGCTATGCAAAGCCCCAAGTCCAGGATATGGTGGGGGTAAGGTGTGGGGGTACTTCAGCTCTGTAGCTTGCACGAACTGGTCTGCATGGACTAAAGACTCATGCAGATGAATGTGAATTTATACAAATGGAAGGGCCACTTCACAGAAAATATCCTTGATTGGAGTATGAATGCAGTGTACCGGATTAAGATGGAATGGTTTGTGGGTAGCCCAGGTGCAGGAAGTGTCTTTGTTCAGAATGAAACATCTGTGTTTTACACTGATGAAAACAGTAACTGGTTTGGGAAGCAAAATTCATCTTCCTCTCTCCCTAGCAAATCTCTGTTAATAAGACTTCCTATTTTTGGAAAGAGAACATCATTAAACAGGAATAGCAAAAACTAAGTGTGTAACTTGATGGTCGTGCTTTCGTCCGTGCTTCGCAACAAATGGCACCCGAACAGGCTGAGACCTGAACTGGACCTGAACAGGACATCGCAGCGGGAGACCTGAACAGGACCTGAACAGGACATCGCAGCGGGAGACCTGAACAGGGCCTGAACAGGAATTTTATTTTTTTTCCATGGTCAAGTCCACCCCTCGATCACGAGCCCATCTGGGCTGCTGCAGGAGCTGGGACTGGAGCGGCTGCAGGAGCTGGGACTGGAGCGGCTGCAGGAGCTGGGACTGGAGCGGCTGCAGAATCCACCGTAGGGGTCACAGTGGCCGTTGGATCTGTCACAGGGTTTGGAGTGGCCGCAGGGTCTGTCACTAAGTTGACAGCAGTATCAATGGCAGCTCGATAGGCATGAGCCAGGCCCCAGCACGTTACAATGATTTGTGTTACTTTGGAACTGCCAGAATCATTACACCTTTTTTTCAAGCATTCTGCCAGTTTTTGAGGATTTTGCCATTGTTCAGGGGTGAATTTCCAACACACTGGGGGTGCCAACTGCTCTAGATGCCTGCCCATATCCACCCATACTCCCTGCCACCCACAACTATACTGCCTCCGGGCAGATCTCCGGATGAGCTTCATAAGTAGTTGTTTAACTTTAAGCAGAATCTGAAGTGCATTCATGAGGCAGAACAACAAGACTATGGTATTCTGAGTATTCCAGAAATATTCAATATCTTGGAGAGCTATTGTGACAAGCTCAGGGGATAAGAGGGTGGTGAAGGAGGAAGGCAGAGTGACCCAGGAGGATACAGGGGTGGTGAAGGAGAAAGGGAGAGTAAGCAAGTAAGGAAAAATATCCTCCCCTTTCCCCTCCACAGATTGACTCTCTAATGGAGAAAAACAATAGGTATAATTGCTAATAGTTCCCAAGATGCTGTTTCCAAAGTACAGAGTCCACGATGTTACTGAGTATAAATACCAAGTTAGAGTCATGACCAGATATCTTATCGTCTCATAAGCCATTGCTATAACACTTAGTACCATAATGGTCTGAAACCAGGGCCCGGAGAGGAGAAACAACACTACAGAGAGCAAATACGGAAAATAATGTACTATAATACTCAATTTGGAAAACAGGCGCAGCAGAGTTGTGATTAAAGCAATCAGCATCATGACAAGTGACTATTAAGCAGGTCTAATCCTTCCACCAATTTTAGTTTAACACACTCTGATCAGATCTGCCGTTATCTCAACCTTTCGGGCCCCACGTTGGGCGCCAAAAAGACTGTCGTGGTTTAACCCGACCGGCAGCTAAACACCACGCAGCCGTTCGCTCACCCTCCCCCCTCCCTCTCTGGGACGGGGGAGAGAAATGGAAAGTGAAGCCCGTGAGTTGAGATAAAGACAGTTTAATAAGACAGGAAAAAAAATAACAAAAATAATAATAACAATAATAATAATGATGATACAATGGTGATAATACGAAAGTAATAATAGTATGTACAAACAAGTGATGCACAATGCAATTGCTCACCACCCGCTGACCGATGCCCAGCCTAACCCCGAGCAGTCCGGCCCCCTCCCCCCGGCTAGCCACCCCTATATATTGTTTAGCATGACGTCAGATGGTATGGAATACCCCTTTGGCTAGTTTGGGTCACCTGTCCTGGGTCTGTCCCCTCCCAGCTCTTACTGCACCCCCCAGCCTGCCCGTTGGCAGGACAGAGCAAAGGCTGAGATGTCCTTGGCTTAGTGTAAGCACTGCTCTGCAACAATTAAAGCATCGGGGTGTTATCAGCACTCTTCTCATTCTAAGCCAAAACACAGCATTCCACCAGCTACTAGGAAGAAAATTAATTCTGTGCTAACTGAAACCAGGACAATGTAGCACCCCAGTTGTTCAAGAGTCCTTCATACTCTTGGGTGATGTTTTCTAGTTACTCTTATATTGTTGCCAGGGCCCTGAGGCCTAATTAATAGAACTTAATAGCCCCATACAGCCTCACCTGGGGCCTCCCCCCTCACCCTAGCCCACAGGAGTCTCATTCCAGCTCAGGTGTGGGCTTTCAGTTCTTTTCTCAGCCCTGTCTGTGGCCATGCCTCTTGGACCTGTATTGCAAGTAGCCTGACTCCAGCCCTGTCTTCTGGTTAAGTTTCTTAGCCCTGTGCTGTAGCCTTAACTCTAGTCTCATCTCTGATCCTATTTCTACTTGCTCCTGACTGGGTCCCCTCGGCAGACCCTGCCCCTGGTTTGCTGCTCGCTGTGCCTTCAGTGTCCCCCAATACTAACACCTGGCTCTGCCTGCCGTGGTCAGGTGTTGTGGGACTGTTGGTGGGGGCACTGTCCTGTGCTGGGTCACCCCTTTGCTCCTGGCTTCTCCTCCATGGGAGAACCTCTTGTACTGCTCTTGTCATCTATAGGACACACTAAACTTGGCTGAAGAGAGGGTAGAAGGTGGGTCTTTTGGGGTTCAAGCACTGAGCTGCTCAGCTTTATGGACATAGTAGCAGTTCAGTTGCATGTGCTGCCAAAAACATCACGGTTGAGTTGATTTCACATTTGGAGGGCCCATTCAGATATCACGTTTGGCAAGATTCAAGTGGTAAAATCTCCCCTAAGTTCTGTTGGGGATGGCTGTCACCACCTAGCAGGCTCACTGTAGTAGTCGTCATTTAGTGCAGAGTTGGTTTCTTTACCATGATTTTATTATAACATTGTTTGCTCTACTATAGCACCTACCTTAGTGTTTGGAAATGTGTTTTTTCTTTCTTTCTTTCTTTTTTTTTTCTTTTTTTTTTTTTTTTCTTTCTTTACTTTTCTGCATTTTTAGTCTATTTCCTAAACAGTAATTTAGGATTAGCTGAGAACACTGGTAACCAACATTTTACATCTCTGCCTACCACCCATCTGTACAACAAACCCACAGGCAGCCTGCCCAGATTTGCCTGGCACAATAATAACTGTAATAAGTATTGAAATCTCTCTTCCACATGGGATGGTCTGGCTGGTCTGGAGACTGCTGACAGAACAGAAGGAAAACTCGCCGTCATGGGCAGGCACCGTTTGCTCTTTCTGATCTTCCCAGTCAGAAAAGACCTGTGGCTATTTTAAGATAATAATAAAAACAAAACAATGCAACAAAACAAAACAAAAAATACACACAACCTACAATGTAAACCCCCATATTCCTTTTATAGTCTCATCTTCACACTTTCTTAAGTGCTAAGAGCAAGCATGAGGTAATTTAACCACAAGTTGAAAAAAAAAAAAAAAAAAGCAACATAAAAAAGATTTTCTTTGTAGACTATTAAAAAAAAAAAGTTTATGCCCACAGTTTCTTGGGTGACAGGATGATACATTTCAATGTGATGATGATTTCCATCTTAATAGCTTAAATTATTTTTAAACTTTATGTCATTTCTTATTCACCTAACCTACTTAGTGAGTACAGAAAAGCTGTGCAATTCGCTATTGCTTTTGTTTGCTCTAGAGGAAGATGGGACTTCGGCAGATATTTTTTCAGGACAAGTCTTTGCTGGAAAAATGAACAGTGCTTTTCAATTCTAGATATAGGATTAACTTCAAAGTCCTTTTTCATTGTTGTTCTTTTTTCACTTTGTCTTCCAATAACAGACTATTTTGTATATATATATACACACACACAGAGAAGTCAGCTTCAGAGATCACAGGAAATTATTTTAGCAATGTCTCAGAAGATGGCCTCCAATAACAATTTTTATTACTGCAGAGAAGGCTATAAAATAGATTTTTGCCTTGTGTCTATTCCCACATTGAATTCAGGCTCTCTTCTGTCAGGGACAATTATACTTTTACTTGTTTATCCTCTAACTACTCCTCCCGTTTCATAGAATTCAGAAGACTTTGGGAGAGAGCCTTCTAACAAAATTAAACGGTATTTGAATTTTTTTATAATCTCAAGTTCATTGTATCATAAAGAATAGAAAAGATGAACTGTTATTATTCTCACTGAAAGACTGGGACAACCCCAAAAAAGCTCAGGATTAACTGTAATAAGTGTATTAGCACAGTTACAGTGTATCTGTATTAATGAAGATGGTTCATGGAAATAAATCTGGATGCAGGTATGTTGAGACTTGAGGGGATAAAAGAGTGGTGTCTGTATTTAGGAAACTGCATCTCAAAAACTCTGATTTAGCAAAATATTTCACTACAGACCTATCCTTAAGCAATTTGCAGTTGCTTCCTTGTTTGTAATTATTAAGAATTATTTGGTGCCTGAAACTAGGAACACATTCCCAAATCTATGAAATTTATGACTTCGTCACAATCTCACAGGAAGCCTATTGCAGCTTTAGGAAGTGAATTACTATCCCCTGATTAAGAATTCAGTATTGTGACCTTAAATTCACTTTTTTTTTTTTTTTTTTTTTTTTTCATAGGCATTTGGTTGGCAAAATCTTGGCCTTTTTACTTGCACTCTGGCTTCTCAGTTCTACAGGCATAGCAGAATTATAGATTACAGCAGACAGGTGTGTTTTTATTTTTTGAATGTGCTGTCCTTCAGCTTTTATACTAGTCAGTTTATTTTCTGTTTCTGACTGAGCAAGTGATTGGATTAATCAGTTACAGCAGACCCAAAGTAAATATAATTCATGTACTCTCTTTTTAGCCTATTGAGACAAAACAGTTAAACAAAGAAGCAGTGAGATGCTTTATTAAGTCTGATATGCCAGTGAATGTTGAGGTGATGCATGTTGAGATGCATTTTAGTTGATCTGGATGTATGTGAATATCTTAATGATGCTATTACATTTTTATTGAAGCATTGATAACTGAAACTGTATTTACTGTGTTAATGTTTGGGTTTTTTGGTGTGTTATGACCCAGCAATGAGAGGTTGGAGATGAATTTAAAGGAACTCACCTCCTGTAACATGGGACACACTATTGCTCTTAGTAAGCATGATTCAGATGAGCCATGAAGTACTCACTTCATGCTAATGAGGGAAGAAGAACGAGGTGCATGTAGTACAAGTTAACCTTTTAACAAACTCTCATCTGAACAAGTGACTTTCTACCTCCTGAATGTTTGTTTTATTTTTTCTGGCTGTGTAAGGACCACACCTGAAAAGCACATCTTTCCAAATGTAAAAGGGTACTTTTTACATTACCATCTGACTTGTTTTGGGCTAGAATGTTCCTTACAATATCATGTTGTTTACAATGAGATGTGAGTAGAAGTATATTAGAAATTCAGAGTAGAACTTCTGCTTCAGACTTCAAATTACTTCTTGAAAATATTTGTGTAGGACATTGTAAGATGCTTTCACCTCTTTTTTAATAGTGCTTAATAGATGTTGGTGATATAAAACATCAACTCTTTCCTCTGAATAGAAAGGATTAAAAACAAAACTCTGTTTAGAAATGGTGGAAACGTCTGTAATATCCTTCCCAATTAAAAATAAGCTCATCCTAAGCATTCTTTTCTTGGCTTCACAGATGCATGCTGACATCATAGAGTCTTCATTGTTTTATGTCTGAAAAGGTAATGATGATAAATTAAGACATAGTACCATGAGAAACTTCTTGTTCAAGGACATATCTTTTATTTTTCATAAACATCTCAGTTCTTAATAGAACATTTCCTTTGCAAATACAAAACAAAACAAAAATAATGGGTCTTACTCAAAGTTTCAGCATCTTATATAGAAATTCTGTTTCTCTAAATTTATTGTCATATTAAGACATGGATACAATCAAGCCAAGGGAGAAAACATTTCCTCCATAATGCCTACAGGAACCTAGCCAGCTGCCATATCCCCTGTGCCTGTCTCTGTTGGCTGAAAGTTATTGCTGGACCACTTTCTTGCTCTCCTTGTTGAGTCTTGAGATCTTACTTCTGAGCTGTGGGATCTGCTAATTCATGCCTCCTGTTGAGAAGAGTGATCGTTTCCCAACACAGCCCTGGCTGTGGTAACAGAGCACTTCCCAGTAAGCTAATGTTGGTAGCTCAGCACCTGCAGCCATGCCATGGCGCAGAGGTTGCTTTTCAGGATGGTGAGATATTCTGCACTCATATGAGACTCTACAAGACCTGCCTCTTGCAGGGCATAAGTTCCTGGGTTTGTGAATAACACAGTGTTGTCCCTGTATGAAGGAAAATGTGAAGTCCTCTTTTGTTTGTTTAGGTCTGGTTGGTCTTTCTTTACTGGCAAAATCTAGGAGATTTCCATACTCACCTGGCAATCAGAACAACGTGCAGTGGTAAATTATCAGTGTGATTGGTGATACCATTAAAAACTGTTCATCACTAACATGTGGAGTAAGTGCTGCCAGATGTAGGTATGTGAAGTTACCAGGTTAGAAAGACCTTGTGAAGCAATTGTCTCTTAGATACTGAATTGTGATTCTTCAATTTAAAGGACAGTCATACTCCCCAGAGAAATCAAGTCAGTCATGGTCTTAACTGTCTCTCAGTTTGAAGAGGTTTAATTGTGGAGGAAAGGTTGACTTCGTTCAGTAATATCTAGCTGTATGAAGAGCATCTTAGTAATAATGTAGCAATTTTTTTTTGCATGAGAGTTTATATTGCAATGTATATAAACAGGGTGTTCGATGAATCTTGTATGAAATGGTTGGTTTTCTTTATCCATAAGTCAGTAGTTCTATTGATTTGATGAAGTCTGAAATATCATTAATTATATTCTCTAGCCAGAGAAGCATTTCACAAGAGAACCTGAGGGTCAATGTGGATGTATTGTGAAATTTAAATCACCTTCTACTTGATTAATTTTCATTGTTGGACATTTACAAATACACATTTTGAGAAGTAAATGTGAAAGTGTGTGTGTGTGTGGGGGGGGGGCAATCTTATATGTCATATAGAAAGGACTGACATTTAAAGGAATAAATATTTAATCTAAGCATCCTCTTATGAATATGGTATCCTGAAGCATGCAGATAAGGACTATTCAGCCTGGATATTGCAGTATTAAGCAAACTGAAATTTGAATGTTGGATCATTAATGCGAAACATACTGCATTAGTGATTATATTGATTGGTGGTTATTACTGAAGTTTGTTTTGTTGTCTGATAATGATTGGGTAATTACTTTAGGGTCAATGAATTCACATTAATTAGATACTGAATGTGAAAATAATCATGGGAAATGAGTAAAGACTAGCTGGCTGAATTTTATTGGTAATTATTAATTATTAACATTTCTCGTTATTAAAATTTCTCAAAGGCAAGACAGGAAATTTATTCTACAATAGTAATTTGTCTACTTGGTGCCCTTAGCATTGAACTTGGGAATTGAAATCCCATGTTCTTAATACAAATGATGTTGAAATGTTTTGACCCAGTTCTTACAGCTATGTTTTTATAGTTTGAGGGGAAAAATAAAATAAAATAAAAATTCAAACTGTGATACTGGTAGTTTAGGAGATTTTTTTCTTGTAAGAAAACTAATTTCCATGGAAAGATCCTCTTAGGTACTTACAAGTTTCAAGTGGAGAAAGTGAGAATAGAAGAACAGAGGGAAAGGAGACAAATCTTATGTGAAACAGCACAATCCTTTATAAAACATAAACATAGTATCTTGGCAACTTGTTTGGAGGCTTCTGAAATTTCCAGCTTGTCTATTCAATTAGTCATAATTACAGAATTACTGGGACTGGGAGGGACCTCTGAAGGTCATCTAGTCCAATTCCCCTGCTCGAACAGGGTCAGCCAGAACAGGTTGCCCTGGACCACATCTAATCAAGTGTTGAGTATCTCTAGGAAGGGAGACTCCACAACCTGTGTGGGCAGCCTGCTTATCTCAAAGTAAAATGCATTATTTCTTTTTTTTTTTTTTTTTTTTTTTTTTTTTGCCTTAGTTTTGATGGAATTTCTTATATTTCAGATTGTGCCTTTGTGCCATTGCCTATTGCCCACTGGGCACCACTGGGAAGAGTCTGTCTCTGTCTTTGCTCCTACCATCAGGTTTTAATACACCTCAATGAGATACCCTTGAGCATCTCTTCTAAGTAAAATACCATTTTAATTGCATATTTATTTGAATTAAGGTTGAGGTAATTGTTGTCTCTTAATGTTTGCTTCTAAGACTACCAGTAAGCACTGTAGGTGGGATTTTTCAGAGAAGAGTTAGTTTATGCTTTGTGAAATAACAGAGAATACTATCATACAGTATTTTTTGTGTGTGCAAAAGTTATTATGGGATGGTAAGACTGAAGTTTTTATAGAGATGCTAGACTTTTTGGAAAAAAAGTATTTTTCTTTCAGTATTATCTACATGTATGACTGCATTTACCATGCCTTTATTTTCTATTGTAACTACTTCCTGGAAGAAAAAGGTGATCATGAGAAATATCTAGATTATCATCCACACAGACCAGCTTTTTTACTGATGTCTTTAATACATTTAGTGAGAATTCACACTAACTGTATTTTATGTGCGTATGCGTACATGCTGACTTAGAAATTCTGTTACCTAAGTCATCCTGATTTTATAACCATATTCTTTGTTCAGTGGAGTTTGTGCTGACAGTTTTGGGTTGGAGTGCCCACTCCAGTGAAAGACGTTTTTTTTCTTTTTTTTAAAAAGTAGAATTTCAATTTAAGATGGACTAAGTATTAAAATAAACAAATAAATCTGCACAGTACAGAGAATTTTTTTCATAACCATGGAGTATTTATTTACCATTGGCATCATTGTCACCCTCACTTCGTGGGACCAGTTCATAGTTCATCAAGTCTGGCACTTGATGTATTGATGCTACAAGATAAACAGTGCAGAGCAAGGCGCAGGGGCACAGTGTGCCTCCAGCTGGTATTCACCAGGACTGGCACCTTCAAAGGTCAGGCAGTGCATGTGCAGGGCAGCTGCATGGCGTGATCAAAGCCAGGCCAGGTGTGCTGCTGTCCTGGGGCAGGAACAGAGGCAGCACTGCATGCTGGTGCCCATGGCAAGGCATTCATGAGGAGACTTCATGTGGTAATGCTGGGAGAGATCTTAAACATACCCCCAGCAAAAAGAAAATAACTGTAAGGGGGTAATTAGAATAATTCTGTGACTTTTTTTTTTTTCTGAGAAAATCCCAGGCCCAACAGTATTTAAGATTTTATGAATTCAATTTGCCTAATGAGGCACAACAGAGGTGACAGCATCCCCAGTGCAGAGCCATGTTTTTAATTTTGACTAGTTATGCATGGCCAGAAACAACAGTAATTTCCTTTCTACAAGCGTTATTACTTATAAATCATGTTGGTACCACAACAGCATTAATGAGAAAGGATGAGCAGATAAAGCAGAAACTCCTTGATCCGCCCAGCATCCTCCTGCTGGTGTTTGCACAGCAAGCTACAGACAGCTCTTTAGATCTGGTCCCTGTGGTGGGTGACACCTGTTTCATTGCCTTTATTGTTTATTTATGGCACACTGCAGCCTGCCCTGTGCTGCTGTAACAGGCTGCAGCTGGGCAGGGTGAGCCATGGGCCAACATTACCAAGCTCAGGGCACTGAGGTCTGTGCAATAGTGGGTGACTGGGGGGGGCCTTTGCTGGAGAGATCCTGCCCTAGTGGAAGAAACTGCGCTCTAGGGAGAAGCAGAATCATGGGCAGTCCCGAAGGACGGCTCCCAGCCAGTGTCAGTAACAACCTGCAGCTGGAGAAATTATAAAGGTACAGGGTATGACCACAGCCTTAGTACTGCTGTTTGGTTGCAAATTACACTTTTAAGACATGGCCAAAAATGATATGAGTTAAAACCTGGGAAACATGCCCATCAGTTACTCTGTGAGGGAATCTTAAGATTACAACCACTCTTCCTTAAAACCAGTAATTCAAATAAACATTAAGAGTCAAAGCATTCCACAGCTTGAAATTCCTCTTTCCACCAAAAGCTAGTTGCACATAACACAAGCATCAACTGGTTGTGGTGAAGCATTGTTGCCATTCCATGGATATCCTCTACAAGCTGCACAAACTTGAATTTCACATGGCAAGTAAAATTTTGTTGCTCAGATGATTGCTAATTCAAAAGGGAAAGAAATATCCAAAGGGAGCTGTTCTGTCTAGTAAAAGCTTATGTAAGTATTGTAATAATATTCCCCTGATATCACTTCAGGGCAAAGTAATAACTGGGCTGTTGTGTAGTTTATAAGAAAAATGAAATTCTGCAGTCATTTAACCCTGGAGTGGCAGCAACTGCTTATATTGTTTTTGAGAAATTGAGAAGAATGTTTTCCCCCCACCTTAATTACAAATTAGGTGATTTAGCCAATGTTGGAGTTGAATGTAGTTTATAAATCAGTATTTGTCTGTCTGTTTTAGAAATACGCTTATGTATGGTGGTCTGACCCCACCCCTGAATCCCAGTATCCCTTCTTGATTGGAGAAAAAAAAAAAAAAAAAAAAAAAAAAAAAAAAAAAAACAGCAGTGAAATATGTGCTGCAGTGAGATCACTACCACTCTCTAGTTTTATGATATTTCTCTGAAAGCTTTCCTCACCACAAAGCAAAGGGGGATGGTAAACACTCAAGCGACTGCGTAGAGCTAGTAGCTGTCATAAGAAAATAACACTCTTAGTTTACTGTTCTAAGGTAGAACTTAGGGCTCCTCGTGAGATACATTGCATCTCATGCAGAGAGCACCTCTTCCTTTGTGGAGAGGGATTCTAAAATTTCTGTTCATGGGTGAAGATGTCTAGGGATATTTCTTCTGCTGGTCCTCAGCTTGAAAATGAACCTACAGTTCTTATCACCTGAATAATATGGTTCTTCCCTTTTGTATGTTTTTCTGTACCTGTGTGTACGAATGACCTGTGCATATCCCATCTGTACCTGTATGTATGGCCATATATAGATGTAGGAAAATTTCTATATGTAAAGAAATATATATATTCATATGTATAAAGTAATGTAGAATAATATATATTTATTTCATGCTATATTATTTCTATACGTGAAATAACAATACATTTCTGAAGTAATAAATATTTCCTAGAGTATTAATATATATTCATATATATATAAAGTAAACCTCCTACATTGTTCTTTTGGACAATTGTAGCAGTGTTTAGCTGTCTCTGTTTAATTTCAACATTTAAATCTCAAATCCTTCAATCTAAGTTTAATGATACAAAGCACTAGAAATAATTTAAGCTTTGGAAGATAATTCCAGGCTAGAAAACTTTGAGGAACATAAAATACTGTATGAGGAACAATGGACATAGAAATAATGCATGTAGTGTGAAAACAACTATCAAGAATTAGTTGAAATATCAGTGATACAAAATCATCAACAATGATCAATACAGAAGGCAATGGGAATTTAGGCTTATGCACTAAACATTAACAATGGCAATAAAATGATTCATCCATGGAATTAAAGATGTGCAAGAACCTGTGCTCATAAACAGTAGATAGCTGGAAGAAAAGTTGACAGAATTAACATATCAAATGATATCTTGTGAAGAAAATACTGAATTTAAAGATTCTATCTGGCTTTGATGATAATTTTTATTTTCATGGCTATCTGAAAGTCAGTGGAAACAAAATCACACCAAGCTTGCTGATTGTTTTTCATAATTTCAGAACAAGATGTCATGCTTTAATATTGAAAGGACTTCAATTGAAATTCTATTTTATACTGTAACCATTCTAAGTTAAAAGACATATTTACTTCAGATAAGAAAAAGTAGAAGACAAATTTCATTTTCTTGGAACTGACAAAAACAAAAACTCCCACTGCAGTTGTGACAAAGTAGTTAATGGAAATGCCAGACAGTGAAAATTTTATTTGCAGAATACAAGAACAGAAAGCAAATGAGTTCTGCACGCTTCTTGGCAGGTGAGCTGTGATTCTTCATTTATTATTTTAAGTAACAATTTCATTAAGGGCTGTTTATATACACACAGATTAGGTAGGTCATTCAGGTTCTTACAAAGTAATTATTTATGTGGATATGAAATAAATCCTTTGATCTACATAATATGAGGGATCTTGCCAACTATTAATCTGGTATGCACTTTAACTGCCTTTTAAAAAGATATTTTTTTCTTCTAGGAATTATGTGTAAATGCAATACATGCTACAAATAGTAATTTAAGCCATCAGAGGTATTAAAGCTATTATTTCAACTAGCACCTGAGGTGTTGCAGCTGGAAGAATTTACTCCAGAAATAATCTAATGCTGCTTGTAAGTATATGCTGTTGGTACCGAGAAAACATACTTTTCCTTTGCCTAACTTCAGTATATCTTTCAAATTCTTGACAAGGATTATCAACATTTTTTTTTTTTCATCTTGTAAACTGATTTTTTTAAAAACTTCCTATTATAAGATTGTTGCAGTTAATAGCAACCTACTGCTTTCCTGTTGATGCATAGTGTTAGGTCAATAGCAGACTTTTCATGACTGCAAAATACAAAGTTATTTTAACTTTAATATCTTTCCTTTTGCAATTCTTAAAGAACAAGTAGCCTTCAACTATCAACACAACTTCTTGATAGCTTGGTTTATTTTTAAAACTACATTTTAGAAAATCTCATTGAAGGAGAATATGATGGCAAATGAATGTATTGTGAAGCAAGGTAGCATACTGATAGCAGTGACAGATTAGTGCAGTTAATTTAAAAAATAATTACCACTGGGTCTTAATGACAGTTTGCTTGTACTGCTGTCCAGACTCTTCTGTATGTGCGCATGTATGCACATACATATACATATTTTTTTTGTTTTCTCACAAACATCATAATTCTGTTGTGCAGCAGCTATTCAGATTCTGGTACCGTGTTCATGTTATGATTGTGTCAGTGTGACTGGAATGAGCTTTAAGAAATTCATGCAGTCTTAAAAAATACCTAGTTTCTAGAAAATGTTTTTCTTTTTTGGGTTTGATTTGTGAGCACAGCACACTTTTATTGTATAGTAGATTTCAGCTCCTGACCTTCTGAGCATGTTTAATTTCTATTACACAAGAATGTCTTCTTGTATTTAAAATCTGCACTAAGGACTGTTTAATTTAGTATCTAACTCAAATAAGACCTTATTCTCTTTTCAAGGTCTGCAGTTTGTCTGAGAATTTTCTAATCATATTCAAGACCAAGCAATAGAAAAATAATTTTCACTCCAGAAGTGGAAGTTGTTGAAGGTGATGGTTTTTGTTTGTTTATTTGTTTTTTCCCTCCTTTTCAAAATACACTGGATCAAATCCTCAAATATCATTCAGTAACCTGTTTTGACCGTTATCAATGAGGCCATTTCTACCTTGCTTTCAAGATATGGACCATCTCATCTGGTCATCATAAAATTGTATTTCTAACATTAGGAATTGGAGATTAAGGAAAATATAGAATTCAGGCATGAAGTCCACATAGATTCTAATAAAGGAAAAAAATGCAGTACTTTTTCTTGACCCTTTTAAAGTAACATTTGAGGTGCCTAGTTTGCAATCATGGTAGCTACTGTCTGCGTGCTACCTGAGAGGAGAATATACTTGTTGTGGGGAAAAGTTAACTCAGAGTATCAGGCCTCCTATATATTAGTCCAGAACAGCATCACTATTCAAAGTGGCTCTGTTAAAGATTATTCCAGGAGCTGAGGAGACTGAGGATTCAGGGCCCGCAGATATTAGATTGCCCAAGAGCAGGTAAGGGAGGGTTCCATATTTTGTGTGAATATTGATTATGTATCCATATATATATGGATTAGGTATATATTTATACATATGTGCATGTATAAATATAACACATATGTATGTGTGTAAAAGTACACATGTAATCTATATATATACATTTATACTCAAATGTAATCCATATCATACATAATATGAATCCCTGCCATAGTTGGCCTTAGACAATGCATACGTAATCCGTGTTTATACATGTACACATACAGTATAAATTTCATTATACATGTACGTAATGCATAGAATGTATATTATAACCTACCATCCTTGGAAGTCTTCAAAAGACGTTTAGATGTAGAGCTTAGGGATATGGTTTAGTGGAGGGCTGTTAGCGTTAGGTTGGAGGTTGGACTCGATGACCTTGAGGTCTCTTCCAACCTAGAAAATTCTGTGATTCTGTGATTCTGTGATTCTATCTGTAATGTATTAGACATAATCTATGTTAAAGGATATGAGTAGTGTGTCTGCCTCCTTCCGCAGCCCCAGCCAGCACTGTTCCTGCCCTGGAGCCCAGCCCAGTGCCCTTGGGACCTGGGGTCTCTGCCCAGGCCAAAGGACATGGCTGCTGCTTGCACAGTTGCTGAATGTGCAGTAAATGCAAAGCTGAGCACCTGTCCCAGAGACAAGCAGATACAGACATAGGACTTGGACACACAGAGGATATGCTCTACGTTCACGAGCACCTGCACATTTTTGGATCCCCCGAGCACAGTTGCACTGCCTGTAAAATCCCATGCCCAGATCCTGCCCTGCCAACCCCCCCCCCCCCCCCCCCCCCCGCATCCTGTAATCACCCCCTTACTCTGTTCATCTACTGTCCCATTCTTCCATGCTGTTGCATCCAACATGAAAGCTATACTAGATTGGGATGGTAAGAGGGATGTTTATTGCTTCACCTTTTCTCCATGTCTCAGTGCAGTCCTGTTAGCTTAATGCACTATAGATGCTAGATATAACTTAATAGCTCATATTTAAATAGTTCTTTATTTTATACGACTGCACTATGCACTACCCATTAGTCAGACTAGTGTACAGTTTTGGTAAATGACCTCTTTAAATGAGAGATGAGAAAATTGGCACAGCAGCCTGATTCTCAATTAGTCCTTTCATTGCTTACAACTAATAAAATCAGAATAGGTCAGCAATGAAATGGCCCTGTCAGTTTAGCAGCCAGAAGAGAGCATTGGAAAGTAAATCTGCTTCATGAAGGTAGTGGTGATAGGGTTTGTTCAGTTAAATTTACTTCAGAGTTGTAAGGTAGATTTTTGTAGCCTTAATAAGTTATGTTGTTGGAGTTTTCATCTTTGAGGGATACATTCACTTGAAAAATATAGTTTAATATACATCATGGCCCATATAGATACATTGCTTTACATGTCAATTTTCAGTGCACTGATGTTTGGAGATTTCAGGAGACTACAGTGAGCTGCCAGCACCTGAAAACAATGTAAATCTTCTGTAGGTTCTTGGCAACAAGGGCAAATTCAGATACTGCATAGTCTTAAATATAATGTTAAATATAATAGAAGTACCAAGAAATTTTCCTGAAATGTTATATTGAGTATGTCTTTATCTGCTCCAATCTCTCGATTTTGTTTTATTTGCAAGTAGCCACACATATCAACTTGGGTTATTGGTGTATATGGTAAGCAACTGAAGTCAGCAGTCTGGAGTTTCCACCTTAGATCACACTTGTAGTTAGGATTCTGTGTGAAAAGAAAAATTACATGAACACTTACATACACAGTTTTCTGCCTTATGGATTCAAAGAACTTAGTAGCAATTTTCAGGTGAAAAGCTAAAAGGTATTTTAGGATTAAGGATAATTAAACTAAACATTTATAGCAGTGCAACACAGTCCAATATGAGGTTCAGACAGAATATGGTATTTAGGACATCAGTGATAGTGTTAACAAACAAACAAAAAGAGGTAACAATAAATAAACATATTGTGTGATGTGAAAGAAAGTAATATACTGTCTTTAGTTTGAATGAATGAGATATGTCTGAGGATCTTTTGACTGACATGCTTGAAGGGTTCTATTGCTATTAGCAGTTCAGGGGATTTAAAAGGTGTCAGTCATCTTATTCCTTCAGTTTCCTTTGACTAGCTCAGAGCTGAGCTTTGTGATTTGAAACTAATAAAAAATCTGCATCCTTGTTAAAGAAATGGATGACATGATAAAGGCAAATTTGCAATGTCTTTTAAAAGCAAGATTTGTCTACAGACTGTCCTGGTGCAGTGGGTTTCTCTTGTCCTTTCTCAACAGACTCTGTTACTTTCCACCATTACCTCTGTCAAACCACTTAGCATTGGGTCTAGACTACCTTGTTCTGTGTGGTGCTGCTTAGAAGACAGAATAATGTATGTTCTCGAATAACACTGCCTGGCAAAAATTTGGCTGTGATTTTGAAGGTCTTGAAAAAATTGAACACTAAATTAAATTTAGTGTCCATCGATACATACAATATTTTACAACCTACTTAATTTTTTTTTTTTTCTAAAAATTACAGAATGCACAGACAAAAAACAACACTGTAAATCTAGGGTACATTAAGGTTAGTAAAGTGCAAGAACATCAGATACTAAACTAAGGAAGTTTTATGGCTGAACATGTCATATACAAGCATGCACTGTAGATAATAGAAAGAAGAATACCTGTATAAATAGAGAAGAGTGAGCATAATGTTACAGACTTGCATAGGTTACCAATCAGGAGTTGTTAAAGCTGCAATAAACATAAAATGAATTATGCATATAAACAAATATATATATAGCAAAACTTTGTTTTACAACATTTACAAATGTCCTATATGCAGAATTTACACAACCAAAAGAAGTTTGAACTTGGCATGGAAGAATGGGAACATTTTACATCATCATCATCTTTTTTTTTTTTCTTGAGTTTAAATGTTTCAAAATTTCATGTCTACAAAGCAAAAGTTACATGTACTGCACCTCATCTACCATGTAGGCTACGATATAAAAAAATAATGTTTTGAATATCGTGATGTCTCAATGATGTCAGCATTTCCTTATGCTCTCACACAGCTTTACTGAACTTCAGTGAAAGTTTATGTAGATTCTGCAGTGGTGTTATAGAGAAATCAGCGTGGGTTGCCATTGTTGTTTTTCATAGTCCTTTTACCTTCATATTGCTACCTTGATTCTTGTATTCTGCTTCTGTTCAGGGCCCTGGCACTCTTTGATGCCTTCCCTCCCTTTAAGTCAAGAAAATCTAGTCTACAGTTTGCTGAGGCACTAAAGGTAATTAAGTGTCATAACAATTTGCATTGCTGCATTAGTTTTACAGATCTTTATGTCAGTCTAAAATGAACCAAAACACTGGGCTTACATTTGCTGTGACCTCCAGCTGACTGTTAGAGGCTAGTGAGCCTGAACCAGCTGGCTTGGCAGCACCTGCCCACAGGTAGCTGCTCCAGTGCTGCCCCTGTGTTGTGCCTGCCTGGGTCCTTTCAGCAGCCCTCTACATGCCTGGCTTCCTCATCCCATTTTTGTCTTCAGACTTGTGGAAAGAGGTTAACTTCTTCTGCTGGGCTCCCCTGCAGAGAGACCTCGTAGCCCTCAGTCAGGTTACTCCCTGCCTCGTAAAATCATGGAAGGCTTTCCTGTTGGCATATTCCCTTTAGGGTGCTCTGTTGACATTTTCATGTCTGGGAAGAGATGAAAACATCCAGGGCATGCGAATCACAATTGTAAAACCTCTGACTGCTCTCCTTTGCCACATGACACATCTCACCATGGATCCCTGCTCTGAGATGACTCTGTTACTGCTCGCGAACAGCAGCTGCTGTGTTTGCAGTCCTTTTGTAGTGCTAGAGCTGACTCTTCTCTGAGGAGCAGCACAGAGAAGAGCCTGACATCTTGTGTAAGGTGTCACAGTTTATTAAAAAATGTAACATGATAAAGGTTCTTAGGGCAGGTTCCTTCTTTATTTGGTACTTTATCAACCCGGCTAGCATACCACATATTTTGACAGTTCTATAGCTCAGTCTTTCTCCTTTCAGAGTGCCTTAAGTTAAAGGATTTAACATTGTGCTGAGAACTGATAAGCATAGCAATCTCATTAATAATAATTCCCTTCATATATTAGGCATTAAGACATTACTGTACACTGAAAGAAATAATTTGTTGTTCTAGTTAGCATAGCTTCCAGCAGAAACCTGATGGTTTAGGGAAAGATGAGCTGTGTGTTCCAGCTGTTCTGAGGTATCCCCCTATTTGTGTCTTGGCACATAACAAAATCTATTTCAGAAGGAAACAGGTATAAATAGATGCCTTGCGTACAGTCTCAACTCAGAGACCATCCATATCATTATTTGAAAATATGATTAGCGTGTTAATAATATGAACAGAGATGAATTTATCATCTTTTGAAGTCCAGTCATAGTCCCGAACCTGATGAAATTCCTGGAGTTAACCATGTACCTGCCAGAGAAACCAGATGTCTGTGGCAAAGGGAAGGGACTGAGCCACAGCCCTGGCTATTGACTCCATAGAACTGGGCAGGACTTCTGTGCTGGAGAGTTTGCTGCCTTTTGGCATCCATTACCTGCATCTTCGTGTTATGACTCCATTCAGATTTCTGCCAATAGAAAACTACAAAAAAAAAATAAATAAATACAGGCAGTTTCAAGGAAATGACATCTTGCCACGCCCCAGGGTAAAATCTCTCAAAATAGGAAATACAGATCTTAACAGCTCCTTCTTCTAATGTGGCTAGACTCCACCTTGTTTTCCAATTTTCATTACCACTACAGTGTTTGTTCAGTTCTGAGTAGCACCTGGTATACATTTTGTTTCCCTTAATTTTCCTCATGGTCCTCTCCAGTGCGCAGCAGTTGACATCACCCTCTGTGTAAGGCAGGAGATAAGTAGAGGTTAAGAAAGGTATATTCTGTTCACAGAGCAATTATGCTTCAGAACTTTACAATAATCTGTTAATAGTACAGCAACATTAGAATAACAGATATGAGGTATGGACAAAATAAAATAAAAAATGTGGAAATATGTGGTACCATTACTTGAATATTATTCTTTAAAAGTGTTTAGAAATGAGATAGTTTTTATTAAAATCCTGAGTTTAGTTCCTAAGCTCAACTGTTTTTTGAAATCAAGTTGCTTTCTAATACTTTTATGTCTTTTCTATTGTTACCAAAATAATCTAAATGCTGTATGGAGTTATCTACTTTCACATCTAAATGAGAAGCAATAGTAAGATTGCAGTAAAGCTGGATAATTTTGGTTTTGTCTTTAGCCTGTTCCTCGGTTTGTACAGAAATGTACAAAGCACAACCTGACAACCTGTTTTTTTTTTTTTTTTTTTTTTGTTTTTTTTGTTTTTTTTGTTTTTTCATGAAGTTTTTGGTATTTGGATGATTGCCTTTTCTGCAGAAAAAGCCCCTGGGGTCTAGTTTATTAGGTACCTGCAACATAGTATTTCATTGTGTTGGAAAGTTAGGTGCTTTGGAAGGGGATTACTCCAGATAACAAACAATGACATTAATCATTTCACTAAGATTGTAAAACCACAGAATTTAGCACTGCTCTAAAAGCAGGAGGGTTTTATATCAGATACTGAATGGAACCAGTAACAGCAACAGCTGCTACCTGTTACTAATAGGTCCACTATGTCAAGTGATTTGCGGTAGGCTCAAGTAAGGTTCATAAATTCTGGGAACAAATAGTCTCTGTCTTACTCAGGAAAAAAAAAAATAAATCATCTTTGTTTCTCCTTTGTATTGTGTTCTGATGGGACTGTCCTAGATGATCCAGTCACAACCACGTCTGATTTAGAAAGAACTAGGATCAGGTGGGAGTGCATGGTGTGGGGGCAAGAGGCAATATTTGCTTGCCTGTACAGGAGAGTGTTTGCTAGCCTTGTCTTTTCCTTTTAATTAATAGAATGTCAGCTCCTGATTTTTGCATTATTTTTGTATGTGTTTTTGTATGTGTTTTGATGTTGCTCTAATGTTGATAAACATTACTTTCTTGGTAGTTCTGGACTTAAAGTTCTTGAAAGCTAGCCCACCTTGCTATAGCTGCATTGATTTCCATGGGAAATGTCAGTTTTTGTGTAACAGTGCATTTGAAGGTCTAGAATGTATTTATTTTTTAAAATCCAAAATTTCAACCATTTTTCAAGGGTTTTCAATTGCCTATTGCAAAACTAACTTTTTTTTTTCTTTCTTTAAGATAAAAAAAGGAACAACACTGACATTAGATGCTGTATAGCTTCTGTGGAAAGCACAATGAGCAATAAGCTTCTGTGAAGGACATTGTAACTTCTAGAAGATTTTTCTTTAATATTTAAACATAACTTTTTCTTTCTGACATTTTTGTCAGTCAGTGGTCTTCCATTTTCCCTGAACTTTGCAAAATTCTTGGCCTTCGAAGAGTTTTGCTATCTAAACTTGCAGAAAAAGATTTTTTGTTTAGCAATTTTGAATGCTTTATTGGGAACTGTGTCATCTATTGTTTTTATCATGTAGAATGAGATAAAAACATGGAATCACATGGAATGAGATAAAACTCATAAGATAAACTCATGAGATAAACTCATCACATGGAGTGAGATAAAAACAGATGTCTTTCATTTAATAGAGCATATTAATAGAAAGCTTCTGGAAAGGCTCTAAAGATTAAAATTCCAGACTTTAGATTTCAGTAAGAACTATAACAGAAGTGGCAAGAGAAAAAAGTTGCTGTTATGGCCTGTCAGGTGCAGGAAGCTGAAAAGACTTGTATTACTAGGATTCTGCATTTTACTATTCCTTCCTGGGAAATTTCTAAGAATTAACATTGTAGAGCCTTATTCATTTAATAGCATGTGGTTTTGCTACTTTTGGTTTTCTTTTTAAATATATATTTATATGTACACCTGTATATAATATATGTGTATTTATGTGTATAAATATTATGTAACTTCCAGACTGATCCTGACTTACTTTGCTGTCATTATGTATTTATGTGTAGATATATATAAAACTTCAGGAAAGTTTACATAGATATCTATATATATATATATATGAATATGAGAATGTGTGTGCCTGTATGTGTATCTCCAAAGTTATGAGCACTAATTCTTTTTAATAACAATTCTGAGAGATGTTTTGGAGGTGTCTTACTATAAGAAGAATCTAAGTTAGAGTTTTGAAATTATAAAATAATTGTGCAGTGCATCTCTGCTTATTTGATTTCTCCTTTTTATGAAAAACAAAACAAAAAGAAGAAAATGAAACAAATACCTTTGCTAACTTTTTTTTTCTGTATTAAACTGAATATCAAATGTATGTTTTCAGTAGCCTATACAAACTCTAGCTAATTGCCCTGATAACTGTACTGAATTTTACATAAGTGCAAGTGAGTGTATGTGCTCAGAGAAGTATTTAATGAGTGCTTGACCCAGTTTGTGTACAGTTTATTCTTCTTCACTAGTGTAGTGATGTCTTTTAGTATACATATCATAATGATTTTTTTCCCCAAGCGAACTTGCTGCTCACATTGCTAGTAAGGGAGTGGTGTTGATATTGTTGCTGACATCCCATTAATTTTATTTACAAGAACCTGTGCCTAGTGACCAACGACTAAACCTACTGGAAATATGAAAGTAATGTTCCGTTTAATCTCTTATGCCTTTGCAGACTTTTCTCTGTCAACCATCACTTGTATTCTGCTGCTTGAAGAATCATTTGAGAGCCTTTGTTTTTTGCTAGGCTTGCTATAGGACTATCTTCTGGAACTTAACTCCTCTGTTTTTGTCTTTTTTTTTTTTTTTTTTTTTTTTTTTTTGCATTTTCTTTCTTGTCACATAATTTGAATTCTGTGGTGAGCAATTAGGAAGTTTCTTATAAGTACCTGGGATTCCAAGAGCATACATCTTCCTTCTTAGCACTGAAATTTTTCATATAGCTTGTTGGCATGTCCATTTTAGAATCACAAAAAGTACAAGAGGTGTCCTCCCTCCCTCCCTCTTTCCCTCTGGTATCATGGACTTTTGTAGTTTAGCAGGATTGTTTTGCCACTGCATCAGGAGCCATGTACTGCTTTTTAGATATCAGAGGCTTTTTTTTTTTTAACACATTTCTTGCTAATTGAAGTAACTTTGGATGTTGACAATATCCCTGGGCTTTCCTGTGGTCTTTTATTCTTATTATACTTGAGACTTTTGGCACTTTATTTGATCTGAAGATATTCTCATGTGTGCAGAAGTCAGGTAGGTGGAGCAGATGTAAAATAGGTATTTCACAGAGATTCCATAACTAACACTCAGTTGGATAGTTGCCTTTGACTGCCATGTTGTTATTGTTGTTTATTTTTCATCCCTCTATTCCTAAATAACTGAGGCATCTCTCAGACATAAACCAATGTTCAAAACACTGAAGTCATTTTCTGAGAGATGGGTCATATCAGAAACTCTGCTATTAGTGTGCCCACACATGGCTTATGGAGTTGATGAGGTAGGGTTGTGACCAAGGTGTGTGATACATCCCTAGTGGAAAGCTAGATCTGTGGTACTTCTACAACAGAAATCCTGTTTTGTCCCAGTGTAGAGCAGTAAGATCATTTTGCAAAATGGTTCCCTTTAGTTGCTCATTGAAAATAACTATAATACTGACAATGGAGGTTGTGGTTGGATTGCAACTTTTAATAGGGTTATAGCAACCTTCTCTCTCTTTTTTAAAATTAGTAATAAATTGATATTACTAGTAGAGGCTTATTTCTTATGTCAGCCAGTATAGCAGCTTAATATTTATCATTGCCATTTCTCATGAGTAAGAAAATCTCCAGTTATTAAATAGCATTGGGTAAGTGTGCATGTTCTGTTTAGCTGAATTAATGCTAATTTTGGGAAACATTGCTTATTGTAAAATTGTTCTGATTTTAGAAGCTGACTGTTGTATATCAGACAAGATACCTTAAAATTAAGTCTCCATTTCCAGAAGTAGTACATTCACCTACAAGATGTTTACTCACTAAATACTAGGATCTTGCACAATAACTTTCACATAATTACTTTAGATTGCCAGTCATTCCTTCAGCAATTTTATAAATGAGACCATTCATGGAAAGGAATCTGAATTTAATTAACCCAAATTATTTAAATTCTAAAATATTTAAATCCTCTAGCATAGGCTAAATTCTCAGTGACTTGTACAGACAGTGCAAGTGATTACAACTGTGCTGGAATCAAGTAAGCAATCATTTAGTAGTAAGAGAGAATTTGGTCTCCCTCTCTCTAATAATGTGCCAGGTTGAACATTAAAATGTTCATATCTGTCGTGGTTCCGCTCGAGTGGGCAGCCGAGCTCCACCACAGCCGCTCTCTCACTCCCCCTCCTCAAAGAGGAATGGGGAGAAAATATGTGAAAAGGGCTCAAGGATTGAGATAAGGACAAGAAAATCACGCAGTAATTATTGTAACGGGCAAAACAGACTCGGCATAAGGAGATAGTAAGATTTATTGCCTACAACTAACAAGCTAGAGAAGTGAGAAAACAAAGGAAAAAAAACCAAAAGCACCTTCCCCCCCCATCCACCCTCTTCCACCTCCTCCCCCCGAGCGGCGCAGGGGAACGGGGGAATGGGGGTTATGGTCAGTCTACAGCACTTCTCTGCCGCTCCTTCTCGGTCACTCTCGTCCCCTGTGCTGTGGGGTCCCACCCACGGGATGCAGTCCTTGATGAACTGATCCGGCGTGGGCTTCCCACAGGCAGCAGCTCTTCCAGAACTGCTCCAGATATGGGTCCGTACCACGGGGTCCATCCCTCAGGAGAAAACTGCTCCAACCTGGCTCCCCTACGGGCAGCAGCTCCTGCCAGGTCACCTGCTCCTGCGTGGGCTCCTCTCCACGGGCTACAGGTCCGGCCCAGAATCTGCTCCAGCAGGGGTCTTCCACAGGCGGCAGCCTCCATCGGTGCAGGGCCACCTGCTCCACTGTGGTCTCCTCCACGGGCTGCAGCATGGAATCCTGCTCCACCGTGGTACTCCATGGGCTGCAGGGGGATATCCTGCTTCACCATGGTCCTCACCACAGGCCGCAGGGGACTTCTGCTCCGGCGCCTGGAGCACCTCACCCCCTCCCTCATACACTGACCTTGGCACGTGCAAGGCTGTTCTCTCACTCCTGGCTGCTGTCTGGCGCAGCGTTTTTTTTCGCTGTCTTAAATATGCTCTCACAGAGGCGCAAACAACATCGCTTATTGGCTCAGATCTGGAAAACAATGGGGCCCTTCCCAAACATGGGGCACCTTCTAGATCTTTCTCACAGAAACCACCCCTATAGCCCCCTGCTACCAAAACCTTGCCACGTAAACCCACTACAATATCAAATATTAAATTGCCTTGAAATTACTACAAACATCTCAACTGTTATGCAATAACACATAAATTCTAGCAACATTTTATCAAGAGGTAGCTGTCACATTTTATTGAACCCCTAAAATTTTATTGAAAGAATATTCTTCAAAACCTTTTAGAAGTACACTTTAGTATTAGATTTTATTACCAACCTGATATTTAAGTGTCTAAGGCTTACTATAACTTACCTTTGCATAATAATGTATTTAATGGTCTCACTCTTTCAGTATGTATTTTTAAGATGTAGCAGTGGTAAAAGGCAGTTTGATGCAAGTTACTTTTGCCAGTAGAACAAATTACATAGATACTTATTACCTCATACATCACCTCTATGCACTCAAGCCATCATCCACCAGTGCTTTGTCATCATCTAACAACAATGGACACAGAAGGACTGCAAGTGCTGAGACAGGGGAAAGTTAGACATACAGAATCTATGAAACCTGCAGTTCCTTCCAAATCATTCCTGAGAGAATATGTATTTTTTCTTTGTTGAAATTTATCACAAGAGTTGAGAAATCTACTGTATGCTCGGTGGTGAGAAATTCTTACGTTGAATTTTCACTGAATCCAATGTACTTCTACTATCTAAGACAGTACTGTGTCTTCATCAATCCACTTACTATACATTGGAGATTTTTCACCCGTCAGTAGGTGGCTGCTGAAGTTCATACTTTCAATTAAGTAACCTTAGAACCAAGCTATCTGGATAAAAAATAACAAACAAGAAAAAAAAAAAAAAAAAAGATTTAGCAGGTGTTTTTGTGTTGACTTACAAACTATCAACTTTCTATAGAAAGCAAAAGAAGTCTTTGAGAATAAGACCTCCTGCTTGAAGCAGGGTCAGCTGTGAGAGCAAAGCAGGATACCCAGGACTTCATCCATTTTTTTCTTGAAAAGCTCCGAAGATAGACACTACACAGCCTCTCTAGGCAACCTCTTTCGCTACTTAATTGCCTTCAGAATAAAAAAGTGCTTCCTAATGCTCAGTCTAAACCTCTCATTTCAGCATAAGCTACCTGTACTTCCAACAGGCACCTGCATAAAGAGCCTGGATCTGTCTTCTTAATGATATCCTTGCAGGTGCAAACAGTCTGCTGTTAGGTCTCCTGTCCTTTTCCAGGAATAACAAACACTGGTCCTTCAGCTTTTCCTCACAGAACAAGTGTTCTGCCAGGCTGGGGGCCTTCTACTGTTCTTAATTCTTTCTTTTATTGCAGGACCCAAAATTTGATGCAGTATCTAGATGGGGTCTTAGAAATGCTGAATAGAAGTGAATGATCCTTTTATCCTTTAAACTACTGTCAATGCTTGTGTTGAAACACCACAAGGTGCTATTGGCATTCCTTGCTGCCAGGGCACTACTGGCTTACATTTAGCTGGTGTCTGCCACAGTCTGCAGGGTCCATAATGCAGAGCTGCTCCCAGCCAGGCAGGCCCTAGGCTCTACTTACACCAGTGCTTCCTGCCCAGCAGCAGCATTTGGCATTTGTCCTTGCTGAATTTCGGGAATTTCCTGTTTGCCCATTCTTTCAGCTTGACAAGGCCAAAGTGAAAGGTAGCCCTTCACTGAAGCATACTGTCTGGGTCCCCAGACTTGGTGTCATCTGTAAACTTGAAGAGAGTGAACTCTGTCACTTCCTCTACACCATTCATAAAGATGTTAAATTGGAGAGGTCCCTTATAAATGAAGATAAGCTGGGAAAATATACTCTGAGAACTGTGCATGTGAGGTCTCAATTCTAGCAAATCTGTAATGGTCAGCTCACAGTGGTAGTGTCACAATCTTAGACGGTTGCACCAACAGACTTTAATTGCCCTGACCAGCCTCACCTGGAGCCTGTGCTCAGATGCATTGTGTGTGTGTTTTGAGGGACTCTGGGTATCAAGACCTGACCTGAGCTGTGCTGTGGATGTCTCTGTGCCCAGTGTTTACTCCTGCTGTTCCTGAGTGAAATTCCTGGATTGGCCCCAGCCCTGACTCATCACAGCACTTTGCTTGGGACTGTTGATGGATTGCCATCCCCAGTCCAGCCATCTTGGGTCTTGCAGGTTGCTCCCCTGACAGGGTACAGTAAGATAAAGCTAGATGGAAAATTCAGTCATTAGGTCACAAACTGACTTGCTCTTGGGTAGACTATACATCTTTTATATAGTTATTGTAATTTTCTATTTCTTTTAGTGGCCTTACTGCTTCTTGTGGCACCTACTGATGAAAGTACAATTATTTTTCAGTTTGATAGAATATTCAAAAATGCAGAAATGTAGTTTAAAATTTTCATTGTATGCCTTTAGGTCTGTTTCATGTTCTTTCCTCCTTTGATCAACTCTGTACTGAGAAAAAGAAAACAAACAAACTTGGTTTTGCCCAGCTTTCTCTGTTCTGTCAACAACATAAATACTGAAAAAATGCAGACATGGAAATATTAAAAATACATGTTGTGAATGGGGTCAATGTATTCACTTTTTCACTTTTCCTTATAAATGTTTATTTACCATTTAATGTGACTGCAAGGTAGGAAGACACACTGTTAAAGCTCAAATCACACTAAATGAACCATGCCAAAGGGACCTAGGAGATCACTTTCTATTTTCAATAAACTAAATGTAAAAGGTACATGAGGGTCACAAATACTGGGTCTTTTTTATTGTCACTGACAGACATAGCTCAGCTTAGTAAACAAAGCACTTCCCTTCCAAAATTTTTCAGTGTGATTAAACCAATTTTCTTTCTTCTATTGGACAGAAATGATTATATTGGATGGTTTTGCTTCCTGCAGCAATGTAATTTTCTGCATGACCAGCAGTAACATAATGTGGGAGATTTTAATAAGGGACAATTATTTTTAAAATTAAACTTTAAACAGAATGCAGATTGTAATAATACAACAGAGAAGTGCACAAGATTATTGAGCTCCTTTAAAAACTGTTAACATTGCAATGCACTCTTCAGTGATTCAGAGTAGCACAGGACTGTCAGAACAACAAAGATTTTTTTTCACTTTTTCTTTACTCCTTATTCTACTCTTCATCCAAACCTTTCTGAAACTTGAATACAGAAGGAGTATATTCCCATATTCATTAAGAGAAATCTGAACAGTGTTGGAAGGTTTTGCAAAAGTATATAGTGTTAGAATACTATAAATGCTAAAAACAAAATAGATCAAGGTCTAGCCAAACTTTCTAATTTAAGTACATTGATGGCAATCTTTAAGTATATTATCAGAGCCTAGTTTTGCACCCAGAAGCCAGAAGCTATAAAGAACGCCTACAAGTACACTTTAGAAATCTCAGTCTGGCCATACACAGCTTCTCAATGGATGGAGCAAGTATTTAATGTTCTTGTTTGTTTGTTTTTACTATGGGGGAGTGGTTCAAATGCAGTATGATTAACATTAGGACTACAGGTTGATCTTTATAACATCTGAGACTTTAACCCACGCTGTCAAATTTTCTGTTAAATTTTTCAGTCAAATTTTCTGTTTCTGTAATTCTTTTTTCTGTCATTAATTTCTGAAATGTGTTTAAAATATGCCCAATTACGTTTAACTGGAAGTAGGAAAAGATAGGGATATCCTATCCCTGATGGGAAAAATGTCATCTTTTCCTATTCTGTGAGCTTGTTCCAAAGCATGAGTCTAATGCAGTGTAACCTTCAGTCTTTTGGTTATTTTTGCTTTTTTACCATGTAAAAGGGACACCACAAGCAGGATATATACAACTGAAGAATACAAACAATTATTATTGTACAAGCTAATACCCACAGAATAGATAGAACTAATAAGTTGTTGGACTTTAGCCTAGTTAACATGCTGCATAATATACTCAGTGGAATAACAACTCTTTGCTGGCCAGTCAGTCTTAGATTAGGAGTCACTGGCCTCCATCGAATGGGCCAATGCTCAAAGTTGTTCACTTTTTCTGTCAGTTTTGCTTTTTTTTTTTTTTCTATTCTTACCATTGCCTGCTCTCTCATAGCTGTAGTTTTCCTCTTGAATCCTTGAACTGTTACTATCCCAACTATCTCACATCTGTCTTCATTTTTGTTACCATGTGTGACTCTAGCTTATGTACTTTCTTTTCCCTTATTTTTTCAAAATGTAGCAGTTATATTGGAAAACCCAATCCAAGGTCATGTAGCTGTAATGTATCACATGTAGGTGTTGGATCACAAACAACTGAACTGGTGGGCTAATGGGTAGAGAGGGATTTAGAAATAAATTTATAGAAGTATGTAATATGTGCAACTAATTTATTTCTCTTGATTCTATTTTCAAAAAAAAAAAAAAAAAAAAAAAAAAAAAAGGAAAGCTAAAGTACAACAATTGCAAAACTTCAGCTTAATGCAAAAATTTGATAAAGAACAATAAGGATTAAATTCTAGAAACCTAATGTCTAATTACATCTCTTATCAGGCAGTCCTAATCAGTGGTGGTAGAATTCATTAAGACCTCCTTTATGGATTGTCTCTTGGCACGTTTTCATTTGATTCAGAACTGTGTGACAGCTGCTAGATGGGTCAGTACAGTACTAGTTTGGCTGTGAGTATTTACACACATGAGCTCCTACTGGTGTAGCTGAAGATTCAAGCTTCTGGGGCCAACAACTAGACCATTTCCTATGCAGATTTCATACTGGAAAGATAACACTAAAACCCACTCATATGGACACCCTATATTATCTTGAGCTTGTGAAGGTGGAATGGCTACTACTTCTGCTAATAGCTCTTATTGCTCATGATAACATGCAGATTAACTGAAAAAAATGAAGCATAATTTTGGATCCTTGAGCAGTTAATTTGGATGGAAAAGCATTTTAAAGGGCAGAGAGAATCCAAATCCTGAAAGATTCCCTTATAGTTCAAATCTAGTGTCATGAGGAGCTTCAGTTTAAATTTCAGGAGTTATACATTTAAAATAAAAGTTAACTAATCAGATTTGACAATAGGAAAGTCATGTTTCTCCAATTAACGCTCTATTAGATTCCTTCAATTCAATAGGATGGTTTTAATCTATTTCTGTTATTCTCTCTTGTTTTCCATGTGTGAATAAATGTTGGAGGTCAATAGATTATCAGAGCCATATTTCAAATTCTAAATCTCACTTGACAAAAAATATACTCAACTGGAATTTGTTGGAGAAACAGCCAAACAAAACGTCACAGTGACTTCATTGAGATTGATGTAATTTTGAGAAGAGAAACTATTCAGTGAGTAAGTTTTTATATACAGGAATCTCTGCAGAAGTGAGCAGATTGAGAGAACTGAGGTAATGTGCAGCATGCAGTTAGCCAACAGGGGGATGAGAATGCCTCTACCTTAAGACTGATGCAGTCTGACTCCATCAATCTTGTATGTGCTGCGTTGATTGACAGAGCAAAGCTTAGTCTGGAAAACTGGGTTTAATATTCAGAGCACTGTAACATTTGATATGCTTTGAGATCTTGATACTTCGGTTATCCCAATTGGGGACCCAACATTAGTCCACTCATGAGTCCCTCTCAGTCTTTCACCGCTCTTGCTTGCAGTGGCAGTGGTGGAGGCAGCAGTCCCTGTGTGCTAAGCAGAGTGCGTGGCTTGTGAGGTTCTGGGAGTGTCTGAGGGGGCTTCTGGGTCCCAACAGTCTTGTGCTGTTGTGCATGGAGGTGCCAGCCAGTGGGTGAGCAGTGTCATGAAGGCCCCACTGCAAGCTGGGCGCAGCCAGCTGTGCACGTGGCCTGTTCCCCCCACAGTCAGGGAGCTGCATGGTGCCCAGCCAGCCCCAGGGCCTTCAGCACAGGCAGGGTGAGCTCTGTCCCACTGCCAGCGGGCAGCCTGCTCTGCTGATCTGCTCGGCTCCCCATTGGGTGCGGGCTGCAGCCACCCACCTGTCTCCATGGAGGAAATATTTCTTGGCTCATAACCTGATGAGACTGATTGAGAGGGCTTTAAGAGAGGAATCAAGAATATCAGTCGGGGAGGAGGGTACCATTAGGAACACCAAGGTTATGCCAAGGGATGGTGCAGCTCCATCTGAAGGTGGCAAGACTATGGGAGCCTCTGTGCCCTTCCAGGGAATGCTGCATCTTGAGCACATCTGTAATGCCTGTATACTAACGCATGCTCTATGAGGAACTAATGGGATGAACTGATCCTCTTCTGGGAAGCTTTAGTCCCTTCCCAGAGCCATGACATCATCGGTACTAGTGAGACTTGGTGGGATAAGTCCCACAGCTGGCGTGCTGGGATGGAGGGCTGTCAGCTGTTCAGGAGGGACAGGCAGGGCAGGAAAGGTGGAGATTTTGTGCTGTATGTAAGGGAGAGATAAGACTGCATGGCCCTTGCTGTTAGGATGACATGATAGAGGGTCTCCGGGTGAGGATTAAGGGTGTGGGTAACAAAAACTTTGTCATATGTGTCTGTTCTCAATTGCCCACACAGCATGATGGCACGGGTGAGCTATTCTATAGGCAAGTGGGAGAATTCTCAGGATCATCTGTCCTTATCCTTATGGGGGACTTCAACTTCCCAGGCACAAACTGGGAATATCACACCGATGCAACAAGTAAGGCTGGGAAATACCTAAAGCATGCTGAAGATAACTTCCTGTCAAAAGTGCTGAGTGAGCTAACTAGGAGAGGATTCCTCCCAGACCTGTTGTTTGAGAATAAGGGAGGCCTTGGGGGAGAGGTGATGGTAGGAGGCTGTCTTGGTCACAGTGATCATGGATTAGTTGAGTTCCAAATTCTCGGAGTAAGGAGAAAAAGATGTGAGCAGAGTTGCCACCCTGGACTTTAAGAGAGCAGAGCTAGTTAGCAGTGTCACCTGGGAACTGGCAACATAGGGCTTCAGTGTCTGTGAGAGCTGGTCACTTTTCAAGAGTCACTTTTTAAAAGCCCAGAAGCAGGCAATATCACTGTGCTGCATATAAAGCAAGACTGGCCTGAATTCACAGGGAATGCCTCTTGGAACTATGGCAGAAAAAATAAAATACATGACCTTTGGAAGCAAGGTCTGGCTTCACAGAAAGAGAACAGAGCTGCAGTTAGCATCTGCAGATGGACTAGATGATCTTTGGAGATCAATTACAACCAAACTATTTTGTTCTGTTCTATTTGGGTCACATGTTCAGATTTATTCTCCAGAGAACTTTGTCTAGGGTCTGCGAGATGGAGATAACTAGCCAGGTCTCAGCCTCATACTAGGTTATGATGTGTCCAGGAATCCATCTGTATCAAATAGTTGGGGAATACTCTCTAGTTTCATGACCAAATAGCCTAAATGTAGTGCCACATCAATCAAGCTAGCAATTTTCAAAGAGAAATGGACACCTAACTCTTACTTGCATTTTCTATTTTCTTCATGTTTCTCATCTAGATTGGCATTCTTATGAGAAGATCAGTTTATATGCAGGCATAATGAATATTTAGAATGTCTAAAATGCAATTAATCCAGCAGATGAAGCTTTTAAAGGCTATGTATCGAGGTGCTGGCTATAGGTTTATCACTCTGTTTCAACGTAGCTCTTTAGCACATGTAATATTGGAATATGATTATTTCTTGTCAAAGAGTTGATGACTTATGCTTATTACTACAGATACCGTTCCTTCAGCATATTATAAAATTAATTGTTATGACTGGAGTCAGTTTTCAAGCAAGAGTACTTGCAAGTATTCACTTGCATTCTAAACCTTTTGAATCTAGAATCCATGTCATTTGTTCAACTATGGAACAAAATGAAAGCCTTCTATAAAAACTTTACTGTGGCGCTAATACTGGGTATAGTTCAGGTATAAGATTGGAGATCACTTGATTCTACTGTTAAGTGCGTGTTGAATTGATAGCAGTGTTATCTATTCTAGTGTTATCTAGAAGTGCATTGGAAATCTTAAAACACTACTTGCCACTATTGGACACCTTAATATTTTCACCTTGTACGAAGAAATAATAGTTCCAATTATTAGCTCAGATATCAGTGCGGAATTACAAGAGACTGTATATTTTATTAAGTGGGATTATAAGGAGGCAAGTAAAAATAGTTTAAACTTCAAGAACTATTTTAAAGATCTGTGGCTGTGGAATGACAGTAAGCAAATTTAATTGTGAATTACTCAGTAATCTGCATGCGAAAAAAAAAGTTCATTTACAAATCTCCTGGTAAAGTTCCTTGTTTTGACCAAACCAGAAATATCTGAAAAGAACATTACTTATAAGATTGATTATTATTTTTTTCCACACCAAATTAGTCAATTTGGTTGTTGTTATTAATATTTAATTATTTTGATTGGCAAATCAATTATTTTTTAATACTCACTTCTCTGAAAATATCTGAAGGAAATTTGAAATGAAATAAAATAGGTTTGGATAGATAGATAGATAAAATTTGAGGAAAAAAGTATCTGATCAGCTCTGTTTTAACAATTCTGGCCAGCTGTAAAAATGTAAAGTTATTTCAGTGCATGATGACATAGAAAAATAAATTTCATTATGGCCAGATGGTCTTATTCTTTCATTAACTTTCTGCATGATAAGTAATTTTAAAGTATTTTTTAATTCCATAAAAAGTGTTTGTGTTCTTTCAGCCTTTTTAAAAAGCCATGCAAAAGGTATTTTTTCTTGATCTTGCCTATTGAAGAGGTGAAATTCTGGGAAGTCTGAAGAGATAAATTTAAAAAAAAAAAGGATCATCCTTGCTTTTCCTCTTTTGTTGTTGTTTTTATTGTTTGTTTTGTGTTTTGTTTGTTTTGCTTGTCTTTTCTTTTTGAGGAAATAGTATTTCAGGAGAAATAAAAATATTGGGCATATAATTTATTGGTTTAAATATATTTATTTTGTTAATGGTGAGAAATAATAACAAACTTAGTTGGTGTGTACCTAAAGCAGGTAGTAAAGAAAACTAGCAAATGGCAGAACTGTGAATAAAGAAAGGTTATGCCTTTAAGTCTTAGGTGTAATTTTATGCAAACAGAGTTATTATAACTTTGTTTAAAAATACAAAAATAAAAAAAAAGAAGGAACTCATTTTTCTAATAAATGAAAATAAACTTTAGTCATAAACATTATAATGTAACTAGTATAGTACAGACAGCTAACATCAGATATAGTCTGTAAATATAGGAACTTTTATTGTCTAATAGTTTTGTAATATTAATTACAGAATCATTTGAAAGACTTAAATGCATTTGTAAAAGTTCTAGAAATTCTTAATTTGAACGGTATCATACTGTTTTCTTCAACCACAGATACTTCACAGAAGACTTTACAGAAGACAGGTTTTCCCATGCCAGGCCTCGTTTTTCATGAAAACAAGGAAAAAGAGTTTTTCAGAATTTTCCATTTGTCTTTATTATATGTTATTTGCATCTCTTTGTTGTTGTTTTGCAGTCATTCTTCTAGATACAGGTGACAGAAGCCAATGACCTGTTTGTTTTTGATGGGAGTGTTTTGATCAGGCTTAGGTAAAATGTCAGCATTTCACAATTATAAATAAATGTTATATTACTAATGAAATTTCCTGTCGTCTGTTATGCAACCTTTCTCTGATAAGTACAGACTTTTCTTGCTCTGCACATAGCTTCTCAGTCGTGATGACAATGTTTGGTGTGCTTTTATTTGCAAATTTCTCCCAGGAGTTTGAGTTCATACCGTGCTTTTATGTGGTTTTGTTTGTTTGTTTGTTTTTAATAGTGTTAGCAGGAGACTTTCATGCTGTGTTTTGATTTCCAGCTTCCAGTTATACAGGGAAAATAGATTATTATTATTATTAGATTATTATTATTGAATTTCTCACAGAGAATCAAAGGTATGCAGTGGAAATGTGAGAACTTTATGCCAGATTCTGTACTGCAATGAATACAAATTTGTGAATGCTTTGAGGCCTGGCAAATTGAAGTACAATAGTGGAAGCTTTTAGTAAAATATACTAAAAGAGCTTTTAATGGAAGCACTACAAAGAAGCCACTACAAAAAATGTTTGTGATATTTTACTGATGACTAATAAATAGCATCAGAATAATGGGTAGCATAACAGTCTATTACAGGATTATCTGTTCTCAACCTTTGTAGTGCAACAGAATAAGATGTTATCCCATCACTATAAAATATTCCAACAAACATTTCTCCAACCTATCTTTCAAAACTTTGTAGTGGAGGAACATTATACATTCCCTTATCAGGCTGCTGCAGAACTTCATGCCTTTAGTGGTCTCTTCATGTGAGCATAAGTCACTGCCAGACCCGTTTGTAGCTAGTCTGTGTCCTGTATCAGACACTGGCCAGCACCAGTTCAAAATAAACTGTGAATACTGCACAGCAGACAGGTGTGCAATAATAGCTTCCCGGGCACAGGACACGTTATTTTAGTATTTGCTAATCTGAGATGAAATGCAGTGCAAAGTCTAACAACCTTTCTAGCACTTTTGATACCAAGATCTCTTATAATTCTTGATATTATCCAGATAAATGTCTGTAAATACATACTTTTTTACTGTTTGCAGCAGTCCAATAAGCACGTTACTAAGGAGAACACAAGTGTGATGAAGTTCCTTCTTCCAAAATGTACAATACCAGTACAAAACAGGAGACAGCACTTAGATGCAACCAAACTGAACAAAGTAACAGATGATTTGCTTCACTTTTACAAGTTCTATAGGAGATAAAGTCTCTTTGAAAGTTTAATGGAAGTGTTAGTGCCTAAGTGATAACTTGCAGCAGAAGTACATAGAAGGAAAATGTGAAAATCACTTAGTGTCAAAATTGTAATTTGTTCCTTTCTCTTAATACATTGCACATGGGTTATCTACTACACTGCTCTTGTGTAGGATAGAGAACAACATTTCATAGCATAATAGATTAATGAGACATTTGTAGCAATATAAATGAGGAGGTTAGGAGATTTACATTACTGTATGCTACAAGATGGATTAATGTAATTTTGGTTTGTAGCCTCAGATTTAATTCATCAGCGTTTCCAGCAGAAAATGTATTATTGAGAATATGCTTCAAGAGAATTTTGGATTATGATTACATTAGGAGTGTATAACTAGAGACATTTATTATAAATACAGGGTTTGATTCCATATAACGTTGAACAGTTTTGTAACAGAATATAGCTTTTCTTTTATAACAAGTAATGTCAGTTATGTGTCTAGGTCTTGGAATATAGGTGAAACAAAAGTATGAAACTAACTGGTAAAAAATTGCAGAGCTCTGACACTACATTTTATTTCCTCCATCATACTTCTGTCGCTTCCTTGATGGCTATTCCAAAACTTTTGTCTGTTTTGTTTATTAATATTCTCAAATATTTAAATTAAAGTGAATTAACCCTCCCCCAAATGAAAGTACATTATTCATTATGAGATTCAATAAAATAGTCATTAAAAACACTGATGATGTTTTGGAAATGAACATAAATAGATACAGCAAAGAGTGTGGTACTTTCACATCTTCCTCTGACAGAGCCTTACAAAAAGTGAAAGAAAGGAATGGAAGGTAAGTGTGTGTGTGTTTGGGGGGGGGGGAGGGGCAGGAACAGCAGACATTTTGTGCCATTCTTGAATCGCACACAAGGCATGGATAGCTGAGCATCCTGGGACTGAAGTTTCAACACTGAAAAGGGAAAACAATGTGACTTTATTGCAAATAAAACTGATTTGCGTCACTGCTCTATTTTGCACATCAGTGTTCTAGTGCAGTCTGTTAAGTGAGGTGTGTGTGTTGGGGGGGTAATGTAGGCCAATCCTTCATTTTAATACCCAATTTTGAACAAACAGGAAGCGATGGAGCGATGATTCTGGCATAACTGGTGCACTCATTCTATAGGTGCGTTCCAGTGCAGAGAGACTTAGACCAATCATTCAACACATTTAAACCTATAAGGAAAAACTTAGCATAGTCAGCTTTAAAATCTGTCATCTGATTATAATTATCTGCATCTTAAAGATATGAATTCTAAAATGAGTTAGATTATTTGTCCTCTTTCCTAAGTCTCACCATGATCCTTCTTGGTCCTTAGCGAAGTTTTAACAAAAACAAACAAACAAACAAACAAACAAAAACAACACCAAGACTTTTAAATACTTCCAGATAAGTACATGAGTTTTTACTGGTTTCCTGTAAAGAGGTAACTTACATAGTTTTTTTTGTTGTTTTTGTTTGTTTTTGTTTGTTTGTTTGTTTGTTTGTTTGTTTGTTTTTTAATGTCCTCCATATCCTCTTTACTATTTCACTGCAGTGTTTCCATTCCAAACTTAAAAGATATGGGGCCAGCAGCCATGAAAGTAATTATACTCCTCCTTAAAACTCTGTTTACCATTCTTTGCCCTATAATTTCTGTTGATCTGCTCAAGAAATGGTGTCGAGACATTTACTTCCCCCCCGCCCCTAATTTCCAAGCTAATTTGTTGTCACATGGTATTAGTAACCCTTGTTTAGCACATCAGCATTACACGGGACAACAAAGTTTTTGTCAGCTGTTTTTGACCTTTATTCTTAAAGAAGAAATTATATTAATCTGTCTCTTTGTAGCATTATCCAGTTTTTTACTTTCTCCTAAGGTGCGTTTCTAGAATCTTTAAATGTTCTACAGAATAAAATTGTTCCTAATTAAGATTTTAATAATCTCATATAAGATTATTTAAACTCACTGACTTTAATAACTCCATAAAACTAAGGGGATCTGAGAGAGAAGTACAGCTAGTAGAAGGTTAGTTTCCCATTTTTAGTTATAAATTCCCAGCTTCCAGCAGTCACTGGTTGATGAGCTTTGTCTCATCAACCTGTGCTGCATTTTTGTATTAATTGCCAAATTTCTATGATAATAATTTTGTCATAACACCAGAAGTTGGCCATATTCAAGGCACCATTTAAAAAAAAGTTATTTCAGTGAGTGTGGTGCTTGTGTGGTACTTTTTCTTAACTTAGGGTAGGTCATGGAACATACAACTTCCCAACATGAGGTGGTATCACCAGGCTAACAAAGATTTTGGGATCAGTGGCCAGATGTCCCTCCAGTCATCTCTTTTCTTTATGCACAAGTATTCTACAAACAAAACAACCCTTCTTCTATCTTCTTTTGAGAGTTGCAGTATTCAAAATACAGGCACATCATAGATATGTATCTATGCATTTTCTAGTTTTGCTTTATTTTCATTTTCTAGTAATTCCTAATTGCTTTTCTTGACTACAGCTAAACTGTATTTGATGAATTTAATTCCTAATATATAAGAATACTGAAATACTGTCTCTAGAACTGGTTGTTTCTTGTCTTAGGTGTGTGAGAGAGAAAAGATTCAAGAAATTTTAGATGAATCCCTTTCTTTCTCCCCCTACCACTCTTCTCAGTCTTTAGTATCATCCTCTGGTGTTTTGGTCACCAACTGTCTGATGATCTTTTGATGTTACTTGCAGTGATTTACATCTCCACCTCTTCAGCAATGATAACTAGCAGAACTTAAACAAAATACAGATAGCTGTGTCCTGGAATGGTTGGTGGAAATAATCAAAATAAAATAGTGTCATTATATGTACTTGTGGGAGGAAGGAAAGAAGACTAAGAAGACCTTAATTTTAAGGGTCAATTTTAAATGTGTAAGGTGCATAACCTTATACATAATACAAGGTGAATAACAGTTTGTTTAAAATGCTCTGAAGATGCTAGATCTTGGTACAGAAACTTCCATTGCAGAGATTTTGTAAGAAGGAGTTACCCATTGGATTGATTGCAGTGTTGCTTATCTAAGTGCTTGCTGATTTCTCCAAATAATATTGGTAGATATCTCAGACAGACCATCTATTTCTAAAGGTTCCTCTGATTATTCTCCCTTATATTCCCATTATGCTTTATCTTCTTGCAACTTATTAGAAATGTAACTCATACTGCATAGAAATTCAGTCCTCTTTTTCTTTTGCTATTTGCATAACTGAACTGACTTATTTTTCTTCATGGATAACTAATGTTATAGGCTTGTCTACACAAGGAAAATAGGTCATATTTTGAAAATGTTAAATTATTAATGATTCAAATAGCATGAAAAGCAGAAGTAAAAATGGTAATGAAATCTTGATATGTTACTATACCAGAAGAAACTGAAGTGAACTCAGCTAAAAGGCATAATATTTTTGGACCTGAAATCATTAAAAAAACATGAGTAGAAATGAAAAAAAAATAATAATAATTTGAAAGGTCAAAAGATGAAGAAAAAATATTTCAATTGAAAGAACATTCTGTGAAGTAATAATGCAGAAAAAAATGCTAGTAATTTGAGCATTTGTGTTTGCATGATTTGTGCACCTCTCTCTTAAATATCACAGAATCACAGAATCACAGAATTTTCTAGGTTGGAAGAGACCTCAAGGTCATCGAGTCCAACCTCCAACCTAACGCTAACAGCCCTCCACTAAACCATATCCCTAAGCTCTACATCTAAACGTCTTTTGAAGACTTCCAAGGATGGTGACTCCACCACTTCCCTGGGCAGCCTGTTCCAATGCCTCACAACCCTTTCAGTGAAGAAGTTCTTCCTAACATCTAGCCTAAAACTCCCCTGGCTCAACTTAAACCCATTCCCCCTCGTCCTGTCACCAGGCACGTGGGAGAACAGGCCAACCCCCACCTCGCTACAGCCTCCCTTGAGGTACCTAAAAAGAGCGATAAGGTCGCCCCTGAGCCTCCTCTTCTCCAGGCTGAACAAGCCCAGCTCCCTCAGCCGCTCCTCGTAGGACTTGTTCTCCAGGCCCCTCACCAGCTTCGTCGCCCTTCTCTGCACCCGCTCAAGCACCTCGATGTCCTTCTTGTAGCGAGGGGCCCAAAACTGAACACAGTACTCGAGGTGCGGCCTCACCAGAGCTGAGTACAGGGGGACGATCACCTCCCTAGCCCTGCTGGTCACGCTGTTCCTAATACAAGCCAGGATGCCGTTGGCCTTCTTGGCCACCTGAGCACACTGCTGGCTCATATTCAGCCGACTGTCCACCATCACTCCCAGGTCCTTCTCTGCCTGGCAGCTCTCCAACCATTCCTCTCCCAGCCTGTAGCTCTGCTTGGGGTTATTGCGCCCCAGGTGCAGGACCCGGCACTTGGCCTTGTTAAACTTCATGCAGTTGACCTCAGCCCATCGGTGCAGCCTATCCAGATCCTCCTGCAGAGCTTTCCTACCCTCGAGCAGATCGACACACGCACCTAACTTGGTGTCATCTGCAAACTTACTGAGGGTGCACTCGATGCCCTCGTCCAGATCATCGATGAAGATATTAAAGAGGACCGGCCCCAGCACCGAGCCCTGGGGGACGCCACTAGTGACTGGCCTCCAACTGGACTTGGCTCCATTCACCACGACTCTTTGGGCCCGGCTATCCAGCCAGTTTCTAACCCAACGAAGCGTGCGCCAGTCCAAGCCAAGAGCAGCCAGTTTCTTGAGGAGAATGCTGTGGGAGACGGTGTCAAAAGCCTTGCTGAAGTCAAGGTAGACCACATCCACAGCCTTTCCCTCATCCACCCAGCGCGTCACTCTGTCATAGAAGGAGATCAGGTTCGTCAGGCATGACCTGCCTTTCATAAAGCCATGCTGACTGGGCCTGATCGCCTGCTTCCCCTTCAAGTGCTGCATGATGACTCTCAGGAGGATCTGCTCCATGAGCTTTCCTGGCACTGAGGTCAAACTGACAGGCCTGTAGTTTCCTGGGTCAGCCCTCCGGCCCTTCTTGTAGATGGGCGTCACGTTTGCTAGCCGCCAGTCGATTGGGACCTCCCCCGATAGCCAGGACTGTTGATAAATGATGGACAGTGGCTTGGCCAGCTCCTCTGCCAGTTCCCTCAGTACCCTTGGGTGGATCCCATCTGGCCCCATCGACTTGTGCACATCTAAGTGCCGTAGCAGGTCACCAACCAGTTCTTCATGGATAATGAGGGCCACATCCTGCTCCCCATCCCCTTCCACCAGCTCAGGGTACTGGGTATCCAGAGAACATCCGGTATTGCCGCTAAAGACTGAGGCAAAGAAGGCATTGAGCACCTCCGCCTTTTCCTCATCTCTTGTAACTAAGTTTCCCCCCGCATCCAGTAAAGGATGGAGATTCTCCTTAGTCCTCCTTTTTGTGTTGATGTATTTATAGAAACGTTTTTTGTTATCTTTAACGGCAGTAGCCAGATTGAGCTCCAGATGAGCTTTGGCCTTCCTAATTTTGTCCCTGCACAGCCTCGCTACTTCTTTAAAGTCCTCCTTAGTGGCCTGCCCACTTTTCCAAAGCTTATAAACCCTCTTTTTCCTCCTAAGATCAAGCCACAATTCTCTGTTGAGCCAGGCCGGTCTTCTTCCCCGCCAGCTCGTCTTTGGGCACGTGGGGACAGACCGTTCCTGCGCCATTAAGACTTCCCTCTTGAAGAGCGCCCAGCCTTCCTGGACCCCTCTGCCCTTCAGAACCGCCTCCCAAGGGACTCCACCAACCAGTGTCCTGAGCAGCTCAAAGTCAGCCCTCCGAAAGTCCAATACAGCGGTTTTACTGGTCCCCTTCCTGGCCTCGCCAAGAATAGTGAACTCCACCATTGCGTGGTCACTCTGCCCTAGACAGCTCCCGACGATCACGTCCTCCACCAGTCCTTCTCTGTTTGTGAAGAGAAGGTCTAGCGGGGCACCTCCCCTGTTATAGTTGCAGAGTAGCAAAAATCCCCAGATTTGTGGCTTCTCCTGAAGAAGGTATTATGTTACAGACTAATAGAAAAAGTACATCAAAATAAGCGGTAAAGATTTGACTAAGTTCATTGGTCTGTAGAGCGAACTCTGTAGTCATGTGTGTAGAATGCTTGGAAATGCTTGCCAAACTGTCGGGTGCATCTAACTGTTTGGTCATGAGCAGCCATTGCTTCATGGAACACCCAGTTAGGGAAAGCACAAGTATTTTTTAAAAAAGACAGGAACAAAGCAGTTAAACCGTGGTCTCTGGTACATGTAACCTCTCCCTTGAAAACAGTTCATTTCCAGAAGACTGGAATTTAGAAAAAGCAATGCCAGTTTTCACAGAGTTTAGTGAAACAGATAAATGCACTGAGGAAATTAACAGGAAAAGCTACCTTGTTAAGAACAAAGATACTAAGCAACCATGAAGCGTCTTTGAGTTTTGGGTGCTGATATGTAATTTCACTAAATGTGATGGCTTGACAACTTTATAATAGCCATTAATACATCAGAAGACTTTCTTTTCATACTTTGTCTCAATATGAATTCATATTAGCCTTTAAATGCTATTCTTCTGTGTTTGAGGGAGAGAGATAAAGTCACTAGATCTTTCATTCCATACTGTGGCTAAAACACATGGACACTCATATGTATTCAAGTCTTAAATAAAACAATAACTTGAGGTGTGTACTTTAGCAAGTACTAGGTCTATTCTATGCACATTTCTTAGCCTTACATTTACTATGTCTTTCTAATCTTCACTATTGCAATGCAGAAAACCTAATACTTCTGAAACATCACTCAGAACAAAAGAAAAAACTCCTAATGATCTTATTAGGAACTGTGATCACTCTTTAGCAGTATTCCACTGACCACGTACAGATACTTTGACAGATTTCAGGTCATCAGCACAGAGCATCCTGTGTCTTACCAAAACACTTTCCAGTCAGAGTGAATTGTTGCATTGACATATTTACATATAGGTACCAGTACACTGCCTTCTTTCTAATAGAGACAGCAAGTCAAAGATAAATATCTTGCATCTGCAACAACAGCTGGGTAGTTCTTTGTACATGGAAAAAAAATGAGTTCCATAAACTTAAATTCTCCCCATCCTTGGAAGTTATTTATCTATTTATTTATAATGCAGTGTTATAGCCCCTTCTAGCCTAGGAATTACTGTTGCCATTGCTTGTAATAGCCCACAGGCTCTGTGCTAGCAGTGCTAACCACACAGGCCTTGGGACCTATCATGCCTGCTTCCAAATACATTTCAGCTTGTTTAGCTGTAACAGCAATTGTTGGCCAGGTAATTATTAAGTACATTGTTTTAGTTTTTGTTTAGCTTCATCCAGTTGTGTGGAATAGCTGAATTTATTATTAAATACTTGTAACCAATAGACAATAACAAGTGGTGATTCTGTGTAAAATGAGCTTCATTGATAATAGCCTTAGCATAGGATGCAGAGCACAGGAAAACTGTTAAGCAATAGGATGACAGCAGACGCTGATAGGAGGTACAATCATGTACAGGTAAGGCTGACAGCCCCAGGGCTGTAAATACTTTATAATAGCCAAATATTGTTCAGAAGGGGAATGTAGCCTTGCAGGCTTGCCAAATCCAATTTTGGGGATAACGGAATGAAGAGCAGGCATCCAGCCTAAATGATACACACTTCAGTAGATTTGGATGCAACTTGGAGTTGTGGATTAATGAAAGGGGGGGAACACCAAGGTGGAGCACATTGGTGAACATTTAAAAGTGACCCCAAACCCACAAATAGATGCTAGGGTGTAGGGGATCCATCAGCATTACAGTCCTTCTTTATGGGGACTTGAGATGCAGAAGACTGTGCCACCTCTGTCTTTCCCCATATGAAACCTTCTGCCTTGAGATCCAGGCAGATAATGTTAGGATGAGCATACCATCACAGAGAAGATGATGAGAGGAGAGAAGAGTGGATGATGGGAGGCTGTGTGTATGCTGTTTTTACTATACATATATATGAATTGAAGACACTACTACTGTAGATGAACTGAAATTTCTTCTTTTGTTATACTCAATAATTTAATTAGATTAGCAATAAATTCTTGGCTTTGCATGTTAGATGGTAGTAACAAAGTTGTTCTATTTTTATTTTTATTTTTATATTGTTGTTTTGTTTAGTAGAGTTTTTGGGTATGAGTATAAATGTGGACTATTTGGAGGAAATAAATACAATGAGCCTGGAGAGGATAGGCGAAGCAATACAATGAGCCTTTTTGGATAATTCATTGCAAAAGCTGTTTCAATAGTGCTGTGAGCTCATGCATTATGTCCTAAGATGCTTGTGATTGCAGCAGAGATTAAATCCCATATGTGAAAATGATCAGTGAAGGAAGAAGAACGGCTTTGGTTTTCTGAAAGAAAGTTAAGGTACTGAACATAACATTTCAAGGGTATCCATTTCAGCTTCAGTTTATAAATTCTAGCTCTGTTGTGAACTTACTGTTGGATGTACCATTGAATACCCTATCCTCCTTCCTTCTCTCCACAGTACCTGATTAAATAAATAAATAAATAATAAAGAAAGTCACTTTTACTGAAAGGTGTCTTTTTGGGGTGTAAAAGTCACTGGCTCAGTGACCTAGTGGTTTCTCAAGGATTTGGGGAAGTTTGTCCCCTAATTTGTACCATGTAGGAACTAGAGGTTTGAGCATCCTTATAAGGACATATATCAAGTATTGCCTACTTAGTTGTGGAGCTAACTGATGCAGGAGACTGGATCCATCGCACAATTTGAATCTCAATACTGGTTGGAGAACTGCAGGACTAGTTGTATGAGTTCATTATTGGGAGGTCACAATGGCAATTGCTTTGTTAATCCAGTTTACTGCATCACAACCTGCTTTACCATCGCTGTATTGGAGAGGGACTGGAGAAGCATCAGGTTGGGAGTTCTTTTTCTGTCTGAGGAACACTGGATGTGTTAACAGGCTGTTCACTTGAGTGAGGTGGGAAATTGGAGGCCAGGAATCCATGCCCCTACTCTAAGGAAGTTTGAAAATTTAAAATAAAAAATTATTTAGAGTGAAATTTTGTTAGTGAAGGATCAAGAGTGAGCAGACACGGAGTCATCAACGACTAGGAGAGGTAAAGCTCTTCACAAGGGGTCCCACTGCATAGATTTCTAGGACTTCCTTGTGCTTATGTGTATATGTTAAGCTTTCTGGACTTTTCAAGGTGTTGTCTCTCTTCTTCCAGTATTATGACAACTGTAACTATTGAAAGCAGCATTAATGTTAGTTTCTTCTGAGGAACCATACTCAGCTTTCATGGCTTGGGCTATATGAACTCTGATGTTCCCATGAGTTCTGCTTTGCATTACTTAGACTGAAGCACTTTTATTCTCCTTTGAAGAGGCTGGGTATTTTCAGTGGGTCTGACCCTTTTTTATATATAATAAGAAGTAACAAGGAGCATCTTTATGAGCATCTTTAAAATTGCCTTGTTCCCATGTTACATCATTGTATTCGTGTATGTGGCTGCCTTGTGGCTGAGTTCCAGCTTGTGTGACAGAGGTATCCCTGTACAATGGGTCCCTATTTGATTTTTTCCCCATAATGCTTAGAAAAGTAGGATAACTATAATTATTACCTATAGTGATTACAGTCTTACTTTAAAAGTTGCTTTAAGTCTCATATTAGTTTTCCAGCTGACATTTTAAGAATCCTGTCTTATAATGTAGTATGTCCCAAAAAGGATTCAAGTTTGTTCCTTTCTTCTCCCTTTCAGAATATTCATCTGACACTTTTAGTGTCTTTCCACTGATCTATGTGACTGTAGAAATAAGTTCAATATTCTGAAAACATTCCAATTTGAAATAGTTCTGAGTTAGTTCATTATCTGTAATTACTATGATTCATGAGTCCTATCATTTTTCGCTCTGTCCTCCACATTTGTATTCACTAACAATGGTATTTCTGTAAAAGCAGAACAATAATTAAGAGCTAGTATGTAACTTTTTCCCCACATAGTTCTGTACTAATTTTACATTATTGATTTAGAATATCTTTGAGCATTTGCAGTCATAACACAAAACTGTTGTCCTTGTTCTACTGCTGCTTTATGTTTCAAGGAGTACTAATTTTATATTTTCCTTATGAAATTTCCCTACTCACAAAGGAAAAGACAAGCTTTTACTTGTTTATATATCTTCATCATTTTTTTTTTTTATTTCTTGTCACTTATCTTCTGTCTTAATAGACTTAAATTTAACACTAAAACTTTTTCAATTAAATTTATATCAAACTATGTATGTAACTAATTGTTCTTGTTATGTAATAGGCCAATTTTTCTTCACCAATTATGGAGTTTATGTTTTCCATTTACCTTTTTTTTATTTCCTGCTGCATATGATGTAGGCATAGCTGTGTTCATCATGACTGGATTTTTATCTCCATTCCTTTCATTGTATGTTCAGACATTATGCTAAGTTGTGCTTCAAAAGAAATAAGATGTTCTTTTACATTTATAAATTTATAATAGTGTTATAGTTAAAATGGTCCTCTGTAAAGCTGTAATACATATACTATTTTTCATATGGACCATTCTATTCTATTTCCTCACTGATACCTTTAGATCTTCAGGCTGTCTGAAGTTGTATTTCTTCCAAAAAAAAAAAAAAAAAGTTTTTGGTCAAAAAGTTAAGCATTGCACAGCTCTGGTTCATTGAAATTCATTCTGATTGCATTCTACAGGCGTTTCTTGGTTTCAAATTTTGTCTCGCCTCTTTGTTTCTGTGATTTTGTGAGTAGTCAGCTGATAAGTTGTCTTTCCTCTCCTTTTGTGTCATAAGTACTCATTGCAGTACCATGGATGGATATTTTTCCATGCCATGTGCAAATGGCATGGATGGAAGCAATGAGGATTCTTTATAAGGGACACTTAATGAAATGCTACCCATGTCTATTCCTGATGAGTGAAAACAATCTTCAAAACATACTTAAATCTGATTGGGCAAGATTGGAAAATATCTGGGAATAATTCTAGTTGTATGTGGTTCCTGCCTTCAATACTGCATTAAAGTAAACAACAATGGGTTGAATTAAATTAAAGGGTACTGGAAAGCTTAAGAAGAGCTTCAGGTAGAAATAGATAGGCCAGGAATTGGTTGGAGGAGTTACCTTTCTGTCTGGTTGCCAAAAAAAATTTAATGGGTCAGAAGTAAAAAAAGGGGGATGATATTTGGCTGAGTAAGGGAATGCTTCCACTTGGGGAGGGGGAGGGGGAAGAGGGGGGAACACTGACAGATTATGTAGATATATTTCAGAGGAATATATTACAAGTAGTACTTTCTTCCCCATCTCAGAAGCAGATAGGAAATATACATAGAAAACCCTAATCCTACTCTTGTAAATTCTATGTATCTTCTGGAGGTATAGTCTATATTTTGTCATGTGTTTTTTTGGAGGGAAACAAACCAACAAGAAAAACAAACAAACAAACAAAACATATCAGTAGTTCTTAAAGGTCTCATAACCTGTTCTCCACTTAGGTTGGTTTTGGACCTTCTCAGTTAGCTTGGACTGATATGCCGAAGGTCCTATCCTGATCCTTGGCTGAGACTAGGGGAAGTGTAGAATTTGTCTCCATAAGAAAGCAAAGCCTGAATACGATTTCTCCTGGAAAGAGTCCAGCAGAGGGACACAAAGATGATATGGGGCCTAGAGTATCTTCCCTATGAAGAAAGGCTGAGAGACCTGCGTCTGTTCAGCCTGGAGAAAAGAAGACTGGGAGGGGATCTCATAAATGTGTATAAGTACTTGAGGTGTGGGAGACAGAGGGATTTGGCCAAACTCTTTTCAGTGGTTTGCGGGGACAGGACAAGGGGTAATGGCCACAAAATGGAGCACAGGAAATTTTGCACCAACATGCAAAAGAACTTCACAGTGAGGGTGACAGAGCACAGGAACAGGCTGCCCAGGGAGGTTGTGGAATCTCCTTCTCTGGAGATATTCAAGGCCCATCTGGATGCCTACCTGGGCAGCCTGCTCTAAGGAACCTGCTTTGGCAGAGGGGTTGGACCCAAAGATTTCTTGAGATCCCTTCCAACCTCTACAATTCTGTGATTCTGTGATACAACAGTAATGGGTGTTCAGACACCTTGAAGAAGAACAGTGCTGTAAGTAGCCCAGTAGCTGTGGTTCTTTTATCCTATCATGGAGTTTTTGGTGGGTATTTTTAGTTTTTGTTGTTTAATAAGCTACGAAGGTTCTGTTTTGTGTAAATATATGTACCATTTCTGGCAAAGACTTTACATTTGAAAAAGCATTGTAACCTGCATGGATGAATCATTAATTGTGTTTTAAAATATTTCTGAATGGAAGTGTTAGAAAAAGAGCAAATTCACCCTGCTTACTTTGTTCCATTCAGTTCATTTTTACTGGCATAATGAATTTTAAGATCTGGCAAACTCTGCATAATATGACTTACCTTTGAATTAAATTGTAAATCATGCTTAGAGTTACCCCCAAGAGTGACAGAAGCAGCTTACAGCGTAATGACTGATAGCTTGTCTTTAGCATGTATCTTCAGTACTTTTTGTTCATGTTTTAACGACCTTACCAGATCTCTATTCACCACAAACCAATCCAGCCGTTTTTATTTCAGTGGAAACTACTCATACAGCAGCTTTGATCTGCCATTCTGTCACCCTGTGACATCCTGATGCTCAGGTATATCGTTGACTGTAGGCTGAATGCTTGGCAAGTGTGTGGCCTCCAAGAATAAATGACACTTAAAGGAGAGTTCAAGAAGGTAGAAGTTCAGTAGCAGATGTGTAACACAGTTTTGCAATAGGAAGTATTCTGCATTTTCTGACTCTGTATTTTTGCTTAAAACCATGAACCAGATAATCCTGAACTGCAGTATCAGGACAAGTTTATATAATCCTACAAAATATCAACATATGAAGCATTTGATTTCAGCCTCCCTCATAGTGTATCTTAGGGAAAAAAAAAAAAAAAAAAAAAAAAACAGTTGGTATTGCTAGAGAGCTAGGTGTCTACTGCACAGCACAGCATCGGTTTTATACATAGCAGCTGTATGTAGGTATTTAGGGTCCTCTTTGGCTGCCTTTGGATCAACAAGGAGGGCAGCCAAGAGCAGACCTGGTGCTGAGGGCTGGGTGTAATCATTGTGTATGTTTTGGAGCTTTGACTATCACACACAAGGACTGAACACCCCTTAACAGCAACAATGTGTCTTGTGTTTCAGTGTATTCTGGGAGTAGCCCAGCTTGTGCACTCTGAAGTTGGCTCTGTAATGCAGAGCAATGCAGGGGAAGTGATGATGATCTGAGGTTTGCATAAGAACACCCTGTATTTGAATAAAAATGCTAATGCAGGTGAGGCTGTCAGGGAAATGATTATAACACCTGAAATGCCATCCTTCTTATGGGCCATGGGTGCCTGCTCCTGACCACAGAGGAAGGCCCCTGCCCAGGCCTCTCCCACCTCCCTCAGGCCCAGTGCCTTCCAGTAGCTTCAGTGTGGGTCCGGCCACTGTACCTGGCTGGGCTGGGGCACAGGCCCCACACGTGGCCAATGACAGTTGTGGCCCACCCTTACAGTGGAAAGCATATTAAATGTCTGTTCTTCATCCTCTACATTTTTTGGTATGTTCAGTGCTATTAATAGCTCTCCAAAGAAAATGTTGTAGAAATCAGGAACCTCGTTTTCAGAGACTATTCAGGTCACCGAAAAGATGTTCGCTAACCTCAGTAGACATTAGGATGTGCCCGGCAGTTAGTTGCTTATGCCTTGTTTCTTATGCCTTTAATAATGCCAGATCTTTGCAAAGAAATAATTTGCCATTGAAGTTTTCAAAGTCTGCTAGTTTTTACTGTTGATGGTGTATTTGGGAGACAACAAATATGGTATCTGTGAAATGCCTGTAGTCTGGTAACAACATTCTCAGTATCAACTGGAGGCAGAAAAAGTTTTCACTTCAGAAATGTTTAAGATCAACAGAAAGCCTGGGTTATACAATGGCAGGTCAAAGGTAATGATGGCTTTTGTGTATCACACAAACAGCAAATAAAATACATCAAGGAACACTCCTCGACTAAGTTTGTTGCAGTGTTTCAATTACAGTGAACTAATAATGCAATATATTAGGAAATACAATTGTATGTGTTGCAGTGAATATGTTTTATTATTCCTCTTATGATATGCCCTTGGGCTTTTATATTCAGAAGTTAAAAACATTACTTAAATTTCAAGTCTTAAGCTATATCACTTACCTTTTGTCCAATAAATCTGAATTAATTGTGGGGTAAACTCTGCATCTCTCACCTGAATTACCAGTAATAACACTTCCTTAAAATGATGCTGGAGTGATTAAAAGTCTATGATGATTGTTTGAATTATTCGTCACATCAGCTGCTGGAAGAATGAAAGTTTCTGTTTTTCAAGCATTTACATTCTCAGATAATGAGATGGCTTCTTGAAGCCAGGGATTGCAAGGCACAGATGTGCCAGCAATCACTACCTGGAAGTAGGTTTATATTCTCCAACTAAAGAAGATCAAAACAGGCAACATCTCTCTTATTCGTCATTAAATTGACCTCTGGAGGTATATGGCATGGGTGGATCTTTTTGAAGTGTTCTTACAATACAACAAACTTGTTCTTCTGTATGTATTATTGGTATATGTCTCTGTCTCCTACGGTTTACGTTCCTATCCCTTTGATAGGAGAATATTTGCTGCAATGTAAATTGTAGTGGAGAGGAGACAAAGAAAAAAAGTTTGTTGAATAGAGTTCTGAACAAAATTAAGTCATTATCTTTACAAGTAATCCAGGTACAAGAAAATAACCAGAAAATAATTTAAATTATGATTTTTTTGAGGGGGGACCATTTTAAATACATTTCTGTTTGTATTAATCTTATCTTAATCTGTATTAATCATAGATGTAAGGACAGGCAGTAAGCTAATTCTGGAGAGAAGATAAAGCAAGAAGGAAATGAAATAGGTATATTTGAATGCCATAACTGAGAACTCAGTCCTCTTATTTCTTTCACTGGTTTAGGTACTTTTTTAGGGTAGGGAGTTCTAGTTAGGCACCCTAGTGAGATGGTGTTATCCATATTCACTTGCTAAATCTGTCCTCCTTATCTCATATTCTAACAGTGAAGGTGGCTGAATGCTGGCATAAGTTACCCAGAATTGTGGAATCTTCATCCTTGAAGGCATCAAAACCTGACTGGACATGGTGCTGTGCAACCTCCTCTAGCTGACCATGCTTGAACAAGACAGTTGGGCTAAGTGAGCTCAAGAGGTCCCTTCCAATCTCAACTATTCTGTAATTCTGTGACTTCAATAGCAGCAACAGCAGTCTATATAAAAGTGGTTAGGGGTTTCTGTTGCATGTGGGATGGGTTGCATGAAATTAAACAAATGTTAAATGAGCATTCTGGCTGATCTTATGTCTTTTTATGTTCCCCCCCCCCCCCCTCCCCCCCCAGCTATGAATGTGTTGGCTTGTTTTGTTTTGTTTTGTTTTTAAACTCTTATTTGGGAAAAGGCAGAAGTTTTCTTGTTTTCTGCAGTGTCCAACATACGTAGAACCCTTTGGAGAAAAGGGGAGATCTTGGGAGGCTCATTCAGTGCAAGGATCTTTCCATTAGCTTCCAGCACTGTCTTGGAAGGAAACAATAGGCAGGATGTGTTTCTACATCCTTTATTTGTAACCTGTCCCAATAGATTGGAGTTTTTCCTCTGAGAAAGTAATATTGTTCTAACATCATTTTAAGGCTGTGCTGCTCTAGCAGCTGGAAACCCTTCTGGTATGCCTACTTCAAGGAAAAGTTGTGGACAATTTCACCTTCAAAGTCTCATTGATGTAGGTGTCCTTCACAAACAGAGTGAGTACGGATGCCAAAAGAGATCCCAGACCACAAAATAAAGATAATATATTTTCCTTTGGTAGGTTACACTGGTGAGAGAAACTATGTTTTACTTCTCTGTGAAATATTTCACCACATGAACAGGAACAATATGCTGTTGTTCTCAACTAAGCTGGCCTTGTTAGGATTTTAATGAACAAAATCTGCTAGTGTTAAGCCCATAAGATTAATTTAGACTAAATCATAATGCTCAAGGAACTTTGATTCACTAAGTGATGCATAATTGACTTTTATGATGATTAGTTTTAAATGGATGCATTTATGCCAATTTTCTGTCTAACTTGGAGGTTGACTGAGTCATTGCAACATCTGGATTCTGTGATCAATGGAGGAAATTTTTGTTTGTTCTGATTATGTCCCATTATGTCAGGGAGCTCCCACATGGCATCTTTTGGGTGTGTTTTTCTTATATGTCTTTATTGCCATCCATATGTGATTTTCTCCCATCTTTCATGTACCTCTGACTAGCTTATCTTTGTCAAACATAAGTCTCAAGCTTTGTCTGTGTGTTCGTTAAAAACTGAGTCAAAGAGGTTTGAGGTTGGAATGGTCTTCTAGAGGTCATTGAGTCCTTCCCCACTGCTCAAGAAGGATCACCAGAGCCAGTTGCCCAGGACCATGGTAATGGTCTTCTAGAGGTCATTGAGTCCTTCCCCACTGCTCAAGAAGGATCACCAGAGCCAGTTGCCCAGGACCATGCCCAGGTAGTTTTTGAATATTGCCAACAATTGGAGAGTCTACAACCACTGTGGGAAACCTGTCCCAGTGCTCACAGTAAAAAAATGTTTCCTGATGTTCAGGTAGAACCTCCTGTGTTTCAGTTTGTGCCTGTTGCTTTGTGTCTTGTCACTAAGTGCTACTCAGAAGAGGTGGGCTCCATTATCTTTATTTCATCCTATTAGATATTTACACACATTGATAAACTCCACTCAAACTTTCTGTTCTCTAGACTAAACAATCCAGTCTGTCTCAGTCTTTTTTTATTAGGAAACATGCTCCAAAACTGCACACGAAGTTCCAGGTGTGGCCACAGCAGTGCTGAGCAGAGAGGATCACCTCTCTTGACCTGTAAGCAATGTTATTCCTAAGGAAGTGGAATTTGGGCCTTTTTTGCCATGGGAGTGCATTGCTGGTTTATGTTTGACTTGGTATCCACCAGGTCCTTTTTCTCAAAGCTGCTTTCCAATCAGTCAGATCCCAGCATGTACTGGTGCATGAGATTATTCATTCCCAGGTGCAGGACTTTCCACTTGATCTTGCTGAATTTCAAGAGGTTTCTGTCAGCCCATTCCTCCAGACTGCTGATGTCCCTCTAGATGGCAGGACAACTCTCTGGCATATCAGCCACTCCTCTCAGTTTTGCATCACCTGCAAACTTGCTGAGGGTACCCTGCCCCATCATCCATACCATTAATGATGTTGAACAGAACTGGATCGAGTATTGACTCCTAGTGTACACTTCTAGTTACTGGGAATTTAGAAATTAGTGATTCTTGCTGTCTATTGTACAAATGTAATACTATTTCAGGTCTATGCAGCCTGTTTGTGTGTGAATGAAAATTAACTATTGGGCATGTCCGTGTTCAGATGGACAAATTCTACCTAGATCCCCTGTGCCAAGTTTGCATGTCCCAAGATGTCCCAAGAACTATGTCTACTGCCACTTTGGTGCTAACAGAAGCTGGCTGGATTATGTGATACTACCTCAGATTAAATCTTGTAGTTTAATGAAAAGATTCCTTTTATTGTGTGTGGTTTTCATGTTGGTCACAACATGTTAAAGACTGTTGCAGCACACAAATTACACGTGCTGTGGAAACATTTCACTAAGTGTGTGTTTTCTGAAGATTACTCAACATACTAATAATTCAGAAAACATATTCAGTTACTTTTTTACACATCTCTAAATGATCTCTCTGTCTATATTCTGGCAACCCTTGGAAAGAAATTCTCCAAGAAGATCATCACCTGCATGTGGTATACTCCATCTGAGCTCCAGTTCTTTAATCTCTAAACTTGGTGTTAAGATGTCTGTCTGTTTGGATAAACACTGAAGTACACACACATGCAGTTAGAATATATACACTTCCTGCATAACTAGGTAAACTTAAATTGATTCAATTAGCAGACTTTCTTTCTTAAATGTCAACATTTGCTTACTCTGCTTATGTTACAGATTTGGTGAAAACTGTGCTGTAAAAGTGCCATTCTGACAAAAAGTCCTGTTCCCACTGAAGTGAAAACACTTGGAAAACATGTCAGTTTTGATTACATACTGTAATCAAATCATGTATTGCTAATTCTAAAGTACACTTTCAAAATGGAATGATTATTTTATTTTTAATGTGAATATAGTAACATTCAAAATTTATGAATGAATTTATTTAATCAGAGGGACTTTAAAAAATACATTTTTTAATTATATGTTAGAATAGTGTAGAACCTATGAAAACTCTTAAGCTGTTAGATATTCTTCACATCTACAATTGTATACCTCTAGTACTTTTTAAAAATTTGGAATTCTTTGTGCACACTAACATTGCCTTGTGATTAGGTTTATTGTCTTAGGGAAAATGTTTGAGTACTAGGTTCAGTAACTGAAATCAAATGTGTTCTCTGTGTTTATTTTTTTCATGTGATAATGTTGCTTAGTGTATGGGCCTAGAGAGAATAATTTCAGTCAGTATGCATTGTAACATTTCCTTCTTTTTCATTCCAACTCTCTTAAAAACTGCTGAGAAGTACTGCAACAGGAATTTCAAGTGCCAAAACAAGCAAACAAATAAACAAAAAACATTCTTTCCATAGAGACACTAGACTAGTAGCATGCTTATCAAACTGCAGGACATTGCTATTTATGCAAATGACATTGTACTAAATGGTAAGCTAAGAAAATACCATTTTTCCATGGCTTTTCTATAAAGAAAATCTATACTCCCCTACTTACCTTTCCCAAATTAGTGTGCAACTATTAACTCTTATAAAATACTGTGCCTTGTCTTAATCTAAGAGTAGAGTAAATAATGTAAATCTTAATGCAGAAGTGCCTGGCACTCTGCAGTAGATTTTGTCAAATTATATATGCTCTTGAGTAAAATCACAGTGATCACTCCAATAAAGATACGCTATGGTGTGTGTTTGTTTTATCAACCACATGTGAGGATGGAGTATAACCTTCCAAGTTGCTATGGAATTTGTTCAATAAACTATATTTCATGTAAGGAGGAACCCAATGAATCTATTGGATTATGCAGTTGTAAGGGATTTTCTTTTTAATCTAGATTAGTGCTAAAGTAGACTGCTTCAAAAATGTGGAGTACCTCCAAATTCAGGGTGTTTGGAAACACAACAGAAAAAAAAAAACTTGAAGAGGTACTTGGTGCTGTTGGGCTGCTTAAATTTATAATAATGGCCCAGGCTGCTGGAAGTGTACAAACTATGCATGTTTTATGCAGAAACAATTAGTGTTTATTTTTATTTTTATTGTGTGTGTGTGTGAATGAAAACAGCCCATTTACCTGATTTTACTTCTGCATTAACTGCTTTTGTATTACAATTTTCTTATTAATTCTAAGTTATTTCTGTTCATTCTGACTGTAAGAATTTGTAGCCTTAACCACTGAAGTTCTGGTCACAAAAAGAAAAGGAAGGTAATCTGCTGTTTATCTGGTCCTTACAGTCTCCACAGTCTCCAAAGGATTACAAATAGAAAAAACGTGACAGGGCAACTTAACTTACATGACTATATTAAAAGTATTAAAAGGAAAGGCAGTTCTGTATTGAACATGTTTCATTCACTAAGTTCAGTACACGTCTGTGCTCTTGGTCATGTCCTGCATTTTCTACTTCTCAATTTAAAGAATGGGAGGTTAATTAATTCAGGAAATCTCTTAGGTCCAACCAAATGCACTTGTTGTTAAGTACTTGCCTTTTCTGTAAAGTTAACAATATGTTCTCTTAAATTCTATTACAAGTCCCAGAACAAGCCCCTCTCTTTAAGTGCAAAAGCAATTGCTTTCTTTTTGTGAAGGGAGGAGTTCTCTTCAGTCTATACATTTCATAGGCATGAAAAGGAGACAAGTAAAGCAGAGACTGTTGGCTTTATGAATGCTTTTTTTCAGAAGTGATTCTACCAGATTGTTAGTAGAGTAGGGCATGATATTTTTCTCTGCAGCTCTTAAATTAATTTCCTAAATCCTAGATAAAATACAAGGAGCTTTTCTAATCTTCAGTATGAGATTCTTTGAGGTATAGTAATAGCTTAGTCACTTGAACATTCACAGCAGATATGAAAGGCCAACGTCATGTCCTTGGTTTTCTTAAATTGCATCAAAGTTTAGCTTAGTCTCCTTATACTCTTGGTGGTTAAATATGCGTTCTGTGTATTAGTTCTCCTGTACTCTGTTGTGCTTGGAGACCTTGATGGGTGTTTCTGAAGCTTATGCTGATGCATTTGTATGTATCCAGCTACATTAGAGTCCTTCCTCCATTTCTGTGTTTGTTACACTTATTAGTTGGTAAATAAATTCTGGCATACTTTTCCGCTGACCTTGAATAAAGGTGTTTCTTAGTCTGGTTGTATCTAATTTAAGTACGTGGCCTCCTAAATTGTGAATGTATATATCATGTCAGCATGGTAGAAGTGTTCCCTGCTATAGTTTCCTGTGCTATGTAATATGAATTGACAGATCTTTACCCTCATCATTCTCATGTGCTAAGCATCATGTAGAAGAAATAATGGATGTCATTTAGTTTTTTCAAAATTGCACATTTTTACTTATTCTGTGCTTTCTCTGATCTTAGAACAGCAGCTTAACAAACTGATTTATGTTTGTAGCTTAATGAAAATCTTTATTTAGGTGAGTTACTTCAAAAGACCTGGCAGAAGTCAGGAAGTCTAAGTCATTGATCATTATAAATATATAAATAATTAAATTTCATTTTATCCAGTAGAATTGCAGATTTGCATGTACAGAAGATCTTTGCTCGCATTATGTTTAATAATGTTCTTCTGTACACTTTCCTTCTCCTGCAGATTTTTTATTTAGACAACCATAAATCCTTAAAAGAAAATAAAAAAATTACATTTGCTATAGATGAGTCACTGGAAGATCAAAGAATTTAAATAATTTGCTCATAAATACAAAGTGTAATGAAGATCTATTTTTGAGTACTTCCTTGATTTATTCTCATTCTCTAATCACTGTGAATGCTTCCAGTGAAAATTAAAAGGCTTGGCTTTCATGTGGATTTTAAGAATTATTACAAGTGATGTCAGCAGAGGTTACTGACAGAATAGGTAACAGAAGAGGTTACAGACAGAATAAAAGAATAAACAGGACAAGGTAGTTTGGGGATATAGATCTTTACATAATTTAGAAGTATGCCAGAGCATAACATCTTTTAACAAAGTTAATCTTGATTCTATATTTCCATATAACTGTTCAACCTATGCCAAGTATTTTAATATTATTTTATAAGAAAAAAAAAAAAAGATGACTAGAAGGTTGGCTATGTAGTATGGGAGTCTATAATTCTTCAGGTGTTAATGACGATAGAAAGGAGTACCATGTAGAGAGTAAAAAGTACTTAACATTTCAATCACAGCACTTAGTCAGGATCACTTTGCCAGTCTTAGAGGGAATATATGAGCTATTAATTAACGTTGATGCATTCCAGTAAATAATAAGAAAAATAGATGTACATACTATAGAAATCACAGACTTTTCTCCATGGTTAATACTGATATACACTTAATTAAAACTTACAATCAGAAATAAAGGTGGAAGAAGGGCTGGATGAAGAAGATGGAGTACTGAAACTGAAAGCTAGAATTGAAGGAGAAATGCAATTTAGTGACAAAGTTGAGGTCAGAGTGCAGGTAAGGCAGAAGTATTTTAACATGTTACGAAGTATAGCATGCAAAGTGAAGTGACAGAGTCAAATGGTTTAGAGTACCTTAGATGTATCTGGAAGAAAATGGCTCTAAAAGAAGTAAGAAGGTTGCAGTTACACGACTACATGTAAATTCTTACATAAAAGGAAAGAACTTGGGTAGGCTATGCTGAGTACCTGAAATTTTGTGATGTGGCTACTGTATAAGACAGGTATGAAAGTGTAATGCGGTGTAAAATTTGAGAATTTTAGAAATACGGAGTTTCTGTCTTCAGTTTTCTCATTGAAGTGATACTGAAGTGATCCTTTGAGGTTCACTTTTTATAAATGTGGTGTAGCTGTTCTGTAGTCATGAAGCTGTGAGTAGTTGCATCAGCTGAGGATACAAAGAAAGAGACTGAGTTTTCAGAATTGGCTAATGTTAAGGTTCATTTCTGAAACATGTCAGAATGGACTCAGATGTTATTGTTCAACATCCTAAAAATGAATAAAGAGTGTAAAATTACAAGATACTATGAAAAAGATGCCTGCAGCTAGGTGAAAATATTACTGTTTAAAGACAAAAGGAAATACAAGTAAATAGCTGATAAAGCCAAGATATTTTCTAAAGTCTGCATTAAATGAATAGAAATTACCTCAGAGACGCAACAAAAACACCTAAGTAAATACAAGCGGAAATAATAAAAATAAATAAATAAGAAGATAGCTTGTCTGAAAGTTTCTAAGGTCAGGAGCTAATATTGTGGCTGTATGTGCCCAACTTTGCATACGAGTCTAATTAACACAAATAAACAAAAATATAGCACACGGAAAAAGTGCAACTTCTGTGGGCTTGAGTCTACTAGCTTGTGTGATGGTTGCTGTACCATCTAAGTGCAAATTACAAATAGTCAATGAAAGTTGAGGTTTCAGATTTTTCTTCTTTAGGCTTTTCTGTATGAGATATCATATCCTGATGCTTATGAGACAAGGAAAAAAAAAAAAAGTTCAGTAATAAAAAGTACATCTTTGTGTACTGATGCTGGAAGAGGCCAGTTGAGAATAATTAATGAATATATAAATACATTATTTCACAAAGAAAAGGTATGTTTACATTTGTGGATTTCCATGGAAAATGCCTTGGAAAATCATTTTTACTGTATTCAGAATCAGAATCTGAGCATTTAAAAACAAAACAAACACAGCACAACAACAACAAACAGAGGTTTTCAGAGTTATTAATGTAGTCCTGACCTTTCTATGTCAGGTTGATAACACCTCAATAGATTCAGTTCTGTGTGTTTAAGTCTGATGTTGGAATGCCTTTTGAGCATTGAAATGTCTTTGTGACATGCAGAATGCATCCAGCTGTGAGACAAGTGCCATAATATAGTGTCATTCAATGGACATAAACTCTTACCTCTATGTCGGGAGACCAAATTGCCATTGACAAAAGATAAAAAGATGCTAGTAAGCAGTTGTGGGTTTTGTTTGTTTTATTTTTTATTGTTAGTTTTTTATTTTCTTGCTTAGTAATAGTTTAGATATAGCGTTGCCCAGGGAATACAAAAAGAAATCGTTTCATCTTTCTAAAATCTATTCTATACAGGCTATAATGTAATACAGCTCAGTTACATTTCCCTGAATGATAAACTAAAAGCTCAGTGGAGTTCTAAGCATGCTGAATGCGCCCCCTGCTGTTGAAGAGTCATTAAGAGATGAGTCATCCCTTTGGATTTTGTATTTCAAAGAAAAGCCAAGATCAAGTGTAGTAAACGAACTAATTGTCAAAAAACACGTTTATTTCACAGATGCTACTTTCAGCTGATGAAAGAAAGAAGCTGATATGTTTGCATTAGGGTTAAATTGCCATAGGAATAATGACATAAGAGAAAATCCCTGGTAAGAAACTAGATAGTTCAGTTAAGCTAAATGAGGAAAAAAGCTAAGCATGAAATCATTCTTTAAGCTGCACCACTATTTTGCACAAGGAGAAATATCAAAAGCATTTAGCTGAGTCTTATATGATTAAAGTTATAGATTTACTCTGGTTGAAGTGAATTATCACCTTCTAAATGTTATCCTGTTGAGATTTTGGAGTAGTTTATTGTAGCAATGTTGTATTCTGCAAGTGCAATGAAGTGAGATGACGTACTTGAAATGATACTTGAACATAGCCTAAATGAAGGTAACTGTCTGTCTGTCTTGATTACCGTACTGAAGAAAAACATCTCTATACAAAATAGATATCTTTATACCATTCCACCTATGAAAAATGTGCTCCTGATATCCAGAGAGAGTATGAGTCACTTGATTGGAGTGATACATGCAACTAAATAACATACTTTATGGAATAGATATAGGGAGAATATCAACAAATATACTATGCAAAGGGCATACTATAGATCAGATTGTAAGTTACACTACTGCAGTAGGACATGAGTCAATGAAGTTACACAAAGAAGAACGAAAGGAAAGCATCTGAATAGCATCCATAAAGAAAAAGAATGTGGATCTTTAATTATGTTATTTTATTTTTCATTTTCTGTACAGGACCTCTGCTATTTTTTGACACATGGAGCAGCAGCATGGTTTTAAATTTTCCTGTTTTATTCTCTGTGGAGTGCTGGTCACCCATTACACTCTCTTGTTATATAGCAGTTAAGCATTTAACAATATTCAGGACTATTTTATTCTCAAATTTCATAATCTACAGGCATCTGTGTTTGTTGGGTTGATCTCAGCCAGCTGCCAGATCCATGGCAGGTTGCCTGAGGCCCACGCAGCTTCTCACTTGCTGCCCCTCTTCAACAAGATGGGGAAGAAAACAGGATGGAGAAGCTCATGGGTCAAGATAAAAAACAGGGAGATCATATACCATTTACCATCATGAGCTAAACAGGCTCAACCTGAGGAAAATTAATTTCACTTACTGACAATTAAATAGTTTCAGATAGCAAGAAACAACGTCAAAAGTAAAACAGCTTCCCTGCCACCCTGCCTTCTTCCCAAGCCCAACCTCACCCCTTCATTTCCCACCCCTCCACCCAATGCTGCTGAGCTGCACAGGGGGCTGGGGTCAGTCCCTCAGAGACCCTCTCTGCGACTCCTTCCTCCTCACACTGTGCCCTGAGCCAGCGTGTGGCCTCTCTGTGCCTTCCCCTATAGCTGCTGGGTTCAACTATGCCCTGCTGGGACTACTGGAGCAGTCTGGGAACTTCTGTGTCTGGCACAGGGCAGAGGACATCATATGGCACGGAAGATGCCTTTTGTCAGTTTGGATCAGCCATCCAGGTGATGTCCCCTCCTAGCTTCTTGTGCATCCCCAGCCTACTTGATTTGATTGTGTGGGGATGAAAGACAGCCTTGGTGCTGTATAAGCATTGCTCAGGAATACCCAAAACACCGGTGTTACTCTTGTAATTGGTTCCTGTTACAAGCTGAAGGGGCTGTTGGGTGCTTGCCTCCCCTAGTCTGGATTCTGAAAGTTCAGCATATCAGAGGTGGTGCTCAGTGTATTTTACAGAATTGAATAATAGTCTTACAGCATCTTACAAGTGTAAAAAATGTATAACTTTTAATTATAGCTTATGAGTCCTCATTCAGCACATTGCATTTGATTTAAATATCTTATTTAGTGACAGCTGCCACTTCAATACATCGATTTAAATTATGCAGAGTAAAATGTCTTACTAAAATTTTGCTGCTTTTCCAAAAGTATTCTCCATTGTTTTGAGAAGGTAAAATACTTTTTAAATGAGTCACCTTAGATATCAGCACTCATGTATTTTGCATGCAAGAAAATTTAATTGAGAACAGTTGACTTAGCTAATAAAACTGTTTTATTTCTTTGCTTGTCCAACAGTCTAAGCAAAATTCAGTGATTCAGTAGTCCAGTCCTTTGTCTTTCTGAGGCACAATCCTTTCTTGAGATTCTTTTGGTATGGTGGTTTTCTAGATTTCCTTTGTAGTCTGAAGTTAGAGCGAAAAATTATACAGAATTTCAAATTACTGTTTTTCCTTTGCTTTTTAAGGTCTCTGCCTAAGCTTCTTAACTGTATTTTGTGGTTTGTGTAGTACAGCAGGCCTAGACTAAGGGATTTTATTGCTGTGTGTGGTGGTTTTACCGTGCTGGGCAGCTAAACCCCACAACCGCTCTCTCACTCCCCCTCCTTTAGATGAGGAGGGGGAGAAGTAAAGCAAAGAACAACTCACGGGTTGAGATAAGGATAATTTAATTAAAGGGAAATAATTATAATAATTAAATAAAGACTACCATGAACTAAACAATTTAACTAAGGGGAAATAAAAGGGAAAGGGGAAAAAGGGAGGAAAACAAACAAACAAAATAAATGAAAGCTATACGGAAGTGCAGAGGAAAGAAATTACTCTCTACTTCCCACAAATGAGCGATGATTGACCACGTCCTTGAAGCAAGGCCTCAATGCACGCAGCCGGTGTTCGAGAGGAGGACCGACGTCTTCTCAACGAGAGCCCACCCCTCCCCTCTTCTTCCTGTTTCCACCTTTTATTGCTGAGTGTGACACCACATGGTATGGAATATCCCTTTGATTGGTTTAGGTCAGCTGCCCTAGTGATGTTTCTCTCCTCACTTTTTGCCCACCCCCTAGGAGGGTTAGAGAAAGGCCCAATGCTGTGCCACTGCTGCTCAGCAGTAGACACAACACTGGTGTGATAACACTGCTGTTCCAGCTACAAGTACAGAGTACGGCACTGTATGGGCTGCTGCCGGGAAAGTTAACATTCCAGCCAGACCCAGTACACTGTGGTATGTATAACAGCAGTGGCTGAAAGGTCTCGTCTACATGAGGATTCATGAAAATATGAATGGCTTGTACTCGCACATATGCATTATCCCAAATACAGGCTGTACAATCCATCCCCGTTACTTATGTATTAAAACTACCTTCGTCATCACTGCATCTGACCACTTCATGCTTATCATATGATTTTATGCTAACAAAAAAGTACAAAGAGGAAAGCCTATTACCATGAAATTACTACGGGGAGAAATGGAGTCAGGTTTCAGGGAGAAGTTTTCAAAGGAATGATTGAAAATACAGCATTTCACACAATGAATGGAGACAAGCACCTCATTATCATTTCAGAAGGTCAAGAGCAGATAACTTTTGTATTTAGCTCTGCTTCTAGAATAACAGGGGGTAGTGAGCTGTCCTTGCCTCTTTCTGTCTGAACAATTCCTATTTTCTTCAAGCAAAAATCAGCTGAAAACACTTAAAAAAAAATAATAAAAATAAAAAAATCTGAGTTACACCTGAAGGCTTTTACCTGGAGTAAGTTAGGAAGATTTCTTAAAAGCTAACTCTGTAATGGACCTGTGGATCAAGAGAGAGTCAAGTGATTTAACAAGAAAACTGTAATTTAGCCAATACTCAGACCTTCAGTCTGTGAGCTCAATATAAGGAAAGGTGAGGAAAGGTTACTACAGTTAAAATTCTAATTATGCAGATATACAACTGTTAGTTATTTTTATTTTTAAATGATTGCCATTAAAATATAAGCCCTATACAATTCTCATAGGAAAGGTTATAATATCTTCTTTTCAATAGAAGGACTTCTATGAGAGCTTAGCTGAACATAAAAATCTGTTCTGTATAGAGGAGAAGTGGAAATTATTTAAAGAACTTTATTTTTTATTAAAGAAATAGATGGAAAGAAGAATTAAACACTCCAGCTTCCATCTTAAACCAAGAGCAAGCGCAGCCCTTTTGCTCTTTGCAGAGCTTCCTTTTAGTTCCTCAGTCCTAATCTACAAAGATTAGAGGGAAGAGCGTGGCCACACATTTCAAAGGAGTATGCATATTCTTTAGCATCTGAATAAAAGATTCAGTATACATTTTTTGCCTTGCACAGTAACCTTTTGCACCTGAGTGACATAGAGTTGAATAACCCCCTTTATGTGACCAAGGCTGAAAAACATCTAGAAACACAGGTAAACTGTTTTAAATCAGTATTATGTGGAAATGGAATATATTGTGTAAAAAATTAGATCTCTTGGCATACCAGAGGCAAAATCAGAAAAAGAGGGATAAAAATTAGACATTATAAAGCCAAATAAAGCCACATTCAATGGCAAAGACATGACATGACAAATACTTTACAGAAAAGATATTTAAATATACTATTTAGAATTGCATGCATAGTAAGCCTGTCTTTGACTTGTTGATCAAAAGGGTGACATAAAACAAATCAATCCTATTACCATTAGTTTCAGAACTAGTTAGTACTTTACAGTCTTAAAGGTAAACAGGTTAAATACTAATTAGTAGACTTCTAATATACATCATTGAATGCATGTGGAGTTCACAAAATATATGAGGAAGTGACAAGCAAATGATGCAAATGTCTAAGATACAACTGATAAATATCAGCATTAGGTCTAACTGACCATATGAAATTATCTCAAGTTTCATTGTTTTAGAGGATGAGGACCTATTAGTGTGAGAACATAGTCACTGTCTAATCAGGGTTGCTCAGTGTAATTTCTGATCATCTAGTCTTTTTTTTTTTTTTTTAATGTCCCTCTTTCTTGGTTTGTATAGTTTAATATGTTTTAGACTTTGAGGGAAGGGCTGGGTTTGTAGTTCTGCATAGAAATGGAACATACACTGTGCAACGACACTGTTAGAGATGCAGCTTGGTCTGAAGTTGATAAGATAATGCAATGCTTGAGAACCTGTCTGCCACTGAGTTACTTTTGTTGATTTCTTTTTTTTTTTTTTTTTTCCAGAATGTATGGATAATGTCACCATGTCACTGTCTAATTGATACTGCATTAGAAAAGTAGCTGTTTCTTTTATTTTTTTGAATGTTAAACTGCTATGTACCATTTTGACACATAATGAGAAGCAGTGTGGTCCTACTGATAATGTGTTAGGTCAGGATTCAGGAGGCATAGGTTTTATTGCTGACTGTTGATGCTTCTACTGAATATTATTCAATATTCTGTTTTCTGGGGTGCTAAGAAACATTATAAATAATAAAAGAAAATATTACTATTATTTTGTTTCCATGAATTAAAACTGAGTTGTTTGTTCTGTCATTACTTTTCATATTCCACTTTGTCATGCTTATTGTGTGCCTGTGCAAGTCTTTGTACTAATTCCTAAAAGTATCCTTAAGTGGTACTAGAAACTCTACATAGTGTAGTATGTCACTGGAAAAACAAAATTTAACTGTTTTTCAGTGATTCTAGTGACCCTCATATTTTAGGATGTTTTATCCAGTCTTTTGTTGGATATAGTGGAGGATGGAGATAAACAAGCCAAGCACTCCTAGCTTGCAGATTTATTAGCTAGTGTCTAGATATGGACAGAAGAGTAGTGGGCTATGGCAGAAGTGATTATTAGAAATGATAGTGTTAATAAAAACAATAATTTCTCAGAGGAAAAGGTATAATTAACAACTGTATTTGTTAAATTTTTGTTTATTACTGATCCACTGAGTGTGGATCATTGATATAATACTTATACAGAAATTTTTACTATAATTCACTGATATGGAACTGGAGTACTTCCCAAAACACTAGGTGAGCTCCACATGAACTCAATGCATGCAAACATTTTTTTTGCTATCAAAAGTTTTTTATTCCTTTTTTTTTTTTCTCCTCTTCTGTTCCCTGTGGTATCATCCATCTCACATATATCGTTTAAGGTAGCATACTCTCCTCTAAGTAATATGATGGGTAATATCTATGCTTATTGAAGATTTTTAATATTCAGTATTAGGATTCTCCCACAGTCTACACACCTAGGTGAGTAAACTTAGCAGAAATTGTTTGTACCACTAATGAAGATTTAAAGAGAAAGTATTTTGTTATTATTCCTTCTTCACAAACCAAAGCTGCTCTTCCTAATCAGTCTTATTTAGGCTTTGGAAAGTGGAATTTTCTAGCTGTGAGTGAGTGTTTTACATTTCCTTTCCTACCCAAGGTCTTTGGATTACCATATTTATAGTATACATTAATTAACACATTCCTGTCTTCAAAATACTCAAAACAATTAGAGCTATCTGAAAATAAACTTGGAAATAAATACTCAATGCTGTCTCTTTTTCCTGTCTTAATAATTGGTCTTTTTTACATAAGGACTGCATGGATGGTGACTCTGGGAATAGATGCTTCATTTGAGCTGCAACATGGAGACCTTGAGGTTTTAAATACTTCCACTCTCCCAAATTTTTCTCAAGATCTACTATAGACATTTGTTTTCATCATCTTACCAGTGCAATCCTAGTGCAACAGAGATGTTTTGCTGAAAGAGCTATCTGATTATATGAGGTCTGTACTTTCAATTCTTATGAAATTATGTAGACAGTTTTTTATGCCAAATTTATATCAAAATATTGAGTAAAATCAACTTTCTAAAATTTTTCATCCAAATTGAAAACGCCTTTTTCTACTTTTATTTTTCAGTATTTTAAACATATTTTCTTCAGTGTGAAGTTCTGGCAAGAATCAAGTTGCTGTTTGCTCAGTCAGCACTTGGGAAACTTTCTTCTAAAACTGAGACATTCTCCACTGAGATTCCCATCTGCTAAAATTCTATGGAGAAACACATAACTGGGCAGCTCGAGAATTTCATCTGCACCGTGTGGAATTTGTTAATCTATTCCAGTGTAAGTTTGAGGCTGTGAAATATGTTGGCAATAGGATGTGATGGCTCTTTAAACTGAATGTTTTCATTTGATATAATAGTTTCTTCAGATAAACATGTTCTGTTCAGCTAACTGCATGATCTAATAGTAGTGATCATATACTTGGAGGTAGGGATGGGGAGCACATACACATTGGTAGAATGTGTGCAGGAAAAAAAAAAGCGGTCACTCAATCCCTGGAATTAAATGCAGCAGGTCATATTTTAGCAATAGTCAAGGATAGCTATTTTAATCACCGAAGTGTTTAGAACCTGAATCCTCTTATTCTTTTATTTACTTTCCTAGTCAGTGATCCTTGTTGTTCTTTAGGTTCTTCTCAGTTAGGTACTTTTTATTGCAGCCATATTTCAAAAGCATTCTTGGCTTTTAGCAAGCACTTTAGAAGAAGAAGAAGAAAAGAAGTTACTTTATTTGATAAAATACCTGTGGCAACTGGGAAAAAATACCTCATCACAACTGTAGCTGTGGAACTGCTGCACTTCTATAATACAGTACCTAATCTATTTTGTACATGGAGCTTTCAGGATAGTGTTTATGAGTTCTTGCACTAGTCACCTGAAACTTCATCAGCTGTGTCTTACAGGCAAAGGCTGTGCTGGAATATTTTTCTAAGTGTGCTAGCAGTAGCATTATGTTGTGTAGTACAGTAGCAACATTTTGCCTACAAATGTTGACATTATGCTTTCTGGCTTGTATGAGATTTTTAAATGTAACAGAGGGATTGTTGATGAGAACAAAATATGAACTTGTATATTTATTCTAGGAAAAGTTGAATATTTCTTAATGAAGTCACAAATAGTTGCTGGTACTTACATGATCTGAATTTGATTCTGCATGATATAAACGAATTTGTCTCTGCGACAGAATCTGTTTGATAGAAATTTGTAGCTAGAAATTCTGTAAACTAGGTCACTGTAATGAAAAGTCTTCTGTTCCAAAATACAGGATTTTAATTTTTGAACATGCCAGCAGCTCTGACTAAGCACAACCAAAATTAAAATATGCACAGCTTAGCTCATTGTTAAATTTTTAAATCCAATTCCTTTCCTCATAGCTTACCTGTTTACCTCTGATGCAATTTGTACATGTATAGATTTTTTTTTGTTACTGATTCCCATAACACTTTGCACAGTGTTGCAATACAAAGCTTCAGATTCAGTGATGAATTGAAAGAATATGATGTCAATAGCACAACAGAGAGAGAGAAAAAAAATCTGTAAGACATAAACAGCTAACTTGGTTTTGTGTAGTATAGTGAATACAGTATGTAGAATCAGATTGAAATGTCTGCTTGTCAATAGCAGTTGGGTCAGTGTGAATAAGGTATATAGCCACTGATAAATTTTGAAAAAAATGTATAAAAGTTTTCTTATACATGTAAGTTTAGCACCAAAATGCAATTTCCTGTATTACATTTTATTTGAATGTATTTTCTATGTATTTTTTTTCTATCTATCAGCTTGCAGGAAGCTTAGGGAGATTTAAATGCTGAATCTGGCTCAACTGTATTGTACTCAAAGACTCAGCCGTGCTTCTCAGAAGTGATCTCACTGAAAGGAAATCTGGGGGGCGAGCAAAACTGAATTTATGTTTCATCACTCAATTAAATGCAGCAAAATTAAAAAAGCTACCTTGAGCTTCATGTACAACTGGAAAAAGAGGAATAGATTCTTGAAAATATAATGACTTGAAAAATACATACTAACATTTGTAGGAAAAGTCTGTTGAAAATAAAAATTTTAAATGTTTATCTGAATTGTTTCCAAATGTTTTTCATATATAGAAGGGAAAGTAGATGCTGAACAGTTTACAGTGTCTAGATTGTAAACTGCTGTGCAGAGCAGTCCTACAGTTTCTATATATGTGATCCCACATTTGGGGGAAAAAAAAAAAAAAAAAAAAGCAAAGGGAGTATTTGTAACAGTAAACTCCTAAAATCACTCTTTTTATTAGTTAGCTGACATTGACACTGCATTGTGCATAAGTAAGTTCTGTACAAGAAAGAACCTTCTTGTAATCCACACAAAACCACACAAAACTGATAACATTAAATCTATGCAGAAACTTGTGTTGTCATTTTGATGAGCAGTTGGTGGCTTAACTGAAGACAAATATACTATGCATTTAGTTATATTTATTTCATAGCTGAGGCCATAAAGAAAAGAAAGCATTTTCTCCCCTTTTAAAGATAAATTGGGATACAAAGGTTGAATATTTCTGCATATTTAAATATAGACTGTTCTTTCTATTGTAATTATTCTATATTTTATACTTTATGATTGAATAGATGTATTTCTTATGGAATACAGAATCCCATTTATTTTCTATTAGTAGAATGAATTTCATAATAGGCAAGATACCAAATAAGCATTAAGACAATCAACAGAATCTGGACTTATGTATGCTTTTGTGAGATTTCTGTGTTGTTTTTCAAAAAATATATAACGATCCAATGACTGGTCTATATTCCATGCCAAAGTTTAAAAAAATAAAAAATAGTTCTAACTGTCATGAGCACTTACATAAAGAACTGCTATGCCAATGATTACTATTTTTTATTTTATTGTTTTACTTTAAGAAATCCTAAAGTTTTATGTGTATTTCTACTCTGTCTTTCTCTGCAGGCCTTCTTATTCATCTATGTGATTTGCAGGTGTGTTGTAAAACAGATTCTGTAGAACAATGTTAACCTTAATAATCTTGAGTTCTAGGAAAGGAAAATATTAAACATGATTTGAACCATCAATTTTATAAAAATAACAATAAATTGAAAGCTGCATTAATTTATACTCAAAAGATAATGAAAGCTGTAGATAAATAATTAACATTTATGTAGTTGGTAAAAATGTAGATAGTGATTACATTAACCTCTATAGCACTTAACATTCTTTGGAAATAATTTGAATGACCATTTTCTATATCAAAACATGAGGCAACATATGAATTTCTCAGTCTGAAGACCATTTCCTTGCAATAGCAGCTAAAACATATTACGTTAACTGTCTTTAATGATGGGGAACCTACAAATATTTCTGAGAAGTCACATGCTTTCAGATATGCAATATGATTCCGGGGAGAGACCCACTAAAAAGGGGAAGGATGTTTGACAGAATTATTTCTTCTCTTATTTTCCTAGGGATAATTTGTTATTGGGAATATTTGGTCTTTTTCATTTCTGCTTCTTCTTTCTTTTTTTTTTAGTTTCTTACAGAAATTGAAATTCAAGACATTAAACTAGAGGAGTTTTGCCAAAACAGCATTGGACCTCAAACATCTGTGACATAAATACTGATTTATACTTTAGCTGGAACAATCACAAGACATTGCAGACTTCTAAAGCTTCTGTAGATCAATGAAAAAGAAACAAACAAACAAAAAAAAAAAATAAAGCACAACAACATAAGTCTCTTACAGGAAATTTTAAAGTCTAATGTATCTTTGCAAATTTCAGCATTCTTTAGAAGTATTTTATCATTAGGCCAACAGGAAATACAGCTTATGGCTGTGCATAACGATGAGTTGAACATGAAATGCCATACTTCCTAAAGTCTTTGTGCTGTAAAAACTCAAAACATTATAATGGCTAAGTGAGCCAACATACATACCCTAAAGTCTTTATTGTGTTGAAATGAGATATTATTTTGTTGGTAAAGTTCTCATTGATACTTATTTCCAGTCCCAACGTGTTGTAGTGGGTTTACGTGGCAAGGTTTTGGTCGCAGGGGGCCATAGGGGTGGTTTCCGTGAGAAGGATCTAGAAGCTGCCCCATGTTAGGTAAGGGCCCCACTGCTGACCAGAGCCGAGCCAATAAGCAATGTTGTTTTGCGCCTCTGTGAGAGCATATTTAAGACAGGGAAAAAAAAAGCTGCGCCACACAGCAGCTGGGAGAGTGAGAGGACTGAGGAACAGCCTTGCAGGCACCAAGGTCAGTGAAGAAGGAGGGGGTGAGGTGCTCCAGGCGCCGGAGCAGAAGTCCCCTGCAGCCTGTGGTGAGGACCATGGTGAAGCAGGATGTCCCCCTGCAGCCCATGGAGTACCACGGTGGAGCAGGGTTCCACGCTGCATCCCGTGGAGGAGACCACAGTGGAGCAGGTGGCCCTGCACCGATGGAGGCTGCCGCCTGTGGAAGACTCCTGCAGGGGCAGATTCCGGGCCAGACCTGTAGCCCGTGGAGAGGAGCCCACGCAGGAGCAGGTGACCTGGCAGGAGCTGCTGCCCGTGGGGGAGCCAGGTTGGAGCAGTTTTCTCCTGAGGGATGGACCCCGTGGTACGGACCCATATCTGGAGCAGTTCTGGAAGAGCTGCTGCCTGTGGGAAGCCCATGCCAGATCAGTTCATCAAGGACTGCATCCCGTGGGTGGGACCCCACAGCACAGGGTATGAGAGTGACCGAGAAGGAGCGGCAGAGAAGAAGCGCTGTAGACTGACCATAACCCCCATTCCGCCGGGGGGAGGAGGTAGAAGAGGGTGGATGGGGGGGGGAGGTGCTTTTGGTTTCTTTCCTTTGTTTCTCACTTCTCTAGCTTGTTAGTAGTAAGCAATAAATCTTACTATCTCCCTATGCCAAGTCTGTTTTGCCCGTTACAATAATTACTGCATGATTTTCTCATCCTTATCTCAACCTTTGAGCCCTTTTCACATATTTTCTCCCCATTCCTCTTTGAGGAGGGGGAGTGAGAGAGCGGCTGTGGTGGAGCTCGGCTGCCCACTCGAGCAGAACCACGACACGTGTTCATCTTAAGAAGTTGCAAATGTAAATTCTGAGCTGAAAACTATTTAAATATTCATAAGTTTTGAAAACAATTGTCGTTTTACACTGAAGCTGTACATAGGATTTATATTTTTATTCAATAATTTTACTGAAAATATTTGTAAGTTTTGTTTCATGGATCTTTCACAACTACTTTTTCTTCTGTGTTTCACTTGGCACCTCATGTTATTTTTCTCTATGATCTGAGAAACTTCACTTGTGCTGGACCTCCTATATCACATTTATAGTATGGCAGTTAGTATATAGCTCCTATAGTTATAGTTATATATAATATATATATATATATTATATTTTATATATTATAGTATATATATTATATTATATATATATTATATAATATATATTATATATATTATAGTTAGTTATAGCTCCTGCATTACATCCTTTTGAAAGTGTGAAATTAAACTGCTTTGACTTTGATCACCCAAAAAAACATCCTCTTAATTTTAAGTATAGAAATGTTATCATGAAACCTCTTCAGGCATAAAGCGAACCCAGTGTTCTAATATATTCTGAGTCAAGATTCAGGAGATTACTTTGTGGGATTCAACTGGTGCTCTCTCGATATTTTAATTAAAAGGAAGGAAAGAAACAAAAATCAAGTCCTTGTTATTTTTAACTGTGCTGTGAACTCCATTCTTGAGTAAAGTTAGAAAACAAATGCAGTCAATTTAGTAAAGGCAGGTTTTTCACATGGTAGTACTGCTTTGAACAAAATGTAACCTGAAAAAGACTTCTGAAGATGATTAGAAAGAATTTGATCAGAACCACAAAAGACAAAAATCCCTTTTGTAGAATAGTCAGGGCATACCAAAGTCCTTAAGTTTTTACTTAAGGTACTTTACATTTGCATACTTTACAAGGACATATCCTTGTTCTCATATTCTATCATTACTATTATTTTCTACAGCCATCTCTGTCATCTCTGTTGGATTCAGTGAATAATTTTAGTATCAGGTGGAAACGTATTTGGGAAAGTCATTTAGAAATTCCAGTTGGACACTGAAGAAGGCAGAAGAGTTTATGATTTACATGTAAACCCTGGCTTTCTGTGCAACAGGTACGTAAGTTCAGAGACTCTTAGATGAACATTCTTAAAATTCAAATTTTGGAGGATGAGAAAGTATATAAATGGTAAATGATTTTTTTTTCCTCTTCTAGAAGTTGTAAAACCTTTGTCCAAGTGTACTTTTATAGGAGGTACAAGCTTTTTTTTTTTTTTTTTTTTTTTTTAATGGAACCTTAAAACATAAGTAAGAAAATCCTGGGAGGAGAAAACCCCTGAAATGCCAAAAAGTTCTAACCAATTTTGAGAGTGTAATTTTCTGCAAAGCTTCAGTTCTGCAGTTGGATCATCCTGAATGTTGATAAGATTCAACTATTTGTTTTTTTCACTCCTTTCAGGGCTTCCTCACAGCCTTTGACTTTTGTCATTGTCTTTCACATCTTTGACCAGTTCTTCCCTTTCGCGGAATAGTTGGTCCACAAGTCATATGGTCATATATGTCAAGAAAGTGTCTTCAGGACACTTCACATATCTCCTAGGTGTACGTGTCCAACCCTATTGTCCTTTCAGCCAATATCAGGAAGGTTGAAGCCTTGTCTGAACATTTCAGCTCTGGCTCAAGAATGACACAATCAGCTTCAAAAGGCTTTTAAAGAATCATTTAAGTTTCCCAAAATTATCTCCTTGCAGCTATTACATGTCTATTAGGCTATCAAAGCACATTTTTTCTGTTCTGTTTAATCTATACATAATCTAGTAGCTACACTCTAAATGATCTTCAACCAAAATTAATATTTTATGTAAAGGAAATAATGATAGCTGTTTAATTATTCATTCATTTCAGTTTATTATGAATCATTCTAAAGTCGTAGCAGGACATTAAAGATTTCAGCTGAATAAATGCTTACTTACTATAACTGTCATACCAGTGAGTTTAAACTATGAACATTGTAGAAGATAAATAGTATTTATTTGATATTTTTGATATAAGCTATTTTGATCCTGAGCAACTGAGTCCTTTTTCAGTATGTTTCCTTCTGCAAAATAAAATATATATATATAATTTTAAAAAGTGGTTCAAGTAACAAAGAAAAGTAAGATTATCTTTGATTTATGTCAGGTTATTTGATTGTTTGGGTTGTGTTGCCTATGACATTTCATTGCATAGTTTCTAAGATCAGAAGAAACAATATGTCTGTCTAATTTGGTAGTCCATAAGAGATAGCCACTATTAAAATATATTTGCATCACATCCATAACTTCTGAAAAGCATTGATTCACTTTGGCAATAATTTAAATTGATACAGAGACTATCAAAATATGTCAGTAATGGGGTGTTCTTGCCACAATTTCTAGATTGGAAAGTAGATACTTTACAGTTTTGTAGTGGGTTTTGTATTTAGCCTGTTTGTCTTTAAAATACTTATTATCTTTCTGAAGAGTCATCCTTGGCTAGGTATTTGCTCATTACTTAACTTTCACAAGGCTGAACTAAACTGATTGAGTTGTTCAGATTTTTGTCTGCAGTGTTGGTTAACCTGGTTGCAAATCACTATTGCGCCTGTTCTGTAACGAGATCGATATAGCAATATATCTCTACTTTATAAGTTCTATTCAAGTTTTTTATGTCATATTTTTAAAAGTCCTGAAAAGTCTGTTATCATCAATTATAGAAAGAATGAACAGTGTAAGTTATCAATATTCTGTAAAGTGTGTTCCATACTATAAGAGGTTATACCTACATGAATGTCAGCTGTTTGGGTGTCAATGACCTCTGTCATTCTTTTGCTGATAATCTGATTTATGTAGAAGATGAAGGCCTAGATAAAAATTAAGAAAATGAACCAACTCAAGACTTTTTCTCTTCTGCTTCCATAACATTATATATTAAAGTTCTGATGTATTTTTGTATTTACTGTCAGCTTTTCATATTTCACACTATATGCTCAACATACCCCAGTGCTTTCTGGAAAGAGTTAGGAGACAAGGTCTATTGTGAACGAAGACTCAGCATCTACCTTAAGGTTGCTTGTGATATTCCAATAACTCATAAGCAGTAGTAACATTTACTAATTTATGGCATCATGTGCAATCTGTTAAAAGCTCTTAAGATGAAATTACTTTCTATGCTCATACAACAGGTTTGATTTCGGGCTAATCATTTGTCATACAAGCACACCTGTTTGCCTGCCTTCTGCTTTGAGTGATGAAGATGCATGAGAAGATTCGGAGGAGAGAATTCATGCACTTAAGAACTAGGAAAAGGATAAGTTTTCCTTGTGTACATGTACACATACTTACACACACATATATACGTGTGTGTTTGTTATCCAGTAAATTTGATCAAATTTCTGACTGAAGTGATAAAAGTATTTTTGGTGTATTAAAAGTGAGTGGTAGCTGGGAATTTTCTCCTCTGATAGTTTTAAAATTTAGCTCTTAGCCATACCAGTTAAATAAACATACTGAAGTTGACTCCAAGTTACTCAGGGTATGCAGTGCAACAAGGGTAGTGGCTGCTTTATACCATAATACTAATTTGTGCTAAAGAATCTCTCAGAGGTTACAGGAGGTCTGTTTTAGCTTGTCACCATTGTAGTTTGGAAAACATAACAAACCAGATATTTATTTTCATCATGCTTTATTAATTTTTGAAAAGTTTACATAAGTTATATGGTAACTCCTTAAAAATAGCATTATATCTGTGTTGGTTGACAAATCTAAAGTCAAAATATTCCTAATATTTTTCAGTGTCTTGATAATTTTAATTTATTGATTGTGTTTTCTAAGTTAAAAGCTCTGTTTTCTGTTCTTCCAGCCAGTCTTTACATCATATTCACATTCATAATTACAGCCACTGTATAGGGGCAGTATAAGGGATAATTGAACCATAATATGATTTGAAGGGTGGTTAAAAAAAAAAAAAAGTGTCTCACCATTTTTGATCATCAAAAAAATTAATTATAGTTTTATTTTTGGTCCATTCTTCAGTAGATTAAAGGAGGAAGCATTCACACACAGGAAACTGTATTATTAAAACATGGCACGCGGCAAATCCTTGTCATATATTTATGACTTTTTTTTCAAAAAATTACAGTAAATATAATGTTACATACTGGTGTATTGAAATATTTTTGTTGTTCCTAGAACAAATCACAGAGTGACAGGGCGGGGGGGGGGAGAAATGCATTCTGATAGATGCTTATTTTGAAAGAGAATGCTTTGGCCTGTTGCCTGCCTTGAAATTCTAGAAACCAATATGTTATTTAACATGAGTAATGCTTAGTACTTTTCATGCAAATATAAGAGAGACATTGACATAACCATGTTAATTCTCATATACTGCACTTTATCAGGGAGCCAGTGAAAGTACATAATTTGCTGAGAATCATATGAGCAAGCCCATGGCAGATCTGGAAATTAAACTTAAATCTCTGTTTGCTGTACATGTACATTTCTATAAATCCACAGAAATTCTGCTATTGATTTCTGTAATTCCACAGTCAGAAGTCTTACCTCTAAAATCCCAGGCCTATATTTAGTAATAAGCAATGTACAAACATTTTATTTATATCAGAAACATATTTAAGAATTGAAGAGTAATTAGCATGCAGAAATCTTTCTATAATCCCCTACAGCAGACTGATGACTCTCAGAAAGATATGAAGACAGCACCAGTGCAGCAAGATGTGTGGCATACTGTTCTTCACATCTGTGCTTTCACTGTTTTTTTCCTGCATTATACTCTTCTGTGTCATCTGAGAAAATGCGCAAAGGTCTTTCCATAATTCTTGTGCTTCAATTTGGCCTCATATAGTAGTTCAAAATGGATGCTAGTTCAATATATTATGTATGTAAAACAGCCTTTCAATAAGTTGTTATTCTGAATAATAGTAGAATCTGATTCCATGAGCAATAGAAAGCACTCCAAAAGTAGTAATACTCAAAAAGGTCTTTTGCACCAATTCCGTTATTTTTCTGGCATATAAAGGCTTAGCCTTTGGCTCTCTCATGTGATGCAACGCAGAGAAGTTTATATGGGTTATCTGCTATATTAAAATACATTGTTTTTTATTGCTTTTTATAATAGGACTACAAATCCTTACAGTCAGTATTAACAAATCATTGACAATTTATTGAAATGCATTAGTAACCTAGTGCAGTCTGAACAGCAGATTTACTGTGTAATCACAGTCATGTAAAAACAGAGCTAAATCCAAATTAAAATGCATGCTATATTATAACAACACAAGAACTACCAGCCCTTAGAGGAAGTATATGCAAAGTGCTGGTATAACAGGAGTTTTATCTAGGTTGATGCTATAAGGCACGACTCTTAGAAATATATATATATATATAAATAAAATATATGTTATATAATATATAACATATATATTATATATCTTACATCATATTATATATATAATATACATATATATCTTATGTGTATTATATTATATTATATTATATTATATTATATTATATTATATTATATTATATTATATTATATTATATTATATTATATTATATTATATTATATTATATTATATTATATTATATTATATTATATTATATATTTTTTTCCAGACAACAAGATTGCTGCATCTACTTGTGTATTATTTGGGCCTAGAATTCTTGCTGGTCTTGTACTGTTATCTAAGGGCAGAAATAATTTCTTGCTTCAATTTATGCTACATTTGGAAGGGGAAAGGTTCCTTGGGTTAATTTCTCCCTCTTCTAGGCTATTAGGAGGAAGATGAATTGAACTACAGTCTTCCAGCAAGTAACATGTGGCCCACTGCAGTCAATAAAATAGAACATAATAGAAATTGCATTCTCCTCTTTGAAACAGATATGACTGAGGCGTGAAACTCGTTTCCTGCAATCCAGTAAAAAGAACATAATACTGTGAATTCATAAAAGGATGTTATCTTTTCATAGTGATGATAATGTAACGTTTTCATATTTCCTTTGTTTGGCAAAAGTAAAATTACTTTCTCTGTAACTGGTTCAAAGTGCTTTTACAGAGAGTTTTATCTGTATGTTGGCTGTTACCTATAAAAAGATGAGGGCAGGTTGTTTTTTCTGCCATCTTTTGTAGTGGAAGACATTAATGGAAGTTTACATCCATTGACTTTTCCTCACAACACAGAAGTGTGTGAGCTGAGAGGTCTTTCTGTGGCATATAAGTTTAACAATGAGTTTAACCCTGGAAAGGGTGCTGTTATATAGGTGTTACATAGGAGATTTCTTCCACCTCTGGGCTATAAAATGCAGACTGCTGCTCTTGTAGAAAGCAGTTATACGCCAGTTCACAAGTTTATCAAACTCCATCTTAAAATTCTCCTCCCAGTCTTCATCCCATATTCCATGAGGAGATTCTTCTGGAACCTCTCACTTTGGGTTTCTGACCTAAATACATTAACTGAGATTGTGTATCTTGTTGTGCCTGTGCCACTCCTACGTCCCTTTGTCTTCATTGTCTTTTCCCCTTGTTTATGTATTACCAAGAGATGTACAAAACTTCCAGATAGAAGGAATGCCTTTTACTAAACTAGTTGAGGAATTGAAACAAAACATAGGAAAAGTCTGTGTACACATTCATTCTTCAGGTTTTCAGAGGATTATTTTACTCTGTAGATAAGTACATGTCAGTTCTGTATATTTAGTCATCCATAGCCATGGCTCAAATATATTGTAGCACTCTTCTGACCATGTGCTTTCTTTCTTCCTCAAAAATCAGAGCAAAAAGAGACAGAGTGGTATGTGCCAAGGTATGATTTGCAGGTTGTGGCAGGTTGGAAGGATGAAGCAGGGAGGTTGTTGTTGTTCTGTAGGCAGTCATGCACCACACACCCACTTGCCCACTGTCCCTTCTTTCCCCACTGGGACAGTGGAGCAAAAGAAGAGCAAAAGCAAGAAAACTAGTGGGTGAAGATAACAATGGTTTAGTAAGTGAAGGAGAGGAACTAGAAAGAAACACATACATGCACACACACACAAACACACAAAATCCACCACCAACAGAAAGAGTGATGCACTACCTCCCACAAGTAGACCAATACCCAATCAGTCTCTGGGAAATGGTGACATTCCACAAAACCTCCTTCTTTCCATTTTTATTGCTGAGCACACCATTGTACAGCATGGAAAGTATCTTTGATCACTTTGGATCAGCTGCCAGGTTGCATTACCTCTGTTACTTGTACACCCCCAACCTAATCACTGGAGAGAAGAAGGTAAGATCTTGATGTTGTACAGGCACTGCTCAGCAGTCCTCAAACACTGGGTACTGTTTTAACAACACCGTTTTAGCAACAAATCCAAAAAACAGCACCACACAAACTGCAGTAAAGAAAATTAAGTCCATCCCAGCCAGGCCCAGTACAGAGTTATAGTGGACATAAAAACTGGTAACAGTCTAGGGCCTTTCAGTATTTCTTTCATCTGTAGTGAAGATTCATATCCCAAATGGCCTTCATTTTGCTTTTGTGCTGTTGTGTCAGTCAGGGCTCTGCACTTGGATTGTCTAAATGGCTCTTCACTCCACTCTTCCAGTTCAGATTATTTTATTCTGACCATGAGTGTCCAAGAATTTCAGATGAAGTCTTACTTATGCCTTTTAAAGGTAGTACTATCACCTATCTGTCTGTACTGTATTAGTATTGATTTACACATTTGAGGGATCTAGTTGTCTTTTTTTTTTTTTTTACCCCACAGGTCCACTTCACTGGCAATTATCTAACACCCAGTGTGCTTTCCCTCAGTATTTCTGACTACTCAAGATCCCAGTGAAAAGTCAGGATTCCCATTAGTTCTTAATGTACTTCTCTTAAACAAATCATTTCTGAGATATCCTACTCTACCAGTGGTTTTCAGTGTTCCATTCATTTTCTGCACTCGTGATGCTTCACAACTTTATGCAGTCTTATTCAGGCATCAGGATGTTTGGGCTTTTATTTTACTGGCAAAGTAAAGTAAGGCATTCTTTCATGTAAACCCTGTCTGCTAACAGATCATACCAGCTGTTGGTGTATGAACAGTTGTCTTTGGTCCTTCTGGTATCACAGTTACTTTCTCTGTGCTGAAAATAGAAAATCTAGTGTTTACACAGCATTACAAAAATACCGTGTCTCCACTGTGCTGAGTAAATTAATCTTGAGAGACAGACTTACTAGCAAAGGCTCTGCGCCAGGCTAGGCTGTTTTTTCTCAGTTTGGGGCTTGAAGTAGTGTCGTGCTCTTTTGTGTTATGGGAATATACTGAGCCTACTTGGAGGTAACTTAGGACTTCTTGCAGTATGCTTCAGTGATTATATAGACACAGGTCCATAGTCAGTCTTGAGGAGATGTGATTTGGAAATAAATAAGGAAATAATTGTGGTTATTAAACACTCTTCAAATATGTATTCTCTCTTACTTATTGTAAGAGAAGTGAAGCCATGTTCTCATATTTCTAGGAATGGTACATTTGTGAGTACTCTAAGATTTCCCCTGCCTCAGCTAAAATAAAAAAAAAAAAAAATTAGGCTGGACGTCAGGAGGGGGTTCTTCACAGAGAGGGTGGTTGCACACTGGAACAGGCTCCCCAGGGAAGTGGTCACTGCACCGAGCCTGTCTGAATTTAAGAAGAGATTGGACTGTGAACTTAGGCACATGGTCTGAACTTTTGGGTAGACCCGTGCGGTGTCGAGAGTTGGACTTGATGATCCTTAAGGGTCCCTTCCAACTCAGGATATTCTATGATTCTATGATTCTATGATTAAATTCAAGTAAAACAAAATAATGTGGTAAAATCAATGTTTTTGAGAGGTTTTCAGATTATTTTCCTCTCATGAAATATGCATCAATTTATGTTAGATCATGCTCCTTTATTGTCAGTTTTACAGGATAAATGTCGTGTCATTGATATCAGGTTGTCTGTATTTTATTTTTTTTCTGTAAAAAACGCATTTTGCTCAAGAGCCAAACCATATCAGAAAAGACAGAGAATAAACTATCAGTGGCAAAAAAAAAAATCACATTAAAAACACATATTTATTTATATTTTTGGTTTTCATTACCTAATCCTGTTCAAGCTCATGTTTTGATGGAGATTTTTTTTTTTCTTTTTGTATTCAACTGTTTTTTTTGAATTCCAAAATTATATATCAGGCAGATCTGTGGGGTAAGTTCATTGGCTTCTAGACTTATTCCACAGAGCAGTATTGGTAAGAAAATTTAGGTGGTTATTTCTAAGTAATTGCTTGTGCAGTAAATTGGAAAGTGGATTAATTACACTTTTCATCTTGGTAAATTTGTTTTTAATAGGTACATTTTATTATTGTTATTATTATTATTTCCTTGCAGACACACTCACACCACCCTGAAAGGAAAAATAAACAAACAAACAAAAAAAAAAACAAACAGATTTGGCAGATCTTGCATGTTTATTCTCTGAGCAGAGACAGCCTTAAGCAGCACAGCAATAGAAAATGTTCCTTGTTAATTTTTTCCTCATAAACCAAACATAATGAAAAAAAAAATGTTATCTTGGATTTATTCTGAAACACCAGAAATAAAATTTAAGTAAAGCTGATACTCTAGAAATGAAGTGGAATGTCAATCCATCCTATATTAGATAACCAGACAGATAATCAGTTCATCAGACATATGTCTTCTAATCAGTAAAGTACAATGTTCTAGTAAGTCTATAGCAGTCTAAATAGAATTTGTTGAATTATTTGAATAACTCTCCTAGCCTTGAATAACTGCTAAATTATTTACCTTATATTATCAGGAAAACAATGGAAACCAATCTAATTGTTTTCTTTATCATGGAGCAAATGAGAGCTCTAATACTGAGAGCTTTTTTTTTTTTTTCCTTTAAAAGATGCAATACTATTTAGTCTATTATCATGATTAGACTTCAATTTTTTCTTCTTTTTAGCATTAGAGAAGTTTTTGTGCAGGGTAGAAAAATAGGAGCACAGGGAAATTATAGTTTCATTACTTTCTCTTGAAAATATGGGGAGATTAGTGTGAAGAGAACAGCAAAAAGTGAAAATCCACAAGTTGATTTTGAAATGGCTCAGAACAGGAGATCAAAAAGATGACACTGAATTCTTATAACAGATTTTTTTTCCCCCATTTTTCTGCCAGCTTTCCTGGGTATAATCAATTTATTGTAATAAACACTGTTTTAATTCTGTTTTAGTGCTGTACATGCAAACTCAGAGGGAAAGATTAGGGACTTTTCTTAACTTTCTTGTTTAGTGAACACAAGTGATAGGATTAAGCCCCTTTCAGACTTTATGCAAGGATTTAAGGACAGAATTATTAGGAAGTTAGATCTTTTGTTTACCTTACTCTAAACTTTACTTTACCTTACAATAGAGAGTCTGAACAATTACTCTCTATTTGCATTACTTTGTCCTTCTGCATTGTAGTAGGAATCAATTCCTACTGTAGATGCATTGTAAAGAGAAAAGACTATAAAATGTGAGAAAAGTGAAATGCCAAAGATCTTAAAAGTAGGAAATGAACTTTGCAGAAATTAAAAACTTGATCTAAAAACTGTGAGCATAATTCTTCCTCTACGAAAGTCATATGACCATATGACCAATCTGTCATTAACTCATGGTCACAAAAGGAATTTGTTCCAGTACAAGGAACTAAGAGTTGATCTTTCATCCCTATCTAACAGTTACAATAACTAACTAACTAACTAAATAAATAAATAAATAAAAATAAAATCATCCTGGAGCCTAAATGAAGGCAATTACCAGATGCCAATGTATTCGTTACTTCAATAATGCTTATGGGAGACACAATGTTATGGTCATTTTCCTCAATTTTCCTCAATTTTCCTCCTTTTTCTGCAATTTATCAACTCTCCACTGCTTTTCAAAGCCATACTGAGCATTCCTCTCTTATTCCTCTTTCCATTATCCTATATTTTAAAAAGGAAGTTTCCACATTAAATTGAGATACTGGTGTAGTTAAGACAGAAATTACATTTAAGAGCTCTGATATGCTGGGTAGGATTGGGATTAGCGTAATTCTTTTTCTTCCAAGGTATTAGCTGTTGGCCTTTGCCAGCAATCCATTGCCCTAGACCTTTTTCCTGGCAGTTGTACTGTGTGGATGTTATTTGAAGAGACAGAAACAAATATATATATTATATATTTTAGCATCCAGCTATTATATATATATTAGCATCCATATTATATATATATTAGCATCCATATATTATATATATATTATATATATATACTATATATTTTAGCATCCAGCTATTACCAGGAGGCCCTTGTATAATACTTTGTAGTCTGTTTTTGTATCATAGAATCTAAGTTTATAAGTGTTACACAAGCTGAGCACTACTCAAAGAGGTAACAGTGCATAGGTGTTTGCCTGTTTTTGCATATGCAAGTTATCCATGCAAAGCAAAGTCTTTTACAGTTCATCACACCAAAGTATTCAAAAAATATATGTACAAACCAAAACACCCCACTGCCCGTTCAGTAGTTTTAAGTATGCTTTTCCATACATTTCAATCAAAAAGTCAAGAAGTCAAAAAAAAAAAAAAAGTGTCAAAGGGGAATGTCTTTTTCTTTAAATTGAAAAATTTTTTACATTGCTAAAAGCAAATCAGACGATAAGGATATATGGATAAATGCATTATTCTTAAAAAGAAAATATTGAGTCTAATAACCGGCTAAGACTTTGTTCTGTGTAAAACATTGTTAAGAGGTGCTGGAAAGGAAATAAAATATGGGCAAGGTCTAATGTCTGCTTTGATAAAGGTAGTTAAAAATAAGAAAATATTTCTATGGCATTGAAATGTCATATATTATATATATATAAATGTCAACTATTGCTAAAGCATAGGCATTTACAATAAAGTGATTCTTAAGGAGCACCCTCTCCCTCTTCTGAGTGATAATTTGGGATACAACAATAAAAACATTTTAGTTTCTCTAATACCTCTATTCCTTTAATTTGATTTGAAACTATTCAACTTTCTCTTTGAGTGTCATGGTTGCAGGATCATATTGTTGATTTCACTTCAACGGGCAAATAACTATAACCTGATGAAGTGTGAAGATTTCCAAGGGACTGAGAAGTAACTATTTAACTATTTAGCAATTCATTGCATCTCCTTACGGAGATGACATGCCTATAGCAATGTTGCTTTGTTGCTTTTTTTTTTTTTTAATGTTAAGGTTAAGATTTTCAGAATGAGATTAACCTTGCTCAGAGAAAAGAAGTTTCCAAAGGGATAATCAGTTCAGTCCTGTATAGCAGTTTTTCATTTTTTTTCTCTAAGTATGTTTTGTTTTGTTTTTTTCTGATTTTAATTACAATGATTTTGTTATTAAGGTCATTGCCCTAGAGATTACTCTAGCATGCTATTTAAATTATTAACAGTTAGATAATGCAGTCATGGGAAAGCTACAGTCTGACAGAATAAAAATCCCCAAGATTTGAAGACTTGGTGGGAAAAGGTTCACGGAGTAGTGGACAAAATAACTGAAAACACTTAAAGTCCAAAAGGAAAAATCCATGCTTCATTTTCTATGAATCTGAATTACTTGATTAACAGGTTTTATTTTGCGTTTTCTATTTTATGCTTTAAATTGGTGTGTATAGATTACCATGGCAATGCTATCTTCCATGACTTACAGATTTTCTGTATAAATTGCATCATTCTTTTCATTATCACTGCATGCACATTAACAGATTAATGCTGACAAGTAGCAGAAGTCTCTGATAGAATAGTCAAAATCAGTGTAGTTAGGGACATAAGATTTAAATGCTTTCTCAAATCCTTGGTGACGATTCATAGCTTGTTGAAAGATACATATCCAAATTCTTACCTATTTGTGTTATGTTAATGGACCAGGCACAGCCCTGACTAACTGATAGAAATTTGCAACTTCCTGTACTCAGCTCTGGTGAGGCTGTGCCTGGAGTACTGTGTTCAGTTTTGTGTCCAATCTGTGCTGTCATACAATTTGCAGCTTTGTGACAGGTCCAGTGAACTCAAGAGGTACTATTACATCTTTAGTCTACTGGGATTCTGGTGCCCAAAGTAACAGGTCTGCAAATAATTGTACTGCACTGCCTAGTGCACACGTAACAGTTTGTCTGATGCTAGGTTGTCTCTGGATGCACAGTACCTAGGCCTCAATTTCTGTACCAAGGATATCAGTTTATCAATTCTCTAGGATACACTTACCTAGATGCCAAAGGTATTCAAGCTCCTTATATAAAACCAAGTAGGTATCCCATAAAGGTATATATTTGAGCTGTGTTCAATTAGCTGCTTTTTTTTTTCTTTTTTTTTTTTTTAATCTTCATAACTTAGCCACAGTCATGACAAAAGTAATGTGAGCTCCTAATGGAATCAATTTAGACACATGTATTTCCTGAGCATTGCTGGCTCTGCAATAAAGAGTTATTAATTTGGAGGTCTGAATTTATCTCGGGACTTACTGGTTTCTAGACACTAATAATGCAGGACTGTAATTGACTTTTCTCTGCCACACAAAGCTGTAGGACCACTTCAAAGTACTTCAGCCAGATGATAAAGCTCCAGAATGAGCAAGCTGTGCCCATCAAATAACTTCTCAAAGGCTCATAAGGTTTATCTAAAGGTTACTAGAAAATACAGGTTCAATTTATGTGGAAAAAAAAATTCACTTGCATTTCCCAAGGTCAGTAAAACTCTCTCTTCAGAATGTGATTGCAGAGAATAAATGCAATACTTTGAGCAACTTTCCATTATGCTCATTTGTATTTCAAAATTTGCATTCCACATTCCCAGCAAAAGAAGTGACAGGAAATATCAGAGGTTAAGGGTGAAGTTAACTTCAAAATGGCAATTATGGTTATGAAAAGGAAGGTGTGAATCTGATTTGTAAGGGTCAAGTCATGATTTGTGTGGACATTTCAAGTGACAGCTAAGGCTCTACACTGCTCCCATTGGAACACACCATGTCACCTCATATTTAGGGCTTCTGGTAAGTCTGCAACCTAATATGAATTTCTTTCCTACATTTAAAGCTGCTGTCTCCAATTTAATTTTAAAGAATATTAATATTTACAAACTGATTTCAAAAATCTACAGAGGATGAAAATGTCAGCATTAATGAGCTTTCTTCAAACACCGAGTGGAACAACTCATTTAAAAATTCTAAGGATCACAAACTTTGATGAGAAAGCAAGTTTATTTTCCAAGTTATCACCTTATTAGCAGTTCATCGATACACAAGTTTGGCTTTTATTGTTTAATTCAAATAAGTTGTAATAAAGTTTATACATGGTTCAATAGCAGAACATGTTAAGCCCCAAACCAGCCTCAGCAAATTCCTCCCACCAGAGGCAAGAAAATTCACAAAATCACAGAATCATCAAGGCTGGAAGAGACCTCCAAGATCACCTGGTCCAACCTCTGACCAGTCCTCCACTAAACCATATCACTAAGCTCTACATCTAAATGTCTTTTAAAGACCTCCAGGGATGGTGACTCAACCGCTTCCCTGGAAAGCCTATTCCAATACCTAACAACCCTCTCAGTAAAGAAGTTCTTCCTAATATCCAACCTAAACCTCCCCTGGCGCAACTCTAGCCCATCCCCCCTCATCCTGTCACCAGGCACGTGGGAGAATAGACTGACCCCCACCTCGCTACAGCCAACTTCAAGGTACCTATAGAGTGTAATAAGGTCGCCCCTGAGCCTCCTTTTCTCCAGGCTGAACAACCCCAGCTCCCTCAGTCGCTCTTTGTAAGACTTGTTTTCTCCAGACCCCTCACCAGCTTTGTTGCCCTTGTCTGGACTCGCTCGAGTACCTCAATGTCCTTCTTGTAGCGAGGGGCCCAAAACTGAACACAGTACTCGAGGCACAGCCTCACCAGAGCCCAGTACAGGGGGACAATCAATTCCCTAGCCCTATTAGCCGCGCTGTTTCTTATACAAGCCAGGATGCTGTTGGCCTTCTTGGCCACCTGAGCACGCTGTTGGCTCTTATTCAGCCGACTATCCACCAGGTCCTATCTCTTATTCAGCCACTATCTCCCAGGTCCTCCTCTGCCAGGCAGCTTTCTAGCTTTCTACCCACTCATCTCCCAGCCTGTAGTTCTGCTTGGGGATGTTGTGCCCCAGGTGCAGGGCCCGGCATTTGGCCTTGTTGAACATCATACGGTTGGCCTCAGCCCATCAGTCCAGCCTATCCAGATCCTCCTGCAGAGCCTTCCTACCCTTGAGCAGATCAAGACACGCACCTAATTTGGTGTTTTCTGCAAGCTTACTGAGGGTGCACTTGATCCCCTCTTCCAGATCATCGATAAAGATATTAAAGAGAACTGGCCCCATTACTGAGCCCTGGGGGACTCCACTTGTGACCAGTCTCCAACTGGATTTAACTCTGTTCACCATGACTGTTGTTAACTACAAGCTAGATTGTTTTTATTTCTGTAATGGGGTACACAGTTGTGAGTTAGGCCCAGCTTTATTTTGCACTATCATGTGACCAGGAGCAACCCCTTAGTGGAGGGTGCTTCAACTTCCTTAGTCTTACTGTAAATTGACATAATCCGGTTAATGCATCTTTACTGGTTTGGAGGATTTAGGATCCCTGCTCTTTGTAAGAAGTTTTTTTTCTTAGCACGTTCTATCTTAGTGCTCTTGCTACTAAGAGAAAATTAATCATCTTGTGATCAATCATTATAACAAATGTTTCTTCTGAAAGTCACTCATGAGCCACATATTTAGCCAGAGTGAATTACGAAGACTTTATTCAAAGGAACTGCATCTCTACAAATTAAAATAGAGTAATACAGAAATAAGTGCTCAGGAAAGTACCAAATTACAGAATTTTATGATGTAGTTGCATTTGTATAAAGCTGTTCCACTTTCCTGAAAGCTTAAGCAATTTGAAATCGTTTGTGTGAAATTTTGTTTTGTAGTGGTATCTTGTAAATTAGGAATCATTCCATATATTTCTGTGAATTTCTCAAGGTTATAACTGGATCAAATAGGAAAAAAATATTGACCTTGATATTTTAAGCTGGACTCAAGAGTGCTGTATGCCTTCAAGTAATTTGTTCTTAATTTTAAAAGTACATGCTACGTATTTCTGTAAACTTAAAAAAAAAAAAATTACAGGGTACTTGAAAACTAGCTCCTGTTAGATATCCACAGGGAAAAAGATGGGCTCTGTTATGTGTTTCATCTGAGATTTATCCAGAATTTCTTTTTACAAGAAGGGAATTTCATTTTCAGAGATATACCTGTATCAAATAATGTGTTATCTCAATTCTTTGCTCACTTTCCTACAGATTTTATCCTTACAGTTCTTCCCATAAATGTAAAAGTTTTTAATCCTTAAATGGCAGTATGCATTTTGTGATAATATGGTGATGCCATTTCAAATGCTTTTTTTTTTTTTTTTTTTTTCATGAAATGCTTGAGCACATCCTCTCATGTGCTGGAGTATTTCACATGAACTATACACACAGTGAACTATACCGTCATCCATTTGTGGCACTAAGGGATGTGGTTTAGTGATGGGACTCAGTATGTCAGGTTGATGGTTGAACTTGATAATTTTGAAGGTCTTTTCCTGTCTAGATGATTCTATGATTATTATGATGCATTAATATTTAGAGAAATATTATTTTTGGCTGAATTAAAGACTGTTTTGTTGTTGTTTTTTTTTTAAGGTCTTTTGGATAGATGATATGAAGGGAGGCATGAGGGACTTCTGGCCCTTAAAAATACCATCCCACCTCCTTTTCCTCATTTATCCAGGGAGGTGCACAATGTTTTTCTCTTACAAAATTAATTCCTAAACACTTTCTTTTTTTTTTTTCTTTTTTTTTTTAATTAAAAAAAGAAACAAACAAACAAACAAACAAAAAAAAAAAAACAATAAAAAACCACCACACATCCCTGTAACGAGTCTGCAAGGCCTCTGTGTCCCTTTGCTTAACTGCACATATAGACCATATGCTTCTGCTTAACCAGTCAGCTATAATGCCACCTATTCTAGTTGACAGGCACAGTGTAAGTAAGCCTTTAAGGGCTCAAGTTCTCTTTCCAATGCTACCCTCAAAACCACTGGTGTCCTTGCCCCCAGTGTTTTTGTTCATGGGACATGACAGAAGAAAATTCAGAGATTCTATTCAGAGAAAAGTGGAAAACTGAAGGTTGGATTTTTTTTTTTTCCATTTCCCAACACAATAAAAAGTAGTTTTGGAAGACACTGAAGGATTATCAAGAGAATCTTTTTTTTCAGATGCTATGAAAACATGGAGAAAAAAAAAATCAAGTACATTGTATGAACAGAACAGTGTTTACTGGAGGGAAGCATATGTGTTTATGTGTATGTGTGTGTGTGTGTGTGTAGGAAGAATACTTTCCTTTTCATGCTGCATTTCTGTCTAGCAACATTTTACCTGTGTTTGCAGATGTGATTATACTTTGCGTCTGTCAGGAGTGGAAGCTTTGCAGTACACACATCTACCACATACAAGATAGTTCTTGCTTTTAGTCTTGGTGTCTTGGTGCTTCTGACACAAGAGGAAATGTGTTAATATTGTAGCTGTACAATAAAATCCTATTTGTTACAAATGCTGATATTCAAAAAACAAATAAACAAAAAAAAATACAATAGTTTTGTAAAGTCCACAGAAAGGTTTTCTAGCAGAACCTTCTCTGAGCTGTGGCCAGACTTTAAAATGTGGTTTTGCAAAACAATATCAATTTAAGACTGAATTTTAAAATTATAGTCTTCTGTAAATACCAAAAACCTGCTGTATTGACAATACCATGCTGCTTTCATCTGGAAACTCTCCTTTTTATCATTTAAAGGGTGAAGACAAATCCACCCTTTTGTTTTTGAAGGGTGCTCTTTTGTTTTTGAAGGCTCAAGGTACTAATTAGCGGTGCTCTGTGTGCTTTCATGTACAATAACTGAGACAAGCAATGACCTCCTCAGCCACAAGAGTATCTCTATTTTATATTCCTTCTTCATAGCACCTCTTTACACTTTATTTCATATTATTGAGCATGAAAGATTAATTACATTTTTTGAAATTTTCAAAGCAGTACCTTCCATTAGGATTTATTATCTTCCCAAGCAAATCAACATCAACAATAATTTCTATGTGCAGTCAGAAAGGGCAGCTTTGTGATAGTTAGGCAAATATTCTGCTTAACTTTGAGAAGTCAAGGCCAGTTCTAATTTAAATGCAGGATGAATGATATGAGTTAGCTCTTCACAGGTAGAAAAGTACAATGAGGTTTAACACAAGGAGAACCCAACTTTAGGGTTTATTACAGTACCAGATTCTTCTGGAATGAGAAGGTGTAAATATAGAACTCCAGCTAATTAAATAGGTAAATTCTGGATTTACTCTGCCAGTGCTGTCAGCTGGATCTGACTCTGGGTTCCTTTATTATTATGTGTCCTTGGTGATGTGATTTTCTAAAACACTTCTGATAAGAGCCTTTGGCTCAGCATGCTCTGTGCATATTTAAGGAACCTACAATTATATTTCTATAAATGGAATCCTCACAATTCAGTACTGTGAAGTTTGTTTCTTCAGTGAATTTCACCTGGTAGCTTTCTGGCAGAAATGAAAAAGAGAAAATAACAGCTGAGATATGACTGGAGATAACTGAATTCGGTATTGGATTAACATACATACTATACATAAATGTAGACTGTTTTAAAAATGATCAACATTGTCATAATCCTGGTGCTTAAATAGTTCAGTGAGAATTAACTAGTTCAAATCCTTTCTGCTCATGGTCTATCACAATTTCCAAGTGATATCCAGCTTGGATATCCAACTTGTCCTCACACTTCCTAGAATCCCCCTGAATCCCCTTGAAAATATACATATCTCATCCATCATAACCTCAGAATTTTTGCACTTTTTTTTTTTTTTTAAATATATTAACAATAGTAGCAACCTGCTAGTAAAATCTTAAAAATCTGTCTCTCTTTCCCTTTTCGACTCACACAACTATACTCATACAAAAATCTCAGCTAGAATCAGAGGCTTCAGACAAAAAAATAGTCAAAAGTCATCAGGGACACAGCATTCTTCTCACCAGTCTTCTTTCTAGACTTAGAAGAGAGAAAGCGTAAACCCAGAAACAAATTAAGGTGTATGGATGAGAGGACAAGTATGAGTTTAGTGCCATAGTTAAAAGCATTCAAGTGTTCTTGCTGTATTAGATATGACAAAATTGTGTGAAAAAATGGCTGGATATAAGAAAGCTTAGCTGTTAGAGTAAGGTTCTGCAACACTAGTACTTTTTTCTAAGTATCTCATCAAAAATTATATCCGTTACAGCAGTTTAAACCTTTGTTTCAAACTCTCAAATTACACAAGATAAGCATATTCTCTTGTGTTGAAAAAGACTATCTATATGAAAAAGAACATCACTGCAAGACATCCCTCTAATTATAAATTACTGAAAAATTTGCTTGCACCCCTTCCTCCTCCTGTGACATATAAAAGATGTATAAATATACTTTACAGTTTTTATAGTAAAATATATATGTAAAGGATATATAAATACCCTTTATAATATTTTTTATATATAAATATAAAATTCTTAATGACTTTTCTTTATACTGGAAGCATTGCCTCTTAATCTTGCTTTTGCTTTCTTCAGAAAGCAGAAAAGAATCATGAAACCTAGGTTGCATGTCAGCATATTGTCCAATTCCCTGTTTCTTTTCCTTTTTTCTTTCTTCCTTATGGAAGGTCGGCAAAGCTGTGTGATATTGTTTCCATTTACTCTTGTATTTTCAGTAGGCAAGAATTCTAATTTAAACAAAAGGAAGCACAGAGAGAATGAAAAATCACATATAGTACCTTGCTGAGAAACCACTGAGTGTCTTTATATCATGCTGATGGAACAGCAGCCATAATTTTCAGAATGAGTAGCTTAGACATCCGAAGCTTTTACAGTTGTTTAAAGATAACAATTACATATCCGTCTGTGCTACAGAATGCAACTTGTGTGTCAGCCTCTTTTGATTTCATTTTTCACTTCTGCCAGAGAATCTCCAGCAGTAATAAAAATGAATAATAATAAATCATAAGAAGTAAAAAAAAAAAAAAAAAAAAGTTCTCTTTAATGGGAGAAACAAAGAGTTGGAAGAGAATAAATACATTTTACAGAGAATTAAATAGAGAGGGAATTTGCCACTCAGGGATAGCTTTCACAAGCTTCATGCCTTCAGGAGTTCCTTCTCCTCAGGAAGTAAGTATGTGAGGAATTTCAGTGATAGACATAACTTCTTCTGACATACAAAAAAAAAAAAAAAGAAAAAAAAAAAAGAAAAAATAAATAAAGAAAAAAGGCATGAGTTATTTTTCCCATTATGTTACAATGATGCAGTAAGAAATACTTTAAAAATGCATTCATATAATTCAGCCTTTCTCTTTATGGTGTGGACAGATTCTTTCAAAGTGTAAGATTTTTTTTTAGCATATATTTTTATAGCATATATCAAACAATGTAGACTGCAATCCTGGCAATGATATTCATTAGTAATACAGGCATGATATTGCTAGTGGAACAAAGTTCAGTAAAGGTTGTTAGTTATGTTGAGTCTTGAAAGGCAAGAATGAAACCAGTTGTAAGTAGCTGGATATCAAAAATAAGTCAAAAAAAAATTAGAAAATTATTCCCAAACAGGAATAATTGAAAGATATTAGATCATTTGCCATAGGTGCCTGCAGCAAAAGTATTCAAAAAAAAAAAAAAAAAAGAAAAACAACAAAAAGCAAACATATATATCTTTTCCAGCTCTGTCTAGCAGTGTTTCACTACATTTTTATTATTAGAAATCTGTAACCATATAATCTTTCGTTGTCATTTGCTCAGCCTACTTCTGCGGAGCAAGGCCTTTCTGTGGTGCTACCAACCACTTTTGGCCACAGTCATTCATGATCTATAAGGCTGTGTTATTTTCCATCAGCAGTTCAGCTTCTACATTTTTTTCTGCAGCATTCTGTGCTCTGGTGTTACACAGTTTAGTTAACATTGACCTTTTTTCTCTTGATAGTCACTTGCTTACATCTTCATTGGATAGATGGACATGTTGCTAATGTCTACAAAAATGAAAAGTCAATTCACTACCACAATACCCGTAGTTTTCATTCAAAAACCTTGCTTTTTGTGACATTCTTGAGGACCCAATACATATTACTTAGTAAGAACCATTGTTGACAGTTATACCCTTGGAATGGAACGCTTTTTTTTTTTTTTTTTTTTTTTTTTTTTGTTCCCAGTACTTGTTCTACTACTAGAACAAATAAAGGGAAATGGGTACTGGGTACTCGGGAAAAATGAAGCCATAGATATTACTCAACACATTCTAACTCCACTACCAGAGAAAATAAGCTGAACCACAAACACAGTGTACATTGCTGAACAAGAACATATATCTTTTATACTGTAGCTTTATCATATTATACTTTGGAAACAGGAACCACTTTTTTCATTTTAAAAATGCATCATTATTAAGATAAATCTTTTAAAAGTCTCTGTTTGCACCAGCAAGCAGAACAATGCTGAGACATATCCTTTATATAGTTTGTATTTTCTTCCAGGCGAATACAAATACTAAATTTCTGGCAAAGAATAAATTCCAGGTGTAGTTGTATAAAGTTAATTTAAGGAAACTTCATTCTAGAACAAATTTTGGAGGCGTGGGTTGGGTACTCATAAGGTTATACTAATGTGATGACTGACAAGAGAAAGATGGGAATTGTATGTCTGTCAAGAAGGAAATGCAGGTTGCAAATGTTTAATAGGGCATCGTTTTCAATGATCATAGTGAAGAGGATGCATAGAAGTGAATTCTTGCCTATACAAATCCCGTATGGCACCAGGCAAAACAATGGTCCTCTTGGAAAGACTAAACTACAAGATTTATTACCATTATAATCAATAACTGCATATTATTTGAGGGGGAGCAGGGGGGGAAGAAAAGAAAAGGTAAAGATTGGAAGGGAAGTGTTGTTTGTAAACACAAATGCTAGTAAATGTAATCCTTTGCAAATAAGGAATGTATGGTTATTGTAAATAGAATTATATTTTTATTGTGATGGAATAATGTGGCTTTGCGGAGGAAAAGGAGGTAAGTATTTCACAGCCCCACTCCCCGGTCCCCCTTCACCACCACCCTCCCCCCCCGGCCAACAGTCCCCATCCATTCCTTTATTTGTATTTCTATTGGAGAGAGCTGTTTTTATAGGGAGTGAAATGATTATTGTCATGAAACAACATTGTACTTTTAATAACTGTCATTTAGACAGAGTCATACTTCTTGCTGTGCATAAATGGCTCAGCAGTGTCATTTCAGGACAGTGTGTACTAAGGGCTGTGTGGATTCACAACAACCCTTATGGAGCAGGAAAGATTTGATGGCTGCAAACATCTACTATACTGTAGAGATTCGCTCAGTGTCTAGCCAGTGTCATTAGTCAGTTCAGAGAGAAGATAGAGCCTGGGCCCAGTATCCTCCTGGTTACTAATTTTGAAGTTACTGAGCAACCTAAGAAAAAGATTATTTGTGCAATGGTGTCATCTGTTGAAAATAAGGCTGTGAGAGGTTATTTTCCAGCCTATTTTGGGGTTAAGCAAAATTTAGCCTACAGAAGGATTTTTTGATGACCTGAAGAAGGAAAAAATTACTCTGAACAGAAAAATGGTCCAGGTGATCAGGTCAATATTAAAGTGTGCTCTCAGAGTCTAACTAGCCATGCATTTCAGCCATCTCATTCTTGGAAGGGCTAAGCTAAGGACCCTGCCTATCCATTGAAATATGAGGATCAGATTAGATTGATTTGATCAAATTGGTTGTTTCAAATCCTGACACAATGGGAGGGGATGAAATTAGATTTCTCAATTATCAGTTGCAAAGAGAAAATGTCAGATGTCTTTAAAATATTTGCACGAGGAATGAGTATATTATTTGGCTAATGTGAGCTGTGGGTTTTGTTTTACTTTGTTTCTGTTTTGTTTTCCCCTGTGGTTCAGATGTTTTACAAAGGGGCATTGAATGAATAGCAGAAGTATTCACCTAAAATTCTTTGTGAAACTCACTATGTCCATTCTCTAAATCAGAAAGTACCATTGTTTTTCAAAACAGCTTGTGTAGAAAACATGGACGTTTTTAAAATTTTGGATCTGGGGGGCCTTTTTGGACTGCTTTCATGCTATGATAGGGAGAAAATACATGTGTAGATCCTCTAGTTCTGAAAAAAAAGGCTGACTGTAATTTTCACCTGATATATCAAACAGAGTACTGTGTTATGTGACAATGCTAAAACACCTTTACTTGGAGATACAGGGCAGTAAGCATAAGTAACATTAGATGATAGTATCGGCTATCGAGTAAGTTAGTAACAATTTTGAACATAAACAAAATGTATATCAGACAAAAGTCAACTATGTGGACTTTCTACTTTTGTCATTCTCAGAATTCCTTCACTTCTCTCTGGAAGAGATTATAATGAGTTAACATGTAAATTCATTTTAATGTCTTTATTTATTCATTTTTCTTCCTGAAGTAATTTGATCCTTTTATCAGATGCACTTTGTGAAAAGCTAATGAGGTAGGAAAGTTCATAGCAAAGCAAAATACGTTATTTTGGTTTTGCTCAAAATTTAGAAATTTAACTTGCAAAGAACCTATAAATGTCCTCAAAAATGTGAAATTCTCTTTTCAGTGATTTATGGAAAAGATTTGCAAAGCAATAACGTCTCACTGCAATTTTCAGTAGTGAGAAAAAGGAAAGATGACTGAAGACTTATTTGGTAACCTAAATGGAGAAAATAAATACGATGTGTGCACAGAAGTCACACAACAATAGAGAACACTGGAAAGGAAAGGGAAGAGAAGGAAAAAGGAAAGGGAAGGAAAAAGAAAAGTGAAGGAAAAGACCATAACCTTTAAGGATTCAAAGCTTTAATGGCACAGCTATAAAACATTAGGGTAACAACAAATGGACATATTGGGGAAGAAAAGTCTCTTTTGTTTTTCCCTTTGTATTGTTTGACCTTGATTTGCTTCACTTACCTTTGCAGCTTGAGAATTTGGTCTGGAACAAAGTGCACACATGCACAAAGTGAATTCTGGCCAGCTCCATTGAACAGTGTGTGATGAGGAGTTGGGGAGGAAGACATAGATCAGGAGGTGCATGTGTTGGGGGAAAAACCTGGAGTGTTTCATTTTGATGTTTCAACTTGCTGTTTCGAAGCAAACCCTCCCACCCAAACAAAAACCTTCAATTCATTTGCTCTGGTACAGAATGCTTACTCTGACTGATAATTATGTTTTAATGGAATAGGGAGAATGTCTTTTTTTGTAAGGTAACAGATTTTTTTTAATATAATTTTTGTATTTGCCCTATATGCTCTTTATGCTGTTTTTTGTTTGTTTGTTTGTTTGTTTGTTTTTTCAGTGTTTCTTAGTGCAGCAGCCAGCTCAATACAACCAGTTACTTGCACAGTTTTGCCTTCAGGAGTGATTTTACAGGCAGAACTATGCAAATCCTAATGCTAAATGAAATGTGTCTTCCTTATCTAAATGGCAGTTTAGTTATTCTTAGTAAATTGTACCATTTACTTTAGATGCAAATTAATGTAAATACATCACTAAATGTTGCAGAAGTTTACTGCAACTAAAGGTGTCATCTGGTGTACTGTGGCCTTCAGACGAGGTGCAAAATGTGAGGTATAAAAGTAGCATTTTATTACATTATCCTTACTTCTACTGAAAAATACAAAGCTGGCCTGGGCAGCAATGTTAAAAATAAAAGGTGGCACCTGGCACTTAGCTTGATCAAGGCCTTTATATGAATAAGGATATGGAGTATCCTTTTGCTCAGTTATAAAGTACAGCACAAAGCTAGCTAGCTAGATAGATTCATCATTATTCTGGCAAAAAAATAAAAATAAAAATAAAAATAAAAATAAAAATAAAAATAAAAATAAAAATAAAAATAAAAATAAAAATAAAAATAAAAATAAAAATAAATAAAAATAATGAATGTGTGCCATAAACTCTTTCCTGCGAAATTATCTATAAAACAATATTAAATGTGATTTTGTTTGTGGCACCAGAACAGTAGTTTTCAGAGCAAGTTATGTCTGCATGAATGAAATATTCAGCCTGAAGTTTGAGGCATGAGGGAAAGCCTTACTTGGCTTCAGGCTGTCATCTCTGTAATTGTTGAAACTACAGATTTCTATAAAACATCATAAATTCATACAGACAAAAACCTTAGGAATTTTAAGCTGGCAGTTTTGTGCACCAGAGAGAGGTTATTGAAGATTGGTGCTCTAAGAAAACTTCCACATAGAGTCACCTCAGCATGCTAACTCTGATTTAGTATGATTTAGGATGGGGATAAAAAAAAAAAATCAAAACAGAGTGAAACAAGAAGATGATTTATACTGTTGGTAGTCAGCGTGACTTCACAGTCAATCGGCTGGACCATTGCTAGGAGTCCAGCCTAGTCCTGAACTCAAAGCAGTGAGGAATCACTGGTTCTGTTTTTCCCCATCTGGCTGACTCTGGATGTATCCGTCTACCAAGAGGCAACCTGCCAGCTTCTACCTCCACTTTCATGTTGTCTATTACAGTGCCCTTTACAGTGATGCCCCAGCACTGCTGGCTAGTAGATGGAAGAAAAAGGAGTGAAGCAGTGACGCAGCCCTTCCTTTTATCCTGTAGTTGTGTCCTGAGAGAATAGGGAAGAACCAGGTTTCTTTCTTGCACTTTTCTCATTCTAAATACATCTTTCTAGGCAACATCTGTTTTCACATCAAAAAGATGATTGAAGTCCAGAGATAACACATGCTACACTGAAGTATTCTCAAAATTGAGATTTTCTTCGGTGTTTTTAATGTTATTAAAATAGGTATTGTGATTAGTTGTCTCTAGGTGCCTCATGAATATTGTTGTAAAGGACAAAATTTCCTCTAAAAGAAAATAGAAAATAGAATAGTTTTAGGATTTATACTTCATACATTTTTCATATGAACTTCTTTTTAGTGCTTTTAGCAATTTAAAAATAAATAAATAATAATAATAATTCTATGGTTCTTTGCCTTGCTCTATGAATCACAGTAAAAGAATATGATTGCAATTTTCCTGTTTGGTTTACACCTCCCATAGAAGTCAAAATGCCTTCCTGGGCCTGAACTAATTCTATAGTCAGAATGTAGGCCTAAGTAAATAATTTAAATATTTTATGAGAAAAAAAAAAAAATCAAAACCCACAAACATTTCCCATTTTACTCGAGTAAGAAGTGGAATTTAATTTTATTAACAAATTTCTAATAGCCTGTATACTTCAAGTGATATTCTTAATCATAAATGATAAATAAATAAATATATAAATTTGAACACAAATTAACACAAAGTCCATGTTGCATATTATCTAAATTCAATGTAAAAAAATGGAGATCAAAGATGGGGAGAAAATCAAGCCACATATTATATGAATTGATATAAATTAAACTAATAAAAATGCCATATCACAGACTCACAGAATCACAGAACAGTTAAGGCTGGAAGTTAAAGCTTACCGTTAAAGCTGACCTCTGGAGGTCATCTATTCCAATCCCCCCACTCAAGCAGGGATGCCTACAGCAGGCTGCAAAGGACCATGGCCTTTGAAGAACTCCACTGAGAATTCCACAACCTCTCAGGGCAACCTGTGCCAGTGCTCCGTTACCTTCACAGTAAAAAGTATTTCCTGATGTTCAGAGGGAACTGCCTGTGTTCCAGTTTGCACCCAGTGCCTCTTGTCCTGGCACCAGGCACCACTGAAAAGAGCCCAGCTCCATCTTCTTTGCACCCTTCCTTCAGGGGTTTACACTCATTGATGAGATTGCCCCTGAGCCTCCTCTTCTCCACACTGAACAGTCCCAGGTCTCTCAGTCTTTCTTCATAGGAGAGATGCTCTAATCTCTTGATGTTAGCCCTTTTTTGGACTCATTCCAGTATGTTCATGGGGGACCCAGACCTGGACGCTGTACTCCACCACTCCACCAATGTACTCCACTGCAGCTTCACCAATGCCGCTTCATATCTCATGAAAACAAAGTATGTCTGTTATGTGAATTTAAGATAATAAATAAATCAGTCAACCTGCTGAAAGATTTGATTTGACAAAGGCTGTAAAGTGGGGATAAGTCTGAAAATAACATTGGAAATGCACCAGATCAAGGCCTGTGAAATTTTACTAACTTGCTCGTGCTAGAAAGTCAAATCTTTGTTGTTATAAGAAAAAAAGATGAGTACGTATACCACTCTGTTCATAACATACAATATTTTAGCATGCTTAAAATCACCACCATTTTAATCCCAACTTTCTTTGAGAAGTGGATCTTCAAATGAACAGCAAAGATTACGATATGGTTAATAATAAACAGCCTCCCTTTTGTCCCACCCAAATTCAGAAGACTATTTCTATGCAACATGAAATTTGCTTTTCTCCTGAAAAGTAGGCCAGTTGCATTAAGATGATTCCTCGTTTCACATGTGGTGATGTATGCAATGTTTCGTCCTACTCGATGATTGCAGTCTTTTTTGTTTCCCTGGTTTACAAAAGGACATGGCTGCAGGGAGTCATTTCCCAGGGCAGCTGGTGTGAGTCTCAGTGCTCAGCATGGGTCTGCTGCCAGTATACTTTGTCTCATGCATGACTCCCACAATGTCTTGAGGAAATTTAGCTGTGCAGCGAAATTCCTGTTCCACAGCTGTTTAGATAGTTTTGGCACATTTATCTGTTTACTAACTCCCAGCGGGATCAATCTGAGATATTGTGGGAGTGTGTCCCTCCCTCATCCACCCACAGCATGTCAGTTACCTGTTTTTACTTTATTTGGAAATATACTTGCTGCATCCAAAATGTTGTGGAAGACTGCCAATTCCATTTTTATTGGAAACCAATGTTCTCATATGGTCATAAATGTTGCCTTTTGACGCTATAAATTTACATATTTTTGCAAAACAAGTTCATGTTTATAAAATGCAATTTATCTATAATAACTTGCTAAATCTCCAGAGCCAGTATCTAAAGAAGGCATAGGAAAATTTTCAGGTTTTATTTATTGAATTAATTAACGTTGATGTCAAGAAGTACTCCTACCAATTTAAGATGAGAATGATTTTTCAGAACTGTGACAGTATGGGGAAGTTTTCTTTCCTCTTTTCTTTTTATACTCAGTTCAAAATCAATGCCAAGCTCTATCTTTGGAATAAATCACATGAGTTGATGAAAAATAGAACAAGCAGTAAATGTTAACATTACTACATTGTAACACAAATTCTTCCATTTTTAAATTCATGTCTTAATGCACCAGTAAAAGTGTTAATTTTTTGTTTAGATAAGCATTCTGTAAATGTGAAAGTCATGTAGATTTTACTTTTTTTCATTTCCCAGTTTTGCTGAATGCCTTGCTGTGCTTTTATTCATTATTCAGCGTCATTTCAAGTGGAGTTGACCAGGTTATTGCTGGGACAAGGCTGATTAATCCTTGAAGCAACAGTGCATCTCAGCAGTCAAATCAATAACAACAGACTGAAGAATAGCTGTTAAATGGAATTAGGCCTTCTGTTATGGGGCTGTAGATCTACACACCTCTAAGATTCTCAGTATCTAAGTGTCCTCAGTATCTTTCACTTAGAAACCTTATTTGTTCTAGCAGAGGTGAATGAATCCTTTGTCTTCCATCAAGAATAGATGAGTGCTACATTCTTCACCTTAAGTGAAGACCCTGGGAATATTAGTTAAGCAAACAGTCAATTATCATAATCTAACGTGTTAATAATAAAATGAATAATGATTTTCTTAAATGTTGAACAGAACAGACTGCCAAACCAGGATGAGATGGATGAGGAATTCTACAGGCAGCTGGAAAAAGTTGCAAAATCAGCAGCTCTTGTCCTCTTGGGGGACTTCAACTTCCCAGACATATCCTGGAAATGCAATACAACTCAGAGGAAGCAGTCTAGGACATTTCTGGAGAACATGGCAGACGTTCACCAGCTGGTTAGCGAGCCAGCAGTGTGCTCAGGTGGCCAAGAAGGCCAACAGCATCCTGGCTTGTATAAGAAACAATGTGGCCAGCAGGGCTAGGGAAGTAATTGTCCCCCTGTACTCGGCTCTGGTGAGGCTGTGCCTCGAGTACTGTGTTCAGTTTTGGGCCCCTCACTACAAGAAGGATATCAAGGTGCTCGAGGGAGTCCAGAGAAGGGCAACGAAGCTAGTGAGGGGTTTGGAGAACAAGTCTTAGGAGGAGCTGCTAAGGGTTTGTTAAGCCTGGGGAAGAGGAGGCTCAGGGGCGACCTTATTACACTCTATAGGTACCTTGAAGGAGGCTGTAGCGAGATGGGGGTCAGTCTATTCTCCCACGTGCCTGGTGACAGGATGAGGGGGAATGGGCTAGAGTTGCGCCAGGGGAGGTTTAGGTTGGATATTAGGAAGAACTTCTTTACTGAGAGGGTTGTTAGGCATTGGAATGGGCTGTACAGGGAAGTGGTTCAGTCTACACATCTTCCATCTACACAGGGCGAATAACAGAATTTTCATCCAGTACTTTTTTATATAACTACAGTTCTTGCTTAAATGTCAAATTTTTGAAATAATGAAAGTTTACTTGGAACTATCACCTCTCATAGGTCTTTATTAAAATATAGTATAATACATTCTCTTGGGACCTTATACCCTTGTATGATATTATGATGCCCTTAATGCTATGTTTGAGGAACACTAATAGAAATGTGGGGTCAAAGGAGGGGAAAAAAAATAAAAAATAAAAAAAAATAAAATAATTCTTCAGGCTCTCCTTTAAGTGGCAAATTCCTATTTTAAGTTAGAAGAAACCCAAAGGTAAGCTTTATCAGCTGCAAGACATCTCCAAAAGCTATTCAAACAGATTGCTGAAATATGGGAGAGAATTACTAGATAGAATCTATTTATACTGTGGGTAAGAAGATTTTACTCTCAGAAGACTGCTACTACATCTGCAATGTGCATATAACAATAAATCTAAACGTGAAAGAAGGGGCCTAATAAATGTATGCATGACTTTACAAACTGGTAGGTACATTGATGGAATTTCCTGAATGAAATTAGTATTTACAGTTCTGCCTTATGATAATGCAGTGTTAAAAAGCTACAGCACATGATGCTTTATTTAAGACCTGCTGTCACTAAAATCAGAAAGTGAAATTCAGGATGGGATTTAGAAGCAGCCTATAGGAGGTTAGGGACCTGAAATGGCAATATTTTCTGAAAGCACAGTTCTCAAGGCCTACCTGTTGAGGCACACATGAATTGCGATGTTTGGAAGTAGTATTGCATTTTTGACAGGATTACTACAGTTCATAAGAATTGATTTAATTAACAGCACCCAGAATAGAACCATTCTTTTTCAGTTAGCAAAATAGGAAAGGAAATGAACCTCTGAAACCAATGAAAAGTCATAACTCCTTAAAAATTGATGTTCTAATGTTCTGAATGTTAATGCAGGTATGGAGTTAAGATAAAATAAATCCTGTCAAACTATTCTTTAAATGAACGTAATTCGTATGCATGTGCAAGAACAGAACACAACCCACAATTCTAAATGTGATAGCTTCCTCTAATTAAAAAAAAAAAAAAAAAAAAAAAAGAGTCATTGTTGTAATAGATATTTCTACACCTCTACACCTCTGGACATTTTTATAAATCCTTTTGCCTGAATATTCCTTTCGTGTCTGAAAGAACTCACTATGGTGATTGAGCTCCAATTCCACAGAACATGGCACCTTCTGAAGATTGTTGGAGTTAGTTTTGCTAAAAGTTTTTAAAAAGCAAAAAGTTGTTGATATTTACTAAACTGTCTGTCTAGTTTTATAAAAGTTTAATTGTGGAATTTCTTCTTAATATTCATAGTGACGATCAGGTCCATCTAAAGTTTTGCCAACATTCATACTCACTTTGTCTGCAAATAATAATAATTAAAACCACTATAAATATATTTGTCCATAAATACTATATGTCATGTCAGGAAGTTTTCAAGTACAAGGCTGGATGATGAAAATTGAGACAATACCTCTTGGAAAGTGTATGGCGGTTTCTTAGTAAAATTCTATTGGTATTGAACATAAACCAAAAAAGGACTATGGGACTATGTCTTTTGGCAGCATAGAACAGTAGCATGACAGTCAAAGAAAGAGAGTACAGGTGTGAGATTAAGGAAGAGGAAATAGTTGGTGTATAGGATCTGAATATTGTGGGAGTTAGCACAGAAACTAGACCAAGTCACCTAAAGAAGAGGTATAGAAGAAATGAGGTACTGTATCACTTTTATCACCTTTATCACTTTTATAGATAAGAGTATAATGTTAAGATAATATATTACATAGTATATAGCAATAATATACTACAATAAAATAATGAGAATGGAGAAGGAAGACTGGAACAAATATGAAGATAAAGAAAGATGTGAAAAGAGTACCATGAAAGCTTTGAGATACCAAAGATAACTGACCAATTTTGTCAGAGTTTGATTATTTTCCAGTGAATGAATCCTATCAACAAAGGAAAACTTTGTGATAAGAACGGGAAAATATTAAATATCCATCTCCCTTTTTTCTCATACTCACAGAGTTATTGTAGTTTATTTTGAGTGTCCCATCCTTTCTCCTTCTCCCCCCCAGTATAACCAAATAAATGGCTTTATATATAAAATACATGGAAAAAAATCCATATTTAACAAATAATCATTCAGCTCACTTGAAAGGACTGTTTACCTTGCACATAGGCATTATTTTTTTTCCTTTCAAACACTGTGGGACCTGCTTCCAAGATAAGGACCTACTGCTGAATGGTTTTTGAAATTTGAGACATTTTCACTTTATATTCTATGACTCCATTGGCCTTCACATCTAAATTCATAAACAATATTAAAAGCATGTTGAAGGTGATGACACTAATGCAGAGGCATGATTTTGCTATTTGTTTGTCTGTTGCTAATGTTTCTCTATTAAAGATTTAAACATTTAAGTGAGACAAACATGGCTCAGATAACACTTAGAGAAGACAAGATTGTCTAATTAAAGAGCTTAGAGAATTGAAATGCAAACCGTAAGCAGGGTCATACCCTCTTTTTCATTCTTGTAGAAGTAATAAAAGCTGAAGTGCTCCTTCTCAGAGTAACTGCAGTGTAAGAAGAACATTTTGTAGTTGTGGCCTTGAAATCTGAGACTGTGAAATTTGTTTTAGAACAATGTATTTTGGTATAGCTATATCACAGAATCACAGAATTTCTAGGTTGGAAGAGACCTCAAGATCATCGAGTCCAACCTCTGACCTAACGCTAACAGTCCCCACTAAACCATATCCCTAAGCTCTACATCTAAACGTCTTTTAAAGACTTCCAGGGATGGTGACTCCACCACTTCCCTGGGCAGCCTGTTCCAATGTCTAACAACCCTTTCGGTAAAGAAATTCTTCCTAACATCCAACCTAAAACTCCCCTGGTGCAACTTAAGCCCATTCCCCCTCATCTCGTCACCAGGCACGTGGGAGAACAGACCAACCCCCACCTCGCTACAGCCTCCTTTAAGGTATCTGTAAAGAGCAATAAGGACACCCCTGAGCCTCCTTTTCTCCAGGCTGAACAAGCCCAGCTCCCTCAGCCGCTCCTCGTAGGACTTGTTCTCCAGGCCCCTCACCAGCTTTGTCACCCTTCTCTGGACCCACTCAACCACCTCGATGTCCTTCTTGTAGCGAGGGGCCCAAAACTGAACACAGTACTCGTGGTGCGGCCTCACCAGAGCTGAGTACAGGGGGACAATCACTCCCCTAGCCCTGCTGGCCACACTGCTTCTTATGCAAGCCAGGATGCTGTTGGCCTTCTTGGCCACCTGAGCACACTGCTGACTCATATTCAGCCGACTATCAACCATCACTCCCAGGTCCTTCTCTGCCTGGCAGCTCTCCAACCACTCATCTCCCATCTGTAGCTCTGCTTGGGGTTATTGCGCCCCAGCTGCAGGACCCGGCACTTGGCCTTGTTGAACTTCATGCAATTGACCTCAGCCCATCGGTGCAGCCTATACAGATCCTCCTGAAGAACCTTCCTACCCTCAAGTAGATCGACACGCACATAGCTTGGTGTCATCTGCAAACTTACTGAGGGTGCACTCAATGCCCTCGTCCAGATCGTCAATGAAGATATTAAAGAGGACCGGCCCCAGCACCGAGCCCTAGGGAATGCCACTAGTGACCAGCCTCCAGCTGGACTTGGCTCCATTCACCACGACTCTTTGGGCCCGGCTATCCAGCCAGTTTCTAACCCAACGAAGTGTACGCCAGTCCAAGTCAAGAGCAGCCAGTTTCTTGAGGAGAATGCTGTGGGAGATGGTGTCAAAAGCCTTGCTGAAGTCAAGGTAGACCACATCCACAGCCTTTCCCTCATCCACCCAGTGCGTCACTTTGTCATAGAAGGAGATCAGGTTTGTCAAGCAGGACCTGCCTTTCATAAGCCTATGCTGACAGGGCCTGATCGCCTGCTTGCCCTGCAAGTGCTGCGTGATGACTCTCAAGAGGATCTGCTCCATGAGCTTCCCTGGTACTGAGGTCAAACTGACAGGCCTGTAGTTTCCCGGGTCTGCCCTCCAGCCCTTCTTGTAGATGGGCGTCACGTTTGCTAGCCGCCAGTCAACTGGGACCTCCTCCGATAGCCAGGACTGCTGATAAATGATGGATAGTGGTTTGGCCAGCTCCTCTGCCAGTTCTCTCAGTACCCTTGGGTGGATCCCATCCGTCCCCATCGACTTGTGCACATCCAAGTGCCATACCAGGTCACCAAACAGTTCTTCGTGGATAGTGAGGGTCGCATTCTGCTCCCCATGCCCTTCCGCCAGCTCAGGGTACTGGGTATCCAGAGAACAACCGGTATTGCCGCTAAAGACTGAGGCAAAGAAGGCATTGAGCACCTCCACCTTTTCCTCATCTCTTGTAACTAAGTTTCCCCCCGCATCCAGTAAAGGATGGAGATTCTCCTTAGTCCTCCTTTTTGTGTTGATGTATTTATAAAAATGTTTTTTGTTCTCTTTAACGGCAGTAGCCAGATTGAGCTCCAGATGAGCTTTGGCCTTTCTAATTTTGTCCCTGCACAGCCTCGCAACATCCTTATAGTCCTCCCTAGTGGCCTGCCCACTTTTCCAAAGGTTGTAAACCCTCTTTTTTCTCCTAAGCTCAAGCCACAATTCTCTGTTGAGCCAGGCTGGTCTTCTTCCCCGCCAGCTCGTCTTTGGGCACGTGGGGACAGACCGTTCCTGCGCCATTAAGATTTCCCTCTTCAAGAGCACCCAGCCTTCCTGGACCCCTCTGCCCTTCAGAACTGCCTCCCAAGGGACTCCACCAACCAGTGTCCTGAGCAGCTCAAAGTCAGCCCTCTGGAAGTCCAATACAGCGGTTTTACTGTTCCACTTCCTGGCCTCGCCAAGAATAGAGAACTCCAACATTTCGTGGTCACTCTGCCCAAGACAGCTCCCAACAATCACATCCTTCACCAGTCCTTCTCTGTTTGTGAAGAGAAGGTCTAGCGGGGCACCACCCCTGGTAGGTTCACTAACCAGCTGCGTCAGGAAGCTATCTTCCACGCTCTCCAGAAACCTCCTAGACTGCTTTCTCAGGGCTGTGTTGTGCTTCCAGGATATGTCAGGGAAGTTGAAGTCCCCCACGAGTACAAGAGCTGACGATTTTGCAACTTCTGTCAGCTGCCTGTAGAACTCCTCATCTGTCTCCTCATCCTGGTTCGGCGGTCTATAGCAGACCCCGACAAGGACACTAGCCTTGTTGTCCCTGCCGATCCTAACCCACAGGGACTCGACCTTGTCATTCCCAGCCTCGAGTTCTACAACATCGAAAGACTCTCTAATATAGATAGCCACACCACCACCCCTTCTGTGCTGCCTGTCCCTTCTGAAGAGCTTATAGCCAGGCATTGCAGCACTCCAGTCACGAGACTGGTCCCACCATGTCTCTGTGATGGCAACCAAGTCGTAGCCTGCCTGCTGCATGATGGCTTCCAGCTCCTCCTGTTTGTTACCCATGCTGTGTGCATTGGTGTAGATGCACTTCAGCTGGGCCATTGCCTTATCCCTCGGCCTTGCTATTGTTCCCCCTGGCACAGCTCCAACAATCCTTGCTTCAGCCCCATCCCCCTTCTTACCTAGTTTAAAGCCCTCTCAATGAGACCTGCCAGCTCCTGGCCCAGGATCCTTTTTCCCCTAAAAGATAGGGACCTGTCTGTGGCCATCAGGCTCGGTGCTGAGTAAAGTGCCCCATGGTAGAAAAACCCAAGATTTCTGTGCTGGCACAGAGCCACATGTTTAACAGGTGGGCTTTCCGTGTCCTCTCTGTACCCATCCCTGCCACCGTAGGGATGGATGAAAACACCACCTGTACTTCCGCCCCATCCACTAACCATCCCAGCCCCCTAAAGTCTCTTTTGATAGCCTTCAGGCTTCTCTCTTCAATGTTGTCACTGCCCACCTGGACTATCAAAAGAGGATAATAATCAGAGGGGCGTACCAGGTCGGGAAGCTTCCTGGCAACGTCCCTGACCCTGGCCCCAGGGAGGCAGCAGACTTCCCTACAGGTAGGGTCAGGCCAACAAATAGGGCCCTCTGTTCCCCTAAGAAGAGAGTCTCCCACAACAATAACTCTTCTGTCTTTCTTGGTGGAGGCAGTCCTGAGGCGTGGAGTCGACCTCCTCGCCCTAGGAATCCTCCCGGGAACACTTGCTACCTCATCCTCACCCACCAAGCTCCAGGGCCTCAAACCTGTTGCGTAAGGGCACCTGGGAAGGTGGGGCCGGAAGGGGAGGGCATCGTCTGCGATGTCGAGCAGGGACCTGTCTCCATTCCTCCTCAACTCCCAGATCCCCTCCCTCTGCCCGACGGCGACAGGGCAGGGGATCGACCCCCATTTGGGGTGTCTCACCTCGATACCTCTCCTTGAGGCCCTGCAGGGAGTTACTCCACAAGTCTATCTCCCGCTCACACTCCCTGATATCCCTCAGGGAGTCCATAAGATTTGTGTAATACTCTTTTCTTGATTCATCAAATCAAGTAGTGTGTGTCTTTTGTGTGTGTACATACATATGTGCATTCTCAGAGATGTATAGTCTGTGTATGTTGTAGGAAATGTACTTTTAAAAATAGCAGCATTACTGTGGCTTTAAAAGGAATTTATTTATTTATTTATTTATTTTTGTCTAAAAAAAATTGTCTGGAAGTTCTTTAGAAAAGCAGAGCTTGTTTATATGAATTATAGGAACAGGTGGTAAAAGCAGAGAAAAAGTAAATTTTTAATTAAACAATTCCTAACAAATAATTCAAACAGCCACAACATTCTTCTGAAACTGGGCAAGGCGTGTTCTCAGTTCAATTTAATTCTGTATTTGCAGAATTGAATCTACAGTTCACAGTGAAATATAGGGATTGGTGGTTCAGAAAAAATAAAGGAAAAATGTTTTAAAAGTATACTAGCACCGAGGAGTAGCACAGTTATCCCTGTGTTCATGTTCTTTTATATTCTCACTCACATCAAAAGTTTTGTTACCTAAAAATTGATACATTTTTCTTCTTCCTCTTAGGTAGGGAGGTATTATTTTCTCAGCTTGAAATGGGAAGCAGTCTCAGAGAGATCTGTGATATTGAACAACTATCAGAAAAATGCTTTTCATGGATACTGCTGTAGAACCAAGTCTGGCAGATCAGCACTTATGGTAGCGGGCAGTATGGACTCATAATAGGAAATAAAAAATAATTCAAACAGAATTGAGAAGCAAAATAATGGATTTATTTCTGTTATACTGGTGGGGGAACTAGACGGAGACTTTTAAGAGATGAAGGCACTTGGGCATTTCTTTTGGGTGGTGCATTTTTGTACTGGGTCTGGCTGGAATGTTAACTTTCCCGGCAGCAGCCCATTCAGTGCCGTACTCTGTACTTGTAGCTGGAACAGCAGTGTTATCACACCAGTGTTGTGTCTACTGCTGAGCAGCAGTGGCACAGCATTGGGCCTTTCTCTAACCCTCCTAGGGGGTGGGCAAAAAAGTGAGGAGAGAAACATCACTATGGCAGCTGACCTAAACCAATCAAAGGGATATTCCATACCATGTGGTGTCACACTCAGCAATAAAAGGTGGAAACAGGAAGAAGAGGGGAGGGGTGGGCTCTCGTTGAGAAGACGTCGGTCCTCCTCTCGAACACTGGCTGCGTGCGTTGAGGCCTTGCTTCAAGGACGTGGTCAATCATCGCTCATTTGTGGGAAGTAGAGAGTAATTTCTTTCCTCTGCACTTCCATATAGCTTTCATTTATTTTGTTTGTTTGTTTTCCTCCCTTTTTCCCCTTTCCCTTTTATTTCCCCTTAGTTAAATTGTTTAGTTCATGGTAGTCTTTATTTAATTATTATAATTATTTCCCTTTAATTAAATTATCCTTATCTCAACCCGTGAGTTGTTCTTTGCTTTACTTCTCCCCCTCCTTATCTAAAGGAGGGGGAGTGAGAGAGCGGTTGTGGGGTTTAGCTGCCCAGCACGGTAAAACCACCACAATTTTATCTCCTAACTGAAACTTCAAAGATAGCCCCAGAAACCTAGACTTATTCTGCTTAACTTTAAATGCTGAACTGTGATAACTAAGCCAGTTGCCAACTCACTCCAGATTCCATTGAGAGTTAATGAAGACAGCTGACCTGAGATGAGGCTGCATCTTGTTTCAGAGACACTGCCTTGTTTCAGAGAGTAGAGGAGACTAAGTCATCCTGAGAACACAGAGTCAAAAAGGAAGGTGATACATGTAATTAGGTGATGATTTTGTCTGTTGTTTTGTTTTTTATTTTATAAACTGGCTTCTCTTGTATGCTTTTAAGGTCTCCAAGTCCTTATTCTTTTAGAAACTCATTCTGGCATATGCTTGTTTTTCACTGAGAAACAGCTTTCTCAGGGATTCATTAATTTCTGAGGTAGGGAATAAAACTGTTCTTGTTAAAGAAGAGAGGAAAAAACAGAAATATGTACATGAATATAGTGTTATAACATATCCATAACAGTTCTATTATCACTTTTAAGTCTCTGCCATGTCACAGCAGATAAAATATTCTTTGTTCTTCATACACACTCATTTCTGATGTAGAAGATTTAGATTCATTTATAATTTAACTGCATGAAGTTTAACAAGGCCAAGTGCTGGGTCCTGCACCTGGGGCGCAATAACCCCAAGCAGAGCTACAGGCTGGGAGAGGAATGGTTGGAGAGCTGCCAGGCAGAGAAGGACCTGGGAGTGATGGTGGATAGTCGGCTGAATATGAGCCAGCAGTGTGCTCAGGTGGCCAAGAAGGCCAACGGCATCCTGGCTTGTATCAGAAACAGTGTGACCAGCAGGGCTAGGGAGGTGATCGTCCCCCTGTACTCGGCTCTGGTGAGGCTGCACCTCGAGTACTGTGTACAGTTTTGGGCCCCTCGCTACAAGAAGGACATCGAGGTGCTTGATCGGGTGAAGAGAAGGGTGACAAAGCTGGTGAGGGGCCTGGAGAACAAGTCCTACGAGGAGCGGCTGAGGGAGCTGGGCTTGTTCAGCCTGGAGAAGAGGAGGCTCAGGGGCGACCTTATCGCTCTTTATAGGTACCTCAAGGGAGGCTGTAGCGAGGTGGGGGTTGGCCTGTTCTCCCATGTGCCTGGTGACAGGACGAGGGGGAATGGGCTTAAGTTGAGCCAGGGGAGTTTTAGGTTAGATGTTAGGAAGAACTTCTTCACTGAAAGGGTTGTGAGGCATTGGAACAGGCTGCCCAGGGAAGTGGTGGAGTCACCATCCCTGGAAGTCTTCAAAAGACGTTTAGATGTAGAGCTTAGGGAAATGGTTTAGTGGGGACTGCTAGCGTTAGGTCAGAGGTTGGACTCGATGATCTTGAGGTCTCTTCCAACCTAGAAATTCTGTGATTCTGTGATTCTGTGATAATTGCATGTACACTGCTGATAGCTCCAGCTGGTTTACGTAACTTTCTGCCTTGAGAGCTCAAAAAAAAATATAAAAAATAAAAATAGAATCATAGAATCATAGAATATCCTGAGTTAGAAGGGACCCTTAAGGATCATCAAGTCCAACTCTTGACACCGCACAGGTCTACCTAAAAGTTCAGACCATGTGACTAAGTGCACAGTCCAATCTCTTCTTAAATTCAGACAGGCTCGGTGCAGTGACCACTTCCCTGGGGAGCCTGTTCCAGTGTGCAACCACCCTCTCTGTGAAGAACCCCCTCCTGATGTCAAGCCTAAATTTCACCTGCCTCAGCTTAACCCCGTTCCCGCGGGTCCTGTCACTGGTGTTAATGGAGGAAAGGTCTCCTGCCTCTCGACACCCCCTTATGAGGAAGTTGTAGACTGCGATGAGGTCTCCCCTCAGCCTCCTCTTCTCCAGGCTGAACAGGCCCAGTGACCTCAGCCGTTCTTCGTACGTCTTCCCCTCCAGGCCTTTCACCATCTTCGTAGCCCTCCTCTGGACACTTTCCAGCAGTTTCATGTCCTTTTTATACTGTGGTACCCAGAACTGCACACAGTACTCGAGGTGAGGCCGCACCAGCGCAGAGTAGAGCGGGACAATCACCTCCCTTGACCTACTAGTGATGCCGTGCTTGATGCACCCCAGGACACGGTTGGCCCTCCTGGCTGCCAGGGCACACTGCTGGCTCATATTCAACTTGCTGTCTACCACGACCCCCAGATCCCTCTCTTCTAGGCTGCTCTCCAGCGTCTCATCGCCCAGTCTGTACGTGCAGCCAGGGTTTCCCCGTCCCAGGTGCAGGACCCGGCACTTGCTCTTATTGAACTTCATGCGGTTGGTGATCACCCAGCTCTCCAACCTATCCAGATCCCTCTGCAAAGCCTTTTGACCCTCATTCGAGTCCACAACTCCTCCGAGTTTGGTGTCATCAGCAAACTTGCTCAAAATACCTTCTATTCCTATATCCAGATCGTTTATAAAAATATTGAAAAGTACCGGCCCTAAAATAAAATCTCTGTATTCAAATTCAGGCTGTTAATCTTTATAGTTCCCTGTCCTTCATGATGAAGCAGGCAGCAGAAGATATTCTCTAACGTGATAAAATGTGTCAAAAGCTGTCTTCCCTGTACATAACCAGTCAACGTCAGTTCATCGTATGTAGTCTTACAGCAGCCAGTGAGACTTCTAAAATGCAGTAGCACATGTTGCTTCATGGCCCAACATATTATCATAGGGGAAATGGAAAGCAGTTAAGTTTGGTGAGTGTGAGAAGGCTCATTTTGGTCTGGTGTTGGTCATCCATTCATAACAGGATGCAGTTCAGTATGGATGAATTCCTGCCTTTAACAACATGATTTTGGCTCAGAGAGTTGAACTGATTATTGATTTGCCCCAAATTCATATGTGAAAACACTTTATGAAATGAAGTAAAAATGAAAGTTTGGCAAAAGCTTTTTCTTCTTCATTGTTCTTACAAGTCATTATTTACAGATACTATTACCATACTGGGGACCAGGAACAGCCATCCCTGCCTTTGTCACTGCAGGCTATTGATACATACTATGAAAAACTACATAAGACAACCCAGCTGGAAATCAGAGCTGAAGAATAATAAACCAGCTTGGTAAGTTGAGTTCCTTTTAGAAAGCACATAAAACTTGTGCACTGTTACTTGTATTGATTTTCCATTGGTTTCCAGTTAAATTTTTAGACAGCATTTTTAAGCTTAAATCCATAAATGAGTCAAAACAAGTTCACATACATTTACAAAATCCCATATAGACAGCTGATGCTATCTCAGTGTGATTTGTTTACAACAACCATTTAATAACAATTGTGGATTTTTAGATGATTTTAAAATGCATAGAAACTTAGTTAGTCTAGATCCTTCTAAAATGCATAGAAACTTAATCTAGATCCTTCTTTCTTTCACAGCAGTAAAAACCCTAGGGCAAGTTACAGGAGTTATCACTTCAGTTTTCATAATCTACATATTTTACAGTTACTTTTGCCAAGTGAGGGATCCAGGCAATAAATTTTGTTTAAGTATCTAGTATAGAAATTGTGTAACACAGTAAGTAACCTTTAGGACTGTGTGATTGAACTCCACAAATGTGGAACAAGTGTGTTTGCACCTGGTAAGGTTTTTCAGGAACTTTTATGGAAATAGCTTATGTCTCATAGTGTGGTGTTTGTGTTCTATTGAGATGTTTTTGCAATTGTTTATTTACCTGTGTTCCTGGTGGATAGCACAGAACTGAAAAAGGAACACCCTAAAGAGACAGGAATGAACTAGTTAAGCCTTTTGCTTACTTGACAATTATATGATTTGAACGAGAATTAAGTAAATTAAGAAAACCACCCAAATAAGTAATTGAGATCAATGAAATACTGGACAAAAATGTATTATTAGTTATTAAATGTATTATTAGTTATTAAAATCAAGCAAACAAACAAGCAGTTATTTCTGAGTTAAAGATAATGAAGACAAAGTATAGTGCTAAGGATCTTTGGAAGACCATAGGTAAAATTTAAATTGAATCCCTAACATAATCATTGATGAAACTTTGTCACAAAATTTCTTTAGAAACTGATGGGTCTACAAAATCATCCTTTAAAGGCAAAAAATACATTTGCTCTGCTTTGACAGCACCTGTCATTGCTCATCAATATGAGAAAGGATTTATATTTTATTCCATAATTAATTGAACATTCACCTGCTAGCTGTGGTAAATCATCTCAAAATCCTGATTTTTGTAACTCCTCAGATAGGAACACAAAACATATATCTAAACATCCTCCTGACACTGGGATGCAAATACTGTGTACATTTTTCTGATTCATAAGATTCCAAGTAAAACCTCTGTATGCACCAAAACTACAGAAAGCCTCAGTCCCTCTCATTTCACCCATGCGTTTGTGGAAAAGATAAGTGAAATAGTTTCACTGTCTTTGTCATTAATCTAGAAAATTGTTGTCAGCATTATTAAAAGCAACTTCTTGCTTTTATTCAATATCACAGGACATATTTTCTTTGTTGCTTGTAAAGCAACAGTGATAAACTATTCTGCAGGGGCACATTGCTGTTTGAGATTAGTTTTTATAAAATACAAAGTTTAAGGTGCAAGCTAAATGATATAAATTTGCTTTTTATTAAAATATTATATATTAGCAATATTAATAATGGAAATATTCTGATTATTTCTCTTGTAATTTGTTAATTCCCACAGAAGAAATATGAGTATAACAATGGAATTCAGTTTCCATGCATAAGCATACTAAAAAACAAACAGATTTTCAAGAGTCTATATCCATTTTATAGCACTCAATAATGTAATTATTTCAGTATGTCAAAATAACGATGAAAGACATTTAAAATGTTTTCACATGTTGGTTTACTTAATTTTATAAAATATACTTGACAAATATGTGGCAAAAAAAAAAAAAAAAAAAATTTGGGTAGTTGGGTGCTGCCTTGGATTTGCAGATCTGCTATATAGAGGATCTCTCCTAGAAGTACTCTCTTTCTTCCTCTTTTTTTTTTTTTTTTTTTTTTTTTCTTTCCTATATAAGAAAATACTTTGCTCTTTTCCAAATGAGTAAAATTTTTCTCTTAGGACTCCTAACATGACTCTGGAAACCTAATTCTACTCAGATTGAAATATTACAGAGGAAATTCATCCATCACATTATGGTATATAACTGAAAGTCTGTGTTCTCTATGTCTGAAAAGAAAATCTGTTCTAACTCAAAGTGCTCTTGACATTAAAACTCTGTGTTTGATGAAAGGAAAGGAAAGGAAAGGAAAGGAAAGGAAAGGAAAGGAAAGGAAAGGAAAGGAAAGGAAAAAGAAATCAGATACATGAATCAAAATACAACATAAACAGTTGTATTTTCCATCATTAGGTAACAATAAATCATGTTTTGTGAAAACTTTATGAAACTAAAAATATGTCTGTGCATTGTTATTAGATTAAACTGATGTCAGAGGTGGTTCACTCAACATTTTGAAAAGCAGGTCTGGCATACAGAAGTGCTAGCTAAAGCTTAAAATTTCTGTTCTGTGACAAATATTTGAATGTGTAATTTCATTTTATGAAGAAAAAAAAAGGGGGGGGGGGGGGGGGGGAAGCAACTATTCTGAAACCCTTATAGTGTACAGTATTTCCAAAAATGAATATGTACCTAGCGATACCAGAAACTTCTGGATCCCTCGAGCTGCCTAATTCCTGCCCTATTGAGATCCAAGTACAGCAGGACTACTGTTGAAAGTTGATGTGCTTCTTGTCTGCTTCATTTTTGTGTGCAACTGCATAGGACTCTTAGAAGACTGATCCCACTGTAAGCAATAAGCTTTACCCTAACAAGAAATCAGAGCTACAGACAAGTTATGAAACCCCACAGTTCTGTATGTGTAACTCTGTTCTGTGATGTACAGCAGTCTTGCAGTACTCCCACTATGTTTCTGCAGTGGTAAAGGGAATTCTTTTGCTGTCATGAAGAAATTTCTTCCTTGTCAAGACCTCCCTGACAATCATACATTTAAATTCAGCTCATAAATAAGCAGTCATAACTCTTAACTGACTTGGAGCGATCAGCACTTTTGTCATAGTTGAATTCAGTCAATTGCTTTTAATATAGTCGTGAGCACTTAGCAAGAGAAGCATTATACTAAATACAGGAACTGTGGAGAGCCATTGTGAGGTACTTGCTAGTAATTTATGTTCGAGAAGCGCACAGAGCCCTCCACGGTGTTAATATGCATCATACGGTACTGCTTTGGTGGGATTCAAGTCTCACTTCACATTCTCTGATAATTCTGAAAAGGTTCAGAGCCTGTTGATTTCTCATTAGCTGGTATTTGATTGCCAGGCCATTATATTCTTGTTTCTGTTGAGTTTTGAGCAGGCTGAAGTGACTTCATTATAAAAAGCACCAGTATCTCTGATGCTAGTATATGACTATTGATTATACAACTAGAATAAACCCCAAAAAGCTTTTTAAAATATATGCATATTTTTTGAATAATTATCCTTTTTCATAACAGTATTTTAAAAGCTCAAGACAAGTAATTACATGACTGCCTACAGCAAGAACAAATGCTGGCAAACCTTTGATTTGTTGAGAGAAATGGAGGCAAGAGCTGGTGTGAGTCAGTGGATTGTTGTTGCAGATTATATAGCAAGTAATTAATGGGAAATATGAGTGGGTTGCAGAGTGAACAGTTTTAGAAATTATTCTTATATGGAGTTTAGCACTGGTTGTATTTCTGTCTTTTTTTTTTTTTTTTTTAATTTCAGTCTGAATTAAAATGACATCTTGACCCTTCTGGAGTTCATGGGAATTTCACTGTTGAAAGTAAGGTAACATGGATTTCAGCCTTTGTGTCTTCAATCTATTAAAAGATTTTTTAAAATATTTGCAGTTAAATTGCCATTTTTGGATCTATTTCTTAATATACGTAAGGAAATCTGCTAGTAGAAATTAAACTGCTACTTTAGGATTAACTGGCAACATCCAAGATTATCTTTTTGATGAAAATGCATGAAAAAATGAGCAGGCACGCATACTATGTCAGGTAAATATTCACCTTAGAAAATACAATGAACTAGTACGTCAAATAGCAATCCCTAATATTACCTGCTATTGTCTGCTCATTAAGGAGTACCTGTTGAAACTGAACCCCACGAGATACTGCAAATGTGAATGTACTGTCGCAAAAGTGTACTGGTTCGTTGCTTGAACAAACCAAGACCCTCTGCTCGAGAGGAATCCTGAATCTACCAGCCACGTGAGGGCAGCAAAGACCCAAGCTCTAAGAGGGCTGCATGAGCCATTGCAACAACTAAACAGGTCAGTGGTGGTTTGCTTTGTTTTGTTTTAATTGTTATTATTATTATAGTTATTCCACTTTGTTTCTTCCTTTCGCAGCTATGTTTTAGGAATGCCATGTCAGTATGGTGGAAGTCCTGCCACTGCAGTCTTTTAGAAATGACCAGACAAAGCAATGACAGTACATACTTGATTGCACTCTCACAATGAGGAAGGTTAATTGGCTTTCAACAGGTATTTCCAGCATTATCTTCTGATCCCCAAACAGACCGGTAGATCCTTTAGATCCGTACTTTCTTCACACTGTGGCTGAGAGGAATTGAATCATGGCATAAGAAAAAAAAAAAAAAAAAACAAAAAAAAAACAACCACAAACCAAACCAAAACAAACAAAAAAAACTTTTATCCTTTGGTCCTAAGGTGCAAAGCATGGAGAACTGCACTGCTGCTTAGTAGCATTTCTTCTTTTGAGTAGTATGCTATGCTGTTTACATTCTCACGTTTTTTCTGTTACAATGATTACAAAGCATCCAGACACTGCAGTCATCATTATTACGTTTCAATTCTCTGTACATTCTACAAATGGGATTTTTATGCAAAGTGACACCAGAGAACCCCCCACCCCCCAGCTGTACAATGCCTTTTCAGTACAAATTTGTCTTAAATGAAAAGAATATACATTTCAGGTTTCTATATACACAATAAATGTTTGTTCATTGTCTTTTGTATTATAAAAACAAGGAGTTCCGTTTGAGGAGCGGGAGTTGCGAAAGCTCCCTGCTGAAGTAAGGAGCTGTATAATACTTGGCTAGACACTATGAAAATTCTTTTGCTTAATGTAACAAAAAAAAAGAGAACCCCCTCCCCTTCTCTCCTTCTGCATCTCAGTTGCCTCTTTTGTTCAAAGACACTGCTGCAAAGTTCATGTAACCATCTCCTGATAAGTTGCTAAAGTAGTGTATCAACATCCTGCCTTCCTGTCTCATGCTGGGCCAACATGACCAAATAAAAAAAGAAGTTGAACCACAACGCCGAGGAAGACTACGGCCTTCATTTTCACGACCACCAAAGGGACAGAGACGTCCCCCTAGCAACAGTGTGCACAGTCGCAGAATATACCAGGATGTGCTGTGTAATCCCGGAATTACCAAGATATAAAAAGGGAGCCTGGCGGGGGTGAGGTGCACACCGTTGGCGGAGCTGAGACTCCCCGGCCGCCCAGCGCTGTTTTGCTTGCTGTTGCTTACTCAATAAATTCCTTTCTATTATTAATGCAATGCTCTGTGAAAATTAATTAAGGGGGCAACTTATAACAATCATTATTACGTTTCAATTCTCTGTACATTCTTGTGGTGGTTTTACTCAGGTGGGCAGCCGAGCTCCACCACATCTGCTCTCTCACTCCTCCTCTCCTCAAAGAGGAAGGGGGAGAAAATACAACACAAAGAACTCGAGGTTTGAGATGAGAAAGGTTTAATTAAAGGGAAAGGGAATGGGGAGGAAAAACAGAAACAAAAGAAACAATCAGTCCGTGCAGAAGCACAGAGAGAGAAAAAATTATTCTCTACTTCCCATCAGCGAGCGGTGTTCGGCCACGTCCTGGGAAGCAGGGCCTCAAACGCGTAGTGGTTGTTCAGGAGGAACAGTCCCCTCCCCCACGAGACCCCCCCCCCTTTTATTGCTGAGTGTGATGGTGTTATGGAATATCCCTTTGGTTGGTTTAGGTCAGCTGCCCCGGCAATGTCCCCTCCCCATCACTTGCTCACCCCCAGCCTGCTGGCTCTTGGGGGCTTGGAAGGAGTCCTGATGCTGTGCCAGCACTACGCAGCAATAGACACAACACTGGAGTGATATCAGTGCTGTTCCAGCTACGAGTGCAGAGTACAGCACTGTGCGGGCTGCTGCAGGGAAAAGGTGACTCCAGCTCAGACAGACACAACACAATTCTACAAATGGGATTTTTATGCAAAGTGACACCAGAGAACCCCCCACCCCCCAGCTGTACAATTTGTAATGTCTTTTCATTACAAATTTGTCTTAAATTAAAAGAATATACATTTCAGGTTTCTATATAATTACTTTGTAGTATTCACACTTGTCAGGGGATAAACTTAAAAAGAAATTTAAATTAATAAATTTAGAGAAAGAGATATGAATGACCAGCAGACCTCTTGTCTTTTACTATACTGGAAAATTTCACAACAAAACACAGTGAAGTGAGCCAAAAATTGCATCAAAGTTAAAGTTAAGTTCCTCTGAAACCTAAAGGTTTTGTTGTTTAAAAAAAATATATTTTTTTTGTTGTTTAAAATACTGGAATTTGGAAGCTGTATAGATTGATATGTCAATTGACATGCATTATGCAGTCATTCTGAGAAAGCTGATGAAATTCCCATGCTTCTTCGCTTGCATACTTCTTCACTTGGTAGTCATCAACCAGTATAATGCCATTTTCTGAAGCCAGATTGCTGACAAATATGAATATTGCCTGAGCCATGCAATATTTGTATCAGCAGAATGTGAGCTTTTCCAGGAATGTAATTTGGCCATACATGTATACCTCTTAAAGCAAGAAGCTGATCATGGTGGGCATCTTCTTAGTCTTATGTTGTTATCCTGGTAGAGATGAGAAGTTGTGCATCATTCCTTAGTATTAATTAGTATTCCTTAATTAGTATTCCTTAATTAGTATTATTAATTAGTATTCCTTAATTAGCATTAATAATTCTTATTAATACTAATATAAACTTTTTACCAAGTGACTGTAACACTGATGCTCAAATAGAATATGTAGACACAAATGGTAGACATCTCTCTTCCATAGTCTACTTGCCCTACCCATTAGCTCCCAACCCACATTAATCAGAATAATAATCAGAATTCTCAGTCTTTCAAGCAGTTATCAGTGGGTTTTTTTTTGTTTTTTTTTTTTGTCCTGTACTAGTTGGTGCTGTGCCAGCACTGCTGTTCTAGCTACCAGTGCAGAGCACAGCACTATACAGGCTGCAGTGAGGAAAGTTAACTCCATCCTAGCCAGACCCAGCACAATCATCAATTCAGTATCCTCTGCTACATAATATCTTGTACATTTCATCTTTAAAATGGATGTGACCTCTGTCAAAGACAAAAGATAGATTGCTGATCAGTAGATAGTGTTTTTGAGATGCATAGTCTGTGTGTATTTGTGTTCTGCTTGCCTTTCTTCCCTCTAACAAAGCCATCTTCATTTATTTCTCAGAACAAATGAAATAGCTGCAAATATTCTTCCCCTCATGTTGAGCCTCATTCAAGCAAGAGGGGAAGGTAAGGACTAGAGCATGCCTGATACATGTACAGCAAAAGAAAATCTCAGTGGCTGTGGGTGCTACCATGTGCATCCTACACTACAAAACTGTTATTATATATAATCATAAACCACGCATATTGAATGTGCATCAAGATTTGTAATGATTGCAGGTCTATTCTGGGTAATTTAACAGACTGTTGCAAAAATGTGAGTTAGAGGACAGACAAGAAATTAGTTGTTGTAGAGTCTATATCCAAGACAGATCCCTTAAGAGATCAAGAGTACCAGCACATGAGTAATCTCGTGCATGCTTCAGAACGGAATAATATAATAGCAATTCGGTATATTAGTGGACATTTCCTTTAGGAATGATGACATATCACTTCCCAAAAATTGAAAGAAACTTTGGTACCTAAGTTATCCAGTGGCAGTTTTTCTGTAAAAGTTCAAATTATTTTAGACCAGAGGTCCTGAGAGTGAAACTAGCTATAGTCTGACATTTGTGTTTATTTTCCAACCCATTCGCATGGCATTATTTCTCAGCTGTATGACCATTTTTCAGTCAGTTATGTTGGCTTAGCCAGCTGCATGTTGTAGGCCGTAAGAGGTGTTGTGCCTGGCCTGTGTGAAAATAAATGGTGATAGGTTTCTTTGTGGTGCTAACAGGGGCTTTAAACCAGCAAGGGCTTTGGAGCCTTGACAAATTCCTTCTTATTCCTTCTTTCACCACGTTTTCACAGAGCAGCATAGCTACACTTTGGACGTAGTCCGTCTCCACCACTGAATGGTTGATTTTGCACCCTCTTAGCAAACAAAGCAATCTCATTCCAAGTCTTTATACTGGAATGATTAATCCTAAGCAAAATAGTAGAGTAATGATGAAATAGTTTCCTTACATTCCTTGAGATGTTTAGAAATCAGTGTATTGAAAGATATTGCTCAGTAAAAAATAAAAAATCATTAAAAAAAATAAATACTTCAGCCAGTTTTCAGTATTAGCCCAAAATGCTCAACATTTGATTTTAAAACTTAACTTAGAATTAAAATGTTACAGAATTTGATTGAATACATTGTTGTTTTTTTTTTTTTTTTTTTTTTTTTTTAATAACTTTATGATGACTGTCTGGGGGAAAAATCAACAAAATAATATAAATACAAAAATTGTAAGGGAAATAAGACACCATCAGATCTAGATGAGTAAATTTATTTCCTAAATTTCCTATTCCTAAATGTACCAGTCTGACTGCAAAAAGAAGAAAAGCTAGGTTTTATTAAAGGAAACTGGCATTAGAAAAAGAGAATGTATTGTCTAGTTAGGCAGTATCTTAAAAAATTTCTTATCTTTTTCTGTTTATCATGGAATTTAACTTGAAATATGTTGACTGATTTAAAAAAAAAAAAAAGGTTTCATATGCTGTACTGCTGTGATTTCAGTGGCTTCTCTTCACTTTTGTTTGTCATGTGCATCATACTAAAACTTACTGAAATGCTTTAAAGCCATGTTTGAGTAGATTCATGTATTGTTGTTTTTTTTAAACATATTTCCTGTTGAAAGTGTATTTCCTGTTCCTGTGCACTTTATCATGTGGTAAAAGAGAGTTTTATCATGTGATAAAATGATATAATTGGAAAAAAAAATATTATGCTCTATTGTTCAAAAATATTTGTATCTTTGTAATATTAAGTAGTAAGCTAGCACATCCATATGTCCTGTCACATTTGCAGAATGTGTTCTGATACCTAAATCAAAAAAAGGCTCACTCTTTTGCCATGGATTTGTCTTAAAGTTTTTTGTTTGTTTGTTTGCTTTTCTGAAATTTCCTTCTCCATCTCTTAGTGTCTGATCATTGCAGGAGGGAACTGCTTACTTTGCGTATTTTTAAAAATGATTGTTCTTTTATACTTTTTTTTTTTTTTGGTATAACTTCAGCAGGTGGTGTGAAGAACACTTAAGTGGTCTTAATATCATCTTGGGAGAGACAAGGTCTTATTTGCTTTGCTTTAACTTTTGGAGGATAGCAAAGTGGGGCTCTTAAAATTTTTGTGCATGCTTTAACTGCTCTGCTATTGCATAGGAGTAAGAGAGTTTCCTGTCATTTAGTAAGGTTATTTTTTTCATTTGTTTTGGTTGATTCCAGCAAGTGACTTTAGCAGCCTGTGTGATACTGTAGGCCTATTAAACATGAGATTGCCATTGGCAATTTAGGAAAGGGATGATTTCTGTCTAACTTGTAGCAGGATGTGTGTTACTGAGCACTGCCCAGGCTGAGAAAGTTAGGCAAAGGTAAACTGGAAGAGGCATGGAGTGAATTTTCAGCATTACACTAAATCCTGCTTTGTTCTGCTGCTGCCTTTCTATTTTATCAGAAAATTTTACATAGAAAAAATCTCTTGGTTAAGTAAAGAAAACCTATGGACAATGTAGAGACCAAGAATCTGTCACACTGTCTTGGGAAGAAGAGTACTTCTCCGAGTGCAGCCTGAACTGTGCATAAATCAGCTGTAGCAACCTGTAGGTATCAGTGGGAAGGTTTGAGATTACTTCTTCGTTGCACCCTGGGGAGGGTATGTCGTGTCTGGCTGTGATGGTGCTGTGTTTTGGATCTGTGACCAAATCAGTGTTTATTATACAACAGTGTTCTGCATAATGCTAAACAGGGCTTGCACTGCATCAAAACTTTCTGTTTCCTGCTCTGCCCTTCCAGTGAGTAGTCTGGGAATGCCACCCAGCTGCCTCCAGATGACCAAAGAGATATTCCATACCGTATGACATTGTGCTCAGAAATAAAACTGGGTGGGGTGGGGGGGTGGGATGGTGGGGAAGGCTTTTTTGGGTAGCTAGCCATTACTTGGAGACTGGCTGGGCATTGGTCTACTTGTAGGAGGTGACGAATATATCATTTGGTGGTGGTGGTGTTTCTTTTTCTTATATATACTTTTATATATATATATTTTTTTATTTTCTTCCTTTTTCCTTCACTTATTAAACTGTCTTATCTTGACCCAGGACTTTTTTTGACTTTTGTTCTTCCTATTCTGTCCTCCATTACCATGTAGCTGGAGACTGAGTGAGTGGCTGTGTGATGCTTACCACTCACTGGGGACAACCCACCATGGAGGCTCTGTCATATGCAGAAAAGAAGGCAGATTTCTGAATTCCTGAATCCAAGGAAAGTAGTAAACATGGTAGAGACTGATTCAGCTCAGAAACTTTTAACAACACAGAGAAACAAGTCAGGGCTCCCAACTTATTTTTTTTCTTCTTTTTTTTTTTTTTTCCTATTTTTTTTTTTTTAGCTATGTGTTTCAATGTTATTCTGTTAAGGACTAGTGCAAATGCATGAACAGTCTCTGCATTACAGATCAGAAGTGGTGTGCTATTTCTAGTGAGACTATTCTGCACTACATTCATTTATAGACCATTTCAATGGGAAGAGCAGTCCCATTTAGCTTTTCGTGGATACTTAAGTTTCCTCTACTGTGTAGATTTCAAAATGGGGCTTTAATTCTGCTTATGACAATAGTTTTCTAAAGCAATTTCCTCAAGGAGATGTCAAATTAATGTGCTACTTCATCAAATCTGAACCTTGCCAGGACTTTCCTTTCTCCATAACCAGAGCTGTCTGAATACTCAGACAGCTCTGTCAGCTTGGGCTGCAAAGTGCTGTCTTCCAGGATAGGCAACAATTCAGACAAATCCCTGTCCTCAATATCTGTCATTGAAAACCCCTGGTCAGAAGATAGTTCCATTAAATCACTTTTTGTATTTACTTACCATGCTCTCTGGACTGCATAAGACGTTAGTTGCTTTCAGTCACATCATCTAGGCCAAGCATGACAACTAAAGTATGTGATCTGGAATAACTTAATTCAAGTAATTGTAATTACAATAATAAAAATCAGTCCTAGAAAGTAAAATAAAGCATTTACCAATTGTGGCACAGGATTACTAAGGATTACTAAGATCATTCATTGCTAAGGTGAATTCATTGAACTTGAAAAAAGACTAACTGAATTTCCATCCTCAAATTTCTACTTTTAAGAACTGAGACATGATATCTTGCTGTACTCCATCTGAAGTATTTCTATTTATTCCATTTGCCATTGCCAAATCTCCCCTATTTTCATGGAATATATTTGTCATATTTTAAGACTAAAAAATAAAATTAAGCTACAAAATATTACATTTTCTTTTGTTTGTTTGTTTGTTTGTTTTAATGTATGTGCAAAGGAATACACAAATAGGAAAATACAAATAGAAAAAAGAAAAAAAAAGAAAAAATAAAGAGGAGATAACAGCTCCATGGTCTCTCTCTCTCTCTGCATCTGCTTCCCTTAGCAGAAAGATGGTGTGTGTTACATACTGTAGAATTGTAGAAAATATGCTAAAGGTTTTAATATTTTGATTAGTACTTATAACTTAAATATGGAATTCACAGTATGATTTCTGCTGATATCAGTTTGCTGAACATTAAGCTGATGTTCATTCATTCTGAAAAATCTCTTATCAACCCAACCTAGAATTCTGTGCCTGTACAGTTGAGTCTTGTATTTCTTGGTCTGATGTTTCTACCATGAAAGTTCAGCTGTATTCAGATCAGATACGCAGCTAGACCAGAACTAGAAGAGTAATAAACACATGGGGGGATAAAGATCAAACTTCAAAGTAACCTGAAGCAGCTAAAGCAGCAGGTATTGAAGCCGGCAGGAGTATTGTGAATAATATTGAGTGTATTGCCCTGAGTTCATTAACTACTGAGAAAAAATAAGCTCCAAATACAAATAAAAACTTAATTATTTACTGCAGAAATGTTGCCAAATAATATAAGATATTCTGTTAAGGCATATTTATTTTTGTTCTCACCTACTATGATGCTATTTCCTCCCCACATCCTGATAGCTTCAAAGAAAGAAAGGGCTTAGTTTATGCTTCTTGAGCTATCCTTTCTGACAGAGGCATATAATAGAAAAGCATGCTTTTGACTGGTAAATGCACAGTATTCAACATATGAGAACAATAAATCATGTCTAAAAGCACAACACATGTCAGGAGAGTAGTAAATTGCACACCTGAATACTGGACTAACACAGTCACTCATCTAGCCAGGTAGTCATTACATTCCCCTTCTCCTTCATGTGTTTGCAGGACATAGGAAAGTAACCAGGACAGCTAAGGAAGTGAAAGGCATGCCAAATATGACATGTACTGTAGAGGGAATTTTACCCAGTAATAAAGTAATTTATGTATTTTTAATACAGACCAAGCCAAACTGAGTCATTGTCACTGTTAGTAATCAGTATAGTGTCCATGTTAAAGACAAAAGTGCATCACCACAATATAAAAGTAGACAGAACTGAAGTAAATAAAGCAATTACAACAGGTAAAATCTAATGGAAATCATAAAATTTGCATGTATAATATGTAATGAAAAAGGAACTGGCTTTGACCTCAGCCCATCTGCACCGAAGGGCTGAGGTCAACTGCATGAAGTTTAACAAGGTCAAGTGCCGGGTCCTGCACCTGGGGCGCAATAACCCCAAGCAGAGCTACAGGCTGGGAGAGGAATGGTTGGAGAGCTGCCAGGCAGAGAAGGACCTGGGAGTGATGGTGGATAGTCGGCTGAATATGAGCCAGCAGTGTGCTCAGGTGGCCAAGAAGGCCAACGGCATCCTGGCTTGTATCAGAAACAGTGTGACCAACAGGGCTAGGGAGGTGATCGTCCCCCTGTACTCAGCTCTGGTGAGGCCGCACCTCGAGTACTGTGTACAGTTTTGGGCCCCTCGCTACAAGAAGGACATCAAGGTGCTTGAGCGGGTGCAGAGAAGGCTGACGAAGCTGGTGAGGGGCCTGGAGAACAAGTCCTACGAGGAGCGGCTGAGGGAGCTGGGCTTGTTCAGCCTGGAGAAGAGGAGGCTCAGGGGCGACCTTATCGCTCTCTATAGGTACCTCAAGGGAGGCTGTAGCGAGGTGGGGGTTGGCCTGTTCTCCCACGTGCCTGGTGACAGGACGAGGGGGAATGGGCTTAAGTTGAGCCAGGGGAGTTTTAGGTTAGATGTTAGGAAGAACTTCTTCACTGAAAGGGTTGTGAGGCATTGGAACAGGCTGCCCAGGGAAGTGGTGGAGTCACCATCCCTGGAAGTCTTCAAAAGACGTTTAGATGTAGAGCTTAGGGATATGGTTTAGTGGGGACTGCTAGTGTTAGGTCAGAGGTTGGACTCGATGATCTTGAGGTCTCTTCCAACCTAGAAATTCTGTGATTCTGTGATTCTGTGATTATCTATGCAATTTAGTAAATTAGAACTGATGGAATGGTGATTTAAGGATCAACTAAATTTACAGTATTTTTTTGTAGTAGTAAGAAAGTAATATTGATCAAACTGGGTTAGTATCTTTAGCTAGCAGTGGCCATAAGCTGATATCCTAGCAAAATAAAAGTGTGTAGAAACAGACCAGGTTATATGACTCCCCCAAATGTTAATCAGGAATTTCCTGAGCTAAATGTGATTGCTCTGTATTAAGCAACATACAAATGATTTGTTTTTCGGGAATTTGTCCAGTCTCTTTTTCAACCTATGTAAATTCTGAGCATCCATGACTACCTTTCCTACTCATTGTGTAAAGAATCACCACAGTTTATTTTCATACTGACTTCTAGTTTCATGTGATGCCCCTTAGTTCTTCTACTGGAAAGGACAGTAAACAATTCATCCCTTTCCAGTCTGTCCAAATTTCAAGCAATTTAAAAAATTGCTACAGTATTCCCCTAATCCTATTTCAACGGTCTCTAAAACAAATCATAGTTACTATGCATACATAGTTAGGATCCCATTGACCTGACTGGAGGTTTAGAACCTACGTACGCAGGAGAGTTTTTAGCACAAGTCACAGAATCACGGAAAAGCTGAGGCTAGAACCTCTGGAAATTAACTAGTCCAACCTCCCTGCTTGGAGCAGGGCCATGTAAAGAAAGACTGTATTCAGCTGGGTTTTGAATATCTCCAAAGATGGACGCAACAGAACTTCTATGGGAAACACGATCCAGTGCTTGGCCATTGTGACCGTAAAAAAAAGACTTCTTTTACTTATGTTTTAATGGAATTTCCTGTATTTCAAGTTATACCGCATTGCCTCTTGTCCTGTCACTGGGCTACTGAGAAGACTCAGGCTCCCTCTTCTGTACTTCCATCCATCAGGTATTTATGTACATTGGTATAAGATCCCCTTGAGCCTTCTCTCACCAGGCTCTACAGTTGCAGCTCACAGTACCTCCTTGTATGTCAGTCAGATGCTTCAATCCCTTAGTCGTCTTTGTGGCCCTTTGCTGGATTTGCTCCAGAAAGTCCATGTCTGCTTTGTATGGAGAAACCCAGCACTCCAGATGTGGCCTCACCAGGGCTGCACAGACAGCAAGGATCACCTCCCTTGGCCTGCTGGCAACACTTCCTACTACAGCCCAGGCTGCTGCTAGCCTTCATTGCCACAGGGGCACATTTTTGACTCATAGTCAAAGTGCTGCCCACCGGAATTCCTGGGCACTAGTGTCATACAAAATGCCAGTAACCCAGAGTTTTAATATATTTTCTTTTTGTATTCACTTAATAAAGGTCTTTCATAGCAATGCAGTTTTACAAACTTTAATTTTCAGTACTCTGAAAGATCATCAGTTGTGTTTATCAGTATACGAACATATTGCAAAACATTTGCAACGTGGTGTCTAGAATAACATTTTCAGTAATCCGTTGAGTTGTTTATTGCCCTTTGCTCCATAATGAACTCTGCTTTCATAAGTCAATCTTCAGTAACTATGATTTTATTTCTGAACAGCAAAATTTAGAGCAAATTTATAAAATAAAAGTTAAAATCAGATAATTATAAATTATTCAAACAGATCTTTGTGCCACGCTGCTTTCCAAGTCTTTGCTATCTGATTCACTGACAATATTGCAAATCTGTGTTTCAAGAATAACAGCATCTTCAGATTTGAGATGTAGCACTCTTAAATCCAATTTTTGGAATTCTTTTATGTTCTGATCACACAGTGAAATTTTCTGAATTTTTCTAAGTAGCAGCATTTTCAGGTGTCTCTTGGGAGGGCACAGAAGGCATTTGCTTTCTTCCCTGAAATTCCTTTCAGAGGTTCAGTTATAAATTTGTCTTCAGTTCTGTGTGTCTGCACTGTAAGCTTATCAGCCAGATTTCTCTAATACTTTTATTCTTAGCTGAATGCTTTCCAATTAGATGTGTATTTCAGCAGTGCTAATCATACCATAATGGTTTAACTTAAATCATGGATTTGTCTCTGCCAGTGCAGCGTCTCAAAGCCTTCACAGGCTGAAGGCATTTTACAGAATGTTTTGTGTTTTGGTGGGGCACTGTTAAGACATTTAAGATGATGTCAGATGTTTGTGCACCATTATCTTAACTTTGGAAATTTAAATGAAAAGTACTTCTCTTGATTCTACCACTTTAGTGCCTTTTAAGCAGTATCATATGTAGCTTCCTGTCACTCATACAATGTGGAGGTTTATGGCTTTTTTCCACAGTCCAGACAGACAGACATCCACTGTAAGATCTAGATTGTGCAGATCTTTGTGGGGATTTTTCAAAAATATGTAGCTTATAAGCACAAGTACTTATTTGATAGAATTTACAAATGTACTGGGGTTCCTTAATCCCATTGACTTTGTGTCATCTCAGATGCCTTGATGTATTTTAAATCTTGTAAACTTCATATTTGTGCAATTCCTGTTTAAAAAAAAAAAAAAAAAAAAAAAAAAAAAAAAAAAGTTCTTAAAACCTGACAGGCATCTTTAGAAAGACAGTGACAGAAAGTGGAATTAAACACAAATTACTTGGATCCCAGATTATGTATAAATGTAAAGCACTCACTTTCCTTAGTTCTACAGAGCTGTTTACAAAAAATACCCCCATTAACTCAAAATTGTTTGATTACTCCTTAAAGAGAGGTCTTAGATTTTAATTAAGATTTTATAGGATAATTGTATTACATACTTATTTTTTTTAATCTTCCTGGAGGTTTATTAATTATGTGATAGGAACATCTCAATTACAAAGCTCATAAATGTCAAAAAAATATGCATTTAATATTCAAGTAATTATTTATTTAGCATATAACAACTCACTGTTGTATCTGAATCGTGTGTGATAGCACAATTAAGATCACGTTTTCTGTGTACTCATATTGTGTGTCAGGTTTCCATACAGACTGTCCTGCTCAGAGCAAATGCCAGCCTGTTTGAGAGTCTTAATATTCACCCAGTAGCTGCTAGAATTGCAACTTTCTCAGGAGCAAGCCTGCTATGTGATGTCAGAAAGCCAAACTCTGTTCTTGCTTATGTTGACTTTACTAGTGTAAATAATTGTTAAGGACCAATACAGATACAAAGAGCAGATGTTGACCCCAGGATTGCATGTCCGTAAATGAGCGGTGTCAGATCCTTGTTTTAGCTGTGGCAGCAGGGGAGGACATATTATAATGCATATGCCACATGAGGAAGCATTGCAAAGTACCTCCAAAAGAGTTAAGTTTTCATGAATCAAACCTGTGTTGTAACTAGTAGCAAATATATGTATATATATATATATATATATATATATATATATATATAATTTATTTATTTTTCTCAGAGCTCTACTCTACAGTATCAAGTTGCCCTTTCCATACCGTAAGAAGCACAACATTTAAAAACACCACCTTCAATGTCAAAATTGTTACGCAATGGCCCTTTCTAATCCATTTTCTTCCCTGTCATGTGAGAGAGAGCTTTTGTTGCCTTAATTTGTCTTTCAAGAAACATAAATACCTTTGCAAATAACGAAAACAAAACGAACAAACAAACAAACAAACAAACAAAAAGAAACACCAACAAAAAACATTTCTCATTACCACATACAGTGTGTCTTCCTCAGCACTCTGCTGGTATGAGCTATGTCAACTGATTTTAGTGGAGCCTTGTCCAATTGCACCAAATGATCCTAATCTTATTTAAGCTATATGTCTTTTAAATCTTATTGGGAGTGTCATTTACACACATTCAAAATACCCTTACATTTCCATGAGAGTAAAGGGAACTTTGGGTGTGTTAATCAGGCTTGTGAGCAAATGATATCTGGTAGCTATTAATGGTACAAAATGGTACAAAATTAATGGTACAGTGGTACAAAAAATAAGTTGCAGACCTGAGGTGAATGGAAGATGTCTTATTCATGAAAGACTTAGGTTGACCTTGCCAGTGCTGTTAATCAGAAATAGAGCTCAACAGATTGTATAGCACTGTGTAGATTTTAGAAGGAGAATTAAGTATATTCACAAGTCAGGGCCCATAAACCTTACAAAATGTGTATGCCTTAGATCATCAGAAAAGGCCACATGAAATAGTTTTATAATAGCTCTTCCATGGCATAGTGCCTTAATACAATGCCAAAATACGATGATATGGTGAACTGTAGCAAATGGTGAGTTACAAAATAACTACTTCTATAATATGTATAGAATATGTATGCCTACAGTACATACAGAACAATGTAATTGCAAAGAAAAGTGATGTGGAGTTCTTTACAAATGCTTCTTTAGTGATAATTACAAGGAAAAAAATGTCTTGGTACTAAAAATACAACAATACTCTTAAAGAAATAAAACTCCCCATTTTCTGTTCTAATAATAGTCTCATTTTAAAAGAAGAGGGAAAGCCAAGGGAAATTTCCTTCGCATAAAGGAGTAGCTGCTTTCATCTTTTATTATTCTGAAAAAAAAATGTAATATTTTCATGAACATTTAAATATTCATTGATGTATGCTAAGATCTTTTCCTTTTTAATTTTGGCTTTACAACTTCGGAGTGAGCACTAGCATTTTAAATTTAAATTCTCTGTGAAGTTTTGGAAGAAGAAATATGGTGCCTCAATGTTCTGTTTTCTTCAAAACAAAACAAAACAAAACCTATGAACCCCAAACACAATGAACACCCACCTTTCCCCCTCCCATCCCCACTCCTTAGTTTTAGTCTTTAGATATACTCTAGGAAGTTTTGTCCATTTTTGTTCTAAAAGAAGTCAGCGTGTTGCTATTGCTTCTTGTCTTAAAGTTCATGTCCAATTTACCATTCAGTTTTGTAACACCATAACATCAGACTCTTTACCACTTAAATGATAAAAGTTTCAATAGGCACTTTAGTGGAATTACGAAAAAGCTACCACTCTTCCACCATGATGCCAGAAAGCTATCTTCTTTCTACGTCAATCGGTAAACTGTACCTTGTAGGCCTGAGCTTGTCTCAGTGTAATTCCAGAGTAACAAAATAACAACAACAAAAAACTGTATATTACAGGATTTATCTCTCCATTGTAGATCAAACAAAAACTGACTGTATGATAAATGTAGTAAGTTGCTGGAAATATTTGCTGTCTTTTATAATCAAAGGAATTCTGTCCTATTATAAAGCTTAGGTTTATCTTTTTATTTTGTTGTTGGTTTACTTTTCTTTTTATTTCACCATTGTACTTGCTCTTAAGTGACTTTGTCGGGGTTATAACTTTCTTCTTCTCCAAACATGTCTGCCAAGATCTTAAAGCGAGGTCCCCAGTCACTCAGATAGTCATAATCCTGGTCTGCCTCTGTAGTAAGGGACTCTATGGAGCTGAGAGACTCTGCAACAGATCCATTTCCTTCATAAGCATAGGTTGCCAAGGAGTCATAAGGGGGTGCAGTTGGATCCACATCATTTTCCTGCAGCCTTTGATTAATGAAATCTCTTATGTCTGTGTTATCTTCCACTGGTGGTCTCTGACGTGGAAAACACAAGGTGTCTGGTTTTATGTCTCTGCGCATTTTATTATCTTCAATCACTTTGGGATTCCTCAGGGCACCAATGTCGAAAGCCTGGGTGTCCTCTTCTCCACCTCCTTCATCATCATAATGGATAACATTATCTCTGATGTCTTCTTTAGAGGTCATCAGGGTGTCCTTTTTCTTCTGCCTCCGTAGTGCTACATATAATACCACAATGACTGTAACGAGAAAAAACTGAAGTTAAGACATGCACAGAAATAATTTGGTACTCTGATGATATATCATTGTATCTTCCCTTGAAAGCTATGAGAAACCAAAAGGATTTTTTTTTTCCCTTAGAAATTAGGCTCCTATTATACTTATAAAAATAGCAGTGCTCTAGCCAATAAAAAGTGATTTGCAGTTTGATATATGAATCTAACTTTCCTTAGTGCTTGCTGTGCTGCTGAAGGAGGTAACAAATAATCTTCCTGCTGACTTGCTTTATGTAAAAAATAGGGTTGGACAGGACTTGTAGTTCAGAGAGACAGAGGATTTTTTTTTAAACGTCTTCCATAACATAATAGAGAAAAATCCCCAAATTTCCATGCTTCAAAGAGAGAACAGAAATGAAATAAAATAAATAAATAAATAAAAAGAACAACAACAAAACAGTATTAAAGGAAAACAAAAAATAAAGGAAAAGAAAAAATAAAGGAATCTTTCAAATGAAGAAAAAAAAAAAGTCCTACTTCAGCTTTTTGTTTGTTTATTTATTTTTAGGGCATTTTGGCCTCTGTGAGGATCTGCTTTGAAGAATCACGTGTGATATGGTTCTGGAGAGATAAGGGGTTCCAGAGAGCTGGTTGATTTTCCAGTATCACCTCTTTCAAGCTCAACAGCAATCCATCCCAATGAGCAGGACATCAAGCAAGGGCAGCAGGAGGCCTTCATGGATCATTAAGTACCTCCTGACTAAACTCAGAGACAAAAAGGAATCATATAAGAGGTGGAAGCGAAGACTGGTAAGCCAGGATAAATATACAGTAGCAGAAAATGTAGGAGTGGGATTAGGCAAGCCAAAGCCCATCTGGTGTTGAATCTCAAGGGGGACACAAAGGGCTTGTGCAAGTACTTGAGCAGCATGAGGAAGACCAAGGAAAATGTGGGCCCACTGATGAATGCAGCAGGTGCCAAAGGACTCAGAAAAGGCTACACTTATTTGCCTCTGTCCTTATTGGTGAGGTTGTTGTTCAGGAATCCCAGGTCCCTGAGACCAAAGAGAAACTTTGGAGCAGTGAAGTCTTATCCTTGGTCAAAGAAGATCATGTTAGGGAAAACTTAAACAAACTGGACATAGACAAGGACAGTGAACCTGATAGGATGTATGCTGTGGTAAGAGAAATGACTGATATAATTGCAAGGCCACTGTAGATAATCTTTGAGATGTCTTGGTGACAGAGAGAAATTTGAGCACTGGAGCAATTGTTACTACTATTTCAAAGAATACAAATGATTCAGGGAACTACAGGCCAGTCAGCCTTACCTCAGACCCTGATGAAAGTAATGGAGAAAATAATTCTGGAAACCCTCCTTTTAACAAACCTATTAAGAACAGGAAAGGTGATCAGAAGTAAACATGGCTTTCTGAAGGGAAAACTCACCTGATATCAACTCATCTGATAGCTTTCAACAGTGAGGTGTCTGGTGGATGAAAGGAGAGTAGTGGATGTATTTTATCCTATCTTTAGCAAAGTGTTTGATGCTATCTCTATAATAACCTTCACAGAAAAAACTGAGAAAGTGTTGACTAGATACTGGATGGTGAGGTGGATGGCAAAACTGGCCAAATGGCTAGGCTTTAAATGTTGTGATTGATAGCTAGATATTTGAGGCCACTCCCTAATGATAAACCACGGGTCAATACTGGGACCAGTTTTGTTTAACATATTCATTAATGACCTGGATAGAGTACACCATCTGCAAGTTTGCAGAGGATAGAAAACTTGGGTCTGTGACACCATTCAGAGGTAACTCAACAGGCTGGAGAAATGGGCCAATAGGAAACTCATGAAGTTCAACAAAGGGAAATGCCAAATCCAACAGGAGGAATGGAATAATCTCATGCACCAGTAGATGCTGTAGGCTAACTGGATGGAAAGCAGCTTGGTAGAGAAGGACCTAGAAATACCGGTGGGCAGCAAGTTGACCATGAGCCAAAAATGTGCCCCTGTGGCAATGAAGGCTAGCAGCAGCCTGGGCTGTAGTAGGAAGTGTTGCCAGCAGGCCAAGGGAGGTGATCCTTGCTGTCTGTGCAGCCCTGGTGAGGCCACATCTGGAGTGCTGGGTTTCTCCATACAAAGCAGACATGGACTTTCTGGAGCAAATCCAGCAAAGGGCCACAAAGACGACTAAGGGATTGAAGCATCTGACTGACATACAAGGAGGTACTGTGAGCTGCAACTGTAGAGCCTGGTGAGAGAAGGCTCAAGGGGATCTTATACCAATGTACATAAATACCTGATGGATGGAAGTACAGAAGAGGGAGCCTGAGTCTTCTCAGTAGCCCAGTGACAGGACAAGAGGCAATGCGGTATAACTTGAAATACAGGAAATTCCATTAAAACATAAGTAAAAGAAGTCTTTTTTTTACGGTCACAATGGCCAAGCACTGGATCGTGTTTCCCATAGAAGTTCTGTTGCGTCCATCTTTGGAGATATTCAAAACCCAGCTGAATACAGTCTTTCTTTACATGGCCCTGCTCCAAGCAGGGAGGTTGGACTAGTTAATTTCCATAATCGCCTTCCAACTGTGATTTTTTACTCAATAGAAGTTGGGTTATGGGTTGGGTTTTTTTGTTTTGGTTTGTTTGCTTTTTTGTTTGTTTGTTTTGTGTGTATGTTTTTTTTTCTTTTCTCTTTTTGTTTCTTTTTTTTTTTTTTTTTTTTCAGTAGTTCAGAGATACAGTTTATCAAATGCAAAATCTGCTAATAGTAAACTGGCATTTTCTTATATTTAATTCCTTAACTGTCTTTAGTAGAAATGAGAGTATCCTAACTGCTCTTAGTGAAGTAACACAATAATGAATACAGAGTTGCAATAATTACAAATTCATGGTCAGGTTTGTGTGGCATAAAATAACTCCCAGTACTAATATATTGACTGTATTTTATACAGAAATAAGTTCAATGAGAATGACTTCAAGTACAATTTTAGTGACTGTGGGAGGACAGGTTCACAGCAAGTAATGAAATTCCTGAAGGATTTTTTTTTTTTTTAATTTATCAGCGGAATAGTAAAGATAAAGTCTGGATATAAGATAAATGTCATTCTCCTATGATATACATGTCATTAGAGATCTCATAATTTATACATTATCTTTTCTAGGTAATATACCAGGCTGATTGTAATGAAGGGAGCTATTAAAAGATTAAAACCTCTTCTCCAAACACAATTTCAGTAATTTGGTCTGGAGTTCTGTGCAAACCATGCATTCAAATATTTTCATTAGTGTTATATATGCCAAAAGCATTCATCATCAGCAGAGTTGGGGAGTTCTTTGACATAACTATTTTTGGTTGAATATGCAGATTTTTAAAAATAAATACTTTATTTGTTTCATCAAACCATTGAGGAAACATAAACACAATTCTCTTGAAGAGAAAATCTTAGCAAATCTGGGAGAAATTTAGACTTTGAGTATTCCTGTTTGCCCAGAAACTAAAAAGCTAAAAACCTGGACTAAAAGTGCTAGGCTCTCTGATGTATAGTTCACACAGTCCAGATTACTGGACATAAGAATGGCAAAATAAAATGCTTTGCTACACCTGTGTTTAGGTCTTCTAGACACTTGAGTCTGTAACAGAGAGTTTAGATATCCTGAGAATCCTGCCTTAAGATAGAGTTATAACTGACTGAACTCTTCACTTTGAAATAAGCCAAAACTTCATAATGGCTTTTTTATTATTATTATGAAGCTCAATCTTAGCTGTTTTTATCCAGCAACCCCCTAGAAATAAAATTAAATTAATTTAAAAATTAAAAAAAAAAAAAAGTAATCCCAAGGACTTGTGGTAGACAAGATAGTTTCCTTTCTTCAGAAAAACTGACCTAAGGGCTTTTATCTTTTTTTTTTTTTTTTTTTTAATTCATCAGGATGGGTGTACTTGTTATTAATTTTCATTCCATAAAGTATGAACATTTGTCAATCTCATTCTGATTTCAAACAACATTTTTCTCACAATATAAATTTTTTACAGAACATAAATTCTGAATTTTACCCACTGTTACTTAGAAGCTGCTAATGTAACCTCCATCCTGTAGTACTTAAGTGGTAAATTACTATATCCAAATGGAAAGATGTATCCCTGCAGTGGGTTTACGTGGCAAGGTTTTGGTAGCAGGGGGCCATAGGGGTGGTTTCTGTGAGAAGGATCGAGAAGCTGCCCCATGTTTGGTAAGGGCCCCGTTGTTGACCCGAGCTGAGCCAATAAGCTATGTTGTTTTGCGCCTCTGTGAGAGCATATTTAAGACAGGGAAAAAAACGCTGCGCCACACAGCAGCTGGGAGAGTGAGAGGACTGAGGAACAGCCTTGCAGGCACCAAGATCAGTGAAGAAGGAGGGGGAGAGGTGCTCCAGGCGCCGGAGCAGAAGTCCCCTGCAGCCTGTGGTGAGGACCATGGTGAAGCAGGATGTCCCCCTGCAGCCCATGGAGTACCACGGTGGAGCAGGGTTCCATGCTGCAGCCCGTGAAGGAGACCACGGTGGAGCAGGTGGACCTGCACCAACGGAGGCTGCCGCCTATGGAAGACCCCTGCTGGAGCAGATTCCGGGCTGGACCTGAAGCCCGTGGAGAGGAGCCCACGCAGGAGCAGGTGACCCGGCAGGAGCTGCTGCCCGTGGGGGAGTCAGGTTGGAGCAGTTTTCTCCTGAGGGATGGACCCCATGGTACGGACCCATATCTGGAGCAGTTCTGGAAGAGCTGCTGCCTGTGGGAAGCCCACGCCTGTGGGTGGGACCCCACAGCACAGGGGACGAGAGTGACCGAGAAGGAGCGGCAGAGAAGAAGCACTGTAGACTGACCATAACCGCCATTCCCCCGTTCCCCTGCGCCGCTTGGGGGAGGAGGTGGAAGAGGGTAGATGGGGGGGGAAGGTGCTTTTGGTTTCTTTCCTTTGTTTCTCACTTCTCTTGCTTGTTAGTAATAAGCAATAAATCTTACTATCTCCCTATGCTAACTCTGTTTTGCCCGTTACAATAATTACTGTGTGATTTTCTCATCCTTATCACAACCTTTGAGCCCTTTTCACATATTTTCTCCCTATTTCTCTTTGAGGAGGGGGAGTGAGAGAGCGGCTGTGGTGGAGCTCGGCTACCCACTCGAGCAGAACCACAACAATCCCTACATTATATTCAGTGTCTGTGCTCTTTTTGCTTATCCAATAAACCTACACAAGGATTAGCATGAGATCTAGGAAGTCCATTAGTATCAAGAAGAGGACTCTGTAAGAATCAGTCTGCATTACGTAGCCCACAGTGAGCCTGTGTATATTACAAAGGTGTCTTGAATTTATTACCGGGTCATTAAAGCTATACTCTAGGTAGGATGCACACTAGTATGGATTGCCTTGGGCATACTGTAAATAAGATGAGATTTAAATATTATGTAGATCTAGATGATGATGCCATGTTATGGAAGGCAAGCTGAAATTAAAATGTTTGTGTCAAGTTTTACAGAGACCTAGCCAGTCACAGTCTTCATTACAATTCTTTTATTTTCTTTCATTTCATCACTTTTCTTTTTCTCAAGTTGGTATTAAGAATTAAATAAAGGACTTTACTAAGTCCTTTACTGCTGTTACTGTCAGTAAGACATTTCTACCTTTGTAATTTAAAAAATGTCAGCTTTTCAAGAAAAGTATTAAGTGAAACTGTTTCAGAGAAAAATTACAGTTCAGGTTCCACTGAAAGTTGGTTCATTTCATGTGATATGAAACATGTAGGGGTTAGCAGATTCACATTCATTGACAGTGTTTTGGGATGCTTTCCTAGAAAGGTAGAAGCACACAAGTTCTCCTAAACATCCATGCAATTTTCAGTGGCTTTTTTAAACACCAGATTACGTTAGTGACAACACTAGTGATTCACTAGTAATTCACAGGTGAGTCATAATAACACACCTCAAATTGTGTCATGAGAACTAACCTAGAAGTATAACAATACACAGCAGGATGGCAATCAGTGCTCCAGTGCTGAGGCCTACTGGCAAGAAGATTGCTTCCACATTGCAGGACAGGATGGTACCATCAGAATCACATCTGCAAACTCGGATAGTCATTGTGTTTGTGCTGCTCTGGACAGGGTAACTGCTATCTTCTATTACCACTGGAAGAAAGTACAGCTCTTGCTGCCTCCTGCTGTAGCCATTTTTCCTGGTTTCAATCCCAGCTGTGTTGTCTGTAAAACACGAGACAGACATTACAGGATTTTTATTGTGCACTGAATTCACCCTTGTAGTTTGTATCACCTTTAGTCAAAGGAAGCTGTTTTATTTCTGAAACTCAGTGAAAGACAAGATATTATGTAATTACCTGATTTTATCATTACAGATGGTACTGTATGCTGATCGGTGCAGAGCATCAACTAATATTTCATTTCTTGTAAACTTGTTAGCTTGACAGCTAACATTTGAAAGAAGACAAATAAATAAATAAAAAAACTACAGGTGTAGGAAGGCTTTTCAGTTTTTCTTTTCTCCTTATCTCCTTAAAGATCAGGACTGTGCTCAAAAGGACTCGGTTGCAAGTGTATTTAGATCCACTTGCTCTCTATTAAGCAATTCATTTCCCTTTAAAAATGAAAATAAGATACTTGAACAAAATACAAAACCCTTTCAACATTCTTGCCTCATTAAAAATAAGTACAGAAATGATCTGAGTAATTTATAATCAGCACATTTTCCATCACTTAGTCACAAATATGTTCAGAGCTCCTAGAAGTTAGGTTTTGTCATTTCTTCTCAGTAGCTATTCAGTTATCACTGCTTTTCTTGAATCAAACAGAGCAGCATGAAAATGATGTGCAGATCAAAATAATTATATTCAAAACAAAAAGAAAAGAAAATTAGCAAGGAATCAATAATCTGTCAGATCTGAATGAAGGTAGCCTGCAGCAGTAACTATTTTATCATCCGACCCCTGTGTTTTACTGTATCTTCAGAAAAGGTTATTTCTTGTCTATGCTATGACTCTCAGTCCTGCTTGTGGTTTTGTCACTAGAAAAATTAAGGCCGGTGAATTCATCAGGACAATAAGAAGGAATCCTAAATATCCAAGATCAGATGCATTATGATCAGACACCATTCAGAAAGCACTTGACTGACAGAATGATTATTTCAGAAGTCACCATTTTGTGAAACAAACATGGCACATGGACATGACATTTAATTTTGAAAGATAAAAATGTTTCAAAGTTGTTTGAAACAAACCAACTTCCATCTTCAGCTTGTTCTTTCTCTTTTTAATCATCTACACTATATAAAAACTACAAATACATGACACCAGGTGCACTACAAACACATTACACCGACTCTGATTTCATATCACCAATGATTGTAACACTATCAAATAGCACTGGATATTGAGCATCTTGATGTGTTTAAAAATGTTAAGACATCTTTACTTGTAAAAGTATTAACTATAATGCAACAAGCAAGATTGTTTCCCCAACTAAACCTCAAGTTCCTCTTACAAAGTACCTGCCTTGTTAGTACAAGGCATACAAGGTACACAAATACACAATCTCTAACTTAAAAATTATTGTATTTATTAAGAGGTGTCATACCTGTAGCAAAAATGAGGTTTTGTTATTACACTTCTAAACTGTGTACAGAGCAGACTTTCCACCTTTTTGGTAAAAAAAAAATGCCAAAAGTTACTGCATCATGTTGAGTTTTCCAAGAAAACACTATGGACAGCAAATCAGAGAATGGAAAACAACAGAAACTGCAGTATAGCATTAAGAGGAAGCAAACTTCCTCTTGACAAAGTGATGTGCTTGGTGGATGAGGGAAAGGCTGTGGGTGTGGTCTACCTTGACTTCAGTAAGGCCTTTGACACTGTTTCCCACAACATTCTCCTCAAGAAACTGGCTGCTCATGGCTTGGACTGGCATAAGCTCCATTGGGTTAAAAACTAGTTGGATAGCCGGGCCCAAAGAGTCGTGGTGATTGGAGTCAAGTCCAGTTGGAGGCTGGTCACTAGTGGCATTCCCCAGGGCTCGGTACTGGGACCAGTCCTCTTTAATATCTTTATCGATGATCTGGATGAGGGGATCGAGTGCACCCTCAGTAAGTTTGCAGATGACACCAAGTTAGGTGCGTGTGTTGATCTGCTTGAGGGTAGGAAGGCTCTACAGGAGGATCTGGATAGGCTGCACCGATGGGCTGAGTCTAACTGCATGAAGTTCAACAAGGCCAAGTGCTGGGCCCTGCAACTGGAGCGCAATAGCCCCAAGCAGAACTACAGGCTGGGAGATGAGTGGTTGGAAAACTGCCTGGCAGAGAAGGACCTGGGAGTATTGGTTGATAGTCAGCAGAATAGGAGCCAGCAGTGTGTTCAGGTGGCCAAGAAGGCCAACAGCATCCTGGCTTGCATAAGAAGCAGTGTGGCCAGCAGGGCTAGGGAACTGATTGTCCCCCTGTACTCAGCTCTGGTGAGGCCACACCACGAGTACTGTGTTCAGTTTTGGGCCCCTCGCTACAAGAAGGACATCAAGGTGCTCGAGTGAGTCCAGAGAAGGGTGACGAAGCTAGTGAGGGGTTTGGAGAACAAGTCTTAGGAGGAGCGGCTGAGGGAACTGAGCTTGTTCAGCCTGGAGAAAAGGAGGCTCTTAATCTTATCGCTCTTAATAAGTACCTTAAAGGAAGCTGTAGAGAGGTGGAGATTGGTCTATTATCCCATGAGCCTGGTGAGAGGATGAGGGGGGAAAAAAAGTTGCACCATGGGTGTTTTAGGTTGGATATTAGGAAGAACTTCTTTACTGAGAGGGTTGTTAGGCATTGGAATGGGCTGCCCAGGGAAGTGGTGGAGTCACCATCCCTGGAGGTGTTTAAAAGATGTTTAGATGTAGAGCTTCGTGATATGTTTTATTGGAGGACTTGTTAGTGTTAGGACAGAGGTTGGAGTAGGTGATCTCAAGGTCTCTTCCAACCTAGACAATTCTGTGATTCACCATTATCAAACAGGTAAGTCCAGTGCGACTCAATGATGAACAATATTTTAATCTTGCTTGGACTAAATAACATTAGATGTTGCAATACCACAGCATCTTGAGAAAGTAGTAGATGTTAAAACCAAACTCATTAGACTGAGCACTTCAGGAGAAGAATAATGACCTAATCTTACAAGGAAAAAAAAAAAAAAAAAAAAGTAAGAGGACTTAATTCCATTACAAGGCTTTATATCCATTGAACTGTCTCAAGAAAACGAGTTGATTGGTCTCTGAAAAAATGCTGATCTACATGTTTCTGGTTTGATAAGTTAATACTATTCATATCTCTGATGTTGTGTAGAGTTTGGCTTCATTACACACTGTATTTACAAATCATTAAGTGAAATTCTTTGATCATTAATAAACTATAAACATAGCTATCTGTGATACCCTTAGACTGTAGTCACTACTAAGATTGGAAAGAAAACAGTTTTGCCTTGTCATCCACACAGAGAAGCTATGGGGAAAAAAAAAAAAAAAAAGCAGAGTTATTTTTTTCTGCTGTTTTAAATTTATCTTTTTCCAGAACTTTCTTAATCATTAAGGTATTCATAATTAATATCTGTGCTTATTTTGTTGGCTTTCGTTTGATACTTCCTAACCTTGGTAAAAGTTAACATCTTCAGAGTCATATATTAAATGTAAGAAAAAAATGACTTAATAAGTAGCCTATGCATTTTTTTTTTTCATTTCTAGCTCTTCTTAGATGAGATAACAGTTCTCAAGAAAGGAATACTCGACAGCATACTTACCATCTTCTGAAATTAAAATTAAATAATAAGAATCAAATACTTTTTCTTAAAATAATAATTAGAACATATAGCTAAGCAAATAAGTAAAGGAACGTTACTGAATTTTATTTGAGGCCTTATGTATTCTTTCTTTGCAAAGTAAGGTAAAACTTTTTTAATGAAAAGCTTATATCACAGTTCTTCAAAAATCACTTAATTACTGATAGACTCAGTGTTAAAATTTCTTTCCAAATTTGTTTAAGTTAATTGGTAATGAAAATTTGCTGCTGTTTATTATGCTGTATTATAGATATTTATCTTCTCTGTAACAATAATAACATAAGCATTAAGAACACTACCAGTGTATAAAGTACTTACATGCTGAAAAAGGACTTAAGAGAATTAGCCACCTGTGCACCCTTTATGTAAATAAGTAAACACATAAATAAATTAATCTAGTTCAGCATCTGGTCAGACTTTGAATTTCTTAAACACTATAGCATCCTACATTCCTACCCTGAGCTTGAGCAGACCTGCCCCAATGCAGGCATAACCACAGTTTCCTACACCCCCTCCACCTGTGAAGTAAAACAAGGCACTTTATCACTTAAAGGACATTATTAGTCATTATGCTTTCATTGTAATTTTGACAGCTGTTACCATCAGTTGTTATATGATAAAGTACCACTTAGTCAAGAGACACAGTACAGCATGATTAATATGGCAATGTTGATGCTGGGTATTGGATTCTGTATAAAAAATATAGACTATCAATTGGAAAAAAAAAAAAAAAAAAAAAAAAAAAAAGATTTTTTTATACTAAAAGGAAAAACAGGAAAAAGTAAGTAATAGAGATATTCTGTGATTTTCTTTTGCTGTTTCTGTTCAGAAGAGTACATGCTTAAAGAATTCTATGGCAGTAAAGAAAGTAATCTTTGCCATTTATGGGAAGCATTCAATTGAAAAATAAAGAACAGATCATCAGTAATAAAAAAAACTGGGAGAAAAATCAGGTCAGTTAATCATATAAATCTATCAATTTTTGAGAGTGTTGTAGGATGTTATACTGCAGCAGCAGTGTCCATATTCAGAACTAATTCTCCTATAGGACTACATGTATGTGTTCTTCAGAAAGCATAATAGCTGCATCCTTTGAAATCAGTTAGAAAAGCAGTACTATTTAAACAATGCAGCATTAATGCCTTATTTAATGGTAGACCTGCACTGGCAGAAAGAGTAATGAAACATGTAGTAGTGTTTTTGCAGGCCTATAAGGAAATTCCAGACTTTGATGTTCAGACAATTTCTGGCTCCTACAGATGAGAAAAAAAATGTAAGACTTAAATTTATATCTCTGTATGTCCTAAATAGTTTAACAACTAGAAACATGTCATGTAAAAAAGTTAGTCTGTAGGCATGACTGTAATACAAAGTAATCATAATGGTCATTATAATCACAGCCTGCTGCTCTGAAAGAGAGAGATACAAGTAAGCAACTTACTTCTGTAGTCATGGACTGTGAAATTTGGTTTGTTGGAAGCTTCAGGTGACAGTCTGAAGGAAAACCTTTGCCCAGCTGGTGACAAATCTTTGTCTGCTGCAGTGACAGTCTGTATTACCTGAAACCAAATTAAGGTTAATTCTGAAGTCAGTTCACTCTTCTAAAAGAAACAGTTTTGTAGAAGTGGAAAGTGAACAGGTGAAACAATGAAAGGGAAATCCTTCTGGATTACTCTCATTCCTCTACTGGAAGTGAGGTGAGGAGTCTGAATGCTCTAACCTCTGGAAGTCTGGTGATGTCACAGAAGGTCTCCCTTTGGCATATATGAAGGAAATCAGAAGCATTTTCCCTATTATGATAGGGGAAGTATTTAATATTCATTCTTTGTATCAAAATATGACTGATTGTTTGCAGGTGAGTGATATATTAATTAAAGACAGCTCACTTTTTTACTACTACTACCATTATTAGTAACACCACATGGTGTAGTACTTCACAAAGCTGCACTTTTTTTTTTTTTTTTTTTTTTTTCAGCTTGGGAGGAAGTGGAGAGGGTTGAAAGATCTGTACTATCCAGGCATGAATGGAGTATTATGACAGGAACTTTTGAGTCTCAAGAGTAGATGAGGACCTATTAGATTTTAGTTGAGGACAGCACAGTTAGAATGTTTCATGGTAGGATTGCCACTGATCTAGATTTTTGTGACAAAAAGTTTTGGCAATTATTTATGTAACAAAATATTTATAATTTTTGTCAGTTCATTGTTTATTGCAGCCTTTCCTGTAAAAGACTGCCCTTCCCATTATCAGTGCCTGAATAAAAAACTAAAGGTTTTGATCTGATGAACTAGAATCTAATTTAAGTTTTCTGGGAGGTAGTTGTGAAGCATATAAAATAAAAAATCAAAAAAAAAAAAAAAAAAAAAAAGAAGATGAGAGGAATACTATATGATTACTATTATATCTGTAATAAAATCAATAAAAATCATGTGGGCTGAATAAATATTACATGCATATAAAGAGAAGTCACTGATGACACAGCAGGCTGTATATGTTCCTTCCACTGCTGGTAGTAACACCCATAGTTGAACAGTTAGAGGTCTTGGAAACCATCCTAGCTGTTAGTATGTGTGATGGTAACCTTCATGCCTTGCAGCAAGGTGCAAAGCCTTGGCATTTTGCAGCAAAACGTTGTTTAGTTGTGCAAATTTTGTGCAGGAAGTGCACTTGCCAACAACTGCTGTGCCAGCTCTATTGATGTAGGCACTGTTCATGGTATAAGGTGCTATTCTGAATCTGAAAAAGGGTTTGCATTCTATATATATGTTTGAAACTGCTTGTAAAAACAAGCTTTCAGAAGGGCTGTCTTTGGTATTGTGGGTTTCTTTCCTGAGGATAGGAAACAGAGATGTATGTAATCCATCCTGCTCTGTTTACTCACTTGACTGCAGTTAAAGACTGCAGTCTTTAAATATCTTACATGAAGGGCTTCTTTCTCCTGCCACCCCTTCACAGCAGAGGGTGGCTGTAGCCTGTATAACCAGGGTTCACAAAAGTAACTAGACCATAAAGGTCAACAAACAGAATTCCAAAAAGTGGATATTTACATCACAGGCATTTAATTTGTAAAAGAATCATGTAAACACAATGCTGTTTTTCAAACTGAGAATTTTGCATTGCTATAAATAATAAGAAAATATAAAGAAAAGTAGCAAGCATTACAAATTTGAAATACCTGTCCTGGTTTGGCATTTTCACATACAGATGTCTCATATGGAACTGAAATTTCAGGAGGAAACTCGTTGACATCCAGGACGTTTATTATAACGTCGACTTTGCTGGTTAATAATGGGTTACCTATAAATAATTTTTAGGAGAAAAGCATTAAGGAATGCTATTTATGTTTGTTGTCATCACCAGTGCCCATGAGCTGTCATAATATGTTTTGATCACAGTATGATGACTTCTAAAAATCCTTGACTTCCATTTATTTCTGATTTGTACTAAGCAGAAATCAGAAGCAAGCTTCTTATCATTTTTTACCAGACTCTGATCCATTAATGTTCATGAAGTAAGGAATCAATCAACATGATTATGTTTATCAGAGCATGATTTACAGAATTTGAAACTTCACGTGTAATTATAGGTGCAAACTTTTCTCAGATCACTTTTCATGGAGTCTTTGGAAAATACTTCCAATGATTAAAACTGAATTCTGTTTTCCACAATGGAATGCAGAAAATCAATATTATCTAGCCACTGTTTGCATCTCCAATATATTAAGGAGGTAAATGGAGCATACTCATTTATTAGATGGAGAAAAGTGAGAGAGAAAGATTACAAAGAAAAAGAAAAGGAAAAAAAAAAATCGCTGAAAACCAGTGGTAAATTTAGCAGTGAAACATATAGAACTAAGATTCAACTCAGATTATCAAGCTATGTCAAAACATATTTGTTTAGCTGCATAAATATTTGCAAGGACCAAATAGTCTTGTGCAAAATAAATGCTAAAAAATAGTATATATTCTGCTTCTGTTCATTGTCTTACTAACACAGGTAAGTATAATTTATTAAGCTGATATAATTTAGTCACTAAATGCATTTTATAAAAAAGATTACCTGCAAATTCAATGTCCAATGGAAAGGAGATACAAATTCAATACCAAGCAGATAAAATTCTCTTTTATTCTTGTTATGCCGAGATGCCTTGGATGATAGCAGATACATAGAAAAGGATAATATAATTATCCTTCTGAATTTAAAGGGTGGCAGTGACTACACAGACACAGTTAGTTATTCAAGAAATCTATGCCATGAAGCTAGGTGGTGTAGAAATGACAGCATGGGGTCATGGTTAAGAACAAGAACAGTTTTCTTGAATCTTCAGACATAACTGAACTATTTAAATTGCAGCAGCTGCTAACTTTGTAATTTGTATAAACCTGTGCAAATCTATTGTTTATTACTAACAAGGCAGGGGGCAAAGTCTCTTCTCAAGCCAACAATACCTTACAACTCAGCATGCAGAAATTCATTGTAGCACTTGTCAAAATCGTACGTGATTTCTTTCCTGTTCTTAGGAACTACTAAAGGAAATATTTTCAAGAGGCTTCTGCCAAAGCAAAAAGGCTTTTCAAAGTGATTTCCCAGTTAAGTAGCACTGGTTGCAAGTAAAAGCATGCTTTACTTGTTTACAAGTAGTGGACAAACTGACCATCTTACATATTCACTTGGAATCTTAAAAATACCACTACCAAAATCCTACAGTATTTGTAGTTTCTTCCTGTGATCCTGTCTAATTAGTATAGAAATCTGACCATTGTTTTCTGTGCTCTTTGAGCCCACAGTCATTTCCAAGTTACCACCACTCCTACATTCAGAAGGTCTCTGGAAAAAGGCTTTGTGCAGTATGACTGTGGACAGGACTTGTTCTGGGAACAGGGCAGGGATTGTTTAGGTGCCAGAAGAAATCTAGATCACTTGCCACAGTTGAACTGGTTCCTTTGAACTGACAGGAAACAAAAAAGTACTAAGACGCTATTTTTTGTCAGTAGAGGGCAGGACTCCAACTCTGAATATAAGTTGGAGTCCTGAGCAGGTCAAGTTCAAAAAGATATTGGCAGAAACCGAACCTAAAATCTTGAAACTTCCCTGCTTGCAGTGCCCCCTGCAGAACCCAGCAACTCCCACAGAGTAACGTGGGCTTTCCTTCAGGTTTTCCACATTCATTCTAAGGTATAAAGCTGAGCAGCCAGAGTTCAGTATATATCCTGAAGACACATGAGAGGTTAATGCATTGCTGTGAAAGTACAGGTGTAGATAGTTTTGTTTTTTTGTTTTGTTTTGTTTTGTTTTTCATTTCTTTATAGGAATACATTAAAAATGTCCTTCCAGTAGAAGCATGAATGTATTCAAAATTCATACGTGTACAAAATATACAAAGAATTATGATTTTGCCTTCTCTCATAATCACTGCAGCAAGCTTTGCAAATATACATGAATATCTGTATACATTTTGCATCTGTTTCACAGAAAATAAATTAGACCATCAGTGAGATTCTTTGAAAAGTTTATATATCTTTCTGCTAACTATTTTTACAAGATAGATGTTTTTCTTGCAAAAATCAAACATGGAAATAAACAGAGTTACTACAGCATAAGATGGAGCTAATTCTGGGTTTCACATTATGGTTTGCTTCATTTTCTTTCTGGTTTGCAGTGATATTAGTGTAACTAGTCATGTATACAAAGGAAGACTGCCAGAAGATTGTATACAGCTTTGAATTCACATATGATTACAAAGACTTGTAATACTTGATGTGAACAAGGACAGAGAATTACATTTCAAATACCACTTCACAGAGTTGACCTCATTTTTCTCTGTTTTTATTTTATTTGCTGTTTTATTCCAAAAATCAAATAATTCTGAGCCCAGTGAGCACAGTAGTGATATGCATGCTGGTGTCAGTGAGTGAGTCACTGAAAACATCTGCTTATGCCTTTTAAACCCATATTACACAGAAGAGAAGGCAAGTGGTTAAATCATTAGCATAGTAATTAAAAGGCAGATTTCAGGTTTCAATCCTGCTTATATGATACAGGCAAATTAATTAGCTTCTCTCTTCCTCATTTTTTCTATCTGTCCTATCCACTGACAACCTTGCTTCCTTCTTTTGCTTGACTACCCTAACATCTTTATAGCAATAGAAAATACTTTTACAAATAAGCTTGTTCAAATCTAAGATATCTGAGAAAACAGATGCTGATCATTGAGGAGAACTGGTGATTCCTTAGTCCCACCTATAGTATGAAGGAGAGGATAAACTCCATCTTGAGATTTAAGCTTATGTTTCTTAAGCACTCACAAAACTTGAACCTAGAGTTACAGGAGTTGGGAAGATGATTTGGACAGAAAGGATTATGCATACTTTATATTTATTTTCAACCCTAACCATAGCCTTGAGGATGGGAAAACAGAAGTAAGATCTTATGCAGCTAACCTCTTTTACCTCTTTTTTATCTCTTTTGTAAGATGCAAAAACTATTTCCTTCTTTGGTAATTAAGCAGGACACCACGGAACTTACTGAGCACTGGACTGTGATTATTTCTACTGGTAAGTTCTTACAGCAGCCCTTGGCACATTTTTGTCCTGGGGCAACTAGTGGTCTTGCAAGTGATTCACATTCACATACTGAGAGTTAGTTTGGGTGAGAGACTCACCCAAAGTGAGTCTCTCAGAGAATTGATTTAAGTGTGGACACCCTGTTTGGAAGGTAAGAGTATTTAATAGCATAGAAATAGGCTGCTCAGTGCCAGCTGGCCTTAGTGTGTGGAATAAATGTGAGGCACGTTTAATTCATTAGTTTGGACAGAGTTTATGGGATCAAAAATGTTCAGAAACAAGAAGCATGAAAGCTACTAGGGTATTGATTTACTCTAAGAAGAAAACAAAACCACAATGAAATACACTTTGGGAGAGAAAAGAATTTCAAGTATGGGAAATGAAATGGGGAAAAATAGGAGTCTGAAACATCCCTTTCCTTTTTAAGCACTTTTTTTTTTTTATATGAAGGCTGTTTGTTGTTGTTGTTCTTTTAATTTTTATTTCTATACATGGGTAAGGGACCTTCTGCTTTCAGCTGCCTTCACATCTGTGTCATCATCCATATGTTAGCAGAACAGTCATACACCTCCCAAGAAAGAAGATTTCCACTTTGGGATAAGCTTCTTAAAGAAGGGCAAGAATAAAGTTAAAGTGTTTTGTGTTGTACAGTAGGCATCCATCACTCTGTGCTGGAACCTCTGAGATGTTCTCAACAGTCCGTTGTGCTGCTATTTGGAGGCAGATTCACAGATCATGTTTAGATCAGGTGTTTCGTATCTTATCAGGGTTAGAAATAAAAATAGCAGTATAATGATACATGGTTGGAGCTGGTCATTGCATAACATGGCTAGAATAACTTTTCTTATCTGAGTTCCCCACATGGAACAAGCTGCTACTGTCCATAAACAAGATATATGGTGTCACGTCTGGGTAATCAGAACTTGCTTTGTCTCTGAGCATACAAGTTGACACAAGCAAGCCTAGAACAAGCAGATTTAATAATGAACTTGTTGCCTAAGTTTTGCCTCTGTTCAATCTACCAATCTACACCACATCTGGTGTACATATAACGAAGTGTCAAGACCTGGAGTTTAGAAAAGAGTACTTTCAGTATATCTTTGTCAAATAAAAATGCAGAATGAGGACAATGGACGTAAAACCATTTACAAATTCCCAAAGAACAATGATTTAAATATATATATATATATAAAAATAAATATATATTATTTTCTCCTAATAGGCAAGGTCATCAAAGGATACTCTAATATACATAAAGCAATTCTCCTCTGCCTCATTTTTGAGATAGTTTCCTTTTAAAAATACAGCGTCTGGTGCTTTTCTGCTAATAAAAGTCAGACTTATCAGCTTATAAGAGAAGTCCAAATGGTACATCCAATTCTACATTTATATTTACATGTTGTCTGCTGTTATGTTTAGTTATATGAACTGCATGTCATTTGTGCCATTGTTTGAAAGGTAATTTGATTGTTCAGAAATTGTAATATTACTTTGAGACTCTACTTGCTGTGAGAAGAAAAAAAAAATGTAACAAGCACCATCTGTAATTCTTAGAGGGTCTCATTCTGAAGCTACAGAAGCACATTGGGAACAATCACTAGAAAGCTCTGGTGCTAAGAGACAGACTGTGAGTCTACACAAGCCCACTCATGACCTTGGCATCATTTTCCATATACAGGGGAATGATGGCAAAGCCAATCTAATTTATTTTTTTCTCTAACTTGATGGAGACAAAGCTGGTGGGCTTTGTTTATAGTTGGCTTGGTCAAATATATATATATATATATATATATATAACAGTATACTGTTACTGTTATAAGAGATGGTAATTTCAGTGTTTCTGCATCAGCACTGAATAGGTAGCATCACCTTGCATCACCTTTTGTAGCAGAACAAATTCCATAATAATGTATTTTTTTCTTCTTTTAATTCAGGTGTTCCCTTTTCTTTTCTTATGCCTTCTCGGCTGTGTGCAGTGTGCCATTTCTCAACCACCCATGGTTATTTCTGTGCTAGTTCTAGTCAGACAACTGCATATAAAGTTTTGAGAGTTTATATACCTCAAATAATTTTCCAATATTTGTATTGGAAACAGGTACAGCAATTGTTTTTATTGCTATGTATAATGGTTGATGTATACATATTGGTGTACTGTGAAATGAGTCACAATTATGTCTCAATGTAGAGTTTTAACCAGGTAATTGTTAAAATTGGAAATTCTGCAGTACAGGCTACCTGCTTCAGCATTACATAAACATTTTATTACTGTATATGTGTTGAGAATGTGCTCATAGAGGTTTTAGTTGACTTTAATTACTTTAGATAATTAAATAAACTGATTCACACTAAGCTTATTAAATCTGCTGCCTTATTGCAGAAGAATTTTACACTTCTCAGATGTTCCTTATCCACCAATAAATAGTTAAGCTCTAATGAAATGCAGACCATTAAAAGACCTCCTTACTGTATCTACCTGCCTTTCAGTTTCTCTGGAAAGGAAGTGCAGTTCTGCTGGCCTTCCTGTCAGTATACACATGCACACATACCTCCATATACTCAATCACTTATGATAGTTTCCTCTGTCAGTGTATTCCTACTTCAAGCTAATAGAATTCAGGTGTTCATCTGACTGGTGTCCTTGTTATATTTTCAGACTCCAGGGAATGAACATGTAGTTCTCTGGGATACAATTACAACTGAGAATTTCTTTATTTTAAATAATATATGCCTTTTCTATTTCCAAAATCTCCCTCTTCCAGTTAGCAGAATGTATTACTTAAATCTCAGTGCCAAGCAATACATTGAGGAAAACATGTTCTTTGCTATAGAAACTTGCATTTCTGGACACACAAACAATACAGAATGAATAAGAAACACATCAGGGATCTTCTTCTACATCCTGTTGATGTCCAAAGAGATACTTTTGTGGCCTTTACGCAGCTTCTGGATGATCAAAAAACTTGTATTCAAAAGATGATATAAGCCTACAACTCTTTCAGTTTGACAGGATCATGAGGGAGGAATGCTACGCACAAGGATAGCAATGAAGAAAGGTGAAGTTACTCAATACAACAAAGGAAGGGAGTTCTTATCCAAAAATAAAAGCTTTGTGAGAGAAGACACAAAACAAACTAAACCACCACAGATCATACAGGAAAAGAAAACAAGTGGTTAAGCAGAAAGAGTCTTGGACAAAGAGAAAAATCAAAAGCAGAGAGCAAGCAGTCTGATTCATTTAGTGCCTTAATTTATTGGCATGCTATCTTGACTTAATTTTCTCTCACTACTTGTCTGAGAATTGAATGAGTGTTTACATTTTTACATCCTCAGAAAGCATATAGAGTGCCTGTTACTTGACTGACCATATTTCACATTATAAAAGCAGAAATGAGAACAGGAAGGTCCTTGTACAGTCTCCTCTGGTCTTGAACTCTTCATGCTGACAAAACTTTTTTCAGCTTCTGAAGAAACTGTCCCTGAATGAGGACTACTAGAAAACTCTAACTGTACAGACCTGCTTGAACATCACACAGCCTTACAGTGAGTCTGGGAAAATGGTATTTGTTGGGCCTTTCTAAATAATTTCTTCGTAATACATGCACTCTTCACAGCATATTTCTGTTTGAGCACTACATTCTGAAAAAAATGCCACATTAGGATATTAATTCAATTAGTGTCATACTTACTAACTTTACTTGCAATTATAGAGAAATTGTATTGTGCTGTGCTTTCTCTGTCCAGTAATTCATTAGTAGCAATGGTTCCTTCAGTAGCATCTATTGTAAAGTAGCTGTCCACATCATTCTTCCAATCGATGAAGTATCTGTATATGAAAAATGTTAAACAAAGTAGATGCAAATGTGCAATGATTACACTTTTATCATAACAGCAGTCTAGCTAGCTGAAGTTTTGTTATTTTTCTCTTCCCAGCTATTACCATTCTTGCAGGAAGAAGACAGTAAACAATTATTTGTTTATTTTATTATTTTTTTTTGCAGAGTTAGAATGCTCAAGGGAAAAATGGGATATAATAAAAGATTTAGTACTTCTTATGTTCAGATTATTTGAAAACAGACTCCTGAGAAGTTGACTTCATCACTTATGTCTGTCACTTTGGAAAATACTAGAGAGGTTTACAGGGAAAAAAAAAAGATGTAAAACAGTGCATGCTTAGTGATGAATAGTGAGTCAGATCTGATCTCTTTACATCCATTTGTTGCTGTGATAGCCTCGATGGGCTTGCAGAGAGGTGTCCTAGTGGATGTGTGCAGGCTGTTAGTACAGTCTACTCAGAGGTCCCTCACCTAAGGGATGTTGGAAGAATTACAGTATGGAAGGTAGAGAACACTATGCTTATTCCCCCCCACATATAAAGGTGCAAAGGCTCTTTGCCTTTTGGAAGAATAAACAGATCTTTCATTGGGGCTGTGAGGAACAGGGCAGTATTATTGCTTCCTTATTCTCCTTAGGACTTTTTGTCAAGTAAGTACAAACATAGAACAGGTTCAAAACTCAAAATTTACACAGATTTGTTATTTTTCCCTGGCAAGGACTTAATAGAAAGAAGAGATGTGCTTGTAAATGTAGCCACTTAAAAGCAATCTGATAATTATTCCAAAACCATTTCCATTAAATGCTAATTAATTTGAAAGTCTATTTTCACATTTGATGCCACTGTTTGTAGTCATAACAGAATAATTTTTCTGATGCAGTGCCGCCAGCAACTAATTTCCTTTTCATTGCTAGTCTCTTCATACCTAGATGATGTTTCATAAAAACTAGGCAGGATGAAAGAGACAAACACATTTTTGAGCAGTAGGCAACAAGAAAAAAATGACACTCAACAGTAGCTACATTTAGAAGATCATAAAGGCCAGAGGACCATGTCTATGACACCTTGTTGCATGTAGACCCATGAGAACAAGGGTAAAATACAGTATTTCCTTCTCTGATTAGTATGATTTACAGAAAGAATGTATAGGGAATGTAATGATAAATACAATGTTCACTGCTGTAGAAGGAAGCAACATTAGAAAGGTATATATGGCATATTCCCTTAGATTAGGACTCATAAATGCTAACAGTTCAAGAAGACTTAAATAGTAGAAAAAAATCGTAAAAAAAAAATTAAAAAATCACAAGTAAGGTACTATGGTCCTTTTGAGACATTTTGTTTAAAGAAAATCACAAGATGCTATCTATAGATAAAATAGTTTACTTCAGTTGACAGTCGTCATTACCAGTTCATTGCTTTATCCGAAAAAACTCAGAAATGTATCCTTTCACATAACTGAGAAGGCACATTTTCTTGAACATGATAATATTGCCTACCCATCTTTGTAATTTCAATTTCATTGTTCAATATTTAGTTGACATAAAAATTATTAAAATTAAATAAGCCATTTATTAGAATCATCATTAGACTGAGATACTTTTTCAGGAACAGTAAAATCACTATTTCATGCTTTTCATGTTTAATAGATTATAATTTCTTTTGAAATTAAATATGTAACCATGCACAAATAAGTGGGATCAAAGTATGAGAAAGTAACTTGGCTTATCTTCCCCCCATGGAACATGAGCTTTATCTAAATACTCTACACACAACAGTACGAGTTGAGTTCAAGCACAAAGATTTGTAGAATCGGAATCTCATAACCTACCTGCAAGCATTCACACAGGTGGTTAACTTCATGAATAAGTCTAACCTCCCAACACGCCTACTTCTAAATGCAGTATCAATGGGATCAAAGTCCAAAATAAGCATTGCAAGACTAGCACTACTCTAATGGTAGTGTACCTCTTGGCTTCAATTGAAGTGGGATTAGTGGGAATGGAACAGTGTAATAGAAAGACTTTTTGGGCTTTTCTTCTAAATTCATGTCTTCATGTGCATTCATACTGTGGATATTATTGTGCCAGAATTTTTTTTTTTTTCTTCTCTCCACTTTGGTGATATGTTTAAAGACATACCTACCTTCTTTCTTTTTATGGTAAAGAAGGCACATATTGTAAAAATAGGGGTGGAACAGCCAGCCATTTCAGACTCTCTAATCATAAGAAGATATATATATAAAATCAGACTAGGGAGGGAAGGAAGGAGATAGGAGGAAGTACTGGAGATATATTGCCTAAAATACATATTCTTTGAAGAAAAACTGAAAAAAAAAAAAAAAATCCCTTCTTCTTTTATTTATTGTTCATGTGAAGTACCCGTGAAAAAAAATCAGAGAAGATCCTCTCATAAACAGCTCTAACAGCTCTTCTGGACATAGAATTGCTCCCAAATACTTTAGTAAATCTGTAAGGCTTAACAAGAGTGAATGGAGCTTGACAGACTGCTTTTCAAATGGGAATTTGGGGATCCCAAAGGGAGGTCATTCTGAGGGAAAGCCTTAAAAGAAATGTAGTTTCCTTTTACAGCCCAAAAGCATTCTTTCATACAGTCTGACACTCAGTGTGAGATTTTTCTGTAAGGAACACAGCAACACTTCTTTTTCTTCCTCAGGAAGACAGAGTTTGGGCCTCCAAAAGAGACAAAGAAAACAAATCAAAACAAAAAAAAAAAAAAAAAAAAAAAAAAAAAAGAGAGAGAGAGAAAAGAGTCTCCAGTCAGAAAAATCTGTAACTTTCCAGAGACAGACACAGGTATCTGGGACATTAGGACATAAAGTCTGACATTTCTTGTTAGACTGACACAAAGAGTACCACTGTTGAAACACTGCTATTAGGACAGCTGTCTAGATCTTCTAGTCATAGTCTAGCAGTTTGAAGGAACTGAGGCTGGTTTGTTTGACTGCTCAGAGTCCTTGTGAGACAGGTCATGGTTACTGCACTAATCCCAAGAGGCAGCTCCCTCCTTGAAAAGTTAGGGAGATAATGGCACAGCCTCACATGTTGACATAGGACACAGCAGTAGTATCTTTCAGAAGCACCTGAATTGGCCTGCCTGGCAGATTTGAGTATGAGACATTGAAAGATAAGTTCAATTCATTGTAAGAGCAGAAACTTTGAACTTCACATCCCCCAGAATATACTTCTCAGCAGAGGACTGTGTTCAAGATTATATTATTGAATAGTGATTAATTGTGGAAGGACATGTCTTGGCTAACATTGTTTCAGCCTTCCCAACAATAGCTATATTTGTACATCAAATAGGAGAGATGAGACCGAATAGAAATATCTGCTTTATAAAGCAATAGGAGAAAAGTTTGGAGGACTCTCACCCAGAGTATTCACATAGACACACACTGCCCTCTGAGGAGGTCCAATAACAACTTGCATTCATCCTGGTTAAATGGTGAGGTGGTGTGTGCTTCGCAGGGTCTAAAGGAACACTCTCCAAAAAGAGGGCTTACCTCCTTTTAAAGGGGGGAGGACAATGGAGAAGGCTGTGTCTAAGCTAGCTGCAGCACATCAGAGTGCTTGATGAAAGTCTGTTGAACACAAGTGACAGCAGCTCACTCCTGTGAGGATAATAGGAACTCTGAGCCACCAAGCAGACAACCTCAGTTGCTTCAGACTGTTATACCATGAATAAAAGATCTGGACAGCTGTCCTGCTGCTGCTACAGAAATGCGCGACAACAGGTCACACCCAGGAGGGATGGGACGTGGCAGTATGCTAAGGAGTCTGTGGGGACCAGGACCTGGGGCATGTTCTCTGGTCCTAAAAATGAAGAAGGGAAGACTTTCCTGCTCAGCAGAGATGGCCTTGAGAACCATGGGGTCCAATTTCACCAGAATAGTGAATGTGAGAAGAGCTCTTGCAAAGATGCAGTCTACACCTTTTGTCACTGATTATATAGTAAGCAGGGAAGGGAAGCATGGGACATCTCAAGCATGACCTTTGAGGTGTCATTAAACTAAAGGCACTCAGACCAAACTTGCTTTTGCTGTGTATCACACATACAGAAAACATCTGAAGGAGTATTCAACTGGAACTGGCATGAAAAAGGAAAGGAATCATCCAACTCAGTGAACAATGACGCATTTAACATTTAATTATTGGTTTTTCCTTTTAGTTTACTGTTCAACAAATAAGGAACTGCAATTTCAACCAGCTTTCTAAAAGAAGAAAAGAAAAAAAAGAAAACAAAAAAAGGAGGGAGACATTCCAATAACTTTTATTTTTGTCTCTTGGTTATCCTATGTCATCCATGGTGTTCATCAGTATGAATTGTCTTGTCTGTATTTCCATTCCTGTTGTGAAACTGTAGCTTAAGCATACCCAAGATAGTGAATCTAAGAAAACCCAAACCATGAATTTTCTATGTATGAAAACATACATAGAAAACTCTGGGTGAGAGTTTTCAAACTCCGAATGGTTTGGATGCTAACTCCAGTTTCAAAAGCATCTTATTACTACAGCTACAGCATGCCAAACCCAGGCATTGGAATGAAGCATTTTAGATGTTAGAAAATTCCTGTGAAATGTGAAGTGTCATTTCTGTGTCATTTCTAAGAGAAATTATGTGTTCAACTATGCTTTTTCCAAACCATATTTTTTTTCCAACTTAAGTATGCACTTAATGCCTTTCCTTGTAACTGAATCATACTGGAAGGAGCAAAGATCTTTTCTTTCACTTTCTGACTGGTTGGGCTCTTTTTAATAATAATTTCCATGAGGTTGCTCTTCTCTTGGGTCACCAGTCCTTTCTGTTTCTCCTCCAGCTACTGCATCATTGCCCAGCCATGCTGGAAAGACCTTATTGCCAGTGGAAGAAAGAGGTGTTTGCAGATCTCAGATGGGCAACTCTGAGATTTCCTGTGGCTCCTTGCAGGCACCTGAGGCAGCAGGTCTTGATTTAGGGAAAACATCCAGGTAAGGGAAAGATGACTTTCTCATTAGCCTTAAACTGGTTTGTGTAGTATTGCCCACCTGAGAGGTTTTTGTTTTGACCACTTTGAGAAAATTGCTGTTGAAAGTTCTGTTGCTGTGGAGCAAATCAGCAATATGTATGAAATGTTAATATGAACAAATAAGCTACTCTGGACTTATTAAGGAATAAAGGACTGAAAGAATTTACAGAAACATGGGCCTTTTTTGTTTAGTGGAGAAAGATCATGGGAATAAACTGGAACAATCACAACAAAAAGACAAAGTTAATGCTGATTTTCAAAGGAGAGAAGGATAACTGTCCTGGTAATTTCTCTCCGGTAAATGAAGGCTACATTTTGTGTCATATACAATAACAGATCTGTAGGCCTAGATCCTCAGATGTAACTAATAATGTAGCTTCATACATAATGGGTATTTCCTGTAAAATTCCTGATTTATTTTGTTACAGACAAATAACCTAGGTGATAGAGATGCTTTATAACAATATCTTAACTTGTAACAGAGTTCATCTCACATTTTGCTGGTGTAAAGCACATTCCTTACTCTGATACCTAAAGAGTTAGAATACTGATTTTTGGGAGAGTAATGTTGCAAAGAAAGGTAAGGGATGACAATCTGCCGTAATGTGATAGGTCTCTATTTGTGCATGTGACCTTAGATTGTTTAAACAGAGCTATCTGTAATGTTAATTAAAATATTTAACTGTGGATAAATGAAATTCAGATTTCATGCCAACTTGGGACACTTAAATAACACCTATCATATTAGAAATACTATATGGGAACCTAAAAACATTAGAAAACTAAACAGAAGCTAGTAAGAATTGAGAGCAGTTAGGATTGATTATTTATTTATTTATTTATTTATTTATTTATTTATTTATTTATTTATTTTAAATCTTCAATTAAATAGATGAAAGGAGCATGTAAAAAAAAAAAAAAAGGCAAAAAGGAGTGAGGAACCAGAAGAATGCAAATGAGACTTGAGGTGTGATTTGATTACCTGAAAGTCCAAAGGAATTTTCATCCTTAGTAGATTCATGTACTGTGGCTGAAAATTAATAGATCTCTGCATATAACTAGCTGTCAGGGAAATGGCAGCTCTACAACAGATTTTGGGCATCACATCGCCAGATAGATAACAACAAATCAGAGGGAGCTTATAGAAGATGAAGAGAAACTGTCTTGGGTCTAGGCAACCTGAATTATAAGGAAAGATTAAAAGAACTAAAATATGTTTAGCTTGGATAAGAGATGACAAAAGGAAGAAATGATAATGGTCTACAGATAGCTGAAGGGCTTAAACACCAAGAAAGGAAAGGTATTATCCTGTTCAGCACAGAGGAGTGGAAGGTTGAAATTAAGAAAGGAAAAATGTATGTTATGCAGCAAAATCTTTCTGGCAGTGATGTATATTATGCTGTATGAAAGAGATATGGTATGCGTTCTGTCACTTGGCACCACAAAGCTAAGCTGGGTAAAGTAATGGAGACTGTATATTAAGGGAAATTTCTAGAAAGTTGTACTGTATAATCCCATTAGTCCCTGTAATAATGAAGTCTGTGACACATAACAAGGAAAACTATCTTCATGCTAAAAATACTCAGTTACAAATCCGCTCTAAGGTGCAGTTCCAAATATTTCAAATATAAACATAAAAGTTTTTTAAGATTGCAGCTATTAGAAAGTATAGAAACAGAAAATCACTACAACAGTGAGAAACAAGACATTCAGAGCTCAAGTCAAGCCTGAAAAAAATTAAAATGTTAAAGCATGTAATAAGTTGAAGTATACAAACAAGTTTGTGTCCTCCAAACTCCTGTCCTGTCACTGAAACTTCCTTGATGCAACTCCTAAATGAGTTATCATTGTATAAATATAAAAACATCACATCACCATATGTCCATACACATTTGAAACACTAAGTCAGTTCTTTATTGTCCTGCTGACCTTTGCTCTTCTCAAATGTAAATGCTGACCTCTTCAGCTCCTGACAGCTGATCACTGGAAGCATCTGTCTTTACAGTCATAACTGAGGAGTGATTGCTATAATTTTGCTAAAGGTACAATCCAGCATTTTTAAAGCTCTATACTATGCATACTTAGAGAAGCCATAAAGTTAAAAAATATTTAAAGGTAACAAAATATTTAATTCTCTTGTGCTAAATGATAGTCATCTGAGTTATCTGTTTTTAGGGCTGAATAGGAGAGTTAGATTTTCCAAGTGTTCAGGGCAGCAGCACTGAATCAATCAATACTAAGTTACTTTATATTCTTTTCATGCTGTCATTTGATTTAAAGCTTACCCTTGATTCTGAGCCTTGTGGTTTTCTATTAACTTAAAAATGCTGTCTCACGAAGTTTTACAAGTGCCGTAATGGTAAATATCCTCTTTTTCTCTTCTCTGCAACGTGAGAATATAAAATAAGATGTAATGCCACTACTTTCCTAACAGTAGTGGACAACAGTCTTTGCATATCATTCATGTTGTCCTGTGTTAATACAACCATAAGGTTGTTCTCATATATTTTCAAGTGTCCTTTACAAGGTACAATCCATCAACTGTGGTGCTTTATCCATACAAAGTACTATATATATATAAATTAGATATATTTAATAAAATAAAAATACATGTTATTAGCTTAAACTCTGTTAATATTAACAAGATTTAAAAAAAAAAAATTGCTTAATATAATGAAAATATATAGGACCTCTGGTGAAGAAACTGCAGTCTTAATAGTCTGGTTTTAATTTTGTTATTTTGTTTAGAGGAAGTAAATCCAGTCAAATTTATTACTGTGACAAAAACAAAACAAAACAAAACAAAACAAACAAACAAACAAACAAAAACTATCATCTAATATATTCATAGTCAGTAAGAGTTATTAGAAAAGCCTAATGTTAATAACAACAAAATAAATCTGAAATCCTGCTGTAAACTTTTCCTGTCATTAACCAAAAAAATGTAAAGGACATGATAATGTTCCAAAGTGGTAGATGCTGTTCTGCAAGGTTGCCTTTTTTGTTTATTTGTTTAAATAATTTATTAAGCCATCTCCATTAATGGGAGCAGAAGCTCTCTCTACCTCTGCTGAACAACGCTTCAGGCATTAGCATTCTTCAGAATTCTGCTAAGGCATTAGAGGTCAATCCAAAGGAAGCACTGACTGCTGTACTATCAGGTCTTACCCTTTGGGCAGTCTCCCAGGTACTGGCCAGATCCCAGAAGAAAGAACCACAGACATGCATAGATACCCCACATCAGACCATCAGGAATTTGTACAGCCTGGGAGAAGGAGCAAATCCTTCTTGTCAGATCGTCCCATTCCCATCATCTTTATGTCTTTTAATTTGCAGGAGATCTTCCACACAAAAAATAACAGTTTGAGTCTTCTGCATACTGCATGGTTGGGTTCACAGTCCTTCATATGTAGATGTATATATCTCTGTGTTTTTAAATCAGGATGAAGGATTAGTGATTTTAGCAGTCACGTTTTACCTTGTATGGAATGAGTAATACCTGTGCAAACAAAATTATATTTTGCTCCTTTGGAGAAAATGGACCATTGTGCAGAATTAATTGACAGGGAAGCAGTGGCTGCAGACACACATACTCTAATGATGGGCCAGAATCTAGCAAGAGAACCTCTTAAACTTTTCATGAGTCTTATAAATCTTGCATAAGGATTTTCGTAAAACACGCTAGACAATATAGGAAATAAAATGTGCTGCAGCAGAATTATCAGCCCTTCCAAACTGTCAGTTCTGCCTGTTGACAAATTCCAGGGCTTTCTCCCCCTTGTCTATTTAAAGATTTTGTTCACATGCTTATCAGACCGTGCAGTCAGCTCCATCTTCTGCTTTGCATTTCTCATTATGAGCTGAGTATCTTATCAAAAGCCATTGTCAGTTCAGGAAATGCATTGTTTTTATTCAGTTTTAACATCAATTTTGCTGCCTCATTGAGCAGGCAGAACTGCAGGATAGCCCAGCAGAGGGGGAGCTTTGTCCTGCAATTTACTTAAGCCTCAGCTGTTTGGAGGAGGAGGGACATGGCAGGAACATGGAGCAGCAGGAGGCACATTGGGTTTAACCTCTTCACTCCAGGCTGAATGGTTAATACTGCTGAAGTGGGAAAGCAGGACAGCACTTTCGCTACTGGCACCACAAATTATAGGTTCTGAGCACCATTTCACCCTGACTTTGAGAGGTGCAGGTTTGTTCCATGTGGTGCTGCCCCCCATCTGTGCTCTGCTGCTCTGCCACCCAGGGGCTGGAAGGGGCTTCTCACACCTGGTGCTGTGTGTGGTGGGGAAAGGGCATGCTGGGGCAGGCATCTGGATGCATCTCTGAACCTCTATCGACGGGCAGAGGGAATATAGAAAGATGGGGAGCAAACAAGGCTAAAAGGTCCCCCTTGCCCCAAAACCCTAAAAAAGCTTTTTTAGTTTTACTGCCTAAATTGATGCATTATAATAAATCTTTAGATTTAATATTTCCATAAATGATGACAGCATTTCTTTTCTGTTTGCCCATATTGAACTTCTGTATTGTATTTAAACTATATTTGCTCTTTTCACTTCCAGCTATCTGAAATGATCCTATGCCATTATTTGCCACACTGTCTTTTCCAGCTTAGAAAAGATGGAAGCATTTGAGATCTGTCTGCATCTACAGTCAGGATGTGACTGACTGAACACACATAGATCCCAAAATGTGCATCTCAGAAAGAAAACTGTGGTTTAAACTTAATGAGCCTGAAAGGAAATAAATGACCAAACACATAAGAAACTCATGCTCAAACGCAATACGTATTTAATCATAACAATAATCTTGAGCATTATAGGATGGGAAAATAGAGCTAATATTTACAAACAGAGCTAAAGGAGAAATTCAGATTGACAGGACTTGAACCTGCCTACATTTCAGTAGTTAAAATAGCTATTGTTTTGGAAAGAGGTGTCAGATCAGTAATTACAAATGCTGGCAATCTTCATTTTGTATTAGGAATAAGGTTTAAGGTTTGACTTTGTGTAAAACTGTTCAGGATAACCAGCCAACACTCTTCCCTGGAGCGTTTAAGTTTTTCTTAGGTCTTGGTGTGAGGCCTGACTCTTCATAATTTTGTCAGTGTCAAGCCATGAGAAGTTCATAGCTTCAGGTGACATGGCTGCAACCATTAAACCTCTGTTTTAATTTGACAATTGCTTTTTAGAATGCTTGATAAATCTATTGCTGGGGAAATTTGGAGTAAGAGCTGTGGATCAAAATTAGGAAGACTGTTATTTGAGCTGAAGTAGCTGGACAGTGTGTACTGCTGGGATGTGAACTAGCTTTGTAAAATCACATCACCAGGTGGTACAAGTGAAGAAAATCTGTGAAGAAAATCAGAGTTATTATGGTCATATTGTTCCTTTTCTCTCCCTCTGGCTTATTAGCTATTTTCAATTTAATAAAAAAGTTTTCCTGCCAAGTTACTTTTTTTCCTGCCTTGGAGATGAATGCACTTTTTTTTATTTTTGGCATTCAATTCCTTCTTAAACTGTTTAATCACTGAAAGCAGTAGTGGTTAAACATCTTGGAGCTACACATACTTTTAGTTCCAAACTCCTGACTGACATTCAGTAACTTAATGTAATTGCAACTGAAGATCACTTACTGTTCTTTGCAGGCATCAGTAAATTAGGAAATTACTAACTGGAGTTAGGAAATTACTAAAGGTTACTGGCCTTTCCCAGTTTTAAACCTTGTTTTCAGTTGCTTTTGACTTGCTGGACCTCAGAAATAAAATTTCAAGCTGCAACTACTTCCAGAAGTAGATCTAGGAAAAAATGTTTGTACATTATGATAAAGAGTTTAAGATTCAGGAAGAAACCTATTAATGTCTTTACTTGACAAAGTATTGTACTGGGAAATCAGACTCTAACCATAAAAATTTCTGGACCACAGTGACCTAGTTCAGAAAATAAATAAGGTTTTTCCTTTGGAAGCTCATGCTGGGAATATAGTCTTGTCCCCTTGATAAGATTGACCTGTGGCTAGTACACTATTTATTTATTTTTTAATATCACAGCTTCATGACTCTAGACTTGGACAGGATAATGCACAGTCCCCACAGCTTTTCTGCTTTCAGTGGTTCTTGTTGTTTATAAGGCAAAGCTCCTGAGTCAAGCAGAGATCTGAAGGGCAGTGTTGTGGCACAGAATGTGAAACTCACTGTAATTGGAGTCATATCTGGGGCTCACATAAGGGGCAAAAATGCTTTCATGCTTTATGCCAGAGGATCAGCTCCTAGGAAACCTGACAACTTCAAAGGTGTTGGTGCGAAGTTGCTGAACTTCACACACAATGTTAGACAAAGTTCACTATTCTAGACAACAGTGCATATAACTCCATTTTTGTCATCCATTTGTACTTGTTATTTAGATTGCTGTCTCTAACATTAGTAAAGTATAGGTGCATGTACAAGTGTTTTTTAGAAAGCCTTAAAATCCTTTGCACCAGAAGTAATGAATTTTAAAACATTTGTATATAAATATATATAATAAATGTATATAAATAACGTACATTGCCATGAGTACTTCAGCACTTCTTTCTTTCTTTCTTTCTTTCTTTCTTTCTTTCTTTCTTTCTTTCTTTCTTTCTTTCTTTCTTTCTCTCTCTCTCTCTCTCTCTCTCTCTCTCTCTTTCTCTCTTTCTTTCTCTTTCTCTCTTTCTCTCTTTCTCTTTCTCTCTTTCTCTCTTTCTTTCTCTTCCTCTCTTTCTCTCTTTCTTTCTCTTCCTCTCTTTCTTTTTCTTTCTTTCTTTCTTTCTTTCTTTCTTTCTTTCTTTCTTTCTTTCTTTCTTTCTTTCTTTCTTTCTTTCTTTCTTTCTTTCTTTCTTTCTTTCTCTCTTTCTTTCTCTCTTTCTTTCTCTCTTTCTTTCTCTCTTTCTCTCTTTCTTTCTCTCTTTCTCTCTTTCTCTCTTTCTCTCTTTCTCTCTTTCTTTCTTTCTCTCTTTCTCTCTTTCTCTCTTTCTTTCTCTCTCTCTCTCTTTCTCTCTCTCCCTCTCTCTCTCTCTTTCTTTCTTTCTTTCTTTTTTACTTCTAGACAGCTTGTAACCATCATAAACAAGAGGAGTCTGAGAGGAACATGAGATCGTTGTTCCTTTCAGAAGTATGTTGGGATTGTTGATGGCTACAAAGTGCATGGGAGTTCATCTTAACATTTGTGCAGAGCATTTCTTGCGGCACTATGGAAAAAATAGGAATGGACAACATATCTCTCCTGAGATACATAAACTCCAAATTTAACACCATTTGAAAATCACGTGCAGTGGGGTAATGTTCTGAAAGAGCTTCAAACCGTTACAAACAAGTGTTGAATACCTGCAGCCCCTTTTCTCCTCGTTTAATTTCCTGTTTTTTAATTACTGTACACTCTGTGCCCTTTCATTTCAACATCTCTAATAAATACCATTCCATGAAACAAATTTTAAATATTCCTGACCTCTCCTTATAGCTGTATTCCACTTACAGGAGGAAAGAGAAAAGGAATATAAACCTCAATGTTTTTAATGGCTTCCAGCTAAATACTTTCCTTTTACTAACAGCTGAATCCAGCCTTCACTCTTAGCTATTACCTCCCTCTTCCTCATATGTCTAAACCATATGTCCAAACAATTCTATAATTCTATATCTAGCATAACAGAGCTAAAGTTTTTGTCTGGTGACATGGATTAAGTTGCTGTGACTAATGCTTTCACCTGAGCTGTTCTAGCCTGCTTTGTTGCCCAGAATTTTGCCTTCTATTGCATACAGTGCAGATTGGTCTTTTATCCCAGTCCCTATTGTTTGGCAGGTTGTTGGTTTTGTTGTCCTTATTTTAATGGGCATTTTAATGGCAAAACTGCTGTGGGAAAACATTTCAGAGGAAATGAATTAATTAGTAGAGAAATTGTTCCACACAGAAAATGTGTGAGCTGTTGCCTCAGAGAACATTACTTGCTTTTTCATGTCTGCTGAGAGGGCATATTTACTTAGAAGATGTTCATACTCCTACTTTAAAACATGATAAAAATGATGGAGCCATTCTTTACATCTGTGAGGCAATCTACTTTTTAAACAGCTGAAAGCATAATTGCTCAAGATACATTTAAAAGTTGTAATCACATGCAAGGCTTTTGAACAAATTTATGCTTTTCTAACTTCTGGTCACTGACTTCAGTTAGAGGATATAAAGCTCGTGGAATATTGATCGCTAACACATCAGTAACTAATAATTGCATATAATTACTTTTATTTATTTTTTTTATTCAGCATTTAAATACAGGTAGGTTTTCAAAGGGCATAAGAGCATGATTTAATGTGTTAAATTAGCAAAAGGATTATCACTGAATTCAAACATCAGGAGATCAGGCTGACTATGGAGAATCAAATCTATGCTCAGATAAATGAGAGCTAAGGAAGAGATTTCATGAGTGAACTATGAAAATTTACAGAAATAAGTGATTTTACAAAGCTGCACTAGAGAGCTGCATTGAGAGGTTTGCAGATTAATCTTAGCAGCATGTCAGCTGGCTTACTGGAACAAATCCCTGTCCTTAAAGCATAGCACCTTCCTTCAAAGTCCATTGAATTCAATGTATGGCTAACATTTGGGTAGGAATAGGTACCTCTAAGAAGTCTGTAATATCTAACACAGTTAATGGTTTTCACTCATGAACCAGAAGAATCAATTCTTAAAAAGTAACCCTGGGAGCACTTCTGTAGTTTGTCAGTGCTCATGGTCATCAAGTAGAGCATTGAGCCTGAAATGCATGAGTGTTTTATAGTATTCCTGGTCTTATGATGAGAATTTGAATGATTTTAGGGTTAAAAAAGGTAGTCATGGACACCTCCAAATGGCTTAGGATTTGGTATTAATGAGATCTATGTATGGAGAAACCACCTTGTAGTTGCAGATGTATACTCAGTAGACAAAGTGCTCCTAGCAGGACTTGTAAGATAAAAAACTTCCACTGAGGAGTGGTTAAATTATTCTGCTGTTATATGAAAAAAATACAATATGATTAAAGGGCTTGCTATTTGATTGCAAAAGACAATATAGTTTTCATCAGAATAATGTCTTCAGGGGAGCTATTTTCATAGTTTAACACCAGGGAAAAAGGCTCCCACTGAAGTCTTTGTTGGTGAATGTTTTAATCCTTTGTCAAGGCAGGAATGTGTCACAGCTCCATGACCAAATACTCTTCTGTATTAGAAAATTATGAAGGATGTATTTTTTAAAAAAAGTGAAGCAAACAACATTAGTAAGATTTAGGCAACAATTAACTAGGAGCTAGACACTCACTCTCACTTGTTAAATTTTTGCACGACACAACATGTCAGTTAACATACTTATTGTACATTTTGAGAATGTAAATACTGAGTCAACATATGCATCGTTAATAAACATGGATTATGTTAAAAAGTCAAAATTACGTTTGTAATCAATTTATTTGGAATACATACTTTGAATGCTTATATGTATGAATGTACATGCGCTTGGTAGACATGAGTGACATTTCATTGTTTTATCATAGTCCCATTTGATAAACATTAACATTTAAAGATCGATTACTTCTATTATGTCTGTAATATTGCTCTTTTCAGTCTGGGACTAAAAATATTTCCTGAAGTCAGGTAAATTCAGCATGGATTGGTACTGGAAATATGTGTAATGACTTCCTACATAGTACACCATATTTGCACAGGAGCTTCTTTATTGGTACATAACTCCGGTTCACTTTACAGTTTCTAATGTGGCTGGAAATATGTCAGCAAAGTCAATATGTTACATATTCATAACAGCCTCTACCTTTTATTTCAGGAAAATAAGCTATATCAGTAAATGGGGACGGCAGGAGTTTACTTGTGCTGAAGTCTGCTGAACACAGCCATGTTCACCAGTAATCACCTCCTCAGCACCTTAGCCAAGAAAGATATAGTACTTATTTATTAAAACATTTGTTCTTTGCCAGAAGTGAAAACTGAGTGGTTCTTGTGAAAGGGGAAGCACTCACTGTCACCTGTCAAGGCAACATAGACATAGTACAGACAACCTCCTTTTTCACTACTGTATGTCAGAGCTGCTTTTTTGGAAGTCCCAGACATCAGACAAAATAATCTTTTACTTCCTTAGTCACAGGACACAATCTCTGAAGCCATGTTGCTGCATGGTAATGTGTATGATCTTCTGTATGATGACAAGCTGCCAGCATATAATGCATTTTTCCAGATAAACCACCTAAACTAGCATTTCTTTTCAATATTTTTCAGCAGCAGTTACCTCTTACAGCAACAGACTTGGAACAATTTGCATCTTCTTACTAAGCTCTTTGCCACATAGTCCATGTCAGCAGCAGTTTGGATTGCCTGAAAGTTATTGAAGGAGAAAAAGCTTTCTTACCTAACCGAACTGCTGCCAGCATCGAGGTCTTGTGCTGTCACTGCTCCGATAATGGTCCCCACAGGAGTATCCTCATAAACCTCCATCGTGTACATAGGCTTGCTGAAAACTGGAGGTTCATCCATGTCCAACACATTTATCTTCACAGTAGCGGTGTCTTTGAATGGACCCACTGAGTGAAATCGATGGTCAAGATGGAGATTGGAGGCCTCAACTTTGAAGGTGTATGCTTTTTTTGTTTCAAAGTCTAATGGCTGTGGAAAGAACAAAAGCTAAATATAAGATTCGACTAAAAATTAAACATTGCAAAATCACTTTGGTAGAATTAATCTGACATAGTTTAAGATGTCTTCAATTAAACTTCCGCTCCTGAGCTAATCATCTAACATGGTTTTGCAGTCACTGGAGAGGAATGGACAATTTTAATAAACCTCAAGCTAAGGTGGTTTCTGAAATAGGCCAGGTGAATCATGTCCAGGAAATAACTGTTTCTCTGCATTAAAAAATTCAGGATGATTGACATGGATGTGAACAGTTACACTGTAGATGTCTGAAACTGACTACCGTTCATCTCTTGCAAATTAGCTCTGTCACAACTCCCATGCACAGCCAATCAGCCATCTCCGGCTGGTCTAGGTCATTAAACAGAAGGTTTGCACTGCTTTTAGCAAGGTAAGCTTTCAGAGAAATATGACAATGATAGAAAGAAGCCCAAATGAAAACTCTGATATATACTGATGGGTCAAACGAAATTTAGGTATGGCTTGCAATGTGAATTCAAACCTGATCTGGTTTTCCTAATAAATAGTTATCTTGAGTGAACTGCTATCCACTAGATATATTTGAGCAGTACATATGTAGAAAACGCCGACTTTGACTTAGCCTTCTGATCCTAGGTGTAATTTGTAACATTTTGAAAGTATCATAACAGCATTTGTACCTTTCTGATTTCTGATGGAAATTTCTGCAATCAGATAATTTTCACGTGGGTTTGTGTCAATGTACATCAATTTAGTAACTTTGGTTTTAGAAAAGTAATAATCTCGAAACCATAATGAAGTCATATTTAGTTGAAAAGACACAGAAGCTTTATTTTCTGTCTAAAAAAAAGATTTTGCTGCGTTGTGGTTTTCACGGTTTTAATTTTAGTGAGGGATCCTTTCGTGATGTCTGGGCAATACTGCCACCTAGCGGCTCCTCTCTATAATTGTCGAGTTAGAAATTTTCAGGCGGGAAGGATATGCTATCTGGAAAAGAGAGCAGGATCACCAGTGTAGGAACAAGAATATGTTAATGTCTGTCATTTTTTTCTCCCCCAGCCATCATTACCACAGTGTTTCCAGTCATTTGTCACAGCTAGTACAGATTTAAGCTATGCTATTTTCTGTCCTTATCACAGCAGGACATAATTGGCCAGATGCCTGGCTAGTGTGAGTTGAAGCAGTTCCATTAAAATCAATGGAATTACCTTGATTTACATTAGCTGAGCAGCTAGCATAATGGTTTAAAATCCTTATGAAAAACATAATAATTTTAATAGACTACATGGCCAGTCTTTTCTGAGCTGGGGATTTAAAATTAGACAGCCAAGTCTATATGCCCTATAAATAAACAAGCTTGAAAGCCAAGTGCTACTAACCAATCCACTACCAAATAGAGCCATCCTTCTACAGACTAAATTCCCAGTAAAAGTCAGTATGAGTTGCAGCTTCATGACCAGACTGACAACAAGAAGATGCAGCTAAGGCTGAGAAGATACAGACAAAATAAAATGTGGAAGATCTTGTGCCCCAGTGATGAAACTAAGTCATTGCCTTTGCTACAAAAGGGCATGCTGTTTCACTATCCAAATTGTTGTCATACTGTCCTTTGAGTTTCTATACTACTCATGTTCATTGTTATGCTTTGCCAAAAAAATTCCCCTAGAGTGAGCAACCAAACCAAGCCAAACCCTTCTCCATCAGATTATATAAAGTGCTAACAACTTTTCAAGAAATACTTAAGGAAGGGGGAGAAATCCTGGAGCTTCAGTTTGGAGTGGAAAAAGTTTAAGTAATTATGAGGGCTAAGCTACAGATAAAGATTAACACAAAAAAAAAGCAAGAAATCTAAGCTCCCAATTAAGTATTAATTCTACCTGATGCCTTGTATGCTTTGTCCATATACTCCCAAATTGCATTAAGAAAATTACTTTTCTGATCTATGAGTGTATTTGCAGATAGATGTGCAAGCAGCAAGAGCCATAATACATGCAGTCCTTGCAGGCAGTTACTCTTAGAGGCAGAAATACTAGATCATGGTCCTTGCAAGTACCCAATACACAACTTCCATGATGTAAGGGGAACAGGGTCCTTGTCTGGGTACGGACAGAAAGGAGTAAGATTTCAGGCAAGTCTGGGCATCGGTGTGCTCAAGCTGGCATATTTTACAGCACAGAAACCCAGAAAACTGATGAAGTGTCTACGTTACTTCTCTCTCTCCAGCACTACGGGGCACTGCTATAGTATATTTTGGAAAAGCCAGATTGACCCTAAGAAGGGAAAATGTTTTCCACTGTAGCCTCAGAGCAACTAATTCTCTCTTCCTGTCCTTCTATGGACAGATAAATATAGCTAGAGCTTAAACAGTAAGCAAAGCACAGATGGCACTCAGAATAAGAAGAGACAGGATGAAAGTGCTGAGCTATCATCAGAGCAAGGAATCAGTGACACACTCACACAAAATAGCAGGATGTAGCCTTTTAACATACATTAGGCTAAACTGCAGCTCAAGTGTCTGTGGAAAGGTGGGAAGATTACAAACAGTAAACCTAGGATGTAATTTCAAAATGAAAATGTTTGTACAACGTATGTCATGCAGTAAAGCAGTATGGTTTACAAGGGTTGCATCTGTGGGGAGACCATATCCTGATCAGTTCTGTTCCCAGTTTTGCATTGTCAGCTACTGACAGTCTCAAATTTTGGCATTTGTATGATATGCTTGGAGTTTGCCTGAAAACAAAAAAATGGAAAGTCTGTCTAGCTCTCAGAAAACAGAACAAAACAAAATAAACAAACAATAAAACCCCACATTTATTTTTATTTTTTTATTTTTTTCTTTAGTTTTAAAGATGCTAGAATACCATTAATTTTATTTTTTTTATTTTTTTTTTATTTTTTTTTTTTTAATAGATACCACTGAGATCTGTGAAGGAAATGAGTGGTTGACACGACCTTTTATCTGATAGTGCCCAGTCGTATTTTAATTTAAAATCTGGAATGCTGTTAAGGGTACAAACCCAGCATAATGTTAGTAAGAATGTCCCATTCTTAAAAAAAAAAAATAAAATAATAATAACAGTAATAAAAAAAAAGTCTCCAAGGTTACTGAAACTTCTTTCAACCAATCAGATTTCAATGGAATAACCTCATATAAATATTTTGTTTGCTTGTTTTTAAATAAAAATTTAACACAAAACCCACAAAACAATAGAAATACTCATTTCTTCTATAAAAATGATTATATTCAGAAACTAAAATTTGATAAGGCTTTTATTTTAGAAAATGTATTATTTTTTCTGCAGTAAACAGCAGTATGGTTAAAAGTAAGGGAGCTTTTTATTAGCTATATACCATTCAACAATTATATGCGTCCTTCTAATTGATATTCTAAGTGCCAGTGTCAGAATAGATGTCATTGGCCCCTCTACTAGCTCTCATCTTCCTTTTCTATGCTGAGTTTATTAGCTACCCTATACAGTTGTACCGTAAAGTGCTATCAGTTTATACATAGCTGTGTGCAGCAAAGGAAATCCACAAATCCCCAAATCAAATAATACATAAAGACAAATCACTTTCTCCTGCAACTTAGGAAGTACCATGAACACGTGTATTTAGTATGAATAGGAAATCACATAGAGCTCTGGTTTAGAAATAAATTTATTTTGAAACATTACTGTTGTCCATACTCAAGACAAAAGTGAAGAAATGCTGATACATAGAAGTGTAACTGTATTTATTATTTGATTTGTGGGTTTTATATATTTTTTGTATTTTATATCCGTAGATTAGATTAGATTAGATAAAGAGAGATAGAGATAGAGATAGAGATAGAGATAGAGATAGAGATAGAGATAGAGATAGAGGATATAGATTTAATTAAAGAACTGAAACAGAAAAATGGGCTGAAAGATAAAGTAAATTCTGTTGGGAAGCACATTTAGGGCAAGAAAAGAACTATTCTGACAGTTTAGTCACAAAAAAACAAACAAACAACAACAACAACAAAAAAACATAAAAAGGCAGGAGTGGAAACTCCACAAATTTCTGTTTTTTTTTTTGTTGTTGTTGTTTGTTTGTTTGTTTGCTGTTGTTGTTGTTTTGTTTGTTTGTTTGTTTGTTTGTTTATCCACACATAAGAGACAACAATGCTGTTTGCGATACATACATTCATGACCCATACCTACACCAATGGAAAAGCCATAATTTGGGGTAAGACTGTAAGCCCCAGGACCTATGGATAGTTACGGGCAGCAGGACAGTGTTCTGTGCTGAGAGAAAATACATGTTGGCTTAGGTCTTCATACCAGCAACAACTCTGTCTCATGTTTGTCAAAAAATCTGGCAATGCTTTCCCCTTGAAGATGGGCTGAGCTCCTACATATTTGTGAAATGCAGGCAACCAGATTGCTCACTGTGCATTGATGCATTTCAGTAATTGTATTTCTGTAATGAGTTTTAGTATTAGCATTAAATAGTACATAGTTGGCACTATAGAGCATAGTCAACTAAAGGAGGCTCCAGATAAAACAGAAACATTCATTAATTTCAGAGTTGAGAATACAGAATGAAAAAATAAGTTCTGTAGACCAAATCTGATGTGCAGCAAGTGCTGCAGCTTTGATCAAGTCTGAAGTGAGTGCTTCAAGATTGGATGGGAAGTGGGGAAAATATATGTATATTATTTAACTGGAGATAGGAAGAAGTCGACCAATGTCAGGGTCTCTCCTGTTTTCTGCTTGAGGAGGATTTGAAGTGACATATTTAGAGTATAGCACATAGGCAAAAAAAATGCTTCCTGTTATTCATGACAATCTGGCAAACAATTTTTGCTGAAAATGAGTAGCATGGAGAGGGACAAAGGTGTTTTCATTGAGTAAGAATCTATAATGAATGTTCTCATTACATGTTTTTAAATTTGTGAGTAAAAGAAGCAAATTGTGAGTAGGAGGTACTTCTTATCATCAAGGTGAGAGGTGTGCACAGTTTGCCTTGGATATCTGTAGCTCAGACAATGACAGTGGAAAATAATTTTGATATTATGAATTGTTTCATTTGATATTTTTTTTTTCTTTACTGGAGAGATCTGAGGAAATATCTGTATTTCCAGATAAGAAAACACAGAGCCAAGGTCCTGTGTCTCTTTTTCAAGAGAGGGATCAGTTTGTTTTTCAAGTATGGAAGAGGATGGAGGAAGAGGAAGGTATGATAAAGCAAGAACATGATAATGTAAACTGTATACATTTTATAGTAGACAGTACGAAATTTACTGCAAAACTTGTAAATAGATTTTGTTGGAGAGCAGGGACAGCTTTTGAATCACAACAAGCAGATCATGGCCTACTGCACACAGCAGGCTGGGTCATGCTCTCCCTGCTTTCAGCATCAGTCTAGAAGCATTAAAGGGAGGGGAGGTCTGATTAATCTCTCAGTCTAGCTAATCCATCCATCCATGGATAATCAAGAGTCGACTGCAAGGTTAAAGAAAGAAAATAACACGTGGAGTACTTGAAGTGAACAAGTGGATACAAGTATCTGTCCAAAAGGTAAATTTCCCCATACATCACCATATCTTACCCATTTCTGTAGCTGCCTTTCACTTTCAAAGCCAAACCCATTCATTCTATCCGAAAACTACACAGGCTGAAGGGAAGGTACTCCCTTCTGTACTGGTTTTGTCATTCTTTTCTGTGGCTATTATGATCTTTATGACTGCGTCTGTACCCAATTAATGCCTTTCTACTTGTGCTGAGGAACATAGCCTGCTTTTCCTCCTCAAAATGTAAAACTATCTGCTACGTTCTTCATTCACACAAAGCTGTGAGTTATGATGATAGACAGACAGTTGCACAGAACTACAGGAGGTGTTCCATGTTTTCGGAGAATTAAGGGGTGGGTGAGCAAAGCAAGCAGCAGCAGCAATGACATTCTGGCACGTCAGGAGCCTGTCCTGTGCTCACCACTGCGCTGTGTAGGTGCTGTCAGACTGCCGTTATGTGATATTTCAGTACCACGTACATTTGCTGTCCCATGGGCAAGAAGACTCAGCTTACTCAGCAAACTTCTACTTGCTTTAAAATCTTTTTAAAAGTGAAAGAAGCCACTGAGAATATGAAAAAGTATATAGTCCAAATACCTCCATGCAGCTACTGGGTTAGTTTGTCAGCTCCCCCAATTTCTCTTATTTTCTCATCACTCAAGCTACTTTTCCTCATCATGAAGTACTTATGCCCTTCTTGACATACTGTGATTTCAGGGATACAGCTTTGTCACCTGGCCAGATAGCAGTGTTACACGGCTTACAAAAATGGGTCCAGAAGAGCATCCACTGACCCATACCAGGAACCCACCCAGCATGGTGCAGCGCTACAGGCTACACCAGATGAAGCCCCAAAACAGCTTTCTCCTAACTTTTTGAGACACTCTGCACAAGTTAGTGAAGTAATGTCTGAGCCATGCTCGGTGTTTGAACCCTACTCAATTTCTGGATTACCACATGCTGAGCCAAACAAGAGGCTTCTGCACACAGTGGGCTAATCCTGTAAACTCATCCTTGGTTTAATAAACCTAGTGCCAACTCTTTAGTGAAACTCGGATCCTGCTGTTTATTTATTTATTTATTTATTTTCCTGTTGGACGCAGTCATCAAAGATTTCTTATCAGTTTGGATAAAACCAGAAGCTTGTCTGGGACTGATGAGTTTTCCTCCCATACCTGGGAGTGCTACCCTGTGCCCACCACCCATCAGTCCAGAGGAAATGGTCTCTTCTGGCACCCCACTTCTTGCAGCTTACACTTGCTGTTGTTTTCTGGAGTACCCAGGTAGGATAACAGATAAGGATGACTATATAAGCATAAAATGTGACTAACATGGTATTGGACAGATCTGCACAAGGGAAGAGGCTGGTCATTCTATGCCTACTATTTCTTACTCTCACAGAGAACCATGTGCAGCCCTATATCAAAGCCAGACATTTCCCCTTCGTTCTGCTCAAAATATTTTCCCTTTTTATTGTGAGACGGAGAGAAAGCTATTACAGTACTAACCACACAGTGGTGCTAAATAGCATTTTGGATCATTTGTTCAGCAGAATATAATGAAATCTATTCCAATTTGAAAATATGTAAATAGCACAAGAGTAGTAGTAATCAGGCTTATATTGGATCATAGCATGAAAATAAATTAGCAACCCAAATGAATTACTTAAGATGTGTACCTTATATAGCATTGGCTGGTTGTGCCTGTTTAATGTCTGAGATACAGTAAACAAGCTTTTGCAACCCACAGTTCACTTAGAGTGTTGAAAAGAACAGTTTGTCTTTTGCAATTTTTGTCAGAAAATATTCCTTCTACCAAATCTAAACATAGTCCAAGGAGGATTCAGTTTTCTCAATTTTGATACAGAAACATCTCCATGTTTTCTTGCATAACAACAGAATAAAAAAACATCTATACAGTGACTGACAGTTTCTGGCTGCAAGAAAATTTTCAGGAGAAATAAAAGCAAACTTTATAAAGGACAAAGATGCACTTAAAATGGCTCAATGCTAAATAACTGTACTACGTACAATGTCAGAGTATGTGTGATACAGAAAGAAGCACAAATTTGCTTTTAAAGCATGTGGCACTTTTTATTAATGGTTTTGACTGAATATTACATACAATTTATAATTCATAGTGTTGGTCCTATTCATTCACTGACTCTGATTTAAAGAAGTACTTAAGTACATACCTAATGTAAATATTTACATAATCCCACAAAGTCAAATCAATGTTTTGAACACCTTGTAATGTGAAATCATTTCTGTGCAGGCAGATGAATAACTCTGTTGCAGGCTTGTACAGTATAGGTCACATGCACTTTAATAGGTTTCTACAGACTTGTGAATGTCCAGCACTTCTGAAAATCTGAGAACTGGAGAACAAGTCCTATGAGGAGCAGCTGAGGGAGCTGGGCTTGTTCAGCCTGGAGAAAAGGAGGCTCAGGGGCGACCTTATCACTCTTTATAGGTACCTCAAAGGAGGCTGTAGCGAGGTGGGGGTTGGTCTATTCTCCCACGTGCCTGGTGACAGGACGAGGGGGAATGGGCTTAAGTTGCGCCAGGGGAGTTTTAGGTTGGATCTTAGGAAGAACTTCTTTACCGAAAGGGTTATTAGACATTGGAACAGGCTGCCCAGGGAAGTGGTGGAGTCACCATCCCTGGAAGTCTTTAAAAGACGTTTAGATGTAGAGCTTAGGGATATGGTTTAGTAGGGCCTGCTAGTGTTAGGTCAGAGGTTGGACTCGATGATCTTGAGGTCTCTTCCAACCTAAAAATTCTGTGATTCTGTGATTCTGTAACTGCAACCCATAAAAATACATCTGTGCTATTATTACAAGTGTAGAGAATTATAAACTGAGTTAACAGTAGCTTTAAGAATCTGCACTGGTTTTGATTAATTTGCGATCTAGCATGGAACTCAGGTGGATGGATTTTGGATAATTCCAAAATTTCTTAAAACACTTAACCATTTAAAGATTAGTGAATGGGACTTTTTCCTTGGAAAAAAAAAAAAAAAAGGGGCAATATGCAGGGGCTGTATAAAGGTATTCTTTGCTGGAGGATCCATGTAATGGGTTTATCTTCTTTCCATGCTCCTGCATAGAACACAGCTGGAGTTCCCTGACCTGCACAGCCTGTCACTGGTCTCCAGGCTCATTGTGATGAAGAAGATTAAGGAGGGATTAGGATTTGATTTTTTTTTTTTTTTTTTTAATTTTTCCTCCTATTCAGTGACAAAGTTCTAGCATTTACATATGACAACATCAACTGACATTAATTACAGGATCCTTCTGCTATTGTAGAAGCACCCTAAGGTTTCCAAAATGTTGTATATTATTACTGAAGAGACTGAAAAAATTTAGCAAAATACAAGTAAAGTATCTGCATATAGCATTTGTCGTGTCATTTATCCCTTCCCCCTGCTCAAATTCTAGGTCAATTAGATTTATAGTTCCCCATTAAGCAGCCTCAAAAGTGACCAAACATTTTGCCTGTGCTGGCCCTTAGATAACTGTATGAGGGTAATTCATATGTGGATGCTCTTCACTGGTAACACATATTATATGCATGCTGTTTGAGTATGCATTGCTAATTTGAATATTTTTGCCTATACAGTCTGATATGTATATACATTAATCATAAGTATTGAAAACCTCCATTGCAGTGGATAAAAACAAAGAGCACAGCTGAGGCTTAGGACCAACCCAGGCAGAACTAAATCCTATCAAAAATCTACACTCGATGCTCAAATATTTCTCAATGGCTCCCACTAATTGCCATTTCCACCTGGCAGTGCATCCTGGGGGGCACGCAGCTGCTAAGCCTTACTGCTCCAAATGGAGCTATTTTTGAATCATCTTCGCAGAGGGGAAAAGGCTATTAGAATTATTTTTAAAAACAAAAGGGATTTTGCAATTTCAAAAAAGAAGAAGAAGAAGCAGTACATTTAAGCTTTTGGTCAAAATGGAAAGGTGGGAGGGGATGGGATGAAGAACATGTCTCATTGGTGAATAACTTCACATGGGTATCCCAGTTTCCATCTTGTGTTACTAAAAATAGCAAAACAGTAAGTGATATGACATCATCTGCTCTTTTAATGCACCCATGGATAATTTACTATTTCCCAGGTCAAGAGGCTGGGGCCAGGATTTCCACCATTAGAAAGAATATAAGGCAAATACAGCTCCATGCCCAGAGTTGGGGGAAATTTCAGCACCTAAATTCTAACTTTTCATTGCAACTAAAGCTTCTTATTTTCTAAACCTTATCTTAATATGAACATCCAGAGTCCTTACTCCCTTGTAAGTGTTGTTTCCCAGATGTGCTTATTTTACAAAAATCACACCCACAAACATGAGCTGTCTATAATGCATAGCCTGGCCTCTCAAAGTGAGCTGTTGGTTCAGTCTTGTTGATCATTGGTGTAGATGTGCATGCATGGGCTCAGAAGCTAGCCGTTGGTTAAAATGGGACTGCCCCTACTTTGGACCTCTCTTGCTGAGTACTTTAATCACCCCCTTCCAAATAATGTCTATTCTTTCCATCTTTAAAGTCAATAAACTCAGTAATCTTGATTTTTTTTTTAATTATTGTTATTTTTTTAGTACGCTAAAGCAGCTGAAATGCAGTGTGCATCTGAAAAGCATCCATATCAGACACTGGAAGTAGGATGTGAGTTTGCGATCATTTGGGACTCACCCACCCCAAGGAAGATCTCCATTCACTCAAATACTGAACAGCAATTTTATTATAAAATAATGACAACATTAAAACATTCAAAATAAAATGTTTAAAAATTAAAATGGAATATATGATCCCAAACATAAAATATTGTTCTTTGATAGCATGCACTGAGCTGGACAATTTCTCTCATGGTTTTAGGAGGAAAATTTCCCATAAAAGACAAATTATACTTTCTAGACAGAGATAAGAATTACTCTTCCACCATTAATACAGATATTATTTGTGAACAGTCATACTTGACTGCATATGAAATGAAGCACTAAATTCCAATTTCTTTTAAGACTAAGATCATAAACAAGGATTCCAATAAAGTTAAAAATTACTGTGTGTTACTCACTATGTACAATTGCACAATATTTAATTATCTTACCCAGTTTCTCGCTTAAGCCATATGTACATGCACCCCATCTGTGCCACATACCTTTTTCAGTTTGATGACTCCTTCCTGGGTGTTCTCATCTGTTGTGATGTCAAACAAGTTTCCTCCATCTCCTGGAACTATGTTGTACTCAATCTCTGCATTTTTCCCAAAATCAGGATCCACAGCTCTGATCCTTCCAATAGCAGAACCAACGTGAGAGGATTCGGGCACTTTCAAATGGAAGATACCTGTGAGGAAGAGGTAAATGTAATTCTTGAGATTTTTTGATAAGTAATGTAGCATGTCTGATTAAAAACATGGAGCCTGTGAAAAATGAACAGACTTAAATAATCCAATTAAATGATGAGATCAAAACAACAACAGATTAGAAGATATGCATGCTTTACCCACCTAACGTGTTAATTTCTTCTACATGCTAGATCCTGACCAATACAGCTGTAAGGGTCTTAGCAATTCTCTCTCTTGATATCTGTCTGTCTTTCTATATATTACGCATATGGTTGACTAGTTTAATTTAAATTCTACCTGTAGATAGAAAGTTTATATGCATTTTCTTTCTTCTATGTTTAACACAATTTAAGTATCTGAATTTTTATTTTGTTTGAGAAAACATGTCTATGCATCTCAAAGTAGTTGAAAGGAAAAAAAAAAAAAAAAAAAAAAAAGTAAAAAGAGTTTCCACCCATTACTGTAATACTCAGTATTGTAATTACATGTACAATTCCTTGTGGGGGGAGACATAAAGAGCGTTGTTTAGACATCAGCCACCAGAGGGTGCTCGTATTAAAATTTCATAGGCAAACAAATTTCCAGCTCTGCACACTTTTATTTTCAGCTTATTTACTAATAGTAGTGATAAAACTTAAAAACAGTCTGAAAAGCACACACTTTATTAAGAAGCATCACCACTAATGTGTGAGGCAAAGTGGTTTCATTCAGGAAAACTGCAACGTTGCAAAAGTGCTGGACATACTAATTGAAACATCTAGACGAAAAGGCCTTGAGTACTTTGAGCCAGCCTTGAGTTCAGTGCCATCCCTGAGTGTATTACATCCTGCCCTTCCTTGCCCCGCCAGCTGCATGTTTCCTTGTCCCGGGCTTCCTCCAGCTCTGTCTTGTCAGCAAAGTATCAGCAAAGGCTTTCTGTGCTCCCTACCATGAGTAGTCAGGAGGATATTGTCTCCTCTTTTTCAGTAGCCCAGCACCTGTGACTAGTGGGGACATGCTAGGGGGACGTCTCAGAGATTTCCCCTGGTAGCAATTCAGTCCTAGGTTCCAGGACACGGCTCTGAGAAGAGGTGTATCTCCTAACAGAGGATCAGATGACTGTCACGTCCCGCTGCTGAATTAAACAGCAGACACTGCTCCCTGTTGTTTCCTCCTTAAAATGCAAGCTGCATCAGCATTTTCAGCTTCCCAGTACTTCCGTGATGGAAAAAAATGACATCTGCTGGATTATGAGCAAACCGCTTTTTGTGAGCTGGTAGTTTGGACTGTGTTACCTGTTACCTGTTTCATTACCCTGAAAAAAAATGAACTTTATTTGCTTCCTCTCCATGCCCATCAGTGTGCAAAGCATATCTGAAGGCAAAACTTGCTTTATTTGTGTAAGAAGATCCCTGCAAGTAAAGTCTGCTTATGTCAGATCCTCATTTGGACATTATCATGTATGGCTTTGTAGCATTTATTGATTGAGTGACTAAAGATTGTGTAATTATCATTTTGCCATTTTATTCCAACATAATATAATACATGACCTTTTGCATCTTCTTCTTGTTTTAACCACTGGAAAGGAGCACCACAATGTACAATATTATCAAGACTGAGTATGCTCAGCTATTTCTTAGTAGTGCTTCAATGACTGAGGAAATAATATAATTTTAACAAGGTATGCAGGACACAATCACAAATACTTCTGATATATAACATCATTTGCAAATATGCTTATTACTGGATCTCTGCTATGTAGGTTTTTCCGAAGAGATGGAAGAAAAGGGATCCATGAGGGCTTTGCCTACACTTGAATCTCTTTACATTTCCACAACAGTTCCAGCCCTGGTGCCCATGTCTTCTACAGACACTTACGCAGGATCACAGAAATCATTGCTGCAGTGTTTACTCTTTACAGCTACAATTTTGGTGAACATAAAACGTAAGAGCATAAGATTTTTTTCTTCTTTGCCCAGCTGATATATTCCTAGTGATCTGAAGAGCACCCAGGCTCATTAAAACAAACATTTCTCTATAAACTATTGCACCTGGCTGTACAGCATATGGGACTTAGATGAAGTCAAAGAAACACTACATTACTTATTTCAGGTTGTTTAGGCCTGTATCAGTTATTTTCAATGGCTTGGTATTTCATCACTTCCAGAAATTCAACAGCAATAAAGATGGGGTCATTCAGATCAATTTGAAACTCTGAAGTAATCTTCAACTCTGCCAGAATCAGATCTCTGAAGATGTAGTATGTAATTACAGTGCCAGCCTCCTCCTGTAATAGCACCTTCACAGCATACGGGAACTGCTAATGGTGCTACTTTAACAACATACTTTTGGAATAAAATAAATGAGAACAAACAATGCATATTGTTGCCAGATCAGGGAAAAACTTCAATGGGATATAATGTATAGCATGAAAACTTTTTTCTTTTTTTTTCTTTTTTTTTTTTCTTTTTTTTCTTTTTTTTTTTTTTTTCAGAAAATAGTCTTTGTAAAGAAAAGAGGCTGTTGGAAGTGTTCAATACATGCTGTATATGAAACATACCAGAGAGACAGTTTTGTAGATATTTATTTTTCTGTCTTCAGAAGATGGTACTTATTGCTGTGCTAGTTTAACATTATTCAATTTTTAATGCCCATTTTGCCTATATAGACTACTAGGTCATTTTGCTTTTGAGGTGCATTGAAACAAACCTGAGTAACAGTCTTTTGTTCACAAAGGTCCTGAAAAACTTGTTATCTTCTAGGAATGATGGGACAAGAAGCGTGGACAAATGTGTGCAGCAACTGCTCAAACATTTCTGTCAAATTTTGCAGATTCTTCCACGTGATTTCTCTACTTACAAGATCTTTTCTTCTAGTTCCATAAATCTCTTTTTTATGTGTTTGTTAAGTTTGGTGCTGGCTTTCTAAAGGATGATTTATATGGGATGTACCAAAGGAGCAAGCCCTTACTTCGCTCAGACTGCACTAAGAAACCGGACTCTGCAAGTAGTTACACTTTCACAATTTCATCAAATTTCATTGCATGCATGTCTAAATATTTTTACATATAGGCAAAAAACTGGCAATGTGTATTACCTGGTCAAGATTTTTCACTTTGCTATCAAAGGAATCTTAAGAAAAAATAACAAATTTTAAATACTATTTTTAGGACCAAAGCTCACATGCCTGTTGACATGCTTAATTTAATAAGAAACATTTAAATTTCACCAATACACTACCAAGAATCCAAAACTAGAGAAACACAGTGATTACATAGCTTAAGACCAGCATTTAGACATTCCCTTACAAATCCCATGTAGTGCCCTACGTGACTCAAGCTGTGAGACTTGCATGGAGTTTTAGGTTGAGCAGTATCAATGAGGATGATAAAAATAAATGAGTGATGATGCTGTTGAAGCTTTTAGGCTGAAATGACTGATTGGGATTATTACTGAGCCCCAAAAGCATTCAGGAAGCTGAAGTGGAGGTGAACTAACAACTAATATACGCCACTGCACAGTTTCTAAAATTCAGACAGTTCCAAAGAGCTTAGTGGGAAGAAATCAAAGGTAAGTGACAGGTAATCAGTCATACTGACTGAAATTCAGCACACATTTACAGTTCTTTTGACATGACTAGATTAGTTCTAGTTCTTAAGGCTCAAAAGCTGTTCTGGGGCTTGATTTTCACTTACAAAGGTGTTTGTTTTTTTTTGTTTCTCCACACCTGCATTTTATGGGTATACCATCACTTACCAGAAAGGTTTTCAATTCTGATGAGAATAAGAAATAAAAACCATCATTACATCTCATCAGTAGAAGAACCATTAGGAAGTAACCCAGGTTATCATCTAAGGATGTCAGCTAAATGCATAATGGCCTTCAAGCAAACAGCTGTAAATCTTATCTGAGCTTTTTTCTAATCTGTCACTATATACATACTGAGTGCACATAAGATTATTCTCCCATTTCTTTGTCCATATTTTTTTAGTTCTTCTTTAAAATACTGCATTGCAATTAATCATGATAACACTTTATAGTTATAGCCTACAGCACTGAAATCCAATCATTTATTTCTCTTTGATCAAAACCCTTAATGTTTTCTCAGGAAAAAGAAAATCAATAATGTATATTATAACATTAAAAACTTTGCTAAGCTTAAGATCAAAATTAAGCCAAATAGGAAGAAAATTTTTCCTTTAGCAAGAAAACTCACATGAATACTAGAGCAATTGTTAGCTTAAATTACCAAGGCATTTCAGTTTTTATTCTGTGTAGGTCATAAAGGCACTGATTTCTGTCTGTTTTAGGAATAATCCCAAACCAGTAGTTCATGTTTACCTGCTGGTGTTTCAGCAGTAGTATAATAGCCAAAACAAAGGATACTCTACCTGCAGACAGTATACAGGCATACTCAGTATACTTAACCTGTTATACCAGCTACTGCTAATGTTGTGGCATCTGATGTGCATGCTCCTAACACAGGGAAGATGTGATAGTACAACAGTGAGATGTACCAGTGCCTTTCCTCACATGCCCTGCAGAAGGCTGGGGAGAGAAAGGACACCTTGTGCTCTGGTGCATGTCATACATGACCTGGCATAGGCAGATAGAGTATTGGTTAGGGCAAGGCTTCTCCCATTGCCGAAAATAGTGCTCTGAACTAGGCTTATGACTTCATTAGATATAGCATAGCCAGTCTTAAAAATACCTTGTTCTCTGCTCATAACTAGCATGATCTACATCTCTCTAGACTGTACACTTTTAAAACCTGCTGAGGTCCTGGATGTTTAAGGCTCCCCAGTACTTCAAGTTAAAATGAGTAGAAAAAACAGCCCTTTGGAGTCTGATCCTGCCCAAGATGTGGGTGATCTACATGATGGAGCTTCCCCACAGCTGGCAGCTCTTGAGCGAGGACCCTGCAAGCCCCTCAGGTGAGCTAGCAGATTGACTTCCTGAGGCTGTCCTCTTCCCTCCCTAAAGGAAAAGAAAAATCCACTGTACCTGGTATTGTTGTTTTGTGTACTGAAAAAAAAAAAAAAACAAAACAAAACAAAAACCAAAACAACAACAACAACAACAACAAACAGTTTAATCATTTGCTTTTTTTTTTTTTTTTTTTTTTTTTTTCCCCCACTGAAAATCTGTGGACAGAAAGGAATCTAAAAACAAACCTACACGCTTCATTATTCCACAGGGAATACATAATATCCGCCAACATGGAGCTAGCATTCAGGAAATAGGAAATGCCAGTTATTTTCTCAGCTGAGGATCTTCAGATCCACAGATTCTTCTTCAAAATAGTGCTGGATGCAGCAAAGACAAAAGAATACTCTGTTTAAAAGAAAAAGTTGGAAATAATTCTTGAAAAAGTTTTTCTGGAGCCAAAGAGCCTGTGGTATGACTGCCCTAACACCCAGGCATTAATAATACTTAGTTTTGTTTCACAAATCTTAAATTATCTTCTGCACGATGGCACAGTTTTAATGGGAGAAAAAGAAAATGTTCATTTCTAGAACTTCCTTATGGTTGTAATTAAGGGTTTCTCCTGAATAACATGGAAGTGAACTCTGACACACTGAAGAGACCAAATGAAGATCCTATTTTAATCATTTTGTAGTAACTATTTTAATCATTATGGAAGAAAGATACCACCATTATTACTACCCCTTCCCCTTTTGCTCTAAACAAGAGCAACAGCTTAATGTTTATTTGTGCAGGTCTGACTTTCTCAGTGCATTTATATGCTGGAAGATGTACTACCGGGATCTCATAGGGCATATGAGTAAAAGTACTTTTGGATGACCTGTTTCATTGTATATCACCACCAACAAAGAAATGTTCTGCTAATATGCAGTCTACTGTGATTGAGAAATTATTACCAAACAAGAAAAATCAGTAAAAAAGGTCAAAATAGAAGGAGAACTATCATTTATTTTTTCAGTATATTCTAGAGGCTTGAATCAAATGTTTTTTTAAGTTATACGGTGGTTATAAAGAACTACCAAGGTGTAGAATGATTTACAGATAGAAGAAGTTTTCAGGAGGAAATATTTTCCCTTTTCCAGAACCCCAGCCAGCATGTAATTGGCATTTATCATTTATGTCTATTGATAATATTCCAGTGATCACACTGTCACCACGAAATAAATCAATACACTTATTTCCCCTATAAAAATTTAAATTGCATGATATATGTGAAATGTTAACATGAGAAAAAGTATATTGCTGAAGATGGGACACAGAGTTTGTAATGCTCTGCTTAACATCTCTGCTTCTTTAACATCTTGCAGGAGCTTTTTGATACTACTCTGGCACAAAATATAATAACACAATTTTACTATAATTCATTCACTCTTAAGAATGTGGTCCAACCATTTACTTTAAAATCTAAGCCAAGTGCTCTAAATCATTGGTACTGGAAGAATCATTTTTCTCTCCATCAAGTAAGGAAATTAGGCCCCTATTTTTTGTCCTCTGAGTCACGCCTAAGTTACATGAATAAATTCATCTAAACAAAATATGTTCCACATCTGTATTACTCAGAAGACTGTTTGTGAAGCTTTTATTTGCACAAAATCATTGGGTGCATCTTCTTCAAATAGTTTTCCCTAAAAAATACATTATTTTTCTTCACCAAGTTGGCAGAGGCTAAAGCAGAAAATGTTTATTTTTAAAGATAAAAATGAGAAATCTTCACATACAAGTACAAAATAGATTGTTGTTCTTTGTTTTAGGTTTTGGTTTACTGTGTGCAGTTTCCTTGAAATATCTGTGATTTAATGTGTGACCAAAAGTAATAATACAATGGGATGGTAATTGGTATCATGCTTGATGTCTCTTATTCTTTATAATCACAGAATCACAGAATAGTTTGGATTGGAAGGGACCTTAAGGATCATCCAGTTCCAACCCCCTGCCATGGGCAGGGACACCTCCCACTAGTCCAGGTTGCCCAAAGCCCCATCCAGCCTGGCCTTGAACACCTCCAGGGATGGGGCACCCACAGCTTCTCTGGGCAGCCTGTGCCAGCGCCTTACCACCTTCAGAGTAAATAATTTCTTTCTTGTATCTAGTTTAAATCTACCCTCTTTGATTTTAAAACCATTCCCCCTTGTCCTCTCCCTACCCTCCCTGACAAACAGTCCCTCCCCAGCTTTCCTGTAGACCCACTTTAGGTACTGGAAAGCTGCTGTAAGGTCTCCCTGGAGCCTTCTCTTCTCCAGGCTGAAAAACCCCAACTCCCTCAGCCTGGAGGTGCTCCAGCCTTCTCACAATCCTTTTGGCCCTCCTGTGGACCTATTCCATGAAGTCCATGTCTTTCCTACAGCACATATGCTCAATTTAGTAAAATTGATATTTAAAGCTTTCAATTTAAGTGCCTGAAGGTGTGACCTCTGCATAAATACTGTTGCATTTACAAGGAACTCTGTGGATGATCAGTGTTAATTTACAGATAACACTCTTGGGAGTTTTCGAAATTATGTTCATAACATCAACAAATTTGCTGTGGAAACTACTGAGAAAAAATAATGGTCTTGAGTTTGAATGAAAACTTTTAGAAGGGTTTCTCTAGAGTATTTCTGTTATTTTGTTTTTATTTTTATAGATTTAGTTATGCAAAAATTAAACTAAATATGTATTTTGGTCTCATCGGCTTTCATTTTTATATAGAAAAGAGAGTTTCAAAACAGCTTGTTATCTACAGCTCCTGCTGCTGTCAATAGGAACCTCTGAACTGTTGCAAGCACTTTAGGGGCATCTCATTTCATGCTTTTACAAGGAGTAAACAGTCCTGAAAATCTGACGACAACTATGTTTGTTAGGTATTCCTGAAAATCATGAGCCTAAGCTACTGTGATGATAATTAGATAATTACATGTTTCACTTCACGTTGCACTGTAGCCTTTAAATTTTCAGGAAAAAAAAAAAAAAAAAAAAAAAAGCTCACCATAGTTAGAAGCAGAAAGGCGGTGTTGATTTCTTACTTGGACATTAGGCCTCAGGGAAACAGACAGATGCTGCTAGAAATGATAGTGACAGAGTAAGTGACACTGTCATCTGCAAGTCACTTTGCAACCAATTCTTCATGTATTGCAAGGTGACCCCACACTGTTATATCTGTAGCCCTGGCTACTCTTCAGTATCAAAGAGCAAGTGGAAATGCATAATGCTTTTGGGCAGTCCCAAGGTTACCTTAGATAATTTCATTCGTTGGATCTAAATACTCTCTGTGTTTTGAATGAATAATTTCTTCCCTACTCCCCACAGAAAACACACAGGGGTGCAACGAATATTGTGATTCCTGCCAAATGTTGTTGAATTTCTATGAACCTTATTTGTTTACACCTTCTATACAGAAAGCAGCAGATGTAAAATACAATTATTAATGATAATAATCTACTATGATCATAATGATGTGTTTAAAAATAATTGACCCATAAATCTTGCTGTTAATGATCAATTACCACTTAATCCTAATGATAAGGGGAAAATAAATTGAATAAGTGCAGACTAACAGGAGAATTTTATAAGCAGTATATTATATTTAACTTCTATCCACTGTTGTGCTCATCTGTTTTTCTTGGACTATTTCTTACTGTGCCATCAGAGCATTACATTTTACCCATTGATGAATTATATATATATATATATATATATATATACTTAATTGGTTATGGAATAGTACCAAGACATAGCTATATTTGTTTGCTTGCTCTGCTTTGCAGCTGAGGGTTCAATCATTCTCATTTAGAGCTTTGAAGAGGTTTTATTTAATTCAGTCAGTACTCCAAATAGTCCACTAGCCTTTACATTCTTCAGAAAGTTAAAAAAATCAGTGACAGTATAAGTGTAGCAGATATAATTGAGAATTTAATGTTTTGAGATTCTATGGTAACTCAATATTTAATTCTCAGTTTTGTGTTTTTTTTTTTTTGTTTTGTTTTGTTTTGTTTTTTTTTTTTTTTTTTAATATTATGCCTAAGTTGTTTTGTTTTGTTTGGATTTTTGTTTGGTTTGTTCGTTTTCTGTCATCATTCAGTCTCAAACAAATGCTTCTCTCATGAAGATGCTTTATGATCAAGATCATGCAACAGTGACAGCTACCAAAACAAAAGAGCTTTCTAGGGAGCTTTTACTAAGAGTGCATCCACTTTCTGGGGCAAATCTGCTCAGTGAAAGTGCTTGAAGAATTCTGATGTGGAAATGAATAAGAAAGAAAAATAAGAGAAAGCTGGCAAAAATATAAACAGAAATTAAACTTTGCGTTAACTCATTCTTTATGTTGCACACACACAAATAGCATCAGATGCCTGCAAACTGTCAGGTGCTATGTCTAAAGGGAAGCTGCATGGACTTGATTGCAAATCACAAGCTCAAAAAAGCTACAACTGCACAAAGAAATTTTATTTACCCAGCTATATTCTGCAGCCCAGAAGCTAGCTGGCTGTTTCCATGCTATTAAATTCTCTTACCCACACCAAAATAGGTCAGTTTTGTGGAAAGGGATTGCAGAGGAGAGTTCCTGATCTATGCTAATGCCTCCAAAAGCCCTGCAAAAGCTTTTCTGAGAAAGCTTTATGTGATGTTGGCCAAAACCGTGCCAGGGACTGTCCTAATGTTATCAGTATCAATGATTTACATGTTCAGGAGCCCTCCCTGACACCCTCACATCTCTTTAAGTATTCAGTGTGAAACAAAATGATCTGTTGTGTACCTTTTTCTCTTAGTCTAAGTAAAAATGTCTATTCGTACTGATTATGTGGTAGTGTAGTCATTTGTATGATTAGCAGGCAAGCATGGTTAACACAGGTGGGTCAAATAGAAAGAGGATGAAAGCATCACTGTGATAACAGTGCAGTGGACATACCAAGCACAATGGAGATATAAAGAGGGATGGTTATAACCCATGATCTCAGTACAGCAAAATGCAGAGAGACTCAAAGCTGGAAGTGGTAGCTTCTAGGATAAAAGAATTTATTCTTTAACAAAGGATAGTTATGTTAGCTGCATTATTAGGGAGTTAAAACAAAAACAAAAAGCACTTGGGGAGGAGAAGGAGATGGCCATGCTGTAGTTGTAAGATGAAAATGTGATGAAGTCTTAATTTGTGCCTGAGGATAAGGCAGACAAGAGTGCATGCTGAATATTAGGATAGATAAGGCAAGGAGGAAAGAGAAAGCCAGGGGAGGGGGAGATGGAGAAGCCAATAGTGCAGAGGTATGTGATGTGGAAGGAAGCTGGATCAAAGAGGAATTACCCTAAGTCCTCCTCTGATTCGTCTAAGAGCACTGTGCAAATACTGGTCTGCTGGCATTTATTCACGCACTCAATCATGCTATTTGACTATTGCTTTGCTGGTGTTAGGGCTGCAGTCAAGTGACTCGCTGGTATTACAATCCAAAATCACAATGACCACCGCATGCCTGCTGTTTTCATGATCAGTTTATGATTGCATAGGCCTGTTTCTGGACCCTTTGCATTGCTGCATTGCTGTCTTCCATCACACCTTGAAATGGTTGAGTAAAAGGTATGTTCATGCAGTTTTAGTTCATTCACAGGTAAATGCGAATCAGACTTGTTTAATATTTTCTGACCAGTAGACCAGGATTCAATTTTCACTCCCTTTCTGAGTCAAAATAAGGTCTCACTTGGTCTACTACCTAATCATTGCCTAGAGGCTAGTCTGCAATGAGTCTACCTGTAATGTGTAAATAGTTACCATTTGATATAAAATAAGTCATCAGTTGCCAGAACTGAATTAGAGCATGTTGTCTGCTTTGCAAATTCCTTAATCAATGTAAGATAGACTCATTTTAATTTTTAGAGCCAATGAAGGTACCAGTGTTGTATACCAAGCTCAGCTTTTAACAGGACTGTCAGAGAAAGCCATATTTACCTATCTAAAATGTCTATTTTATTACTGGGAGTGACCTGCATTGTATTGTTTTGAAATCTTTAAAAACATATCATCTGAACAACTTCCCTCTTGTACGCCACTCATCCAAAACAGTGGGTTATAAGATTTTTATTTTTTTTTTCTTCCTGTGACCTTTTACTTGCAGTCTGCATCTGAACCTGATTTTATAGCAAAATCTTAGGCAAGGCTGGTACAAAGCGACATGAATGCAATCAGCCACATTGAGTTTACTGAGAGAAAAAAAAATGACTTGCTTTTATATAGTAAAACCAGTGCTAAGTACTGTGTGTGCAATTTCTGAGGTGCACTAAGTTTCCTAGAGATAATTGAATATATATATATATAAATAACTGTAATAAAAGTTTTCAATCTATAGTGCATGCTTAGCAATGCATAGGCCTGGCTATTCCAAATTCAGCACTTGGATTTCTTCCCTTCCAGAATATCTCTATAGTGTTTAATACTTGGAAGTAAATGTATTAAAATATTCAACTTAAAAAAAAAAAAAAAAGAGAGAGAGAGAGAGAAAATAGAACAAGATAACATTTCATCTAGATTATAGAACATTCAAGTAGCACACAAAGGTTATATAACTAAGCAAAAAAAAAAAAAAAAAAAAAAAAAAGTTCATTTTTATAAAGATGTTTTTTCTTGCAGTGAAATTCCTGAAATTGTATCAATATAGTTTTTGTTTTTGTTTTTGTTTTTTCTTTCCTGATCCTGTCCTTTTTGCTGACTTTTGTATTTAAGATTTCTTTCCTTTGATGTCTCCATTCGATAATTTAATCAATTCTGTGAAATGCATTGTACTGGCCACTCTTGAAATCCAAATCCAACCTTGCCTTATGTAAGATGTCCTTATCAGAAAGATGAATAGCTGCATTTCTATTTTCAAGCATGTTAGCATTTCTGGAAATCAGCCATACTCTTTTATGCAAACTAGATGGATTTCTTCAGGATGCTTTTGGAAAGACCAAAGATAGCAACGAATGGCCCTTGTGATGCCTAGTCATTGCTCTGCAGCTTTTGAAACATTTTGAATAGGGTTTCCAAACAGCCCTGAGAAGTTGTCTTTTGAGAATCAGAGAGGTGCTTTTCTCGTTATCCTTCCCTTCCCTTCCCTTCCCTTCCCTTCCCTTCCCTTCCCTTCCCTTCCCTTCCCTTCCCTTCCCTTCCCTTCCCTTCCCTTCCCTTCCCTTTCCCTTTTCCCCTTTTCCCCTTTTCCCCTTTTCCCCTTTTCCTCTTCCCCTTTCAAAAAAATCCAAGACGTGCACAGGCAGACAAAATTCAAGCATCATGTCCAAACCTTAATTAATTTAACTTCCATTAAAAATACTTTTCAATCATTCCCCAACAGTACTGACTCCTACTGTGAGTGGGAAATGGTATGATAAAATATATCTTTAGCTAAACAGTTCTTCTAAACAACAACAAAAAAGTAAATTAAGGAAGTATCAACACCTTAAAAATAAAACCAACTTACCACTGACGTCATAAGACACTTGAGAATGATATTTTATTTGCCAATATCAGAATAAAAACTGTACACATTCTAAAACTTATTTGTATTTCTTTTATATGAGGGCCTTATCCTCTATAAGGATATTTATGCCATATTAAAATTTAAAACATACTATTCCTTTGACTAAGACCATTCCCATGTGTTTTTATTGCCTAGCATACAGAGGTTTATTTCTCTAAATTGCTTTCACAGTCACTCTGTCATCAGTAGTAAACAAAAGAGAGACAGGAAAACTGAAGCACAATAACCTTACAAAATATGAATCCACCACTTCACCTAATTGCTTTGATTCCGTAAAGTATAATTTTACCAACTAATTATACAGCTTTTGTACTTAAATGTTGAAGTAACTAAAAGCCATCCATCCTTTCTTGAAGCTTATTTTAAGAATTGGAAACATGCCACAACTGTCCTTTTGGCTAGCTCAAAATGGTCTAATACTTGATGCATTAAGGCTTAGCCCATCAAGGATGAATGTACAGAGTTGTCTTTTTACTTATCAAGTGTAGAGAAAGGCCGCCAGTTGCCTTCTGAACTACCAGTTCCGTTCTGAATCCAGATGCATGCCTACAGATAAGCAGCTTTTATCCACTCTTCTCTGTTCAAAGGCAATGTTTTGTTGTATCAAATTTTTATTTAATTACTTAAATATTGTTACTATGATACAAAAAGTACATTCTGCTTCATTCTTTGACTTATTTTTTCTGGCTTTGGCATGAATCAAGTTTTGCAATTAAACAGGTATTTCAATATGTACAAACAAGTTCTGTTAGTTCATCAGTACACCAGTACATCTGGGTGATGAACAGATTGAGAGCATCCCTGCAGAGGAGAACTTGGGGGTGTTGGTGGATGAAAAGCTCAACATGAGCCAACAATTGGCTCTTGCCAATTTGGCCAGAAAGCAAGCTATATCCTGGGCTGCATAGAAACACATGTAACTAGCATGTCAAGGAAGGATTTTCCCCCTCTACTCTGCCCAGGTGAGACCCCAGCACAAGAGAGAGACATGGACCTGTTGCAGCAGGTCCAGAGTGGGACCACAAAGATCATTAGAGTCCTGGAGCACCTCTTCTATGAAGAGTCATTGAGAGAGTTGGGATTGTTTAGCTGAGATAAGAGAAGGCTCTGGGAAGACCTTAATGCATCCTTCCAATACATAAAGGAGGCCTACAGGAAAGATGGGGAGAGACTCTTTAGCAGGGAGTGTCGTGACGGTTTTAAACTGAAAGAGGATAGGTTCAGATTTGATATAAGGTCAAAATTCTTCATTTTGAGGGTGGTGAGGAACTGGAACAAGTTGCCCAGAGAGACTGTGGATGTTCCATCCCTGGAAGTGTTCAAGGCCAGGTTGGGTAAGACCTTGAACTAGTGCCACAGGGGCTGGAACTAGTTGATCTTTAAGGCCCTTTCCAACTCAAACCATTCTGTGATTCTATGACTCTGTACTTCTATAACATGATTTTACCGTCAGCAATGAAACATGCACAGCAATGCAGAAAAGTCAGCATGCCTAATGAGGAGTCAGGCAAAACATATATAAAATAGTTTTTGAAACAAATTTATATGAATAAAATCATTGAAATACATTTTTTTTCTTCTAGTTACCAAGAAAATATCAATTTTTGAAGTCTCTCAGTTTTCTGAAATGTGGGCCAATAGATACCTGCAGGTCAAACAACTCTGACAGAAATATATAGTATGTAGAGGTTTCCCCTTTGTTACACAGGCATCTCATTACTGTGAGACATGCAAGGTGGGGGTTCCCCACTGAATATGTTCAAAAGCACAGGTTCAAAATAAAAAATTCCATGTTCAGCAGGATAGTTACTGAGAGGTGTTTTTCATCTCTGGAAACTGATATCCTATCCAAGCCTGCCTGTCTTCGTAAAGGACCCTCAATGAGATAAAGGTGTTCCATGATGTTTTTGTTTTTGTTTTTTTTTTCCAAGCTTGTAATATATTATTTATCAGTGCAGCTACTTCAAAGTATTAATAATATATGCTCTCCCACTTCTGCTGTGAAATCTTTTCAGCTTACCTGAGTTCAGAAAATAAATGCAAACTTCATTCTGTGACAATGAATGTCTTCTTATTCAATAAGGTATTCTATAGCATTACCTGTTTGGTATAAGCACTTTGTGAAACTGCAGTCCTGATGAGATGCAAAAAGATTTAGCCAGTAGCAATCAGTGTTAATAGACCTTCTGCCCCCTTTCTAAGCCTGCAATTGGACTTTCTGGCTTTGTTGACCAATGATGAAAAGCGTGATACTGGAGGTCTCAATTCCCATTGTGAACAGTGAGATCTATAGGTCTTGTTAGGCCTGAACTGTAAAGTCATATTTTTCACATAAATTAAAATTCTGCATCAGTATCCTTTTAGCTCAAGCAAATAACAAACTAAATTTCCTGGAAGGTAGTTACTTTGAATCACTGCAATGTTTTCAAAAAGCAAAACTAAAAATCACATTCACTATATTAGAAATAAAATTTATAGACAGCTTTTTTTTTTTTTCTTTTAATTATTTTTGTCTAGCTGTAATTAGCCATGAGTCTTTGCAAATTCCAGGCACACTATACACCATCTCATGTACCAAGTGAGATGGGCTAAGTAAATCACCGTTGATCAGGATTTTCGCTTTCACTGCTCTGATTAAGAAGCAGTCCTTAGTTTATGAGAATATAAATGTCAGTAACACGTCTGAAAAAAAAGGAAATGTTTCATGTAACTGTCTGCCTTAATCAAAGTTGTTCCAGTACAATGGAGTCCCCACGCTGACGTTTCAGCCTGTAAGCCATGCTAAACATTTATTACCTTTAATATCAACACGAACCTCCAATATTCTCTTCTGTTTTGTTGAGAGTCCCTGCTATAATTCAGCTTCTGTGATACTTGATATAATAGAAAGAAAAGATTTTAAACCTTATTAGTGTGCAAAGCAGAGGACAAGCTTGGTCTCCTGTGGTTTTTTTGCTCCTTCATAGCAACAATTGGACAAAGACATCACAGCTACAGTGCACGCATGAAATGAGATCTCAAGCCTACCTTCTTCAAAGAGGAAGATGTATTCCACAATTCCTGTTTCATGAAAACTGACATATGTGAGACTTGTGTGGTTCTTTGAAACATGGTACTAGATGAAGACACAATGAAACAGAAAATGACTAAAGCCCCTGACTGCAAAGGAAGTCAAATGTACAACTGAAAATCAGACACAGGAAAGAACATTGGGCCCAAGGAACTTGCCAATGTGCTGTTTTTTTTTTTTTTTTTTTTTCCATTTCCAGGAAGATGTATTATTTCCTCTTGTGCCTGTGACACCATTCCAACAGCAGGGGATTGAGCTGAAAGGAGGCAACAGATTGCAACAGTAGGTGGTCTACCAAACACTGAGGATGAGGACAGTGGGAACATTATTTCAGAGAAACCCTCTGATGGTGTATGCTTGTGGACCAGAGCTGGAGCACCTCACAAGTGTTATGACAGGATGTGAAAATACACAAGGAGTCAACAGTGGCTGTAGTCCATGTGAGTTATGGCAAAATAAGGTAAGTCTGGACAGAGGTTTGGGGGTGAAATTTAGCCTGGGAGGCAAAAAGCTAAAGTTAAGGGTATCCAGAGTAACATAGTGTGAAATTGTCTCATTATATACAGTCAGGGAAAGAAAGGTGGAAAGGCAAAGCTTTAATGCCTAGCTGAGACAAAGGTGTAAGGTGCAAGGATTCATATTATCAGAAAGTAAAGACACTTGCTAAAGAATGGATGTCTGTAAAGGTTGTAAGATCATTTCATCCACAGGAAAAACAGGCTTCATAAAGTTTAAAAACTTTCCTATGGTCATTGTGATTCTAGCTTAAGCATTTAAGAAATTTACAGGTGCAGAAAAACACACGGTTGAAGGAAAAAAAAAAAAAAAGCTAAAGCACGTTGTTCAGATAAAGTGTAAAGTCACCTGAATTCTGCATTCTGTACTAAAGAATGCTACAGAAGATGATAGTAGTCAAGCAGAAAATGCAGAAACAGTAAATCAAACAAAATCCAATTTAGGGTACAGTAAAGAGGAGAAAAAAACTACAATAAAGACATAGGCTTAGAATGGGAACTAGTATGTGTAGCTTTAATGCCTAATGCTAAACAAAAGTATCAGCATAATATGCGTGCTAGAAATCTGAAGGAAAGAGGGAGATCAGTCAGGCAGCGTAGTAGCAAGGAGCAAACTATGCATGAAAGGCAAAATAGACCTTATCAATGGAGGAAAGGTAGCTGTTAAAGGAAGTTCTACGTCAAATAAGACTTAAAGAAGTTAACATTATTACCACCAGCTAGTCAGGAGAATTTCTGTAGTTCATCTAAATTTTGCAGCAAACATAATGAGTTTAAATTTAATATCTGTGCAGGAACAATAAGAGAAAAAATTACATGACAGTTGTCCCCAGTTAAATAAAATAAAGGGGGATGATAAATAAAACTGAGGGATATTGCTGCAAAAAATCTGAATGGGAGAACCGAGAGAGTTAAATCACTGCAGGTGGTGTGGATGCTATTTAGGGACAACATTTTGAAGACCTACAGCAAATGCGCAACACCCATTAAAACACAAGTCAGTAAGGATAAATAACATAGCTAATAAAATGAAGAACACATCTTTCAAAGAAATGAAGTTGTGGCTCAGGAAGGACAATAGGAAGAGCCATAAAATCTTCTTTATCTATAAAAACAGAACAAAGAAGACCATAAACGAGTTTGAATAAATCTCTAGGAAACAAGCTAATAATTGTCTTTTAAAGACAACTGAAAGCAAAAGCCTGAGAGGAATTGCGTAAAGCCAGCCTAAAATCAAGATTCAGAAGAAGCACTCAGAGAAGAGAAGATCATGAGTGTAAAGCTTAATACACTTTGTGTGTGTGTGTGTGTGTGTGTGTGTTGTGTGTGTGTGTGTGTGTTCAGTGTAGAAAAGCTGGGGAATTTTTCTATCCTGGAAATCTTTAGGGGAGACTCATGAGAGAAGGTTAGATTAGCTACACAAGCATACAACAGACAAATCATTGGGATTCGCTGCTATATGCCCAAGAGCCTGAAGGATGGAATAAGTGAACTATTATGATGGGTAATATCTTACTTCAAACCACTGTGACACATGAAGACTTGGAGATGCTAACATAACACTGACTTTTCAGTGTTCAGAAGTCTTTTTTTTTTCAAAGATTTTCAGGGAGTGCTAAAGAATGAAAGACGGATATGCCTGACACGCGCAGGACAACACAGTAAGACCAGAATTAATGGACTCACAAATAATAACCCCTATTGAAGAAAACTCAACACAGCTATTCTAAATAAAGGTCATGTTTTGCAACATTTTCTGAATTATTTGAAGAGGTCAATATGCAGGTAGATGCAGGTGGGGATGCAGGTGGGGAAATTCAAAGGAAATTCAAAGGAAATGAGAGAAAGCTGGTTTTTGTGGAATATATGTTTAATCTGTGGAACTCACTAGCATAGAATGTTGTGGACTCTGAAATTTTACATGAGTTACAAAGCAACTGGGCAACTTAATGTAAAAAAAAATCCATTGAGGGTTGTTAAATATAGTAAATACCTTGAGCACTGTGTGCAGTTTGGGGCACCAAAAAGGACATAAAACTATTAGAGAGTGTCCACATGAGGACCACAAAGATGTTGAAGGGTCTGGAGGGAAAGACGTACGAAGAGCTGCAGAAATCCCTTAGTTTGTTCAGCCCAGAGTAGAGAAGGCTGACGGGAGGCCTCATGGCGGCCTGCAGCTTCCTCACAAGGGGAGCAGAGGGGCAGGCGCTGAGCTCTGCTCTCTGGGGACAGTGACAGCACCCGAGGAAATGGCATGGAGCTGGGACAGGGGAGGGTCAGGCTGGGGGTTAGGAAAAGGTTCTGCACCCAGAGGGTGGCTGGGCACTGGGACAGGCTCCCCAGGGCAGTGGTCACAGCACTGAGCCTGACAGAGTTCAAGAAGTGTTTGGACAATACTCTCAGACACAGGGTCTGATTTTTGGGTGGTCCTGCCTGAAGCCAGGGGTAAGACTCAATGATTTGTGTGGTCCCTTCCAACTTGCAACATTCTATGGTTTTGTGATTATAAGACATCATCTAAACTAAACCTGTTAGAAACTGAGGAAATTTTCTGGATTATTATTATGTGTTTGGTCTGTTCTTACATGTATCCTCCAGATATCATTGTAACAGACTGAAGACAGGGACACATGGACCTTAGTCTTTGCATGGTCATTCTCCCATTCCTGCAGAAATGCAGTATATTTTCATAATGAGGGTAGGAAGGATAAGAACTTTCTTTTATATGAAAGAAAACTGAAATTTTGGATATGGTCTGGTATCTAGGAAGCATCTGTAATACATGAAGTGGAAAAACAATTCACGTGCAAGAAAAGAGCTACAAATTAAAAAGCAGCCTTGATCTTACTGTAAATTCATGCTAATGTTCTAACATTATTGCAACAACTTTTTGCAGCTAATTGTTTTGGTATAGTTATCATAGTTTATGCTTGATTAGTGTCTGCATTTCAAAGATACAGAACATACAAAACTTCAGTGAATTGAAGGAGAACAGTAAGTGACAATCCTTTTGCTAATTACACACAGACTACGAAACTCTTTAAATTAGCATATTTCTGAAAAGCCTCATTTAAAGTAATTGATATGGAACGCTATAAATTGCCATGGAAGATTGCTATTTTGAGGGTGTAAGTATTTTCAAGGACAGACATAATCTTCTGGGCCAAGACATATGAAAAATCTGTGCTTGTTTATCTTAATGCTTGGCATGAGACAGTTCTCCTCTGTTTTTTGCACCTGGAGGTATCAGGTTATAACCTTTTGTCATTTGAAAAGGATCATCCAGTTTCCCTTTACAAAATATTACTTCCCAAATCTCTTTCAAAGTATAAAGGAAATGAACCCTCAGACTGAGTCTGATCCTACGGAATGATGATATATTTCCTTTTAAACGTTAAAAACTGATACTCTCAAGTGTAACTTTGTATTATTAAAAAAAAAAAAACAACAAACAAACAACAAAAAACAACAGTATATTCTGTTTTTTTTTCACCACATACTTTTCTTCTTCCTGGATCTCAGGTCCTTATCTAAAGGATTTTTGACATTAATACTTTCACTCATGCTTATTTTGAAAATTAATGCATTTGGAATACAACATACTCTTAGGAAATCGGGGTGGGTTGTCATTGACATCCGTGAGAGTTATGTTTACAGTGGTGGTTCCTGCTAGTCCTCCCAGCTGTCCTCCCATATCCTTGGCTTGGATGAGAACTTGATATTGTTCTTTCACTTCTCTGTCCATATTTGGCAAAGCTGTTCTTATTACACCTAAGAGACGGGAAAGAGAAAGAACAAGTAAACAAATGACTGTGATTGTAACCTATTACATTTTAATATCGGATCTGTTAGACCAGGAACGTCTCTTTTCATAAAGGGTTGATAGAAGAACAGTTCACAATGGAACACACAAATCACTTGGGCATTTCAAAGGTGTACTCCTAACCTATTCAAACCATTCAAAATGACTGGTATGCCATTTTGAGCAGGACATAAATGGCTGACAGAGCATAGTGCATTTTTGCTAGGGATGTGAATGGTGTGAGTTTAGGTTCACCACAACAGGACCAAAGAATGCTGTATCGTGCAGGGTAGTGTAGGAAGAGATGCCAACGCATTTCAGAGTCTGAATCTTCCATCGTTTCAAACCAGTCACCTGCCATCACAGTCAAGCTACTCTAGGCCAAGAAAATATTCCTTCTGTACAAAAAGACATCTTAATTAGAAGATTCTCCTTTTTCTTGAGAAGGTCTTCTTGATACAGCACATAGATGCAGTGAAAACTTTCAGATTTTCTTTAAAGAAATTTAATCAAAATATCACAGGAACGAACTACTTAGATGACTCTCAATCTTTCATGACTTTGGACATCTGGTGGCTCAATACATATGCCATAGTATCCCTCCTGATATGTTAAGAAGGTATAAAAGAAAAGGAAGAATTATAGAGAGAAAAAGGTAGTACTGATCATATGATTCGCTTATGAGATTGTGAAAAGTTTGAGGCACTTGTGTCTTTCTCTTAAAACCAAATGTGTAGCAGTATTTTATATTTTTTGTCAAAAATTTTTAAGTGCATATTACATTGCAAAATGCAGATTACATATTTTATTGTACATACTACATTGCAAAATTTAGCAATAGTCTTCAGAAAACCTCTAGGTTCAGATTGGTGCAGGTAGCATGTGCAATTAAAAACATATTAATTGGAAGCATTCTCCTCCTCTGAATTACTATTATTTTAGAAAACACTATTTTCTAGTATTATCCTGTTTCATTTTAAAAGCATTTCCTCTCCCATGGTGTTATAATGGATCTTGAATGCTAAGAAACAAACTTGACACCTCATTCTTATTTTTCTGTCAACTGACTGCTGCTATGTTAACAAGTAAGAATAGGAATTGCCAGCTTATAGTATTTGTTCAGAGCCTAAGAATAACTTTGACCCAAATTTGCTCTTTATGGAACTTGTTACAATCTCCTATTAAATTGAATTGTATAATGACAATTACAGGTTTGAGGCCCTAGAGATTGAGAGGCCGGTGTGTGAGGAAGAGGTAGCAAATGTTCCCAGGAGGATGCCTGGAGCGAGGAGGTCGACTCCGCGCCTCAGGACTGCCTCCACCAAAAAAGACAGGAGGGTTATTGTTGTTGGTGACTCGATTCTTAGGGGAACAGAGGGCCCTATTTGTCGGCCGGACCCTACCCGTAGGGAAGTCTGCTGTCTCCCTGGGGCCAGGGTCAGGGACGTTGCCAGGAAGCTTCCTAACCTGGTACGCCCCTCTGACTATTACCCCCTTTTGATAGTCCAGGCGGGCAGTGATAACATCGAAGAGAGAAGCCTCAAGGCTATCAAAAGGGACTTTAGGGGGCTGGGTCGGTTAGTGGATGGAGCGGGAGTGCAGGTGGTGTTTTCGTCCATCCCTATGGTGGCAGGGAGGAGTTCAGAGAGGACACGGAAAGCCCACCTGTTAAACACGTGGCTCCGGGGCTGGTGCCAACGCAGAAATCTTGGGTTTTTTGATCATGGGGCACTTTACTCAGCACCTGGCCTGATGGCCGCAGACGGGTCCCTATCTTTTAGGGGAAAAAGGATCCTGGGCCAGGAACTGGCAGGGCTCATTGAGAGGGCTTTAAACTAGGTAGGAAGGGGGATGGGGCTGAGGCTAGGATTGCTGGGGCTGTGCCAGGGGGAACAATGGCAAGGCCGGAGGATAAGGCAATGGCCCAGCTGAAGTGCATCTACACCAATGCACGCAGCATGGGTAACAAACAGGAGGAGCTGGAAGCCATCGTGCGGCAGGCAGGCTACGACTTGGTTGCCATCACGGAGACGTGGTGGGACCAGTCTCATGACTGGAGTGCTGCAATGCCTGGCTATAAGCTCTATAGAAGGGACAGGCAGCATAGAAGGGGTGGTGGTGTGGCTCTCTATATTAGAGAGTCTTTCGAGGTTGTAGAACTCGAGGTTGGGAATGACAAGGTCGAGTCCCTTTGGGTTAGGATCGGCAGGGACAACAAGGCTAGTGTCCTGGTCGGGGTCTGCTATAGACCGCCGAACCAGGATGAGGAGACGGATGAGGAATTCTACAGGCAGCTGACAGAGGTTGCAAAATCATCAGCTCTTGTACTCGTGGGGGACTTCAACTTCCCTGACATATCCTGGAAGCACAACACAGCCCTGAGAAAGCAGTCTAGGAGGTTTCTGGAGAGCGTGGAAGATAGCTTCCTGACGCAGCTGGTTAGTGAGCCTACAAGGGGAGGTGCCCCGCTAGACCTTCTCTTCACAAACAGAGAAGGACTGGTGGAGGACGTGATCGTCGGGAGCTGTCTAGGGCAGAGTGACCACGCAATGGTGGAGTTCACTATTCTTGGTGAGGCCAGGAAGGGGACCAGTAAAACCGCTGTATTGGACTTTCGGAGGGCTGACTTTGAGCTGCTCAGGACACTGGTTGGTGGAGTCCCTTGGGAGGCGGTTCTGAAGGGCAGAGGGGTCCAGGAAGGCTGGGCGCTCTTCAAGAGGGAAGTCTTAATGGCGCAGGAACGGTCTGTTCCCACGTGCCCAAAGACGAGCTGGCGGGGAAGAAGACCGGCCTGGCTCAACAGAGAATTGTGGCTTGATCTTAGGAGGAAAAAGAGGGTTTATAAGCTTTGGAAAAGTGGGCAGGCCACTAAGGAGGACTTTAAAGAAGTAGCGAGGCTGTGCAGGGACAAAATTAGGAAGGCCAAAGCTCATCTGGAGCTCAATCTGGCTACTGCCGTTAAAGATAACAAAAAACGTTTCTATAAATACATCAACACAAAAAGGAGGACTAAGGAGAATCTCCATCCTTTACTGGATGCGGGGGGAAACTTAGTTACAAGAGATGAGGAAAAGGCGGAGGTGCTCAATGCCTTCTTTGCCTCAGTCTTTATCATAGAATCATAGAATCATAGAATATCCTGAGTTGGAAGGGACCCTTAAGGATCATCAAGTCCAACTCTCGACACCGCACGGGTCTACCCAAAAGTTCAGACCATGTGCCTAAGTTCACAGTCCAATCTCTTCTTAAATTCAGACAGGCTCGGTGCAGTGACCACTTCCCTGGGGAGCCTGTTCCAGTGTGCAATACTGGATGTTCTCTGGATACCCAGTACCCTGAGCTGGTGGAAGGGGATGGGGAGCAGGATGTGGCCCTCATTATCCATGAAGAACTGGTTGGTGACCTACTACGGCACTTAGATGTGCACAAGTCGATGGGGCCAGATGGGATCCACCCAAGGGTACTGAGGGAACTGGCAGAGGAGCTGGCCAAGCCACTGTCCATCATTTATCAACAGTCCTGGCTATCGGGGGAGGTCCCAATCGACTGGCGGCTAGCAAACGTGACGCCCATCTACAAGAAGGGCCGGAGGGCTGACCCAGGAAACTACAGGCCTGTCAGTTTGACCTCAGTGCCAGGAAAGCTCATGGAGCAGATCCTCCTGAGAGTCATCATGCAGCACTTGCAGGGGAAGCAGGCGATCAGGCCCAGTCAGCATGGGCTTATGAAAGGCAGGTCATGCCTGACGAACCTGATCTCCTTCTATGACAGAGTGACGCGCTGGGTGGATGAGGGAAAGGCTGTGGATGTGGTCTACCTTGACTTCAGCAAGGCTTTTGACACCGTCTCCCACAGCATTCTCCTCAAGAAACTGGCTGCTCTTGGCTTGGACTGGCGCACGCTTCGTTGGGTTAGAAACTGGCTGGATAGCCGGGCCCAAAGAGTCGTGGTGAATGGAGCCAAGTCCAGTTGGAGGCCAGTCACTAGTGGCGTCCCCCAGGGCTCGGTGCTGGGGCCGGTCCTCTTTAATATCTTCATCGATGATCTGGACGAGGGCATCGAGTGCACCCTCAGTAAGTTCGCAGATGACACCAAGTTAGGTGCGTGTGTCGATCTGCTTGAGGGTAGGAAAGCTCTGCAGGAGGATCTGGATAGGCTGCACCGATGGGCTGAGGTCAACTGCATGAAGTTTAACAAGGCCAAGTGCTGGGTCCTGCACCTGGGGCGCAATAACCCCAAGCAGAGCTACAGGCTGGGAGAGGAATGGTTGGAAAGCTGCCAGGCAGAGAAGGACCTGGGAGTGATGGTGGACAGTCGGCTGAATATGAGCCAGCAGTGTGCTCAGGTGGCCAAGAAGGCCAGCGGCATCCTGGCTTGTATTAGGAACAGCGTGACCAGCAGGGCTAGGGAGGTGATCGTCCCCCTGTACTCAGCTCTGGTGAGGCCGCACCTTGAGTACTGTGTTCAGTTTTGGGCCCCTCGCTACAAGAAGGACATCGAGGTGCTTGAGCGGGTGCAGAGAAGGGCGACGAAGCTGGTGAGGGGCCTGGAGAACAAGTCCTACGAGGAGCGGCTGAGGGAGCTGGGCTTGTTCAGCCTGGAGAAGAGGAGGCTCAGGGGCGACCTTATCGCTCTTTTTAGGTACCTCAAGGGAGGCTGTAGCGAGGTGGGGGTTGGCCTGTTCTCCCACGTGCCTGGTGACAGGACGAGGGGGAATGGGTTTAAGTTGAGCCAGGGGAGTTTTAGGCTAGATGTTAGGAAGAACTTCTTCACTGAAAGGGTTGTGAGGCATTGGAACAGGCTGCCCAGGGAAGTGGTGGAGTCACCATCCTTGGAAGTCTTCAAAAGACGTTTAGATGTAGAGCTTAGGGATATGGTTTAGTGGAGGGCTGTTAGCGTTAGGTTGGAGGTTGGACTCGATGACCTTGAGGTCCCTTCCAACCTAGAAAATTCTGTGATTCTGTGATTCTGTGATATGATTTCCATTCTCTCCACTTTTAACTCTTATAACAACAGTTAATAATAACTACTATTTTCCACCTCAGCATGGCATTTATTGTACTGCATATATCTAGAATATGACTAGCAAATACTTAATAATTAGATAGAGTAACTCTATTCTTTTGAGAAAACAATCAGTAGTTTTCATTGTGTTGTTTGAGAAAGAAATCTTGAATTGTAAACTCCAAACTGTAAAAACTTGTTCATATACATATTTGTAAAATTTGAGTAGCATACTGAAAAACTTAGTGGTATCATAATAAGCATCATGAATATAGCAGAACCATTAAGAATTCATGTGGAAAGTGATATTAATAAAAAAACTTTTTGTAGATAAGATGAACATTACTATGTCTCTTCTTGAATCTCTTAATTAATATTTTTTGTATTGTGGAGAGTGTACATTCCACAGTATTTTACAACATCCCTGGTATGCTCTGCTAAGGAGCCTAGAACTGTGAGAATTAAAGATTTTCCTTGTTATACTAGCAAAACAGAATAACAGCAAATGAAAAACATTGAAAATGGGCAGATAGTGTGTTGTGAGCAGGTGATGAAGGTCGCCTGATTTTATACAAGTTTTAGATGCAGATGAGTGGCTTTCTCAGTTTGAAATATTCCTGATGATTTTCAGAAAATGAAGAATTGACTATCATTCTTGCAGTAAAGTTCCCAGTCACTCACTATTTATTCCTGTCTGGCAGTATAAAGGTATTCAATATTTTTTCTATAAGAAGTCTTTGTCTCCAGAAAAAAACAAGAAGAATAATTGCCATGTCTAACAGTTCATAGGCAATTTTCCCTTCTGTACCTACTCTATTAGGAAAGCATAGTTAAAAAAAAAAAAAAAGAAAGAAAGAAAGAAAAAAAAAAGTGAAAAAAGCTATTTCTACCAAAATCATCAGTTAATATCGATTGGATAAAGATGATTTAAAGTTATGTAACCACAACAAAAGAGAAGAATAAAATGGAGATGAAATCCATAAGAAAGAAAAGACTACAGATTTTGGTATTCCAACTTCAGCTTCACAAAGAATAACTAAACTTTAAACTAAAGGGTTATTCTAATATAGAACTGACACGTGAAGAACACATGACAGTGTTTTAAATGTTTTTAAATCCTTCCATCTTAAGATCTTGCAGTAAAGACCGTTCAGCTACAGAACTGACTTTTACTTTCTCTCTTTGAAAAATCATTATCAAATCCACAGAAAAACTGCTTCTCAATGTAGCAGCTGAACACTGAAAATAATAAACATGTTACCTCAGCCAGAAGATACACTCTGCAAAGTTACTGAGCCATAATTCAACAACAGATGATTCACTTATGTGGAAAAGAAAAAACAGGTTTTGTGAATAACCTCTTGAATAACTATTAATGATAATAGTCCTACTGAAACCAGTTTGGATTTCAGGAATGTAACTGAGGTCAGAATATGGACCAGGATGAACAAGCCTAAGACAGAACTTCAGACATCCATAAGAATACATGTATTGACCTTATAAACACATTGAAAAATTGCGTGGAAAGAAGGTTGGGAAAAAGATGTTTGAGTAACAGAACAGAAAGTACAGAAGAAAGATTGCCTGAAGAGAAGTGTTTCATGTTAAAGAAACCTCACAGTTTCTTTAAATATCAGGTGAGCAATCTCATAGCATAGGAAAGTAACCCCCACATATGAGATTTGAGGCCTCAAAATATGCCACTCCAACAGCTCCTCTCCAGCCGGGACTGTAATGCATTTAACCTTCCTGCAAGAGCAATAAAAACTAGCTCTCCTGCTTTCACATAGTTGTGCTTACCTTCAGCAGAGCACTGCAGAAAATGAGGTCAATAAAACAAATGAGTAAAAAGGCAGCTGTGACATTCAGTCACAGTTTAGAGACTATTTCTAGATTAATATCAGAATAAATTATCTATCAAGAATGACTTGAGACAGGACCACATGTAAAGTCATGTGCATGCCAAACACAATCATTAATTTCACATATAAAAACTCGGTCAGCATTTTGACCATTACCACTGCAATGAGATCTTGAAATAGTACAAATTTCTACAAATTTATCAGTTTTTGTGTGGTAGTAGCTAAAAAGTAAACAATGTTTGAAACTGTTTGGAAAGGAATAAAGAACAAAAGAGAAATCATTAAACCATTTTAGACATCGATATGAGCTGCCTTTTTGAACACTGTGTACACATTCTCGTCCTTTGATTTTGAAAAGGATAGAGAAGAACTGGGGAAAGCCCAGAGGAAGCAGAGAATCAATGTTATGGAATGGATTCTGTTTAAAGAATTCTTCATTCTGGAAAAGAGACATCTAGGGGAGAATACAGTATGGGTTATAGAGTCATGGGGAACTTCAAAATAATAAATAAGAATTAACCGTTCACTGTCTCTTGCAATGTAAGAAGTGCATTACAATATAAGGAGAATGTATGAAAACAGTTAAGAGGTGTCTGGTTTCAAAGAAGCATGAGGAGCTGTTTTTTTCATTCAAGAAAACGTTTTCTGTGGATTTTCTAGATGCTGGATGTGCAGATATGATGCACTTGGACAAGTGCAAGAAAGACCTGGCGGATGTCATCGCGGAACCTCTCTCAATTATTTTTCAACGATCCTGGGAATTTGGAGAGGTCCCGGTAGACTGGAAGCTGGCAAATGTTGTGCCGATTTTCAAGAAGGGTCAGAAAGAAGACCCTAGCAATTACAGGCCTGTCAGTCTCACGTCAGTGCCTGGTAAAATCATGGAGAAGTTGGTTCTCGAACTTATTGAGGCGCACCTGGGGGACAAAGCAGTCATTGGTCCCAGCCAGCATGGGTTTGTGAAGGGTAGGTCCTGCCTAACTAACCTGATTTCCTTTTATAAGATCACCTGTATGGTGGACCAAGGGAAACCAGCTGATGTGATTTTTTTGGACTTCAGCAAGGCTTTTGACACGGTTTCCCATAGGATCCTACTGGACAAAATGTCCACCATACAGCTAAATAAAAACATCATACGATGGGTGAGCAATTGGCTAACGGGCAGGGCCCAAAGGGTTATGGTAAATGGGGCTGCGTCAGGCTGGCGGGCGGTCACCAGTGGGGTCCCTCAAGGCTCCATTTTAGGGCCGGTACTTTTCAATATTTTTATAAACGATCTGGATGTAGGAATAGAAGGTATTTTGAGCAAGTTTGCTGATGACACCAAACTTGGAGGAGTTGTGGACTCGAATGAGGGTCGAAAGGCCTTGCAGAGGGATCTGGATAGGTTGGAGAGCTGGGCGATCACCAACCGCATGAAGTTCAATAAGAGCAAGTGCCGGGTCCTGCACCTGGGACGGGGAAACCCTGGCTGCACGTACAGACTGGGCGATGAGAAGCTGGAGAGCAGACTAGAAGAGAGGGATCTGGGGGTCGTGGTAGACAGCAAGTTGAATATGAGCCAGCAGTGTGCCCTGGCAGCCAGGAGGGCCAACCGTGTCCTGGGGCGCATCAAGCACGGCATCGCTAGTAGGTCAAGGGAGGTGATTGTCCCGCTCTACTCTGCGCTGGTGCGGCCTCGAGTACTGTGTGCAGTTCTGGGCACCACAGTACAAGAAGGACATGAAACTGTTGGAGAGTGTCCAGAGGAGGGCTACGAAGATGGTGAAAGGCCTGGAGGGGAAGACGTACGAAGAACGGCTGAGGTCACTGGGCCTGTTCAGCCTGGAGAAGAGGAGGCTGAGGGGAGACCTCATCACAGTCTACAACTTCCTCATAAGGGGGTGTTGAGAGGCAGGAGACCTTTTCTCCATTAACACCAGTGACAGGACCCGCGGGAACGGGGTTAAGCTGAGGCAGGGGAAATTTAGGCTTGACATCAGGAGGGGGTTCTTCACAGAGAGGGTGGTTGCACACTGGAACAGGCTCCCCAGGGAAGTGGGCACTGCACTGAGCCTGTCTGAATTTAAGAAGAGATTGGACTGTGCACTTAGTCTGAACTTTTGGGTAGACCTGTGCGGTGTCAAGAGTTGGACTTGATGATCCTTAAGGGTCCCTTCCAACTCAGGATATTCTATGATTCTATGATTCTATGAAGTTAACTCTACTGGAAAGTAAACAAGTTATGGAGGAAGATTTCTTTCAGAATTTTCAGTTACATGGACACTGCTAATCGCCCAGGATTTCTTGAAGGAGAAATTGATGGAGACTACAAATGTAGTCTCCATCTCAGTCTCTCAGTCTCAGTCATCTCAGTCTCTCAGTCCAGAGACTACAAGAGTAGTCAGAGGATACTCGTGTAGCAGTCAAAGGTAAATACTTTTCCCTCCCCCAAGACACTTGAACAAGTCACATTTCAGTTTTAAAAGTAAAGTTGCTGTCTGCAAATTGCAATACGATCTCCTGCTAAATGGAGCATGTGACAAAGGAGAGGCATGTGCCTGTTGAGATAGTGCACTAATGGCCTGATGTAGCTCTCACCTCCAAGCTATTGACTGATCAGGGAGGAAGGCTCTTTAACACACAATCTGACATTTGAGTACAACAGGAAGGAAAAACTGTATTTGCTGAAAGCGGCATATGGACAGCTACCCCTGTAACACATTCCGGATGACACAGGTGCAGCATTCACCATGTACGTTATTGGTTCCTTAATTGCTAAATGTAGAAACAAGAATGGAATTTAAAAATATAGGACAAGATATCTAATTAACAGGTCTACCAGCCTCTCAAATACTTTGGTCTATTAAAATGTATTATCCTTTTCTGCTCACACATCCAGTAACCCCAAACAAACATACTATGCCCCAGGAAAAAAGGCGAGCAGGAGATGATTTAGCTGTTCCACAACCTCAAATTAGCTCTATACAGTAAAACAATCATTTCTAGAGAATTCCTGGCTGTAACTTTAGCAAGTAAAAATGGTGATAAAAAAGAGGAATGAAGACCTGAGATATAAAAGTGAATCATCAGGAAAAAATAAATAAATTAGAACACATGCAGTAGATAAAGCTTTAGCTATAAAGAAATGTTAAAGGATCAGAAAAAAAAAAAAAAAAAAAAAAAAAAAAGAAGTTTGATGTATGCATATTTTAGATATTCCAGAATTAGTTGGAGGAGGGAGTTTCTTTTGATTCTACAACAGATTGCAGTCCATTCAAAAACAGTCAATAGCGAAAATGAAATTATGTGCAAAGTTACTCCACTGGCTTTTGGCCGTATCGGCAGTGAACATTTTATTCACTAATACTGCCCACATGAATTGAAATCCAAAGTTTAAATCTTCCATTGTTGCTGATAAGCTGCTTACCTGTCTTCGGATCAATGGAGAAGTAGGGTTGCCCCTGAAGAATGCTGTAGACCACTCTAGCACTGTTTCCATAGGTGGGATCATCAGCATCTGTAGCCTTGACTTGAAGCACATATGCACCTAAAAAGAAATATAGGTAATCAAGCTTTCAGTATAGTGCAGTGGGAGGGGATATTTCTGACACATTAGCCCTGTTGCTAACAGATTGTGTTCTAATTATTGCTCCACAGGAAACAAAGTAAGAATAAAACAGGAAGTTGTGTTTGGTTCCATGCTCATATCCGTCTAGTTAAAAAATGAGGCAAAATTGAAAGGAGAAGAAGACCAGTATCAGAAGATATTTATAATCAATTTCTGATGCATATATTATTCATAAAACATTTTTACCTAACACATGCAAGATGAGACCTGGGAAAACAGAATACAGGATTTTGAAAAGCAGTATGCCCCACAGTTTTTTGAAATGACAGACATACCTTCAGATGTCTGCACAGTCAGCTGTGCACATAAAATATGTCATTTGTCTTTGGCACAAATGTTTGTTCAAATGAATTTGCCAGTGAACCAATCTCTAAGTGCCTTAAAATAAATAAATAAATAAATGAAAAACCTGTGATGCAGTCTCCTAAAGGTTAACTCTGCAGTGGTAGAATGCACAGTCACATTGCAGAATGTAAACAGGTATTTGGTTCAGTCAGTTGTCTTTGAAATCTGGAGTTCAGTTTTCTTCTCTTTCCAATACAACTCAGTAAGAAGCAAAAGCACCACAAAGACAGAATCTCCCCTGCATTGCATTGATACATTATGTTCAGTCTCGGTTATAGACCATGCCTAGTGGAATAATTTGCTTTATACTCTGACTTAGAGGGGACTCATGCCATAGAGAAAAAGAATTGCACATGAAGACAGAAAACTCACTTCAAGTGGCAATTGTTGTACAGAAATGGACAATATCTGGAATATCTTGTTTGAATATCAGATATTACAATATCTGGAATATCTTGTCCCTCCTGCTGGTTGCTAAGCAATTTCCCTGGGTTTCCCCACTGCCCAATAATGAAAATAGTGTTCCAACTATATTCTTCAGCAAAATAAACAGCTATATATGTACGTATATATATGCTTTCCATTCTGCTTTGAAGAATGTTTTCCTGTGAACATCTGTGCAAATGAAAGTTGGAATTTTTTTGTGAGTGGGAGGTAGAATGGCCTACGTAAGAAACAAACCAGGGAGGAAGGTTCTCCATACTTTTGTGTTAAGAAAAATTCTACCTTTGGAGACCATCTGACATCATTTCAAGGATAACCATGGAATACTATATGGAATGCTGTTACTTCTCTCTAATGAAACTTGCATGTTTCAAAGGATGTTCATAATCTACAATTAATTCTAATGGACTTTTCCAGGTTTATTTCAGGGAGTGCTTTATTGAAAGATGCTCCATATGAAAGGTCCTATGACTTGGACAGAAAGGTAACTCCTAGCAAACGTAAATGTCTGGAGGATTTTTCTTTCTTTTTTCCCCCACATCTCTCCATATGAGGATCAACACTGGTGCTGAAGGGTTTGCAACCAACATTGCCATAAATACTTGCTGCATGATGGCTAGTCATACAAGAAAGCTCTTGTTATTTATTTATTTTTTAATTAAATAACAAAGAAACAAAAAGTATTCTGATAGGTACGCTTTCTATCTCCCAAGAAGACATAGAAATGTAAGTGTTCTTTGACTAACAATCATTTTCAAAGCCAACAGATTGACTGTGTTTTTAAGCTGAAGGCAAGATTCATTAAAGTCAAATTATAAAAGAGAGAAAGATTGACAATGAATAAATGAATGAAAAATGCCACTGAAATCAGTTGGATTCAGTTAACCAAGTACTGGAGGTTACTCTCTTGATTTTCTGGATCTGAAAGCTGAGGAATGATACAGGTTGGAGAAGACTGCAGTCTGGGTACCACATAACAGCTCTCGAAGCAGTGTCTACTCAAAACTCTTGTACCTAAATTTCTTTAGGTACATGACCATAATTGACTATGCACTAAATAGTTCCCAATGCACAAGCCCAGCCAGAGGCAGACTACATTCTTCCTACTGGGATGACAGGTAGCAGCTATTTAATATCTATTAGCATTCAGAATTAGAGTATCATAAAATGTCCTGAACTGGAAGGGACCCACAGGGATCGAGTCCAACTCCTTTTGATCTGATGGCTTCCAGCTGTTCTGTCCAGAAGGAGGACTCTATGTAATAGGATCCTCCTCTCTCAGCTCTGTCTTCTGACTCAGAAATCTGGGGAGTCACAGCAATAACTGACTTCTACTACAAAAAAACAAGGTGGACAAGGAAACGGTAGCTTTCATTTTTTTCCCCTTTTCCCCTCAAAAAACAGCAGTGTGTTGTATGTACCACCTGTGAAACCTACCTGTTGTAAAGGAAAAGCAAGGCCTGTGCCTTTTGGAGAGATTACACTGACCAAACATGTCCTGCAGAGTTCTCTCACTGCACATGATGACATCTCACCTGGGTACACATATAGTTGTCTTTCTTCATTGCTACAATATCTCACTACCTCTCCAACCTAAAAACCTCAGTCTAATTTTTCCTCCAAAAAGAAATGCTACTGTTTAACGTACCAGAAACCTTCTCCATTCCTAACAAATTGTTCATCCATTGACTGCATTCACACCTTAGGCTGGTGAGTTTTCCTCCCCTCGCAGGTGGTGGAGGAAGGTATCATATTCCCAGGTGCTGAGGTCTGAACTAGAGCTGGGTGATCAAGTGCCCTAGCTGGCAAGTGTGTTGCTTCGGGACAACAGCCTTCACTTTTGCCAAAAAAGGTGGCACTGTCACATATTCCTAAGTCTAGCCTTTGGCCAGAACTTGTGTTTCTGATGCCACATTGGTTGCTGCTTCAGGGAGCTGCTGATTTTGTCTTCTGAATGCAAATTGACAAAATTTTATCATAATGTAACTAAGATCTTTGCTTTGCACCTTAAAGAAGGCACCATTCTGCATAAGAGAACAAGACAGACAGACAACGAATAACAAAAGCAAGAGCAGAAAGTTAAGATTTGTTGTAAGTGCACTTATTTTCCAAAGTGCTGAGCATGGAGAAACCTACCAAATTCAGTCAGGATTTAAAAACCTAATGTTTCTGGAAGACTAGCCACAACTCCTTCCCTCTTGCAGGTTATCAACAGAGAACTCACTGTAACGAAGCTCTCTCAAACACTTGAAACTCTGATAGAAATAGCAGACCTGTAACACAGACTGCTGGCCACCACCTCATGCGGGCTAATCACTTGTTTTACCACAGACTGTTCATGTCGACTTGCTCTTGACAACTAATGTAGGCAGTTAAAAGGCTCCTAAAGTCAGGCAGTTAGGAAAATCTCATCTTAGATAACCAATACTTTTGCACTTTAGGATATGTCACCTTTATGAATTTTGCTTTATAACAGCTCACTTGCATATTGAAAACAACATCGAATATTAATCTATATGGAGATTTTTTTCTTTTTTAAAGAAGAATTTTTAAACCTAATATTGTACAGATTTTAAGATTGGAAAATAGTATTATCTGATATATCAAAGCTGCAGTGAGGCAGAGTTTATCGTAAATGTGATACTATTTTAAAGAAATTAAGAAGAAAGCACTGCCTCATAAGTACTTAAGCTTTTAGTTAAATAGTAATGCTTAATTTCTATTAATTTCAGTTACAAAAATTCACCTGTATTTATCAGTATAAGAACTCTGCTTTTAATCCTTATAAATTCAGTTCACGGAAGATAATTACAGTGTACTTTGAAGAGGACTGTCAGATATGTTAGTCTGCTAAGCTAGGTCATATTCAGAATGCAGATTTAGCTCTGGCAAAATTTGTGTGAAAATCGCTGCAGCCTATTTCTTATACAGAACTTATAAGAACTTTCTGCTTTCATATGAGCTGTGTGATTTATTGATTTATTTTCAGAATTAGAGAGAAAATACCGACTCATTTATTTACTATTTTTCTCCATTAAATCAATATTTAGAATAAATCTGATTTTGACTATATAGTTAAATTTCATTTCATTATTTTCATTATGACAGAAACCAAGGTTTTCCAACCAAGATCTCTATTTAACAGATATATATATATATATATAATCTTATTATGCCTATCTTATCAGGCACATGGTAGAGTATTTAAGTTCTATTCAGCTCTGTAATAAAAGATAACCCTCAACAAAATGTCATGTGTGATAAGATACATCGGTTTGACACTAGCTGCTAGCATAAATTGAATTCATAAATGTATTTCCTCCAGGTGAAATAAAAAAAAAACCTGTAACTGATTTAAGACTGAATGCATGTATCAAGAACACTTCAAAATAAGAAAAACTATTACAAAGTATACTAAATAAAAACACAACAAGAATGCCTCACTCAATAGGTTCATCTGTATGTCTTACATTCAAACTGTTTTAGGTAAGAAATGCTAAATAACATATTCAAGCAACATTTATTTTTCTTGTTATGATGGAAGAATTCACATATTAGTAAAGATTTTCACATATGAGGTCTTGAATGTGTTAGTGGGGAGATTTCTGATAGGCAAAGTTTGTAATTTTTCATAAATTTAATCCATATGGTGTCTGGAGACTGAAACAACAGATACAGCAGAAAACAAGCGTATCTGTTTTTGCCCATTCAAATCAAAGCCACAGTGGCTGGGAATGGATTTTGGAGCTCATCCTCTGTCCCAACATTTGTTTCTTAAGCCCTAGCAACAGCACCTGTTGATTGTATAATCAATAGTGTTTTTACAGAGCAGTGACCAGCTTCTCCTCTTTACAAAACCACCATGACAAACAAGTGACTTCATACTTCTGCAAAAAGATAAAAAATGATTGAAAGAATGTGAAAGCCAGAAGGAGCCAGGAGGTAAAAGCCACGGATGGTGGAGTTCATGCTCCCTATCACTTGACTTGTACAATGTAGGCAGTGACTTTCATTCCAGGCACCTTTGCAGCCAGGGGCTGGGCACATGGAGCCTGGTAGCGCAGGCCTGAATTTGGAGTAATGCAAAGGTAGGCATGTGAAACACCACAGCTGAATCTATATCTATTTTTATACAAAAAAAATTGTTGCAAGGTTAAGGAACTCAACAGCAGCCATCAGCCTGCCTGAAAATTCGGCAGGTGACTGATGGTCCCTGCAGAGACCAGTTTGTAGCTGTCTAAAAAATATTAGTTTAGATATTTTCACATATATGTTCCAGGTAACTCTACCTTACTATATAAAAGAAAGAAATGGAAATTTATAAACTAAGTTTTATTAAGGCAAACATTCCAAGTCATATTTCAGCTTGATACATATTTTAGCTTGATTCAGTATGCACTGAATATAAAAAATAAACTGTTTCACAGTGATACTTTCAACTGGATTTATTCCTCTATCAGATCTTCTACAACAAACAGATAACGTGTAAAGCTTATAGTTTTATGAGAGGTCAAGTATTTTTATTTATTTAAATCTGCTGACAGTCATTTACTAACTTAAATACATATCTAATTTTCTGAACAGGTTTTCTGAAATTGGTTTTTCATCCTTTCTGTATTATCAAGTGTTGCCCATTGTATCTAACAAGCCTTCTATTTTATTGCAAAGCATAAAACCAATATATTTTTAAAATTAGACTCTAAAATCTAATTAGTTTTCCCAGGCAATAATATAGGACACTACAGCTGTAAATCTTTAATGCACAAACATAGTGACAGAGGATTGCATTTATTATAGCTCATGACATTTTAATTAAAATATGTACCTATATTACTATATGGAGCAATCATATGAACAAAAAATATAGTATTTTATTGTTTTGAAATACCTTAGATGATAAAAATACTTATATTTCTAATATCTGATATGCAATCAACAAATACTTGATGTAATGGATTATAAAATGTAGAAGAATGGAACGATGTGCTTAAGCAATAATTTATTTATGTTTTAGAAAGAAAAGAAGAATAATGCTAAAGTGTTCACATGGCTCAAGGAAATGGTATGGAATGGTAATGAAGATTTTATTTTCTTTAAAATGATGTAGACAATATACAAGATTAAACCATATTTTTTGCAACAAGGACTTGACTTCTAAAACTGCTACTGAATTTTCTAATAGTCTTTTGTTACTAAAAATGCTACTTTGCCAAAATCAAAAGGATCTTTGAAAGAAAAACAGTATTGATTAAATCTCCTCCCATCAAAAAGCATTAAAAAATTTTAAAAAATCACAATTTCACATTTTCAAATTGCTTATGAATGACCAGTCAAAAATCACTTAAAACAAGTGCTCTATTCAGAAGATCAAACCATCTCCATTTTCAAAACAGAACATATAATTTATTGATGTTTTCCCAATTTCTTTTTTTTTTATAAAATAATAAAATATTGACCTTCTGTTCTCTTTCAGAAAGGAAAAATATTTTGCCATTACAAAAATGTAGTGGAACAGCTTGTTGGCTGTAGAGTTATTGTTGGCTTCCAAAAAAAAATAAAAAATAAATAATCCAAACACATCAGAAACATGAATTCTCCTATATTTAGTTTGTTGAGCATGACCAAGAATTCACAAAATTCAATTGGGAATAGATAAACTGGTCATTATATTTAGTGTTGGTGTGGCCTTATGTTGAATATTGCATGCAGACCTCCACAATACAAAAAGGATGTTACTTAAAAGCATCCAGAGGAGGGCAAGAAAGCTGATGAAAGGGCTGGAAGGCATTTCCTGTGAGGAGAGACTTGGGTTGTCTCCTCTGGAGAAGAGGAGGTTGAAAGGGCTCTCTGCAACTCCCTGAGGAGGGGAAGCACAGAGGAAGGTGCCAGTCTCTGCTCCTGGTCACTGATGGCAGGACAGCCAGGATCAGCACAAAGTTGTTCCAGGGTCAGACTGGACATGAGGAAAATGTCTTTACCATAAGGGTGGTCAAACACTAGAACAGGCAAGGTGGTTGATGCCCTGTGTCTGTCAGTGTTCAATAGGAGTTTGAATAATGCCCTCAGTAATATATGCTTTAACTTTTGTCTAGCACTGAAGAGTTCAGGCAGTTAGAGTAGGTGATCTTTGAAGGTCCCTTCCAACTGTCCTGTCCTATCCTGTTCTATCCACTGCAGGGAAGTGAGAGGATTCAATGTTAGAAGAAGCCAACAGACTGCTATTTAGACAGGATTCTTGCAAATATATGTATATATATACACATATATACTATAAAGGCGATAGAATTGCAAAGACAAAGAAAAAAAGAGCTGGTGATATGTGTCGTGGTTCTGCTCGAGTGGGCAGCCGAGCTCCACCACAGCCGCTCTCTCACTCCCCCTCCTCAAAGAGGAATGGGGAGAAAATATGTGAAAAGGGCTCAAGGGTTGAAATAAGGACGAGAAAATCATGCAATAATTATTGTAACGGGCAAAACAGACTCAGCATAAGAAGATAGTAAGATTTATTGCTCATTACTAACAAGCAAGAGAAGTGAGAAACAAAGGAAAAAAAAAATCAAAAGCACCTTCCCCCCCATCCACCCTCTTCCACCTCCTCCCCCCGAGCGGCGCAGGGGAACGGGGGAATGGGGGTTATGGTCAGTCTACAGCGCTTCTTCTCTGACGCTCCTTCTTGGTCACTCTCATCCCCTGTGCTGTGGGGTCCCACCCATGGGATGCAGTCCTTGATGAACTGATCCGGCGTGGGCTTCCCACAGGCAGCAGCTCTTCCAGAGCTGCTCCAGATATGGGTCCGTACCACGGGGTCCATCCCTCAGGAGCAAACTGCTCCAACCTGGCTCCCCCACGGGAAGCAGCTCCTGCCAGGTCACCTGCTCCTGCGTGGGCTCCTCTCCACGGGCTACAGGTCTGGCCCGGAACCTGCTCGGGCAGGGGTCTTCCACAGGCGGCAGCCTCCATTGGTGCAGGTCCACCTGCTCCACCATGGTCTCCTCCACGGGCTGTAGCGTGGAACCCTGCTCCACCGTGGTACTCCATGGGCTGCAGGGGGACATCCTGCTTCACCATGGTCCTCACCACAGACCGCAGGGGACTTCTGCTCCGGCGCCTGGAGCACCTCTCCCCCTCCTTCTTCACTGACCTTGGCACCTGCAAGGCTGTTTCTCACTCCCTTGACTCTCCCGGCTGCTGTGTGGCGCAGTGTTTTTTTTCCCTGTCTTAAATATGCTCTCACAGAGGCGCAAAACAGCATCGCTTATTGGCTCTGCTCTGGAAAGCAATGGGGCCCTTTCCAAACATGGGGCAGCTTCTAGATCTTTCTCACAGAAACCACCCCTATGGCCCCCTGCTACCAAAAGCTTGCCACGTAAACCCACTACAATATGCCAAGTCTTTTCTCATTATAATCAACTGTAACTGGGCCTGCAAATTCCATAAATGTTGGTAATAAATGCTAAAAATTAATTATGAGTAGCAGTGAATTAGTTTCAACATAAAGTGAAGGGAGGATGTGTTGAGGCTTTGAAAAGGCGAGGGGTCTGGATATGAGCAGTAAAGTTTAGGAGTAACTGAGAGGGTAAGGAATAGTGCAAACTAGAGTAGGACTTAGATCAGCTCCACTTTACCCATCCTGGCATGAAGGTGGAAAGGGACCCCTGCAGGTCACCCAGAATAAACTCCTGCCTAGAGTAGGTGAAGTCAGAGCCAGATGCTCAGGGTCTTGTCAAGACAAATTTTGAATGTCTCCAACAACAGAGGTCCCACAACTTTGTTGGGTGCTCCTGTGGGATCATGTCAAGCAGATTCCTGAATGAGATAGTCTTCTTTTTGAAGTACGGGTTTCACTATTCAATTTTCACAATTTGTCTCAATCACTGTTTTTACTGTTAGGAAGAAGCGAGTATGAGACTTCTTAAGTGAAAAGACTCAATTTCATACAATTTACTTGTTCTAATGAACATTTCTTATTACAAGTGATGGTTTCAATTTTCTTGGATCTAGCTCCTTTTCAATCTCATTTTCTTGTAGAGTTAGAAGACCCATCATAATATTGCTATACAGTCTCTTCCCTAACACATGTATGATTCTGTGGTTTTGTCACTCTGATGGGAGCTGTTGGTGTTTAGTACTTTTGAACAAAATCAGAAGATTGTGCAAATATTTTATATATGGGCAGGAAGAATGAGGAGCATTCCTGACAGCATAGGAACTCGCTACTTTGCACAATATTCTTCCTAAACAATTCCCTGAATAGCACCTTGGTAACCTGAACAATTCCCATGCACTTTTGACAATTCAAGTAAAAACCTAAGCAGCATCTATCTTATGTTTCCTTCTTACCAGTAAAACAAAACAAAACAAAAAACTTAAAAGTGAATTTATAACTCACTACTGCAATTCAGATCAGCAGATCTCCCATCTCAATAAATGTTTCGCTGACCTGCCATTGTCAATGTTAACAAAGCTCCAGCACAGGGAGAACATGTAAAGAGAGATGCTGACATTGTCATTTTGGGGCTTATCTTTTATAGAAAAAAATTACCAATAATATGTTTTGAAGATAAACTCCTGAAGCTGACATCCACAAAAGTAACGTGAGGGAGACTTATTTTACTTGGAAAGGCCACTTCCTAGTTTATGTATTCATGGCTGTGCAACCCCAATAATAACATAAGCTTGCTGGCACCATCAATATCATGAATACCAGACACAATCAGGAAAGCACACTTTTCTCCTGTTTTGTACTCCAAACACCACTATGAACAAGTGTATTTTTTCTCTCAGCTGCCTGAAGTAGCCATGTCCACAAAAGTAATACTATCATTCCCTGTTGTAACTGATGAATAGAAGAAGCTTTTTGCTAATACATTTGCTGTGCTGACAGCCAGAAGCTGTTGCAAGTCAGCATAATCAAACCTATTTCTAGTATCTCTAGAATACCATTATTTTATTCACAGTGCCAACAGTCCAGGTAGTATGGAAGATGGTTTTCAGGATAGTCTTTGTTAGGCTTACATACATACTCTGATTTCATCTGGAAAAGTGTTTTAAGTGTCGAGTTGTTTTTGTTTGTTTCTGGCAAATTGGAAGACATGGTCTTGTGAAGCAAGATTTTTTGTTTCTTCTTCCTTATGCAATAAATGCTTTAAAAAGTAAAAATAAGGATTTAGAAAGAGATGTCACATTTTATTTCTCACAATTGTTTTGTCTCTCAAGTCTTTATTGCAAATTAATTAAAAGGTCCCTTTCTCCAGGCCAACCCTGTCTCCCTCATGGATGATGGAGGGAAACTTACAGCTGTTTGTTGTTGTTGTTGTTTTGTTGTTTTCCCTCCAGATAATTATTTAATAATTATTTGGCTTGGAAATCAGCAAAGCAATTATTTTCTTTTCCCCTTCTTTTCCTAACCTCATCTGTTGGGGTCAGCTAGAGTAAGCCACGAAGGGCAGACAATCTGGCTAAGCTAAAAATGGCGCTGTTATCATTGCATATTTATTTAATTAATTTCTTTTTATTAATTTAGGCTATTTATTTATTTATAAAGACATCCAGCTGCTTACAGAGTCCCAGGGCTGTGATAATGTTTACAGAGGTTGCACTGCTGAAGCAAATGAGGAGCTTGAAATAGCAGCTAATAGGCTATACCCAATATGCACATAAAGGAGTAGCCTGGTAAAGCATCTTCTGGAAAAAATGCAGAAGGAGAGAAGCACAAGACCCAATTAACAAATAGCAAGCTTAATATACATCCATTTGAGAAATACATCTCTTGAGAGTGATTTTTTCTTTCCACTTTCAAGTGTGTGAATTGCTTTTCTCTTACCAGCATGACTGAAGTTCCTTTCATATGAAATCCAGCAAATAGAAAACTTACTTTTGACTTTTGCTTTTATCATTTTGACTACTTGGTAACTTTCTAGGCCATGACTTAAGAGGGACTTCAATGTAGGAGATAAAAATAACTAGTACACCCTCTGATAATGATAGCTATTCTGGGAGAATCCCTACAGTAGATGACTCTTCACTGGAAAAAAAAGATACTTTAGTTGGATTAGCTTATGTTTTGCAGGGAGGTGGTGTTAGCTCTATTAGAGAAAGAACCTTTCTGATATCAGAATACTATGTCTGATCCAGAAAACTTCACCAACACTGTGTGAGTCTAGGTGTGTGCCCTTGGAAGTAAATATTTTCTTTAATATAATTATGAAACAAGAGATGTTAGACATATCTGGTGCACTGAAATCTTAAGGGCTTGAAGAAAAAGAGTCAACCCCAGAATAACAGTACAAAGAGTTGTTATTCATTCATTAATCTGTTAAGTGGTTTCAGCGTGATCAAAATATTTTTCAGATACAAATATTCAAAGAAAAGGCTAATTATTATGCTCACTTTGAATGAGGACAGTGATATACTGGAATTGATTCCTAGCTTTTTAATGCTAATGAAACTTGATGGTTTTCATGATGTTTAGCTGTAAAGCATTCATTATTATTATCGGCTGTGTGCCTTTCAAAAGCATACTATCATTCCAGTGCCAGTTGAAAGAGTACCAGGAAAAGAAGCATTTTTAAGCAGTCCAGAAAATGGCATTCATTTTTCTCATTTAAGAGCTCCTTGGAGATTCTTAAGGTGTGGCAAGGATCTTGAAATGGCCCCAACAAATCTATGTAAAAAATGGTGGACATCACATAAAGAATTCAGGAGAAAGTCTGTCATAACATACTTCCATTATTTTACTGTTTGAAATTTTTCACGAGCTGGAATTTCACACATCAATTCTTCAAATGTCAAATGATTTATTCAGAATGTAGTAATAGGGTAATTACAGCTTTATACAAGACAGAGGAAAAATTAGTGTGAAATAAATGTCATTCATATTGCATATCAGTTAAAAGAACTTCAGTTTGATTCTCAGTAAATGTTCAGGTGGTTACTGAGGCTGGTTTGTTTCATTTATTTTTACGAGATGTTGGACATGGTTAGAAATAATTTAATTCAGCGTTCACCCAGGCATCCTTACATGAATAAAGTTCAGTTGTATTCTAGAATTGCATGAAAAATCTTTTAGGTTTTGAATGACAGAAATAAATTTGTCAGGATCTATCTTAATAGTTATGCACTTAGAAACAATTCTTCATAACCAAATTCATGCTAATGTGGTGACATTTCAAGGAAAAAAAATTTGGAGATGATGATGATAGCACTTTTAAAATTTGTTTTGCCTATATCACATCTCTTCCTACCTACTTATAGTGTTGTGGCTAAATCACTCAAGAAGGATGCAGGGCAGTCCTTCATAAACTGTCAAATATGTTGACTTGTACCTTCAGATTTTTATGAATTTACCTTTAGATTTTTTTTTTCCTAATTAAAATCTACAAATCTCCTAAAGGCAAACTTGTATTAGAGACATGCTAATATATAAAAATAACCCCAGAATACAACACTGACTTGTACACAATCTAGTATACAGTGTGATATTATGTGAAAGGTACTGATTTTTCCTTAATTTAATCTGAACAATGCTTTGAAGGCTTTCTTGCTACTACAAGATCAAAGGATCCATAGAATTTTACTCTACACGTTTACTAGCATTAAAATTTAAAACGTCATCTGATCCATTTGGTAATTTAACTTATAATTTCTACAGTATTCTACATGGCATCCGACATCAACATTCAACTACCGTCAACAATGGCAACTAACCTTCAGCAGTGATGGGGAAAGTAACCCACAAACCAATGGTACTGAAGGACATTGGTCTGCCTATAGGGGTTTCAGACCTTGGAATGGCATGGATGTTGTTGGGCCCCACCAAGGGTTCTCCTCATGTAAACTCATTTGTAAGAAAAAAATAAATGAGGAATTGCTAATCTAAGTGACAGCATGGTCAGCTTGCAGCACAAACAGTTTTTCAGAGAAAAGGTGAAAGAAATCCATTATTTGAAAACACTCAGGATAACACGCCCCCATGTAACATCCTGATCTGATTCGTAGCAGGGATTGGTTTAAATCCTGAAATACAATTAGACCCCTTCCAAATATATCTTTCAGTATAATAGCTTACTATAATATAATAGGTCTTCCTAAAACACAGGTATTGGACTAATTTCCCTTTCTACAGGGGATAGGGTAAAGAGTAATAAACTGAACATACAGCAAGGTACACAGAGATTTTTGGTGGATGAGCAGAGACAGCTTGCATAGGGCTGCCTGTGGTGACCCTTAGCTGGGCTTTCCATTACCTCTGAGAAATCCCATCCCTGTTGTAGGAATGACCCATCCACACATAACAATACAAAGTGATGTTAACCTCAGATTTCCTTGGTAATTTGCAGCAGTTTAGTGGCCTTTGCACAGACAGCTGAATCACCACCGCAGCAGAAATTCCTGAGAGATGTGGAACAAACAGCTGGCAGCAGAACGCAGTGCAGGCATTCAGGTTAAGCATTCAATCTTCATACTGAGCCCTAATGCTAATAGTAAGCAAGTTGTTGTTATTATTATTATTATTGTTATGACTAGAGGGACTTAGACTCACCATCTTTGGAAGCCCTTGAGAAAGGTTTAGACACCTGCTTATTAGGAATGACATAAATGTGGCAGGCTGCTCCTAGTGCAAACGCATTAAGTAACTGAAATTCCTTCCAACCCTCACTTTATGTTTCTATACAGCATATAAACAGACATTGTCTCCTTGAAATATTGCTATACACTTGTCTTTGTAGGTAAGATAGAAGTGCCTCTGTGTTAGCATTTTAATTTGGCTCAGGAGTGCATTTCTGAAGAAAATCTTTCAACTGTTCCCCCTTACTATGCTCTGGTTAATGTGAATCATTCTTTGAGTGTGCAAGCTGGATTTTTCTGGGGTGAAGCTAAGCTGGATGGTTTGCTTTAGGTATGTACTTGATGCAACACAGCTGTTAATAGGAAGGTGTTCAGTCCAAGGGACCAGATCAGAGTTTATTTGAAACTATGACTAGATGCAGTCTGGATGCCAAGTTCTCAGCACTCACATTACAGGAGTAATGGATCTCTAATCCTCTTCAGAGCATTTAGACACTTTCATAACACATACATACCTTCATTATTTCACATAAGGAACAACTGAAAATTAATTAGCAAAAATCCATAAAGTCTTAACCGAAGATAGAAGATTTTATGGTAATACTAGCATACATATTAAGTCAATTTCATAGCACTGAAAATAGAATATTTATTGATTAGGTGAGAGAAGAAACTCAAACCACAAGATTATATTAAACATATGGAAGTTTTAAATACACCCACTAAAATTTGGCCGTGTGCCTGACATTCCTGTCTCAAGTATTTTCTGTTAGTATGACAATTCCCTTTTTTTCATGACTGCGTTCTGTTTTGTTTTTTCCTAAACTCATATTAGAACTCTCCAGTGTAGGAGTCTGATTTGTTACTGATCTAACAGTAAATCCAATTTTGTATTTACTTTCTAATTTGGATCAGTATCATGCTATGACAATACAATATTATTAAACAAAACCTCAAGCATCTTTCACAACAGCTAAATTTCTGGACTGTGTGCTGCCAGGCTAGGGATTGGCAAGCAGTTTTCCTAAGAAAAGCCCAGTGAGACAAAGAAAATGTCAGTGTTTCACTGGAGAAATGCACTTGCCAGGCATAACTAGAACGACATTCTTCACCAAAAGGTCACAGAAACATGCTTTTCACTCTTTTCTACTTTACTATGCATGTCTCTGTTTCAGGATTCTGCAGGCAGAGGTTTTCTCAGCATCAGGAAAGATGCTGAAGACAGGACTGAAGCAGAAGGCTGGAACAGGGAAGTCTGCTCCTGTTCTGACTTGTGTACCATACAGTGTGGTCAACAAAGAATTCCTCTGCTGCTTAGATTTGCCATTATAAAAAGGAAATATGAGCCTTCACATGAAGTGGTATATGCTGTTCTAAGACAGGTCAACGTGCATTGATTTTTGGTGCTCTGTATGATGGTGATGACAGGAAGTCTTCTACTATATCACTGCCAGAGAAATATACATAACTCAGAAATGTAGCATTGGGCAGAATACCGAACTATACCAATCTAAGTAATATAAAGCTGTGTATCACATTCTTTAAAATCCTTAAAGGCACACCTCTGAGACAATTATGGACTACAGTCAAGAAGCAGTTGAATGCCAATCACAAGAGGTGACAGAACTACAAAATACTGCATATTCTGGGTAACATTTTAAAAGGCAGGTTGTAACTTACAGTTATGCAAGCACATGATTTTGTTTGTTTGCCTTATTGAAAACTGAAAGATAAAGTGTGGCTCTTAAAATAAAACAAAATAAAAACATGATGCTAAATTAACCTCAAGCATTCTAATCCACTAAAACCATTCTAAGCATTTGTAAAGAAGCCAGAATAAGAAAGCCTCTATTTCCAGAACTGCATGAAGAAGTGGAAGAGACATTCACAGAGTTTTTTTGTTGTTGTTGTTTGTTTTTGTTTGCTTGTTTGTTTTTTGTTTGTTTGTTTTATTTAGGGATATTCAATTGTAGTGTCCACCTTCTTTTAGGAAAATTTCGTAAGTCAGACTGTTTATAAACTTTCACTTTTCATATATTTAATAATTCGCAGGAGCAGGGGTTATATGTTTTTCAAAGAAAGCTGCGTGACTCATGGGATGTCACTCATTCATTTTTTCCTTCTCAGCTTCTTTTGTATGAATACTCCTTATCAGTCAAGCACTATGTGTTTCCAGCAACACAAGTGAGACTGAAAGACAGCCATATACCCTAAATAGTTAGAATACAACCATTTCTTAGGTAAACAGACAGAAGGTGGCTCTTATAATTTGGACTATTGCATTAAAACCTGTCCTAAGACATTTCTACATGTATAATCAGATAGCTGACAAATAGTTTCAAGATTCTGGAATTGAATTTTTAAGTGAATAAACTCTTTAAAAAACCCCACTGTAGTAACATTACAGTCCCTTGTGATGCAGTTATAAACTCTGAAGAGACTCAAGACAGTTCTGTTATTCCAGCATAAACTACTACTGCAGCAAGTAGGAGATGTGATGAAGGATATGGATGAGATTAGGATTTCAAGTACTGGGCATAAAAAACAAACACAAAAACAAACAAACAAACAAAAACCATATTGCTCTGCTTGATAAAGACTATAACTCTAAGAGCTCTGTTTTAAAGAGAGTATTGTTTTCATCAGTGTGTCTTAATTGTAGGTGCTGAAATTTTATGATTTAACTTCAGGCACTCAAGATTTCAATCTCAGCACTCTAAAAGTTAATGTACCTACCCACCCCAAAATGCAGGCAATGATCATTTATCAATTAAATCTTTATTCATCCTGCATCTAAAAATAAATGCTGGAATGCTCAAGGGATACTGTGTTATTGACTAAGTGGGTTGTGGTTGAAAAACTTCAGAACAGAATCACAGCAGATCTGGTGATGAGTTAGCCAGCAGTCTCTGAGTTATTCTAGGTAATGCTAAAAGCTGCAATCACATAGGGGTCACTCTTTCTAATGTGTTAGAAGCAAACCAAGATCCCAGAACTCCTTATTTTAGATAAGACTGGCAAACAAAACTATATTCATAACTAGTATAATAGTGTGGATCTTCTAGCAAAATGTATTTATGTTCCTTATCTTTTTCACAATTGAGAATATTCTGTACTTCCCATTGTAAAGCCCCATTTGGGAAAGGTGTTAATCCTAAAATTAACAACAGAGCTCTCATTACATTGGATAGTGAAGATACATGTTTAGATAATCCAAACCCATCTAGAACTATTACTCCAGATAAAACCAGATGTTTCTTGTTATGTTAATGCTTATCCAGAGACATGGGATTAAGCCTTAAATTTTCAAACTTGATGCTTTGAGTTATAATTTTGCACAGCCTTTCTGGTAGAGAAACTTTGCTTGGATGATTCACCAAACATTATTTTCTTCAAATCATTAACTACATACACAATGCATTGTGTATCCAAAATGGCCAAATGAACTCTTTTGGAACTCTTCAAATACTCCTCTTCAAGAACTCCTGGTACCTGTCACAGATGCATCTCATTATGGATGTATACAAGAAATTATCTCGTTCCAATACATTTTGGTTCCTTTTGCAAAGTGGTATGCCTGTGTGAAGTAGCACCACTCAAAAAAAATCTATTTTGATTCAAAGCATTAAGAAAATTTTAAGTGTGTTCTTTTTACGGGAATCATTCATCTAACTGACTAGGCCAGCCTGATGATTTTAGCACTTTCAAAAACATGGTACTTAGGGCTACTTTTATGAAATTGTTGAACCTGACTGACTCAGACAATAGTGAAAAGTTTTTAGAAATGTTCCCCAACCTGTTTATCACAGGCGTAAGAGGCAGAAAGTAACCTCTTTAATAAATTATTTTTGAATACCCTAATTCTAAATATTTTTAACATCAATTTCTTTTCCATGAGCCACAATCACATTTGTCAACTAAACTGATCCCTGAAATGAGATCCAAATTATTCAACAACGTGATAAAATTAGTAACATGCCTCAGGCAGAAGACAGGTATTGTTTTCAACATTCATTTTCATTTTATTAACTATTGGAGGCTTATAGCAAATGGTATAATTCCAAATACTGCATAGGATGTGCAGATTACTGTAGTTCAGCTGAACAATCCTAACTGTTCTTTTGTTTTTGCAGCTCTGGAATCCGTTAGATGACATAAAACACATGCATTTGCAAGTTTACATAGTAGCTGCAGAAAGAGGTGCTAAAACCTCTGCCATCTGAGTGCAGTAAGTTCTCAGTTTCCCTCTCAGACCTATTAAGGCTTCTAGACATGGGAACAGTTACTAAGAGCAAAACCAAAAGAATAAAAGTGCCAAGTCTCCCATCTAGCTGCTAGAAGTATTCTCTCCTCTTATGAGAACAGTGATACTTTACCTAGAGTGATTGCAGGTCTCCTCCTTGGCTGCAGAACTATGTTTGTACCTTTTGCTATTTCCAGAGGCCTAAATGTTACAGTGACCTATTCCCATTCCCATTGACTCCAACTGGAGAGCCACAGAAAGTGATTTTCTAATTCAGCCAGTCTAATCTTCCATACTTAGGTACCACATTTGATCACCCTGTTTGCTTATCCTGCCCTATGGCCTACTGTGTCTGTTCTGCAACCATCCCTCCTGTCCACTTGACTCTTTCCCCTCTGGGACTTCCACTCTCAATCCTTACGCAAGCCCTGCTTGATAAAATGTCCCAGAAGCAGCTGTTGCTGTCCCTACCTGTCCCTACAGTAATAAATAAATAAATAAATAAGCACATCCTCTATTATAGACTGACTCCTTCCTGGAGAGCAATGTTGACATGAAGTGCTCATCTATTTGTCATCCTTCAACTCTAACTCTCTTGTTTTCAGCTTCGTTTTATTTTGTGGTGTGTAGTGGGTTTACGTGGCAAGGTTTTTGTAGCAGGGGACTATGGGGGTGGTTTCTGTGAGAAGGATCGAGAAGCTGCCCCATGTTTGGTAAGGGCCCCACTGCTGACCAGAGCTGAGCCAATAAGCGATGTTGTTTTGCGCCTCTGTGAGAGCATATTTAAGACAGGGAAAAAAAACACTGCGCCACACAGCAGCTGGGAGAGTGAGGAGTGAGGAACAGCCTTGCAGGTGCCAAGGTCAGTGAAGAAGGAGGGAGAGAGGTGCTCCAGGCGCCGGAGCAGAAGTCCCCTGCAGCCTGTGGTGAGGACCATGGTGAAGCAGGATGTCCCCCTGCAGCCCATGGAGCACCACGGTGGAGCAGGGTTCCACGCTGCAGCCCATGGAGGAGACCACGGTGGAGCAGGTGGACCTGCACTGATGGAGGCTGCCGCCTGTGGAAGACCCCTGCTGGAGCAGATCCCAGGCCGGACCTGTAGCTCATGGAGAGGAGCCCACGCAGGAGCAGGTGACCTGGCAGGAGCTGCTGCCCGTGGGGGAGCCAGGTTGGAGCAGTTTGCTCCTGAGGGATGGACCCCGTGGTACGGACCCATATCTGGAGCAGCTCTGGAAGAGCTGCTGCCTGTGGGAAGCCCACGCCGGATCAGTTCATCAAGGACTGCATCCCGTGGGTGGGACCCCACAGCACAGGGGACGAGAGTGACCGAGAAGGAGCAGCAGAGAAGAAGCGCTGTAGACTGACCATAACCCCCATTCCTCTGCACCACTCAGGGGGAGGAGGTGGAGGAGGGTAGATGAGGGGGAAGGTGCTTTTGTTTTTTTTTTTTTCCTTTGTTTCTCACTTCTCTAGCTTGTTAGTAATAAGCAATAAATCTTACTATCTCCCTATGCTGAGTCTGTTTTGCCCGTTACAATAATTACTGCGTGATCTTCTTGTCCTTATTTCAACCTTTGAGCCCTTTTCATCGTATTTTCTCCCCATTCCTCTTTGAGGAGGGGGAGTGAGAGAGTGGCTGTGGTGGAGCTCGGCTGCCCACTCAAGCGGAACCACAACATGGTGATATTTGAAATAGCTCTTTTGACACACTTCAACCATTTAATCAATTACGGGATAAATAAGAGACTGTGTTTTCTTGAAACGCACTACATATCAAATGATAGCTCCAGTTGGCTTTTCTATGGCCCTTTCACACCCAGCGCCAACTTTATGTCAAGAGGCTGGCAAAAATGAGTGTATGTCACAATTATCTAAAAAAAATATAGAATTTTAATGAGAAATCTAAGCAGTGTCAGGCCATTTCTCGTTGTCTAGTTTTAATTTATTCATTTGAATTTCTCTATGGGTGTGCTTTTCTATAATCAAAAGAAAAATAATAATAATAATTCATGAATGGGGGATAGCTTAGGAGAAATTTATAGGAAGACAGCGGAGAAAACAGGTTCTTTCATTTCTTTGTTATGGTAGCTTAATATAGTGCAGAATACAATCTGGTTTCCTTTAAATTCAGTAGGCCTGTGAAGGTTTCATTGAATGAAGGAGTGCACTCTTTGACCATTATGTAAAAATGTCTAATTAATTTTTCTTTGTTGGTTTCAATATGTTTCTATTACATACCTGGCACTATTGGGGTTCCCAACAGTGACTGAATTTTGAAGCTGTAAATTACTGTCCTTAAGTAATTCTAAGTATTTTCTTACTGAATTCTCCAAAGCACACTTCAGTTCCTGACTGCGGTCAGGCTAATAAAAATTCAGCTTGACTATACTAATTTTCTACGCTGCTTAGAATCATATTTATTTATATAGGACAAGCAAAATTTTTGGAAAAGGCCTCTGGAATATTTTCCTCTACAGTATAATGCAGATGCTGTGGATGAAAAATTTCATTAAGTACTGGTTCCCAAGCTTTTCTTTTCATGGATGAGGGCATCATATGGAGTGCATGTAGTTTAGACAAATGAGCTCTGGTAGTATATCCGGTTCATCCAGTTACTGGATAACCTGCATTAATGCCATGTAGCAGGGCAGATAAGAAGTTGGGCAGAAGATGACAGAACCTGCTGTCTTCAAAGACCCCTGTGTATGTTGTGACTTCTGTAATTTGTAGGAGAGCTATTGACTGATTACCCAAGACTTGCACATCACTGGTATACTACTGAATGCATTTAGCAAAGACTGTCATTCTGTTTGAAAGCCAAAAATGAGTACTACAGAAGTCCCCAAATCAAATATTTGGTCTATAATGAAGCAATAATTAAGGACACATGTATCCAATTCCACCCCCCACCCCCAAAAAAAACAACAAAACACAACCAACCAAACAAAAACCTATATATTATTTTGGTCTACTGAAGTCTATTATTGTATTCAGAACACATTATTTCTGTACTAGTTACTCATTGCTTTGAACAGATAGTACTAGTAAACATGTAATAAGCATTTTAGTTTTTGAGTAATTTTAAATATTCACATGGCAAGAAATAACCATAGGATTCCACAACTGACAATTGAGACAATTACATTGTCAGTCGCCATTACCATTTTTGTCCTCCTAATTGTTAGCACTTCTCACAAAATATTCAGTTTTATAATGGACAAACAGCCTCTAAATCGTAACAATTTCTATTAGAAATTTTCCGGAGAGAAGATCCACCAGATGGTGCCATTCTCCTGACAGCATACAGAATTTTGTTCATGAAAGTTTTCAAATTATTATTCACAGATTTTGTTTAGTAACCAATATCTGCTTCTTCACCATTTTATTTATGTCCTATGCATTTATGAATGCTATGTTTACTTTTATTTAAAAACCTTAACCTATCAGAGCATATGTTTCTCAAGAAAGGAAAGACGTAAAGAGATGACCCAGCATGTAGCTCAGTAGTACAGTTGTCTACTGCCATCACTTATGCATAACTTCCTATCGCTTATTTGTTGAGGAAAAATCAACACATTCTGATGTAAAAACCTGTGTGCAGCCAAATAAGAAAAATGGGAAAAAGGAAAGCAAAACCATACACCTGTCCTCTAGGTTTTTCCCTCTGTATCACTGTTCAAATTTGTAATTTTTACAAAATTACTAGGCATGTATATGTATACACACACACATATACCCTTAATTTTGACAAAAGCTCAAGCTGAATCTATCCATTAAATAAAAAAAAAAACCTCACATGCACATTACATGTATTTATTTTAAATGACCACTTTAGATTAGTTGTAATTCTCAGAGAAGTATCATTTTGCACATATCAGTTCATTGTCCGTCCTTTAAGACTGAAATAGTGATCATAAGACCAGAGTCTAATTTTTGAACCATATTTTCTTTTTTATATTCATACCATAACTTAATGTGAGAGATTATGTAGTATCCAGAAGTTTCAGTAGACCAAACACACCAAGCTAGCTGACAGCATTTTGTTGGAGGTGCTGAAGAATGAGGCACGTATGCAGGCATAAACACCGCACTTACAGAGAAAACACAGATAAAACAGTTTGGTGCTAATTCTGGATGCTCTCCTGTATGGCTACAAGCCAATGCAGGGCTAAAAGCCACAGGCATAATATTACTAATCTATCCACCTGATACACGGGACAGATTATTCTCTGCATAAACGAGTGCTAATGAGGATGAACAGCCTTGGTAACAAAGCTGTCTCCCACACTGGCTGTGCAGGAGGGAGATGGTGACATTGTTCAACTACATAGTGCTTGGTTGCTTGTGTATTTACTTAACGCAATTTATAGATTGAGACAAGAAACTAAACACCTTTATATAATGCCTGGTTTCAGTTTCTTCACAGCTCTGGAAAGCCCTTTAAGCATAGTCCTCTGAGGAAACCAAGGGCCTCCTTTCTCAAAATGACTTTCCCATTTAAACTTGCAGTCTCTCACACTTTACTCAGGACAACACTAATGGGTTTTGGCAGCATTTGCATCTTTATAGACATCTCCTCTTCCTGCTGTGTTCTCGGAACACCTCAACTTTTACCTTCTTACAACTAGTTCTCAGTTTATTTGTTATTCTACAGAACTTTCCTTAAACTAAATATATTTCCAGCTGTCAAATGTAGTCCAACTTGTTTCCAGACTTACACATCCTACTACTGCATGTACGTATATAAAAATAATTTTTGTGGCATGAATACAGTATATATGTATGCTTTGTATTACTGACCTGAGAAAGTTAAATCTTGTCACATTTACACTTTGCAGGACATTATACTTGTAAGTAGGGTATAAAACAAACAAACAAAAAAACTACTTACAGTGATAGTAACAGGATTTCACATGTAAACTACACTGACAAGATTGTATACGGTGAATTATATAACTAACAGAAAAGCACTTATTAACAGTTTCTCAGTTGTTTTTTAGGCTAGTGATTCCTTAGTAAGAAAAAGATTGATAATAATTTCAAAGTTAAATCTTAAACAAGCAAAACTAGTAAGAATGATCAGTCACGCTAGTTCCTAGAGGGATGAAGAAAATTCTAGACCTTCAGGAATAAAGGTGTGACAAGAACAAAGGAGCAAGAGCTTACCAGAAATTGTACTAATATCCTTACCTCTCCAGTAATTGCTTTTGCAACATTTCACATGCCAGCATTTGGCTGCATCCATTGACAAATTGAGTAAAACTTAGTTCCCCAAGCACAGACCTACCAGAGGGCAAGGACTTTTCCTCTGGGTGTGTCTGGAGGGGGGACAGGAAGAGCCACCTACAGCTGCAGCTGGGCAGATCTCATCAGAAGGGCTGGTAACAATCAGAAGCACATTTTTGCAAGGAGTAATTTCAATTGGCCAAATCTGCAGATTTATTTATTTATTTATTTGTTTATTTAAAATCAGGTCAGAGCTAGTTTCTACAATGGTTTCTATTAATATATTTCTAAGACAACTCTTGCCTCCTGCAATCAAACTAAAATGACAGTAGCCAAAACAGTGTCGAAAAACTGATATTATGTCATTAATCCAAAATTTGGAAGAATCTGAATGCTGACTACAGCATGTTTGTTCTTACTGACTGTGGTTCTTTTCCATATGTGAGATCAAGGGAAGTACATATGCATTCAAAGAATAAAATATTTGCTTAAATGGGCCTTTGATGTAGTTAGTTGCTGCTCATAGACTGTAAAACAAGGGCTAACAAGCTGAAATTCTTCCTTTTCAGTGAAGAAATGCATTTAATTAAATAACAGTGCCAGTGCAAGAAAGGCTAAACAAGATCATGCTTGAAGTAAGTCATTTGTCAACACAGGAAGAATGAAAGATGTCAGGTACCTTGGCAGTTATCTAGAAACTGTGGCCTTTATAATATACTGAAACAAACTTTATAACTGTGGGAAATCCTTTGTTTTATGTATACCAATGCCCTTGTGTCCTGATAATCAGTTCTTTGCAGAGTTCCTTAAATAAGAAAAAGAAAATCCTGTGTTTTAGACTAAAATAAAGCTATTCAAGTTACCTATTTTTTATTTTTATTTTTTTCAACTGTGTGACTGTTATTGGCTATGACCAATGTGTGATGTTTATAGGGAATGTGGTATGAACCACCAAAGAATTCTTCTGACAGCATGCCACATACAAGAGTCCATACAGAAGTAGTAATGATTTAGGGCAGGACTCACTTAAAGGGTGTCCTGGTTTCAGTTAGAACAGAATTAATTTTCTTCCTAGTAGCTGGTGGAATGCTGTGTTTTGGCTTAGGATGAGAAGAGTGCTGATAACACCCCGATGTTTTAATTGTTGCAGAGCAGTGCTTACACCAAGCCAAGGACATCTCAGCCTTTCGCTCTGTCCTGCCAAAAGGCAGGCTGGGGGTGCAGTAAGAGCTGGGAGGGGACAGACCCAGGACAGGTGACCCGAACTAGCCAAAGGGGTATTCCATACCATCTGACGTCATGCTAAACAATGTATAGGGGTGGCTAGCCGGGGGAGGGGGCCGGACTGCTCGGGGTTAGGCTGGGCATCGGTCAGCGGGTGGTGAGCAATTGCATTGTGCATCACTTGTTTGTACATATTATTAGTAGTAGTACTATTATCATCATTGTATTATTATTATTATTATTATTATTATTATTATTATTATTATTATTATTATTATTATTATTATTATTATTATTATTATTATTATTATTATTTTCCTGTCTTATTAAACTGTCTTTATCTCAACTCACGGGCTTCACTTTCCATTTCTCTCCCCCATCCCAGAGAGGGAGGGGGGAGGGTGAGCGAACGGCTGCGTGGTGTTTAGCTGCCAGCCGGGTTAAACCACGACAAAGGGATACATACTTCAACAGTATTATAAGTAGATATCTGATTACATGATTATTTAATCTCTCTCTCTTGCCCCCCCCCCCCAACACACACACACACATTTGTATACTTGTTTTTTTTCTTTGTATTTGTATACTATGTTCTTACTTGGCTTCAACAATGTGTGGCCATAAGAAAAACATAATTCTAATGATCTCATTTTTCATCCCTTTCACTTTCTCATAAGACACTAAAAGAAGCATTTGTATTCCCATCACTAACAAGGAAATACTGAAACAAGCACAAAATAATTTCTCCAATTTCTCTTTTTTGTCCTCTCATCCCCTTATAATAAGAAATGTATAACCTCCTGCATGAGAATCTGTGGAACAGATTCAATTATCCCTTTTTGCTACAGCAAGCAAGAATCTACATAACACTAGGACAGACTTCCTTATGTGCAAGCTAACAAAAGGAAAGAAATTAAAATTACAGGTGTGTTCTCATTATTACTCTTTAAGCCATATGCTATCTGGAAAAACACTTCTAATCAGAACTGAGCCTTATTTTGAGAAGAGAAGCATGAAATAATGAGATTTCAACCCCCCTGGCTTCTTAAATAGGAAATACATGTATTTAACACACTGTATTGTTATTTCTTAAACCACAAAGGGATGATCACAATTATTTTTTTATTCAAGATTAGAAATTACAAATAGCAGCACTGAGAGGTAGCAGCACTAAGGAAACAAGTCCTTGCTCTGACATAAATCCTGTAAAGCCCACTGTTACAGTGCATTCCACGCTAATTTAGTTGCATGTAAGTAAAACAAGCAACATCAAGATATCTTCCTTCAAGATATCTTCCTTTTGATACGTTTTTGCCTCCCCCCCCCCCCCCCGCCCCCGAAGCAACCCTTTTTCACTGGACATGAAGTCAGATGTTTTGTTCTAGATAATTTAATGTGGTTTCTTGGGACACAGGGTTTGGTAAAGCCAAAACTCATGGAGTTATCTCTATGATCAACTGCTGGCACAGTTGCTTTATTTTGCATGGTGCATGGGAGAGAAAAATACTGTTTTCTCTTTGACAAGCTAGTGGTATGTTACACGTGGCACATACTAACTCTTTGGATATGACAAAGGGTTACCAAATCACACTTTCGTATATTTAGAAACACACTTCCATCTTTTTCTACTATGAGAGGGGAAAAAAAAAAAAAAAAAAAAAAAAAAAGCTCCTGGGAAGTCGGGAAGTCTTTCATCCCGCATTTTTAATATGTCCCTAGCTCTAATTCCCAATTACTCCCATTCACTTCCAGGCTTTGGGATAGCTGATAGGTAGCTATTAGAATGTTATTACAGAGCCCCTTCAGGGACACAAAAGTAAGAAGCTGCTCAGAGGCACAACAGATAACAAGGAGTGACAAACAGTCATGGCCTGCAACCTCCTGCACCTGCTACACATTTGGTCTGCAGTACCCATCCTGCCCTCAGCCTGTGTGTGCTTTAGAGAGTGACACCTGCACTGGCAACCCAGGAAACCCAGGAATTCAACTGGAAGGACGTATAAGCAGCTGTCCATCTACAAAACAGCTTAAAAAATACAGCATCCTCAAATTTTATCCAGAAACTAAGCAGGAAGGCCTTCACTTCCTTCCAGGACATTGCATTCGCTAACCAATAAAATAAGTACTGTACAACTTAAAGAGTATATTAGAATGGTTATATGATGCATGTATTTTAAGGTTTCATTTAAAAATAACACAATAATTATAGGAGTGTGAGTACAATTTTATATTAGATTTGAAGGTACTTCACTCCTGCACTTGACTTAATTTTTTAGTTTCTCTATAGTTCTAGTTATCTATATGTGGATTTTATCAAATTAAAAGTAATTAGAGAAATAAATCTACCAAATATGATGTGTTGTGCCCCATTTTTCTGTTTTCTTCCTGTTCTAAGAAAGGTTTTTGTTCCAGAAAGCTTGTTGTCCATTCCTTGGAATTTTTAGGTCAGTATATTAAAATCCATATGCCACTTCAGTTTCCTTTTATTATTGCACATTTGATTTTTAAAATTCTTTAAGCAAAATCCAATTTACAGTTACACAAATGTGGCCCCACTAAAGTTAGTAATTATCATTTAATCAGATAAATAACACGTTCATAGGGAACGAAGATAAGAATGAGAGCAAGAGCAGGAATAGATTCAGAGCACTAAATAATAGGCGGACTAACAGATAATTAATAAAGACATAACTGAGGCTGAATGTGAATATTCTCATCTTCTTCCTCTGATTTTGTGAGTTAACATCCATTTAATATCAGTGACACATACATACAAGTATTTCATTGGTTTCATTTAAAAGACAAAGGGAAATTTGAGTTTAATTGTAATTACACTTATGAAAACAATGCTGCCTTTCACGTTTTCACAATTCTTAATTGCAGAAGATACAAAATAATCTCAGAGCAGGATGAAAAGTCAGTAAAAACTCTAAACAGGCCAAACCCCCAAACCCCAGAAATATGATCACCACCAATGGTAGTAGTAGAAGTAGCAATGCAGTCTTCTTAAAGCACTTCTGTTAGGATCTCTCTACCTGAACTAAGCCATCTACAATGAACTTGTTAGGTCCATGCAGCTTAATATCATGCTGCATTGAGATGAAAGAGAGCATGGTTGGGTTGGTAAAGCCAAAAAGCCACAATGCCAAGACAATCTATCTCAGGCAGAGGGCATGTAGCTTTGGTTAAACTACCTTTAATGTACATTCTTCATGTTGTCTTGTACTGTGGCCAGGCAGAACGTACACGATGCTTCCCTCACTCCCCTGCAGCCCCTTGGTAGCAGATCAACAGCAGATACAGCACAAATAGGGCAGGTGGCACTACTGTGTTGCACCCTGTAATCAGGAAATGCAGCACCTTTAGCTGTTCCCACTCATGTACTGCCATACCTCTGTGTATCTCTAGGTCAAATCTTGCACAGCTGAGTTGCCAAAATACTGGATGTGAGCTTTTCTGCACCTGAACCTAGCATGATATACTCTGGCCTGGCTTGAACAACCTTTAGTAGTAGCTTAGGCCAAGACAGACAGAACACTTGCCCCTAAAACAGATGAGAGGTGTTTGTTTGTGTGATTCTTTCTGCTTGCTCAGACACTGGGATGGCACTCCTGAGAGATAGTAACATTTTAAATAACCATTATTATTTTTGCAGCAATTGCCTGATTATGGCTTTAAAACAAACATTCAAAAAATGCTTTGTGAAGCAAAACTACATTGGCTGACCAGTATATATTAAACCACTGCCAATTTATACAAAGTTTAATAAGCTGTTATTATCAGTAGTTAGCATCATGTGCCTGGCTTCGATGTACATTATGTTTACAAACTTTAGAAGCTTTTTGCCATACACATTGGAACTGTGTACAATAATACATTTGTCCCCAGGCATAGGTGGATTTCAAGGATTTCAGAGTTCCAATTTTGATCAAATAAAGACTTGAGAGTCTGAAAGCTCATTATTTCTACTTTTTTTTTTTGTTTGTTTGTTTGTTTTTGGTCTAAACCTGCTGAGTCTGTAAAATTAAATTTGAAGACCCATGAGAAGCTACTCCTTCAAGTAGGTTTCTAATACTCTGCCTGCAATTGGCCAGGAAAAACTGCAAAGCACTTTTGCCTATGATTTTGCAAAATTTTTTATGCCACTCTCCATTAGAAAATCATAGGTGAAGATAAGTATGAAAAGGATGAAATAACTGGAAATAAAGATGAATTACAGAGTATCTCAAAATTTTCAAAGTTGAATTGATTCTGTAAGTGTTTTAAAACTTATTCTTCACTGAATAGGTTTGTCTTTACCTTATTTTAAGATATGTCTAAATACACCATAGTTACTGATAAAAATAAGCCACTTTAAAAGTGGCTGCATGTATCTTGTCAGATGGTCTCAGCAACTCTGTAATGGTCAAATGATGAAAATGTGGAAAAGATTCTAGCTGGTAACCTTCTGTAATCTAGTACTTACAAATGACTGTATTTTGTTTTGTTCTTTTTTAAAGCATGAGATACAATAGCATTCCCCTGCTACAGAACTCCATTATTTCCTTGCTTTTCAGCCGGCTGCAGCATGACTAAGCAGCAGCTTTGTGGGCATCCTACATATTCACCAATTAACAATTAATATAATTCTCTCTCATACCAGATATTTAATGGGAACATAGTCTGAAAGACTTCCTTCCAAAGAATGCCAAAATGGAGAGAAATGTACAGGAAGGAAGACACTAAGCCTTTCACATTGATTGTGAAAGTCTATTATCATTCAAGCTGACAAAAAATAATGACTTAATCATGTTTTAGTTACATTTCTTGATGTTTAGGTAGCAAAGGTGATCAAAACATGCTCCGGGAATAGCAATCTAGGACACAAAGGTTGCCTTAAATGTTTCAAATATCTCTTCAATTCTTAAGTTACATATTTTAAAAATTCTTACATCATACATTACTTAGTCTGGTGCATAGCTATTTTCTGAGCTTTGCTTTTAAATAAATTAAATCTTTGTATTCAAAAAATGACAATACAGTAGGAAAATGATACCTGAATATCACATTTATTTGTTAAAACATTTGAAACATGAGTGATTACAGGATGCTGTACTGCAAAACTTGAATTATTTTTCTTTATTCTGTGTGAGATGAGGCTTAGAAAGGTGGAGGAAATACTATGGGAACTTTTAAATTAAAGCTGTCATTGTGTAGAATGCTGTGAAAAATGCAGCAGCATATATGGGACACGAAGCATAGAACACAGCACTGAAAATATGATGGTTGACTTATTGGATAAGTAGTCTGTCTTTAAGGATTTTCAATGTCAGATGTAGCTAGACATGTAAAGTATGGTTTTATGGTGGAACGAATCCGTCAGAAAATAAGTGTTTCTCACTCTAGATATCTGCTTCTTGTGTTTACTCATGTGACTGAAAACATCAACCTGTATTCCAGCTAGTTACATTAATTTGATCTGCAAGGCTGGCTACATAGACATGATTGAGTGTGCTTACTTAGAACTCTGGCAGCATGAACACAATTGTTAATTAGTTTCCAAGAACAAAATCTTAATTGTTGATAAAGATTCTGCATCAAAGCACAAGTGAGCAGTTTTGTTCATGGCAGCATTTGGGTAACAGGCGTTCAATATATCTAGGTTTCAGAGTACACTGAGCACAGTGAATGTTTAGCACCACAGATTAGAGCTGCAATAAAAATTAGAGTGCCTGAGCTTGTTCCATAATTCAGAAATTGTGAACAAACATTTCATATGTTCACTATGAACAAAAATCAAGAAAAAACATTAGAAAGACAAACGATGGGGAGCCAAAAGAAAACTTTCTTCCACAGATACCCCAAGCTGGCAGTACATCTGCTCAGTGCCCACCATCTGGGTGTGCCTAATTAGAGACTACCTGCAATAGGCTCTCAGAGAGCTGTTATACAAGCAGATGCAGCTTCTGTCCCTAAGGGCTGAAAGATAAGGCTGCAAGGACAAGGGGGGCACTGAGCAATGGGAGTATCGTATCACCTTCTGGTCTGGTTCAGTATGGCATGAAACCCAACAGGGAGTCTGCATGATTGCAGACTAGCTAGTAAAAAGCCAGTGTAACAACACACTGAGATGCAGTAAACACATGTCCCATACTGATACTTCTGATGCATGACAGTTTAGACTGATGAGTGTTAAGATTTCTTCCCTTCCCTTCCCTTCCCTTCCCTTCCCTTCCCTTCCCTTCCCTTCCCTTCCCTTCCCTTCCCTTCCCTTCCCTTCCCTTCCCTTCCCTTCCCTTCCCTTCCCTTCCCTTCCCTTCCCTTCCCTTCCCTTCCCTTCCCTTCCCTTCCCTTCCCTTCCCTTCCCTTCCCTTCCCTTCCCTTTTGAAAACTGTATATGTAGTACTTGTCATTTGCTCATTATTCAAAATCCTTAATTCTTAAATAAGAGAAATATAATTTATCATTTAACCTCTCCTCCAGGAAAAGAAGAACCCTCAGTTACATGAATTGTGGGGAGAGCTGAAGTCTTGCTTTTACATGGGAAAAACTGCCACTATATATGATGAAATTTTCTTCTTACTCCCTTTTCACCTGCTTGGTGACTATTTAACTATTTCTGATGTGGCTGTCCCTAATCTGAAATTTTACTGTGTCCTCTTTAGCTGTAACATTAATCTGGCGCTGCTCAGCAGAAGTTTTTCTTTTTTCAAATTGTTCCCCTTTTTCAACCTCTGAACAACACTTTCTCTCACAAAGCAGTAGTGTATTACAGTGTTTCAATCTTTTTCCAGATAGACTTTTATTTACTCATTCTTCTCCTCCCCTCCCCTCCCCTCTCCTCTTTTTTCTTGTTATTTCTTTTCCTTCCTTCCTTGCTTTCCTTGCTTCTTTACTTTTCTTATATATCTATCTATATAAAATATCTATCTATCTATCTATCTAAATATATAAATATATAAATATCTATAAAAATATCTAAATATCTATATATTTAGATAGATAGATTATATATATAATATGCATATATGTATATATATATTATGTATATATATAATATATACATAAATCTATCTATCTATCTATCTATCTATCTATCTATCTATCTATCTATCTATATTTTCAAGAGGGCTTTTCCTCCCTCCTCCATTTTAAACTATTATTTTCAGTTTTGAGTATCATCTCCATTTCAAATCATATTGAGCTGAAACTTAACACAGAACTTACCTGTTTAGTTTCCCACACTCTTACAAAAAAAAATAAATAATAATAATAATAAAAAATCCTCCTTTCAGAGGTTAAACAAGTTATAATACAGCATCAGGGGAAAGGATGTTATTTTTCCTGTTTGCTAGCTTTTCTTTCACCCACAAGTATTATGCTTACATAGTATGATACTAGCATAACTTCGTGCTTTCCACGGACAGAAACACAACACTCAGCATCTTTAGGCAACTCATGCTAGTGAAAGCCAGAAGCAACTTCAGTTTTATTGGAGAAGCAATGATGCAAAATCACTGTAGTCAGAGAGCTAGAATAATTTTTATTTTTTTTTTTTTACTTATTGATATGAACACTGACCCTAAAACTCCTTCACTTTGTAGAGTTTGCAATAACAAAGGAAGAGCTGGAGTCTGGTGAATCCCCAGTTGGGCCAGCCTCGTACATGGCACGGACTGGCTCATAGCTCATGCATATGGTCATCTCCGTGGCTGCTCTCTGAACAGCCACAACCCAACCTGCCATTGTGTTAAAACACAAACCTTTCAAAACACAAACCACAGCAGGCATAACATTTGTCACAAAGTTTTTATCTGCTCTCTGAGCTATTTCAGTTATGTTTTGCTAGTGAAGTACCTGCCCTCGCCTGGGTCTTTCAGACTGTGTTTTGTGTCTCAGGTTTCTCACTCTGGCTTGTTTCCACCTTGCGCAACAGAGGAAACAAGGCCCAAAGGGACCTGACTGTGTGAGGTGCTTCACAGCCTGTATCCGAACACTTGTGCTACATTGTCAGACTTGTTAGCATCATTGATAAGCACCAGACTTGGGCAAAGGGGAATTGAGCAGCTTGCTCTTTTTTATCTCTTACAAAAACATTGTAGGTGGAGGTCCAAAAACTTGGTATGAGAGGTTTCTGCAGGAGGGAGTCTTGTGTTGGCAGGATAGCCCAATTTTGGTGGCAGAACATAATCTTGAGGGCCATGGTGCCTGAGTAAAACCTTTGGCTTCATTATGTGTAAATTGAATATTAAAGGTCACACCCCTGAATATGATAATGAGCCTAATGAAGTACCTGCTACATATATGTATATATATATTTACATATATACATATATCTGTAGACATATTCATATATATATATGTATATACATGACTACAGTACTCAACTCTTCACCCAAATCTTGCTAAATATCACCCCAGGGAGGGAACAGATAAGGTTAGGATATAAAAGAGTGTTAGGAGTTTGTGTAAAAGAAAAAAAAAAAAAAAGAGGAAAAAGGAAAAAATAGTTAAAGTGAGGAAAAATGAAGAGCGGGAACAGAAGAAAGAAAGAAGAAATTGGAGACCTAGAAGGGGCAGTCAATGGGCTGTGCTTCTTTTTCCTCCACCAAGACAGGGATGCCTTTGTGGTGAGCTCTGCGCCTTCACCTTCTGACGAGGAATACCCACGACAGTATATTGCTGAAACTATTATCATATATTATCCCTAGTGCAGGAAGTGTATAAATCAATGGCAATTCTGAATATGTTATATCTGCTGCCTTATTAAATATGTTCAACTTATTGAAATTGTCTCAGTGAAAGGCCTTTGCAGGGCTCTAAGACTGGCAAACCTTGGATTGCAAATACTTTTAAATTTGTGAAACTGTTTCAGTGAAAGCCCTTAGCAAGGCTCTGAAATAGGCAAGTGTTTGATAAGTTCCCCTTTAACACGATATGTACAGCCTGTCTCCATACAGCCAGTCCAGTGTGTGGAGTTGGCTCTAAACAGACACATCCAGATACTCAACTTCTGGGCTGACACCAGAAGTGGACAGCTGAACAGGTCCTCTGTAAACACCTTGAGGAGCTGTGGCTAGTTGCATTCCCCTTAGCTAAAAAATCTCCCACTTCATATTACTTCAATCCTTTGCATTCAAGCATTACAAATTTCAAGTGTAAGAGGTCATCTGAGCACAGTGTACTATAATTTATTTTGAAAATGTAAATGATGATGTTTTTACGTACAACAATAGCAATATTAACTATATTATTAGGAAGAAAAATACATTCCTCCTCCAGTTTAGGCTAATTTCAATTTGAATTCGATGTGGCTTCTCAGTATTATCACCTGCCTTTCACAGGCTCAGTGAGGTTTTCAGGCATGGAAAGGTGATTTGTCAGGTTCTTACTGGTAGCTTAATAAAACTGTGAATTAGTGAAAACCACTGTAGGGAGTAAATCTTCAGATGGCTGGAGATCAGTATCTTGAGGTTTAACTGTACGGTGCATTCATCCAACATCAGGAGGGTGATCAGAGCTCAGCAGTCTGATGACAAGCATAGGAATACATTACATCGTCTGGGATTTGAGGCACATAGATGTAAGAGAGAGGGGCTTGCAAACCACTTTGTTGTACCTTCAAAACACTCAAGGTGATTGGGAAAAGAGACGTAATTCTGTAGTTCTTATAAGAAACCCCACTTTCTCTGATGATATTTGTCATGTCAGGGGCTAAAAATACTGGGGAATGTCTATGCAAAAAATACATATTCCTAGAAATATTTAAAATTTATGAACATTTTAATTATGTTTACACATCTTCAATGACTTCACCTGTGTACATTAGTAAATATGCACACTGCACACTCTTGCACACTGACACCTGGGATAAACAGCTGTTTACACTTCTGCTGGGAACTCTACTGTTAAAAACATCTTGATACACATACCACGTATCATACAGTCTCCAAGTCATTCTCATGTCTAGTTCTCAGAGCACTACTGAGTCTGCACAGAGTTGGCAATTCTCTTTTGGTTACAAAAGAGAATTAATCTTCAGCTAAGATTGCCATTATAAACATTTCAAATGTTAAAAAGTCTGAAAAAGACTTTTGGACCTTGTGAACTATCCTAAATAACATCTGAATTTTGAAGGGTAGATAACTTACTGAAAAACTGAGGTTCTGATTTATTACATATATTTTCAAATTTGTGTTGAATATCTTCAATGCAAAATTCTCATAAAAAGTAATCAGAAATGCAAAAGGATTTTGTTCTGAAATTTTCATGCTTTGATTCCAAAATGAGTAATTTTTTTTAGGTCACCCTATTCTTCCAGGTCAGAGAACTAAGAAAAAACAGTTACTTGTACAGACCTACCTGTATGTCATAACTCTTTTTATTTGCATGCCAAATTAAAAGAAATACTAACAGAAGGGGAAATATTTTTTACATAGATCTCTGACTCCCCAGTAAGATTAGATTAGTATGACCCTCTAGGGGTCATATGTATTTTACAATGTGAGCATAGATCTTGTGAAACAATAAAATTCAATATCAGAGTGTGGTCCCCAGATGAAAACTGGACAAGAAAGAAAAATAAAAGTTCTATTACCAAGTTAAAGATTTGATTTAGGAAAGGGACTAATGGCAAAACAGAATATATTGTACATTATTGTACAAATGTTAAAGAAAGGCATAGTTACTGTTTTCTTTAAAAAAAAAAAAAAAAGTTTTTAAAAAAAGCATCTTTGAAGGTCATTAGCCTTTCACATGGCCTGCAAGCAAAAACAGAACAACATTGAATATTGTATGTCACTATAATGTGTAATTTAAAATTACATTATATTAAATACAGGTGAGAAAATATCCCTCCACACAAAAAGTTCTGACAGCAAATGTCTTACATCCTTATATTATTTCCCTCTTATTTGAAACACTACCAGCAGAATTCACTTTAGCATTCCAAGTTTAATAAGCATATAATCAGTATGGGTAATCTGCTATTCTACATGTAGGAAGGATAACTTAGACAAACGGTAGTTTAAAATTAAAAGATGCATACTTTAAAGATGTATTTCAATATGCTTGAAATTTATGCTATGATTAAATGCTAACATACTTTGTAGAATTGCTATATAAGATTTGTAGGAATACTTGGGAATTGGCTGAAACATACAACTAATTTACTAAGACAGTTGGAAAAAGTCCAGGATTGATGTGAACATCTGTAACAATAAAAGTTCATGGGAACTCATGAACCTAGTGAAATATATGCTTTTGGTAATTTTTCCACTTGTACTTCCACAAAGTTCTATGACACAAAGTACTCATCTTGATTTTACAACAGCTAGACTCACAAAACTCTCATGAGTGGAAGAATCCCATTCCTCCTGAAAATATGTAGAGCTTTTTATAAAATAGCATTTTTCTTTTTGTTTCCTATGGATAGACAAAAAAGGGAGCATATTTACTAATGTACACAGGTGAAGTCATATTTCTCATGGATTTGGGGAAACAAAATACAAAACAACAAGCAAAATAAATAAAATTAATATGGGCCTGGAAGTTCTGGCTTGTCTCCATCTCTCCTATTGCAGTACTACTTCATTGTCAAAAGAGAGTCCCTAAATGTGCACGAGAGATTAGGGAGAAAAACAGCCATTGAGAACAATGAGGTTTTGAGTTGCCTGGATTCATAAATCTGTCCAAGAGCTCGAGTTTATCTATTTCTACATGTGGGAATACATCTGCAGTTCTGTAACTCTGATGTTGTTTTACCTGAAAACTGAAATCTTGTCAGGTTCTGTTTAGAATGAAAAAAAAATACTAAAATTGCCATGTGAAAATATTAATTCACCACAGCAGACTTTCAGTAGATAGTATTTGGTGTTCTGCAAACTTGGAACACAGTGTCAGACCCTTCACCTGCTGAGCTGTAAAAACAGAGTGTAGATCAGGTATCTATGAAAAACACAAATCAAATTACCTGGAACCGCATTTTTTTCAAATGCTAGAAAGCAAATGCTTATTGAGGTATCAAACAGTTAAGATTAAACAATGGTACCAACAGTAATAATTCAATACAATGTTTTATGTTTCTAGCTTGGATGATACAGAACACAATACAGATGAGCATACAGTGCAGATCAGATTTTAGAAGCATGCCAGCATTTTATCTTCTTGATGAAGAAAATGAAAGTATCTCTAACAATGAAAATAGCATTTTTTGTTCTCTATTAGATAAACTTTATGACAGGGATTAGTTTCTTGCTAGCATAATGTATGAAGGGCAATTATGGAGTGTGAGTGACCTGTGAAACTTGGTGCCAGTCACACTTGGCTGTCATGCTCTTGTACTTAGTCTGCCACCTGGGGGAGATGATCTGTGCTGAGACACTTGTAGCTGCACTATCAGAAACCTAGGGGCACACAGCTGAAAGCACTGAAAAGGTAACATTCAAACACACCTCTCAGAAAGCCTGCATGATATTCTCACTTCACAAGTACATGGTCATTGTGAGTGCAGGATTCCAACAATTCTGGTAAAGAGACTGTAAATACCCTAAACCCTCACTCCCCGAGATGCTTTATCGGGGGACTTCTGGCCAGTTTCAGCAGGAGCTCTGAATTCAGTCTTGCCTGCATGAGGGCTTCAGGACAGCTCTTTCTGGAACCTCCTTCCATCTTCCTCCTCTCTGTCCTTAATTCCTCATGCACTCCAGATGGGGCTCGCCCTGCACTTCTAGCGGTGTAAAAAGCTTACGCTGACCTAAAAGTGGCAGTAGAAATAATTTTCTCTTTGCAGACGGATATCTATAGGTAAAATGATGAATAACAGTCCAGGTCAGCATTTCCTCTCATGTTATAATATTACATTGCTCCATCCCCCAAATATTTTGGGTAAACACAGCCCTGGTGCCATCCAAACTGACCGAACATCTTGTTTCAGGCAAAAGCTTTAAGAATATGACAATTCAGCAAATCACTTAGGCGTATAGATAATTTAAAGAATCCCTTTAACATTACTAAAGCCAATGAGACTGAATGAATAAACATACATTAAAAAAAAAAAAAAGTTATTAAGATTTATGATTGTAATGACTGAAGGATACATGGTAATACAGTAGGTAGTTTCATTTCCTTTATACACAGTCATTTATTTGTCTTGTTCTTCTGCTCCATATGTGTAGCCAAAAATTTAGGGCCAGAACTGGCAACCAGCAAGTTCTGAGGAAAAAATCTAAACGTTAACAGTATTTTTTTTCCTATCTGCTGATTTCCCCTGGTGTAAAATGTAAGCAGAAAATATGTGCCTTCCCCTGGTATCACTGCAGTATGGACAGGAAAATTTTTTATACAACATTTAAAACAATTCTTCCCTGAGAAGACTTTTTCCTATTTGAGAACTCTGGGGCATCACTCCACTTACTAAGTTAACACTGACACCAATGACTACAACATAGCCTTTTCTTTGTGTCAGTTAAGGCATACATGGCTCCATATATACTTTCCAAATATTTCATGTGTAATTTGTTTTTAGAATGAAACACATTGAAGAGTAAAATAAGACACTGAGACCAAATTCAGTTGTTTTCAAACTCTGAAGTATTTCTACTGCCTCATCATGCTCTTTTGCTCTGTAGCAAGGCTGCAACATTCTTTCTCGTGGTAATTCTGAGCTTTTATAGCTTATTTTGGGTAGAGCTTAGGGAAATGGTTTAGTGGGGACTGTTAGCGTTAGGTCAGAGGTTGGACTCGATGATCTTGAGGTCTCTTCCAACCTAGAAAATTCTGTGATTCTGTGATTCTTTAATACCTCTATTTTATTACAGTGCATTATGTTTTGTTTAAAGATGAAACAAAACAAAACAAACAAACAAAATCAGAAGACCAAAAAAAAAAAAAAAAGACCAGCATAACATGCAAATGAATTGTGACCACACATACATCATACATGCAAAAATAAAAATACAGGTATTTCAATATTGGTATGGCACAGCTATGACGCAGAAAACTCTAGCTAAGAATGATATAAAATGCTTAGCTCTGTACTTCATGCTGTTGAAATGTTTAATCAATGTAGAAACTCCTCATTCTTAACAGTGAGAAATTTGAATCATTTACTTGTTATTCTGAGACTGCTCGGGAATTTTTCCCCCTCATTTGCATTTCTTTCTCTATTTTGAAGATCAAAATCACTCTTTTCTTATCACACAAGATAAAAAGCAATGCTATAGTTCACACCACTGGCCAAACAAATAAGTAAATAAATAAATAAAAAGAATAAAAAACATAATAAGGAAAAAATAAAATGTAAGTGGTAAAGAGAGGCCATATGTTACTTATGATATTTGTCTGCTGTCCAGTCTGAAGTGCATTTCCACCTGTCTTCAACTGCAGTGAGAATTCTGTTCTAGAAATTTGCGCTTATATGCCAGTCCCTCCTTCCCGTATTTGTTTATTCATAAATTCTAAAATTCATAAGATAAGCAAGCCTTGATATGCATGATATACTGAACTTGTAAAATACTGAATCTAAAATTAAATGTCTAAACATGACTGAGATATCTTGCAAGTTATTGTTTAATTCAAAAAAAAAGCAGTTTTTGATTTTTTAGAAAAATACTTGCTTAGCATTTGTTGTTATTTTCCAGATGAATCTACGTCTATCAAAATTCAAAATCCAGAACTACATATCAACTTTATGAAATGTGAAAGTATTCAGTATTCAAGGACTACTGTTTTCTCCCTGACTTTCTAAAGAGTTTCACAATCCAAGATGTTGATTTGTCCCAAAGATCCAGATTGGCAAAATGTACAAAATAAAATTTCATCTTAATCCTAAGTAAAATAATACTAATAAAAAATAACTGTAGCAACAACAATGTTGTCTGGAAATTTATTATCAGAGAGCTGGGCATTGATTTTAATAACTGAAATGAACAGGCATCTTTTTATAGCTGGACATGGAATCCGGCCGTTCTGTTCAGGTGCATGTGGAATATCTGTACAAATACTACCTCTAGAATTTTACCTTCAGTTGCGCAAAGTATTCTGTTTTCAGACCTGTTCTAAAATAAAAATAAAACAAAATACTGGAACACTTTATGTTGCTGACTTTCTATGTCATTTGTTCAGAACAAAGCTACACAAAATAGGTATGCCATTTTGTTCTTACAAAATGTCAGTAAGAAAATAATAATTAAAAATATGATAATAATGAAACCCCGGACATCTGTCACTTCTCTTAACATATATATTTAAGAGTAAGAGGTGATTCTCCAACTCTCTCAGACTACCAGTCTTTCAGGGGGAGGCTGGATACAGATCACTTTATTTACATGAAAGAAAGTGAAAATATCAAACTTTTCAGCTGTTGTAATTTAGATCTAGACACAACTAAAAAAGATCGTTAAAAATGTTTTTAATATTTAAATAAAAATGATTTTAATAATCCATATAATAATCCTTCCCATAAGAAAGATCTCATCTTCCCAAAGAAAGCCAACACGGTTAATGTCTTAACTCGCTGAACTAATCACACTTGGGTTTTATAATGACCATTAAATCCTTGTCCTGTTTTCAGCTGCGAGCTGCTTCACAGTTTTTTTTTATTATATATTTTTCTATTCTTTAAATGTAATTGGTTCCCGAAGCCTTCCCCAAAACACAAAAGAATAGTTTTTTCCAAGGTGAACTCACTTCAGATCCTTGCACATGTCCTCTCACCTGCATTGCATCAGTTCTGGACACAGGTGCATTAAGAAGTAAGCTTTACAATGAATATTCCCTCCATACATTAAATTCTGTAATCACCTATGCTGCAGCATTTAAGACCCTTCTCAGTTTTAATCATTTTAAAGAATAAACCTATAAAACAGAGAAGTAACAATAGATGATACACAGAAGCTACAGCACAGGGATACGGAGAACATGAACTGCAAAAAGAGATATAGCAAAACAAAAAAAAAATATATAGGAAGTCCAGATGTAGTTTTCTACCTGTTGTTTTTTAGATGCCTAGCAATTTGATCCATATAAATGAGCTTATTTGTGAAAAGTTGCTGTAGCCTGTAAAAAACACCAATGAGAAAAGTTCTGTCCTAGTTACCTTCTTTCTCAGAAGTTATTTACTGGGGAAAAAAACAACTTTGACCTTTATTCTGTGTTAATGACTTAAAACAACCTTATTCTGACAAAACGCAGAAGCAGGTGATGTTCTGTCCTGAATGCCCAGAGGAAGCATGAGATGCAGATTATTTTAAGCTACTCTTGTGTTATACGGTGGCTGAATGCTTAACTCCTTAAGTGAATGCTCAGACCATCACTCTTGAAGGAAGAAGCTGATCTATTTTATATAGAAACATTAAATATTCATCAGGCCAAAAAAGGGAGAAGTGAGAAAGATTAAGAAAGGCTCACTGTGGCTAAAACATTAGGAGGTGGCATTCAAATCTTCCTGTAAAATTAAAAAAAAAAAAAAAAAAAAAAAAAGGATTAAAGCTCTATCTCTAGCATCCTCTGTCAGATTTCTCCCTACCTCACTGCAGTCAAAAGCAGGTAACCTCTCCTCTAGCCACATTTTGCACTGAATGTAACTCTGAACTCTGAAAATGTCACTGACTGGCTTCCAAACAAGAATTAGGTATACCTACTTTATGAATTCTGACAGCACTTAGGCATTAATTGGCATCTAGCTGCTCAGTGGAGTAAAGTTCAGATAGTTCTCTGCGCAAGCAGATGGTGGAAAGGCTGAGGTGACATTTTAAGAATGCATGGAACTATTTCATAGACTTATTTATTTAGTTAGTTATTTCCCCACCCAGGTTCAGGCAGGTGCTAGAAAACTGTTTGTAATGAGACAAATAAATACACGTGGACATGCCCTGCATTGCATACCCCAGGTCACCTACTGGAGTAATGAAGAATTTGATCTGTGTCTGATCTGGCTGGGCTCCAGAGACATTGCTTCAACCACCTGGCCAAATTTCCAAAACATTTTCATTCACATCTTGAATGTATGCCAAGAAATTTTAGGTGCCTACATGTAAGGGGTGCAAAGCATTGCTTTAGGCTTAAGTTTCTAATTGCTATTTGAGAGTCTGACTAGGGTTTTCAAAATTACTTACATGGCCAGCACTTACTGAAATCAAGAAAAAGAATATAAGATATCCAAAAACCTCTTTCAATGCCAAATCACCTTTACAAATCTTGCTTGAGAAAAACATTCATTACTGAGATCTTACTAGCAAGTCCAAGAACTGTACTACTGATGAAAGCAGTACAGACATGATGCGCACTGTATTCATAAGTCAGTAAACACTCAAACCATAAAACACATTTGCAATATGTGCATGGAGCTTCTTGTTGGCTTTAATGTAGCCAGTCTGGGTAACAGTAACAATGGAAATGAACCATTAGGACATCCCATGCAAGGCAGCAGTTGAGTTAGTATCCTGAAGTCCCTTGCACTATTCTACCATAAAACCTACCCTGTCATCACTGTTACTGTCCCCTTGTGCTGCCCAAAGTAAATTGATAAAGGCAGCTAAAATATAAAGTGTCCAGACTGCAGCATAGGTATTATTGAACTGCCACAACTTCAGCCCTGTAGTAAATCAGTAGGATGTGCTGGTGTGGATATCCTGTATCTTTCCTTTAAATCAGCAGTTCAGAGATCTATTATTGCTGTGCAGTGGCCCAGAGGAAGGACTCCTTTTTTACAACTTGCCAGTTCAATTACAAGCTTCATATGGATTTAGGAATTTAAGGAGCTGGTGCCTCACTGCTGTCTTTTGATTCAGACTGGTAGTCCAACATCTTGGCACCTCTTAGGTCATTTATGAAAAACTTTCTTCAGAAGAAAAGCGTAGAATTTGTTTTTTTTATTTGTTATAATGAAAAGCTATATAAAAACTCATTTTGTCTTACTTTATGCTGCAGCAATTCCAACACACCAGTGTCTGAATCTGGTTTGTATAAAATAAAAGCATTAATTTACATATGTTTACGTACTTCCCCCTCCTTCATAAATGTAAATATTCCCCTCCTTATTCGCCTACCAGTATTGCAAATAAAACTATCAAACACAATTCTTTAATATATCATGCTAAAACTATTTCTTTCTACTCAATTAGGAGAAGATTTTTTTTTTCTGCTGTGTTTGCAACTGGATGAACTTTTGAAGGCATACAGGATTATCCCCTGTTTGAACTCTGAGCTGCAGTGTCTCACTGGATTATGCTCAATGATTAATATTGGGTTAGGACTTAAAACCTGAGAAGAGAAGAATCATAGAATCATTCAGAATCACATGCAAGAGCCATGAAAGAACCCCAGGACTATCAAACATCTGCTGAAAACTGTCTGACAGGGTTTGGTTTTGTGTTCAGGCGTGAGATGATATGGAGTGGAAGCATCAAGAAAAAGTGGATGAATTTGGAGTTACTGAACCAGAGAAGTACCAAGTGGGGCTGATAATTTGAGCATCTGTGTCTCTATCGTCTCTTGCAAAACTATAAATTGCAATCTTGAGCATCTGAACCTGTCCTTCAGGCATCTTTCTCATCTGAATTCTATCAAAACTGTTGAAAATATTGATTACTTTTGTCCTATCACTAAAATGTCAGCTGAAATAAAGGGGGCTCAGAGGCAAGCAGTGGAATTGAGATTTTTCACATAGAATTTTAAAGATTTCATCTTTTTTATTTAGAAGTGAAAAAAAAAAAAAAAAGTGTGATAGAGATGTATAGAGTAGTCAAGGCTATACCAAAAGTAAATAAACTATTCTGATTCATCATTTGTCTTCCAAACTGAAAGACTGAAAGTCAGGAATGTTAAAAATAGGAAAAGGAAATGCTTTGTAGAATGACATGATCAATTTATAGAGTGTTCAATCACCAGGCCTAACAAAATGGGGATTAGATAAGTATCTTAAATGCATGGAATCCCTAACAACCCTTTTTGAACAGAATTTAAAAAAATAAGTAAGGTGTGTTTGGATAAAACCTGCCCCCATATAAACTGTGGCATGATAATCTGTTGAAATGTGTGTTTAACTTTCTCCTTTTAATTCTTGTCATTTTAAATCTTGTCATTTTAAATCTTGTCCTTTTAATTCTTGTCATTTACAGAAATAGGATGGTAGTGGGCTTCTAATCTGATGGTCCTAAGGTCCTACAGTATAGAAAACCTAGCTACATAATCATCTTACATTTCAAATAAAATAAGCTACTTCTTTACAGCAGAACAAATGGTAAAATTGCTGTTTGCTTTACTAAAAGGAATAAACACAGGTGGAAGATGTACAGTACAATAGAGGAGGTAACTCTTCAGCTGTAGATTTCCTGACCTGGTTATTATTTGACTGACTTTTGGGATTCATATTATCCTTTTCAGTTAGAAGCCCTGTCCCAAATGCTGGCCTCAATGGGATGACAATCAGTCAATGAACTACTTCCAGGAAAAATAATCTGTTGCCAACAACTGTGTGCTAAGATGAAAATGGTCAGTTAAAATTACATGTCTGAGGGTATCTGCAACAGCATTCTCACTCAATGATGGGTGCAGATTGGTGTGTCCGTCAGTCCTTGCTGGAGGTCCTTTTGTCTGCTTCATGCTGCTTCCCTGATCCCTCAGGACTGCTCCATAGCAACATTCATACTGTGACTGTCATTTATTTATGAATTATATCCTTTAAGTTTCTTATAAAAATAACTGGATAGTCCTGAGGATTGTTAGCAGAACCCATGGTAGTCTCTTTAGGTGTGCCATTCTGAATCAAGTCCAAGACAGTATTAAATGTGTTACGGTGAAATGAAATGTGTACAGCCTGTAAAGTTTTTCTTCTTCCTCAGCTATCATTTCTTATATTCACACCTGTCTGAAATCAGAACCTCCTCTGTATTCAGACTTTTCCTCTCTAGACATCAATGATTTCACTTTTACTGCTGGCTTCTGCACAAAAGGTCCCCAGACATAACTGGCAAGTAAGGCTGTCTAGACAGTGTAATATTGCTTTATTGGGATTTTTCAGATAGTTTCTCTGTTTCATTACAGAAAAAAAAAATAAAATCTGGCACATATCAGAAAATAATATTGACAGTGCTGAGCTTTTCATGAGGACAGTTTGTTTTATTTCCATTGGTCTTTTTCCTACTTAATCAGGACCTGTTTAGCTTGCAAGCTGACTAGCTTGTCTGGGAAGCATAGCAACCTGCCTTGTCATCAACTATGTGGCACAGAAATCAAGGAACTGACAAACAAGCCAGGTTCCCAGCTTCAGAGAAGACTGTTTGGTCTAAAGGTTGCTTGCCAGCCAGTTTAGGTGTAAGGGTCTACTCCATGCTTGGCTTCTCAAGTTGGTATAAAGAATGCTTCTCTACTAATTTGGGAGCCACCTGTTTTGGGATCCACCAGCTAACCTGAGCGATGACTCACCAGCCAGCCATCTGTTTTTTGAGAAAGCGTTTTGACAGAACTGCAGTTCTGTGTCTTTTGATTCTGTAAAAGCTTAGCAAAATTGGCTCCTCCAGAAGGGTTCCAACCAGGTCTGTTGAGACCCATGTTGATCAGAGGCTGAAGGAACATTAAGCTCATGCTCCTGTAAGATCTTTAATGGTTCTTTTATCATGAAAAACCTAAGGTGTATGGGGTAGACATTGTGGACATTGTGTTGGATTGTCCACCTATGAACCTATGCTGTTCTTTACTACAACTGAGAGGAAATGGTAGGTGTCTAGGATTCACTGAATTTTAAGTTCGACAGATAGATATATTTACTTAAATGTCTGACATGTCAGATAGAGATACTTCAGTATGTACTGTTCCTCATTCTGCAGATATGTTTATACCCTTGTTTTATATAGACACTTTTTTCTAAGGTATCTGCAGCATCTTTGCTGTAGACTTTAAACCTTACGGAGTTCTCTAAACAGAGGATAATTTGTCCCTAACAGAATATTTGTGATCAGCGATTTTTTCTCTTTGCTCTTGTAAAGCCAGATTCTCATGAACACTTTTCTTATCACTCCAGGACTTTCTAGGATTAGATCTAATTTGCCACATGGAGTTATTTCTGCACACAGAATTAAAGCCCTTGATCTTATTTGGTTTAGTGACTCCCATTTGCTTAGCAATCTTGAGACTATTTTGCCTTCTGTTTTGTACTCCTCTAGGGCTGATGATGACTTGATTGATTCACACAATACATCAGTGACTGATTTCTTAGACCGGTTATCTTAGTATAAAATATCATTCATGTCTGATTTTATTATTTTGTTTTACTGTAGTTTTATATACTGAAATGCAGGAGAAGAACATTGGATATGCACATGCTGTTAATGCAAAATATTTTAAAAATCCATTTAAATTTTGGCTCATTATTGTTACCTGAAGTGTCTTCCTAAGATGACGGCTAGGACATGATTGCTTGTCATACATGAAGAGCTACCTTGTGCCAGTGAAGTTTTACACTTGTTTCTTCTGTGAAAAAATTACAAATAGAACCGAGCTGCTAACAAAAAAAAATAGCTCAGTGTCTGGAAAGCAACTTTAAAGAAAAATGATGCTTGTAGCTGTGCAGGCAGTAACTTGAAAAGCAGCTTTTATAAAACATATTTAAGGTTTACGGGCACTCAGAGGTTGAGAAAAGTATTACTTTTAAAATATCTTTAATGTTTAAAACCACTTGGTGGCCAAAAGAACAGCTCTTACTGAAAAGATATTTAATGTTTAGAGTCATTTTGTGGTAAGGAAAAAGCAACTAATTGTTAATTTTTAACATTTACAGCTGATCAGTGGCTACTAAAGCAACTATCGATACATGTTTTATGTTGAGACTTGCTGTGTGACTGTCTACAAACAATTCCTACGTCTCTCAATACTACACTAAAACACCTTTCCCTCAGCAATAGCATCATTGACAAAAATTAACTCTTAACCCTGACAACTCTAATGCAATACATACTGAACCTGGAGAGGATTATGCAAACTACAATGCAGTACCAATAAGCTTCTCAGTATATACTAAAGGAACTAATACTCAGCATCATAAAAATAACCAACATACACATTCAGAGTAAAACCAAATATCTGAATCTCAATAAAATTATAATATTAATAATAAAGTATTGTCTTGTTAACTTGGTAAAGGGGGTCTATATACAGTTTGACTTGTCTGTGTAAGACAGTAAGACTTGTCTGTGATCAAATGTTACTTACTTATGCTACTGGACTGGAGTAAAGTCATTGTGGATAGCAATGTAGTGGTTTTATCTGCTGGGAGATGAATTTTTAACTTTGCCCACATCCAGTTAAACACAGTAAAGTATATCTGGATATACAAGAAGTAAGACTTAAATGCTTTGCATGAATTCAGCACTGACACTGACATTTAGTGACTATGAAACCAGCTTGCAGAAAACATTTATTTAGTGTCTCAACCTTTTAGTAGCAAAAGCTTCTTGGACATTATGCTGTGTGCATGTTTGTAGGGTTACATCCATCATTACTTTCATTTTACAAAGATTCTCCTGGCTAAAAATATTTGGCAAATTTCCTTGTTTTGCTGATTATTTCTAACAGCCAAAGTTTGTGAAATAAAACTCACAGCCAGTATGACAATAGCCCCAGTCCTTTAACCATGCAAGCCTTGATTCTCTGCATTGTTTTCTTTCTCCCTTTTGATCTAAAATGATGTTTTTTTCTGTAAGTTTTTCATAGTAGTTGAAGCTGCCTAGGTTGCCTAGTGATCTATCATAATGTCAAGAAAAACTTTTGTTTCAAAAGCTTTTACTGCCTACTTGTAATTTTCTCCCAACATCTCAGTGAGGGTTTTTTTGATATATTTTTTTTATTGTTGTTTTGTGTGTGTGTGCAATACTCCTTCTACATTGGAAAAACTCTTTGACAAGAGGGCAAGCAGCCATAACCTGCTGTTCCTTATGATCCTCTCTTAAAACTCACCTTTTTCTACAAAGGCTACAAAACCTAGTCTGATGGTCAGTGCAGTAGCTGTTTTTAACTACAACTGAAAAAAAAAAAAAAAAAAAAAAGAAAGAAAGAATCAAAAAGACAGGATCTGCAATTAACAAATCAGTTCTGAACAAGACACTGAGACATTCTTGAAACATCAACTGTGGTGTGTAAACTGCCATCTGATGTTGTCCCAGAATGGAGAACTGAAACACAGTTATATGACATGAATTTCTTACGAAAAGTGGTCATCACAATGAGGTCACCAGGCCTGACCTAGGTGCTGGACATATTGGTAGGCACTATAGTAAAGTATGGCATCAGAGAACGTATGTATACAACACCAGAAGAGAGGGGTCTGTACAGTGTTGTAAAGGGAAGCCATTCTTTGCAATATCTACTGTTGTGTGAATTGCCAGCTATATCGCTCTAGATTATCTACATGGATAAACAGTATTTAAATTTCCAGAAAGCTTTAAGCAAGGTTCCTAACCAAAGCCTCGTTAAAAAATACATGTAAATGATTGAAAAAAAAAATTATAAGAGAGAACAGCCTTGTAACACCCAAATGGTAGGAATAAATGGACAATTTTTATACTACAGGGAGGTTGCCATCAGCATCTCTCTTGAACTTGAACTCATAAATTGCCAGTAGAAGAGAATATATAAGCAGGTGACAGCATGACAAAATGAAACACTTGACTGTAAGATGTTGCAGGAGAATCATAACTACTAAATAACTAGGAACAGGAGATTTCGCACTAAGAAATACAAATTAATATGGCTAGGAAAAAATACTTGATCAGCATATTCACAGAGATGGGTACCTCAGTTACCTATCAACTCTTGATCATGGAATCACTGTGGAAAATCCTCCAGAGGTATCATCTCAGTTATCATCCATGGACAAAGGAGAGAAAATGATTGATGGGAAGTATTAGATATGGAAAAGAGAATAAACAAGAGCCATTATAATCCTACCATACAAATACAGTACATTTCTATCCTGAATATTACATTCAATTCCCACCACTGTCCTTGAGGTTTTGATAACACCAGAAAAAAACATGAGATCAGGGTGTAGATGGAAGGACTGTAGACTGAGGCTGCACAGAATATACCACCAGGCATCTATGCCTATGGAAGTGTGCCAGCTCCTGGCTATACATGGGCAGGCGGCACTAGGTGATGCTCAGCCTGTGTGCAGGTTCCTGAATTTCTGCATGCACACCAACTCCTCAGGTTAGCTTTCTACAAAATGTTACCCTTTTACATGAAACTACTGGATACATTAACATATGTACAATTTGCTAATGTTTAAATATAAGCCTTTGTCAATGGTAAAAGCAAGCCATAATGAAGTATTTCCTTCACTTCAGAAGGAAAACTTCCAGAAAAATTAGACAGACAGTACCTCAGGGTGGTTGGGTACTGGAACAGGCTCACCGGGGAAGTGGTCATGGCACTGCTGGAGTTCAAGAGTTTAGACAACACTCCCATATACATGTTCTGATTTTTGGGTGGTCCTTTGGGGACCCAGGAGTTGGACTCGATGATCCTTGTGGATCTCTTACAACTTGGGATATTATATGATTCTGTGGTTCTATGATATCCATAACACACTTGTAGTAGCTGACTTGCACCCAGTAAAAATAACCTGATACCAACTTGCTAGTATCATAGAGCAATTTAGTGCTACAGTGTAGTATTACAATTGAGGCTGTTTTGAATAGAATTCAACCATAATCATTAATACTATTTAATGTGAGTATATTCCATTACTATTTCATTAATAACTAAAAAGGCAGAATAATTGCCATGGTGAACTGTAGTTTCTAGAGCCCCCCAAAGCAATAAAGAGCTAATCTAGTGGAAAGGTAATGAAATTGTCTAGGAAAGAACATACGATATCTATATATAAGGGAACTGATGGGTTTAATACAGTCCTAGCTGGCCTGCATATAAACATAGAGGCATATAGCAACACCTTAGAAATCAACTAGCAAATTGTGGCAATAGAAGTTATAAATTTGTCACATGCAATACATTGTTAACAATATGTTCAATTAAAACCAGCATTTTCAATGAAAGAAATGCATGAGAAATGCAGATGTAATTCTGTACACATTTTTATGTGTAAATATATATCAAATATATATATCAATATATATCAAATAATGAGATCTTTCCTTGATTGTATGTTTAATGCTGGTATGCCCCAACTCTCAGTCATCTGGACTGATACTTCCAGCAAGGGGATAACCTTGGTTTAAACTCACAATGTATTTGCATGCTTACATGAGCTCTGTTGAAAGAAAAGCTGGCACAGCCACCAGAAGCAACAACATAGTTGATTAAACTATACTGAAGGACAACATATTTTGCTAATACTAACTTAAAAACGGGGAAATTACACCCCCTTCTCAGTCCTCATACATTGAGATTTCTATTTCTGGTTTGTGCTACATTCTGGAATTCATATTAAATCAAGACAATATTTTCAGATAAAGATATTGGTTAAACCAATCCTATACCAGAAAAAAAAAATAAAAAAAAAATTTAGAAATCCAGTCCTTAAGCTTTTATAAATCTCTTATTGGGCACATGGTAACAGCATAGCAATTTGTGTTCTTAGAATATTAGTTCCACTTTGTAATCTGACTCCATCTGCTGAGTTTCTCCGTAGGGAATTTCACATAATTGTTCCTTCCAAAACAAATTCTTCACCATATAGTATTCTGTAGTCCCTACCCCAACGGTTATGTGAGGAATACACTGCCAGCTTCAGAGGTACCAATATCCTTCCACTATAATATGCACACTAAGAAAGTATCCAAGATGATGGAAGTGATGCATGGGTACAAGAGCCTGCATGTTACACCAGGCTGTAACAAATGGACTTTTCAAGACAATATCTTTTTTGTTTGTATCTGTGATAGGTCTGCATATATCTCCTCTATATATGAGCAGATTAGAGTGCACATGTGAAAGGAGTGAGGCTAATAAGCCATTCAAGCCTTTGACATAAAATAGGTAGGCATCCTGGTCTTAAATTAAGAGTTTTAGAGCATAGCAAATATCCCGATAATGTTATTATTTATTTTTTTTTTTCTGAGTAAAAAGCATGTGAAGAAATTTGGCTTTCAGTAAGAAATGCACCATTGAGTAAAAATGGCAGTCCTCAAATTATCTTCAGAAAAAGCTAAAAAAATTACCATAATCTTTTTTTAAGGAGTAGTATTGATTAGAGGGAAAACCAACCACAAACAAACAAACAAAAAATCCAACCACCCAACAAAACAAACAAAACCCCCAGTCTACTGAAACTACAGGGGAAACTTTAACAGAACCTCAAAACAAATTTGAAGGGAAAAAAAAAAATAATTCACCTAAGACATGCATGGACAATAGCACAATGATCTTGGAAAATATTTAGTATGAGAAATGTGGATACTACAGATATCTCTAAACCTTGTATTTGTTGAGAAAACCTGATATTGAGGATCCTAAGAATTTATATCTTTTGCTATCACCAGGGTCCAGGATAATGTTGACACACAACTTTATTACAGCCCTGGGACTAGAGCTCCAAATCTGGGAATGAACGTTAAGGTGTATTTTCAGCCAGCAAGGCTTCAGGAACAGCAATTAGTAGGAAGACCAGAGATGCTACAAAACTGAGAATGGTTGGCCATAAAAATTTCTAAACTGTGTGTAAGGGGTCTAAAGAACACCTTGCTTCCCAAGGTTTCCCAGCTCCGCACAGTCTTCTCCCACAACTGCAGAGTGTGGTGCTTCAGAGGTATTCTGTAGAATTCACTTAATTGTGGTGTCCGAATGGAACGTATACTGTGTATTTACATTGGGTGTTCTCTTGGGGATAATTACTTGCTTCTTCTCTTCCCTCTATTCCCCTTTCAATATGAATTCTGATGTCTATATTTTGCTCATCATTACCAATCAACTTATGATAAGCTTCTACAAAACTCCGTTTATTGTTGCATGTAGGTGTCATGCAACAATAAAAGACAACTGGTCACAAGAGCCTGTCAGGCTCATAGGAAAGACTTGTAAAGGGTAAAAAAAATCATTCTGTAGTGCTTTTCCTGCAAAAGTGAAACAATGCACATGAGTGCAGTTCATAACTACTGTTGCAAAAATATAGCAAGTGAAGAAGGATATTTGGGAATTTAAAACTAAAAAATGAAAGTTAAAAAAAATAGATGAGAGTAAGAGTTTATTAACGTTTTTGCCTAATCCAAGGCAACTATACACTGCAGCAGCTAAAAAATCAAAGGGATTTTCTATGTTATCCTTAGGTAATGGTAGGTGTAGGCATCGCTATAGGTGCAATTAAACCATACTAATGATAAGGAGCAGTAGTATTAGATCCTTGCATAAGGTAGCAAGAACAGGGATAAGACCAAGCAAGGATGTGGTGAGACCTATACCTGAGAAGACACCATCTCCTGGCACATCACAAATGGCAGAAGTCATTTTTGGGATATTTTTGCTGCAACCCAACAGCAAAATTTCTTACCTGCTTTAGTTACCACTAATTGGAGTTTAGGCCTCTATTTAGAGTACTGTTTCCTTGCCTTGACTTTTCTGATCACTTTTTACCCATCTTTCATTTTTGCTCTAGAGGAAAATAAGAAGTGTTATGAATACTTCTTTTGGAAGTGATGAATATGCCTGAATAATGTGAAGATCAAAAAGATGCATTTTTGCCATGGCATTTGCTGTTGCTTTTACAAGGGAGAATACATCTAAAAGTATTTATTTTAAACAGCTGTATGCATGATGCATAATAGTTTGTTGAATCTCAGTCATGCAACCCAGTTAATGTTAAGTTAAATCCCAGTCAAAAACTACGGTGAACAGCACAACTTGAAAAGAATTTCCCAATGAAATTAAACCACTGTTGGCATTTTGCTTGATATTACATACACTTTTTTTTTTTTTAAATTAATTTTTTAAAAATTTTAATTAAAAAAAAAAAAAGGATGACAAACTGGGTTTCATTGTGTAAAGAGAATCACTCATTATTATTTTGCTTGTTTCTCTCTGATCAAGTCTTAAAACAATTTAACAACCAAACATACACCCACTATTGAGAAAATTCTATTTTAAACTTTCCACAGAAATAGACTTGAAAATATATCAAATGTTTTCCATCTGAAAATAACACAACGGTATTATCATCGGGCATTTCTTATTGGGACAACAACAATAGTGCACCTATAATGTGAATCTACAGATGCATCTCTGTAGGTGACTATACTGAACTCGTCTTTACACACGTATAAGATTAATGTGAACATCTCTCCATGTCTACTCATATCACATTTTATCACATCCTACAACTCTTCATCACAAAATTTAAAATATCCCCTTAATTCCTTATAGCAACTTGTGTAGCTACCTAGTTGCCTCCAGGATTATCGTTCAAAACATCACCACCTGAGCAGTATAGCTGAATCCCTCTGCACATTTCATGGTCAGAAAACTGCTGAATCAGATAGCTACTACAGGGAGCATTAAATGACTCATAATGGCTTCTGAAGTACTGAGACAAGACTTTAGGAGAGGAAATGGCAATAGTCTAAATAAACTAGCACTTGTTTTCCCAGCCCAGCATGGAATTAGCTTCCCAGCCCAGCATGGAATTAGTTTCTGCCTCCCACAAGGAAGCCCAAAGTGCCATCTGGTAGCCAGACACAATTTGTGTTGCAAATGAACTGCTCAGAACCAATGCAGAATCAGCCAGAAGGCAGAGACCCCAAAGAACCATTTACTCTATTCTCCAGCAGGGTCAATGCTGTTTATGTCTGTCCTGATAACTATCTATCATGTGTGAAAATTCCCCAAACAAAAACCTATTCTAGTGCTTGTGCTTCAGTATCTTTAGTATCCTTACTACAGCCTACCTTTCTCTGGAGAATAGAAGATTCTCTCCTCCACCTCCTCCATAAGTAAGTAACCTTTATGGACTTGGAAACTTATTATGTTTCCAGTCAATCTCCCTTTTTTTTTTTTTTTTTTTTTTTTCCCTGACTAAGGAATTCAGTGCACTCAATGTTTTCTTGAACAATAGGTTTTTGAGACCTTGGACAAGTCTTGCTGAGCCTGTTCTTGCATTGTGGCATTGATGGCAATCATTACATTCAGCACCCACAATGTAGCAGGACAAAGAATTCTCCTCCAGATCATAACTATGGAATCATGCAAATGCTGTAAATTTAACAGCAACATAGTCAAGAGCAATAAATGGCAAGATGTTGTACTGTCTGATTTGCTATAGCAAACAAAGAACATGATCTAGGAAGAGATGGGAATGTTCTTCCTCATGTGAATACAAGGTTTTGGAGCACACAGAATCCCTGTCTTGAGTATCTTTTTTTTTTTTTTTTTCCTTCTCACATCCACGGTGATTAAAAGTTAAAGGCTCTCATTTATACAAGGCAATGAGTTTCTAAGTAAGAAAATAAAGCTAAAATAAAACTGTAATATATATATTTTAAGTATGGAGTGAGACATTTCTAATAATAACTTATATTTTCATATCAGCCTTCTCTGTCCTTCCTCAGCAGGAAATGCATATTGAGACAATTAAGTAATATGCAATTAGTTATCAAGTGTTTAAAGCTTCTTACTCACCCACTGGAGACATTTCTGGGACACTGGCAACGTAAGGCCCATCCAGGAATTTTGGCTCATTATCATTAATGTCCTGCACTTTGATGATGAACTCTGATTCAGGCTCTAGTGGTTTCTTGGTGTCAACATCCACAGCCTGAGCCCGAAGTGTGTAGAAAGGTTTTTCTTCTCGATCTAGGCTCCTTATGGCATGAATGTCTCCTGTGGTCTCATCAATGGTAAAAACAGTGCCGGCACCATCTCCTGAAAGGGTATATTTAACAGTGCCAACTCCCTTGTCCAAGTCAGAATGTAGCTTGAGAACAAAAAGACAAAAAGGTAGGAAAGGAACATTAATGGCTTTCTCTAGGCTGGAAAGCAATTATTATTTTTTTTTTCTCTGATGTAAAATAGAAGGAGTTGGAGGAATCAATTTCCTAAGACCTTAACTGCCTCTAAGTGCACACAAAAATAAGGGTAGAATGTTAATGTTTTTATTTCCACCTCGTATTTCGGACAGACAGCATTTCAAAATTCTACCTGCTTTCTCCCATGAACACTGCTCACTACTTACACTGCAGTGAAACAGAGCTTCATTTCATTAGAAACTGAAATTAAAGACCAAATAATGGAAAAACACCAATAACCACATCAAACAAATGTGAGACGACATGAGAGGGTGTCAAAAACCTTCATAGGCATTTGCCTTTCACAGAAGTAGAAGAGAATCAGCTAATTTTCATTTCACACATAAGAGCTTGTTGAAATCCTAAACTCAAAGTCAAAAGTGGTTTAAAAAGGACAATATACTCCTCCTCAATCATAGTTTATGCTAAACAGAAGTTAAAAATACTGCTTCCTATCCACAAATATTTGGTAATTTGTTTCTGTCTTAAGCTACTCAGAGGATGGTGTGAAGCTAGGCATTCTTCTCCTCTTTGGAAAAATATAGAAAAAAAATCAGTTCTAACTCGATCATTTCCACCTTCAATACCAATAAAAATATTTTCCAGCCTATTTGAATGTTAAATCTCTACTTCTTTTAGAAAATACTTGTGTTCAAGTTATTGGAGATTTTTATCCTTTTAATCATTCTTTAATGTAGCATTTAATAGTACTTAAATGTAGAAATTTTTGAAATAGAAATACAGTCTGATGAACTTCTTTCTCATATGCCTTTATCTGTTTTATGCTCATCCTTCAAATACAACTAGAAGTTCTGAATATATATTCAAGGTTACATCACCAATGCTGAAACAGCTTTTTAAATACTTACTTGCTTTTCCCATCTAATGAGAACTAAAGAGATCTGCTATAATGGACGCAGGTTGGAATGGAGTTTTCAAAAGTGAATTCCCTTAAGCAGTATAGTAAAGAGATTATGGATATACATGTAAGCTTTATTTACATGATGTACTGCCCAAGGTGAAACACAATAGAGGAAACATGGGACATGAAATTAGATTATGTAGAAAATGAATTACTGAGAAACTAAATGGTTTTGGTAATGGGGCAAGAAGCTAAGCTGCAGAGAAAGAGGTAAAGGTAATTATTAACATTTATTGCTATTGCCTTGAAATTGAAAATAGGTCCTTGTGACTGTGGAGGAGGTCATGGTTTGTGGGATAGAGCGAACATGAACGTAGTCTCTTCTTTGCCTACTTTTCATCTCATCATTCTTGCTCAGTGAATATACTGGATTCTGATTTTTCATCTGGTTGCCACCTACACAGGTTTTCAAATTATCTTTTGAGTCAGAAGTAAAGCATTTTGCTTCTTGAGCACTGGTTCACTGTGGAAAAATTCAAAGGAAGTTAATTCTTTTCCTCCTAGGGAGTTAAATATTCCTTCCTTGTGAAATGAAAAGATAATGCAGCCTGAGATAATTAACGTCTATTTCTTCCTCATCATTTTAATTTAAGTGGCTCACAAGCGTCCTGCTGTTCCATTATACCTTGCTCAGTTAAAACTTGGTATTTTCCTTCCATTATCAGATAGAGGCTTACAGACACACACATAGTGAAACAAAATAAAAATATGCTGAGAAAGATCAAATAAATATGTAATTTTATAAAGATAATTTTACCTTTTTTTGTTGTTGTTTGTGTCACTGTATTTAAAAAAGACAAGAAAAGAAAAGAAAAAAGTCTGGGCTTTATTGTGAAGTCCACCTTGTTCCATACTCCTGGAAGTAGGAATATCACAGAGCAAAAGAATGTATCTAAGCAGGGATTTGTCAATAGGGAAGCATGCCAAGAATATTATCTCTACTCCCATCTCCTCATCAGACTTGGCACTAAAGCTGAGATGGTTGAGTGTCTTTCTGATTGCCAGGGTTTACATTCAACTAGTAACAAATCAGGCTGCATTGCATGTGTTATCTGAATGCTTGGATTATACTACAGAGAAATAATTCTAGCCGTTTCCCCTAGTTGGGGAAAAATGTAAAAAATATAGAATGAAGAAAGCAAAACAAGGACTCCTAAGAGGGAGGAAGAAGGAAATAAGAAGAGAAGCACAAGCGTATCTTTTTCAAATGTACTGGAGTAAAAAAAAATGTAATTGGCAGCATTAGCAATTCTACAGTTATAGATGTGTTTACTGTGCTTACTTCAGAAACATCACTCAGCTGGTATAACCTAGGAACCATTTCATTGATTTAACCAGATCTGTATTGTTTTGCATTAGCTGGAATCTGTCACATTGTGTTTATTTCATCAAACCACGCTAATCTGCTCACTTTGTTACAGGCTTCTCAGATGCCATTGCTGGACAATGGGCAAATGAATACTTATTTGTAATCCACATTGAGATATGCAATTTGTGGGGCAATTCAACATTACAAAGTGTCTAATTAGTGTAGTTAAATCGCTGATTGCTTTAATTTAAATTGAACGAAATTCTCCAGAAATAAAAAGGCATGCAATATTGACATTCAGATGAATGGACAGACAAAGAAGAACTAGCATTGGTTGGACTTGCACAGCGCTAGAAAGTAGTCTTAATTTTGAATGCTTTAAACTTTCAAGAATACAGTTTAGGCTAAAGAATAAGTGCCTGCTAGTGTGTCTTGGATTTATGTGCTACAAGCTGCTCTGGAAGAAAAGATATTTTTGTGTGTGTGTGTTGAAAATCAGACAGAAGAGTTGCAAGAGACTACTTTTTCTGACACTGTGCAGCAGTAGTTTTGTTCTGGTATCCCATTTTTCCTTGTTGCTTGTACTTCTGCATATTGCATGTATTTCCTAATTCCTATTCTTTGCTTAAAACTACAGGACAAGAGAACAAGTACTCAAATCTTATTTGCGCCCCCCACCCTCCCACCCCCATTTACTTTTCAGAATTACTTGAATTTACTGTAACATTGAGGTACAAATGATTGCATTTTTTTTTTTCTGTAAATCCTAGATGTTAAAAATGCCACAAAGGTTTGAAAATGCAAAGCATTCATTTCCAGCATTGCTCAAATCTGTTCTGTTATTTTCTCTACCTAAGTAACGCAGAGACAATTTTTAGTGTCAGATTTTTGGGCAAATCTGCACCAAGTGTAAAATTTGTGATTTTTTGCAGCAAACTGTTAATGCAGAAAATCATGGATATTCTTCTGTGATGGCAGATAAAGATACGTGATCTATACTTCTTGCTAATGTGTGCAAACAGTAGCACATTTGGCAAAGGAATGACTGATAAAAAAATCAAGTATGAATAAGATGGGGACTATTGTGAAAAACATTGTGTAAATCTATGCAGAAACTATGGCAATGCTCTTGAATCACATCCAATACCAGATGCCAGACTGAGTCAGTCTGAGTCTAGTCCATGTGATCTAGCAATCTGCTCCAGGCTGTAAGTAGCTGAAAGCTAGTTTGCTTTATGGAGAAGAAAAAAGTTGGTAACACATCATCATCCCAGAATGGCTCAGGTTGGAAGAGACCTTAATGATCATCTCATTCCAACCCCCTGCCATGGGCAGGGGCACCACCCACAGGTTGTCCTAAACATCTCTAGGGGTGGGGCATCCACAACCTCTCTGGGCAACTTGTTCAAGTGCCTTACCACCCGCTGAGTGAAGAATTTCCTCCTAACCTGTAATCTAAATTTCCCTTCTATTAGTTTATAACCATTCCCCCTGTCCTGTCGTAATGTGACTGAGCAAAGAGTTGCTATCCATCTTTTTATAAGTTCCATTTAAGTATTAAAAAGCTGTAATGAGGTCTCCCCAGAGTCTTCTCTTCTTCAGGCTGAACATCCCCAGCTGTCTCAGCCTTTCTTCATAGGAGAAGTGCTCCAGCCCTGTGACCATCTTTGTGGCCCTCCTCTGGACCTGTTCTAACATGCTTCTTGTGCTGGGGGCCCCAGACCTGGACACAGTGTTCCAGGTGGTGCCTGGAGTACTCACTACAAGCACACCAGGTAGAAATAATGTATTCAGTTCTTCAGGCAGTTATGTCTAATTCCTAGAAAGCAGTATGATTATTTACAATTTAGCAATAAATGTTATGGCAGGCCATAGCACTTCCTCTCCTTCCTTACTTCCACTTTTGAAACCAAAACCCATTTATTTGATTTGGTAACCTCTTACAAATGTTTACAATGTACCTCTGGAATTAATTCTGCAGGAAGTCAAATTCTTCGAAAATTCTTAGAAAAAAAAAAAGTAGGATTAAAAAAAAAAAAATCTCACAATATTTTATTAGGATATTTTCAGAATCAAACCATTGAAGGCATTAAAGAAAGCAGAAGAAAAACAAAAATAACACAACAACCAACCAACCCAACCAAATATTTAAATTGTAAAATACTCTAGACTTAAAATGAAATAACCACTGTATCAGTACATGATATATAAGAACAAAGGCTATGACATTCAATTGGATTGCTGTGATATTAATTTGACAGCAATACAGATATTTAAAAGTTGTTTCACAAATGGTCTCATTCACTTTCTGAATTTCCACTCTGTAAACAACCAATAAAATAAAATAAAAGGTAGAGAATGAAAAGAGGAGGAAATAAAAAGGTTTTAAAAGTCAAGATATGTTGAACATCCCGAAATTGATACATTCACATAGTGATATACTCTGAGATTCAAAGTTTTATTCTATTGCCAATTTCACAGGTTTACAAAAATCATTCTTCACTTTATTCATTGCTAGTAGATCAATTTAAATGCTATATTGCATTCCATATCTGGACTACAAAACATTGCTGAATTGTTCCATGATATTAACCCTTCTCTTCATACACAATTGTACTAGTGAAAAATCCTATACCTATACAGCATTTTTCATTATGCAGCATGTTTTATGACCTTATTTCATTATTTACTCTGCCTGTATCTACTTCTAAGTATTTCCATTTGCTCTGTAGCTAACAGCTCTCCCCCTCCTGTTATTGTATACCATGTTCAATGAAAGCTATTCAAGAAGTAAAAACAAAACAAAACAAACAACAACAACAACAACAACAAACAGTCTCAACCTCAGTATTGCCTAAGACTGCAAACAAGGAATGACAGCCTGAACTGAGAAAAGGAAAAACCATCACTGATGTATGGAAAAAGCAGATGCAAGCAGAGATACTATGGCAATACCTTACTGCAAGTCTGTGTGGTGAAACAGGGATGGCCTCTACAGGAAGGAAGGTTGTAAATGAGCCTAGAGGAACCTTTGATACCAACTGTCTAAGAAGATTCTATTTCAAACATTCCTCTTTTCAAAGATGCCTATTTATAAAGATACGTAATATATAACATGTATTTTCTATTGGTAAGCATTCTATGGTCCACACAGTTTCATTTAAAACTGGTCATTAGATTCTCATTTATGGCTTTTATACAAATGCAATTTTTAGTTCCCACTAAAAAAAAAATAAAAAATCCCAAGATACAGGTTGGTGGGGTCATAAACTTTAATTCAGGAAATCAACTAACAAAAACAACAGTAATGCAATTGCTGCTAATCAAATCAGATATTTTTTCTTTCCTCCTGTCTCCACTACATGCACACACAGATACACCTTCCAGAGAACATTTAGAGACAAGGCAAAATCTACTCATGAAATACTTCATGTAAGTGTTTCTTGACGCAAAAAATTTGCATGACTTAAGGCACCTTCTGAATACTCGGTTAATGTGCATTAAGGCAAGAGCGCAGACTAAAGCTCGTGTCAAGAGGAGTTACGACACTACTACAAAATAGGTATATGGAAAGAAATAGCAGCTAAAATTATGGGGTTAAAGGAAGACGAATAAAAAAGGAAAATAATAATGGTTTATAGAAGTCACTTGGAAAAGATAGTTTTATTCCCTTATAAGACTGAATACTATCTTCAGTAAGAAGGGTATCTCTGTACTAGTTTTGTATAGGACTTTTAGAAGAGATGTCCATTCTTAGTCCTATGACAATATAAAACAATAATTAAATACTTTAATTAAAGGATATATATACAGATACATAATAAACCAAAACTAAATATATATTTGAGCTAGCAAGCTGTACATAGCTTCTTTTCTACTTATAGCTTCTTATCTACTTCCAAGAATTGGCATTCTTTTCTTTCTAACTTTTTGTAGAAATGACAATAAACAGCATAGTTCTACGTTTGGAAGTACCTTCAGTATACTGTTCAATTTAGATCAGAATACTTTCTTATTCAAGAAGAAATAAATAAGAAGGTTTTCTATTTTTTTTTCCTTAATGATTTGTTTGGCAAATAAAGCTGAGTTTTATTTAAATTAAATCACTGATTATCCAATTAAATAAAAACATTATCTCCTTCTGTCACAGGGATTTAGTTTAAGCATACTAAGTCAGACCAAACTTTTCCAATAATGAGAGTGGTTGCCAGTTAGTAATATTGATGGCAAATAAGTCATTAGTGAGGAATAAAAACAGTATCTGACCTGGTCAGTTCAATGAATACTCATCTGAGCATAACTGACTTGAGGGTCTATGTATTTTTATTCTCCTATTCTCCTCCAGGAGAATATTTTTGTTGCATTACTCTGAATTAAAAAATAACACTTGCAAAAGCACATTCCAAAATAATTATTTTTTTTTTTCTTTCCAGATAAATTCCTAAACAATTGCACATAGGAAAAAAAAAAGTTCCTAAATGTAAAAATAAACTTCCACTAGTAGAATATTAAAAGAATAAGAATCTATCAACAATATTTCCTTATAACTTTCCTTATAACAAGTAATTATACAGGTAAGTTACAAGTTGCATGTATTTTTGATGAATTCTGATTTTTGCATTATCATTTCAGCCAGAGTTGATGCACACAGAAATATTCTGTCCTGATCTCTCTTAAACTTCAGAAGTTTAGTAGTATTTATTTAATAGTATTTTCTAAAGTATGTGAAAATACTTTTTGAACTATTCAGTACTGCTGGACTGATCAGTAGGTGTTCTTTTACAAAGTCTATTAAGAGCAGCATTGTACTTTACTCTCTGTGCAGATGCAATTCATAAGCAAGAGTTGTGCTTCCCACTCTCCTTTAAACTTCATTTTCTGAGACTTCACTTGGACCAGTACAGACTGCTAATAGAGACACAGTATACACTAGAGTAAAATTTTTTTTGTTTGTTTGTTTGCTTGCTTGCTTTATTTTCCTGCCAGAATCACTTCACTTATTCACTTAATTATGTAAACTAACTCAACAGAATATTATTTTATGAATTAGACATGTCTTCAGTGGAGATCTTGCCATAAGAACTGTGTTAGGTATCAGATACAATATTTTTTTTCTAAATTTTTAGCAACTGTTCTCCTCAGAAATTTCCATATTGTCACACCTGCCTTGTGAATTTCAGACTGCCAGCTTTTGGGTGCAGGTACAGTCAAGTTGAGATGAGGACCAAGAGGCTTTCTGCAGCACTGTGCTGTGGTGCTCACCTGATTTTGCTTCTGCTTGGGAATGTGGGATATTTTCCAAAGCCCTGCTGTTTTGCTGGATATGGGAACAGCTGATGAGACGATGAATCCATTGAAGCCTCTATATATTACCACAGCACAGTAGCCACACAATCACAATTTCAAATAACAGTATTGGCCATTAGACAATAACAAAAGACAACACTTGAGGAAATATAACAATTTTCAATTTCTCATTTCTTAAATGCACTTTTATACATTTTGCTGAAATAATATACTGTATGCAGCTTACTGGTGGCAGCTCAGTGGAAAATGCTTTCTACATCTCATTACATTCTTATAATTTCAGAATTTTTTAAAATAACAGAAAAAGAGAAGGGGATTGTTTCTGAAACCCTGAGGTCAAAAGACCTCAATGCATCTGGTTGGAAAGGCAAGGCTGTGCCATGTACCCCCATGTACAGATGTGGCCTTTTCCTTACTTTTTACTATCATGTGTTTAAAATGTATTTAAACTATCTTCTGGTTCAAAGGAATCTGTGCAAGACACTGCTTTTCATAAATGAATGCATTTCAGCAGACACCAGTGGAGCTGGTTTGATCTTATACCTGTGAAAGCACTGGTGCCCCCTCTGTACCAGTGCCTGGCTGGAATCCTGGTGGCTATGTGGGAGAATAATGCTGATGGCTGAAACTGAGAAATGAGAAAATGAAAGCTGCCATAACAAAAGGACTAAGGAAAAATCATCACAGATTTAGCAGCACATACTAGTATTCCTTTACAAGGCAATACTTTTTAATTCTGAAAACTGAATGAAGGAAAGAAAATATTACAATCTAATTCCACATTCTTGCTATTTAATTGTACAGTATCTGGAAAACACCTAATTGCTGTAATTAGTTTATTAAAACAGCAAGTACAAAGGTGTGTTGCTCTTTTTAGGTAGAATATATGATAGTAGCCTTTCCCTTTTGAAATACAAATCATTGTAAGAATAGCAAGATTTGCATCTCTCTGGATACCACATACTGACCAGAATATATTATTTTGCATTATGTTCCCTGCTGTATCCCTTCCATAACATATATAAAAGATCAGTGCAGGAAAATATGAATTATGCTGTAAGAATAATTATAATAAAAAAGATCCTAGTGACTTATGATGACAGTATATAAAACATGCTACATCTGTAATATAATTTCAAAGACATCTATTAGCAGAGAGTTTATAATTTCTGCGGACTGCCTGATTGTATTTATCAGGACTGTTTCTGTGAAGACCTCCAGATAACCACTGCTGAAGTTAAGAACAAATAGGAATGTTCTATTGCAAAGCACCACTGAAATTAAGCTGTTGGCAAGGTTAGATATTTTCGGTGTAAAATAAGGTGTTTTTGCTTGTGAAGTGAAATGACAAGATCTATTTTCTTTCAAGGTTGTTTGAAGGTAATCCATTTTCTGTAGAATTGTACTGTATGATGTCTTAAGCTACAGGGTACAAAATAACATGGTTTATTTTCCTTATTTCTTATACGTTAACTACTTAGGCTTTACACTGAAAATACCATTAACCACAAGGGACACATGCTTGATTACCAAATCCAACATGATCGATCTATGAGATTTCTCCTATCATCTAATAATGGGTCATGGCATTATGGACAATGATTTTCTTGAGATTTAATTTCCCATGGAAGCTATAGCTACAGCTGCTCAATTCCAGGGCCATTTTTTCCCTCACAGGAACTGCCCTACTGATGCCAGTGGGAATACCTTTGTGTAGGCTGTAGGATTAGCTATGGATATGTCACAGGGAAGATAGTGTGTCATGTGCCACTCTGCTTCTGAAGTGACAGACAGGATGACATTTGCCTGTTGACAGCCAACACCACAAGAGGTGGGCTGGGAATGACACCCGCTGGAGGGGATCACGGCTCTGAGCACCCTCCAGTTCCTTCCTGAGGTAGCGTTAACTTCACTGCCCCAAATGGCTGGAGGCAACTCAATTCCTTTGAACTTCTCTCCAACGTAATGTCCCATCTAGATAAAGCAGTTGAATAGCTGGCCTTTGTTAGCCTGGCTCTTCTGAAATTAATTACAAAAAACAAATTTCCTGCTGGAATTGCTCTTGAGAAGGCAGTGACCTGTGCTAGGGACAGTGAGGAGGAGCTGGAGGGTAATATTCACTTCCATACCACAACTGGACCTTGGAGGACAAATCTGTCTTCAACCAAGTACCCATAAACATAAACATAACCATATATTATAACCATAGTAGTCATGAAGCCAATTATCTCCTACTGTTAAGCAGTCCCCATAACAGAAAACTGAGGTTACAGGTTAGCTGACTTACATAGCCATGGCTGTTCCAAAGAAATTGTGCTCCTGGCCATGAACAAAGAGAATACCTAACCAGACTCTGTCTCTCTGACTCAGCGAAATGTCCAGAGGCCACTCCTCCTGAAAGTCAAAGATATAATTTAGTGCCCAGAAGCACATCATCCATAAGACTCCCTGAATTTGGTTTACCCTAATTTAGGCAGCCACAGTTTTATGACATGGAGACATGGAAGGACACTACATTGCAAATGAATATAGAAACTCTCTTCCTCATGTATTTAAATTTAATGCTATGTTAAACACAAAAAACGTGTTCTGTAAATTACACGTGTTGTAACGCACTGTCAGTTAAGGTGTCTCTTTTTGTTTGATAATGACACTTTAGAGCAGGCAGGGAATGACAGAGTAGAAAGAATCTGCCTCAGCCTGTCTATCACTGTGACAAGGCCTACTATCATAAGCTATGTGACCACTTCTTTTTTCTGAATTAAAAAAAAAATAAATCATCTTAGATCTTATAATAGAGGTAAAAATATACATATATTAGAGGGATAATTTTCAGACATTTAAAGGCATAGACTTTTATGAGTGGAACAGAATATCTTCTGAATTTTTAATCCCCTTGTCTTAATTTACCTTTGCCCAAAAAATGCAGACAAGCAAACACACTACAACATAAAATAAAGTGCAAAATAATCTAGCTGTCATGAATCAACAATACTAAATGTGTATGAGATACAGCAATGGATGGTACAGCAGAGAAGCCGTAAGACTTCTCTGTACCTAGTGCACAGATGTCTCATTTCTAATAATGCACAACCAAGTTCTAGCTGCAAAATTTCCTCAGGAAAAAAAAAAAAAATAATAATAAAATATATATATATTTAAAAAACGTATTAATGAAATCACATTTTCACACAGTAACTGTTGAATTTCATTAGGTTTCAGAAGCATAAGAGTTGTACTTTTTCAACATGTTCTTTTATGTTGCTGAAACATTCAAAATGGTTTTAGGTTGAATGTTATTTGGCCATGAAGCTGTATCATGGTGTGCATTTGCGACAGTGTTTGAATCAAACTTCCTGCAACTCTGAGATCTAGGTATAATTCAAATAATGGTCCAATAAACAGCTAACCTACTTTATTATTATTATTATTATTATTATTATTATTATTATTATTATTATTATTGTTGTTGTTGTTGTTGTTGTTGTTGTTGTTGTTGTTGTTGTTTTAATTACTGGCTAAAGCTGGTTTTTAGTCTAATCAACCTGCATTCTTGTCTCTGGGACCAACAAAAAAATCTAGTAAATACAGTATTGGAAAAGATTAATGAAAAGCAGATTAGCAATTTATGAAATTTTGTGGCCTGAATGCAGCAAGTATGTTCAATGAAGATAAAAAGAGAATGAAATTAATGAAGAGATGCTACAGAAAGAGGAACAGAAGCACATTTTTGAGGTAGCTGATTTAATGTAGTGATTCTGGAGGAAGGAATGAAAGTGCTTAAGGAGTACATGCTTTGCTGGCCTATTTGCACGCCATCTCTTGCACCATGGTCTCAGCACTTTAACCTAACACCATTTCCTATGCAGAACAATGCCTAAAATCAGTGGTGGAAATAGAGGTGTTCTGGAAGAGGGAGAAGGCCTCCTTTGGAAAAAAAAAAAAATAACTTCAAGCTTCCTTAGAATGAGAAAAATTTTATGGCTATAGCTGTCAGAGATATGAGTTTTATTTCCATTTTTGGAGTATTAGAAATAATAAGAATGGGGTCAAATCTGCAATTCTTTACCTAACTATACTTATAGGATATAATTTAGGCCTCCAAGAACCAGTCATTTCAATAGATGTATATGAGGTGGTATTGATGATATTAAAGCACAGTAAGTTAGAGAGCATAATAAATAAAACAAGTAAATCAGTATATTACAGATAAGTGACATACTGCATAGTTTGCATTTTCATCTAGCTTGACTGAAAAATTGTTTAGCCATTTTGCAAACATAATAAAATTTCTCTCTTAGTAAAGTATTTTCATTAATCAATCTCTGGATGGGATAAAAGTAGGTTCTTAAGGCATAGGTAAAGTATCAGACAGAATTTGTTCTTCAAGCTTGGATTATTTAAAACAAGCAGCATTTATACAGCTCTGTGCAGAATTAAACAAACCACAGAAATCCTGTATGTGTCGTAAGCTACTGATACATTTGTATTTCACATATCATTAACTGCACTGCATAAGAATATTGTAATATTGCTATGCCTTCTTTTTAATAAAAAATTCAGACCTCTGTACCAACAAGCAAAATAAAAATATCTTCTACAGCTCAAGCCTAAATCATTTCTGCTCAAATGGAGCAGTTTAATCATAAATCTGAATGTTGACTGTTTTCTGGATTGTCCTAATGCAATTAGTTAAAAAATGTATTGAGTTTACAAGTGGTTGTCTTCTTGATATAGCATTTACTTGCAAGATTTACTAATTTTTTTAATGGATAAAGAAAAATGTTCAGAAGAATCAATTAGTGGAGACTACAGTCCAATACCTAAAGAAATTAAAGAGCTGTGTAATATGGAACAGAAATGATTGCATGGCCATGGTAAAATATCAGTTATCTGTAACTGTGGCCCTACTTATGTTTTATACTGATGAGGTGAAATCACAGCCACTTCTGCTGCTGCTACCTGGAATGGAGAAGGAGGTGAAGCACACAGAGAGTCATTTTACCCCAGAGAGAGAGGGCAACGAGATTATTGCTACAGAGACTTTGAAGAGGGAAAAAGGAAGAAGCAGATTAGAGAAGCTGTGTCTGGATGGGTTTCTATTCCATCTCTTTTCTGATAGAGCTGCTCAGTGAAATAACAAAGGTGTTAATTTGTTTCTAATCCTTCCACACATGGTTCTTACAGAAGTCCTGGGGAAAATAATTTACAAGAGCAAAATCTCTCCAGGCTCCAGAGAAACCTAAATGTGTCTATAAAGGTTAAATCTGGGCCTTGAGGAAATCAATGGCAAAACTCCCATTGTCTCCAATATAATTCAATAACAATTAGGGCCTTGTGAGTACTAGCAGAGTACTCTCCCACACAGTACTAGCAGGGTACTCTCCTGCAGAGTGACAGTAAACATTTCTTTCGTTTCAATTCGCATACTTAGGTTAAGTTTTCTTTTCACTTTTAAGTTTTAACAAAGCAAAGATGTCAAAATGTAAACAACAAAAGTTTTTTCTTGCATGGAAATCATTTACCACATACATATACATATATACATATATGTGTACATATAGGTATATACGTATATATACAAACAAACACACACACATATATATGATATTCCAGAATGTCAGATAATACTCTTTGATTACTTCAAGATTCAAGAGTTGGACTAAACAACCAAATAATGCTTTTTGCAGTTTTAAAAATAAGCCTTCAATTAGACAAATTATTGTGAAATCCTTCTACTGGTGCAGGCATTACTAATTATGTGACTGGGGTTTTATCTATTTATTAATGCTCACAGAAGTAAGGCTCCTTTCACTGATAAATGTTGCAGCTATTGACAGTTAAATTCAGCTGGATTTGCAGTAGCTGATGATTACAATCAAGGAAGTAATTTTCAAAAAAGGAAGTATTTTTTAGCAATTTCCATAAAACGTATTCTTTTGGCATAACAGATAACTTGCACATGCACTTTTTGAATGTAAGAACAGACTTGAATTTTAAATAATAATAAATTAATTGTCTGTAGACCTCCTAGGCATCAAACATAATCTATTTCCTTTGCAGTCTGCCTTTATGTTTTCATGGATTTCACAGAATCAAAGAATCACAGAATTCTCTAGGTTGGAAGAGACCTCCAAGATCATCAAGTCCAACCTCTGACCTAACACTAACAAGTCCTCCAATAAAACATATCACTAAGCTCTACATCTAAACATCTTTTAAACACCTCCAGGGATGGTGACTCCACCACTTCCCTGGGCAGCCTGTTCCAATGCCTAACAACCCTCTCAGTAAAGAAGTTCTTCCTAAGATCCAACCTAAAACTCCCCTGGCACAACTTTAGCCCATTCCCCCTCATCCTGTCACCATGCATGTGGGAGAACAGACCAATCCCCACCTCTCTACAGCCTCCTTTAAGGTACTTATCAAGAGCGATAAGGTCGCCCCTGAGCCTCCTCTTCTCCAGGCTGAACAAGCCCAGCTCCCTCAGCCGCTCCTCCTAAGACTTGTTCTTCAGACCCCTCACCTGCTTGATCACCTTTCTCTGCACTCGCTTGAGCACCTCGATGTCCTTCTTGTAGCGAGGGGCCCAAAACTGAACACAGTACTCGACGTGCGGCCTCACCAGAGCCGAGTACAGGGGGACGATCACTTCCCTAGCCCTGCTGGTCACACTGTTCCTGATACAAGCCAGGATGCTGTTGGCCTTTTTGGCCACCTGAGCAAACTGCTGGCTCATATTCAGCTGACTACCAACCAATACTCCCAGGTCCTTCTCTGCCTGGCAGCTTTCCAACCACTCATCTCCCAGTCTGTAGCTCTGCTTGGGGTTATTGTGCCCCAGCTGCAGGACCCGGCACTTGGCCTTGTTGAACTTCATGCAGTTGGCCTCAGCCCATCGGTGCAGCCTATACAGATCCTCCTGCAGAGCCTTCCTACCCTTGAGCAGATCGACACACGCCCCTAATTTGGTGTCATCTGCAAACTTACTGAGGGTGCACTTGATCCCCTCATCCAGATCATCGATAAAGGTATTAAAGAGGACCGGCACCGGTACCGAGCCCTGGGGAATGCCACTAGTGACTGGCCTCCAACTGGATTTGACTCCATTCAACACGTCTCTTTGGGCCCAGCTATCCAGCCAGTTTCTAACCCAACGAAGCGTACGCCAGTCCAAGCCAAGAGCAGTCAGTTTCTCGAGGAGAATGCCGTGGGAAACGGTGTCAAAAGCCTTGCTGAAGTCAAGGTAGGCAACATCCACAGCCTTTCCCTCATCCGCCAAGCACATCACTTTGTCATAGAAGGAGATCAGGTTTGTCAAGCAGGACCTGCCTTTCATAAGCCCATGCTGACTGGGCTTGATCGCCTGCTTGCCCTGCAAGTGCCGCGTGATGACACTCCAGATAATCTGCTCCATGAGCTTCCCTGGCACTGAGGTCAAACTGACAGGCCTGTAGTTCCCCGGGTCTGCCCGCCAGCCCTTCTTGTAGATGGGCGTCACGTTTGCTAGCCGCCAGTCAACTGGGACCTCCCCCGATAGCCAGGACTGCTGATAAATGATGGGAAGTGGCTTGGCCAGCTCCTCCGCCAGTTCTCTCAGTACCCTCGGGTGGATCCCATCTGGCCCCATCGACTTGTGCACATCCAAGTGCCGTAGCAGGTCGCCAACCATTTCCTCGTGGATAGTGAGGGCCACATTCTGCTCCCCATCCCCTTCCACCAGTTCAGAGTACTGGGTAACCAGGGAACAACTGGTTTTGCTGCTAAAGACTGAGGCAAAGAAGGCATTAAACACCTCTGCCTTTTCCTCATCTTCTGTAACTCAGTTCCCCCCTGCAACCAGTAAAGGATGGAGATTCTCCTTAGTCCATTTTGCATTGCTGTATTTGTAAAAACATTTTTTGTTGTCTTTAACAGCAGTAGCCAGATTGAGCTCCAGATGAGCTTTGGCCTTTCTAATTTTGTCCCTGCACTGCCTCGCTACATCCTTATAGTCCTCCCGCATGGCCTGCCCACTTTTCCAAAGATTATAAACCCTCTTTTTTCTCCTAAGCTCAAGCCACAATTCTCTGTTCAGACAGGCCGGTTTTCTTCCATGACAGCTCGTCTTTGGGCACGTGGGGACAGACTGCTCCTGCACCATTAAGATTTCCTTCTTGAAAAGCGCCCAGCCTTCCTGGATTTGCAACATAATCGTCAAGTTCATCATCTTATGACACTTGATCCAAATTTAGGAACCAGGATTGAGAAACATGTTTGTCCCTCTCTAAAAATACAGTGTAAACACTTATGACTGATGATAAAGACTGCATTTCTACTTTGTTATGACAAAAAATATTTTCATTCACTGAATAACACAGAATCTCTGCTGTGAATAAGTCACTTTAAGAAAACATAATTCAGTGGAAGTCGATGAATTTTAACTATACATGAAAGGCATACTTATGGAAACTACAAGTTCATTAGTAAGATCACAGAACAATGCTATCTATCCAGAATTAGATCAGTTAATGCTAAACTAATTAGCATCTGTTTGTTAATGAAGCTCCTATTCTAGCAATATTTGCACCATAAATTGAACTGGATTTAACAATAAAGGATAATGTAGTCTAATTTACATAGGACAATAAGTCTATTACTTCAAGAATCCAATTCATTCAGGAACATAATGTATAAACAGAGTGCTTTTGCTTAAACCTAATCAAAGAATGAACAGGTAATTACACTTACTGACTAATGAATTTGCCAAAAATGAGCAAGCCAGAAAACAGGAATTATTTTTGTTAATCATCTTTTCAAAGAGAGTACTTTACTTTAGATATAAAAACTACTGTATCTGTAGAAAGGCAGTGTTTCTAATTCTAGCAAAATACTAATTATTATTAAAATACTTATTTTTAGTGTAAAATGAGTTGTTACAAAATCTCATTTCATTCAAGGATGTCTGAAGGTGATTTATCTTCCGCAGACATGTATAGATTCAGTGCAGTGAAAACTGCCTTACAAGAGTGTTCTCACTATGCAAATATTGCGTTATACAAACAGTGCACTAGGACAAGGTATATTTTGCAGTCTCACTCAGGAGACAAGTTCTACTTTCTGGACAATGATCATAGCACATGAATATATGAACACAGCATGTGAATATATGAGCATAGCATATACAGCCTCTGCAAACACAGTGTGCAAGCCACCTGTGGGAAGACATGTAAGGCTGTGCTCTGTATTCCTTCACTTTATTTATGTATAGGGGATAACAAGTAACTGCCAAAACCCATATCCACAGTAGGGTATGTCTATTTGTACTAGCCACCTGCCCCACAGAGCTTGTTCAATTAAAAGAACAATGGGGAGTTTGACTCAATAAGAACAGGAAAAGAAATAGGCTTTGTGCAGAGCTTGCCATTCCTACTCTCACCTTCCACACTTGCACAGGGAAACAGCTATCCTTGTTGAGCTGCTAAAAGATCCAATTTAGAGCTATATCTTTTACTCTAAAACTAGTTTTTTTTGAGAGGCTGGCTTAGGGGTATGAAAAGAATAAGGCATTCACTTATAGTGGACCTTTTTAAGCTTTCAGAATAGATTCATCCCTCGCTGGCATCCAGCTGGCCTTGTTCTGAGTGCTGCAAAATATGCTTGAAAAATCATCCAGAACAGACAAAGGAAAATATTTAGGCAAAAACAAGCTTTTGATTTACTATATGTGTGCCTTAAAAGTGCATATTTTTCATTTTAATGATATATTTACACAAAGCATGAATTGGTGTTGTGGGATGCCAAACACCTGTCACAGAATGAAATTTCTTGCAATGAAATCATGAATAAAATGTTTCCCAGCACACTTACAATCTTTTCAGGATGATTTTTTTTTTTTTTTTTTTTTAAGAATTCAATGGAATACTAAATTTGCTATAAATATATATATATTTTTTTAAAAGGCCAGAAACAGTGACACACCCCTGCTAAAGATTTTGAAATTCATAAATGCATCAAGATTTCTTTGCTAATTTGTTCATTAACTTAATGACCCACTTAGACTGTTCTTAGCCATCATAATTAACAAGGCATTATGACACCAATCACCCATAAGATACAAATAAGATTAGTTTGTTTTAACGAATACTTAGATGCATTGGGGGTTTCATTACCGGAATAGATGGTACCTGGAGAAATGGTAATTTACTTTCTTTTAAATTTGATACACCAGCTGCAGCTAGTAGTGGTGTAGCCCTTCTGACTCCTTATAGTGTCTACTTTGTAGTCAACTGTGCTAATACTCTGCACCTCAGGTGAAAATGTTAGGGCTGGTGTGACTCGATTATTAATGGCCCTGTGGATCTGACTGTGGAATATGGCATTCCTTGGGATTTTTCTTTTTTAGAAAAAACTCTGACCTGGTAAAGCAGAGATAGTAAACTAAAGATAAATGTTGATCAACAGATGAGTATGTGCTCCAGCCAGGCTGGGCTGTACAAAGCACAAGTAAGAAAAAGGCACATGCCTATCTACAGACAGGTTACAAAGACGTGGTTACCCATCTCAGCTGGAGGATACTTCTCCCCGTCCAATGCAATGCTCTAACACGTACCCCTCCTCAGCAAAACCACACAGACACACCAGAACCACTGAGGGAAGGTTGTAAGGTGCTGCCAGATGACTTCCCAAAAGTGCAAATAAACCTTTGTACTCCCAGCATTACTAAGTTTTGTGGACTGACACTTCTGCTACAGCTACTTTTCTCCCGCAGGAGAAGGAAACGTGCCATGCCACACCAGAGCAGAAGATACCAGCCCTTTCTCTACTTTGTCCATGAGAACTCCTACATTCCCTTGCTGAGCAGTACTGTCTGCTGTGTAAAGAATAAAAAGTACTTTCCCTGTGGACAAGCAAAGCAATAATCTAGTCATGGCAACAGCAAATTAGCAACATATACCAGCACTGTGGAAAGTTAATGATACTCCAATTCTACAAAACCATGTTCGCAGAAGAACTGCAGATGATAACTCTACATCAATATACTCAGGGCATTATCATACCTACTTCGAGGAAAGGAGACCCAGACAAAGAAATAAAAGGGTAGAAAGTAACTCAACAGTACAATTTGTAAACAGTATTCAGTCAATGTAGTGACTTTAATGGCAACACTCTATCTTTCTGCTGTTTTACCGCACAACAGCAGCTGTAGATGAGCATTACATTTTTCATTTAAGCCACAGAACCTCAAACACAGATCGTGGAAGTGAATCAGAATCATCTCACTTTATAAGCTGGGAACACCTAAGAAATGATTGATCCCAGTAACTCCAGCTGATCCTGAAGAAGAGCAGCTGATGATCTCGACAGAGAACACCACTAAGGCAAAACCAACCTCCTTCCATATGAAACTGGGTCAGTTCAATGAAGGTTTAAGGATGAAAACACTAAAAGTCAAGACATAGGAATCAGAGCGCATATGAGAAGAAAATCTGGATCATTTATCAGTGCAAAAGTAAATAATCAAATGAAGCTCCCCCAGCTGCTGGTTTTAAACATAAGCATACACCCACTTGTTTTCCATATGCCTGTTTCAGAGTCATTCTTTTCTTGGTGAGACAGGAAGGATTAAAAAAAAAAAGAAAAAAAAAAAAAAAGGTTAAACATGTAAATCATATTCATTACTAATGGATGTTGCAAAACAGCTAGCAAATGTTTCCAAAAGAAAGGGCAAATTAATTTTACATAGCCAAGTATTTTAAAAAAATATGCATTTTATGAGAATCTTGAAGGAAAAAAAAAAACAGATGGAATTTCAGGTGGCATTCTACATACAAGATTTATCTATCACAGATAGTGAATAATGTACGCAGACTTTCTCATCTCTTTCATATATAAAATGTTTTGAAATATTAATATTTTGTTTAGTTTAGACAAAATTATAGTGACTATTTTCATGATCATGTATTCAGGAGAAAGTACTGGCCTTTACAGGAATAAATACACTGTTAAGAGTTTAAACCAATATTTAGAAAATTACTTCTTGTTCACTCCTTTAACCCTTCTTTCACACCAAATTTTATCTCTTGAACAATTCATTATTGAGTTACAATTTTCTCAATTTCTTTCCTCTTTAAAAAAAAATAAATTGCTAGTGAAAAATCTATTTAAATAAACCATATTTCATAAACCAAATGCATTAACAAATAATTTTTAATTTCTATCATGATTCTTTTAACTTTATATTGTCTATTTCATGCCTTGCCTTATCAATCACTTAGGATAGGATCACCTCAAAATCTATTAATGTAAATGCAAATCTCTCAGTAAATTTAACTGAAATTCAATTTGTCATCATTTTGTTTGTTCTTTATAAGTTGTTGTGTTTTTTGTTTGTTTGTTTGTTTTTTTCATGCTGCAGCAAGTGATGGCTGAATGTGGTTCAATGAAGACACAGTTAAAAACAACAACAAAAAAAGTTGTGTGGGAGCATGCAGTTTTTATTCAGGCATTCTTTTGTAATTGTAACGCTCCTGTAGGCCTCACATGTTTTTTTGTGTGTATACATATATATATATATAGTGATATGCTACACTCTATGAATATAATTTGGAGATTATTTGTTTAAAAAATGATTAACAACACAGCAGGACATACACATGTGCATGCAATTGAAATTTTTGCTCAGACACTTCTCTCTTTTGCTCCCACTCCTTGGTAGCTCATTTCTTCTATTTCCATAGTCACTGTGTCCTGCTTTTGTGCTAACTATGTAAAGACTTATTTCCTAGTACCTAGACTTTTCATTGGTTGTAGACTATTAGAGGACAATAACAAGCATAAGAATGTGGCATATTTATGCCATGTAAGTAGTAAAAATATAAATCTTGATATAAGTATCACAAAGAGCTACTCCGAAAGTGAGATCATCCTCTCATACTTTATACTACCATTCTGCATAATTTCTTCCTTGCTTTTGGACACCTGACTGCATAAATAACTTCTGCTCTTCCTATAAGGACTGGAAAAATTAATTAAAGTTTAGGGAAAGAAGGCTGGCTAAACATGGCAGCACTTACTTAGTCTTGGGTAGTTTTTCCATATCTTATATTGATTATTTTGGGGACATGAGTTAAATCTAAGTTATCAAGTAAATTGAGTCTGTAAGAGTGGATCTGTAGAATGCATCAGCTGATGCTGAGGACCCAGAGCCCACACAAAATGTATCTCCAAGATTTTTGCTTCACACAAGATCTTGTCTGGTTGCATGGACTAAGTGACAATTCATGTAGTTCATCCTCAGCTTATTTTTATCCAGAAGTTATCTAGTTTGTGCTAAGATGTGTCTTAATTTGAACAAAAGTGCAGTAAGTCTGAATGATCAAGAGATTTGTTTCAAAAGTTTACTTTAGATTGGAGTGAAAATGCTCATGGAAATTCACCATCCATCAGCTAATGTGCAAATGCCAGGATTCTGAAACATAGTCACCTACTTTCAGTAGGTAAGAAAGGTAATATTCATCTTTTTATTTTGAGAGATTCAAAAGTATTTTTTTTTAAAGAAAGGTCCTATTTATTTTTGGACACGGCTCAAAACGAAAGTGGGCTTTAGTTTATGTTTGTATTGTAAACTAATAAAATTCTCTTTGTGTAGAGATTTACAATTTTTCCCATCTGGTTATAAAGTTAGTAGTGGCATAACATGAAGTAAGGTGGAGTTTAACATGAAAAAATGAAATTTTACTTTTAAACCCTGACTCTGAAGATCATTTTTCTGGTAAGCTTTTACATTCATAAAGTCAAAATGTGTAGGATATTAGCAACATTTAGACAAATGCCATTGTTATCTCTCTTTGTAGACAGTCTTAGGCCCTTGTTCAACCTGTCCTTTAGTTTATAACACCCTTGAATATTAAGACTGTAAGTGACCTGCAGCTATTTAAACACATGACCATGTTATAACCTGAACGCCTTTGCAAAGTCCTTCTGTAATTTTACATATATTTATCCACTTTTTTTTTCCTGAAGTTTGAGCTATGTTGCTAGGCAGTAACACTGGAGATAAATTACTGAAGCAAGTAACTTCTGCATATTCATCTAACCCATAGCACGCCAGCTATCCATCAGTAAAAAGCATAACAATAGAGACCATGCAAATGCACAGAATGAAAGAATCCTTGCATTCTGTCTTGTGAATATTGGGCAGAGTGCTAGCAGGATTTTTTTTTCCCTTTAGTGTAAAAAAATTTGATCTCTGAAATACTCCAAATGTGTTCAGATTCAGTACATATTTCTTGTTATCTTGTTTGGTCTATAGGAAAAGTAATGCCTATTTACTTAGTCAAAAGTAATGGCTATTTACTTACACCATTATTTTTTACAAATTTTTAACTACCGATACTTGGAGATAATTAAGAAAATGAGCAGCGTGTCAGAATTATTTAATACACTGAGGAAATCATTACTTCTGAATCATTTTCTGGAGCTGGGCTCCCCAAAGAAACAAGTTAAAAATCTATTCCAAGAACAGAAGTAAAGAAGCATAAAGCAGAAAAGCAAATGGAGTATTACGAGTTTAACAGCACAATACTTTTCATTGCCTGTTTTCTCTGCTATTCAAGTAATTTTGTCATCTATTCTGATGATCCATGAATGTGGTAAGCTAGGAAGAAATTGACAGCATTGCCCTTTTCTCCCCTTCCCCTTTTCCCTTGAGCTTACTTCACCTTGCAGTTACAAATTTGACATTATTAATGTCAAGACTAGGAATGGACTTGGAAGCTAAGTATTTAATCTAAAGAGCACTACGGTGGCTGGATGTAGAGAAATTTAATCAGTAATCCTTTATTTCATTTCCAGGTAGGCAGATCTGCCCAGCGCTCAGTTACTGTGTTGTGCAGTGTAGACAGAGCTCCATACTTATCAATTCAGACAGTATCAGACTATAGACTATTTATTAAAAAAAAAAAAAAAAAAAAAAGGAAAAATAAAATAAAATCAGAAGGATTTTACCTTTATTGTGTCTAAGGTTTCAATATTATTTTGATAACTACTCTGGTAGTTCAGTCTTTACTTTGCTTCAATCCCCTACTTATGGAAGGGAACTAATACTTTCTTGCCTCACAGAGCTGCTGTAAGGATAATCATTGCAATGTTCAGATGCCTGTTCAGTGTTGAGGCCCATAAAAACACCCCCTCTGAATTACAGTATTTTTTAGAGATGGGAGTAAGTATAGAGGACAGAACAACCCATTTTGAATAGGATCAATTACAAATTCTTTAAAAAAAAAAAAAAGTTCCTCCAAAACAAAAGAATAAGTTACACATTTACTTATTTTCTAGTTGATTATATATCTAATCTTTCTACATTGGCTAACAGAAGTATGCTATAGTTGCTACCAGGCTCATGAAAATTTTGCAGTCAGCATGCCAAAGGAGGTGTGATGTTGTAAGGGCAATTCAGACCCAGGCATAGGCCTACATAACTTCCAGACATAGCAAATGAAGTGTTGCATTGAACATGTCAAAAGGGTAAATAAAGTAAGCCAATCTTCTTTGTATCTTATATAAAAGAACAACTTACTTTTGGTTCTGTGTTTTGCTATACAGAAAAGCCAGAATTATTGCTTTTAACATAGGTAACAACTGTGTCATTGCCCTTTAACTTTCAGATCATACAAAATTACTCTATCGGCATAGAAATTACTCAAAAGAAGTAAATCCTGTACTTTTTTTTTTAAAACGCCACAGTATGTGGTAAAGATACCTTCAGTAAAGGTATTTGTATACCTTTACTGAAAAGACGTTCTCCTCAAAATTGGTCTGTGTTTCAAGGTTTCAGCATCTTTATTACAGTTCTTAAAGTGCACAAATGACATCTGCCACAATTCATTAGGCTTATGTGTGAATCTCCTGATTCTGCAAACACTCATTGATTTTCTTCTTGGACTCTACTACTGGCATCAATTAGGGTTAAACTAGAAGCAGTTACCTGCTGGTGGGCTGATACAGCTGGATTTGACAAGCAGGAGCTATTAAATGGCTTATATTATAGTGCTGAAGAAGTACTTTAAGATTGTAGGAGATAAACATTGCACTAATAACTTAAATGAGATTTTTTTCTTGGCTTGCATTTTGCCAGTTTACGCTTCAGTTCTCACAACAAGAAAAACATAGTTAGAGCAATTAGAATGCTCTGTACCACATTTTTTTACAGTAATCCTTAATTCAAATACGTCATAATGGCTAAATATCTATAGGATTTATTTTTTTTGTCAACAAAATAACTCTAGTTAACTCTCCAAATCTGTATTTGAGACCCCAAAGAAAATGATATTGATTTTTGTATTACAAAATACTGAAATACTATACTGTCTTCAACAGAGTAATTCTACATCAACACCAAGAAACAAAGTAAGGAAATACAAACAGCTCAGTGATCAACAGTTTACTTGGACAGCACTGCTGAAATGCGAAGACACCAGAAAAACAGGAACATAGCAACCTCTACTGAACAGCACAGTGCCATCCCCAGGGAATATTGTTTACTCACATGGTCACAGGGAGAAAAGGTTTTGCTAATTGCAACACATTTATTGACATTATCTTCTGAAATACTGGAACAGAAAATTCTCTCTCATCTTGACTCACCTTAAGCTTCTTTAAAGGACAAGTGGAACTGAGGACTAGAAAAACACTTCTGAAGATTCTGAGTACAGAAAAACCAAAAGGCTTGTGTGCACTTTCCTAACAGGCCTAAATTCCTATTCAACCTGTACATAAATATATGCTCTGCTTAAACTTATGTGGTTATTCCTTCTGTATATAAAGACTGTATGCAAACATACACAGAACTCTGAAGGTTTTTAAATTTGTGAGGTAAACAAGGACATCTTCCACAGAAGAGAAGTAAAAGGTATAACAAAAGCTCACTTTCATTTACTTTTGGCTTTTCAGCATTTCAGGCTGCCAGATTAACATAAAATGATTTCATTTCTTATCTACTTTAGAAGGTCATTTCAGTTTCATGAAACAGATGGAAAATATTTTAAATGACCTACTTCATTTTCTAAAAATAGCATAAGATTTGTGTAAAAAGGTAAAACCATCACAACGAGAAGACGTGGGAACATTTGTGCTTTGCATCTCTCTGTCTTCTGCAGCTATGTTTGAGTTTGGGCTTGAGGGCAGTTACCTCTGCAGTTCAAGTTCATTGGTCGGGTGCCCTCCCAGGCCTAAGCTGGCCTGACCACAGATTGAGCTGGTCCCCTCTCACCTAGAGATAGAGAAAGAATCATAGAGGCAACGTGGAAAACGGGGCGTTCAGATGCAGCACAAGCTCAGTCCCTGAGCTAACGGTAAGTACGGCTGCAGTCATGCATAGTATCAGTGTCCAGCCCACAGACCAAGTTTATCACTAATAAGTGATAAACTTATAAACTCTGAGGGGCTTGCAGGATGCCTTCAGGAGGCTGAGCAAACTTCTTAAGGAAGATCCTCACCCAGCTTCATGGACCAGAAAACTACAGAAATAGTTAGATTGAAACAGTAGGTAGAATGAGAGCTACTACCTACAGATATTCACGCCGAGAATGAGTATTTGCAACAGTTTCACAAAACACTTGCTAGTTGGACATTTTTCTCAATATCCCATTAGATGTTGACCTGCACTACCATTTTAAACCTCCCAATCTAATATTATTGCTAATAGATCCACATTTACAAAGCAGCCAGTACATTACCATGTGAAGTACTGCAGATGTTTGGTTTATATATATGTAGTTTATATTTTTCACTAAAAATTAATAATGAGTAAATATTTTTTTCTGTTTAGAACTTAGTCATTCCTTGATCATATCCCTGTTCAACAAACCATCCAAAGGACTTTCAACGAAGCTAAAGGAGTCACTTTTGTGGACAAGATCAATATAACTGAGTCCTCTCCCAGGTGATGGAGAGCTTCTGTCGTGATCAGTTATCACACCAGTATTTTCTGCAATGCTCCACTTTGTGCCTTCAACACAGAATTGTGTCTCTGGAAAAGGTGAAAAGTGTACCTGGAGAACAGTACAAGGCTGCAGCAAGAACAGTTCACAACAATACTTTCAACTCGCTGATTGTTTGTGGAGACACTGCTGGTGACTCTGTAGTTACTAGCCTTCAGCAGGCTGTTCGTGAACTTCTTTACTCGCCTTACAGACATGAATGATTCTTATGGGCACAACACCCTTTGGCAAGAAGCTCCCAGTTTTGTATTTACACATTGTGTGAAGAATGACTGCCTTTTCATTGCTGTTAATGTGCTTCATCTGATGGCCCCCATCTCGCACTGGTGAAGGGGGGATTCCTCCCTGTTAGCCTCACTGCTTTGTTCTAGATATTATGGAGACCTATTGTATCTCCTCTCTGTCTCTTCTTCCAGGCAAAGGTATCACATCTTAGTCATTCCTCGCTAAGGATTCAGTCCAAATGTACTGATCCTCTTTGTATCCTTCTAACTTTCCCATTTCTTTGGGACACATGTTCTCTTTGAGACCACAGATAAACAATTTGCCCAAGTTAAGGGTTCACCAGAAATCCAGATGCAAAGCTGTTTAATGACATTTATTTTCTTCTGCAGCTGCTAAGAATTCTTAAAATCCTGTTTGCTTTTTGGCAGTCACTGCACACTGAGCAAACAAGCATACAAGTATTATAAAACAAAATCTCATTTGAGAGAGATTATTGTTGCCTCAGAGCACAACATTTTATTAATTAAGTTAGAATTATTCCCTTCCCCAGGTATGTATCACTTTATATCAGATTTCATCTATTATTTTAATCCTCAGCTTAATAAGGTCTTTTTTCCCATTCTTACTATTCAGCCTTTGTCATTTCTGTCTCAAACAATTTAGCATCACCAGCAAACATTGTCACCTGGATACTTACACCTTTTACCATTTACCAAAATGTTAAACAACCAGCTTTGTCACAGCTTAGATCCTTCCTGATAATTAATATAACCCTAATACTGCCCAAGATGAAAAGCAGTTATATTTTTTTTTCAATGACCAGTTAAATATTTTCATGACACTAAGGATAAATAATACATCTGTCACTGAAAATCTTTTTTTTTTTATTATTTTATTATTATTTTTTTTAATTTAATTTAATTTTATTATTTTTTTTTTTCAGTAAGCAGTAACCAGGTCATAATGGCACTAGTTCAGCTGTATCAACAATAACTCCAGCTTGCATGTTCAGGGACTGACAGCTAAAAAAGCGCAATGTACTGGCACAGGAACCTAGAATGAACCCAGAGGAAGAAAAATTGTATGTTTTTACAAGCTGAAGGAAGATATTAGTGCAGCAAGAAACTACCATGCACACTGCAGTGTTATGCACTGGGTGTCCTTTGCAAACCTGCTTTCCTGCCATAGGGGCAGGAGTCCCACCAGTTCTAAAAGGACCAAGATCTTCATGGCCTCCATTACTGTCTATCTACTGTCTATCTAAGCTTTATGGTTACGATTTCTGATTTTGTATAAATTCTTTTTTGCCATCTTACTTCATTAATATTTCTTTACATTTTATTCCACCTATTACACCTGGTTTTCTCCTGTTAAAATTTTGTCATACAGAAAGAATCAAGAGGTTTGTTTTTTTCTTTCATGCACTTTTGAAATGATATCTTCTCTAGAAGAAAATGAATTTTAAACTGGTGACTAATAAATAAAACCATATTATGTTTACTTTCATCCTGTGTCAATGCTGGTAGACATTTTCTTCACTTAGTATTATGTTTTAATATGCTTATGTCCCAGCATCAGGAGCTGGGAGGGGACAGACACAGGACAGCTGACCCAAACTAGCCAAAGGGCCCATTCCAACCCATCTGATGTCATGCTGAACAATTAATATGGGGAAGCTGGCCAGTGTGGAGGGGGGGATGACTGTTTGAGGATGGGGGTGGGAATCAATCAGTGAATGGTGAGCAATTGCATTCTGCATTACTTGTTTTGTACATATTATTATCATTATTATTATTATTATTATTATGTCCTAATATACTGTCTTTATCTCAACCCACAAGCTTTTATTTTTTACCTTTTTTTTTTTTCCAAATCTCTGCCCAGTCCTACCTGGAGAGAGTAGAATGGCTGTGTGGTGCTTAGCTGACAGCCGGATTAAACCACAACAATCTTGTACCCCTAGAAACAGCATAATACCCATTTTGCAAATTACTCTAGAACATTATTGGGTTATTTGGTGCTTTATATTCTATATTTAGAATAAGTATATGTTCAGAAACAAGGGGTATTAGAGAGAGACCTATGCAATGGTGTTCCTATAAAAATATTTTCTACTACTAGGACACACAAACAATATTTTTATATATTAGTCTTTCTCCAGTTTTTGTCTCGTCATGTTCCTTTATTTTTTTTTTAAGACCTTTTTTGACTTTTCATTCATATTGGTTATTTGCAGTTGATTTTCGAGGTGGAAGAAATGTAATCTGAACTTATAAATTAATGTAGAACAAAGACAAGGATCATTTATGGAAGTAGTCCCTTTTGTTAGACTTCTGCCAACGTATATGGAAAAGGTAAGCAAGCTTTTGGGTACACAAGGATTACTTAAAATCAGAACAGAAGCTGCAGAGTTCACAGTTACCTAAAAGTTGAGCTCCTACTCAGAGTTTAATTGGATATGTAACAGACCCTCTGTAAGGCACAAAGCAATTGTGTATTTTGCAGCAGAGTGGATGTCAGGCTCAGGGAGACAACAAGAAGGTTTAGGGGGTGTATTGTCTGTAGAGGGAGAAGAGAGTCAGGTTATTTACAGCTTCTGCAACATGCAGGTGGGTGAGGGAGAGGGAAATTGTACATGCCATAAGACCTGTTCCCAGTCCACTGATTTTTATAACAGATAGTTACAAATTGTAGTTTGGTACTTCAGAAGCACAGGAGATTTTGCACCTTAGGACTTCTGCTGTGAAAATAATTTTGGGGCCCTGACTCACAAACTGTGTTAGACATGACTGCAGCACCTGACAAGACTGTCAATCCCAGTAATTTTAATTTCCATTTATAACTTGTACATATTGATATTAACTTTTGTGGATGAAAAATATGTAATCTTGTTCATTTGCTTCTCCTGTAGGCTGGTGCTGGACACCTCTTTAGAAAAATTTTCTTTCTTTTTCTTTAAAAGAACGCCTAGTTAATATTTAATTGAAAATATTTGCTGGGAAATATTTTGGTTTCAGCATTTTATTAGAAAAAAATGAATTTAGGTTTGAATTGTGTTAATAAAATATATTTCATACTCATACATTATTTTTGAATTTCAGTGGTGATTTTTTATGGTGTTTTCATGAATTGTTAATTATTCTGTGTATTGTATTAAAGCAAAGAATTTTAATTATGGAAATATTCACTTTCACATTTTAACACCTATTTTTATATCTTGAGTGGAATTACAAAATAAATTTTATAAATTTATATTTCTGAAACTTGTTCATGTTTTCTTTTAAAATATTGTTTCTACACCAAAATGGCACCCCCTCACAAAACAAGCAAAAGAAGCAAACGTCTACACTTTGAAAAATGAACCTCTTGTTATGAAATCATGGCCTTCAAACTAGACCCCTATCATCTAGCACTTCTTTCATTAGTATTTCTTCAATTCAATTTTCCTATGAAGAATTTACATTTTTGTCATATGTTTGAATAAAGTATTATGCTATCCCCTTGTCATTTAACCCCTCACATCTTGCAGTGATCGTAAACTGTATTCCATTTGTGAACCTCCTAATCACTTTGGTTTACATATTGTTCTACAGATACAGGAATGACTACAGGTATTTAATATTTTTCCACATTTTGCTGTCTGGCTAATTCTATTTAATGTCCTAACTGGCATTCTGATGCTCTTCCAGAAAGGAGATCTTGTGATCTCAGCCGGTTTCTCCTTCAGTTCAATTGCTATTGATATTATAATGTTTCATTAGTTATAAATTCAAGTTTTGAGTTACTGATGTATATAACATGTCTGTCTGTGTCTGAGCTGCATATTGGAAACACTGTCTGGCTGCCACATGAGTCAGCAGTTCTTAGACAAACTCCAGATTTAGGTTAAGCAAATTTCAAATCTTAAATCCAAATGAATTTGAAAGAGCAGACTATATTTTGGATTGTCTATGTGCCAGGACCTCCAAATATACTTATAAATCCTTTTTTTTTTTTTTTTCTAAAATTGTCCTTTCATATATTTCCTGATTCCAATGAGCTTTCTGTCCAGTTGAAGCCATTTGTACAATAACACTCAAAAAAAAAGAGCTACCATAGATAAAAGGCTTTTCCTTAGCAGTTTAATTCTAACAACCTCACTTGTATTTCTCCATCTGTGTTGACACTATAAACTTCAGACACATGCTGGCACCATCCACTCAGTTGTGTTCAGAAGTCTTTGAGAGCTGGTGACGGAAAATCTCTGCAGGCTTTCAGTCTCCTATGCTGATCGCTAAATTCAAGGCCAATACAGTATGCTGGGTTTTACAGTTTTACGTGTTTCTATTTGTGACTTCCTTAGCAGTTCCAAACAATCATCACAGTCTTTTAGAACTCCTAAATGTGGGTTACAACTCAAGAAGTAGAACATTCCTTTTTATTTTGATCTCTCTTCAACCCAAATTCACTCATTCTCTCATGCAATCAATGAGGACATAGTTTTCATCTGTTTGATCTCCAAATGCCTCATATAATTTTCATGAATGCAAGAACCACAGGCAGAAGGTGTTGCCATTATCAGTATTTTGCTCCTAATTTTCCCTCTATAAGCTGCCTAAGTAAATCAATATGTGAAGTCACTAGATCAATAAAGAAACATTCTGCTGTATGCAAGTTGCTCATATCTAACACGTGACAGTAAAACTGACTCTTTATATACCTTATAAAAAAGATGAGCTTGCAAAAGTAAACATAAAATGATAGTCTGACTTGCTCATGGGAGCTTTGCATTTCTACTTCTACATCTCACAGTTTCATGTGCAGCTGTCAAAACTGCTTTGTGCCTCACATACTTTATGCAATATACAGTTTGCAAAGCTTTCAAAATCACCACTTTTTTCACCAGGCAGCAATAAGTAAGGGAGACAAAGGTCTCAGCTCGAATCAGTGAGATGAAAAGTCCAGAGCTCTGGTCCCAGTTCTGATTTCTCTTACACCTTCTTGCTATTTCATATTTCTCCATCTCTTTAATTACCTGTGAGAAATTGTGACAATGCTTTTACTTGAAAAAGTGCATGGTATAAATTCAGTCAGTTCATTTAGTAGGCCAAGCTAATCCAATCATGTGTGTCAAATCACCTCAAATCATCTAAGGACAAGAATTTCCCCATGATGTTTGCAGACATGGGAGGGTAAACGAATTCCTGTGGGTTAAAGATGTTGGGAACAAAACTGCTCCCATAACTACTATTCCAAAGATCTTTGAAATTATAATCATCCAGAAATTAGCAACTGGAGGGAATTAACACGTTACTAGTAGCAGATCCTGCAACAACAACTCTCACCTCCTTGAAGATGATACCGACCAAACGTCTATTGAAGATGATATACAGCTCTCTCTCTAGTTCTGTTACTTGTTGCTGTTTTTTCTGGGCATAGAATCTGATAAGCTAGGAAAAACTCTGTTGACAGCTTTAAATTAAATATTATCATGACCATCTTAACAGGAATCTAGCAGAAATACATACATGCATAAATCAAACTAACTAGCATACAACCATCAACTGAGATTTAGTCTTTTCTTTTTTTCTACTTCAAAGTGCAGTAGCTTTCAAATTCAGTGCATGAATTTATTTTCCTTTATTTCTATTTTTCTTCCATGTTAACTCAGTGCTTGTGGATAACACCTAAATGATAGCCACAGTACTCTTTGTCTGAGAACAGATTCTGCACAAACAGTGTAAAATTTCCTTCACAGCCTGCCATACCATCCAGACACCAGAGAGGGAAAATAACTGTAAAATTTGAGTGCATATCCAGAAAGAGGTGTTGATTTATGCCTGATGGAAGATGGCCAACATTAATTTTATTAAATTAAAACCAGTCCACTATAAAATGCATAAATGAGCTCTGTGTTCATATTTCAGATGCAGAGGATAAATTATTATACATCAGAAAAGCATTCTCTTCTGGTCACAGATATAGAGCTCTGCTTCCACCCAATCAGCACAGTGTCTGCCTTGATATATGGGGTAACCTCTGAAGATGATGAACATTTCTCAGGACTGAGTCAGATAAAAACTGCCATACTGCTATATGCACCCCACACAGCCATAAAGCAGTTGTAACTACAACTTTTTCCAAGTGGTGGGGATCACAACAAAGTCTGAAGCGGTTTGTACATGAGCGTGTATAACATAGCAAAGATTTACAAGAAAAAAATGATGCAAAACATACAGGTTTTTCATTAGCAAGATAATATTTGGCAAGCTGAGAATATTCAGTTGTTGCACGTTTGAAAACAGAAAAAAAATGGCTATTATCTTGAAAAAGATTTCACAGTGCACCCAGGCTGTACTCAGTACAAGTTGCCACATGCCTGTCTCTGCAACATTGAGGACAGCCAGGAAAAGCCCTTGCCAAGAGCTACTGTGCAGGCACGCAACATGTGAGAAGGATGAGATATGATAACACACTGGCAATGCTTATTTATGTAAATGCAAGCATGCTACATGCTTAATGAATAAAATTGATGTTTTGTTGGTATTATCTTGATAACAAAGAACCTATACTGCTCTCACCTATTTTGTTCTATTGAACCTTCATTTTATTATGCTGCCCCTGCATATCACAGAAAAATGAAGAAAGATTTCAGTGAGATTTATAATGTTCCAGTGCGGTTAGACCCCCTTAAGTTACCCTTGCATAAGGGCAATTAAAACTGCTACCTTATTAGTGGTTTAGAACTGTCCTGGGACAGGGCTGTGCTTGAGGATCAGATATTCTCATGTTAACTATCACCCTTCAGTGAGGACTAAGCATCATCACAAGGAAAGAATCAAGAACTTTTTTTTTATCTTACTCCACGCATTCTATTTTGTGTGGCCTTCTGGAGCTTCACAGTACAAGAAAACATAAAGTACACGTAGATTTATTTTAGAGCAAGACTTCCAACATCCCTTTAATTTGGATGGGTCACTTGGCACCACAATATTCCAATTTCCCGTTTTAGACAAGGTCTGCTAGATGGATCTCCAGTAAAGGGGGGTTCTCTTTTGCTTGGCAACCTGTTGGATCTTTATGGCACTTCTGTACTATGCAAGCATAGGATTTCCAGACCTTTGATTTAATATTCAGGTTAAATAACAAAGTATATTAAAACTTTTTTTTTTTTTTTTTTTACTGTTAGCTTTCAATGTGTCAACATGAAGCACTATTTCAAAATCTCTAGCAGTGAGCTAGACTAATCCCCATCAGTTTCTAAATCATATTTTGATTTGCAACATGACACTTCTTGAGATAGTCTTCTAAAAACAGACATAAAATGAATTGAGTGTGTTGGATGAATTGAGTGTGTTGGCTGATAACAGCTGGCATTACTGTTGTAAATCTGTGCTCTTCCAGGTGCCTTCCAAAATTAACTAGTCACCCCTAACTGTTTAGTGAAATTCTCAGCTCATTTAATAGACACATTAAACTACTATTTATAAATTACTGTGACAATATTAGTGCAGCAGTTCCATAATAAGTAATATGGACACCTATGCATCTGCCACTATATTGTGCCTAGCTATCATGGCTGGAAGAAGAAGATAAAAAAAAAAAAAACAAAAAAAAAAACACACAGCAATTCCAGGTCATATGAAATATCCCAAATACTTAATATTACTTTAAAGTAAAACAAAAAAGTACTACAAAAATAATTACTTTTGGAAAAATATATGGTTGTGGAATAATGCTAAATTATAATAAACATCAAACATTTATTTCTGCAATCAAAAACTCAATGTCATTTCATATCTTTTTTTTCCCATGATTTTAAAAAAAATGAAGTATGATATAAAGATATTGATTAACTGCTGCTGAATGTATTTCAGTAGGTTGAGAACAGCTTATATTTGTATTATGCATGACTTTCACTATCTGGATTTAACAGCACAACTTCTCTAAATAACTTTTCCCATTCAGTGTTCTGCCTCTTTGAGAGCTTTGTGGAAAAGAAGAGGAAAATAGTAACACCTCTGTTGTCTCATTTTTTTTTTTTTCTTTTTTAACTCAAAGAGTTTAGGTGAAGAAGATGCAAGTTATTTTTTGAGACACAGAGTATACCAGAATAAACATCAAATTGATGCTTGGCAGATAATAAACATTATTTCAAAAAATAACCATTCAGAATGGATTGCATATAAAAACAGATTTTCTGACAATCGTGCTGATGTATTAAATTAAACATCTTAATGTATTTTGTGTTTCACCACCAAGATCCTCCTGAATTTTATTAGGTAACAGCATAACATTTACTTCTGGCATACGAAGCATCACTATTATGTACACTACACTACAATTCTATTTTTCATCATGTTTAAGAAGCATCTTTTCAGCAACTTGATACAGTGCACAAAGTTTTAAGAGTTGAAAACATGCCAATTATATCTGTGACGTCATAAGTGTTACTTTTAATAGAAAAATCCACTAATTCTAAAGCTGCTTATGAGCTCACATTCAAATGTATTGGTAATAGTAAATTTTATGAATAAATAATATGATTTTGGCAGCTTAGAACTGACCCTAAATGACTATTGAGACTATCTTATATAAAGGCATAAAAACTAATGTATTCCAGCAGTGCATCGATAGCATCTCTGTCTTTGAAGATAAAAAGCTCAGCAATCCTTTTGCCTGTGCTACAACACTGAACGCAATTAGAGTCCTTGTTTGCATCTTTAGCTAGTGGCTAGAACAACGATATGTGTTAAAGAAAGGATAATTAGTAGCAACCGGACATCATAAAGATGCAGTTTTTCATTATGAGATTGCCCTGACTTCAGCCTGTAAATGAAACTCATCATATTATCTTTGTGATATAAGCATACTGTTTTGCAAATATTATTGGCTCATATATTTTAGTGTTTAACACTAATGTTTATATCTGTAATATTAAAGTACACTTTTGTCCGGTTTGTCCAAACACCTAGTGAACCACATGTAGTCTTATGCTGTTCTATTTATACATGCTCTACTTGTAACAAATTTGTGGAAGGGTAGGAAGGAAAAATAACTTTTTGTGAATTTTATTTATATTAAAAACAAACAAACAAACCAGCCATTCACAGCCTTTACATTCTAATAAATAAATAAATAAGAGAGAGAGAGCGAGAAAGAGAGAGAGAGAAAGAATAAAATAAATACAAAGTATTAAAGTAAAAACTAAAACATGACACATCATGTTTTTTTTGGAAGGTGAATCTGAACCTCAATATCTAAGGAAATGGCATTTAGGGACCTAAGAAACTCATCTTATTTTCATTGAGTAAGGGCCTTTACTTATATTGAAAATTATAGATAGCATGCAATTATATGCTGTGCTACTATTTTTTCAGCTCACTATTTCAGCCATCCTTCCTGAAAACTCTATTTTCTAAATTCACGCTGACACCCCACAAAGAACAGGCTATCAAATTACTTATACTCTATTATAGAAACAGTGGTCACGTAATGAGAGAGTGAATTGCATAAATTCTCTGCATGTGTGAGCTTGCATGCCTGTGCAAAGTATAAAAGCTATAATGCAAGACTTTGAATTATGAAGCAATATATCACATTAGAAATATATGAAAATGATCAGAACAAGCAGAAAGAAATGCAGCAAAGGATACTGAGTCACAAGACAGCACAGCAAAAGCTCTGTTGTCTGAAAACAGATTTGCAGTAAACATGCTGACGAGAAAAAAAAACTGTGTGCATTCTAGGCTAGAGACTTCTGGGTTTAAACCTTATCCCTGATATCAGTCTGACTTTCATTGCTAAAAATCAAGTATGCTGTTATAGTAGACTGTTAATGTTACTTGTGGTGCACCACAAAGTTATCTCAGAACTTCCCAATTTTTTTGTTCTATGCCAAAACCAAGGATAAGGAAATAAGACAGACATACAAAGGCAGGAAGTAAATGTTCTAAACCTGAACACCAAAAATAAAAATCAAGTCTATAGCAGCTATATAAGAGGCTGAATGGTGAAGGGGATGGACAGGGGGAACTACTACCAGCTGAATATTTGCCCCATCAGAAACGGGTACATATTTATAGCACATTGCATTATTTGTCCTTGTTTGAACTTTTAAAGAAAGAGTAAAAACTTACCTTTCCCACATACTGAGGTTCAGAGCCCATGTACTCCTCCAGCACAAAAAACTGGTTCCACACCCAGCCTCGTTTGACTCGCTGGACTGATGACCTCCTCCCTGGCACTGGCACAACATTGTCTCTTGACTCTGCTTCTAAAGTCTGTTGCGGCTCTGGATGCAGTGGTGTTAGGAGACCTCCATCAAACAGGACCCAGAGAAGCAGGGATAAACAGTTCCTTGTAAGCATTGGCAATGGCTTCCCTACAGCAAGTAATAAAAACTCCAGCACTTAATGCAGAGCAGAGGAATCCAGGTTTGAGGTGTCTGTGGCCTCCACCACTTAGCTTCTGATTTTATTGCGGAAATGCTAATGCAGGCATTAATCCTTCTGATGACAAGGTTTTTGCTGCATTAAATTCCATCTAAAGGGACCTATAAAAGAGATTTACATGGCAACATCAAATTACATAAAATTACATTGAAACATTCATCAAAATTCTCACACCTAGTTAGTTTCTAGAGACAGAAAGAAAAGATTAGGAATCACAGTATTAAAAGCAATTACCATTTTGATTGTAGCACTGAGCTGCTCTAGAATATAGTGCTGTTAACATAGGAATAGCTCATTCTTGGCCTGCTTACCATCATCTGTGTCTCTGGTTTAGGGCAGGCCCACACCCTCTGCTTTATGACCCTGTTAACCAACAAAGCCATTGCCCATCAGTGATGTCAAAAGTATTTACTCTGGATTCACAAATAAAATGTCAGGAAGGAGAGGACCCACCCTTTCATCCATCTGCCAAGAGACAGGACACTTCACTTTTTGTCTCTGCCAGAAAAGTGCTTTGTATGCATCCTCTTTCTGTTACTACAGATGGACATGGACAAGGCTTATACTGAACCTTGGACTCTGGAGGACAAAATTTGTATGGATTCCATGGGAATTAATAAACGAGAAAGAGTGCATATACAGCTAAATCCCACAGTGCCGCCAACACACAATATACCATCCAGGACTGGCATTCTCTTCTCATGACAAGCCTTGTATCAAAACAGTAGTTGTGTTGCTCTTCAGCACTACTGTAAAATACATAAAAACAAAACAAAACAAAACAAACAAACAAACAAAAAAACAACAGTCCTGATCTGTGGAGAAAATGATAGAACTGCAGTCAGTGTAGAAAATGAAGCAACACAGAAGCCAGTAAAGTAAGACAGTGATACTCATTTATACAGACAAATGCCAGGTACACAGATTAAAAATAAATCAGTGCTAACTAACTACAGGGCTGAGACAGGACTATCACATCAAGGTGACAATTAAAACAGTGGTGATCCTTGTATCAGCCAAATGCTATCAGCAAAGAAGAAAAAAAAACCTGAAGGAATTGTTATATTATCACATTGCTCTGTTTATACCAGCACAGAACATTTGAACAAAAAGGCAGATAAGAAAGAATGCTGTGTTTTTCTAGCCACAGTGTAAATAACAGAGGTGCTTTCTTTTAGTATTTATGAAAATCTGATTCATTGTCTGCAATTAGTAAAATGACAGTGCTAAAGGATGTAAATATTTAAATATGATGAATGTAAATATTTAAATATTATGGAGTGTGAAATTAGTTCAATAAAAAGTGCCTGTAGCTGTCATTTCCAACTCTGCACTAAGTTCAGCACCAACAAAAAAATGGTGAAAATGAGCACTCACACCATCTAACAATGCTGTGATGCAGCCCATAATAAAGTCACTGTGAAGACTGATAAATCGATGGAGTTCATGCTGAAACAGAAGAAGCTATTCTAGAATTTAGAACTAGACAATAAACAATAGCAAAACATCTATACATTTCTATTAAGGTGGGCCTCAGTAAGTATTGAGAGAACAGGGAGTAAAGAAAAAGAAAAAAAAAAAGTAAAGAAAAAGAAAAAAGAAAAGCAAATATTGTGTTTACTTTTCCCACTTTTCCAAGCTACTGATGCTTCCTTTAATAGACAAAATGGCTTTTATGAAGCTATCCATGACTATGCTGGCCCCAGTGCAGGTGTTAATTCTGAACTATCACATTTTCATAATGCTCAGGACAACTGTTTGACGAATCCTTTCCCTTCCATGGCTCTTATTCATTAAAGGTGGATGACTGGCAGCCTGTATGTTGTACTCATTTGAACAAGCGGGGATTGAAGTTGTTTTCTGACAAATAAAATTTTTATAATCCACTGTTCTTTACTAATTTTAAATCCCAATGTGTACTGAAGACTTTAAAACGATTGTACTGAAGACTTTTAAAATGATGGTTTAGTGGGGACTGCTAGCGTTAGGTCAGAGGTTGGACTCGATGATCTTGAGGTCTCTTCCAACCTAGAAATTCTGTGATTCTGTGATTCTGTGATTTAATAATCCTGTCTCATTAAGACCTGCAACCTAGGGATGAAATACCAGCCTACTCCATAGGTCTGCTGTTTGTCAGGTACAAGAAATTCTACTTTTAGGATTTAAGATGGATGCATTTTGCATTATAATAACAAAAATACGATTTATATCAATATGGAATTCACCACTTGGTTAGGGCCATATTGTGCCATTGATTTTTAAGTAGAAGTTTCTCCCAAATCAATAAAGAGTTCTGCTTAAAAATCAATGGCATGATATGGACCTCAGAACAGAAGACATGGTAAAGTACCTAACCATATATATTTTCTCATTTTCAAGCACTGCTATAGCTTATATTTTCCTTATAAATAATACCATTACTATCCATAGCAATAAATAACGTTTAAATTCTTATTTGTTAGCTACGTGGTAAAGTATCTAAATAGAAAGGATTTATAATTGGAACACCAAATAATGAGTTTTGAAGAAAAATTAACAAATAAAACCTTAGAAGAATAACTGCAGTCCCTACTCTAAATACAGAAAAAGATTCCTGTTCTAATGACAAAGGTTATATTTTGGGTGTTTGAATTCCTTCAGAAAGGATTAAAAGTGAGAGAACTCTTATTTGCTCATGATCCTTTTCTAACACCAAAAAAACCCACATTTTTTCTAAATTGTGCTCAAGACATTTCAATTATTTTTTTTTTATCTACAAAAAAATATTTCCAGGTACCATGCATATGTCAAAATTCTCATTTGTGTTACTGTTTCTATTCTACGAATTTTATTCCATCAATAAACATTTAAGACAGGACCATACCATACTAGAGGGTGGGGTGTCCAAATGAATATTTGGAATCTATTTCTATTATCATACTTATTTACCAATTCACATTATTTTTTGTGCTTCTCTCTCTTCAGTGCACTCAACAGCATAGAACATCAGGTTCAGATTGTGTTCAACCATAATTCAGTTAAAAAAAAAATCCAAACTCCTGTATCTCTCTTGATCCACAACTGCAGGATACATGCCTAGTATTTGTGGCAAAATCAGAGTAACTACGCAACACATAAATAAATAAATAAATAAAAAGAACTTAAAGTATCCTTTTGAATTGCTCAGGCGTGGATGGGAGATGGAAATAAACAACATAAAAAAGTGTTGGGGTAGTCTGCACTGCTTCACAAAGCCCGAAATCATGCTGTATTCAATTTAACTGCTGTACCACAGCTCTTTGCTGAGGAGGCTACGTGCATTGCGGTTCTCCCAGCAGAGCTCTGCCTCTGGCCATGTCTGTCAGTCAGGGAGCTTTTAAAATGTTATACAGCACCAAAAGTAATGCAAAGAGATTGAAGGATTTCAGTGAAAGAACAATTCCCCCTTGGCTGGAAGGTTAGTAACACGCAAAACACAGGGCACTTTAACCCCTTCTCTGTCGGTTGCTTGGACTGCCTTCAAGAGAGAATGCTGCAGAGCAAGCAAAGTGCAATGCCAGCACTCACCTCATTCCCGGCAGCTTCAAAACATGGGTGAACATAAGGGTCAAAGAAAAAAATGGGAGGCTAATAGGTGTTGCTGTATAGGATTGCAGCACAGACACCCTCATCATCTGCAAAAGAGTTCACCACGAATAATTTTCACTTTTAAAGCTCAGCAGTTACAAGAGAATCCAGCACTTCACTCAAGAAAACCATGCCAGTTTGCCACTGCAAACACCTGAGCAGCAGCAGACTGAGGCAGACAGTCTCTCCCTGCCTCCTCTCCTTCCCCAACACTTCACTGCTGGCTTTGGAGGAAGCCTGGTGGAAGCAGCTTGACAGAATATATTTAATAACACAGTTGGCATTTGTGCAGTGATTCAAAGGCTAAGACTAGTGTTTCTTTTAGTCTGTGTTTTCTGGTTTGCTTTGTTCTTTTATTTTTTATTTATTTATTTTTATTTAAGCTAGCTGTTAGTCTTCCAGCCATGATGCCTAAACCTGTTTTGGTGCTTTTACGTTGTCATACACTCATTAAATGTTTAAATCAGAAAGCCCTTTTATACATTTACCTAGAAAACTGTTATGAGAACTAGGAGGTAACTGTACAGAAATCCAGTACGAATATTCAATATTCCAATATTCCAATAAGAATAAGAAAGGTACGGTACTACATCTCCTAAATTTCCTAAAGAATTATTTCCTCTGATGCTTAGAAAGGAGGAGATCTAGTAAGAGTTGTGCACAGACTTGCATTTGCAATGCATCTCTTTTCCATTCAATATGGAAGTACAGAATGCCAGATTTTTTTCCTGCATCTCGCTTTTTTCAAGATTAGCCTTTGCTAGTCATTTCTGTAGATTATGTTATATGCATTTAAGTACCAGTGTGTGACTAACTTAATTCAGAAACAGAGTTACAAAGGCAAAATCCCCCAAATGAATTTACCTACACACATGATTTTATACACTGAGATTTCATTTTTTTTTCACTTTCACAGTTTGAAAAAGTGAAGTGATGCAATAACAAACATGGACAATCTGTTAAAACATGGTACCTAAGTAATCTTGATCCTATTTACTCTGTCCCCAAACCTGCAAGGCTAAGGAGCTCATGAAATGCAAATGATGAATTAAATATCATTACCAAGAGCATTTATTGAGAATAACAAAATACAGTACAAATGGTGCTCCTGCAAGAATTTTGATACTGACCTGGATTGTACGGTCATTAATCTAAACAGCCTGAGCAAAGGAACACTATAGGAATAGCAAAACTGATGTATGCCATTGTTACTGCAATAATCTTCAATCAAAGAGAGTCACAGCACACCCAACACAAGTCACCTCACCAAGCTCAGTAAAGGTTATCCCTTCTAGAGAGGACAGCCATATATCCTCTACAGTCACTACTATACACACAAGGCTTGATTTAGAGAAGTCTCTGAAAGGAAATTATAAATGATCTTTGATCTATATGAGGTATCTTCTTGGATCAGACAGTGGATTAGCTACTGTCGTATGCAGACAAGCTAGAAACACTAAAGCTCCGTGAAGCACTCAAAACTGTCCTCAGTCCAGCAAAGACGATAATTGCACCTCTGTGAATGGAGGCAAATTGCTTACTGACAAAGTATCCATTATGCACTGATGGTGGGAACATTTCTGCAGCCACCTTAATCATAAATCCATCAGCCTAGAGAATGCTTTTGCTTATGTGAAACAACAGCTAATGTAGAACAACCATCTTCCTACCCATAAAGAGGTTTGAAAAAAAAATGGCAGTACTGTAAAATGGTTGATCCGTGCCAGATGAAAAGCCAACTAAGATCTATAAAAGTGGATATGCTGTAACAGCTGACCATCTAACTTCACTTCTCTGCCATATCTTGAAATAAGAAAATGCAACAACAGGAAAAGAAAATATCTATACTGTTATCTATACCGTCAGTATCTATTAAAATTAACTGCAAAAGCATCTGAAATGATATATCCTGTGGCTAAATGAATGGTAACAGGATATGGAAAATCCTGTTCATCTCTCACCTTGATAGATTTTCTTTCACTGACCTTAGGAAAATTAGTTCCACGGATAATCTCAAAGGTACTTAGTTAAACAATTCCCATTTGATTTGACTCTAGATGTCTATATGTATTTGTGAATTTGACCTTCTTGCCCTTCAAAATCTATCTAGACACCTTGGAAATAACTGTAATTCTTCCTTTTTTACGCCTTTTTTTTTTTTTTTTTTTTTTTTTTTTTGCGCGTAAGTAGGAACTACTTCGAAACATCAAAATGGGGGTTAGGAAGGAGATTACAAGCGAACAGATTAACAGACTAGAAACCTTGAACTGCTAAGGAGAGTAATTTTCATTCTATCTGTCCTCCAAATTGGAAAAGTTTCAACAGGATGATTGCGCAAGTCCCACCTCTGTGGCCACAAAACCCATTTGGCAAGTGTGTCATCTGGAATCCATGCCAGGCGACTCTCACAAGGTAAAAAAAAAAAAAAAAAAAAAAAAAAAAGCATACTTCATCTCACTAGATCCCAGATGCTAAGAAAGCATCTGACTTTCTGGAGTCTTAACATGGTCCATAACACAAAATAGTTACTCTTGTATCTCCCCTTGGATGGGACACAGTAAGTCAAAGAAAGCTAGAATGGATTTCCAGCTATATATTTTGAGTACTCATAAAGCTGAATACCTGAATCTCAGTCTGAATTTCAGTTTATATGAAGTTGATGATGAACAGGAGGAACCGAGAACCAATAAAATTACCAACCCTGAATACTTTGGAGCTTAGTGATGAGAGCACTATCATAAAATATGAGAAATATGGGTACATACATGTATCTCACAGATCTTGGTAATTCTGGGAGATAGCTGTCATGTACTGTAGGAGAACAAGCAGATGCTGGTCTTCCTCCTGCAATAAGGTGACTTTAGCTCTTCTTTTTTAAAATTTAATTAGAAAGACCCCCAAATCCTAATAATAAGGCCCAACATTTTGTTTGATATGAAGTTACTAAAGTTACTAAATATTCCACTTGGCAAGAAAAAGATGGATTTTGTTAAGGCTCTGGTTTTTGGATATGACTGCCAAAACCAACCTCTGTTCAATTGTTATTTGCATAGTTGCATCTTCTATACTGAGTTAACAGTTCAATTCTAATGTCAGTTTTTCCTATAGACATCAGGAGTAATACTAACACGAATATGGAATACTCTGCTGAATTTCTTACTGGCATAAAGCCAAAGTGAGATAAGGTACCTGGTCTTTGAGTGTGACTGTTGTTGTAGCACATTCATAGGAAGGCAGACACACAAAGACATATTACAGTACAAAAATTGTGTGATATACTGTATGGGTATCCAACAGACATATTTATGAAGTGCCTAAGAGTGGAGAGGAGTCTAATTATGTCTGGCATTTCTGAGGACTACACTAATAAAGTATTATAGATGCACATGCATGCTTTAACAATGGGCTTGCTAGCATACAAAGAAAGTGATTAACTTAAGATTAATTGGTACCATATCAAAAATAAATAAAACATACTTCCAAAAAAAATGTAACTGTGTTATGTTGAGAGTTATAGAAAAATTAAAAGATGAAAAAAATATATAAGAATGTTCTTTGCGAATAGGAAACAATAAACTAGTTCTGTATACAAACAGTTATACTTAACATGTCACTTTTGTCATCACTAGCAATACTTACAGCATATCATTTATGACTTAAATGTAAGCCACTGAGCCATCATCCTCTGTGGGAATGTCACCATGGATGACACCATGTCCAACTCATAGCCATGCATAAGAATATCAGAGACAGGAATGTCAAAAAAAAAAAAAAAAAAAGAAAAAAAAAATGAAACTTTCATTATAAAAATGAAAATACATCAGCCGATGCACAAGACTCCATGGTTCATTGAACCCTTGAATATCCACTCAGGTAAAATGAAATTTTCACTACAGGTTAAACATGAATGCTCCTTTCAGTGGGATTAAAACCTAGGCCAGTATTACCCAGTAAATATATAATGCAATTGTGAAGTCATCAGTAAAAATTGTTCAATCATCAGTAAAAATTAAGAAACAAAATGCCTCAGAATAGGACAAAATTTCCTTTCCTCTAAGATGATGATCAGATGATGAACTAACATCATCTATTTTATTTTTGCTTTGTCTTGTATCATGCTACATGTATATTGGTCTTGTCTCAGAAAAGTACTATGGTGAATCTACACTTAGTTTACCAATGATCTAGAATCTTTATTTTTGATAAATTACAAACATTTTCATTTCTGGTAGAAATCTGTCAATGTCAGTGCTAAAGCATGGACAATAAGGAAACCATCCTTCATTCTGCTGCCCTTCTCTGTTTTGTTTTTGAATGAATACATGAGATGTGGGAAATGAGAGAAAGGCAAACAAAACAAAGCCTTTCAATGCATAGACAATATAATTAAGGAAATATTTTATATATCTCAGGCAACTCAGATGTATTTATAATTTTGTAAGTAATATGGGAGACTGAAATTAAAGTGAGCACATTTTTATGTGCTCTGTAATGTGCAGTTTTCTTATTCCCTAGGGTCTTTCTTTTTTTTTGGGAAAAAAAAAAAAAAAAAAAAAAAGAAAAAGTCAAGAATTCCAGCAATTACTTGAAACTGCAAACATACTTTCGGTTAGATTCCATTATTAAAATACTTTCTATTATTGGTCAGACTCTGATTATAATAGATTTGATACTACCCATTATAGATCTTATGTTATGGGATTACATGTATATACTAAATTACATAACCTGTTTGTTGATAAATATTTTAAAGTAAGAGTTCTTGCAGGCATTTGTTTTTTCAACTTTGTGCGTTGTGTATACAATGGCATAATTATTACATAATAATATATTATTATAATTTATAATAACAAAGTTACTCCATATAATATTAATATAAACTTGGTGCATAACCGCAGACACTTACAGTTGAAAATAAGGGTCTTAGAATGCCAATTATTGCAACTAGGATAAAATAAATTTAAATGTCTCTGTATCCTATAACAATATTAGTAAGAATTTAATTTTTAATATGGCTTTCCATAATATACTATGGAAATCTATAGCTTAGCTTGTGCATGTATTTTCAACCACAATCTTACATTTTTGGTCTTCTGAAGAGTTAATCGGTTTGCTGTATCAGTACTGACTTTCATAATTTCAGAGGATGTCAGCCTTCTCAGAGAAAAATAACAGACAGTAGGTTTGCCCAACAGGTTTCAAGCTGTTAATCTTGTGAATATTAACAGGTAGACCCAGAGACAATAGGACCAACAGAACCTATCTGATGTCTGAACCTATCAGACATCACCTATCTTAACCATGTGAATGTTCAGCTCAGGTCTCTCAATATTCTGGAATTACCTATCTTACACTCGGCATATACCAATGCTCAATAGCATGTTTAATAATATATAGCTCTTATACCTAGTAATGTATCTCTTTTCACAACTGTTTTTGACTTGTTGACCTATACATGTTATGTTAGGAGATGCAGTTGTAATGAGCCTATGACTCTTTTCTGGTGACTGATGAACTACGAAAAAAAGAAAAAAAAAATCCTTCATGAGTTATAAAACATGAGCAAGAGTTATTTTAGGGCTTTTTTTTTTTTTTTTGCTTTTTTTTTTTTCTTTCTGTTCTTTAAAACTGACAGGTTTCTTTGTTTCTTTGTTAATATGTTCCCATTGCAGCATAGGAATACAAGGATCAGATATGTGATAAACAGGTCATCACAACTACCAAAGCAGGTTATGGTTAGACTGACAAAAACTCTAAGTAGAGAGCTCAGTCATCTACAATTAACCTCAGCCAAAGTAATCCTCAAATGTTTTTTGATGTTCAGAAACAGATGTGTTTCATTAAAGCTTACTTATCAGAGCTGTCTTTGATAAGTATCAGAGCTAATTTCTCCTCAAGAAACCTTTCACTCTTGCAAAACCTTCCACCCTCCAGTCTACGTGGAAGTGTTCCCAACCACAAGACATTTTACAGTCTCAAGGAAGATAACAGTATTCTTGCCTGACTTTCATCATTATAAATTTTCATGTCTCTCATGTGTGACTGTTCAGTTCCCAAACACCAGACTAATGAATTGAGTAATTTCATAACACATACTTGCTGTGAATTTCAGCAATTATGGTCCAATGTAGACAACAGATGTGGTCATGCAGATTACTACAACAGCCTTAATCTATTCCTTGACCACAGAAATAAATGTGATTTTTACCTATGAAAATGTTTTTCCTTTCAGTTTCTTTCCTGCCCTTCTAAATTTTAAATTAAAAGGAGAAGAAAACAATTTATTAGAAGAAAGACAGGTTTTGCCACCTGTATAGTACTCACAGTTAGAAATTGAAATTATTGGAGCTTTCTCTCACTGACCCTTTTATTTCCCCATATAGCAGACAAGTGAACCTCTATTAGGTTGTGTTAATATATTTCCATAATTTCAGTCATGCAAATATATGTTTAAGTTATTCAATTAAGGGTAAGTATTCCTTTTCCTTTGTTTTGTTGTTCGTGCCCAATCTCCCAGCATTACAAAAAAGTACAAGGAACAGGCAACTTAAAATGTGAAATACAAAATTTCAAAAATATTTGAAATATTTCAGAATACTTTTTCCAGAAAGAAAAATGTCCATAAAGAGTCATAGGACATTTTCAGTTAGCACTGATTTAACTTAGATTAGAAATTATATCATCATATTATGCTTTTCCATTAAGATACTACTTTGCATTGTTTTAATAGTCAGATACAGCAGCATTAATTAAAATAAAGCACATATTTTCAAAAACTATCACAGCCAATATCCTCAGTTTTAATAAAAGGCAGTTTTGTTTTTCTTTTGTGCTTGCAATTTAAGTAAAGTTTTCCACTTACTTTTGTCTGAGATCCCTCCATGCCACAGTAAAAATGCAAGTGTAGAGTGGACAGGTTTCTTGTGATTTATATAACTTAGTTCGATACATGTAATAAGCAGCTTGTTTATTGCATATATTTCTTTTATTTTTATAATTAGCATACATTTGTCTAGTTATTGCAGTTTGTAAAATTGTGGTTTAGATAGGAAATCAATAATGCCTTTTTAAGGTTAAGCTCGGTGAAACAAAGTGTTGAAATAGTCCCTGATGAAATTGCACCTCAGCTGAACTCAGAAAGAACAGCATTATGAAGAGAGGATAATGTCATACCTGCAGTATTATAGATTGCAGTCAATCAATCAGATATACTGTAATCGCTAAGGGCACAGTCCTTCTATTGTACTAAAAAAATATACCTTCAGGCCCAAAGGTAGAAGGATTGACACCTTTAGTTTGGAGTTACCTAAGTCAAATTCTTTCCTAAAATAAGTGAAAGGCTCGTGGGTCTTACTAGAAGACTCACATGCGTTCCTACAGGTAGTAATGGAGTACTGCGCAAAAGAGTAAGCCAGGAGGAGGGCTAACACTCTGCACTAAACAAGCACAGAGGGAGCTATTACTTTGGTGGAAATAAACACATACTTTTCTCTACATATATTCTGGGGTGTGGTCAAGTGTAATCCACTGTGTGGTTCTCCACAGAATCACAGAAACAGAATGATTGAGATTGGTAAGTACCATCTAGTCCAGCTCTCTTGCTAAAAAAAAAAAAAAAAAAAAAAAAAAACAACAAAAGGTCAACTATGACAGGTTACCCAGGACCATGTTTTCAATTCCTCCACAGATGGAGACTCCACCACATCTCTGAGCAACCTGTTCTAGTGTTTGACCCTTGCACAGGGAAAAAGCATCTTCTTGTGTTGAAATGGGATTCCATGTGCTCTAATTTGTTCTCATTTTCTTTTTGTCTCATTACTGGGCACCATTGAGAAGACCCTGGACCTTCTCCCTCCCATTAGGTATTTATACTCACTGATGAGATCCCCTGAACCTTCTCTTCTCCAGCCAGAACAGTTCCAGTTCTCTCAGCCTTGCCTCATATGAAAGACAATCCAGTTTCTTATATAACACTGTGGCCCTGCACTAGATTCACTCCAATAAGTCTGGATCTTGCAAAGGAGAGCCCAGAACTGGACTGGTTCTTCACATGAAGGTAGCACATGAGCCAAAACAAACTCTCATTTGTCAAACCCCATCTCTCCATGGAACCTTTCCATTCTCTTCCTCCAAGTCAGAGGGAATTCTAGAAATGGTTATAGTTCACTTTTCAATTATTTTCCTAATTTCTTTTTTATAAATACACTAGGCTACATTTATTATTAATAACAATTGCATTTGTTGACATGGGAGACCAAAATATAGGTGTACACTGTGAACTTCTAAATGCAAGTTGTTTGATTTTTCTGAACAACTGCCTAATAAACTTCTTAGAATGCTTTGAAGGGTAAAATATCTCTATCTGTATCATTGATCTGTATCTCTAAACAGATACAGATCAATGACAATAAAAAGTCAGGCACTTTAATTAATATTAAATATACCAAATAAACGTTACTTGGAAAATATTTTTTTTTAATCTAGTGAACATAAAAATTAGCTCACTTTTCACACCTATAATAATTGTATGAAAAAATAATTTTCTGCTGTAAATTGTAGTGCTTTGGGATCATATTTATTTTGTCAAAAATGTAATAATCAAAAGATGGTTGATGACATATTTTATCTGGATATTTATTTCATCCATATAAAATAATGACATATTTTATATGGATGACATATCTTTATCTGGAAGTAAAGAAAGTTCAGTTTGCACAGACAGCTTTCCAAAACGTATATGTAAATTAATTCATTTATATCTCTAACATTCTTTAAAAAGTTACTCAGCTTCCTACCTTTCTCTAACAGAGGTCATAAAATTGTTTCTCATTACATTTTTGACAGATTATTCAGAAACACAAAGTGAACAATTAATTTACCATAAAATTGAGTATTTGCCTTACTTAGTGGTTAGGGTGTTAGTAAGGTGTTAAAAGCAATTGATGATATGAAAGACAGTAAAAGCTTATCACTTAGAGAAATTTCAGCTGAACTGCTTTTATTACTTTGCCTCACTTTAGCTCAAAATTTCTGTGATGTTAGAGCTTTTGAAATTCCTGGGAGGGTTTTATCCCCAGGAAGAGCCTTACTTTCCATTTCAAAAAGAACTAAACCAATTCTTTGTTTTTACCCCTTTTGATGCATATACACATTTTTGTATGGTTTGTGACATTAAAGAGCATTAAAAGCCAAATTTTGCAACTCAGAAACTGAATAAAATTGCACTTTTGAGACTACATCGACCATTATTGGTTTTACTATTCCTTTGGTTTTGCAAACAAAACACAGTGCAACAAACTTACATGATCAATGAGAATTTTTCATTGATTCACAACTTGCATCTACTCAACTATCAGATGTAATATGATATTTACTAGCTTTATTAAGACACATGGGCAGAAAGTAATTTCTGGTAAGGACCAAAGCAAGAGAGACCAGACAAGAGCCTGGCAAACACACTTCTCACCTACCATATGAAAACCAGAATCCTTCTTGAGCAGTGGCATTAAGTCACACATTATGGAGCTATAACCATCCTCTGATAATACTAGGGAAGACGTCTATTCCTGTATTTTTCCCCTCTGTTTTGCCAAGCATTTGGAATGTCCTTCTTTCCACTTCAGAATGAAACAATAGCCAAAATCTCAAATGTTTATTTATAAACTAGCTGTTATGATGTCTCTGCTATATATGTTTACCTAATGATGGACAGCCAAGAAAAGAAATCTATTTTCTCAAAAGGAAACAAAGAGAAAAAAATATCCTTGTTTCAGCTGGGATAGAGTTAATTTTCATCCTAGTAGCTGGTAAGGTGCTGTGTTTGGCATTTAGGATGAGAATGATGTAAATAACACAATAATGTTATAGTTGCTGCAGAGCAGTGCTTACAGCTTCTCGTGCTGCCCTGCCAGGAGCTGTGAGGGGACACAGCCAGAACAGCTGGCCCGAGGGATGTCCCACACCATGTGGCACCATGCTGAAAAATAAAACTGTGGGGAATTGGCCGGGGGGCCATCAGTCAGCAGGTGGTAAGCAAGTGTGCATCACTTTCTTTGTATATCTTTTTATCATCATCATTAGTAGTAGTATTTTCCCTTCACTGTCTGTCCTAATTAAACTGTCTTTATCTCAAACCATGGGCTTTCACTTTTTTTTTTCTTTTTTTTTTTTTTTTTCTTCCTATTCCTGATTCTCTCTCCCATCCCCCTTTGGGGGTGGTGGGAGGGAGCAAACAGCTATGTGGTGCTTAGCGGCCTGTTGGGTTAAACCACAACAAAAAGCAAAGTTCCAAGATTTAGGTTTTCTGTTAGCACTGAATAAGAAATTCATCTTCTTGGATACATACCCCCAAACACAGAAAGGATTATAACCTTCTGAAGGCCCTTCCCAGCTCAATAAGAGAGGCTTTGCTTCTCTTTGTTACCCATGTTATCCATCGTCATGGTATTCAGGCATCACTAATGATAATTAAATATTTAACTAGTTAGCATCTGGGGCAATAGTTGGCAGTCTGGTTGGACAATAGCTCCTGTGAGTAGCAGACAATCAGAGCAGAAAGAATTATTGTGATTATTTCTTAATAAGGTAGTTAAAATGGCTCTCAGCTAATCAATGAAAAAGACCTACTTACTAGCCCCTTGTTCAGAAACGACTTAATAACAGTTATGCAAGCAAGAGCTTTCAGACAAATTACTGAGACTTTCATATTTTACTATTAGTGAGAAATAACCATGTCACAATTAAGTAAGTGAACCTGCAGAGAAAGGTGCAGGGAATTGCTAATTGCCCCATAAATACACAGATGAGTGTCAGCAGCTGTGCAGCATCCCAGTTGTCTAGCTGGCTCAAGTTACTGAACTTAATAATAAAATACTGTGCCAGAGTTCCAGCTTGTCAACACACTGATCAACTCATCCCTTTATTGTTGGCTTGCTAATTGCCTTCCCTATCTATGTCTCTTATCTTTTGCAGCAAGTTTTAGGACTTGTTTTTCAAGAAGGGCGAAGAGAAGGAAAGAACCTTTCTTCCTCATTAAAATGCAATAGCTATTGCAGTATATTAGGTTTATAGGTAGACACCTGAATTAAACAGTTCTGCTTCTCAAAGATGCTTTTAGTCAGAAGTTGTGTATGCAAAAGACTTTGGAAAATCAGGACAAGTTTTTAGATGCATATTAGCACAGGGCACGCACATCCTTTCATTATCAGTATGAATAGGAGGCTGGACCATGTTAAAATTTAGGGTTGTTTACTTGTGCAAGTACTGAAAAAAAATTACAGCATATTCAGCAATGCTTTAAGTTCAGATCCTTGCTGTCTGAAGTGACATTAAAAGTAGAGAGAACAAACAGTGGCCAATCTGATTTTGAAGAACACTGCAGAGTCTTTTAAAGTATTCACAACAAAACTACAAAACCAAGTTGTTTTTATTTATTTATTTATTTTCTTTCTTTCTCTATTCTTTTAGAGTTGATGTCCCTTTCAGCTTAAGGGAGGTAGCAAGTTTAACCTCTCAGTTTTATTCTTCAAAGATTAAGCACTCCATCCCACAAAGTAAAGGTTATTTTTCTCAAAGCAATGCCAAAGCCAATTATTACAAAGTCTCCTATCAAGCTCTTTCAGATTTTATTTTTTTTTATACTCATAGGAAATCAAAGCAAAACCCTCAGGTCTCTAATTTTCTTCAACTTATTTCAAAAATCAAATAATTCTCAGTCGTTCATATGATACCATATGTCTATTAAGTGGGACAAAGCTTTTGTTACAACTTATTTGCTTTGGTCTGTAGGCCAAAAATCTCAGGACAGTAGATTTTCATTTATTTTTTGTCATTTCATTGTGTGTGTGTGTATACATATACATGTATTTGTATGTATGCCTTATAAGAAAAATTAAAGTGTGTTCCTTAGAGGCGTGTCTAAGAGTGGTGCATTGGCAGAAAGAACATGAAAAATATTGACTGTTAAGTCTAACATAAATGAACCTATGCAATACAGTGTAAAAATCCTTTTCTATTCCAAATTTATATCAAGATTAACCATTTCTGAAGAACAGGACTAGAGATACAGTTTCTTCAGGTTTACTTCCCTGAACAGGTTTCCCTTCCTGTACTAGATTCACTTCAAAAAAGACTCTTAACAATAGAGTTGCTATTCTACAGTGAAGAAAAAAATAAAAATGAAGTACTCACTTGGAGTATCTTCCATGCTCTAGAAACAGCAGTGGTCTAGTGCTTAGATATGGAAACAAGATAATGAAGATTTTTATTCCACTGAAAAAAACAATCAAATATAAAGCATTGTCCCCCAAAGTATAATACCCCCATATAAAACTCACACTCACTTTCTATTATTTAGACTCTGTGCCACTATCATTTATTCTGAAATGTAAAAGCACTGCCTGTAGCACTTCCCTGTTCCATGTTTCATTTCTAAATTTTCCCTTGTCAAAAATGGAACTATAGACTTAATTTGGGCTTGGAGAAAAATAAATTAATCCTAAGGTGGCCCAAAATCTTCTTAAGGTTATAGAGGGTAGCACATGAGGGTGGCACAAGGGGAGCAATATGATGAAGATTTAAGATTGGATACATTTTAAATGCAGTTGATGCTAATACAGATTTTGCACTCCTTCCTCCAAAGGAAGGTATCAGTGGAAGAAATATATGTAGTCTCTGCTTACTGAACACTTACACAGTACTCAAAAAGTGCAGAACAACTAAGAAGGCCAGACAACTTTAAATCTCTTTGCTTCACCAGTAAAGGAAGGTTACTTCCTTTATCTCAGCCCATGAATTTTCTCACTTTTCCCCTTCCGATTCTGTCCTCTCTCTTGCTGCAGGGGAATGAGTGAGTGGCTGTGTGGTGCTTAGCTGCCTACCAGGGTCAACCCACAAAATGGTTAGACGAGGAGACTGAAAGTATTAAAGATGAAAATGAAATTAGCAAGAATATTTATTTTATTCATACTCCAAAGACCTTATGATCCACAATAATGTATCTGATTAATTTATACTTCACATATCAGTTGTAACTGCTGGAAAAATGGCTTAGGTTCAGCTGGTTATTCTCAACTTTTTTTTGGAGGGTAGAAAATATTGTAATACAACCAGACCTGAACTTAGTGATGCGAATGAAAACAACTTAGAGATATTTCAAGCAGCATGATCAAAGACCATTTTCAAAAAGTAAATCTATAAGTCAGCCTGGGGAACCATGCACAGCTCCCTCTAGTCACAAATCCCAAGAGCTACTTATCACTCTTCTTACATTAAATACTGTAATAGTTTGACAACCTGGCATTATATTATGCATAACAGCATCAAATGCAGCAGTCTTCTGCTTCAGGACACATAATTCGTATCTCTTCCACATACATTAGACTTTTCTTCATCTTATCAACTAAATCTAAAGATTTGATTCTCCCTGGAATTAATTTTCATTCTGAAAACTCAAGTTGAATTTCTATATATCCCAGAAGAACCCAGGTAACTGAAAAAAGTCATAGCTATAAACAAAATTATACTGAACCCTAGTGTTGGTAATGTTTATTATATTTTCCTGGAAACTATTATTTTTTTCTAAACAATTGGCATTATTTAAAGCTTATATATTACTCTAACTAGACACAGGTAGACCAGAAAACAAACAAACAAACAAACAAACAAAAACAAACATGCAGCAACAATGGAGAAAATGGTCATTTAACTTCTAAGAATGAGCAATTAATCCAAGCTTTATAATGCATATATGGAACTACATAACCTATCTTTCTTCTCCGTAGTCTAACAAAAGAAATTATTTCCTTTTAGTTTGTAGATAATAGAAGCAAAGAAAAGAGGCAAAATATTGGAACTGCATTTTATGTAAAATTAGGATTATCAAATTAAGAAGCATCATAAGGTGGAAAACTCTCTCTTTTTGACTTGCTATATCTGAAATATCAAACATTTATTTTTTGTTTTGTTGTTGTTGAGAAGTAAGTAAGACTGACAATTTATATGAAACGTTTCCTACCAGAAATAGTTTTTTTTTTTTTTTTTTTTTTTTTTTGTTAAACCAAGACAAACCACATAAAATTAATGAAAAATAATTTCAGAAATGAGATTAGGAACTATTTTAAAAACACTCTTCCACTTCTTAATTTTCCAAATAAAAGTTGTTTTTCAAACTTAAAATACCTTATAAAACCTTTAAATTTTCAAAGGGGATTATTCCCCTTTCAGGACTATCAGCTTTTTAGAGGTACTTTAAGTTGTTATCAGGAACTTGTATAGAGCAAGATTTGTTTCCAAAGGGATTTTTAAAGAGAGATGAGGAAAAAAAAAAAAAAAAAAGTGTACTGCAATAAAGCCTTATGGGGTAAGGTGCAAAAACAGTATAATGCTCTGTTATGCAAGAATTTTCTTCCATTCTCTTTTAGTAGTAGAAACTTAATAGCAAACTTTTATGAACAAAGTACCACCAAAACTAACAACACATCATGACTTTTGTAAAACATAATAAAACAAAATGCACCAGCAGCCTTGTATCCTGGAGTCACTGCTATCATTAATTAAATTGAGTACAGTCCAATTGTAGTTACCATTTTTCTGAGATAAAAGCAAAAGAGGAAGAGAGAAGATGGCAAGGTGCTATCTAACAAAATGAATACAGAAAGTAGATTAAAGTTGATTTCAATATAGAACATAAAGCAGAAGTTTGCCCAGATGGTTTAACATGTCATATCAGCAGAGAGGTAAAATCTGTGTCCCCATGGTGGGCAACAGACTTAAGAGTTGGAGATGCCAGGATTTCAGCCCCTACACGCATAAAAGATTCAGCACCAAAAAGAGTTATGTGAGAGTTATGCAGGCTACAGCATTGCTGGAAGGCAGCAGGCAGAGTAAGGAATCAGAGGGGAAGATTCTGGAGTCTGCCCATACTTATGTTCACATGATTGAATACTGTAACACAGCAACTCTAAATATTTTCTCTCCATAAAATGACAGTTTAATTTTACAAAATCAGCATAATTTCCATGTACCAAATGCTGAGTTGTGACACGAAACACTTATTTGCATGAATTTCCATCATGCTGTCAACACAAAGTTTCTTGGCAAAGACATATACTTGCACCTGCTGTAGCTATGGAGGCTGGCCGACCAACCTTACCAGGCTTGTAAGCTTAGCTTTGCTTTCTCTATCTGCTTTTGTAACGTGTCCTCTTCTCATGTTTACCCATTACATACAGTAATAGAAAATCCTTGCTTTGAGTCAAAGGCTGCTAAGTCAATGAAAAATTCTGTCTAACAGCATCACTGCCACCCAAAACTTCCGATTTAATTTGAAGAAAAAAAAATGTATTTGAATGACCTACTCAAATTGCAGACACTTTAAAGGCCAGTATGCCTACTATTATAATTTTGTAGTTGTTCCTTACAATGAGGTGATGCAGTCAAGTTTCAAACATTAACTGAGTTAACAGACTGACTGCCACTTCTGTCAAAAGAAAACTTACAGTTTAGCAGATCCCATTATAGCTCTTAACTTTATTCAGTTAACCATAATCTATTTGTAGAGATGGTGTCTCTTAAAATAATGATATGGCTTCTGGTTTTAGATTCATATATTTTGCATGGCAATGGATAAAACAGACTATTGTGGAACAGACTAGTCAGCATAGCATAGGGATGATTTTGATCCTAAAGTGTTTTTTTAATTATTATTATTATTTATTTTTTTTTTAATTTATGGACCCAAATAGATGACCAAATAATTGTGGTGGTTGAGTCTTGCTTTTATTTTTAAAATGAAAAATAAATAAACCACATAAATAATAACATCCCTGTGAGAAGGTTTAGCAGTTCAGGGTTGTATAAATCAGAGATCCCTTAGCAAGTTCTGCTCTTGGCTGCTTTCAGATTCCAGGAACTGGAGGTTGGCAGGATACTTGCATGTTGTCGTAGTTCAACAAAGAAAGACAGGATTCCTCGGCACTGTCTGGGATGAAAAGCATGCTCGCTTACACTGCAGTTGCTTACCGTCCACTTTTCTCATTGGAACAATAGAGCAGATTTAACTTGTTGAAACCACTTAAATATGTTCTTCCCCTACTTCAGTTTCTCTTATCCAATTGTCTCTAAACTTAAAACTGTAATTTGACATTATTATATTGAGATGACTCCTTTTTTTGCTGCCTACATAGACATGCATGAGTACTTACTCATATCTTCAAGTACTCATATATAAACATTTTACCAATTTAATATAAAATAATTATTGGTTTGTAATACTGTTGATACTCAAGATCATTTAAGTCAGTCAGAAAAGCATTAAAAAGTATTTTTTTCACAATGTGTCATCCATGTTTTATCTCATTCTAAGCACATCCTCTGGCATCTGTATGCCTACTGGGATTCAGAAATCTTCTGTAAGATCACTTAGCTACAAAAAAAAAGACTCACTCAGATATAAACAGCCTGCCACTGAGCTGACAGCAGACTTTTCATCAGTCACAATTCTCTCTACCTCTATCTCCAGCTTTCTTAGAAGTGAAAATTCAACTATTTAATGGGTTGTGCAAGAACAAGCTGTGTATTAATGTTTTGAGACTCTAAGAAATTGCTAGTTCTTTCCCTTATGACGAGGGGTGCCTGCAGTTACCATATTTCACTCCAGAGAGTGAAAGGTCTGAGAAGGCCTCCTTCTGATTCCAGGAGTTGAAGCCTGACAGGACACTTGCCCCTTAATAACCATAAAAAGATGGGTTGTTGGAGCACTGACTTGGATGAAGAACAAGATTAGAGATGGTTACAGAGTTCCATATGAATTATTAGCAGTTAGCCTAATGTAAACACAACTAATGGATAATGGAATTAGTTTTGCCGAGCAGAAAACACTCAGTAGAGCCTAAGACTTCTCTACCATCCTGAAATACTTCACAGAGGAGGGCAAAGGGTAGGGAAAGTCTTGTATGTCACTCTGAGAGCTTAGGTGGGTTATGGCACTGCTTGAAACAGAATCCTTGTAAGGAGGCAGATGTGCTTTTTATCTTTCCGCAGGCATTCTGGAGATCAGAAAACAAACAAGCAAACAAACAAACAAAAACAACATTGGGAATGTGAAAAACTAATAGATAATGTTTCTGAGCTCAGATCACTTTCACAGTGTCCCACTTTGTTCAGTAAACTTGTTTCAGTAAACTACTGTGTACGTGTATTACAGATTTTTTTTTTTCTCCGAGATTTTGCAGTTATTATTAAACTTGTAGCCACTTAAAAGGCAATGATGTAGGTCTTTTTGTTTTGTTTTGTAACAGTATTTAACTCAATAAACAGCAAACAAATACAACATGATTGTTAAGTGGACACTAAGCAGAGTGCCTTTAGGATCTGCCAAACTTGCCCACAGAAGTCCAAAAGGGATTTCTCCTGAGCAATCACTGATCAGATGTTAAAAGATTAAAGATCCTGGATTTCAGGTGCACAGATAGACATTCAAATAAGTTTCATGGAAAAAGAAGGTGTTTTTACAGATTTTTATTAATGTAACTGACAAAAAAAAAATATCTGTATAGGCCTGTTAAAGTAGCTAAAAATATGCTGTTGTAAAGTGTAGCATGCACACAGCAACAACAGAAACAACAACAGAAAGAAAGAAGAGTCGTGGTCTGAACTGCAACCCTATCTTTCCCCCTCATTTTTTCTCATGTGGAACAGAGAAGAAGGATGGACAAATATCAGGAAAAAAAAAAAAAAAAAGTATAGGAAGGACTGGGTAGGAGTAAAAAATCTTAATTTCTTTTGCATCCACATAAATCATTAAGTCAGTTTTTTCTAATTCATCTCTCTGAGTTTATTAGCTCCCCTCTATGTTGCTGAAGTCAATCAGGAAAAAGAAAAAGGAGAAGAGAGAGGATAAAATGTCAAAATGACACTCAAAAGAGCCTAACAGATAATTTCCCACTTTTCTTTCTGCTTTTGTCAAACACATTTTATAGCAATGATATGAATGACAAAACAAATCTTTGTGATCATAGGATCTGGAGACATTTTAAAATTGCATTTCAGAAGAAGAAAAAGTAGCATGGAAAAAAAAAAAAAGTAACAGTATGTAACAATTTCACCTGAAGTGAACTCTTCAACTAAGTGTCTGAAAAATGAAAAAATTGAGATTCTTATTCACCAGAAAGACTGAAGAATATTATACACACCCACCACTGTAAATTTCTACCATTTAATCAAGAGTTCAGGACAAATTTGTTTCAAGGATGTGCATTATCTGTGCATTATCTGATGTGCAAGTGCATTATCTATGAAGTTTAAAAATCTCCTACAGCTCTTTCTTCTGTATATGGTCACTGCCAATAACATATTCTAGGACATCCAGTACATCTTCTACCCAGAACAGCTGTAAAACATGATGGGATTGGATTATACAGTGCCCTGGATAAACAGAATTAAGTTCCTTCAGTGGTTAAAGACCATTTTTCCTGATGGTGCTTTTCTTTCTGACCATTTCTCTGCTCATTCATTTACAAAACTACAGAATCACAGAATGATTGAATATCCCATGTTGGAAGAGAACCACAAGGATCATCAAGTCCACCTCGTGGCACCACACAGGTCACCCACAAACTAAAACCTGTATCTGAGAGTGATGTCCTAATGCTTCTGAACTCCAGCAATCTTGCTGCCATGACCACTTCCCACTGGAGCCTGTTCCAGTGCCCGACCACCCTCTCAGTGAAGAACCTTTCCCTAACACCTAGCTTGAACCTCCTCTATTGCAGCTTCATGTCATTCCCTCAGGTCCCATTGCTGTCACCAGAGAGCAGAGATCAGCACCTGCCTCTCCATTCCCATGAATAAACCAAGTGGCTTCAGCCACTCCTCATACATCTTGTCCTCTAGACCATCTTTGTAGCCCCCCTCTGGACACTCTCTCATAATTTTATCCTTCTTATATTGTGGTGCCCCAAACTGCACCTCACCTCGAGGTGAGGCCGCACCAGGCAGAGCAGAGCGGGACAATCACTTCCCTTGACTGGCTATCTACTCTGTGCTTGACACACTACAGGACATGGCTGGCCCTTGGGGCTGCCAGGGCACACTGCTGTTTCTCATTCAACTTGCAGTCAACCAAAACCCCCAGATCCCTTACTGCAAGGCTGCTCTCCAGCCTCTCATCCCCCAGTCTGTCCTGTCAGCGTTGACCGTTCCCAGGTGCAGAAGCCAGTACTTGATCTTGTTAAACTTCATATGGTTGCTGATTGCCCAGCTCTCTAATTTGTCAAGATCTCTCTGCAAAGCTTTTCTATCCTTGAGCTCCTCCCAATTTAGAGTCATTTATAAACATACTTAGCATACCTTCAAGTCTTGCATCCAAGCAGTCTATGAAAACATCAAAGAGAACTGGCCCTAAAACGGAGCCCTGAGGAAGCCCACCAGTGACCGGCTGCCAGCCCAATGTAACCCCATTTGCTATAACCCTTTGAGCCTGACACATCAGCCAATAGTTCACCCATTGTATTATGTATTTGGCTGTATGCTGGACATTTTGTGAGAAACAGAATCAAAAGCTTTGCTGAAATGCAAAAAGATTACATCAACTGACTTCCCTTGGTCAACTAGATGGGTAACCTTGTCATAAATGGAAATTAAGTTCGTTAAACAGGACTTGTGAGTCCTTGTTGGCCATGACCAATTGCAGTGACTGCATTGTCTTTTGTATGTTTTTGAATAACTCAGAGAATAATCTTCTCCAAAATTTTGCCAAGCACTGAATTGAGACTGACAGGCCTGTAATTACTGGGGTCATTTTCCTTGCCCTTCTTGAAATTTGGGATGTTTACCAGCTTGCAGTCCTCTGGGACCTCTCCAGATTCCTAAACAGTTGAAAAATAATTGAGAGAGTTCTCACCATGATGTGAGCCAGCTCTCTGAGTATCCTGGGATGAATCCCATCAGGGCCCATAGACCTATATGCATCCAGCTGGAGCAGCAAATCCCTCACAAGTTCAAGGTTGGCTAGGAAGTTATCATTCCTTCACTCATGGTCCTCCAACTCAGGGCTCCAGAAGTCCCAAGACCCATCATTGGTATTGAAGACAAAAGTGCAGAAGGCATTAAATGCTCTGCTTTGTCTATGTCCCTTCTTGTGAGATGACCATCCTCATCAAGTAGCAGGCCAATGTTATCTCTGGTCCTCCTTTTGCTGATAATATGCTTTAAAATGCCCATTTAATTGTCCCACAAAACACTGACCAGCTTCAACTCTGAGCTTTAGCTGCAAGAATTTTCTCCCTACAGTGGTGAACAACATTTCTGTAATCTTTCCATGTCACCCAACCTCATTTCCAGTGGCCATACACTTTCTGCCTAAGCTCTAGAAGATTTGGTAGATGAAGCTCTAGAAGATTCCACCAAATCATTTTTCAGTTCAGATGCTGAAACACTGGAAACCATCTTTTCCAAGCACTAGGGTCAACTAGGGTAAAGAAAAGTATAAATGGGAGGAGAGAAAAAATAGTAAATTATTCATTTTTCAAAATCTGTAAATCAGAAGGCAACTAAAAATTCATTTGTTCATGCTACCATCTTTTGGGTGTATGACAAATAATAATACATAACATTTTTCTGCTAGCTTTTCAATCGAAGAAAGAAGAATGGTTGAGACTTCATTCTGTTTTTCATTGGTAGATTATGTAGGTAGCATTTTTTCATGTTCCACGTACGTAAGTAATCAAACTTTCCCTTTTTTTTGTGGTATAATGCCCTTTTATGGCTTTCCTCAAAAGCAGGTTCACAATATTACTGTTTTTTTAATATTACTGTACAACGTTTTTGGCAGGGTTTCCATTATAAGGGACACAGAGAGTCTGTATCTACCACACAACACAATTACTACGCACCTTCTGAAAACACTGAAAGTAGTTAAATTCTACAGTAAGCTTTACAGCTACAATGTTGATAGGTACCTTAATACCGTTTTCATCAGGGAACTTCACAGGAAAAAGAATCTGGCACAACAGATAATGCAGGCAAATCAAGAAAATATACAAGAAAACAAAAATTGTTTCAAAGTCAATTTTTTTTCCCTGTTTGTAAAAACACAAAACAAAACAAAAAAATTGTTGTTGTTTTTGAACAAATGACTAATATAAAGAAAAGACATATGGAAGAGGTTTAATGACCATACTGGTATGATCATTTACAGACTAGATTGATAGTGGTTATACTCTGAAGGACTGTTCATTTATACATCTATAAATATATCACATTAATAAATGTGATATAGTGATTAATAAATGTGATTCAGAGAGTAAAATATATCACAAATGAATAAAATATCTTGACAGATCCTCGAAGAATGTGAGTAACAGCAGGTATGCTTCATAACGAGAGAATTTAAGACAGAGAGAAGTGATCTGAAAAGATCTATCAGTGCAAGCAACAGAATATACCAGAGCCAGGATCAGACCTAAGGCCAACCCTATATCTTCAACATTTACTTGTTTTTTCTCAGTTTTAAATGATAGATTAAATAATAATAATAATAATAATAACAACATTTTAAAAAGTTTATATCTAAAAGGTTAGCATTTTTAGTGTTGTTTAAAACTGGATCCTGAGAATACAAAATGAGATTCACAGTTGACAGTGCTACTTAAAAACTACGTGACCTGGAGCAGTAAGTGTTTTCCTCAGCCTCCGAGATTTCACTTCTAAGATCATCTTTTTAATGCCTTCATGTAGCAGCAAGTCAAACACACAGAGCATACAGTGTGTGATTTGTTTTATGATCTACCATGCATGTAACCTTGAAATATCCACACTTTATCAAAAAGACACCATCCAAAACACTGCCAGTATATTTAATAGCTCAGTGCACAAACCAATGAAATTAAGATTTTGGCAAAGAAAATCCATTCAGAGGGAAAAGAAGAGGAAAAAAAAGCTACTCTTTCTTTCAGTTTTTCAGACTTACTGGAATCAGTGGAAAATATACAGACTTGTTTGTAGAATTGTAGAATTTGAGAACTGTAGAATTTATAGATTTGTAAATAGTGGCTATACTAAATTATGTATCATGTTCAAAGACAGATTACTCTGCTTAGAGAAGAGTAAGCTACTTGATTATTCAGTTGCAGTATGTTATGAATACTATTGAACTTTTCTCCCACATACAGCAAGTGGATGACTATCCTCTATAAAACATCTGTTTGCAACAACTACAATTTAATAGCATTGTGTGTAATTCTCCTATATCACTGCTTTTGTTTAATGTATGCTACGCCTTTTTATCCTAGAAAACCTTGCTGAAATGCACTGCTAATTTCAAGATGAATAGGTTATATTTGTTTAGAAGTACTTAATCATGATTATATGCAATTATTATGAGCTAGATTTCTATCCTTGGTTCAAAAACTGGTTTTCTTATTCAAATCACAAACTACCTACACATTGAAGGTGTGTAAGGTGATCTGTCTATTTTAACTACTGATAAAATGAATTACTAGCAAGAGTATACAGGTGAAAGAAAAAATGAATGGTTTATAGGCATCAATGTAAACTTCTCATACCAGAAGTTCATAACTGATAAAAACCTCAGAAAGACAAAAAAAAAAAAAAAAAAAAAAACTGGCTTAAGGTGAAAGATGATCTAGCTTGTTCCATGGTTCTGTTACACAATAATCTCTCCTTATTGAACAGACCATAATGGACATTTTTAACCCTGATGAATGTTCCTTTCCAATTTCTGTTTGTTCTCACCCCAGCTTCCTGCTTAGGAAACTCAGATTATGTCTGACCCTTCATTACTTCCCACCTTCCCTCCCAGTCCATGGAGCAAAATATCTCTTTCTCCTTTAATAAAATAATCCAAACAAAACTGTTTTTCCAATGACCAATGTTGCTTATGTCACACTACTGCAGAAGGACTGAAACCAGTGGTTCCCTAAAATATAGGCGATTTATTTTTCTGATCTGTAGATGATAAGTGATAATAAGTGTAGATAATAAGATAATAACCTCTATTTTCTCACAGAGGTAGTAACACACATTACAAAAGACCACAGTGGGACTCTGAGTAACTTAGATGGAAATTTTTATCTTTTTCAAGTCCAAAATTCCACTAAACTTTAAAAGCATCACATATCTTCATCAATTATTTTACTACATTTATTTTCTTCAAACATGTTTGAAGAAAAACAAATTGATTGAGAGAATCTCAGTTTCCCTAAGGCACATGAATAGACAGTAACATCACATAGGAACCAAAGCTCACTGATGAGCAGGAATGTATTGAGTCTTTCTCATTCCGAACCATATGATATTTCTGTTTTTCCTCCTCTGTAGTTACAGGTTCTTCTTTTATATGATCAAAGATCACTTAAGAAGCGATCACAGAAACACGTTTTAAAATTTAGTCCACCTGCACCTTTCTCTACCCTCCCAGTTTTCAACTGTCCATATACCCAAAGAGTAGATTGTATTAATCTTAGCAGAGTAACTCTTATGCTCACATCTGAGATCAAAGGCTTAGATGGGATGGGAACAAACGGTCAGAATTTGATTTCAACTCTCCTGACCTATAACTTAAGCCACTGCATGAATTACCTTCTGGAACTCTGAAAAAGAAAACCAATTCTTTAGATATTTCTCATTCTTAAAACCCACACTGGGTTTGTAGAAGATCAGAAAACTCTCACATGTTCAGATAAAATCTAGTCATCCACACCAACACCCACAAAAATTATGTGTTAATGATTTCACTTCAGAAGATAAATGTATATTTGTCAAGTTTTCTGCTTTCAAGTATTTTAGCATGATGTAGTTGTTTAATTTATAAAATATAAATATGTAAAATACTACATTATACTTCACAATTCAAATCACAACTAATGCATTTAAAGCCTGTTTTATCCTAGAGGAATCACAAGTGGTCTTCAACAAGATACAAATGTCTGCTTTTGACAGCTGATCAAGAAGAAACAAAAGTGTGTTAATGAAGCTTTCTGTATGGCACTTGTTAGAGGACTGAAAAATTGAAACTGTCATGAAACTGATTTCAACCAATGTATTATAAAATATTTGCCTCTTTCCTGTAAGACATTAATTTCTACAAGCACTACTGACACATTTATTAAATTAACTCACTGATTGTTTTTGGTAACCAGATTATAATATTATAGCAGTTTAAAGAATTGCTATTTTGTAAGAACTGCACTGTTACTAAAATAAGGATTTATTTTTTTCATAATACATGTAATGTTCACAATTCAGAGAAGGACCTCCACTGACTACAAATGTCTATCTGCGCCATCAATCACTTAAACTTAGTTGCATCTAACTTCATGGGGACCACTGCAGCTCATGTACTTACTCTAAAGCATAGGTGCTTACCAGGGAGACTCTCCATTACTTCCAGACAATTCCGCCTCTTTTTACCCAGGTGATATCAACTCTCTAATAATCACTTCTGCTTTAATACTTGTATTTTCACATTCTTTAACTTAAATTTTAGAACAAACAGAACAAACCCCAAAACGGTGTGTAACTGGTGTGATGGATAAACTATGTAGTTTGTAGAACAGACACAAACCCTATTCACCTTGCAAAAAGGACATGGTTCCTGAGAACCCTCAGCATTCACACATACTTCCCAATAGTGCATTACATGACAGTGTGTTACAAGCTACCATGAGTAACTGGAAAACCTTTCTGGCTCTTCTGATCTTTATTGTGTCAGTTAATTACCCGATCTATGCAAATGAGAATGGGATTTGCTGTATTATCTTCTGGATTCTCCAAACATTGTGTTGCAGAGAGGTTTAGGTTCATCCTGTCCTTTGTTCATAATTTCTTAGTGATAAGAAAACACATTTCAAATATACCTTAACTGAATCCAAATAAAATGCAACTGACAGCCCACTGCCCCCCCAGCTTTCAAAACAATCTTGTTTTTAGTTTGTTTGTTTGTTTTTCTTTCTCTTTTTATCTGTGCAAAAGACAGACAATCTATTCAGCTAAGGTTAAATTGGAATGTTCTTCCTCTCCCTCTCAAATGCAGATAGAGCTGCTATGCTCTTGCAGGGAAGATGGCAGTAAGAGATTCATAATGTTTTCCTTACTTTATACCCAAACAGCTCTCTCAGAGAGAACCACTGCTTTACTGCCTCCATCAAAAATCATCATTCTTGGTGAAATGTTACATTTCTATAGCTACGTTCCCCCCTCAAGACTCCCAAAGCATCCAGGCAGATTCCGTCTCTCTCTGGCAAAATTGCTATATATCCTACCTATGCAGGAAATCAGCTGACTGTGCTTTTTGAATAAAATAAGTATTTTTCTGCTTCCTTGGATATGCATGTCTTACATCCTATGCTTGACTGACCAGTTAACAACTTATTCAATTAGAGAGAAATTTTATCCTCTCTCTTCCTTTGGCAGACCACTGATATATTTCACTGTGATATACAATCAATAAACACTACTAATTTTATATCTTCTCTATTCTGTATTAACAAACATATCTGAAAAAAGTTTTAAGTTATATAGCTATGCATAACTTTGTCATTAATATTCATTTTTAAGATAAAGAATGGTAGTAATTCTTAGGTGACTGATCTTCAACTTCTTTTTCTAAGCCACTGTCAACTTCTCACAACTCAACCTAGCTTTTACCTGTGTGATAATAAGCAGAGCTGGATCTTTCACCTTCATTAGTGCACACTGAAGATCACTGTCACTTCATTTCTTGTGTGAGTTATGTGGATTACTGACTCCCATGTAAGCCTACTGTCATTTTTTTTTTTTTTCACAAGACCTTCAGAACTTTGCTATATAAAATCTTGAAGTGTCAAAATCATCTAGTCATTCCTGTATTATTAAATAGTAACATAGACCATTGCAACACATAGGAGTGATAGAAAGTGTTTTTTGTTTGTTTGTTTTTGTTTTGTTTTGTTTTGTTTTCCAGATGGTGGTGATTAAAATCCTACATTTTGAGCATTATTTTTCTTGTCTGCCTTTCAAAGGCAGATTTGTTTAATGTATTCTTAGCTAACTGGGCATGCCCAACACAGACAATAAACTAAGATCACATTATCATAAAATGTAAATAACTAGCCTTTTTTATTATTATTTTCATTTTTTATATTAGGAGTCAGCTAGCTATACTCTTTCAATTTCCAACAGGAGACACAGCCCAACAAATGGATTACATCTTGCCTCTTATTGCTCATGCTGTCCTAGAATGTGATTATTTCAGTTTTATTGGCAATCTGTCATCTTTGTTAATTCTGTATCTGACAGTACAGGACAGTAGCTGAAAAATATGCATGACTCCTTCCTTGCAGGTTGCTGATTTTCTTTTTAAACCTCTGCTAGTCTGCTTATGAACAGGATAAAGAAAAAAAATACATATCTTTTTTATAATATCATTATGAATGATTCTTTCATATTCTGAATGTAAGTGAAAAGGTCACCAAAATGTTGTCAGGAAGTGGGCTTGTTGTTGGTGGTGGTAGTTGCTTGTTTGTTTACAAATTTAAGATACTGTTCCTTTGGAAGCAAGGAATGTTACAATTGCTGAGTAAGAGGTATTGTTCAGTTTACTAACCACCAGTTCAGGCTCTGTATTCTATAGCTTTGTCAGTGCCTATGCAAAAATTTTTCACAGTTTATTCAATTTCCTTATACATTTGAGGTTGATATAAATTGGTCAAATATTTTTTTCCTAATTCAAATCCTAATTTTCCTAATCCTTATGTACTTCTGTGATAACGTTTTTCTGCGGCAACAGTCAGACGTCTGCTATCTTTGTACAAAACAATATAATAGTAACGGCAATGTATAGGGTATGAATATAAAGTCTCAGTCTTTGACTATATTCTGCAGTGTCTCATGTCAATTGCTGCTGGACTGCACTGTGCTGAAAAACAGGTCTGTAATCAAGCTCCTGTTTTTGCTCCAAAAGCACCTAAAATGTTATTAAGAGTGGTCTCTAGGATTTATGCAAAATCTCACATCTTCCCTTCCCTTCCCTTCCCTTCCCTTCCCTTCCCTTCCCTTCCCTTCCCTTCCCTTCCCTTCCCTTCCCTTCCCTTCCCATCAAAAAGTGTATATATAGTATTTGCTCATTATACAAAATCCTTAATTCTTAAGTAAGAGAAATATAATTTATCTTTTCAACCTCTCCTTCAGGGAAAGAAGAACCCTCAATTACATGAATTGTGCGGAGGGTTGGAGTTTTGCTTTTATCTCTGAAGTCTTAAGAATTTTGTGTCCCCTAATGTTGTAAAAACAGTCTCGACAAATCCAGGTGTTTTGCCAAGACACTATTACAAGCTATCAGTCTTTCTCCAGTTTATTAACTTACACATGTAGTTCAGATACTTTGTTAACATGGGTAAAACTGCCACTATGTATGATGAATTTTTTTTCTTACTCCATTTTCATCTGCTTGATGACTACTAAACTGTTTCTGATGTGGAAATCCCTAACCTGAAATTAGTAAGTGTCCTCTTTAGCTGTAATATTGATCTGGTGCAGCTGACCAGAAGTTTTTCTTTTTTCCAATTGTTCCCCTTTTTCAACCTCTGAACAACACTTCCTCTCACAAAGCAGTAGTCTATTACAGTGCTTCCATTTTTTTTTTTTTTTTTTTCCAGATAGGCTTTTATTTACTCATGTCTGTAGACTTAACACTAGTTTTTATATTTCCAATTTTGAACTGTGCATGCACTTCTGCTTCAGGCATTTGGTCTGGGATTGTTGTTGGTGTTTTGAGTTCTGCTGCTGGTTTTGTAGCCAGCATCTTCACCTTCTGAGAAATATATAATAAATCCCATGGCTAGGTGTATATAACATGATTATGCACAAAATAGATACCCTGTTGTCTCTAAAATTTAAATCTACAGCTTCATATCCCAAGTGCATGATAGTCAAATGAAGACTAAATAAACACTCAATGTTATTTGAGGCCAAATTACTATATGTGAGATTTCTATACTCAGAATGTAAAAGCAACTTGCTGATCAGTGTTATGCATTCCCCACAACAGGAAGGAAGTACCTCTGCTACTCCGTTCTGTTTGTTCATTAGCCCAAGTAGCAATCCTGAGGTTTTATTTTGGTGCAGGGTGTTTCCAATGTGAGCAAACATGGTGCCATCACATAAATAACACCATTGTGACCTGGAGCAAGGAACAAGAGGTAGGAAATTTTGAAATCCAAGCTGGCCACTCTGGTCATATATTTAATATGTCTAGGTAGTGTCTCAAAGTGTCTTGCTTATTCTTTATATCTCTTCCATATATTTATTGATTTATTTTAATTGGCTACAGTCCTTCTCAATCCCCTCAGCTTTGTGTCTCATTTATCTCAGGATGCAACTAAACATGACATTTGTCAGGTTATTCGGTAGTACATCATGTAGTACATCAGACTGATGCATGGACACTAAAAGAAACTTCAGTTGAGATTGCTTTTCTACCTCAGAAGACTGTAGCAAGATAGCCTAGGCTGCTAATGCATATATATATATATGTATATATATATATATATATATATATATAATATATGTATATATATATTATATACATTATATATTATGTATATATATAATATATGTATATATGTAATATACAGTATATATATAATATACTGTGATGCATTAGTTACAAAAATTCAAATAATTTATTGTTAGTAGATTGTAATTTTCATTCTGCTTTAAATTTCTAGTGAAGACTACTAGTCTCAAGTCAGGTACAGATGGAAGAGAACACAGATTTCCACGACTCCTTTTTTTATCTCATGTCCCTGTGGTAAGAATTTACTTTGTGTTTTTTGAGCAGTATCATAACACAGCATCTCTCTAAAACTGTTTTTTCAGTTTTGCACACAGTGCTATACATATTGAAAAGTGACCTAGTTTTTTATCAGTCCGTAAAGTTACAGATCATAAATCAGATGATTTATAACCAGCTAGACTACACTTGAAAATGTTTATGAGTGTACATTAGTACAAAGGTAGCATTGGAAAAAAAAAAAAAAAAGGAGCTCTGGATTTAACTATACGTAGGTAAGATAAGGACAGTCAAATTTCAATTGAAGGTGTATGATTTACTTGATGTACACTACTTAACTATTCAGTCCCTGGATGGTTTATTTTTTCAGACTTTTTTTTCATGTCTTGTGGTATTTCCCCATCATTGATATTAGATTCATGTGCAAAATTCTACGCAGACTTTCATATGGCTAAGGAAGTCACACTGCCTTTTATGCTAATACTCAAGAACATATTTCCTGATCTTTTACTTGACCAGTAGACTAACATCGTAAGACCAAAACTAAGTTGCCCTGTTCCTCACATGATGTAGCTAGAGCATACTACAGATGACTTATATACTTACATGTTTGAATGCAAAAAAAAGGCACAATATGAAATGATGTAATTACACACATGGGATGCCATCACAGAACTGAATGTGAACCATCCATATGTCAGACATACTTTTAGTCATGTGAGAGGCAAGATGATGAAAGAAGACATAGGAGGAAAGGCCATAAGGAGCAGACTAATTGTGACTACTCTTTCTGGTGATATACAGCTCACTCATAAAAACAACAGATAACTGTCTAGCTACTCTTAAAACCTAAAGTCAACCATCATTCATTCTTCCCCGAGCCATGGATCTCTGTACCTGACACATATTTCTGTATCACTGTTGTCATTACTGATAAGAAAAGTGCTCGTAACTAGTGAAGTTCTTTCATCAGAAAATGCTGCCCTGGTGGAACATTTACTCTTCAATGTATCCTGAAAGAACTTTCTGAGAAAGAGATAAAACTTCATTAATGCACAGCAAAAGACTCAACACACAAAACAATTCAGACAGCACTAACCAATTGAGAAATGTGGAAATCAGTATTAAGAATTCAAATTTATCACCTTAGCATCACTAAAAATTGGTTTAAACTCATGAGACTGCCTACACGCCTTCAAATAATATATAATGTTACAATAGTCTCTCCCTGAAAAAGTTAAGCACAAAAACATTTTGATAGTTTTGTTATTTTTTCCTGCTCTATGTTTTTTCTCCTTTATAACAGATTTGCTTCGTACATCACTGTCAAACAAATCTTCTATAATTATGCTTCATAACTATTTTTAACTTGGCATTTCCATAGTATCTAACTCTTTTGATGAATTATACTGTGTACATTGGAGTAGTCCAGCAATATTATCTAAAGCTAATTAATTACCAGTGCTTATTTTACAAAGTTTCAGCAAACCAGCATTTATTTTTTCTGTAACAGAATGTATCATTCAAATAATTTACCTCCTCTCAGTACCAAGCTTTGTTTGTACTTGAAAGCCTGCTGGAGTATTTGGAGCTGAAAATAGAGCTATAAGTCATTCAAAATTTAATTTCCCCTAGATTTGCAGTGAAACCTCAGCTTTGATCTATGGCATCTATGTCACAACAAACTGGCCCTTCTTACTGTAACTGTGCTTCAGACACATGCTTCCTTCACTGAAAAATAAATTACAAGGGATCACTGGTACAGGCTTGCAATAATGAATTAATAAACTGAAAGTGACAGAGTGCTTTGAAGAATGCAGGTATGACAAACAGGTATCAATCAATGTGCTACACCTCTGGTTCAGCCAAGTGCTCATGTCCCAGGCGCAGCCTCAAGCAGGTGAGCAGCCCCATGGATGTGCACCAACCTGTTGCAGCAGGCTGGTGTAGCGGGGCGCAGTGGGGCAGCAGGGTGCTGCTCTGAAAGCACAGGCTTGCCACAGCTTTGTTCCCATTAGGGACAAGCCAAGACCTGTATAGTGGCAGCAGCTGCAGATGATCAGGGCACAGCGGGCCTGGAGAGCAGGATGGAGGGCTGACACCAGTCACCCTGCATTTTTTTGGCCAAGAGTCCTGTCTTTGCGAACATCCTGCCAGGCAGAAGGGCTGCTCTCTCTCACCACTCTTCCCTGTCCAAATCTCTGTTTGTTTATTGCTGTTCCTGTAAAAGGTGGCTTTAGAAATGAACAAGTAGACAGATGAGTCTATCACATGCACAGCCAAGAGATCCGATGCTCTGCACATAGGTGCTCACATATTAAAATCTATGAAGACTCTGAAGTCTCTCTGCCTAGGCACTAAGGTAGCTGCAGTTAAAGCAAAGAAACAAAAGTTTAATGTGGAAATATTCAATTCTGTAGCACTGAAAACAAGGTTTCTGTATCTTAGGTATACAAAAACTAGTAAAGGTAAAGCAAATTAAGCCCCAGTATACATATAAAGGAGTGAGGACCTGGGGATCATGTAAAAAAAAAATATAAAAAAAAATTGGGGGGGGGGGGGAAATGGGGAGGGGGGGGGGGTGCCAGAGGGAGAAAGCAAGTAGGGAGCAAAAGAAAGGAGGGAAGGAGAGAGCCCCCTCCTGGAGCACCAGAGTGTGAAGCCCCCAGCAGAACAGGAAAGGCCATTCTGCCTCATGCCTGGGGAGAGAGGGCCTCCAAGGAAGACAGGACCCCAAGTTTCCAGTGCCCTGACTACAGGCCTGGTTTTGGAGCCAGTGCGGTGACAACACAGGGCTTGTGCTGACTCCAAGCCCAGGGGTGGAAGTCCAATGAAATCAGTTCAAGCAAATGCCTACTGTCAGCCTCAAATAAGGCCTGCAGCCAGACTGTGAGCGAGCTTCAAACATTCCTAGACCTTCAAAATAAATAAATAAATAAATAAATAAATAAATAAATAAATTTATCTTCACCAAAATGACTAGATTTCCACCAGTTCCACCACAATACTATTCTGGAATTGAGCATCCTGCTCTACTTTTCAAATGCTTGGTCTCCATTCCTGTCTGATATATGTGAGACCACAACTCACCATACTGCTGGTGGACTCCTGACTTGTCATACAGTTTTGCTTAGCCCATAAAGAATGGTTAAAAATATCCTTCAGACATCACAGTACTTCAAATTAGTCAGAAAATGTATCATATCAGAACAATCCCAACAAATTAAAAAGCTACAGTAGAAGTTATTGCACTTTCTTAGGAATGAAAACAATCCAACAGTTAGTAAGAACTAAAACACATTTTCTGCTCTCTATCTTTCTGAAAGAAGGGAAAACACTCAAGAAAATTCCTATGTAGGTAGAAATTTTCAGACGTGCAGCAATTGCTCCTTTTTACTGATCACCCTTCTAAGCAGGTGAAATCAGTGCAAGAATTTAGCCATCTGAACCATAGAGTCAATTACAAACCTAATTTCAAGTTAAGTAATGACCCATAATATTATTGTGAAGGTTTTGTGTTACCTCTTTCCTTAATTCTTGTTCATCATACCATAATATAGCTTTGAACTTCATCTGAGGACCTCACATTTCCTTTCAAACTTTGTACGGTATACAGAAGTTGTCTTGTCCACCTTTTTCGTATGAGATACTAAAGAATAAAAAGATCAACTATGTAACTTGTAAATGTTTAAGTATCTAAGTGTAGGCAGTCCAAATTATATCTCTTTCAGAAAACTGGGTGTTAAAAATGACATTCTCACAATGAAGTCCCTTTTAGACTGATGAAAAGAGAGATACCTTGGCTCCTACACCATATGCCAATCAGAAGCTAAATTATCCTGTTCAGTGCTATTTTTGTGGTATTTCTTTTTAATAAAAAGTGCAAAAGGAGTAATGTCCAAAGAAGAATAACCATATCATTTTAAAAGCCTTATGAAGTAGCAGGAAATTCAGCTGCTAATGAACACCTATAACCTTAACTGTATCTACGAAAAAATATTGCTTTACCTGACCAAATATTAGTTTGAGGAAAAATGCAGACTAACAGTAAAAGAAGATGACATCTTCAAAAATATTGCAACCAAAAGATATAATTCCACAAATGAAGTTTATAATTCTGCAACTCATCTTGTTAGCAGCATGTTCTTCTTGTACCTGCACAAATGCTTAGATGAGCCTGCACTGAACAACAATGCAACACTCCTGTTCTATCTCAAAAAAATCAATTTACAATCTCCCACATGAACCTCTCTTATTCTCCTTTTGTTTGTCCTTGTTTTCTCCTTATTAAAGGAAAATTGCAAAAGCCAAATTTTTGTCACTGATTTCTTTTGGTCAATTAATGAAGCATGCATAGTTTTTTTTATTTCTTTCAGATATAAGATTAAGGGATGTCATTTCAATAAATTATATAAGTAATTGGATGTGAATCATATTTTTTCAGAACCTACAGCACATTCACAGTTTTGCCTGACTTAAATTCCTAATAGAAGACAGGTTTCTATGTTATACATAGTCAATTGTTCATGAACAGAATTAGAATACAAGAAAGAGACTATATAATAGAAAAGAAAAAAAACGTTATCCTTCAAAAACATGGAGAGTAGTATTTATTTTCCTTTTTTCTTTTTCTTTCTTTTTTATTTTTTTTTATTTTTTTTTATTTATTTTTTTTCCAATCAAGGTAGCAGAGAAAGGACTCGTATGTGTCTTTATAGTTTAACTTAGCTTTAACTCTCATCTGCCTTCTAATTCACAGGCAAAGCTAGCTCCACCATACACGTAGACTTTCTATAAGCATAAATGGAAATCTGCAGAAGCTGGCAGCCTTCAGAAATACATTATCACAGACTGGGAACTAGCTAAAACCATCCCTAAAGTAGGAAGTGTAGGAAGATGCTGACACCCCATCAGCCCAGCACATGCGTTTTATCAGAAGAAATGCTCCTGAGATGTCCCCAGGGCAGGAGGAGCCATGTCCCATGCCTGGGGGTTCTGCAGCACAGACAATCATTTACTCACAAAGCAAATTGAACCATCTCAAGCGTCTTCTTTGTCTTAAATAATTCCTCTTCTTTTTAATTCTTATGTTTTAATTACTTTGTCAGTCTATTTCCTCTGCCTCAAAACCCAGTGACTGGCTGAGCTTGAGACACATACAACAATACCCTGTCACTTCTTGTTCTCTGTCTCATTCTAGCTCCTGGTAAACTTGAACTGCTTTGAAGATATGTGCTCTGACCCACAACTATGACACGTGCAGTGAATACGTACTACAAAAAAATGCAATTTTAATTGGTGCTCATCTGAGCACTTTCCACAACACTGAAATATTTAAAGAGCTCCACTTCTCTTATGTTTGCGCATATGGAGTTGTCTTCTAATACACTTCTAAGAGTAACTGGCTAAAAGTTTCTTTATTCATTTTAGTTAGCAAGAAAAATACTTTCTATTGGGTGTGTGTTTAAATAAAAAATTACCCAAATGCAAAGGAATTTTTATATTGGACTTTTTTGTCAATATATACTGTTGTGTGTAATTTTCATAGTGTTATACCATGTTAACATTTGTCATGCTTTACTAAACAGGCTTGATTTTTTTAATAAATAAGCACCTGTTTATGCCACACATCTGTTCTGCTTGTACTTTCACAGACAATAAGCAAAAAAATAGTCTTTTCTTATTTAAGGCTATTTCATATATGAATTCATTTTTTGTCCTTTTGTTGGCAGAAAACATTCTAAACTGCTGTAGAAAAGTAACTGCTATTCCTTTTTGGCTCATGTACTATCAAGGCAATTACTGACTATGCTTCAAGTCCATAATCTTCACTTGTTACTATACAAAGGAGTTAACTTCATGTTTTTTAAGTGATCAAGGTTGACAGTGACCTCCTCCTGTGACCATAATGTATGATACAGAACAAAACTATGTTTTAAAGGCTCTGTTTTTATGCAAACACAATGTTATTACTTTTGTTAATTCATTGGAGTTTGTTCCATTTGTATAGTAATACAAGGCAAACAAAATAACTGTTCTTAAGCTTAATTCTATTGAAGAACTCAAGATCTCAAACCTTTCAAAAATTGTCTGGATGACTTGGTGAAGCTGTATAACAAATTATATCTTTTCATTTTATAAGCTAGGCTAAGTTAAAGGAAGCAGGGAAGTGAAGAGGTATCACTTTATCATACATATTTTCTAATCAGAGACTCATGAAAGGCCTTATTCCCTCATTGTTGAGTTCAGAGTTATGTTTCCAGGGTATGGTAATTGCCAAACAATAAAGCCTACCTGAAGGCACCACTAAAGGAAATGAGACTTGACTATACCTGCCCAGCCTGAACTCATTATGGGACTGTGCTATGTGCTATAAAAACAAACCAAATGCTGATAATTGTAATGGAGGGGCTTACCCCAAAGCTCTGGTCTACACTACTGTGCCCTGCTCTCTGCCCTGCTCTAATGATTAGGTAGACACAGAAGAGAAGCAGAGAAGCGCAGACAAATTCTTGACAACTTAGTGCTGAGTTAACACACGGGCAACAGAAATCAGAAATTAATAGCAACACAGGTAATAAAAGCCGGATGCCTTCCACAGAGAAAGTAAAAGAAACTGGCCTTGCATGATGTGACCAAAGCAGCCATTGGTGACTTACACCAACCAGGTTGGAAAGTAATAAAACAGTGGAAACAACAATCCCTCATGGATTGTTGTTCATGGATTGTTGTCCATCCATGCACCAAGATCCTATTTTACTTAATAAACACATTAATAGCATTTTACATTATATGCCACTGAGTGGTTTAGTTCTGTCCTTGCAAGAACCTCACCCATGACAGCTAACCTAAAATATCTAGTTCTTTGATTCCCCATAATGGTTTGGTTTTCCTCTGGGATATTAGGCTTAGGCAGTCAGTAGCTTACCTAGAGTCTCTTGACCTTATGCTACAGAGAACAGATAGGCATGTAGTCAATTTTTGCAGCCTTCCACCAAGGAGTGTCTAACGCAGAACAAATCCCAAGATTTCTAAGATTTCCACAGTACCTAACACAGCCATTCAGGTACTAGCATCACCAAACATCTGCTGCTGGTGTGCTTCATTACTCATGAATCAATCCTTGCTTATCAGCTTCTACAATTCAGACAGTCCAGACCAGTCTCTCCCAGTGGTCCTCTTTGTAAAGATCCCAGACCTGGAGAACAAACTCACTCGAGGCACCAGCCTTTGCAGTGTGCACCTCCTTCCCTATCCCAGTGTACCTCAGGCTGTTAGGAATGCTAATTAAGCTCCTACTGTCGGATAACATATGCACGACACTATTTTTACAGTATTATACAAATATTTAAAATGTTTTGACAGACTGTGTTCTGAGAACACTTAACTGAATATCAAATGACTAAATCACAGGAGTTCTTTTGATGACAGTACAGCTGATATACTGTAGCAGAGGCACATGCTCAGATACAGTAAATGGATATTTATACTTCGCAAAATTATGAACATGACATTAAGCAATTCAGTATAAACCAATATTTCAATGTTCCAGGAGGGTGAAACTTCACAAAATTACAGAATCACAGAATCATCGAGGTTGGAAGAGACCTCCAAGATCACCTAGTCCAACCTCTGACCTAACACTAACAAGTCTTCCACTAAACCATATCACTAAGCTCTACATCTAAATGTCTTTTAAAGACCTCCAGGGATGGTGACTCCACCACTTCCCTGGGCAGCCCGTTCCAATGCCTAACAACCCTCTCGGAAAAGAAGTTCTTCCTAATATCCAACCTAAGGTTCCCCTGGCACAACTTTAGCCCAGTCGCCCTCATCCTGTCACCAGGCACATGGGAGAACAGACCAACCCCCACCTCGCTACAGCCTCCTTTAAGGTACCTGTAGAGAGCAACAAGGTCACCCCTGAGCCTTCTCTTCTCCAGTCTGAACAAGCCCCGTTCCCTCAGCTGCTCCTCATAAGACTTGTTCTCCAGACCCCTCACCAGCTTTGTCGCCCTTCTCTGGACTCACTCGAGCACCTTGATGCCCTTCTTGTAGCGAGGGGCCCAAAACTGAACACAGTACTCGAGGTGCAGCCTCACCACAGCTGAGTACAGGGGGACAATCACTCCGCTAGCCCTGCTGGCCGCGCTGTTTCTTATACAAACCAGGATGCTGTAGGCCTTCTTGGCCACCTGAGCACACTGCTGGCTCATATTCAGCTAACTATCAGCCAATAATCCCAGGTCCTTCTCTGCCTGGCAGCTCTCCAACCATTCATCTCCCAGCCTGTAGCTCTGCTTGGGGTTGTTGTGCCCCAGGTGCAGGACCCAGCACTTGGCCTTGTTAAATTTCATATGGTTGACCTCAGCCCACTGGTCCAGCCTATCCAGATCCTCCTGCAGAGCCTTCCTACCCTTGAGCAGATCAAGACATGCACCTCACTTGCTGTCTTCTGCAAACTTACTGAGGGTGCATTCGATCCCCACATCCAGAGCATCGATAAAGATATTAAAGAGAACTGGCCCCGATACTGAGCCCTGGGGGACTCCACTAGTGACTGTCCTCCAACTGGATTTGACTCCATTCACCACGACTCTTTGGGCCTGACTACCCAGCCAGTTTCTAACACAATGAAGCGTACGCCAGTCTGAGACAAGAGCAGCCAGTTTCTCAAGGAGAATGCTGTGGGAAACGGTGCCAAAAGCCTTACTGGAGTCAAGGTAGACCACATCCACAGTCTTTGCCTCATCCACCAAGCAGGTCACTTTGTCATAGAAGGAGATCAGGTTTGTCAAGCAGGACCTGCCTTTCATAAGCCCATGCTGACTGGGCCTAGATGGGTGGCATGTTTGCTAGCCACCAGTCAACTGGGACCTCCCCTGATAGCCAGGACTAACTGCTGATAAATGATGGAAAGTGGCTTGGCCAGTTTTTCTGCCAGTTCGCTCAGCACCCTTGGGTCGATCCCATCTGGCCCCATCAGCTTGCGTGCATCCAAGTGCCGTAGCAGGTCGCCAACCATTTCCTCGTGGATTGTGAGGGTTACATCCTGCTCCCCATCCCCTTCCACTAGCTTAGGGTACTGGGTATCCAGAGAACAACTGGTCTTGCCACTAAAGACTGAGGCAAAGAAGGCATCAAGCACCTCAGCCTTTTCCTCATCTCTCGTCACTAAGTTTCTCTTCGCATCCCTTTGTAGTGGGTTTACGTGGCAAGGTTTTGGTAGCAGGGGCCCATAGGTGTGGGCAGGATCTAGAAAGTGCCCCATGTTTTGTAAGGGCCCCACTGCTGACCAGAGCCAAGCCAATAAGAGATGTTGTTTTGTGCCTCTGTGAGAGCATATTTAAGACAGGGGAAAAAATATGCTGCCATACACAGCAGATGGGAGATTGAGAGGAGTGAGGAACAGCCTTGCAGGTACCAAGGTCAGTGAAGAAGGAGGGGGAGAGGTGCTCCAGGCGCTGGAGCAGAAGTCCCCTGCATCCTGTGGTGAGGACCATGGTGAAGCAGGATGTCCCCCTGCAGCCCATGGAGTACCACGGTGGAGCAGGGCTCCACGCTGCAGCCCATGGAGGAAACCATGGTGAAGCAGGTGGCCCTGCACCAACGGAGGCTGCCGCCTGTGGAAGACCCCTGCCAGAGCAGATTCCGGGCCGGACCTGTAGCCTGTGGAGAGGAGACCACACAGGAGCAGGTGACCTGGCAGGAGCTGCTGCCCATGGGGGAGCCAGGTTGGAGCAGTTTTCTCCTGAGGGATGGACCCCGTGGTACGGACCCATATCTGGAGCAGCTCTGGAAGAGCTGCTGCCTGTGGGAAGCCCATGCCGGATCAGTTCATCAAGGACTGCATCACATGGGATGGACCTCACAGCACAGGGGATGAGTGACCGAGAAGGAGCGGCAGAGAAGAAGTACTATAGACTGACCATAACCCCCATTCCCCCGTTCCCCTGCGCTGCTCGGGGGGAGGAGGTGGAAGAGGGTGGATGGGGGGGAAGGTGCTTTTGGTTTCTCACTTCTCTAGCTTGTTAGTAATAAGCAATAAATCTTACTGTCTCCCTATGCCGAGTCTGTTTTGCCCGTCGCAATAATTACTGCGTGATCTCCTTATCCTTATCTCAACCTTTGAGCCCTTTTCATCGTATTTTCTCCCCATTCCTCTTTGAGGAGGGGGAGTGAGAGAGCGGTTGTGGTGGAGCTTGGCTGCCCACTTGAGTGGAACCACCACATCAGTAAAGGATGGAGATTCTCCTTAGTCCTCCTTTTCGTGTTAAGTATTTATAAAAACATTTTCCATTATCTTTATCAGCAGTAGCCAGATTGAGCTCCAGATAAGCTTTGGCCTTTCTATTTTTGTCCTTACACATCCTTACAACATCCTTATAATCTTTCTGAGTGGCCTGCCCTCTTTTCCAATGATCATAAACCCTCTTTTTTTCCTAAGCTCTAGCCACAACTCTCTGTTCAGCCAGACCGATCTTCTTCCATGATGGCTCATCTTTGGGCACGTGAGGACAGACCGCTCCTGCGCCATTAAGATTTCCTTCTTGAGGAGTACCCAGCCTTCTTGAATTCTTCTGCCTGTTTTTGGTGTTTTCCTTACTTCTCAAATGCCTTCTTATGCCTCAAAACACAGGCTTATAAATCTGAATTTGTACATAGATACAGTAAAAAGCCAAGAGCAGCCAAAAAATACTACATGCCTCCCAGCTTACAAGAAAGAGGATATACTGTTTTATCTATTTACCACTGTAAGGTACAAGAAAAACTACATTATTGACCTTTTTCCCCTTTGGACTTTCTCTAATTTATTGGAACACTTAACACAATGTTTTGTTGCTATTGCAGAAAACAAACCAAACTGAACCTGAGCATTTAGCTTTAGAGGTCTGTTCTCCCATCCATGTATGTACATACCCTTTATTAGCATTAATGAGAATTACCCACGCATATGGATGAGAGATCAGACCCCTTAATTTGTTTAGATGAGACCAATTTTAATCAGTGTGAGCTAATGCATAATTTTGTAACATGCTTGTGTGGCTGGTGAACAACATGTTAGAGGTTTTCATTTTACATTCCAGGAGCTCCTGTGTAGGCTAAGAATTTTGAAACAGAAGAACGTCAAAATATTAGTCAAGAATATTATTCTCAGGATTCTTGACATGAAGAAGACGTGTCATTCCCTGACATGAAGAAGAGGAACCAAAGTGACATTGAATGACCTTGCAAAAGCAAACCAGGGCAGAAAGTGAGTGTTAAATGCCAGAAGCATGATTTCACATTGAATCCCTATCATTAAAAAATAAAAAAATATGAAGACCTACAGCCATAACTGGGTTTTGTTGTAATAAAAGACATTGCTCTTGTCTATTAAACACAGGTCAGTAAACTTCTATTTCTAGTGAAGCTTCAAAATTTGCATTACCTCCTAACCTCACAGCAACCTTATACTAAACTCAGTAAACATGTTTATTCAAACAGAACAGGCATCAAGAAAAAAATATTTAAATGCATTACACAAATAACACCAAAACACACCACGCAAGGTGAGATCAAAGACGTGCTCAGGGAGAATCTTACAATACTCTGACCTCTGTTTGAAAATCAGCTTCAATCTAAAAACAAAAACAAAAACAAACAAACAAACAAAAACACCTCAATTTTTCATGTCAGATGCACTATCTTACCACTCATTCATTTTTTTACTGGTAATTACTTTTTCTAACTCATTTCCATCGATCCTGTTCAATAGAGATCAGACTTTTTGGGGGGATGCGTAACTATGAAGGCATACCTGGTTTCTGTACATAAAAAGAATGTGCAGAAAGACAGATACAGAAATATTTTTGGAAGTGATATTCACATGATCACAAATTGAAAGCATATTTCTGTGGGTAAAGGACAATAATTTGCACCTCTAAAAATGTATCCATGAAAGAGACCAGCAGTTTAGACCCATTTTGTAGATGATGATCTGCAGACATGATTAGGCCTTTTTCTTAATCTTCCCTTCAACATTTCACATTACTGGATGTTCAGATGAGCTCTTTGACAAATGTCATTTGTAATTTTAAAAATAGTTTTTTAAGTATTCACTTGTGCTTTCCGAGGTTCTGGTTGAAGCCAAGACTAACTTGCGCAGATCACCTTAACTAAAGGACAGAGTATCACATCCCACAATTAGCCAGTCTGAAAAGTACACAGATGACTTAAAAGTGTATAAGAAGTTAAAAAAATTCTGAAAATATCTTTGTGTTAGGGTTTTTCTTTCCAGCTCCCACAAGGAACTAAGAGCTTTTGCTACTGAATGCTGTACAAGGCCAGCAGGAACAACCCAGTAACTGACAGAGCCACACAATGCTTCAGTTTCAAGAGGTGGTATTTTTAGCACATCAAGTGACAGAAAAGTGAGCAATCCACCTGGAAAGATGGATTATTCCACCGCACTATGTTGCAGCACTCACAGTATTTCAGCAGGAAAGGGGAAGAGTGCAAAATGTAGTAAGCACATGGGTAAGTACACTGTGCTTTGCATGTATAAAATTCCCTGTACTTGAAGATTTGAAACTTAAGTTGCAGGCTTAGGAGAATTTAAGAAAGGAATCATGAGCATGTGGCAAAAAGCATGTTATAAATAAGTTTATAAATGAGTTACCACATGAGTCTTAAAGAAGGGTACGTTTTCTTATATACACACCTTTAAAAAAAAAAAAATGTCCTTTTCTGAAAAACTTGGTTTCAGTTGTGCTCTGTTGCTTCAAACAAAGTATTTTTCATTTTTATACCTTTGGAAAGTTAAAAAGGTCTTCAGCTGATTAGTACATTATTTTTTTGTAAATCTTTAAGAACCTGTACAGAGTGCATTCACTTTTGTGTGAAATTTTAAAAATGTATTTTTACAAAAATATACAGGGTTAATAATCCATGGAATTTTACTTAAAGCTTAGTTTTCATCTGTTTTATTCACACTACTCTAAATTATTTAGGGCTGGGCCCATTGATCTGTCTCTTAGTTTAACCATAATTGCAAAGAACTTATTAAGATAATAAAGGTAGTACAGTTCCCCAATGAAAATAAGAAAGGAAGAAAGGAAGAAAGGAAGAAAGGAAGAAAGTAAGTTAAAAAAAAAAAAAAAAAGCTCAAAAGGTTTTAAAAAGTTATTTTGCTTACAATCAAAGTGTATAGATGTATCTTATAATTCATAAGCAATCCATTGAGCAGAAACACCAAAAAAAAATTATAAGCATTGCCGCCTCTCCACAGAGATATCACAAACAGGGCAAAACTAGTGATTATATTTTTGTAAGTTCTGAGAAGAGTCTTACTCCTTTCCCATCAATTACTATAAATGCCTTAATCACCAGGCTTAGGTAAATCAATTAAATATTCTCACTCATGGAAAGAATTGATTGAACAGATCTCATATTTGATGCAAAGGAAATATGTCACACACAGCCAATGTTTCCTTCCTTCCTTCCTTCCTTCCTTCCTTCCTTCCTTCCTTCCTTCCTTCCTTCCTTCCTTCCTTCCTTCCTTCCTTCCTTCCTTCCTTCCTTCCATCTAACCATCAGCATTTGAAAATTTGGTATGTATTTGTAAACTAAGTTAAATTTTATATGTATTTGTAAGCTAAAATTAAGGACTTAACTTTCCAGAAGCTGGAAGCACTTCTATAAAATCAGTTTTGTGAAGTTTAAAGGAGGGAATGAGGGCCTAGGAAGAACTTTGCTGCAGAACTGCTGTCAACTGGCAGAGAACTATAAGAGCACCAGGATTTTTCTCCACGCTCTCCAGAAACCTCTTACTGATTAGCTAATATCCCAAAACAAAAGTCAAAAAATATGAATGCACATATAGTGAAAATCATAGCAGCTCACACAGTCTAGAAATACAATTCCATAAATGTATTTACAATGGTCTTAAGCAAATTGAATTAAATTCAATTAGATTGATAAAAAATAACTGTCTAAATTCTTAGCCAAAATTTGTGTTGATGTTCTGCATATTCATTGCCTTTTCAAGCTTCTCCTTTCTACAGCAAGTATTGTAAGATATCAAAATTAATTTTATGGCTTTGACCATTTTTGTCTTGAATTTTACAAATATTTCACATGGGTTAATTTTATTAATAATTTTGTGAAGAAAAAGACTAAAACACCAAAGGAAAAAAAAAACACAACACACTGATGAAAAGAAGTATTTAGTGCTCACAATTGTAAACTTACTTCAGATAAAGGTGCAGCTGTTCACCACCCACTGGATTCATGCTGTGATGGCACAAGACAGAAAAGGAAATCTGTTAAAACCCTTTCTTTCTCTTTCAACAGAGAACCTGTTTTTTTGAGAACTGCTCCAATTCAGAATGGTGAACTGAAAAACTAGCCAGTTCCATGCCTGCCTGTGACTTCTTACAAGCAAATCAATTTGTGTGTCTTTCAATTAAGCATGTCAGTAGTCTTACTGTACTCAATACCATTAGTCACATGCTTAAATAGGTTTGGAAACTTTTTTAGATAAGAAGCTTTGAGTATTACAACTCTTCTTGTATTTCTTCACCTGTGAATTACTTAACATTCTCATGCCATACATACAACAGCATAAATATTAGTTTATGAACAATTATATAGCTATGAATCATGATAACAGAAAACTTTAATTTTTATATGAAGGAATCAGAACCAATTTTATTTAAGTCAATTATGAATAAAATATGGAAATAAAGTTATTTCTGATGCTAGCAACTTTCTAAATTTGCATATGAACACAGTTTCATGTCTGTGGGATCTACAAGTTCTCAATTCTCACGTATTACTACTTTCAAAACTATATACCACTAGCTCTTCTGAATTGCATTTGCTATTCAAGCATAGTTTCACACACACAAGCACCCCACACAAATACAAAGTTCTGTTGATACTAACTGAAAATTTTCAGAATCTTCCATCAGAATATAATAAGGATAGGTGGTGAACTGTAACTTAAATGCTAACTATAGCTTTCATACCTCTGACAGAACCTGCTGCTTTCCAGGTAACTGCTTTCCATGTCTCTTATTTAATTGTGCATGAATGCATAGAATTAATTTCTAGAGTTATGTTATTTCCAGTGGCTTTAGTTCCTGTGGCCTAGAAGATGCATGATGATAGGAGTTCTTCTACCTATTTTCAGCAGAGTTTTGAAAAAAAAAATTAAAAAATTTAGGAATCTCAAATCTACTGAAAAAAAATGACTAGAGCAAGTTTTAAACTCTATCATCTATGGCTTTCACCATGATAGTTCAATGTCTTTTAAAGCCTGAAATGCAAATGAAATACAAGACGAAACTCAAGAGGAAACATTTCTGGTAACCAGAAATCAAATAATTGTTTTTTGTTGTTGTTTTCTTGTCGTCGTTGAAAATGTTTTTTAAATGATAGAATAACTTCAATCAATATTTATCTACCTGACTGCATTTTGTCCCTTGACATAAGTTCGTGTTTGGACACAATAGCTTGGACAAATCACAATTTTTGAATTCTATTATAGATTTGACAATCTCCAGGCAATCTGTAGATATTCAAATATGTGCAAAACTAATTATAGTATCAGCAATCTTTTTATCAGTTAGCTGTGTTGATTTATTACTACTTTGCTAGGTCTCTGATTTAGACAAAAACAACAATAATAAAACTAAATCCAAATTCAAAAATCAGAAAAATCAAACAGGAAACTCTGAGACATTTGGTTAGCTAGCCTGAAAATGTGTCCTCTATTCAGGGTTGGTTTCAGAGACCCTGCTTGGACTCCAAATGTTCAACATTATCTTCAGAGAAAGGAAGCAGTGCAGTCCATACTTCTCACAGAAGTACTTCCTCTCTTGACATTTCTCTTAAGTATCTAGCCTTTCCCATTTTGTGACACCTCTAACAAAGACTCCCTGTTACACTCTGGAAATACTGATAGGTCCTGAATTCTCAGTCCAAAAGGCAGCTGGAAGCAATGATACGGCTTTTCTCACATAGGGAAAACTTATTTTTTTCTTTCTCTTTTTTAGGTGAAGTATTCCAAAACTACATGGGCAACTGGAATGATTTTAACTTCAGAAGGAGAAAGTCCTAATTCAGTCTCTTATCTTTTGCTTATGAAATCCTACAATTCTCTGAACGAATTTTTTGATGTGGGTCTGATCTTCCTCATGCTCCATTGAGATCATGTGGGAAGCTGATGAAGCGTAAGCCATTAAGCTGGCTTAGCATAAAGCTTAGCTGGTGAATAAAATAAAAAGAATGTATTTTGGTATTCTTTCTGTATTCCTTTAAGATGGAAGATATGGGAATACAGAATATGACTTGAATAACGTCGAAGAGGCATTGAGGGTGATTTCATAGAACTTTTCTGCTTGTCTTTCTAACTCTGAACTTAACTGTCACCACTTTCATAGGATAAGCTTCAGCTTTTGGTATTCTCTTTTTTGGTAGTGGTATTGCAAATGTTATTACAATGTAAGTAGTGATTTTTATTATCAGATTAAGAGATTCAGGCTTCCCCTGAAAATATCGTCATACTGTACTTAAAATACAGCTCTCCAAGGTATACAAAGAGCGCTTCAGCTCCATTGATATTGTCTGAAACAGGCAGCAACTGAAACAGTTGTTTCATACAGTCTTTTATTTTATATTCCTTAAGGAAGGAATATAAAATCCAAGGTGATGACAATGTTTGACTTGAATTTTGAAAGTTAGAATATGCTAAGGCAATTCACATCAACTTAATGCTAGTAACATAAAAACCAGCATATTACCCTACATTTCCCATTGTTTTTATTTTCAACTATGTACATCTCACAGAATTCTGCTCTTGTGGTTAATTGGGAATCATTTTCTGGCTATTTGCAAGACTGAGTTTGTCCAGTATGCATAGAAATGACATACACAGTCATTTTATTAAGAACCTTAGTCATCTCTTTCTTTCTCAGTGTAGTCAGAACAAAGAAAATTATCATTGACAAGAAATACCAGGATGAGAGAGAGCTTCTGTTGCATCAAAATAAGGGAACATTATGGAATTTCAAGTTTAGCATGTCTAAAATGGAGGAAAAAAAAAAAAAAAAGATAGAGACTTAAGGGTGTGTAGCATAAAGGAGTATGGACATAAGTCAGTATGGATTTGTAACTTAATTACTTCAGTTTAATTAATTATTCTGATGATTGCTTAATTCATTTACAGAATTTCATATAAAATTAATGGAGGAATAATGCTAGACTATTTTCTGGTTTCATTCATACAGAATTTGTTTATTTTTTATTATGAAGAGGGGAGCCATGAGCTATAATTACTATATTCTCCCTCTTCAATGGTACATTTGCATTTACTCCCACACTGTATTGTTAAAGCAGTTAATAACTGAGATATGCTTTAGTTCTTCCCACTTGCTGCATTAGTTATTAGAAAACCCGAGTTGGAAGGACTGCCTAAGGGCTTAATCCATCTCACAGGGAAGTCGATAAGAAAACTCTGTTCACATCACTGGGACTTGAATTAGTCCTAAACACACAGCACAGAATCCAGCTGGTAGTAGAGTTCTCATGTTCAGTTTATAATTCAAACAGAATTCTTATGAATATGGGACAAGTTAGCAACTGCAATAGGAATACTCTAAGAATATTCTAATTTATTTTGAAGTGAAAGTTACTCAAATCAAGAAGGAGAAGCTAGAAACTAAAGAGACACTATGAATAATGAGGAGTTTTATTAGTAACTACTGAGAGGAAGTTATGTCCAGATATTTAATAAATAAATAAATAAATGTATATATAGAAAACATTTGATTACAATATCAGCAAGTTATTTCTTTAAATTAAATAATAAAAATGAAGGTTTTAAAAAAGTGTGGGATAAACAGATTTGTGTCTGGTATGCTACTTTTATGATAAGACTCCTTGAAAAAAAGGTAAGAAGAAGGTTTTGTGCAATAACTTCACATAACGAAATCAAACCAAGTTATTAAAGTTCCTGCAGGTATAGGAAGTCGGTAGGAGAGATGGTCTTGACTTCATGTATAGAAAGTTGCAGGGGTATAAAAAGAACCATCAGTGTCCTTCATTTAGTATTCAGAACAACTGTTCTTGACTTTTTAACAGGCAAGAATAGTGCCTGTTTCCTCATGTCTTCTGAAGTATAATATGTATTAGAGAAAATAAGCACTGTTATTTTCCTCTTCTTTGAAACTTAATTGATGCCATCTCATGTCTGATTTGTTCCTGTCCAGACAGAAAACTGGAGAAAAAATTCAACACACCAAAACAAATTTCCAAAAAGAATTTTTGCTGGGGTTTAGCAGGGTGACTGGTCTGTATTGCCTTCATAGCCTACTGGACAAATCACTTCATGACCCCTGATCTGTTTTATGTTCACATTCTGTATTTGAATACAAGGGGAAAACAGACACTACTGCAGAAGCTGGTGTGGCTCACTAAGAGGGCTTTAAACTAGGTAGGAAGGGGAACAGGGAGGGAATAAGGCTCATTAGAGGTGTGCCAATGCAAGGGCCGAGGGAGCAGGCAATGGCCCTGCTGAAGTGCATCTACACTAATGCACACAGCATGGGTAACAAACAGGAGGAGCTGGAAGCCATCGTGCAGCAGGCAGGCGATGACTTGGTTGCCATCACTGAAACATGGTGGGACCATTCCCATGACTGGAGTGCTGCAATGACTGGCTATAGGCTCTTCAGAAGGGACAGACAGCACAGAAGGGCGGTGTGGCTCTCTATATTAGAGAGTGTTTTGATGTTGTGGAACTCGAGACTGAGTCTGGGAATGGTAAGGTTGAATCCCTATGGGTTAGGATCAGTGGGAAGGTCAAAAAGGCAAGCATCCTGGTGGGGGTCTGTTACAGAACGCCAAACCAGGATGAGGAGACAGATGAGGAGTTCTACAGGCAGCTGGCAAAAGTTGTGAAATAGTCAGCTCTTGTCCTTGTGGGGGACTTCAACTTCCCAGACATATCCTGGAAATGCAATACAGCTCAAAGGAAGCAGACTAGGAGGTTTCTGGAGAGCGTGGAAGACAGCTTCCTGATGCAGCTGGTTAGTGAGCCTACCAGGGAAGGTGCCCTGCTGGACCATCTATTCAAAAACAGAGAAGGAATGGTGGGAGATGTGGTGGTTGGGAACTGTCTTGGGCAGAATAACAATGAAATGATAAGAGTTCTGTATTCTTGGTGAAGTCAGGAGGGGGGCAGGTAAAACTGCTGTCTTAGACTTCGAGAGGGCAGACTTTGAGTTGTTCAGGACACTGGGTGGCAGAGTCCCTTGGAGGCAGTTCTGAAGGGCAAAGGAGTTCAGGAACGCTGGGCGCTCTTCAAGAAGGAAATCTTAATGGCGCAGGAGCGGTCTGTCCTCACGTGCCCAAAGATGAGCCATCATGGAAGAAGATGGAAGAACTCTCTGTTCAGCCTGGCTGAACAGAGAGTTGTGGCTAGAGCTTAGAAAAAAAGAGGGCTTATGATCTTTGGAAAAGAGGGCAGGCCACTCAGAAAGATTATAAGGATGTTGTAAGGATGTGTAAGGACAAAAGTAGAAAGGCCAAAGCTCATCTGGAGCTCAATCTGGCTACTGCTGTTAAAGATAATGGAAAATGTTTTTATAAATACTTAACATGAAAAGGAGGACTAAGGAGAATCTCCATCCTTTACTGGATGTGGGGAGAAACTTAGTGAAGAGAGATGAGGAAAAGGCTGAGGTGCTTGATGCCTTCTTTGCCTCAGTCTTTAGTGGCAAGACCAGTTGTTCTCTAGATACCCTGTACCCTAAACTGGTGGAAGGGGATGGGGAGCGAGATGGGCCCTTAGAATCCACGAGGAAATGGTTGGTGTCCTGCTACAGCACTTACATGTACACAAGTCAATGGGGCCGGATGGGATCCACCCAAGGGTGCTGAGCGAACTGGCAGAAAAACTGGCCAAGCCACTTTCCATCATTTATCAGCAGTCAGTCCTGGCTATCAGGGGAGGTCCCAGTTGACTGGTGGCTAGCAAACATGCCACCCATCTAGGCCCAATCAGCATGGGCTTATGAAAGGCAGGTCCTGCTTGACAAACCTGATCTCCTTCTATGACAAAGTGACCTGCTTGGTGGATGAGGCAAAGACTGTGGATGTGGTCTACCTTGACTCCAGTAAGGCTTTTGGCACCGTTTCCCACAGCATTCTCCTTGAGAAACTGGCTACTCATGGCTTGGACTGGCGTACGCTTCATTGTGTTAGAAACTGGCTGGGTAGTCAGGCCCAAAGAGTCGTGGTGAATGGAGTCAAATCCAGTTGGAGGACGGTCACTAGTGGAGTCCCCCAGGGCTCAGTATCGGGGCCAGTTCTCTTTAATATCTTTATCGATGCTCTGGATGTGGGGATCGAATGCACCCTCAGTAAGTTTGCAGAAGACAGCAAGTGAGGTGCATGTCTTGATCTGCTCAAGGGTAGGAAGGCTCTGCAGGAGGATCTGGATAGGCTGGACCAGTGGGCTGAGGCCAACCGTATGAAATTTAACAAGGCCAAGTGCCGGGTCCTGCACCTGGGGCACAACAACCTCAAGCAGAGCTACAGGCTGGGAGATGAGTGGTTGGAGAGCTGCCAGGCAGAGAAGGACCTGGGATTATTGGCTGATAGTTAGCTGAATATGAGCCAGCAGTGTGCTCAGGTGGCCAAGAAGGCCTACAGAATCCTGGCTTGTATAAGAATCAGTGTGGCCAGCAGGGCTAGCGGAGTGATTGTCCCCCTGTACTCAGCTGTGGTGAGGCTGCACCTCGAGTACTGTGTTCAGTTTTGGGCCCCTCGCTACAAGAAGGACATGGAGGTGCTTGAGCGAGTCCACTGAAGGGTGACAAAGCTGGTGAGGGGTCTGGAGAACAAGTCTTATGAGGAGCAGCTGAGGGAACAGGGATTTTTCAGTCTGGAAAAGAGGAGGCTGAGGGGTGACCTTATTGACCTTATCACACTCTACAGGTACCTTAAAGGAGGCTGTAGCGAGGTGGGGGTTGGTCTGTTCTCCCATGTGCCTGGTGACAGGATGAGGGGGAATGGGCAAAAGTTGCTGAGAATTAGGCATTGGAATGGGCTGCCCAGGGAAGTGGTTGAGTCCCCATCCCTGGAGGTGTGTAAAAGACATTTAGATGTAGAGCTTAGTGATATGGTTTAGTGGAAGACTCGTTAGTGTTAGGTCAGATGTTAGACTCGGTAATCTTGGAGGTCTCTTCGAAGCTAGATGATTCTGTGATTCTGTGAATGTACATAAGAATTACTACTATCATAAGAATCACTACTAGAGTTTAGTACAGGACACTATATAAACAGTTCTCTTAGTGATCACATGCCGTAGAACTGCAAGTTAATTGACATAAATGAATCTACAATGATTAACAAAGGAACATAGTGCTCTGCCATGGTTAGCATCATTTTATTTTTCCCTGGAAATTGATATTTTAGATAAAAAGCTTCATGTTGTCTTTAATACACTATGCTTTCTGCACCGGTGTGCTGATGACTCAAGGTTATTATTGGAAAAATTCAGCTACAGAGCAATACAGGAAGACAAATAATTGTCATAAAGAACGCACATAGAATCCAGATACCATTACACCAGGAATCCATAGTTGTACGTAATTTTTCTCCTGTGTTTTAAAGACTTGGTTCTATTTTCTTTCCCTGTTGAAAAACAGAATCTTGATCCAGTAACACTAAAATTAATACAAAAGATGTTCCGTTGGATCAAGATCCAATATTATTTTTTTCCCAGTATAATGTAAAAATGAACAGCTGCTCTGAAGTCAGTACAGTTGATAAAACTCAGTTGAGGAATTGGCAAAGCAAATGTGTTGTTGACCTCAGTGTGAATTATTTTTAGTGATGAGATATACACAACATCTTACTATCTAGGCATATGACCTTTTATAATTTCTTTTATTTACATATAAGAAATTTACATATAATTCTTTTAATATAAGCACTCACTCTGACATAGAGGGAAATGCAGATGTGATTCTATCAGAGAGACACTGCCAATATCAGGTCTTAAGAAAACTAATAATACTCTGGAATAATCTCACTGAAGTCACTTGACAATATGTTTGAGACATGATATACTGTATTTAATTGAGAGAAGTGTTTACATGCTGTATGCAGTTTCAAGGTGTACTTTGAAACTTCAACTGCTATTGTGACCTAGGTGGTCTTCATAAAGAATGTCTTGGAAGCAAATGATAACTTGACCATATAAAAAAAAAAATGACGAGACAACAATCCTTCAAGTTTGGAACAAATGATTTAAAGAAATGCCATCTTATTTACACGAGTAGTCAAATTAAACGTTCTGTCTACACTATTTTCCCTCGGTAGTTTTAGGTGAACCACAGTCTTTCCTTAATTGCAAAAGAAAATTTAAAAAGGTTGATAAGCATTGAATATAAGGTGTTTAATTTTGAGGCAAGGTCTAACTGCACAGTTTTTACTCACAAATGTGGTAGTGATATTTATGTATATGTATATATTACAGGAAATTGTACAAGGATAGGGATTAGGTAAAAAACAGAGCTATTCTAGCCTGGTTTACATGCAGCTGAGTCTTTACTATTGTTCTAGCATATAGGATGGAACAACAAAAAAGGAAACATTATCTTCCTTTGTGGTCAGAGGAGCACAAGTTTGCTGCTTACAGGCCCCAGAGAGAGCTTCACAAAAGATGAGCTAGTCATACAGATACTCCGCAACAAGTCATCTCTGTGACTATGGAATAGGTATTTTAAAAATATGTTCTTCTTATCACACTCAAATGTCAAGTCATCTTCAAAAAATCATTGCTACTCAGCTTAATCATGTTTCCTGCCTTAGCAATGGATAGGTTGGGAATTGACAGAAAAATGTATTATTTCTAGTGCTAATTGCCTGAATACTTCTGCAATTTTAAAGGTGTCTACAAATCCGATAGATGAGAATCAGTTCCCAGACATAACTTACTATCATTATTCTAACATCACAGTGACAGCTTCCACTCTAATTCCATGTAGTCAAGAGAATTAAACAAAAGAAAGGGGAAATAGCTTCTTTAGCTACTGACAGACTGAGGTATTTACTTTCAAAATAATTCATAATGAGCCCCTAGTAAAGGCTTGTAGTCTCATCATCTGGCATTCAGTCACTGTTTGCCTTTATAGGGTGACTAGCAATACTTTCTCAGGTACCACTTGCCTGCATTCTGGAGTCCATTCTGACACCACAAGCATTAACCCAGTCACCTTGCATTTCTTTCTGTCATATCATGTAAGATGTACTCTACAGAAAAAAAAAAGGGACATTGACCTTGAAAGGGAAGGAAAAAAATAAAAAATAAATCCTGCAACCAAGCCCATTCAACAGCCCAGACCAAGATCTAGGCTCTGTCAGAATGATTTCTTATTCCATTTTACTGAAGCAGTGCCATGCTTTATCACGTCTGAGTTCATGTCTTACAGCTGAGGCAGCCCACTTGAATTGGTAAGTTGTTTAGTTAAAGTATACACGTGCTATTCGCATTGTCAGTATGATTTAAAAGGAAAGGTCATTTTGCAGGTGAAATACAGCCTCAACCGTGACAAGAAGATGAAATCCAAAACACTAAAGCACATATAACTAATTACCACGTGTCTCACTCCACTCCTTCTATTCCCCATTTACAGAAATACTACGGTCAGACTCATGACACTGGTGGCTCAGTGGTGGAGGTGTCAGCTTTAGATCTTCCACGAGTTTGTAACACCCTTGGTACAACTGGTCAAGTAATATTAGTTAAACCTAAAAAGCTACTGTCTCTATCATTACACCACTACATATACATTTATACACAAAGTGCAATACAATTTGGAGTAATTCTGAATTTTCCTTGTGAGTATGAAATGGGCAGATATTGAACATAAACATAGTTTGTGACTATAAAAAACGTGCTTCCTAATTTCAAAGTCCTCCTTTTTCAAACACAAAGTTTACGCTTCATTACACCTGCTCAGAAGCAGCTGTATTTATTTATACTTTCTTAATAGAGATGAGCTGAGTTGCTTAGCTTCTCTTGTCCAGTCAGGGTGCTGCTTTAATAATAGAGCTCAAGTATTGCCATACTGGCATAGACATATTTTTAAAGCAAAAGGTTTTGTATTAAAGTACAAACCATATCTAAAAAGAGCTATTTGCTCCAACAGCAGGGAAATCAAAGGCTTTCTTGTTGTAATTTACAAAAAGAAAAGCCCAATCCAGAATGCTAGAACTGCCCTGTAACTCTGTTTTATTTTATTTCAATGTAATTGAAAAATCTTGTGAAGGCAATGTTGAAAGTTGAACTCATTTTCCATCACACTGGAGTGTAGTACCAAACACTCTATGCATTTCATGTAAATTAACAACATTATCAGTCTACAATGAATCTAAACACTACTCCATCTGTACTTTCTGATATGTGAATAAATAAAAACTTGAAAGTAATGCAAATTAAGTCACAGACAAAAGATCCGTAAAATTTAGAACTAGGTCAAAAGTGAATGCATTAGTGTTCGATATAATTCTATCCAATGCTTTAATGTTCACCTTCTTCTTTTGTTCTTGAACAATTGATTATCTTTCAGTAAAGTTTACACGTTGCCATTAAATGTTAATAACACATAAATATTAAACACACCATTGTAACACCATTAGTGAGACTATTCATATCCTCAATCTCTGCAGGCAATATTAGAAATTACTAAGATCTGTAGTCAGAATCATAAAAATCCTGTCTTTCTGGAATTGATAGCAATAAACAGTGGGCAAGGTACAACTGACTGTCAATACAACTGTCTCTCCTTACAGAACTATAGGGAATGGGGAAAATGGTGTTAGGAAAGAAAAGCCAATGCTCTTAATATTTCCTCTTAATATTTCAGTATTTTGTTCTCTAGCTTGATCAAGTTAAAAACAAACAACAAATTCAACCCTGAAGCACTGATGGGCAGAAGTGTCAATGCCAGATTCCCCACCGCAAACAAATCCTTGTTAGGCAGGGCATTGCTGAAGACTTAAAAATGCACAGTTGCTCTAGATTTCAGTCCCACTAGGTGACAACAGCTAGCTAAGTATACACGTGTGATAAGCTTTACATTCCCCCAAGTGTGCTAAATCATTGTGTTGGCTCAAACTTGTTTTTTAAGAGCTTTGTTGACTTCACAGCTGGTGAGTTGACACTTTCCATCACTCCACCACTTGGCAACAGATGCCTCTTACTTATGCACAGATGCTGAGTATGCACCCAACCCTAACATTAGCCTTGTGTTTTGAACTAATTGGGCCAACACAGTTGTAATTAAGATTTGAATAATTAGAAAACAAACATGATTACTTTCACATTTAATCCTTATACTGTACCATTACATTCTCTTTTGGACTGTCCCATGTAGCTCACATTTGTTTGGGTCCTGCAAACGCATCACCATTCCAAGTAGCAGAATAAAAACATAGTTTGGAGATTTAAATTAATAACATTTTAAAATTTTTTTTAAAATTCAGTGTGTGAATATATGTGGATCTGGTGTAATGTAAAAGCTCTTTAACATGAGCTGATCTGACACATTCTGTTTTATTCCTTTGACTTTGAATGGTGGATGCTGGGTTATCAAGCAAAGAATCCAGGTGAGGGGAAACGGAGAATTTCTTCTAAGTGGGGAGTCTGTCTTGGTGAAATGGCAATTGTAGTACTTACAAAGAATAGCAGATAGTCTGATTTTAGAATGAAGATAATTAAGAAAAATAAATAGTAGTAAATAAACAATTGCAAAATGGAATGTGTTTAGGAAATTTCCACTCAAATCATGAGAGTATATCACCTTCCTCATTCAAAGTAGGTAAGGTCTGAATGACTACATAAATCTTATGCCTCGGGTAATAAAACTTTACACGATGCTAAGATTTATCTGCTCATTATATTCAAAATTAACATGTTCATGTATGTCTATGCTCAGAGAAATACATTTTTATTTTTCTAATACATTTACTAACATATTCACAGAAAGAATTCATCTGCCAGTAAAAATCACCATTAGTTAAATTTTAATTATTTGGCACTAGAAAGAAGGAGGACGAGAAAAGAAACATAGCTATACAGGAATACTAATAAGAAGCACAATTTAGAAAATCTATATTCTGTTTATAGAAAGTAAAAGGTAGCCCCCCCCCACCCCCTTTTTTTTTTTTTTTTTTTTTTTTTTTCCCCTTTGGTACTCCAGATAATCTACACAGTTCTTGACACAGTGCATGAAGCCTTGTATGTTTGCATCAAAGAGATCACTCATAGAGGCAAGAATATTGTTTCACATGATACAGTTAAGAAATAAACAGACATAATCTCAATTGTGTGTTAGAAAAAACAAGGAGAAGTAAATACTTATTATCTGCAATCTTAAGAAAGTACATTCAACTACTGGGAGGAGGGGGAGTTTGTTGCAGGTAAAGACTCCCTGGAACTCAAGATTTATGGTTGCTAGCCTCCACCAGGTGTTTAAACCATATTATTTGCACATATCTAAACTTACTTTAAAGGGCATTTCAGGAACATATTTATCAGGGAAAGCAAAGAAGAAGGAATAGGTAAGGAGAAGTGGCTCACAGACAGGTTCAAAGGAGAATAGGAAGTATTAAATGGCAGCAGCCAGTAGCAGCTCAGCCTCCACTGAGACAGCAGCAGTTCAGTTCCCCTGAGGCAGGAGAATGAGAAAAGGCTGTAATTACTTGCTGCTATTGTTAGTGAAAATAAATAAACTGCTTCCACATTCAGGAAGAAATATAGCCTCAGTCCCTCTTCCCCCACCAATTTCTTAATCCGAACGACAAGTGCTTCTGTTTATGGCTACGATAATCCCCAAATTAATATCTGACATTAGAACAATTTGTGATCACAAGCCAATCTCATGTAAAAGTTTGAATTAGGTGTTGCCAAGCCAGTGCCTCATTATTTCTGTAGGCACAGAAAAGGGAACATAATGATAAGAAGCTGCAGAGGGTAACCCTTGGTCTCCTAAAATAAAGTTAGAAGGAAACAATCTCTTAAATTTATGTGGGGTGGATGTCGCACTTTCCAAATGTTGGAAAGTGAAGCCTTTCTGTAGGCAATGTGAGAGGAGAGGAAACAAGCCAAATTTAGTATTAAATTGCAAAAGAATATTAGAAGATGATAAAAATAATTTCAGTACTTATACTTTTATTACACTTTATTTACACTTTTATTACACTTTTATTTGTCCAAGAGAAAAAACTCAGCAAGCGCTGATGGCCTCACACAAGTAATCACAGCCTCACCTAGGCTCAAATGGTCAGAGCTACTGTACAGTCCAGGATGTGGCACTGTTTGTGGCTTAACAACCACTCAAAGAAGGAGCCTGTCCATTATGCATGGCCACAGAACAATGCCTCACCCTGGACACAGAGAAGAAATCAGGATGACAGTAGCTTTTGTTCACTTCTTGTAGACTTTGTTTACATGGTCTGTGAAACTTCAAAGCCATGGCAGGGAGTTGAGGGGAGTTTTCAATCCTACCTGCTCAGCTGGATTTTCTAATGTTATCATTCATATTCAGTGTACCTCACAGCTATACCTTGATCCAGCTGCTGTTCATGTCAGAAAAGTTAAATCTTCACCCAGGTTCTGTTGTTGCTGGCTATTTAACTTGGAGGCAATATACTGAGCAGACTGTAACTTCTTTCCATTCTGTGGTTGGTAAATTTAAATCAATTTTAATGAAATTAAGGCTAGGTTATAGCTTTGTACACCAACCTTACTACAGAAAGTCTGTTTTCATGATACCATCCATAAAACAAAGTATATTGTCTCAAAGATGAATAAGATTATCTGATTATAAATCTCTTTACAGTGTTGATAGAATTTGATAAAATAACATTTGGTTTCATGGAGAGCTTGAGAATTTTAACAGTTTTGGAATTTCAAATTCCAACATACATGTGGTTATATTCTTATACAGAATTATAAAGTCATACTTCAAATGGTTCCTAGAAAGAGAATTAATTTCCCTTTCTGTGTCCAGGTTTCAGTTCAGCATTGGAGCTATGGACTGTTGCCAAATAAAGAGAAATAGTACAATTTTTATTTGTATTCCTAACTATTTGTCAGAATAAAAAATAAGATTTAACAATGTTTTAAAAGTAGTTACGGGAAAAAAAAAAAAAAAAAAAAAGTCTTGATGTTGATAAAGGCCAGTGCCTCACTGAATAGTTGAAAAGAAACTGAAAACTAGAACCATAATTTTGATTACTACTTCTTTGTTTTCTGACAGGACATATTTCTCTACTTCCTTGTATTATGTTTTTCCTTATATGCTAGTCACAACATTTATCTTGGTGTTATGACTCTCTCTGTCTTTTCAAATGCCTGCCTTCAGGGGTACTGATGCTACTAAGGACATTATATTTGGTAGATCTGCATTAAAAATCACTTCTTTTTCCTTTCAAGCTATTTAAAACATCACATTTATGCCTCAAGAATTACACTTAAAAAATGTATCTATACATCCCATGAAACCTAGACCCATATGACCCAAGTTTGTTTCTTTGCAGGAAGAGAAATTTCCAGCTGGGGACATTATTGCTGAAGGGCTCTGAAGGAGAAATTTTCCAATACACGCACTATTGCTTATTTTTATTGGGAAAATATCCTATCAGAAAATTCAGAAGAATGACACAAAAAATGGACAGTTTTACTATGGACATCAATAATACCAGACCATTATTTGTCAAAAGTGCAATTTAAAAGCAAGAAAGGCAGAAAAACCATGCAGCACCAAACAGATGCAACCTTCAGTACTTGCATGATTTATAGTTTTAGATAAGATAGTTCTAGTTCTGTTCCATTAATTAACCATTTTTGCACAAGACATACAGACACATAGACACAAAGTCAGAGGGAGAGTGTCAGAGAATGACATATGCTAAAGGATGCTTTAAGTTGTAATGAACTATTTCTCTACCATGGTATCTGTCCAAAGGAAACCTAAAGAACAGCCGGTAGAAGCGGAATGCCTGGTGCACCTAAACGCTGCATTCAGAAATGTTTGGAAGATCAGTGTGTTTTGCCTGGTACAACCTGCACTGATCAAACCTGAGGTAAGCTGCATGGTAACCAGTTCCACCTGTTCTTCATCAGTAAGGAAGATTTATATCAAGTACATTCAAAAGAAAATTAAAATGTAGCATCCTGTCATTTTTTCCTGAAAAAGCAACCCTAGGCACCTAATAACAGAAAGGGCTGTAAGCAGTGTGAGAAGAATGGTAATTCTGGATGTTCAGCATTGTCCTCCTGACCCTCCCTCCCCCCTGCTCAAACCATAACAGCAACATTTAGAAGATATAGTTAAGTGTGTGTGTTTTCCATTTAAAATATTCATGCTCATTGATCACAAATAGGGCAAAAAATGTCATACAGTTATTACAGAAAAAGTGAGTTGATTAAAAAAAAGGTGACCTTTAGAAAGCATTTGCAAAAAATGCCCATTGTTTGTTGGAAGATAATGCCCAAGGGAGTTCCAGGCAGAGTCAAAAAAAGCTAGCCAAACAAACAACCCCCCCCCCACCCAGTGTAAATAATAAGCTTAGAGAAAAATACTTCTACAGGAAAAGCCATAATTTCTAATATTTGTTGTATTTTTTTTTTAAACTCTACCTGTTAAAACAATCCAGAAACTTGTCCTCATGGCTATGCTGTGTTCTGCCCTACAGAGTATCTCATCTACACCCAGTTTAGATTTACTCCCCTTCTTGGCTACTGGAACTCAAAATGTCCTTGACTGATACATTTCGGCTCTCAGGGTGAGAAAGAATGACAGGTAATTGCTATGTGCTACATCTGATGGGTAATTCAGAGTGGCATTCAAGTCCATTGACGGACTTGAATTTAGCTGCTTACACATTCTGTGCATTGGACTAAGGACATTACCATCCCAAATAATAATAAAAGGGGGGTTGGGAGAAGGGGGAAGGGGATGATGAGACATAAGGACAAAGGCAGGAGAAAACAGCAGTGCCTGAAAATTTTAATCTAGATTTATGTGCAGTGAGGACCCCCCTACCCCATCAAAAAAAAAAAAGGGGGGGGAGGGGATTGGGGGGGGAGGCATAGGTATTTACATAGAATCTGTAAGAAGGTTTGAAAGCTGAAAAAACTCATAGGATTCATATGCTACGGTCAGAAAGGCTGGGTGACATGTGAGAGATATTACTTATACAGCATTTTAATTAGCAAGTTCATTTCAATGTTTTCCTTATCACCACTTTCTCAATATCACCTCTTATCTCTGTATTTATTCTGACATATGTACTCTTTCAGGAAGAAGCTAGACTATCATATTTTATCTCTTATTTAAATGCCTGTGCTTCCTCAGGTAACCAGCCCAAAGGTAGAAGGGCCAAATTACTGAATGAGTGGTAGCTGTTTGTTTGTCTTTTCTTTTTAATAAAAAAACGTTTTTGAGTCTTGTTGTCCAGGTCAGATTAAGAAAGGTATGTGAAGATGAGAACATGAGCTAAGAATTGCATTGCATATTGCACAGTGATATAAAAAGGGTTCTCTTTATCAAAAGGCACGGGGCTTGCTTCCTTTTTTTCTTTTTTTTTTTCTTTTTTCTTTTTTTTTTTTTTCTTTTTTTTTTCTCTTTTTTTAAATTACCAGCATAAATCAGGATTTCTTTCATTTAGAGTTACAGTGATGCAGATCTATACTAAATGGGTTTACTCCATCCCCTAAATTGCTACTATTTTATCCAGAAAAAGAATAGGAAGTGTCAGTTGTAACAGAGAATGCAATGTATTTATATTCCATTTACCAATTTAAAGAGAGAGAGTTAAATATTTAAAATTATGGCAACCAAATACCAAGATTCATATTAATATTTTAGGGATAAATGAAAGACTGTTAACAAGCAAAGATACATGCTTCCTAAATGGAAACGAAATGGCTTTTCATTTTGTTGTATAATTAATATTCCAGTTTAATGACAGAAATATTACTTGAACTTGAAAAATTTTTACAGAAAGCTTTTTGCAACTAAATCTGAATGAAGTCAGATTCTGCAGAATCACTTACTCATAAAATATCAAAAATTTTGAGTAAATCTCTACTCAAACTATTCATGACAATGGAAATCTTGTCAAGAAGTGTTATTTTCAGCTGTTTTTCAAGATACAAGTATTCTTAAAAAAATGTTATTTAAATTGTACTCTCCGATATACTTCTACCATTTACCAATATTGCGTTTAGTTGCTGTATTTTCTTAAAAAGGAAAAATGAACTATGGGATATAGATATTTATTATTATGTTATTAAATTAAATATTTGATTATAGGTATAGAACTGTGTATAAAACATATATATGAAAGTTTACAACATACACACACAGAACGCATATACCTGAAGACAGAATGCCGAAGTTATTCTTGGTAAATGTACTCTGTGATCTTCATACAGGCTTTTAAGAGAGTTACTTAAAGTGCTATCTCAGCTACATATACATAAACACTGTACTGTGTACATACAAACAGTTGAAGGGGACTGAAGAACATAAAGGAATGGTTAGGGAGCTTAGAGCCTGGTCATCAGTTCAAACCAAGTCCTGTGGGTAGTGGTTCAAGTGCATAAACAAACCAAAATCTTTGTGGAATGAGTAAGCGGCCACAGACAACTGTTTGGCAAACGTGTGTCTGCATTTACAATTACATTTAGCACTTGCTGGCAGCCTTAAGAGAACAGCAGCCAAGAAACTAATGCTTATAGACTCTAAGTGACCCAGGTCAAAAAGCTGGGTTTGGGGATCAGTGCTGAAGCACACACTGTTGATCAAGAAAGGTCAAATGTCTTGTCTGTTTTCTGGAAAATGAGTGGGTTTGCATTCTTCTTTACTTTCACTGGGGAAAAAAGAATTTCAAACATTTCTCTAAGCAAGTCAGCTATAATGGTATTTTGTAAGTATAGTTGATGTGCCGGACATAGTATTAATGTGCTCAGTGAGTAAATAAATGCATGAAAAGAATAATAAATCTGATCTAAATTTGGAAACTAAAACTCCTTACCAAAGACATTTAAGTACTTCTCATCATCTGCTTTGGAGACTGGTCTGAAAATACTGTACTCTGAAAGTTGAAGGACAAAATAATTCCAGTACCCAGACATGCAACTTTTAAATTTAAGTGTGAGACAGCATTTTATTGTGAGTTAAGGTGCCTAGATACTTCCTTGTTTTGAATCTCAGCTCTGTGTTTCTTATACATTTCTCCAAAAAACATTCCAATCTGATCTCAGCGTCTAGGTCGGGGCCATTCAGCACAGAGACTCCATCTTCAACAAACCCCAAATCACAAACTGGTGGGCCACAGGACAGTAAACATAGCTAGTGTTATACATAGGTCAAAAATAATGCAGTCATTGCCTTAAAAAATACTGACAGATAAGACACCTATAGGAGAAAGATGCCCTTCTAGCAACAGAACAGTCTGGTGCACATTAATGAGTCTGATCCCTACAGGAAGATTCTCTTCACCTCCAAAAAGAGGAGATGATACGTTTGACAGAAATTGAAGCACAGGTGTGCCTGTAACCTGACCTACTCTCATGATACAGTATCTTCTTAGCTCTCATATGTTTAGAAGAAAAGAAGCTTCTTTAAACAATTCATTTCAGTATTGGCACTGTAAAACATACGTCTTTGACTTTTGCTAAATACCAAGTCTGGTAATAAATATGGCAGTGTAGGTTTGTATTTTACTTTGATATAGAAATCATCTGCATGAAAGATTTTTTTTTCAGAATTTTTTTCCCCCAAACTGCCAGGATTGAAGGTTCAACAAAAAAGCAGACTGAAGCTTTCTCCCTCTGAAAATGCCACTGAAGCTTCAAACTTTTGCTGGCTTACTACAAAATTATTGTCTCAGCAAATATTCTTCCAGTGACACATGCCAAACCCAATGCCTTCAATGAGCTACATCTCTGCAAAACAAGTGGACCCTAGTGAAAGCATTAATACCAAAGAAGACAGATGTTTGAAACTCATTTTTTAATATGATGCATATATGACAGAGTCTTATAAAGAGAAGAAAAAGTAGTAACAAACACTTCATTTCCTCTAAATCAACTAATTATGAGTCTAAGAAGTCATTCAGAAGGTGAAAGTCTCACAATGCCTTGAAAATAACAACCCCTATAATCTTAAGTATTTGCAAGCATCTATGTGTATACTCTGCAATGTTTGTTTCTTATTAACTCCAATGTATGCTTGTGCAAGAACAGTGACATCCTAAGAAATAAGAGTTAAACCTTGCAGAGCTTTGTCTTCATGAACCAGTTAAGAGCACTCAATTTCTAGTATCAACGTACACATAGACCCCAAAGCTGGAAATAGAACTGGCTCTTCTTGTGTTCGCTACTGACTTGACACTGAGATAATAGCCTCTGACATGAAGAGTGTAAAACTAGAACAATGAAAAACACAGAAAAAAAAGGGATGGCTGAGATGGTAGAGTGTTTGAATGCGTATATGTCATTCATTTGAGTACTAGAGTGTTTTCAGTTTTTTGTTTGTTTGTTTCAATAAAAGAGAAGAATTTACACACACGGATCAAGTGAAAAACAATGATGTCCTAACAGCACCAAAGGAAAGAAGAGAATGCAGACAAAAGTGATGAAGCATAACCTTGTGGTAGATAAAGAAAAGGAAAAGAAAGAGGAAGAATGCTATGAAGAACAGAATGAAAAAAAAAAAAAAAAACACAAAAAACATAAGGAAGAAACAGAAGCTGTACTATAAGAGGTGCAAGAAAAAGTGCTTGAGAACCAAACTATGAAAGTGACAAGAGTTGCAGAGATAAGAAGAGTCTGGTGGGACACAAAGGTCTTGCTGGGAAAGCAGACTGCAAAGGTTGCAAAGGCATGTTAATAACACAGAGCTTGAAAATCCTCCCTTTCTGGGAGCTTTTCATAGAGCTGTGAGAAAGGAAACTGGGGGAACTCAGTAGCCCCTGAAGTTTATTCTACCCTGCCTTCACCCATTTCTCTTGAAATGACAAAATATATCTCTTTACCTTAAATTTTCTGGATTATTAGCTGTAGTAATTAACATGCTTTCTTTTTCATGTATCACTATCACAGTTTTAGTAGAACTGTTGCTTGCTTCTCTGTGGTTGCTCCCTTTGCTTTAACCCATTCTGAACCTCAATTTATATCCTTCCTTACAAAAAAAAAAAAAAAAAAAAAAAAAAAAAAGAAGGAAAACTCTTAAAATACTCTTAAAATATTAAAGCATTAGTATGAAACACTAATTTTTAATAGTGTTGGGCCAGATAGCAGTCTTACTCTTCTGTTGATAATAAGACTCAGCTTGAGGCACAGAATTAACTCTGGCCTCATTCAGAGAAGTAGAAATATCTGAAATAAAGCTGAACTCTGCATACAGATGTATATTTAATACTATTTGATATGGCAAAAAGAGTCTGAGAGAGGGAAACTAGGCTATATAGATGTCTCTGCCACTGCTTTCTTGTGTAACCTGTATTCCTATGCTTACCATGTCAGAAAAGCTTCAGTGAGTTGGATGCTCCCAATTACAGTGAATGAGGAATTAAATTCCCCGTATTGCTGAGGTCATTTTGGATGGTCAATCCATACGAAGAAGTCCACAGTCCACTAATGGAAGAGACCAGAAAATAACTGTAACATTACGGTCTGTTTTATCAAAACACAAGGAAAAGCAGTATTTCCCAGTGTTTGGTGAATTGTCATCTCATACAATCTCTGAGGCTAGTATACTGGAATGTAAGTGCTCTTCACTTAGAAGCAGATAGAACATCTGATCTTTTAAAATAATAATGGGGATGTAAGTGCATTTGTAAGACTTGTTTAGAAACCCACAGACACAATACCACAAAAACGTGATTTATTTTTTTTTTACTTACAGCAACAGCTTTGTGAGACAAAAGGGGAACAAAGCCATCATGTCAAACAGTGTTTATAGTCAGTGCCTGTGAGAGACTGGAATGGAAGTTGCTGCTATTTGTACATTACCTGGAAGTCTGCAACTGCATAGGAATTGTTTACATGAGATTTTCTTCCCTTGCAATGCATTAAGTTATTGCCTTTTGATTTTTTTAATGAATATTCTGATGTGTAGTAATGAATACTAATTATGCTAGGAAACCATTGATTATTCATGAAAGAAAAATCATTGAAGACAGGTATAATGGCAGCTGATTTATGCATTCAAGTATTTCTAGCCTGGTCAAGGCTTGCATCTCAAGCAGCACAAAACTTAGTAAATGCCATATTAATTTAACATAGAAAAAGAAGTGAGCCACAGGCTACACCAGGATGAGAACCAGTGCCTGTAACTACTTCCCAAATGAACTTCCTTTCCAAGAAAACTGTGGACATACTGATTTACCATTATAGAGTACAGAACTTAGAGAAAATACTGATACATTGTTAAAACCATCAGCATTCTAAGTACATTTCCCCAAAAACTCAGGTCATTTTCCAATATGCTTATATTTGTGTAAGAAAGACAGCTTGGTATTTCTCACTGAAAAAGCTAATGGAATAAATAACAAACCTGCAGGTAACCAACATTTCCCTGAATTTTTCTTTTTCAGGGGGATGGGGGGGGGGTGGGAAGAGACAGGGTGGAGCAGGTGCTTGAGAGGTGTTTTTTTTTTTTTTTAATTTTAAATGTATTGAGTAGCTGAGCTTTTGATGCAAGATATAGTGATATGAATTATATTACCAACACTGGATGATAATCAAAGATACAGATATTTAATATCAGTAAACAGCATTGGCTGAAAAAGCACTGCAATTAATTCATACTTTTGTAAACTGCCTAGGAGTTAAACATCTGTTTAAGACAGCAAGATTTGGAATCAATTAACTTTCCATTGATCTTTTCTCGCTATTACGACAAGTTTTTAAAGACAAAGTGTAATTTTTTGTGGGTGACAGGAAGAACACTGACATGATTAATACAACAGATCTTTAATTTGGTCCCTTACAACATTGAAAAGTTTGGGCTGTTTACCAGTTCCTCAGTTATCCCTGACAACATAGATATTAAATGTACACTTGACTCAGACTATCAAATTCAATTCACTTTAGACATGCTGGTATGGATTTGCCATAGATACACCGGGTTGCTTAACTAACTCTGGGCTGCATAAGCATCCTTGACTTTTTCTTATTAATCATTTTATCTTTCAAGACAGCCTCTTCACATCTACTCTTTTTTTGTCGTTGTTGTTTTGTTTTGTTTTTTAAGTAAAGATCTTCAATCATCAGTATATTTCTTTTGATATGCCACACTCTATCACCCCATGAAAAATGCATCCTGTTCCTCTTCAATCAAACACTACTTTCCCCCCCCCCCCCCCAGCAACTACCAATTTCATTTTCTGACCACTCCTATTGAAGCAGCACCCCCACTCACACTTCTCCCCTCACAGAACTGCTATTTCTGCTAAAGGAACTGTTCAAAAACCCATCAACTGCTGAGTATAACAGTCCACACACGAGTCACAGCCCTCAGTCTGGCTGTAACATGGAAAGCTGCATGCATATTCTCAACTCTCATTTCAAAAATCCCTTTCTGTCTCATTTAAATGCCACTGAACTTTGAAGCCTTTTGTCTACGAGTTTCTGCTTGCGAATGAACAAAGCTCCTTGCTCAGAAGCAAGTTTTACTATAATGTACTTTTGCTTTCCAGTTGTAGTGCTTCCCAAAATAAATGTAGTAAGCACAAAGGGGGAAAGTGCGCTTGCCTTTCCTCCTCCCCTCTCACACCCCTGCACATTTCTAACATTTTTTTCAAGCTTCAGAGTGCCACCGAATCAGAAATAACTGCAGCCATTCACGAGCGGCTGCTTAAAATCTGCATCTCTCCAGACACGGGTTCCATGCTGGGACACTTGCCTCTGCCCTGAGCCCTTTCCTGACACACGGCACAGACTCCCTTGCTGCAGTGCAGACTGTCAGTTTACTCAGTTTGAACTTTCAATGCAGAAATTCAGCATGATGCAGTCAGCCAGATAAAGCCGCACTTACCTTAATTGAAATCTTTTCTCTGGTAAAGCTGGCGCATCAGTCAAATCAACAGTGATTTGGGGGTAATCTAAGTTTCAATCAACACACTCCGGGTTGCTGCATACTGCTATGCCTGTTTTTCATTTATGTTGAACTCTTCACTGTCTAAAGGAAAGAGAGAGAAAGATGAGCTGAAATCCTCAGAGGTTCCTAGGGAGTGAGAGAAGAAGCACCAAAGCTATGTTTCTTAACATGAGATTCTCAGCAAGCGTGCTCAGGTCTGGAAGATCGTGTAACTGCTGTGATAGGCTCCTGTCATGTCCCCTGAGCCGTGAGATGATCATTGACCTGATTAGCTCTGAACACTCCCTACATGCAGAGAAAGCACTGAGAGGATTGGTGGGTCGCAAGGGAATTGGGAAAGGCACCAGGGCCACTTGGGAATCTTCATTCTTCCAGACTAATGGATGTGCTGCAGCTGAGGCTGTAATTTGTGAGGAGGTTATGCACGCTGTTAACCATCTGAGGACTTAAACAAATGTGCTTTTGCATGCTGTTTCTCAAGGTGCACCAGCATTCAACACAGGGTAGAGCTAAGTAATTAGAGGCTGATGTAGCCGTTTCATAATACAAGGTTCACTGTATGAGATGTTCTGTAAGCTGAGTGATAAAGTGGCTTCATACGTTTGCCTCTGACCCTGGGGACAATAGCAGTTAATGGGCAGAGTAAGTGAAATTAGCATGATGGGCTCATGTTAGCCCCCAGATGGCAATAAATCACCATGGAAAGGAAAATAAAGGAACAACAAAACCCAAACAGGATAGGATTATTTAACAAGTGTATGTGGCAATTTAAATAAAATGAAGAGAAAGAATGCCAAATTATTACAGAAAGGACTCTTAAAGACAGAGATAAAATCAGTAGCAAAGCACAAAAATACACGTTCTCTTCTACACTTGCAGAAGAAGAACAAAAAAACCCACAGGGAATGCATTTAAAGGACCTAATTTGCCTTTCACTTATACTGATACAAATAAATCTGTTAAAGATGACAGCTTAAATTTAGATGAAAAAAAAAAAAAAAAAAGTGAGAGAAGAATGAAGTGTATTTGTTACCTATTTTTGCTTCTATGATATTACAGAAACTAGACTTTTGTAATACTAAGTTTTCAGGACAATGTGCTCAAATTAGTCTAGCCAACGTACGTCAGCTTTTATGACCATCTTCATCTGCGTTTTCTCACTTCTTGAATGACAATTACAGTGTTAGCCAGTTGACTCAATTTTCCATTCAGGTTTATCCATGGAAATACCAGTTAGTGGCTAAGAGAGGAGCTCACAGGCTATCATATTTAGTAATGGTGGTCTGACACACTAGTGGAGATGGATAACATTTTAAGATTTGGAACCTACATTTGCAATGCCAGCTCTACTGTATGTTATTCTATAAATTCTGAAACAACGATAATCATAAACATCTACTGAGATTCTTAACCAAATTTACTTAGGATCTGTTTTTATTCATTCTTTGAGTAAATTAGTGTAATTTTATTTTAGTAGAATGAGTGGTCAAGAAAGCAATTTTAAAGTTGTTAACCCAATGACAGAGGAACTAGATTACGTACATTCTGCAGGCATTCACATCAGAAATCTAATTATTACAGAGAAAACACTATCACGTGACTTAGATCACTCAAAAGTAATCATAAAAGTTTGAATCTCAAATATATTTAGCATAACACAGACAAGACAGAAGACATTTATTTGTCACCCTAACTATAATGCCTGAGAAATGAGCCATAAATCTAAGCTAAGTGTTCCCCCTATGGTCAGTAGGAAGAGACTGACTTTTCTGCCCTAACAGTGGTAGCTAACGATTTTAGAGATCCTCCTCTAGAAATGCCTCTCTATTTCCACTGAACAAAAACTTCTCATTTGCAAAATCTGGGTAATAAGACTGTATTTGGCAATATTTCTTATTCAGACAGTATTTTTTTAGAACACAGAATATCTTTTAATAAGACTTACAGAATGCCTATCATACAGACTGCCATTTCACCTGGGACTAATAAAAAATAAGTATTATTCAACTGAGAAGGTTTTTACACATATTAATAAGAAATGTAAACATATTCTTGAGCTTGACTAAACGAGTTTCATGTGTCAAGACTACGATGATTTGCTGCTACAAGCCCTCACAGAAAAAGAGGTTGCTTTACCCATAAATCTGTACTGCAGAATGGACAGCAAGTCATCCCAACATTTACAATCTTACTTGTTACGACACAGCATCCTTTATGAAATAATTAGGCCACAGACACACACTGTGTTATTTATTTCAAATACAATCAAAGAAATTGAATATGAAAATGGCATTAAGATCATCTAGACAACTTCTTTGTCATTCGTGAAAGCTTCCATTTACAGGTTTCTTACCATTATGTCTAGTTGAGTCCCTATTCTCACCAGCCCTGGAATCTTCCATACTTTTCTTAAACAACCTAGTAGATCTCAGTGTCAGTAATACTTTTCCTTTTATTAACCACTTCTCAAAACTCCTTTGGTAGCTTTATACTAAAAATTCCAGTCTTATAATACTGTTTTATTTCTAACCTACTATTCTGATTGTCCTTTTAAGGTTTAGAAGTCAGCATTCATTAGAAGTTCATAGGACATAAACGAATTATCTTAATTTTTCACTACTTTAAGTAAAGGTCTGAAAGAGAAAACAGTGTCCAGAAAAGGGACTGAAGTATGAAGTGACAAAATTTGAAGAGACAACATGATTTAAGTTTGCACAGAAACTACTGGGTCTTACTGTTGACTTGGACAACTAGACAAGAAATGAGCATTTTAAATTCAGTGTTGACAAAAGGAAACAATATTTGAATCACTTCTAAGTCTTGCTGCAGTCTAAACAACAAAATGGAAGTCAGTTGTCCTGGGTATTATTCCCCATCCTAAATGTAACTCAAGATTTTGAATTCCGTTCTTATAAATCATCTACATAAATGGACCAAGATTGTTAAGAGCAGGGAGCGAAAATGATCAGAATAGAAGTATGTCTTTAAAAAGGGCTAATATAATCACATAGTAAAAATTAGACATCTCTCTTGACTCATCATTCTCATACAGAGGGGACAGTACATTAAACCAGTGGCCAAAAAAATGGGGGTGGGATTAATTTTCTATGCAATCTGTAATTAACCTTTTGAATTTATTACCACAAGCCATGATTGTGGTAATCATGCAAAAGCAAAGAACTAATATATATATATATTTATATATGAGAAAATTTTAAAGTCACAACAGGTTTTAGAATGTATACAAAACAAAAATCTAATTTTTAAAGACTGTTCCTCATTAACAACTCATTAACAACTATTACCTCACAGACAAGAGAAGATACTAATCATGGCAAAAAAAATATTCTACCAAATAATATAATTTAGTAGCAAAATTTATAAGACCTTTACAGTACCGTTGCATAAGCCATGACATTTTTACCGTCAAGGTCATTAGATACTTGTGTTTCATTAAAAGAATAACTTAGATGTTTGGGATTTTATTTTAACAGATGAATAGCTTTTTTTTTTTTTTTTTTTTTTTTCTTAAAGCTGTATTTCCCAAATTCATCATTTGAATAAACTGAATGCCAAAACAAATAAATACAGAAGTAGTAAAGTATTCCAGCATAATTTTCTTACTATCATGTAAACATCTTGAGTTCAGAAACACAAACCAGTGCAGCGTGATACATCACCATGCATCAATTGTAAACTCAATAATTCTTCTGTGGCCTTTTACTCTGTGTGGACAGTGAAGGAATCAACAATAACCCACTACATTTATAAATTTTCAGCTGGACCAAACCACACAGTAGTTGCCTTAGCTCTGTTATGCTCAGGAACTGAATAAACTAGAAGTCAATCATGTACCGATAGCTTCAACATGCAGAATTATTATTATTTATTCTACAATGGAAAAGATTCTTTGGTATAAAAAAGATAACATACTCCACTAAATGTCCTAAGAAATTCAATTTACTAAGTAATTTCTTCCTTTTTAATAAGTAATTAACAAAAAGATGTGTTGTCTGCTTCATTTTGGCTGGAAAGAGAGTAACCAGAAATCAGCTGTGGGAATACTCTAGGATAACAGCAAAAGCTGCAGAATAAAAGACTTTATAATAAGAGAGAGAGTGAAATCACCCTTATTCTTCTCCCCTCCAGAGATATGCATATCAATAATAAACCACCTAAACACATTACAAATGCTTTGAAGTGAACCATTTGAACTTTTACAACCAACATATTTTCCACATTTTGGCAATTTCCACATTTTTTCTCCATAGTGGCCAGACTAGATAACTCTCAATAGTATCTGACCAGACTAGATAACTCTCAATACTATTTGACAATTCCCTTGCATTTTAGCACTGGAATTTTACTCTCACCCTCATTAATTTCAAAAGCAGATGCTGAGCAGACTCAACTCCAAATTCTCACCTGGCTTACATCAGCGTAGTTGCATTTATTTAAGTGGAACTGTACAGCAAATTTATGAATTAGTGAGATCTCACGCAAAAGCAATACATCTTGTCATCAATTAATATTATACTAGATTCCAAAGATTCCTGCAATTTTATCCAACTTTTATATATATATAACTCATTTTCTTTTCCAGACTTTCTGGCCATAGTGAGTACAGACAACACAATGAAGTTGATTGCATCTAGCAAAGAGTATAATCTTGAATATTCAGCACTTTAGTTCACTGCCTTGTTAAACAGGGTGTGGATGTTAAGCTAAAGATGTTATCTTGTTATCTGGACAGAAGGAACTGGCTAAATCCTAGCCATACTCACTGGAAAACTGTTAACTTCATCAGGCTTTTTCTTCTGGTAGTTCTAGGGACTCAGACAACTCCAAAGCACTCTTGTCCTTATCTGACCACTATTCTCAATCCCAGTTTAGCAATAGTAATCAGTACCATTCTTTTTGCTTAGGCCAAACTTCCAAAGATAAGAAAAGTAGTACAACATATTGCTGTAAGACATTTCCAATTATGTTATGCAATGTGCGCTTTGAGCTTCATTGTACACTTTTATTAAGTGAGGGTGGTAGACTGACACATTTCAACATTGGCGCTATTTCCTTGGAGGCATCCCCACAATGTTGGAGACATTTAGGAGGCAAAAGTATGCCTCCTAAAAAATGTATAAAGAAATAAATGCAAGTTTTAGAGGTTTCTAAAACAACAGAAATGTTCCAAAAGTGTAATGACTGTATAAAAACTGACCCTTATCTAACGAGGCATCTTCCAGACTCTTCTCCCAGAGGCCACCCCTGCAGCCCCCTGGCTACCAAAACTTGCCACATAAACCCAGAAGAACTATAAAGGCTGTTTTGTTAAAACACAGAATCCCAATTTTGTACTGTATTATCTTTCTCTATGTACTGAGATCCTCAGGAATACTAAAATGTACTCTACTGGACAGGGGAAATTTTATAGCTGAAGTTAGTTTACCTCTGCTGTCAGCAGTACACCTATATGGTTCAACTGAACACAAGTTATACAGCAGTAGCCAAGGGTGCGGTTTTGTAGCAAAGCGTGACATGTAATTTCTGGTCTGGGTCTTCCTTGTGCTGGTGGCTATATAGCTCCTTTTGGCATAAAAGCGAAAACAGGAGTGTCCTGCAAGTTGCACCACTAGGAGTGTGGGAGACAGAATGAGTCAGGGACATCCTTTCTAAGGTACAATTCCTCCCTCACATCCTTCTTGTTTAGGTGAAGGGAACAATGATTTGTGGTATGACCTGTCTCAGCAGCAATTTACAACAACTTCCCAGTAAAATCTCTGTCTGCTGACTGCCTTTTGCTATCCACTTACGTTAGCATGTGAGGACAGGGGAGAGAGGATAGTACAGGAAGTGTGCAGGGATGCAATATACTGCCTGTAATCACATAAATATCTTACACCTAACCGTTAGCCTCCATGTTCCCATCTGTCTGAATAAGGAGGGTTTGCTTGTCCCCTTGAAGGGGACAAAACTGAACTGCAATTTAGTCTTGGGATTCTCCCTGGCATTTTTATGGCTGAAGCCTGCTCTGCTACTTACTCAGACTAATACTATAAATCTAACACACGTTAAGGACCACATTTTCAGAGTCATAAAGCATCATATCAGTCCATTTTTTCAGGGGATCCACAGATCTTTTAGAAAACCTACAGAAAATCAGATCATCAGAGGTGGCAGCAACACCTCTGCCTACGGTTGTTCAGACATGGTTGATTTCTGGAAAAGCACAGAAATGTTTAGAAATTTAATTAAAGAAAACTTTAATTAAATCAAAATTTCCAGCAAACCTAACTTGGATGACTCTAAGTAGTTTTAGTCTTCTAACTTTAAGGTTTTATTTTCTTTCTTCTTCTCATTATTATGTTTTGTTGTTTACTTTTAACTTTATCATTGACAATTTTTCCTTCTGTGATGCTCCTCTTCTCTCTTTCAGTCTGTCCATGTCAGAGTCATAGTATGTTATCTTTTAATATTTATGTTTTCGTTTCTTTGTTTCTTTGTTTCTTTGTTTTTTGGTTGATTGGTTGTGGTTTTTTGTTGTTGTTTTGTTTTGTTTAAATTCTTCAGAAATCTGTGTCTTCTCTCCAAGTTATTTTAATTTACTTATTTGCTAGTTATATGAAACATTGTTTCTTACTTTAATATGCTCTCTTTCCACTTATTCATTCCTTATTAATGCTTCTCCTTATACAATTCCAGTACTATAAGCTCCATCTACATTTTTCTCCAAGAATTATTTTTCTCATCTCTCTTAGCATTCCTCCTTCTATGTCTCTTTTCTGGCAGTGTTAGAAGGAGAAGTTGCATTTTTCCATATCCCTGTAAAAACTTCTTAGGTAGGAAAGGGAATGAAGTTCTGACATAATTGCTGTTAGAATCAAATTCCCTCAACTACTGTTCAGGAGGAGCAAGAAACACTCCAAAGGAACCTGACTCAGAAGTGTTATTTATTCCTGGTTCTCTCTTGTTTTTAATGCTCTGAAGAAAGTCTTCTCTTAAATAACAGACATCAGCTTCTTCCTGTGAAGATCAACTCCCTTCTGTGTAGCAAACTGGGAATCAGGCTGGGCTAGGCTATAGGGATAATACCTGCAATATCATTTTAATGCCAAACCCTAAAATAGTAGGCTGATGGGAACAGTGGCCAGCAAGACAAGCTCTCACCTGGGGTCAGCACTCTCCCTTCACATGTGACAATGCTAGTTAACATTTAGGCTGCACTCTGCTGAGAGAATACCCAAGCTACACCATGCCAAGTTGGTGTAATGGTTAAGAAGTCCCCCATCCCAATCTTCTTGGAAGAACAGAACTTTTAGAGCCTTTCACGAAATGTAAGCATGATGCAAGTAACGTAGTCCCTTCAACAGGCCTAATGGCAAAGCCATTACCCTGAAAGCATTTCACCACATCAAAGCGAGTAATAAACGTTTTTTTGTAACGTAAAGAAACTGAAACATGTAATATATATCGATCTTATTTTTTGGATACCAAGGAATACAAAGATTTCAATCCCGTACACAGACACTGACACTGATTAGCAGGGCCTAACTATACCTAATTTGCTTCTTGTTTGTACCACTCACATCACAAACCTTTCTTATCCCTTCTCATTACATACAGCACATGCCAGGACCCCATGAAGTCTGATTATCTATAGTCTGAAAGAGTTCTGAACAAAATCATCACTTCCTTCTGCAGCTGCATGTTAATCCTCATCAGCTTGTTTTTTGATCCTATCCCACACTTCAATAATATTGGTCTCTTGGGCCTTGATGATTGTTAAGTTTCCTAAATTTTCCCTTAGATGCTCAGCAGAGATGTAAGAATGAAAAGGCAATAATAAAAAGTGTCTTCGTAATTGTTTCATCCTGTAATCATTACTTCCAATGGAATCTATCAATACGAGCATCTTAAAAGCTCAGAAGACACAGAAACAGATTATGACATGAAATGTGAAACTGACTTCTAGGCATCAGGAAACTGAAGGGGGCAGGAGAACTGAGAAAACAAGGAGCTTCATTTCCTCAGGCAGCCCAAGCATGTCTCAGCTGCAGCCCCTTCACTCAGGAAACAGAGGCAATGGTTTGGCAACGTAACCTTGGGTACCATTTCCTATAGAAGGAATAAAGAAGTAAGGACATACCATCTTAAACTCTACTTCACTCTAGCTTGCTGCCAAAAGCTGGTACAGAGCATGCTGGAACAGAGTTTCTTTATTATGGGCTTGGATGAAAACATTATGTTGGATGAGAACATGCTTCCACAAAGCACAACCACCCTTTATCTCTTTTTAAGATGACATGGTTTAAGACAGTTGGTTAAGTAATACAACTTGGCCTCTAGTGGTTAGACTTAATAGAATTCTCTAGCCACAGAAGACATGATTTATAAAAAATACATTAAAAAAAATGTTCAGGTTAATAATTATTATCTTCTCTGGACAGGAATTATCATTATGTGATCATGCTCATTTGGGGCCATTAGCTTCTCTTTCCCCTTTTTTTTGAATAGTGAGGAATGAAAGATGGTTTAATTATAGTACAAGGAAATTACCTCCCTTTTCGTGGGAGAAGAGGGGAGAAGATGGTGTTATAATCACAATACAATGCTGAGACTGTAGGATATTACCTTAAAATATTTATTCTCAGTTACTTTCTCAGTTCCATTTGCATTTGTAATAAGTACTATGTTTAAAAGGCATTCACATATACAAAATCACAATAAAAGGATTTGGAAGCTAGAAGGTACAGGCTTCACATCTAAAGTTCAGAGTTGCGTTTTCTCTAATCACTGCAATTTGTGATTCATGATCAATGTGAACATGTGTAGTATTAACAGTCTGTTAAAAATGGCAGATTAAAAATGTAAACTCTTAAGTGTATAGTTACCTAAATAAACGATATGTATTCATTCATGTTTAATTTGTCTCTTTACAAGCATAGCCAACTAGCCCATGGTCAGCTATCTCCAGAACCATCTATACTGATTATTAATCAGCTTGCAGAAACCCTGTATCTTTTTTTTTCCTATTCATGAGGGCACTTCTGAGAATAATAATTACACTACTTAGCCTTTATCTAGTGCTTCTCATCTTTCAAGTGCTTCACAAATATTAATTCACTAATTAATCTTTCCAACAACTCTGATTACTCCCATTTTACAGATGGAGAAACATTAGCAGAGAGGGCAAGAGACCTGCCTGAGGACATGGCGAGTAGAGAAAGGGGAGAAGACTGAGGGGAATGAGACTTATAACTAGAAAGAAATGAAGGCAGATGGAACAAATAAGGTTATGGTTCAGCAAATAATCGTAAGACCCCAATAAAGAATTTAACATTCCAAAGGAGGGCAGCCCTATGGTGCATTATGCAGTCATTCAATATTCCAAAAGATCCATGAATCATACAATGGAACAGACAAATAAAACATAATGTGCACTTTCACATTTATTTTTTTTTTAACAACTTGCTGTCTTTTCTCAGATACTGGCAAAATCATAAAAGTAATCATGAGCCCAAAACAAAGGTCAGGAAACTAGAAAATCTGCATTTATTGGGCATCTTGTTTGTTGCAGGGCTATCCATACTAAAAATTGGATCAACTAAATGCAAAGGCTGCCCAATGCTAGTGGCATAAATTCAGTTAGGATTTTTATGCCTGGTTAATTTTGCATCCTGGAAGGCTCATTGAAAGCATGCTATCTGTAAGACTAGATCTCAGATGAAACTATACAGAACAAAACAGATTTACTTCTTAAACCTTGCTTTTCTGCTTTCAAAATAACCTCTCCTTAATCCTGTAAGTAACCCACTTTTTTTTTTTTTTTTTTTTTTTTTTTTTTTTCCCAAGTTTTACAATAAAAAAAAATCCTTTTAACCAAATCTCCCATGATTGCAGAAAGACATTTCTGCATTAGAAGTACAGGGAAGCATGAGTTAATATTGTTGTACAGCAATGCCTGGAGGAAGACTTTTTTATTAAGATTGTAAGAGATGCATCAACGCCTGGAATTTAGGACAGTGACTGGGGATGTGAGCTGTCCAGGCTAAGGCCATGAACTGAGTTAGTGATCTGAGTGCAATAACTGTGCTCTGTGATGCAGCTGACAAGAACTTGAGGATTGGTTCTGGATTAGAGCAGAATCCCAACAAGTATACTACACATGTCTACCCAACTTAAAAAGCTCTAAATAATGAAAAAAAAATATATATATGCAAAGTACTTTATGTTCCTTGAAGCCTGAAAACAAGCTTAAAAAGTACTAAGACATGAATTTTATCATACATGCAAACAATTGGTTCAAATAGGGACCACTTTGCACCTCTTCAAGAAGTTTTGCTTTCTGCTCCACAAATAGCTCCATTGCAAAAACTGGTAAGGTAAATATTTGTTCCAGTTTTGCTCTATGATACTATTATGACTGACATTATTTACATAATACTGCATGGTGTTGATGAGTGACAACAGAATCAAAATGGTGAACAGTCTCAAATATACTCATATATTCTAAACTTCCACACTACACTGATATTCAAGAGTACAGAAATGTCTGGTAAGAATAAAGAGAGATTAATAATGCAAAAAAAAAACAACCTGTTAAATTTCAACCATGAAAGAAACATACGTGCTATAAGGTCCACAGCTTGCAAGAGTGGGGTGCTGCCATACTTGTACCCTTTTCTTGCCTCCCTCAAGTTTCTCCCTTGTCTGGACATGGCCTAAGAAGAATGAATGAGTATGAAGAATATTTATCTACAGAATAGATACACCTATTCTGTATCTTGGAAAATTATCTGCTTCCCAAGCCCTAAAACCATGAAAGCAAGCAATTTTTCAGAAAAATAATATATATCTTTTTTCACTCCTAAAAGATTTTGAAAGATCATAGTTCCCTTAGTTCTATACCCTCTTAAAATCAGAGAGCGTGTCCCCTTCTCGTTTGTCTTAACAGCATCTTAAAAAGAGTACAATGTTTTCAGACTCCCACCCATGTTAGTGAATATTATGTACATACTTTCCAAAGCTGACCTTTCAGAAAACCCGGAATCACCAAGAACACGGGGTGTCCCTGGATGGGGCCAGGCAGGGCTCATCCCAGCACCCCACCAGGAGCAGGGAACTAGGGCAGCCCCAGCCCCAGGCACTGGGGGCCAGGACGGGCTGAGGCTGGGCTGGGCTGTGGGCAGGCCTGGTTGGGCAGGGGCCATGTTTGGGCCAGGCAGGGCTGTGGGGAGCTGGAGCCCAGCCTTTCTGCAGCCTCCATAGAGCAGGGGCTGGTGGCCTCAGGGCTGCCGTGGGGCCTGGGCCTGGGCCGGGACATGGACAGCAGATGGTGGGGAGGGGGGGGGAGGGGGTGGAGAGCTGGAAGCACCCTTTGGGGCCATGATACAAAGTCAAAATGGAGCAGGTTAGCAGGTTGAGCAGGCTGGGCCCAGGGCCTTGTCGACATGAAAACATATTCCGCTATTTGCTTATCTTCCCTGTGAATATATCTTTCCTAATATATAGTCAGTTTTTTTTTTCTTGTTCTGCTTTGTGTCCATTGTCTCTTGTCTCTTCATGGCCCAGTTTTGAGATGTGTCTGGCTCATCTCTATGCCCAACCTTTTGGTGGGCAACAAGATTATCTTCCGCTTAGCTTTCTCTCCTTAGAATCATAGAATCGTTAATGTTGGAAAAGACCTTGAAGATCGTCTCATCCAACTGTCCCACTACCACCAATATCACCCACTAAACTATGTCCCTAAATACCACATCCAACCTTTTCTTAAACACCCCCAGGGATGGTGACTCCACCACCTCCCTGGGCAACCCATTCCAATCAACCCTAATTCTCTCAGCCTTCCGTCCTACACTATGTTCTCCCACTCTCTTACTACTTGGTGGCCCTTCACTGGACTCCACCGAGTATATTCACATCTACCTTGTAGTGGGAGCCCAGAAATGGACACAGCACCCCAGATGGGGTCCCACGAGTGCGAAACAGAGGGGAAGGATCAATTCCCTTCAACTGCTGGTATTGCTTTTCCTAATGCAGACTGAGGATGACAGTTGCCCCCTGGGCACATCGCTGGCTAGGTTCAGTTTGTTGCAGAAAAGGACACTTAGCTGCTTTTCTGCAACACTGCTTTCCAGCTGTTCAGCCCTCAGTACATACTGGTGCATGGGGTTACTACTACCCAGGTGCAGGACCTTGCACTTGCCTAAAGCATGGTCTCATTTTGTTCCTTGAGTCTCATGGCTTTGAAAGAAGCTTCATGCCTCAAGGCTCAGGCTGGGGCACTGTGGCCATTTGGACATTGGGGAACTTCCAGTCCCCAATTTCAGCTCTAAAAGGAAGAGACAGATTTTATTTACATGTGTCCAGAGTTATATTTGAAGGTTTCTGAGCAAGGAAGGAGCTCAGAACTGATTATAGAAACTTAATTACTGTTTTAGGAACTCAATTATTTTAAAAGGTGATGACTATTTATTTATTTCATTTAAAAACTAGACAGTGCTATGCAATACAGTGCTGTAAGTTAAACTGTAAGATAAAAATGGTTATCAAGGTATGGCACATACTGGTTCTTAAATATTGAGACCTAGTAAAATAGCTTTAAATATCAGCTTATCTTTAATTAAAATTTGTTAATATAATCTGAATGCTGCTGATGCTAATATTTTCAAGTATTAAAGGTTATTCTAGGCTAGGCAGGAAAGTGTCAGTTTTATTTTTCTAGCCTTCTTTATGTTAGCATAGGCTTTGGCTTTGTATTCTTCAAGAAGGAAATGGTATGTAATTATTTTGGATGTCGTCTTTTATTGCTTAATTAAAGCTATACACAATGGAATAAAGTAAACTCTCTCTGTCACACTGACATTTGCACAGCAGCACATTGGAATCAACTAAAAGCATATTTTTCCGATGTCATTAATGATATAAAAGATACAAATTATATATTCATGAGGAATATTAATAATGAAATATTAATTTTTGAAGAAAACACAGTATTAATAATAAATAATCCCAATCTCCATGACCATGATACTAGGATGATATTGCTTTACTTTGGTTTCAAAAATAATTAAATAGACTTACAGAAAAACTCTGCTGCCTTGTAAACAGTGGTAAAACACACATCTCAGAACAACCTCTATGTAAGCAGAATCACAGAATCATCTAGGTTGGAGGAGACCTCCAAGATCACCTAGTCCAACCTCTGACCTAACACTAACAAGTCCTCCACTAAACCAGATCACTAAGCTCTACATCTAAATGTCTTTTAAAGACCTCCAGGGATGGTGACTCAACCACTTCCCTGGGCAGCCTATTCCAATGCCTAACAATCCTTTCAGTAAAGTTCTTCCTAATATCCAACCTAAACCTCTCCTGGCGCAACTTTAGCCCATTCACTAGGCATATGGGAGAACAGGCCAACCCCCACCTCCCTACAGCCTCCTTTAAGGTACCTGTAGAGTGCAATAAGGTCTCCCCTGAGCCTCCTCTTTTCCAGGCTGAACAATCCCAGCTCCCTCAGCCGCTCCTCATAAGACTTGTTCTCCAGACCCCTCACCAGCTTTGTTGCCCTTCTCTGGACTCGCTACAGCACCTCGATGCCCTTCTTGTAGCGAGGGGCCCAAAACTGAACACAATACTTGAGGTGCGGCTTCACCAGAGCCGACTACAGGGGGACAATCACTTTCCTAGCCCTGCTGGCCACAATGTGTGTTATGCAAGCCAGGATGCACCTGCAGAAGAAATGTGTTGTAACAACAAATTAATTTACTGTGCTATATCGTTGAACTGAGGTGAATTCTGAAAGTGCTACTTCTTCAGAGAGAAAGTTCTATTTTAATAACATAGATGTGAATGTAGACGTCCAAACCAAAACCTGAAAACAAAAAATAGAAGAAAGTGTCTCTATTTGTGTCATTTATTTTCTAATTTAAGCAAAAATATGTGTGAGATTAATAATAAGTCCACACTCATTACTGTAAGACTTTTCTTCAAAACAGAGAAACAAAGAATAATGAAATAATGGCTAGGATGGGTCAGAAAAAATCCTGTATCTGAGTATAACTATGGAGCTCTCGTATCAGAGATTCACAGGAAATGTCATCAGCAACTGACAGTCTCTATTGTTCTTACACCAGTTTTTTACAGTCTTTTCAGTGAGTCTACAAATAAGTGAAACACTTATACAAGTGACCCTTCTAAATACTTGTGTAGCTTTTCAATGTTTTGGCTTTCCCATTGTTTATGCCTACATTCACCTCAACTTTTCATTTTTTAAACTTGCTCAGATGGTAAGTTATCTCTGTTTCTGTGTGCACAAAAAATCCCCCATCTTTTTCTAAACTACTTTTTGAAGTGATAATGCTATCTCTTTCTATGCCTCATTCTCAACACTAATGACATATTTCCAGTCACTTCCACTTGGCATTATATATGTTAGTAATCTTTTAATGCTGATCCCAGACCACAAAGTTCAAGAGTATAATGTTTTGTAAAACATCAGATGCAAATATTCACGCTCCAGAGCTTGTGAACTGTTTTATCCTCAATAGCAAGCAGACTGGGAATGACTGCAACTCACAGAGACATATCTGAGTCAGTCCTAATTAGCTCAAATACTGGTAACAGCATAGCAGGGCACAACTCCAAGCTAGCTACCCAAATACATCCTTTACTATTGTATTTACTATAGCACATCCAGCAAACAATAGCTCTGAGACCAAAGGAATGGTGCAAGACATGCCCTTTGTGGTATGATTCATTTCACTACAGTCACAAATAAAGTTGTTCCAGTGAAGATTACAGGGGAGATTATTTACATGAAATTTGTAGGACAACAGATTGAGAGCCAGACCTTGCATATATTTATTCAAGAGAATATTTTTATTTGTTCAGATTAGAGCCCCAAAAAATTCACTGAACTCATTAAATCTCATCTTAACATTTCCAAGACTGAATTCTAAAGTCATAGTCATGTTTATAACCATAGTTAACTGAAATTACGTATGAATCAAAACTCTTGAAAAAGTGAAACATACATGGATAATATATACATGTAATTAAAATGAGAAACTTATAAATAACTCCTTGCTAATATTTATGTGATATATATACATACGTATATATACATGGATTTATTTATAAGAAAAGGTACAATATCGTAAAGAAAACCAAAGTATTCAGAAGTTTTCAGAAGATCTGTTTTGATGCAAGTCTATAGATTTTCACAACTGAAGAGTACCCTAGTAAAGAATGTTGCAATACTCCTGGATACCCTAAAATACCATTAAACTGCACAAGACTCTCATGAGTGATTTATTTCATTGAGTTTGCACTGTTGTAATTAACCACCAATTATAAGTAATTAAGCTAGTCATTTAGGCTACTAATGAATCATTATTAATTAAGAATATCAGGAAGGTTTTGTCCACCTGAACACAGACACCTTTCTGAAAATTAGATTTATCATTCTTGGCTGGTGTGACTTTCTGCCTCCCTTTGAATATGAAAAGGTCATAGAACATTTGCTAAGATCAGATGCCAAACTTTTAGGCAGTTATTATTAGAAGAGCAAAATCCCACCATTGCTTGCTACAAGCTTCCTCTAGTGTCAGTGTACAGAAAAAAATAAAAAAAAAAAAACACTTATTTTCTGAAAAGAGACATTCTGGTCAAGAGTTTTGTTTTTGCCTGTCAAACTTTTACAGCTAGATTTCCTAGTTCATTGTACAGACATTTCTGTAGAGTTTTTTGAGCTAATGTTATGCCATGTCACTTTACTACAGTAATGAGGCAGTATATCTGCAGTACAAATTGATTTCAACTAACCAAAAACTACCTGGTAAATAAATTTAAAAGAGCAAGCATAGGTATTCTCTTTTAAGATCCCAAACACATCTTATAAAATACTGAAATACTGAAAATGTGTCATTTAGTTATGTAGATATGTCTTTTACAGATAGGAACTTCAACATTGAGTTTCTTAACTTAGTTAATGATATTTCTGTAAGTTTGTAGTAAAACTTTTACATAAATGGTCTCCTTCTATTACTTATTCTTTTAAAAATTTGTTTGCTTTTATCAAAACAGTCTTATCCAGATTTGATCTGTTTGTAAATGTTTTTCTCTGACACAGGCTGGGGTAAGTAATAGAACATGAGGAATGTATCTACATATATTTACTTTCATATCTAATATCTGTTATTTACTAGTCATTACGTCTTTTCTCCCAGGTATGCTTCCATTACAGGGTGCATTTTGAATATAAGGAATCAGCCACTCTGCCCCTACCATTTCCACCTCTAACAAGCCATGAAGTCCTGCTACCTCTAAGGCAAACTGAAAGAGAGGTTCCATGGGAAAAGAACACAGCCTGTGTGAGTTGCTGTGCTCCTTTACAAAAGGAGGCTTATGCTACAATACCACCACAGGATAAATCTGTTCATTTCATAAATGGCAGAAGGGAGGGAAAAGCTGGGAGAGATAGCTATTGTAATTTTACAGCAAAAAGTTAATGTCGGTCAGATGTAGATGTATGATAGCTGTTCCTGTAAACAATATGGATATTCCACACTCATTTTTGAAATCACACTGTAAATGCCTTATTCTCAATTTGGTATACAGTGCAACTCCCGTAATTTTTCATACAGCAACAAGCAATGCAACAAGCAATTTCCTTCCACTATCACAGTGGTCACATACTCCACTTTCAAAGGAACAATAGCTGAGTGTTGTCAGATACATATTTTCTTACCAACAAAACAAAGAAACCTGACCTTTCCACTGAATGCAGTATCTTTCCTGCTGAAAATTTTGAGATCTCCTTATCACTATTACAGATATCAGAGGCTGACTAGAAAGCAAATACTTCATTAACTACACCACCCTTGCACCTGGGACTCAGAAATGTTCCAAATACCAGTGATTCAATCAATTAAAAAATTAAAGATATCTTCACTACACTGAATACAGACACACATACATTCATATAGCAGATACTTTCCATACAACTAGCATTGACTTTATGCCATGCTTACCAATCAATGCAAAATATCTCTTCTTAAAGATATTACGGAGGAATCTGTGACAGGAACAATTCCCTCTGAGAACAATGAAGGAAGCCATGCAGTATGATATGAACCTTTGATATTGCACCTTGCATGAAAAGGTATAATTCTGCTGAAAACTAAAATTGTAAGTAGTTGAAATGTAATGATTTTTATCTTCAGACAAAACTGAAGCAGTACCCTGAAAATTTTGAAATAAACTGTTTTAAAACTTTTTTCCCTGATACATCACAAACTCATGCAAAGACCTTTTCTGGTTCAAACAGAAACTGATTTTGAAATAAAACTCAATTTGTCTTGTATGCCAATGTACAGCCAGTTTAAATAAATAAATAGCCCTACCAACAATTCAAAATTGTTATTTTGTTAATAATACAGGGTATTTAAACAGAGGAAAGAAATACCACAGTTTTGATATTGATTTTGTTTTTTAAATGCAGGTAATTTCTCTTGAATATTTCAATTTCAACACCCAGCAAAGAAACAATGCAGAGCCTCTCTGTGAAATAACTGAGGCACAAGTCATGCTTCTTCATTAATCAACAGTTGAGAAAGATGGGCAAGGCAAGGTAGCAAAGATGGGAAGAGATGTTAAAACAATATCTTGTCAATATCTTATTTTCTGAGCAAACTATCCATGCCAGCTGTGTGACAAAGCAGCAACAGAAAATAAGTGGTATACCTGGCTTGTCATTATGACAGCTGTTACCTTTACTGAAACTAACATCATTTTATTTTTATGCCATTTCATAAAGTAAATACTGTCATCCCAGGGAATTCAGGCTTGCATGCAAACTTTTAATAAATACATTAATAAGAGTTCTTCTGTCAAAAATATACTTCTAAATTAAAATACTTGGAAAAATGATTTTCTCATATTTTCTTCTGACAAGTTAAGAGTATCTGAATCTCCAATGTTCACATTTTCCCATGTTAATGTGTATTTTTATATTAGATTTTCTTTTCTGTATTGCATTTTTTGTCGCAATTATAAACGATTTAAAAAATGGTAATTGAAATACAGTGGGCTTAGCTTTAGTTAGTTTAGTTTCTTTACAAAAAAAAAAAAAGACAAAATTTGGCTGATTTCAGTTAAGATTTTTCTTAAGTGATTGTCTTGAAATAACAGAAGCAATTTGGACTACAAGACACTCATGGCTGAATTTCCATTTACTTAAATAAAGTCAGATTTTGATGCTTATGCTATTTTATCTTTGTATGTCCTTCTCTGTAAGCACTAGGTACAGAGCAAATGAAGTCAGTGGAATTAAACATAGATGAAATTAGCATTAACATGGTTTGCTGTTGTTTACACCAACAATACAGTATGGTTATCTGGAAATATATATGTGGTTATATTGAGAGCAGACTATGGAACAACATGAGTTCATTCTCATAATAGTGATTGTAATAATGTTAATGGGTCACTTTGCAAATACAACCCATCCTATTGCAATTTAAGGAATTTAATAGTATGTCCATTCCCACATTCAATTTACTTTTCTTCTTTCTGTATTAATTCATGCATTATATGCAAATTTAAAAAGAAGACAACACATCTCATACTGATCACAATTTCTGATCTCCCCATCTGTCACTGTGTAATGTATGAACTAGTAGATACATAATATAACCTCTGTATATAAACTCATATCTGTACTGGTATTCCATTTCCAGTTCCTGATGTTGTTTTGCCAGGCACATGAAGGAGAAGAAAACCATCAGAAATAGTCAGCACGGATTCATCAATGGGAAGTATGCTTGACCAACGTGATAAACTTCTACAATGGAAGGACTGGCTTGGCAGATGAGAAAAGTGCAGTGGATTTTCTCTTCCTTTACTTCACTTCACTTAAGGATCTATGGGATCTTCATGGAGAAACTGATGAAGTGTGGCTGGATGAGTGAGGTGAATTCAACACTGGCTGAATGGTTAGACCCCCAAGTTGATTATCAGGGGCGTGCAGTCTAGTTGGTAGGCAGTAACGAGCATTGTACCCCAGAGGTCAATACTGGATCCAAACCTGCTCACCATCTTCAATCATGAGCTGGATAATGGGGCAGAATTTGACAGAGTTTGAAGAGGGCTTCATTTGACAGAGTATTGCCAGAGTATTTGACCCACTGCCAGATAAACTGTCAAAGATAGTAATCCCTTTCCTTCTTCAGCCCTGGTGAGGCCAAATCTGGAATACTGTGTCTAGTTCTGGGCTCCCCAGTACAAGAGGGAAACAGTGCTACTGGACAGAGTCCAATGAAGACAGTTAAGGAATTGGAGCCAATCTGCTGTAAGGAAAGGCTGAGAGGGTTGGGACCATTTAGCCCAGAGAAGAGACAGTTCAGGGCAGAATCTCATCAGTGTAAATAACTGAAAGGAGTGTATAAAGAAAACAGGGACAGGCTCTTTTCAGTGGTACCCAGTGACAGGACAAGAGGAACAAACTGGAACATAAGAGGTTCCCTCTGAACATCAGGAAGTACTTTGCATTGCGGGTGACCCAATTCTGGCACATGTTGCCCACAGAGATTGTGGAGTCACCCTTTCTGGAAATCTTCAAAAGCTGCTTGGACTTGGTCCTGGGCAACCTGTTCTAGGTGTCCTTGCTATAGCAGGGGGTTAGACCAGATGACCTTCAGAGCTCCCTTCTAACATACACCATCCTATGATTGTTTGAATTTTATGTATTGATGAAAATCTCTCCATAAATGTGACTCAAGAAAACAGAGGATCACAGTGTTAAAATGCTTCCATTTTCACACAAAAATATCACATTGTTTGCTTCATTTAACATTGACTTTGGCAGAGGGAAGGACCTCGGTTCCTATAAAGATTGAGATTTAACAAGAGCTTTTCGTACCTAGATAGTCAGTTTCAACAAAGAGATAAAGCAATTACCCAAAATAACACAAGGAAGACTAACAAAAGCACACAGAAATTGTACGCTACCGTGTGTAATTTTTATAGGACCAAAGAATTTGGTATTTATATATCCATAAAGCAGGAATATCTTACAGGGTTAAAAAAATGCAGGGTTAAAATACTAGGAGCTGGATGAAGAAGATTAATTTAAATTTGAAGATCCTTTCGCTGTGTCCCAGGAACAGGACCTGAATTACATCATTCAGTACTGTAGCTTTCTGCAGCAGCAAGAGATGACAACATGACATTTTTAATAACACTGCAGAAGTGGCAAGCATGAGGCTTTCAAATACACAAAGGTTTTAGGTCTTGAGGCAGCAGCATAAGTAAAGCAAGGACAAAACATTGTTTGAACAAGTTCAATGTACTCCAAAACTATTATTCCTTAAAGTAAATAGGATGTCTGTGCCAGTCTCCTGCAGTTTTGCTGTGTATTTTTTTGTTGCTATTTGATGTTTCAAAAGTTGTTGGGCAGTGACTGAAGCCTAAATAATGTTTATTCACCCTACAAACTCTATCCATGTATAACACAAATATATTTGATTTGGTGGTTTTCATTTGCTACAATACTCAATAATCTGTGAAGTAAGCAATATTAAGCCATTCTTTTGCTTTTTTGACTTAAGAGAAATTCACAGAACAGGCACAGGGAGGATGTAGCCAAACTGAGTAGTTCTGCTTGGCTCTGTAGTTCTGCACTTACATCACTAGTAGTGGCCCAGCCAGCAAGGTCAAAGCTAGCTTTGGTTTATTTATAAAGCTAGCTTTGGCTTATTTGACAAGAGGCGTGTTTGCATTTTAAGCTGCAAATGTACTACTGCTCAGATTTTGCATATGAAGACATGCATCACTTTATATATTCCATCTAGGTGGCCTCAGGAGCAAGCAGAAGCTTTTCTCTACTAGGCATCATTTTAATTGTCTTACATTTCAACTTCATTGGATTCAGCTGACTTGATGCTGCTCCTAAAATTAGTATTGCAGTTGGTTTTAATCTGGCATCTTTAAGCTACTTCTGTATGAAGGGACAGCTGAACACCCTATCATCTTACACCTTAAATTGGGGTCCACTGATGATCCAGACAGAGAAGTGTTCTGACACTTCCAACCCCTGTGCTAAATGTAATCCTATAATCTAAAAATATAGTAAGCACTTGAAATTAACTTAAGTGGGTCAGCAGCCTCAAAGGCTGCTGGTACTATACATGGAGTACTAAATTAAGCAGTGTCCAGTGAACACTATGCTCATACATTCATACTCTTAGATCATTAGAACAGTTTCTGGCATGCTTGTGGCCTCAGTGTCTTCTTGTGAGCATTTCCATGCATGGTTTAGGAGGTGGCAAAGACCAACAGGCAGTTTGCAGACCATCTTTTTTTTTTGGAAGCTAAGAGCTTTACTTTCATTACTTGCATTGATGTAAGCTGTTCTCTGCTGATTAGCCTCAGTGCCAAAGAATGATCCTGCTGTGTTTCATTTCTTGATATGAACATGGCTAAAATGAGTAAGAACTGTAAGGAAGACTTCTAATGATGTCCCATCAAGCTATTATGTAGCTTATCCATGTTATATAAACATTGGAGAACATAAAAAAACTTCTGTCCTACATGATTGTTGTTAGGCACATACCTAAAGCCCCAATATCACTTATGAAGATAGGCACATGGAAAATTCTTAGGAGTCCCAAACAAGTGAGCAATCACCACTAGACACAGATGCTGTGACACCATGATTGGAAATTACCTTGTAGTAAGTAGCAAATTTGCATGATGTTCAGTATAAGAAATCCACCAAACTATGGAAGACTGACGTTTACAACACAAAGGAGAAGCAAATAGTTTGTACTGTTCACACCATATGTCTTGCATGTATTCTCAGCCTGCTGAAAAGCTCTTTATACTGTGCAAGGCACTTTTTGCATTAATGATCTCCAGCTCTGACTGGTCTTTCTGGAAGTAGGCTACCTCAAAATATGATGGTTTGGGGCTGCCAAATCTTGCATTTGTCCTCCATATAGACAAGTGCAGATACGCCATTTAGTCTTATATTCAGTTCCCAGAATAACTCATTTCCACAATGGAATGAGGCTTGGGTGTTTTTTTTTCCCCCACATTGTCCAAAAATCTATTTTATAGATGGCAAATGCCGTGTCTGTTAGTCATTAAGGGGAAAATGACTAAAAAGATCAATTCTCTTTTTGTTTGTTGTTTGTTTTGTTACTGTTGTTTGTTTTGAAATCTTCAAAGAATGTTTCTTTCTTGCTAACTGCTATTATTACTGATTTCCATCCCATTAGTCAAGGGAGATGCCACGTCTCACGAAATAGAAAAAGCACAAACCCTTGCAACTGTTTGGTATTTTAGTGTGGCAGACAATATTATGGAAAATGTTAAAACAGTTTCAGATGACTAAATGCCAGATCCAAGTCTTCTTAACATACATCAGAAAACTCCCATTGATATCAATTGATTTTGGATCAGACCCAAAACAAGTTAAGACTATAGAGGAGTGTCAACAGCCAAGCTGTATTCACTGTTATTTTGTAACTAATTTAAGGTGGAAAATAACTAGGTGAATCCTTGAAATGCTACCTACCACAGAACATTAGATTAACATATGGGTTTGAACTAAGAGTTCCAGTGCTATTTGCACATCTTTACATCACTTTCTGTAAATTTAAATAAAAAATAATAATAATAATTTCAGTTTCTTGATTACATCTTGTTCTTGACATCAGTAAGGAATTAACTAAGTATTAAATTAATGCTAGACAATTCTGCTGGTAGAACTAGCATTTTCCACTGTATGGTGAAAACATTTCAATGCCAAACAATTCCACATTTCATGATGAAAGTGTTATTTAATATACATTTTTGCCTCACTCTGGAAATTATTTGGGCTTTCAAGGTGGGATAAATTTTGATTTCTTTCACAAGAGACTTTTTAACTGTTAGGGTACTAGAAACCCTAAAATTAATGCTATGCAAAACTCAATTTCTGTTGCTTAGGAAATATGGCATTTCAACACTTACCTTTTTGCTCAAGGCAGAGAAAGAAATTGAATGTTCAACTTTGTGAAACATTTTAGGAACATCAATATTTAACAAAATACAATATTCTGAAGTACCTCAAAATTCATTTTGATTCAAACCCAAAATACTTCATTTTGAATCTCTTCATTAGTGAAACTAGTCTCTTTTTGTACCCCTTCCTCCCACCCCCACCTCTTCCTCCACCCCACTCCCCCCGCAGGAAATAAAGTTTGGGAGTTAACACCTTTATCTTTTTAAAATGTAACCAAGATCAAATGCCCATAAGCACACCTAGAGAAAGAACAGATTTATATGATCTTAAATTGCTTAGAATTAAATACCTTTTAATTTTGGTCTGGAGAAAGTGAAAATTATTTGCAATTGTTATCTGTAATTGTAATTGTTATTGTTATCTGTTGTAATTGTAATTGTTATCTGTTAGATTTGTGTGTGTGTGTGTGTGAAATAGATTTCTAGAATGAGACACTGGAAATTCAGATTGTATTCCTGGACACTCCACTGGCTTCTCAGGTATTCTAGATGATCTGTTTTTCTTTTTGACTAAGTTTCTTCATTGCAGTTAAATACTTTTTATAATTACCTACAATTTTTTGTGTTTAAGTGTTTAAGTGTTGTTATCTAGGTAGGCCTAGCTCTATGTGACATATACATATTGATTTCTATGATGGGCTTCATTAATTTTAAAATCTTATTAATAATAGAGTGTTGCTACTGAGAACATTAAAAATATGCATTTGCTTCAAGTGATTTTGCTTAACATTTGACAAGACTCTTCCAGCTAACTAAAAAGACTTAGAAAAAATGAATACTAGTATGAATGACTGCTATCACCCTTTGGATTTTATAGTCACAATAGAATCCTCCCTATCATTCTACAAGTAGCATCTCTAACTGCAATCTACTTCTTTGGAGTCAGACTGTGCTTTGAACAGCTGATTCCCTTTTCAGGGTCACTGCCTACCAAAGTAGCCTGTCTTGTGTTGGAAACACTATCAACAGCCTGTTGATTATTTTCTGGAAATTCATGAGGGCATCACCCTAACAGTTTACAGAAAAAACAAAAAAAAAGAAAAAAAAAAAAAAAAAAAGAAAAACACCACCAACAAAAACCTCCTTGTATGCTCTTGGGAATACTCTACAGTGTAATAGTTTCACAACAGTTTTATTTCAAACCAAAACACCACCATAATGCCAGGCAAATTAGTTCACTAAACTTTATGAAATTCCTTTCTTTGATGACATTCCCCTGCCAACTGATACTATAATAATATAATATAACATATTTGTCAGAGAAAAAGAAACATTTCCAGTGTAATTACATAAAACATGAACTTTAAAAATGTGTTCCTCTCAGACTGCAACTTTATTCTACTTTATGCTAGCTAAATGTCAAAGGCCAATGTCAGAAATTTTCTTGCAACATCATTTTCAACTGTGCAATTCTACAGAATCAATTATTACACAGAACAGAAAATAATACAATTAAAAAAAAATACATATAAATGTAAAAATATTTATCTGTGTATTTCTTGAATTAACTTGTCAATCTAGGAAAAAGCTAAATGAAGTATGTTTCCAGTCTAAACAGAGGGATACAATATTCAGGGAAATACTCCTAACCAAAAAGTGTTCCAGAAGTCTCATAAATTCATGTATAAAGTGTCTGACTTGAAGCAAGGCATGGAGAGTTCTAGAACTGATGTGGAGCCATAAGCACTCGAATAATTCTGAATGCTGCCTGCTATGGATTCCTCAAACACTTTCTGCTCTGACAGGAAAGGTAAAAACAAAGTTTAGAAACTAAACAAGGAACATAAAAGGAACATAAAAGGAAAATTGAAGATTTTTTTCTTATGGATGTTTCCTATCCTCCTGCTCTTGGCAAAACTCAGTTTTGGAATACATGAAAAATCCTGACAATTGCTCATAATTTGCACATTCAGTACTCCAGATAGAAAGAAGACATTTCTGTTCTGTCTCAATCTTACAGACCTCATTCAGGGAAGAACTGAGTAACATGCTTATGTCTTCTTTTCTTCTGGGTGCACTGAGCCATAAAGCATTTTTGAATGAAATATTTGACAATCAAAATTGAATATTTGCCTCTAAAAAAATCTTAATAAAAACCCATACATATTAATACCCTGAAAGTAATATTTACAAATAAAAATAGACCTAGAAGCATCATAAAATGGTAGTGAGTAATGACTTTGGGTGAACAACCAGAGGCTTTACAGTGATCAGAATTTCCCTTAAGGGACAGAATTCTGATCTGGAATTTAGTGCTCCTCAAAGCACAAAAAATTAGAAGAAGTAGAAAACCATAAACATTAAAGACTTAAAAATGTCCATCTAAATCAACACTTTCCCTTTAAAACGTGACTATGAGTCCAGGTGTCACACTGAAAACAAAACTTATCCAATAAAAGGAAGTGGCTTATTACGTTTTACCCCAGATGTCAGTCAGTTTGAATATTAGTATTATAAAAATTATGGGATCACATTAACCTCAGTGAAGTAGTGTTTTATTTTAACTGCTTTTGTAAACTCTTAAAAATTTCAGAGTAATCATTCAAAATCTTACCTATCATGCCTTTGAAACAAACCTAGTACAGAGCAAAGAAAGCATTACAAGAACAATCGGTGACCAAGTAGATTTGACAAAAAACAGGATGTAGGATTATCTTTGATAGTTCAGAACATCTTAAAAGGATTCAATAGAAAAGACATACTAGGCTAACAGAGCTATGGAAAAGCAGAGGATAAAATCAAACCCCTAAATAAATAGAGCAGATCTTTTTGCTTTTACAGGCTTTTATCCTAAAGGTATTTGCAAAGTTTGGAGCATGAAGTGCATGGTCAATGTACTCAAGCACTGCCGAGAATATAATGTTTAAGTCTGAAGTGTGAGTGCTAAGGATAACAGCCCCTAAGTAATATCAGCTTTAAATAAGGTTAAGGGTGTGAAGTCCTGAGAAGGATCCAGTCTTGGATACTTGCTCTAAAAATTAAATAAAAATAAATAAAACTACTCCCCCCCCCCCCCCCAACACACACACCAAAGACAAATAGGCGTATATATATATATGTATATATATATAAACAATTTAAGTCTGAATAGTGAGCTGTGATATTTAAAGACAAATCTTACCATGCAGATAAGGTGTGTTCAGCTGTGTTTTGTACAAGTATCTGTTTCTCTTTCTGGTCTTTCAGCATGTACGATGACTATTTTAACCTGTTTTTGTGTTTTAAAAACCTCTACCCACCCGTGGGAAAGTTCACTCTTAAAGAAGATGGTAGGAGGTCTAGTTGGGAAATATGGGGTATGGAGAATCTAACAAAGAAAACTCATTATAAGCAAAGCTTATGGAATTGAATATATTATAATATATATCCAGATCAAAGGAGAATATAACTGTATTTAATGCAGGACAATGATTGATGGGATGATTCATCTGTGATAAGAAAACAAAAATTCAGAGATCTGTAGAAATTTAAATAGATATCACATTCCCATAAATTACTTGCTTGGCTTTCTCCCAGCTCACCGACTATGTCAAATTAACAGAGCCTTAACTAAGACAATATTATAAAGACAAAGATCACACTGATAATACAACACATGATGTATGCCAATCCTCACTGTGCTAGCAGGCTACGTAATGCTACATTAGCTCTCCAGTAAATCCATCCAATATGTGGTTTAGAGTTAATCCATGCCTGTGCATCATAAGTCTGTGCATTCCTCTAGGAAGTTGTATGAAAAACAACTAACTGAAAGATACAAAGGATTATCATAAATTATTGTGTTTCATGTATTTTATTGCATTCAATTTTACCTCCTTAGTTTATATGAACCAATATTGACACCAAAACTTCTGGTAGACAGTCAGTTCTGAAAATCTCAGTGAGACTGAGTGAGTCTAACTGACTGTAAGAGAACAATTTTCAGTGCATACATCTCAGAGTTCTGTAGGTAATGTGCTATATTAAACATGTGTTTAGTAGTTAAAGAGTCTTCTTTGCAGCACTAAAATTTCTTTGAACTCAGAGGTATAGTTTCAAATGAGAACAGAGAGATTATTTTCTGATTTTAACAACCCAACCCTGAGTCTTAAAAAGAGTTATACTCACTTCTGATTCTACTTTTGCTTCAGGATACCTCCGATAAATCTGAGAATGGCCTAAGTTCTTCATTGCAATGGATGCCCATTACTTGACTTGCTAAGTACATGACTTGTAGAGCTAACACCATCTGCAGAATCACATCAGGATTATTGAAAGGCTAAATACAGGAGCAGGACTTAGTTCCAATTTCTGGACTTGCACAAGATCACATTCTCCTTTTAAAGGAAGTGTGTGAATAAAAGCACAAAAAGCACATATTTCAGCAGGGATTAGGAATCAGCTTAGGCATTTGTTATCAGACAGGCTATGATTCTGAGTGTGGGCACAAGTACAAACATAGCCATATCCCAAAGAGATCACTGCACAGCAGCTGGAAACAAAGGAACAAGCTCACAATCAGATCTAGTCCCGTTTTGATTGACGTGATTGTTCAAAGTTTGAAAATGAGTACTTCACACAGATAAGCCATGTCTGATTGCATTGATCTGCAGTTATACACAAGTGTGGAGCTGAAGTTAGGACATTGATATCTCCCTTGCTAATGTGCCCATAGTTTCCAACCTCTCCAAGTTTCTATTCTAAAATTTCTAAATATATCCCTAATAAAATACTTGGCAAAAGTGCTTTCTTTTCTATCCCAGTGTGGGAGAGCTTGCCTTATGGGATGTAATCATTCAAATGACAGCTTACCTCAAAAATACTCTTCTACTTCATTTAATTCATTTTTACTGTCTCTTAGAGTACTCAAAATACCATATGATATTTAACATACCAAGTGTCATTTCTAGATACATGCACATTTTTATGTTCTAAGTATGTTTAGTGGAGACTTAGTAAAGCAGTCATGATCATGATTAAGAAGAGTCCTATCCCTCCTTACCCTAGGTAAAGACTGTCTGGACTTGTCTGGACTGGCAGACAATAACCTGGGCCCCATGTTCTCTCCCTATCTAAGTGCATATTTTTCTTATATTTTTATCTTCAGCCATGGCAATTGATCTCAAGAAACAAGTATCCTAGCTTTGTTTGTCACATACTGAGATATGGTAGTGAAAAACAAGCGAACTCAAAATCCATCCAGAGCAAAGTTATGCATTACACAGCTAACCACATCCATGGGACTGAAATAGTTTGTTCATCCTCCTGTTCTACCTATAGAAAAAAAAAAAAAAATCACAACAAGGACTGAAAAAAACACAAGGACTGCTATGAATAGCTATCTTTGTTACCCCAACCAAAACATTTCCTTCCAAAGGAGCTTCTAGTGATATTCTGCCTAAATAGCAGCACCATTGCTTTTACAGTACATTTTATGGTATCTTTCATGTATAGCTCTTAAACTACTTAAGAATACTGTACTCAGTATGCTTAAGAACTATTCAGTGATCCAATAGCTCTATTTCTTATCCTTGGGTTTCACCTCTTGTTTAGAACACATAAACTTGATATTTTAACTGGAAAAATAATAATCAGACTTTTGCACCTAAACTTTTACTTCTCTCTGTTTCTTCTTTCCTTTCAAAACAAATGATTATTTAAATGCATCAATTACAATAATCTCATATAGGGTTGCATTCTGATTTATGCAGTTAGCTCTAACCCACTTCACAGAATCACAGAATTTCTAGGTTGGAAGAGACCTCAAGATCATTGAGTCCAACCTCTGACCTAACACTAACAGTCCTCCACTAAACCTAAGCTCCACATCTAAACGTCTTTTAAAGACCTCCAGGGATGGTGACTCCACCACTTCCCTGGGCAGCCTGTTCCAATATCTAACAACCCTTTTGGTAAAGAAGTTCTTCCTAACATCCAACCTAAAACTCCCGTGGTGCAACTTTAGCCCATTTCCCCTCGTCTTGTCACCAGGCACATGGGAGAACAGACCATCCCCCACCTCGCTTCACTGAGAACTATTTAAGGACAGAGAGTGCTGAGTCAATGATCCTCTGTTTTCAAGCTTTTTTCCTCCTTCCATTTTTGTTCCCCTGTTTAACTGTGCCACACTCCTCTCCCTTCTGTATGTCACTTTTCCCAGAGAAATCTCTGTAGCGTTACACTACAGGGAATCCTGTGTCAGAAGCCAAGCCCCAAGGTTTTGGTTCCCTGCATACAGCCTGTTTACTCAGCTCAGCCCTGAGAGTTCATGTAGCAACAGAGCAGACATCTAGTGTGGGGTCATAAATAGCAGGAACACCTGCTATCTCCTTTCTTGTCTCTCCTATAGGTGTGTCTGGCTTTCTGTCCTTTCCTTCCATTCAAGCCTGCCAAAAAGGGCAAACGGCTGAGCTAAATCATGTCATAAGAGAAAACCATGGAGACCTCTGATCTCCTCAGACTGTGACCAGAGACTGAAACTGAATCTCAGCAACCCTGGGCTTCATACCCAAGCCCCACCTCTTCTCAGCTTTCTTCAAGGTCTGCCAGAAGCTCAACAAGAGGATCAGAATCCATTTTTAGTTTAAGAACAGGCCAATATATGTGTATTCATATTCTTCTGTTGCTGTTAGATAACTGTACTGGTTTTGGTTGGGATAATTTTCTTCATATCATGCTATGTTTTGGATTTCTGACCACAACAGTGTTGCTAACATGTCAAAGTGTCAATGATTGCTGAGCAGTGCTTACACAACCAAGGTCTTTTCTGCTTCTAACACCAGTGAGTAAGCTGGGGGCGCACATGAGGTAGGGAGGGGAAACAGCCAGTACAGCTGACCCTAACTGACCAAAGGGATATCCCATACCATTGACCTTGTGCTCAGCAATAAAAGCTGTGGGAAAGAAGGAGAAAGGGGGGCATTCAGAGTGATGGACTTTGTCTTCCCAAGTAACCATTATGCATTAGGAACCCTGCTTTCCTGGAAATGGCTGAACACCTGCCTGATGATGGGAAGTATTGAATGAATTCCTTGTTTTGCATTGGCCGCCTACCGGGGTTAAACCACAGTAACAGCTCAGATTTGATTAATGAATTCTGAATATTTTGATAGGCTATGTAACAGCAGTCTAAATTTTCTCAGTTAATAAAGTCAGAACTACTTCAGACATATCACAGAAGTATAATTTCACACATACAAAACCAGTTTAACAGATTAATGAAAGAAACTGAGCTGAAAATCTACCTTTGTACTGAAGCCTTGTTCTTTAAATGGAGATTAAGGCTCATCAAAGCTCTTTAAAGAAGAAAAACCTATCAGTAGCAAATAGGAAGGAAAAGCTTCAATAGAGGATTTAAAGCTTTTGTTAAACTGAACCCAAGTTTAAAAAAAACAACCCAAAATGTTTGTTTGTTTTTTGTTTGTTTGTTTGTTTTTTAAAGGATAAACTAAGCTAACCTTACTCAAATGTATATAAAAATACAATCTCTTTCTTATGAGATTAAATAGACCTGCTTAAACCGGACCAGTTTAGACCAGTTTAAAGCAGAAAGGCTACTACTTGTATAGCAAATTATATTATTACATGGTACTGTATGTTTTCTATTTTAGATTTTTTTTTTGAGTTAACTTTTTTTGTTTGTCTGTTTCTGGACTTAGGCAAGAGGAGATGTTCAAATACTTCAAGTTAATGTAAGTCTTTCTTAAACATATAGGAAATTTATTTCAAATCAGAAAATCAATTGTCCCTGTCTCAGGTTCCTAAAACCTTAGAATGACAGTATATCCCAAGTTGGAAGGGACCCAAAAGGATCATCAAATCCAACTCCTGGTTCCACACAGCACCAACAAAAACCAGACCCTGTGTCTGAGAGCATTGTCTAAATGCTTCTTCAACTTTGTTGGGATTGGTGCTGTGATCACTGCTCTGGGGAGCCTGTCTCATTGCCCGACCATCCTCTGGGTGAAGAACGTTTTCCTAACACTCAGTCCGACCCTCCCCTGTCCCAGCTCCATGCCATCCCCTCGGGTCCTGTCACTGTCCCCAGAGAGCAGAGCTCAGCGTGTGCCCTTCTGCTCCCCTCGTGAGGAAGCTGCAGGCCACCACGAGGCCTCCCTTCAGCCTCCTCTGCTCTGGGCGGAACAGTCCAAGGGACCTCAACCGCTCCTCATACATCTTCCTCTTCAGACTCTTCACCATCTTCATAGCCCTCCTTTGGACGCTCTCGAACAGTTTTATGTCTGTCTTATACTGTGGTGCTCAAAACTGCACACAGTGCTTCAGGTCAGGCCTCACCAGTGCAAAGCAGAGCAGGATAATCCCTTCCCTTGCTCAATCAGCTAGCAATGCCATGCCTGATGCACACCAGGACACGGCTGGCCCTTCTGGCTGCCAGGGCACTCTGTTGACTCACGTTCAACTTGTCAAACAGATCCTCCAGATCCCTTTGCACAGGGCTGCTCTCCAGCCTCTCTCATGTCCCTGTCAATAGGTATATCAAAAGTTGCTGTGTCTCAGCTGCAGAATCTGGCACTTGCTTTTCACAGAATCGAACTTCATGTGGTTCGTGATTGCTCAGCCCTCTAATTTGTCAAGATTTCTCTTCAAGGTTTCTATACCCTCAAGGGTCATAAAATAGGACATGAAACATCATTGATTTAGTTTATTTTTTATAGAAAATAGTATTGCCACTAATTTCAGCAGTCTGCTGTAGTGCTTTGTGAAGCCTCAGTGATTGGCACATGGAGAACGCATTGTACAAGAACATGATCAGACAAAGTCAGATGCTGATGGTCCTGGTTAGTGTTTGTGACCTCAGTGCTTTCTAATACTGTTTCACTTATGCTGGTTCTTTTACCTGACTACTCTCCATCTTGCTTCATGAAATGATAGTGACTGAGGGAACTGGGGTTGTTTTGACTGGAGGAGGCTGAGGGGAGACTTCATCACTGTCTATAGCTACCTTAAATGAGATTACATTGAAGATGGAGTCAGTCTGTGTTCTCAGCTGACAAGTGACAAGATGCAAGGAAACGGTCTCAACTTGCATGAGGATTGTATATTTAGATTGTATATTAGGAAGAATTTCTTCATGGAAGAGGTGGTCAAGCATTGAATGGGATGCCCAGGAAAGGGGTGGAGTCCCAATACCTGGAGTTATTTAAGAGACAAGTGGACAGAGCACTAAAGGTCATGCTTTACTGATGGGACTCAATAGGTCAGACTGATGGTTGGATTTGCTGTTTATATTTCTACGAACATATACTATAAACATATGCACTTATTCATATTGCATTTAGCACATATGATTCTAGAAATATAAAAAATAAAGCAAAAACTGAAGCACCCTTTGTGCTAAATACAAAGTGCAAATAATAGTTCAAATCCATAGTTGCTAAAAAAGAAAACAGTCTATTCAAAACTACCATTTTAAATAAAAAAAAAAAAAACCTTTTACAGTCAATCACTTTTCTATACGTAACTGTCCCTTAGGGTCCAAAGAGAGTTTGAAAGGTTTTGGTGGTGTTGTTTTTTTTGTTTATTTATTTATTTATTGTTTTGGTTAATCAATAAAGATATATTATTATTGAGACAACTGCATTTTTGAGATGTTTGCACATGGCTTCTAGCTCAAATGGAAATATATATGAAAAAAAATAAACCAATTTAAACAGGAAATTTAAGCTTATACATTAATATAGCTAATGTATTTTTACTTATGAATGTCTAATCTGTGCTTCAAGATTAAATCAAATTCACTATTTTATAATTTCATACATGCTGCTGACTATAATATATTCTTCTCTGTACCTTTCTAAATAGGAATATAGCCTGAGGAGCTAATCGTCCTCTAAGCCTTTCAAATAAGGCTGTTTGTGTGGATGACTTGCTTTGAAGGGAATTTTTTCTGCACATTGATGTGGATTGGTTAACATGAGATGGTGAAAGGGTAGAAAAAAAGCTGAGTTGCAGAGCACAACAGCATGATATGTAAGTGAAATTCATTTCACCAGGGAAATGGGTAGCTGCAATTATTCACATGTCAGTCTTTCAAGATAAATTACATTATTTGTACACTTCAAACAAGATTTATCTCCTTACTACTATATTTTAAAAGCCTAGTTTAATTGTTCATTTATTTATTTTTTTTTAATTCTTCATGTTTCATTTCAGCTCCATACACCAACCAGATGGATATAAAATGTATTTCATTCTATAGCCAGTCAGGCTTCTTCAACCAGAAATATCAGATTTAAAGTACTTATGAACCATGAATTCTTTTGTAATAACATGTAAACATCCTATCATCTACTGTGGCAACTGACAGAAAATGTTTCATATGAAGCTGCTTCTAAACCAGGCTTTTTTAGAAATATGTTAAGACAAAGGCTTTGACTGATGTAGCAAAATCAGCTTCTTTTATTTTTTTTTTTCTGATATATATATATATATTATTAAATCACATTATCATATTCAGTTCATTTCCTCATTTCAGACAGGCTTAATTTTAATAACTTTCTACTAACTACTAGAATCTTTACCAGCATTTTACCTGTGCTATTTTCATACTATTGTTTGCCTGTAGGTGTGACTTTTGCTTTCTCTGTTCTCTGAGAATTGTATTTGCATAAGGTCTGTATTTCTGGTCAGCACAGTCAAAAAGTAAGGAATTATCCATGCATTCACAAACAAAACCAAACTATATTCCTCACAGAACCTCAGATCACCCTGATTTCCACAAAATCCTGGTATCTTTTCCACATGGTTTTCACTGGAGGCTGTTACCAAGACATTCAGCACAGGCATCTACACACTGTATCAGATCAAGCAAGACTAAATTACCAGTGGGAGATTAGGTTGGATAATTATTAGGACCAGATACACATGAAACCAAATTATCAGATGCTTTAATTTTGAGTATTTCTAATCAAAGGCTGGTTCTAAGAAACTTCAAGAATCAATAGAAGGGCTGAATTGTTTTCTGTCTTTACATACAGATCAAATCATGTCCATAAAACTTTACTCATAAAAATCCTTCAAATTTTAACCTATCCTGGCAACTGAAGAGCCACTTGAAACCTAGGAGCACTAATCAGATAGTATAAGCAGAAGCTGTAGACAATATTATTCTTACATCTCTTTTCCATTGCTTGTAAAATTGGACCCATCTCCTTGCTTCCTTAAGCTAAAACAAAATCTGTAAATTATGGCAAGCAGTTCACTAAAATTGAACTTTTCAACGAAAAGTGACAAGGGTGAATTGTAAAAGCACTCAGAACAATTTGTACCATCCACAGTCTTCTCTCAGATCACCTGAACTGAGATTAGAAGGTAGATTCATGTTCTTTACATGCTTTAAGTATTCTCCAAAATATCTTTAAACATAATTTATATGTGAACAAACAAAATGACACCTCAACTCATAATGATCTAGCTAAGCTGTGTCATGCAGCAGAGAAACAAAATCAGCCTGTTACAGATCATCTTGGTATTCTATATAAATATGATCTGCCATGAATTACTACCCATTAAGTGAAGAACTACAGTGTAATTCAGACAACTGTTCAATTTCCTTTCCCATGAAATTTTAGTCTCTGTCTTTGATTTAGCAGCAGCTTCCTTTGCAAGAAGTTAGACCAGAATTCAGTTCCACATATTTGCATATAACTTTGTAAATTGAACAGATAAGAAAAGAAAGATGTACCCTATTTCCAAATGCCAATTTCCAAACAATTAATTTATTATCAGCTAATATTAATACTTCACATTACATCGAAAAGTGATGCTTCATTTTAAAATGCCTGAAACCTTCCTTTGCACCACAACTCTTCTTGAAGTACCAAGAACAGGAAATATTTGCTCAAATGAAACTGAAGCCTTTTAGATGCCTTTCTGGAAACTAAAAGACAAAGACGAGAGAGGGAGAAGAATGAAACAGAGGGACAGAGAGATTTGCCCCTCAGACAAGGGAAGAATACCAGGAGATATTTACCAAATGTTAAATGTCAGCTTCGGGTCCCTTAATCTATCGGTCTTCCTCATTCTAAGTGAGAGCTCCCCTACAATCCCTCTGGAATATTTTAGTTTCACTATCTTTCATTTGCTCTCACTGAAGCTGTTCAGTTCATTATATTATTTTTTGTGTCATTTAAAATTTAATGAATAATTATGTATCACACCGAATCACAGAATCACAGAATTTCTAGGTTGGAAGAGACCTCAAGATCATCGAGTCCAACCTCTAACCTAACGCTAACAGTCCCCACTAAACCATATCCCTAAGCTCTACATCTAAACATCTTTTGAAGACTTCCAGGGATGGTGACTCCACCACTTCCCTGGGCAGCCCGTTCCAATGCCTAACAACCCTTTCAGTAAAGAAGTTCTTCCTAACATCTAACCTAAAACTCCCCTGGTGCAACTTTAGCCCATTCCCCCTCGTCCTGTCACCAGGCACGTGGGAGAACAGACCAACCCCCACCTCGCTACAGCCTCCCTTGAGGTACCTATAGAGAGCGATAAGGTCGCCCCTAAGCCTCCTTTTCTCCAGGCTGAACAATCCCAGCTCCCTCAGCCGCTCCTCGTAGGACTTGTTCTCCAGGCCCCTCACCAGCTTCGTCGCCCTTCTCTGCACCCGCTCAAGCACCTCCATGTCCTTCTTGTAGCGAGGGGCCCAAAACTGAACACAGTACTCGAGGTGTGGCCTCACCAGAGCCGAGTACAGGGGGACGATCACCTCCCTAGCCCTGCTGGCCACACTGCTTCTTATACAAGCCAGGATGCCGTTGGCCTTCTTGGCCACCTGAGCACACTGCTGGCTCATATTCAGCTGACTATCCACCATCACTCCCAGGTCCTTCTCTGCCTGGCAGCTCTCCAACCATTCCTCTCCCAGCCTGTAGCTCTGCTTGGGGTTATTGCGCCCCAGCTGCAGGACCCAGCACTTGGCCTTGTTGAACTTCATGCAGTTGACCTCAGCCCATCGGTGCAGCCTATCCAGATCCTCCTGCAGAGCCTTCCTACCCTCAAGCAGATCGACACACGCACCTAACTTGGTGTCATCTGCAAACTTACTGAGGGTGCACTCGATGCCCTCGTCCAGATCATCGATGAAGATATTAAAGAGGACCGGCCCCAGCACCGAGCCCTGGGGGACGCCACTAGTGACTGGCCTCCAACTGGACTTGGCTCCATTCACCACGACTCTTTGGGCCCGGCTATCCAGCCAGTTTCTAACCCAACGAAGCGTGCGCCAGTCCAAGCCAAGAGCAGCCAGTTTCTTGAGGAGAATGCTGTGGGAGACGGTGTCAAAAGCCTTGCTGAAGTCAAGGTAGACCACATCCACAGCCTTTCTCTCGTCCACCCAGCGCGTCACTTTGTCATAGAAGGAGTCAAGTTCGTCAAGCAGGATCTGCCTTTCATAAACCCATGCTGACTGGGCCTGATCGCCTGCTTGCCCTGCAAGTGCTGTGTGATGACTCTCAAGAGGATCTGCTCCATGAGCTTTCCTGGCACTGAGGTCAAACTGACAGGCCTGTAGTTTCCCGGGTCTGCCCTCCGGCCCTTCTTGTAGATGGGCGTCACATTTGCTAGCCGCCAGTCAACTGGGACCTCCCCCGATCGCCAGGACTGCTGATAAATGATGGACAGTGGCTTGGCCAGCTCCTCTGCCAGTTCTCTCAGTACCCTTGGGTGGATCCCATCTGGCCCCATCGACTTGTGCACATCCAAGTGCCATAGCAGGTCACCAACCAGTTCTTCATGGATAGTGAGGGCCACATCCTGCTCCCCATCCCCTTCCACCAGCTCAGGGTACTGAGTTTCCAGAGAATTTAGCGGTATTGCCACTAAAGACTGAGGCAAAGAAGGCATTAAGCACCTCCGCCTTTTCCTCATCTCTTGTAACTAAGTTTCCCCCCGCATCCAGTAAAGGATTGAGATTCTCCTTAATTCTCCTTTTTGTGTTGATGTATTTATAGAAACGTTTTTTGTTATCTTTAATGGCAGTAGCCAGATTGAGCTCCAGATGAGCTTTGGCCTTCCTAATTTTGTCCTTGCACAGCCTCACTACATCCTTAAAGTCCTCCCTAGTGACCTGCCCACTTTTCCAAAGATTATAAACCCTCTTTTTTTCTCCTAAGCTCAAGCCACAATTCTCTGTTGAGCCAGGCTGGTCTTCTTCCCCGCCAGCTCGTCTTTGGGCACGTGGGGACAGACCGTTCCTGCGCCATTAAGATTTCCCTCTTGAAGAGCGCCCAGCCTTCCTGGACCCCTCTGCCCTTCAGAACCACCTCCCAAGGGACTCCACCAACTAGTGTCCTGAGCAGCTCAAAGTCAGCCCTCCGAAAGTCCAATACAGCGGTTTTACTGGTCCCCTTCCTGGCCTCGCCAAGAATAGTGAACTCCACCATTGCGTGGTCACTCTGCCCGAGACAGCTCCCGACAATCACATCCTCCACCAGTCCTTCTCTGTTTGTGAAGAGAAGGTCTAGCGGGGCACCACCCCTGGTAGGTTCACTAACCAGCTGCGTCAGGAAGCTATCTTCCACGCTCTCCAGAAACCTCCTAGACTGCTTTCTCAGGGCTGTGTTGTGCTTCCAGGATATGTCAGGGAAGTTGAAGTCCCCCACGAGTACAAGAGCTGACGATTTCGCAACTTCTGTCAGCTGCCTGTGGAATTCCTCATCCGTCTCCTCATCCTGGTTCGGTGGTCTATAGCAGACCCCGACAAGGACACTAACCTTGTTGTCCCTGCTGATCCTAACCCAAAGGGACTCGACCTTGTCGTTCCCAGCCTCGAGTTCTACAACCTCGAAAGACTCTCTAATATAGAGAGCCACACCACCACCCCTTCTATGCTGCCTGTCCCTTCTATAGAGCTTATAGCCAGGCATTGCAGCACTCCAGTCATGAGACTGGTCCCACCACGTCTCCGTGATGGCAACCAAGTCGTAGCCTGCCTGCCGCACGATGGCTTCCAGCTCCTCCTGTTTGTTACCCATGCTGCGTGCATTGGTGTAGATGCACTTCAGCTGGGCCATTGCCTTATCCTCCGGCCTTGCCATTGTTCCCCCTGGCACAGCCCCAACAATCCTAGCTTCAGCCCCATCCCCCTTCCTACCTAGTTTAAAGCCCTCCCAATGAGCCCTGCCAGCTCCTGGCCCAGGATCCTTTCTCCCCTAAAAGATAGGGACCCGTCTGCGGCCATCAGGCCAGGTGCTGAGTAAAGAGCCCCATGGTCAAAAAACCCAAGATTTCTACGTTGGCACCAGCCCCGGAGCCACGTGTTTAACAGGTGGGCTTTCTGTGTCCTCTCTGAACCCCTCCCTGCCACTGTAGGGATGGACGAAAACACCACCTGCACTCCCGCTCCATCCACTAACCGACCCAGCCCCCTAAAGTCTCGTTTGATAGCCTTCAGGCTTCTGTCTTCAATGTTGTCACTGCCCGCCTGGACTATCAAAAGAGGATAATAATCAGAGGGGCGTACCAGGTTGGGAAGCTAAGTTTATTATCTTAGCTAAGCTAAGATAATAATCAGAGGGGTGTACCAGGTTGGGAAGAGTCATGTAAATGACTCTTAAAACAAAACAAAACAAAACAAAAAAACAACAACAACAACAACTAGTAATTATATTTAATAACAATTGACAAGACAATCTTATCTTGCATCTCCCACATAATAGGGGAATAAAACTGTTCATTTTTGATCAAAACACTACCACCTAGATTTCAGAAAAATCTCACAAGAGGTATGTTTCCAAGAAAAAGGATTTTGCTTTGCTGAAAAGCACATTTTCCAAGAAGAAAAAGAATGCAAAGCTCACAAACGTGCATGGGGGGGGGGGGGGAGGGGGGGAAATAACTGTTTAATTGATTCAATGAATATTTATAAACTGCTGTAGTATTTTTCAGCATATCAATTGGGAATCTGGACCTCAGAAACAGAATTATAGTGTTTGATAACGTCTTAAAAATTGGCAATACTTTAGATCAAATGTGATGGATAAACAGAGAGTAGTATTCCAACGTAACTTGGCTAAAAAGTATCAGCTCTGAACCAATGTGTGTATATTCATCTCCTTCTTCATGATTCCCAGACTAGACACTTTTAAAATAATTTATCATATGTATTATAAAAAGAAATACTTCTAATTTCTTCATAAAATAAAGCCCACTTGAGCAAGCATTAAACTAGATAAAATACACAGATATGTGTATTGCATTGAAAAAAAAAAATGACTTTCAACAGGTTTCTCATATCATACAACATATTATGATCTCTGGAGAAGTTTTGTGGATAATTTCTGAAATATCAGAGAGAAAAAAGAACACACATTAATTAAAATTCTCTAACTGAGAAGTAGTACCATACTAAATGTCTACATTAGAATTATTGTCTCGCAGTGAAAGAAGTGATTGCAATCCAATCTATTTTACCAATGCAATGTTTGTATCAGATAAGAATTAACTTTTAGAGAAGGTTGGCTCTGTCCTACTTAAACATTTAAACCTTGTTTTATTAAAATACATAAAAATATTCAGCTATCACACTCAGATACACAATGGAGTATTTTAGATACTGTGTTTTGGGCCATTTCAATTACTTTTGGGAGATTCTTCTGCACCAACACAATTAGCACAGAGCATCTACACAAATCTGTGAAGTAGTGACAATGGAACTTGAGGGTTAAAACATAATTCTGTATTTTTAAGTTAAAGATATATATACATTGAAGAAGGAAGAAAAGGAGGAGAACACTGTTCTGGGATGTAGCATTTGCTGTCCACTTGGGGTACTGAGATAAAAATAAGTAATCTGGAAGTACATTCCTTTTAAGACATATGGTAATGAAAGAAGGCACCTTGATACATTCCAAATTGGAAGAATAAGATTTTATTTTGACTCAAATGGAAACAAAATGTCTTTAATTCATTTTTTCCCAATGAAATTGTAAATCAGGCCATTTTTCAGTCATACCTATTTCTTGACTTTATACTCCTATGACTTTGGTAAGAAATAAAACTCCCAAGTTTTCTAACTGTAAATGTACGCATAGAACTTGCAGACCCACAGAAAAGAGGGATAGTCTTCTAAGTGGAATGAACAATTGCACTGTGATATCACAGGGACAAAACTGTGACAGAATTTCTAAGTGCACTGGGTATTAGAAAGACTTTAAAAGTATCTTCATGCCTAGCAAGCCCTTTCATATTAGGTTCAATAAAGCAACAACTTCTTAGTGAACTGACTGAGACTTATGACAAACCTAAGCTGGAGTGCTTACCTTGGCCTTCCAGGGAGTTGCCCCAAGTCCAAGTAGGGTTGAACAAGCCCCTGAGTGCTCTTAAGTTTGCTGCCATTAATCCCCATTAGATTTGAACTGAAGAGCAAGTCAAACAACGTGCTGCTGAGCTCACACTACATATCAAACTGCCTCAAGCAGAGAATTCAGTGGAGCTTATGATACTATAAGATTGTACTTAAATGTTGTAGGATGCTCACTTCCCAGACCAATAGAACTTTAAAGCTGTGATTTAAAAGATTTGTTAGCTTGCTGCGTTATCGACATGGGGTGCTAAGAAGTAAGAACAGTTCTCTTTTTAACATTTAGTGGTTACTAAGGACAGGAAAAGCTCAAGAATTCCCCTGGTGTTCTGCTGTACAAAGTCAATAGCATGGACAGTAGACCATGGAAACAAAAGAAAATATAGGAAACGATTAAAGAGAAAAAAAGAAGGCTGAAGAAAGGTGTCATGGAGACTATGAAAACAATTTTGCTGAGTTGCTGTAAGACATCACAAAAAGAAGGGAAAGATGTAAAGAGCAGAATTTGATATGGTCTAAAGGCTAGATGTGCTGGAATTTGCTGAAGCACATACGGGAATACAAACACAGACAGAACATCACGTTGAGAAACCCTCTCATTCTTTCATATTTCACTTCAAGCATAGTCCCACTGAAGTAAGATATAACTTAAGGTGTTTTTTTTTTTTTTTTTTTTTTTTTTTATGCCAACATAACATCTTACTGGCATCAGCTCTTAGGAATACTTGTGGAGAATTTATCTGATTATCAAAAAGGTACATCTCTATTAAATAATTATGTGCACTTGCTGGGAAATTAGTTTTTAATTATGCAAGGTTTTTTAATTAACTAAGGTTAAAAGAGAAGAAAGTTATTGAATGAAAACATGAATGGAAAACATGTTGAAGCTGTACTCAGTCTTGTTTAAATCTGAACTGAATGACATCTAATAAAAACCATGAATCTTACAAGAATGTTCTATAGGTGAAAGTATTTGGCCTAAAAATGGATCAGATATTTTTGAATCTTTCTGCTACATGGGATAACCAGAACTTCCTATGCTTCATCCATTAAACAAACAAACAAACAAACAAACAAACAAAAAAACTTTTTCAAGTGCAGATACAGTGTAGTAAATAATTACATTTCACTTAAATTTTGTTTTACATCATGTGGTAGTTAGCCACAATAATTGCTTCTATTGCCTTCTATAAAAGTGTAATCTTGTGTTATGTATCACTAGTGTTGTATTCTCTTAATAAAACTGAGTCTTGAAATACACAGTAAACACAACATATACCCCATAAATGTCCATGTATGATTATCTGCACATACACACTCAACAATATCAGCTGACCAAATATTTTTCATCCTGCATCACTCCTATAGCAGCATTTTGCCGTTTTATTATTTCTTCACTTCAATTACTGATTTTTTGTAACAGTAGTTTTTCTCTTCAGCTTCTCCGTTCAACATTTACTGTTTGAGAAATATTACTTACCAGTTGGCAATAGATTAACCTACTATTTAACAAAATTATAGCCACACCATTACAGTTAAGGCTATGTCAGTACTTCTGTAATAAAAACTGCTTTTTAGAGATTTATAATGCAAACATAAAACAAATATTCTGGGACGAAGCCTGGCATATAAGGTCAGAGCCCACAGCAAATTTGTTTTACCAATTTTCAGACAAATTGATTCTGCCATTTTGAGTGGTGCAAGTGTAAATCAAAACTGAGATTTACCAGTTTAAATCTAAACACTGTTGACCATATACTTCTCTGCTGCAGTGTCATAGATATCTGTGGCCTCTTATTAGCAACTAACTTACCCTTCAATCTAAACTGCAGATTACTGATTTTACAGAAAAATAATAATATAAATAAATATAAATAAAAACATAAATTCACATGCATAAGAGATCCATACAGCTGGAAAAAAAAAAAAAAAAGCTTTTTGAGCATGAGTTACAGACATGACCCATATTTTATTTCTGTCCTGCCACGAAGGAGCAGTTTCCAAAGGAAGCTTAAGCACAAAATGCTCCATCACCTTTGTTCCAATCTCACAGCAGTGGCCAGCCTGCCCCAAGTGTCCATGTACTCCCAGGCCAGAAATCCCTGAGTTTGCTGTATGCTCTGGAAAATACATAAGGACTCATACTTCAGACTGCACTTGCAGGCTCTGAGTGCACAGCAGGCCCATTAGGATCTCCATGAGGACTTCTACTTATCTTGAACACATTTAAAAATCTAAAAGCACTATAATTAGTCTAGTTTATTTCTGTAAACATAAAGCATTATGTTGTAAAGACATAAATGCCAAATAAAAGCTTGTTCCATGTATATTTTTCTCATTTTCTAAACTGATCTATATTAACATGCCATAAGTGCTGGGAAAATGAGCCCTTGTACTACTGCCATGGGTTTAATAATATCCTTGACCTAATTCAGCAATTGCCACTGACAACAAGGATAACTCTGTTTCTTGTCCTTATTTCAACTGGGCAATTCTTTTCTTGAAAGTACTTTCAAGTTGACCAGTGTTATTAATTTCTAGTATTGAAGGAAGACTTGTCAAGAGTGTTTCAAGAAGTCGTATTTCCTTCAAATGGAGATTTGCAGAGGATGGTTTACCAGTAACTATACACCCTCACAGGAGTTTATACGCCGGACTGAGAATGAATTGGGATCTTAAGTTATTTAAGGCAGTGCAGCCTTTTTGGACAATACTATTTAAGAAGTAAAAATCACCTCAGTGTTACCTCAGAGATGAAAGTGGTGTCATGTCATCATACACAAGCTGCACCAGTCCAGCCGAAAATGCAACATGTACTAAGTAGTGATCTGAAAACAGTCCTTTTTCGAGCCACGTTGTCTTGAAACCAAGAGGTTTTACTTCCTCCCTTTTTCTATGTTTTTAAACTTATTTTCATTTCCTAGCTTTAAACTTGCTTGGAAATAAATATTTCTGGGAGACCTAATCAAAAAAAAAAACAAAAACCAGCATGTTTCCTCTTACCACAACTTAAAAAAAAAACAAACAAGCGATACTGGTTGATAAGAGGGCTGAATTATCACTTCTCTTGGCATCTGTTTCTTTGGCAAATTGTTAGGCTACTATACTGTGATGAAAACCATGACCAAGAGAGGTAAAAGAATACACAAACCTTTACACTATATTACAGATTACCTTGATTCTGGCTGTTAGCTTCTAGGTCTTTCTGATCGACACTACCTTAACAATATTTTCCTCTTGTTCTCCTCATTTAATCTTTCTCCTGCTCCTCAGACAGTTCTTTGTATTTTCTTTTCTCTTATGCAGCAGAGTGTTAAAGCATTTCAACAACTACTGAAGAAATTTAGCAGCACTGCTGATTTCATGATATTCTGGAAGACTGTCAGAACAACCAATGAAAAGTCATCAGTGGAAAGATCTGTGTGTGATGGTCTTGAATGACAAGTTGAGATGTGCATGAATGCATTTGTGCTCACAGGAATTTACTGATTTTCAGCTTTAGACTCTTTACATTCATTCATCATCTGTCTTTTCATTTGTACAAGCTTCCCTCTCTAAGTAATCATTCTTTACCCAAAGAAATGGCTGCACTTTGCTTTCTGTATACATTTATGTAGCATTTGCTACCACTCTAAGTACTGATAAGAGCAGTATTTAAGTTTGGTGCCCAGAGAGCCAAAGGAAGTTTTAAATCTAGATCAGAACACTTTCTAATGTCCTGATCTTTCCTCTTCTTCTCTGATATAGAGATATTAATTTTATTCCTATAATCTGCAACTGGCTTGCTGAACAACCTGTTTATGTATCTTTAAATATCAACACTTGGTAATTATTTACAAAATCTTACATACTATTTTTTATTAAAAAAAAAAAAAAAAAAAAAAAAAAAGTAAGACTAAAGAGAATTATCCCAGAAACTTCCCCTTGAATTCAAAAATATATATATATATATATATTTTTTTTATAAAAAAAAAACTTCTGGTTTTAATTTCTAAAATTCTATTTTCTCAAAAGTATTCCTGAGAACATTTCTTATTTTCCTATGGGGAAAATTCCACATTCCTATCCTATTTTTACACACCAGATCTTATTCATTTCTCTTAATTTTGAACTTCTCTAAAGCAAATACTTTTAATAGAAACTTCTGAGAAGTTTAATAAGTGTTTTGTTTTCACCAATATTAATTCCTCCTGTAACCAAACATATAAAGGAAAGGTGTTATTCCTTTGATAAGAATATATTTGAAAGGAATTCTAATATTTGTTTCTCAAACCTCACAGAGGTCAGGTAAGTGGTCATTGTAAGAACAACTTCTCCTTAATCTCTTCTCTTCAGTAAACAGATTGTATATCACATAAATGCAACAGAGTACTCACTGGCAGAACACTAGTCATATTATTCTTGAGAGTATACTCCAATAAAGCTTTTATTGTTGTGAATGCAGATCATCTACCCAACATCCCATAGTTTGTTACATGGGCCTCACTACCATCACATATATTAATATTACTTTTTTTTCCTTAGGTTATTGATAAGCATTATGACCTTACAAATGGGTACCGAGATACTCAGAGGTAAATGCATATGATCAGTAACTTCAGGTGTAAACTGTCTGCCTTGAAGAAGGCTATCAAATACAGGTTCCCTGTATCCAATCACGACTATTACACATTCATATTTAACACATTTTAACTCATTTTAGATGTCATGAGGTACAAACTGTTATAGCATAAAGGAAGAAATGCCTTCTACAGAAGACCTAATACAGCATGGATTCTGCTTTGGCTTGTGAAGTATACAGCTATTCAAGTATAAATTTTATATATATAAAAATCATATATATCTCATGATATATAACTCATTATGGACACATTAGATAACCTTACAGATGTTTTTTCATTGTTTCCCTAATTATTTATACAATCTGCAATAAAATATAAAATTCAGACTGTTTCTTTAAATATATTTTCCTGTGTGCACCTCTACTTGGGACTATAGCAAAATTTTAAACCTGTCAAAATCCTACCTGCAAGTGCTCCATGTACACAGGAAGTATTTTTAAATAACTTTTATCCCCCAGAAGTTACTCATAGAATATTGGGAGATTAATGACTTCTGAGACAGATACTTTTTCTGTTCTTATTAGTAAAGATTGGTCATGAAGACACACTGCATTTCATCTCAGTGAGACAGCTCTACAAAGTAACAGAATGTATTTGTCCTCTGCAATGTTATAATCATCTGGAAGTTGTTACACAACTGCATCTCAGTCATTCTTATAGAGCTTTCATATACAGTAATGCAACTTTTTTTTTTTTTTTTTTTTCCCTCACAAAGACATTTGCCTTCTATTTCTCCTGCAAAGAAGTGGCTATTACCAGGCACATTTAGTAGGGTGCCCAGCGTAAGCTTGTCTGTGTAGGAAAGGGCTCTTTTGTTTTGGTTTCACTCAATTTAGCCTCTACTTCTCTACTTATGTAATTCTTCATAATACTCCTCTTAAACTGGAAACAAATGAGTGACACACAAATGAGTGACTATATTTCATGTAGTGTTTTCTACACTAATTGTAATTACACATATCATACATCATCACACAGTATCACACACACTGTGATACTGACCATCTTTTTATTTGGCACTAGTTCCAGAGTAGATCAAAAATTAAAATTAATTGAAACCTATTTAGAGAAATATTTGATGATTCCAGAGTCATAGAGGGCATAGAGCACCGCTTAGAATGATATTAAGGGTATAGACATTTGCATAAATTTCAGAGTAATCCCATAATCATTCAACAAGTCATTCATAACATTAAGAATTAGTTATAACTGAAAAGGAAATGCAAATATTTGCATGTTTAATTATCACATTCGGTTCTACAGTTGCATTAACTGGGAGTAAGGACACTTTGGTGTCATTAAATTGATTTGATGTTAATATTTTGAAATTATCCTTCTGCAACCCTAAATAAATAAACAGACAGAAAGAAAGAAAGATAGACTGATAGTTAAATAAATTGTGGTATAGGGCATTGCAAATGACAGGTCAACAAGGATTTAGCATTGCCTTAGTAGAATTTGCCTTCTAACCTGGTACATCTGCTTTAACATAAGAATCTCAAATGTTACAGCAATTGCACATTAATTGTTCATCAGGCTGTTTTATTCCAAAGCCCTGAGCTGTAGTATGGTCCTCAGTAAGAGGCAACATACTCTACTAATGGGGATACAGTTCTGCAAATTTGTCATCACACATCCACAAATAATAAACCCATGTGATCTCTCTGTTACTACTGTATTCTATGCAGAAAGTATAGACCCATTGTGCAATTTTATTGAATATTGAGAGGCCTGAAAAATTAATGAATTTTACAATTATATAAGAATACATATATAAATGAAAAAAAAAGACATTTAGCAAACTGAAATCTTGTGGACTCTCCCTCCTTTGCAAGAGGAGAGAAAAAATAAATAAATAAATGACCTCTTTCTTTCTGGAAATGCACCTTTAATTATTTCAGAAAAATGTGTGTCATTTGTGAAACTCTTTAAACAGTCCCATTCAGGTGTAAGCTGTTAAATACTTTAGAGATAAAGAAGATGGCAAATATATCAGAAAGCAATGAATGTGGTTCTAATCCAGGTTGGCAGAATGTTTGTTTCTACTTCCTGTTAAAATGGAAAAACTATCTTTTTAACATTAACACACCATTAATAAAGTTTACTTAACAGAAAGACTGGAGACTTTTCCAGTCACAACAGGGCCTAAATAAATGAAATGAAAGAGTAGAAGACTATGTCAAATATATGTGTGTGTATATATACGTGTATATATATATACACATATGTATATATGTATACTATATATATACACATATATACATATATACGTATATATACACACATGAGAGATTAGTGTTACTGGAGTAGGCAAATAATTTGAGTTATGTACTTCATCTAAAATAAATTCTGACAGACTCAGTCTTGTACTTAAAACCAGAATGGAATTACTTCAACACTATGACACTTGGGTTCAGGAGGGTCTCAGGGACATAGGAGAGCTGAAAGAAATTTGATTTGTTCGAATAACTATGCTTAGAGGACAATTTTCCAGATAAATGTAAAGATTTCAAGATACCCTTAATATTAGATATTTCAGGAAAATATCCAATCTGAGATAGATCTAACAGTTGTCATTTTACTTTGTTAAAATAAATGCTGGAGAAGATGGTTGCTTGACACTACATTTTATGTAGGAATTGATGAATTTGCAAAGTTTTAAGAAACAATATAGAAGAGCATATATACTTGCTTATAAGGAGCAGATGATGTTCTGCTTTTTTTTTTTTTTTTTTTTTTTTTTTTTTTTCTCCACAGAATAAGACCTATCGTGGAAGGTGCAGGAAAGACCCAGAAAAGCCACAAGTCCACACATACAGATAATTAAAAAACAAATAGAAAGAATTATCTGCTGGTGAAACCAGAGTAACCACAGCAATGAACACTACTTTTCTTTCCATAAATTGGAGTAAATGTGTTAAAACCATACAAAGCCATACAAAGAAATATTTCTGGAAAAAAAAAAAAAGGCTACAAATACAAAATTGTAATTTAAAAATTCAGAATTGTATGGACAGTCTTATGGTGTTAATGCACTTAAGAATCCTATTCTCTTCCCTTACTTGACCTAGTTTAGTGCTTTGATCCATACAAAATTACTTAAAGCCGTTTGGGCAAGTAGGAGAAAAATTCAGTCCACTATGGGTAAGGGTGGTAAAACGTTAAGGTATTATCAAATGTTTACCAGATGTTTCAACAAAGTGTCTGCACAGAATATAGCCCCAGTCAGGAAGCAAATCAAATGTCAAACTCTAATAACTGTAGTGAGAAGCTAATGTGAAAAGAGAACAGATTGAAAACTTTTCCCACCTCTCCAGGGAAAGAAAGGGCTGCTGTCCCCAGCAAGTGGAAAGGGAGGGAGAGCAAGTGCAGATGGTTTACATTATCCCATCCAGCATTAAGCAGGGTGATTAATTGAATAACCTTCTGCTGGCAGAAGGATGTTGCTCTGAAGTGAGGGATCCCACCCTTTTGCCCTTACAGCAGGTGGCCTGCAGTCAGATGGACAAATACAAACATCAATGTAAAGAGCAGGACAGATACCAGCTGTAACTTCCTTCTATCCAGACACCTGGGGAGGGAATTTTGACAATGCTGCTTGAGGGAACAGAAAATTAGATGTATTTTAATGGGGTTAATAACTGAATTTGGATTTTAACATTTAGCTCCTATGAGCAGAGACATTCCAGATTTTCCAATTACAGGAAATCTGACAAAGAATGTCAAAGACAGGTCTCTTCTTTCTAAAAATGACTTCAATCTTTTTGCTGACTGTTAATTGAAGGAAAAGGAGCACACGTTTTTAGGGACATGATAGCATTTCATGAAAATGAATGGATGGTTGGGGGCTGGAGACTGTGGGTCATTTCTCTTGCTATGCATGCTTTCTCTGTGATTTTTATAGGTTGCTAACATAATGTGAATGGCAGTTTCCCAATAATGCAGTACAGATATTACTATTTTCCCTCTTGCTTTTTATTTGTCCTATCTAATAAAGATGCCCAAAGTGGGGCAGAAACCAGAAACTCTTTTTTTTTTTTTTTTTTTTTTTTTGTGAGTTAGTCCAAACAAAACACAATCTCTGAGTTTTCAAAATATTATACTATTATTATTAATAACTGAAAATCACTACCAAAAGCCAAGCTGTACTTTATAAATGGAAATGTTAATTCACTAAAGCACTTGAACAAATTCTTAACCGTAAAACATTCTTTAATGAATTAATTTAAGCATCCGCTTAAAGGTTTGGCTGAGTGATGGGACAGCTCAAACACTGAAAAATCACAGCAAAAGCCTCACAGAATAATCCCATAATGAAAAACATAATGATTCATTTCCTTACAGACATCCATCCAATTCATAACACAGGTCCTAACGGAAACAAATAAATAAATACATAAAGAAAAATACTTTAATTACAAATGCCATGTGTAATTGGTATCATAATGTAGTGTAGGCAGAGACTCATTTCAGATGAACAAGGGCAATAAGCAAGAATCTTTAAAGTGTTAACTACTGTGCCTGCTTCCTCAAGTCCAAGGCCAAAACATTTAATCACCAGGTCCCAACTCTTCCGTCATGGGCTGATAGTTTTACATGAGTTTGCAACTATAGTAAATGGCTCTGACATGGAATGATTTGAGGTGAAATATAAGCACTGTGCTGAAAGATAAGTCCAGAGTGAATATCCAGACCGAATTCTGAAAGTCATGAAGAGGGTATTCCCAAAGATATACTTCAGATGCCAAATGACATAATTCATAAAGCTTTTCCCGGGAGGGAAACAATTCATAGCAATCTACTCCTGCAGGCCAAATGCTAGCTTTACTCCTGGGAATTTTGCTCAGGGAGTAGACATCCACTGGCAGCATATCCCCGAGGGCAGGCCAGTCTGCACAAGGCAAAATTAATACATGAAAAGGCTGCTGAAAATGGGCACTTATTAAACTTTTTTTTTTTTTTTTTTTTTTTTAAAAAAAAAAAAGAACATGTGTCTGGAAACAAAGGGTGTTGCATCTTCAAAGATAATAACTGGTGAACGGGTGTTTCATTACGTCCCTGTGGATTTACAGTGATGAACATGAGCTGAACTGATGTTATAGCTATACCACTTTCTAGCTCTTCCACTCTCCTCTTACTTTTTAGGTCCCTTTGCAAGTAAAATAGATTAAAAATAATAATAGTAAAAAAAATCTTCAAACAGTATCTCCCAGAAGGGAACTCATAGCAAGATTCTTGATCTAGAGTCCCTGACACAATAAAAAGATTTTAAAGTACTTGAATTAGAGAGCAAAGAGCAGCAGAGGGACTCCTTAGCAGGCAGTGAGGAACTCCTGCCCCCTGAATTGGCAGACCCCAAGGGAAGGGATACACAAATAAACAGAGCCTTCCTGCAAAAGTGATCAGGAGTTCATAACACTGTTTCTTTTTGGGAGCAACTTCTTGTTTGTTTTAAGACAGCCCAAACCATAGTGATGCCTGCACTGACTTGTTCTTGATCTTCAAGAAAAATTTACATACAAAGGAAAACAAAACATTTGAAAGAGTCAGCCAACATACAGATCTGAAGACGTCACTGTTTTTCCAATAGATACTTAAAAAAAAACTAATTTGTTCAGCCTCTTAACACCAAATTATGCTGGGGAAATCCACATTTTGTCATAGCTGCTTTTTGTCATTGCAGTAACTTTGTGCATAAATTGAAGGCTTTAGAATTCTTTAGAATTCTTTGCAGTATGTTCATAACTGAACAATTATACAAAATTAAAAAATAAATAAATAAATCAGAAGAAAGCATGCATTTATTAAAACCGGGGGTTAATCTTTGGAAACACTCTAACTCTGAAGTACTTTCAGCATGTTTCAATACAACTAACTGAGTATCAACCCTCCCCTCCATCCCCATTACATCAAATCCTACAGCAACACTTAACTTTACCTTACAAGTAACAGTCTCAATTTTTGGTCTAGATTCTTAAATCAGATTTACAAGGATGTTCCAAAAAAAGCCCACCTCAATCTGTCTGAATCAGTTAAAATAAATGTGTTATTTTATAACTGAAATTGCACTGCCACTGCAGCATGCCAGTTTTTATGAATAGCTTATAGGGAGTGATAATTTCTCACTAATCATTGAGTTAGTTATACTTGGGGAGAATGTGTTTGTTACAGAGAAGATGCCTAATTTTATGGCAGTATCGGGACAGACAATCTCACCACTCGTTTTTCTTTTTAGATAACAAAGCTGCACCGAATTGCCCAGACTAGTCCATGGCTAGCACAGTGACTGCTCTTTTGCAGTTTACCCCTCTCCTCTCTTAGAAGACATACCTAGGAATCCTTTCTGACCACAAGTGTTTAAGACCTAATTTTACATCTCACAGTGGAACTAGGAAAAAAAAACAACCACCCAAACAAACAAACAAACAAAAAAACTCATCAAGGCTGAAGCATATTGTTATGCAGATCATAGACAGTATAATCATTGAAAGGAGAAATGAATTCTGAAGAATACAGGATAATCATTCTTGAAAATAAGCAAGCTGTGTGTGAAAATAAAATCATCTGATGTACTAGATTATTTATACTGATACTTCCCTTCATTAATTCGTCCTTAGAGTTTAGTGCCTGCAAGATTTATCCCTATTTATAACACTATATGGGCAACAGTACCTGAATCATACACTGTAGCTGCTCGGTCTGTGACTGGGGAAACATCAATACAATAAATCTACAAGTCAAGACATAGGATTATTCCAATATTTTTCTTGTGCTTTTCCATAGGAAGAGGAGGAAGTGTTCTTAGTTTCACATGAACTCTCAGTTTACTTAATCTCTCATCTCCTGAGTCTTTGTTTGCTCTACTTATCCTCTAGATTCTTGCAACTCTGCAATATGACAATAAATGTCATTAAAGAAACAGCCCTTTTCACACTCCAGAGAATATTGTTCAGCAGTTCTATCCACGACATCAGTATTATTTGCATATGTTTATGTTTAAAGCTGTGCTTGAAATAATAATATGAAATTTAACTCTGAATGCATATTATATATTTATTATATATAACCTACACTATAATAATCTGTTCATTCTTAGGACATTTTCAGTGAGGAATAGGTGGTAGTGTACTATATGATGTAAAGGTTAAAAGGAAGCTAATATCTAAAATATCATGCCGTGAAACTTTGAGCTTCTTAACCAGGAAAAAAAAATCACTGATGAGAGGACAACATCTTGCATGACAACAGTCAATTTGATGTGGTATGCAATAATCTATTCAAAATCAGCTTCTATGGTGTAGCAATTTAAGCTGTTCAGTTGTGGTGACATGATTTGTCCGGAGCAAACTGCATACTATAGTAATATTTTAAATAAGTTTAAATATTTTAAAATATTGTAAATATTTTTTAAAATTCCTGAATCAGTTGGTTAATAAGCTACAGTTAAGGGTGAAAATATATGACTGTTCAATATAACTAGGTTATGAATAATCCTGCATATTACAGAAAAAGCCTTCTTTGAGATTCAAAGCAGAGATGTCAATGGAGCAGAGGGAGCTGCATTATTAGCCCTCCCATGTTCAAGTGTGTCATCAGCTGAGGTCAGTACATATACCACCGCATTATGCAAATGCATTCATTATTAAGACTTTATATTACTTCTTGAACTCTTAATATTAGTCAGAATGTTAAACACAATAAACTACTGATATATCTTAAGAAATATATCAGAATGAAGTCGTCTTAAAACTTCGAAGAATTTTAAAAATAAAAATCCCTCTGATTGCTTTGTATCTGGATTAAAGACCAACATCAGGAAGGTATAGAAGTGGATCTTGAAAATAAGAAGGTGGCACTAATGACATTATTTCTTGGGAAGCCATGTTTGATTAACACCCCTCCTCCCCCCTTCTCCCCCCCCCCCCCTCTCCCCCCAGCTACCTATGGAGTTATATAACAGGTTTGAGATGAAAAAAGGTCAAAAAGTCTCTTGTGAGATTCTGTTCCTTGTTTGCTTCCCTGACTACCTAAGGTTTCAAACTGCTGATACTCACAATTGTTGTGAAGCACTAATGAAATGAATCATATGATTGCTTCGTTTCCAGCTTTTACTCAGTCTTACTACACTTAAGAGTGCAAGAGTGCTCTGGTACAATGGATCATCATGGCAATGACAGGTATTTGAAGTCTTTGAAGTGAACATTTTCACATCAAAAGGTGTAAAGTAATACAGTTTTTCTTTTGAAAAGCCTGTAGGTCTTGGACAGGTACTTGTTTATGTATTAAAAAAAAAAAAGAAGAAGAAGAAGAGGTGTAGGCTTTAAAACAATTACTGACTAGAGAAAATAAGCTATAATAGATAGCTTATATGTTCATCAGGTCTTCTCACTGGTATTCATTTTAAATAAACCTACAAGTTTTAGGAACCACTCAGATGTTTTAGTACCCAAATTCCAACCAGTGAAGACTATCCACAACTAAGCAAACAGTTTTGGTGCATTCTTTGACACAAGCAAAGTGACCAAACTGTGTGTGTGACCAGAAATATTACCAGAGACAGAACTGCAAGGGTCTAACCATTTGCAAAGAGACAACACTGTAGGTTTCAGACAACATTGTGGTTGTAGGTACTTGGAACATAAATTCAGGAAGCAGAGCTAATGTCACCAACCAGGTGAAACACAAATAATTGCCTCTCCAAATTACAATGATATGTACTAAAATTAAGTACAGTTAAAGCAATAGCATATTATTCACCTAAAACATGTACTAAAGCTACAAATGCTATGCCTACACAAAGCAACAAAAACATCATTCTTCATGCCTTTGACATATGGTATGAAATAACAGTCCTGGAATTATAAGTCCTGAGTTAACAGAGCACTGCATGAGCTCTTACAGCTTACTATTTCCATACCTGTTCTGCCTCAGAACCAAACAGCTCAGAAGCTTGCTCAGGATTGTCAAAATCTATCTGAGTAGACATGCCAGAATATACCAGTGTAGAAGCACTGTGCTAAGCTGTTGGAAAAAGATTTCATTTAAATAGCAAGTTTAATGTATTCTCCTACATATTTATCTCTTTTTCAGCCTAGCTCAACAGTCTCAATTGTGTACAGCAAAGCAGCCAGTGACCTCCGTGCAGTTCTTTGGCAAGTCCAAATATGGGCAGTGTTCAGGACATCATAAAACAGTACGATAACTTGGAGATGACTTGCCAAGTAACTTCATCAGTTAAAAGATAGAGTAGAATTGCAGTTTTTCAAACAGGTGGCACAGATCTGTATTACAAACTGTACTTTCTAGAACCAGTAATAAGGCACTTGGCTAAACCCATATTCTGCAAGAAAACAGTGGGTAGTGCCTAACTCCCACAATTATGACTGCAGTAGTCCCTTCTAAACAGTTCCATAATAAATAATGTGTTCACTTCATTTTACCCTAAAATACCACTGCATGTAAATATTTAACATCGTTTTCATTCTGTATGCTGCATTTGGCATTATTATTCTTCAAAAGCAAAACAAAACAAACAAAAACATGCAGATTCAGCAATACCAAACTTTGTCACCACTTTTAGTGTTTCTAAGTGTATTTTCCCCAGAAAAAAAGTCAACTCAGATAGTAATAAAAATCTTTTTCTAAATAAGATCATGTTTTGGGAAGAAAAAAAAAACCTTATATGTTCTAAAACAAATAGTTGTACTCAGTACAAAATATCTGGATTTGAGTAAAAAGATATTCTGTGTGACATATAATTGTTTGACATTTCAATTTTTGAAACATCTTGACTTCTATATGCTACCTACCTTTCTTTATATTTTCCTAGTGTTGTGAAAACAATAAAAATCTTAATGTTGGTTATTTGTATTGCTATCACTGGTGGTATTTAGCTAAGCATCCAGAATATAATATATTTTGCATATCTTCTTTATGAATGTTTCTTATGACATACCACTTCTGTTGATATAAAATACCATGTCTGGCAGATCTTGTTAGGCTTTACTTTTTAACTTTGCTTATCTGTTCATAACCAAAACCAAACTGTAATTCAGCAAACATGCAATCATGTTCCTTCAGTATTACGTTACCAACATATCTCTTAAGGCTAAACATGAACTGGTGGAGAGGTAATGTTTGTCCTCAGATTTAGATTTTTGATGCATTCATGTTTAGAAATAGAGTTACCTGCATACGTAAGACAACACATAAAATAGCTATTGTTTATGATGTATATAAATTAATGTGTAGAGCTTTTATTTTTTATTTATTTTCAAAACTGCCAAATTTCTGAAGACATATAGAGCCTTCTTGCTTGCTGTGCTGGGGATATCCTCTTATAATGTAAATGATAATACTAATAATCTTTCTCCCATACTACAGTGATGATGAACTTAATTCACAGAACAGAGATGAAAAGACTGAAAATCATACATGATGTGCTTTTATTTTGGACAAAATAAGACGACAGATATTCAGCCTCTTAACCTATGTAATAAAATGACTAAGCTAACCTTCCACAGACTGGCAAATGGCTGAAAATAGCTGTATAACCATGCTTTGGTGTTACATTTTCAATTCTGCAGTGTTTATTACATCCCCACTTCTATTTTGGTAAAGTATTTAGTGTGTATTTTTACTGCACATATTACCAACAGTGAATAACTTTTCCAAAAGAATACTTTATCCACATACCAGAAACTTTCCATTATAGATTTTTTTTCCAGTAAACTTTACTAGGGAAAATCTACTTATTTGGCTAAAGGACAGAATGACTCTTTCTGAACATTGTACCTCTATAATATTTCATGCTGTACCAACTGCTTTCCAGGCCTGAGAAGCAGCCCCCCCATGCGGCTGAGCAGTGTCTCTCTCCATACTATGCCTGAAGCTACCCCTAGACACTAGGAGATTTTCTTGATACACGTTATGGTATAAGTATCTGCTTTTCTAAAACATAATCAAACCCAGTTTCTAGATAAGGTGACTTAAATCCTCAAAATCGTGTTACTACAGAATTATATTCTTTTCAATTCTCTTCCTCCTTAGCTCTCAAACACAATGCATTATTGGTGAAGTTCCTCCTTTCTTCCCTTATGTGAACAGTGAATAAAGGAGATCAAAAGCAATTATATCAATTGTCTGTAGAGCAGTGACTGAAAAGGTGCAAAAATCAATTACAATGAATTTACAGCAGCCTAAAGGTTTGCACATTTGACTGTTTTCACTCACGCTACATTAGAATGTGATGTTTATATTTTAGTCAGAATCTTCTCATCACTGTATCACAGAGTTACAGAACCACAGAAGGGCTGAGGTCGGCAGGGTCCTCTGGAGGTCATCTGGTCCAAGCCCCCTGCTCAGTCAAAGTCACATACAGTCTCTTCCCTGAACCAGACATACCTCCAATGAGGGAGACCCCACAACCTCTCTGGGCAGCCTATGCCCAGGTTCTGACATCCTCACAGTAAAAAAAAAAAAAAAAAAAAAAGAAAAAAAAAGTGTTTCTTGTTTCTTGGTGCTCAAATGGAACCTCCTCTGCTTCAGCTTGTGCCTGTTGAGTCCTGTCACTGTGTCCCCTGCCATAAACCATCACAACAAATTTACCATTTATATGTATAACAATATATTTTGTTATAGCTGTATAACAAAAACTTTCCATAGTGACAGCGTAGCTTTGCAGTAGAGACAAGGCAGCTAAAACGGGCTTGAGAAGGAATTGGAGAATACCTCAAACCTGTACATGCACACTTTAAATGTGATAAAAAATACAAAGATGGCAGAAATGGAACAGAGGAAAATACTTTGATAAACATATTTGGACACTTATCTCATACCCTGGTACATTGGTAGTGACATATCTATAGCATAATATGACCGATCACAGTGGTCTAAACACATTATATCAGATATGAAAGAAAACTTTGACATTACAGCTTCATAATCATATAACTGCAAAGTCATTTTCATTAAAAGGTTATCTATGAAGGGAAATGCACTGAGTGGCAAAGAAGGCTTACTGTTCTTCAGTATAGGCATGAGCCTTTTTGTGCCTGAAGTGGCACAAGAAGTCATATGCTGTCATAATTTCACGTAAGATTTGAGAAATTTATAAGGGTTTCTTTGTGTAGTTGCAGGTGTTCTACATTCTTATTCAAGATATAAACAGAACTTTCAAGGAACTTCTGACCTTACACTTATGGAAAAGGATCATAATCAAAGACTAGGCTACCCTTGGTTACTACCTATGATAGAACAACGTATCTAAGCATTAAATTAGCTAGCCAAAATACTCTAAGCCAGGTAGGCAACAGAAGACAAAATGGAGAACCAGATCTGACTGAAACAATAAATAAATATTATTTTGTTTATCCCACTGTCTGCCTGTGCAGCTAGTACACAAGCTAATTATTGAAAATATACCTACTCAATCTAATTTTATACAATAGCATAGCCACAACAGTGACTGCAGGACACGAATGCATACTATTGTGCTTGCAGGTACAGGAAAATTGAATAGTATCTTTTAATGCTTTTCTCTATAATAGTTAACACTTAACCATTAAAAAAGCAACACTATGTACACTTAAGAACAGAAACAATTCAGTCTTTCAACATAATAATAAAACAGAAAATACAAGACCTGCCTAGCACTTGAACAGAAAGCAACCTGAAACTAAATTGCACACTTGATCCCAACTTTGGATTGTATTTTAGTAGCATTCCTTACAAAATTTAGTCATGCAAACAATACAAATTATTTATTTCAACTTCACATATGAAATCAGTTTCAGACCTCTTTACTGGTGGGGTTTTGATAGAGTTTCATTAATTGACACAGTTAGGAGATTATAGATTCTTTATATAGATTATAGATTATATATATATCTATATAGATTGATAAATCTTTACAAAATGGCCATTAATCTGATTTTGGATGAACAGGTGATCTTGTTCTAATCTCTGCCCAAACCCATCAAAGAGGAACAATATATAAAACATCAGAAAACATTAAAAGAGTAGATTTCTTTAGAACACTTTTTCTGTCATGGATTCTAAATTTCAGAACCTTGAAAATTACACACACTAAATACATGAACAAGAATTATGAATGTACTGACAAACTAATTTTAAAAGGGATTTTATGCTCTAGTGAAACAACACTTTTTATTGGGTTGGGTGTTGTTTGTTCATTACACAGTTAATAAACACACAAAACTGATCCATGATATATTTTAAATGTTACAAGACCAAGGAAATACATTTTATCAGAACATTATTTTCTAATAATGCTTCATTTGCTCCACCTGTTTTTTGAAAGTCAAGCCCTTGCCATAGTAGAGAGTAAAACAACCACAGAGTCAATGCAGACAGGAAGGTAACATTTAACCAACAATTATGTGCCTTAGCTAAACATACTGTAATAGCAGATTTTTCTAAACTTTAATTCTATTTGGTTTAAAGTCTGATACACAAACATAGAACTAGAAAATATTGTTTGGAAATAAACCAAGGACATTACCACTCTTGGCTTTGCATTTTTTCTTTTGTTACAAAGGCAACATGGAAAAAAATAGGTGCTTTCAGACCTCATTTAAGAATTTTCAACAGTTTAATCAAAATTGGTTTTTACTGCATCTACTGAAAAAAAAAAAAAAAAAGAAAAAAAAGTGAGCAGAAGAGTCACATTAAAGGAGATGCTACTTGGCCCCAAAAGTAATCTGAATGTAGTTTCTCATTCTTCTAGTCTGCTAGTGATAGACAATAAATTCCATTAATCTTCCTACACTGATTCTGTTTTGCCCATGATAGTAATTGGTGAGTTGATCTTCCTGTCCTTATCTCAACCCCCAAGCCTTTTCATTGTATTTTCTCGCCCTCTTCCTTTGAGGAGTGTGAGTGAGAGAACACCATGGTGAAGTTCAGCTGGATTAGTACAGATGCATAACATTAGAAGAGGGCCAAAAAATACACCCTTCTTCACTTTAAATAAATTTAAATTATTATTTAAACAGAAGTAGAATCTCTTTCCACTCCCTACTTAGTCTCAGGTAGGTAGAATGAAGAATGGATGGGGAATTAAATGTAAGTGTGAAATCTGGCCCTTGTCAGAATATGGCAAAGGCAATCTCTGTTCTTCTAGTCATATAAGGACTGAAGAACCACTTTAAATTGTGTCCTAGCACTCCTTTGTACTCAATATGATCTGTTTTTTTTTGTTTGTTTGTTTGTTTGTTTGTTTGTTTCCTTTTTCTTTCATTCTTCTACTACTACCTCTATAAAATGGTAATAAGAGTACTCCAAGACAGAGGTGCACTGTGTCCATCTCTTCCTTTAAAGAATTTTGCCTGATACTGTACCATTGATTTTTTTTAAAGTTTCAGTAAGAGATGTGAAGCCCATTTCCTTACAATCTTTATGCTGTAAAGAACTCACACATTCTTCCCCATTTTGTGTCCTTCAAATGTTTCTCCTCATAGTTTGGTTACATAGCTGAAGGTGCGCAAAGAGAAAACAAAGACAGGATATCAGAATAAAGCCTATTAAATCAAAACATATTCCCTGAAAATCTATCTCTGTTAATATGTCACAGCAAATGCTGTTTGTCTCTGAAAAGATAAATGAGGATAATCTGTGACAGGATAATCTGACTTTCTAGACTGTGGCCTTTTCCCTAGGACCCCAAGGCCCACTCCTGATGTCCTTTGTATATGAAAACTCCAAAGTATACAGAGTAATAGCCTCTCCTTCCTCTCTCAGCCACATAAAAGTTTTTGTTAGGAACACAGAAGGAAAGATTACTATTCCTGCACTTAATATGTTCTGCTGCTGACAGCGAATTCAGAAAAGCTGGTGAAGAATATCATAGTAACACTTGTCATCATACAACCTTTGTTATTTCTTCTGTCAATACAATATTGTTATAGCTCTGGTCATGGTTCTAAATTTTCTGTTATATTTAATCTTTTGGAAAGGTAAGGACTGTTATAATGACCACAGAACTACTTAGATAACATTTTTCATTTTGAAAAGATGGGACAGGCATCAGCTAATTAATTCTCATAGCCCTTTAAATTTGTTTTGAGGGCTATGAATGGACGAATTTGAACCTGACTGCAAATGAGCTGAACAGTCCCAGCCTTATCCCTAGAGTCAAAGAAGGCTAGGCTAGTTAGCATGTTACTTGTTCAATGCCAGAAAGATGATTTTTGCTGACATCAATAGCAAGTTGATTTTGTAACATCACATCTGAATAACAAGGGATGGTTAAATCTTGCAGAGCAATGAACCCTTGGTTCTCACTCAAGTAAATCTTAAAAGCAGTCTAATTTTTCAAGCCTAAGAGTGATCCTACTGACTTCAGCTTAGAAATTTAAACACAACCACAGGTCTTTAAACACACCCTTTACAGGTCTGGGAATGCAATAACAAGCACTTTCAGATGAGGTCAATTGTGAATACACAGCTAAGGATGAAGAAGATTATTCTGGCATCTACTTCTAAACTTGTTCATTTAAATTGTGCTCTCTGCTAGCTACCCAAAAGACAGCTTGCCAGTTCATTACCTTCCCTTTATACTTTCTGTTTTACTGTGCATAAAAGGCAGGAGCCATGTATTGAGATGTACACAGAACCATAGCCATATACTTTATTTTACACACTACATGCACCAGCAGCTATTAAAACCTGATGGTGCTGAAAGGCTGTGACTATTACATAACTAGCAATGCATTCATCACTGCAGCGCTAACTGCTTGGCAACTGCATACTCACTGGGTCCAGAAGAAACATAGACGAGTCCTGCTTCAAACCTGCTGTTTTTATATGTGAATGGGAGCAATGAATCAGCCCAGTGAATCAATATGCAAGCCAATCTTTTCCTAGAGTGCTTCTTAGAAAGCTTCTTTGAATGAGATTGGAAAAAATTATATACTGATATACAATGACCTTCACAGATCCATATAAGTAAATATTTTATCTGGGGGGAGATAGAGGTTTCACGTAAACTTCACAGCTCTTAGGAAATTAAATGACTGTGTATCCATCCTCTCATCCAAAACACCCTCCTTTCACCAGCAAGCACCACATCATCCTCTTCCCCTTTTCTCTTATTCCTCCCCTTTAACTGGCACCAACTTCCTTACGATGTTTAGAATTTTGTGGTCTGAGCTACCTGCCAGGTGGCATGAAAAGCCTGGGTGAAAGAAAAAACACACAGATATCTTTTCACCCAGCATCAAACCATTCATTTAAGCAAGTATATAAACAGGACATTCTCAGGAAGACATCATTGTAAGTCTGCTACTTGCTTCATCTTAATCAACATACAAGTGTGATAGGTATCTATCTCTTCTCCATATCCTACATTTCATTGGCCACTGTCTTTTTTTCCCATGTTATGTCCCCTTATTTTAAAATTCCTCCCTGATGTTGATGGCTTTTCCGACTGATGTACCTTTCTTCCAAAATAGGGTATGATGGCTAGGAGCTTTACCTTAGCTTAGCACAAGCTCATTTTTTTGCCTAATTCCCCTGCCTTTCTCTTCCTGCTCCACTACAGCTGCATGAATACACATAAGCCAGTCTGGCAGCTGAGCATAAAAAAGGGCAGATTCGCTTACCTCCACTGAAGTGGAGTTGGGTTGGAAGGATAATGTAATGATGGTAGACTATTTCATATAGATAGATAGATAGATAGATACATAGATACATATATACATACATATATAGTATGTGGTTCATTTCCTTAATTTCCTCAGATGTTTATCACAGCCTTTTGTTAGAAGCCCTACCTGGACACTCCTGTTGCTAAATATTCTCCAGGTAGCATATCTAGCAGCCCTCGAGCTGCTGCCATAGACTGCAGCTAGGAGCTATAGCACACAAATGCTGAACCCTCTAGCCTTCCTAAAAACCCAGGTATACCCAGATCTCCAACCAGAGGATAATCTCATTTAGAGTGTAACCTGCTGCTAAATATGAGAAAAATGTGAATCATGAAGACTGAAGCATGTAAATCAAAAGATATGCAGGTTATACCTTATATTCATTCTTTATAGATTTAACAAATTACACTGTAACACAGAATTACAATATAAAGAAGCTTTATGGAAAAGCTAGAGTGCTTATTAAATCAAAATAAAACTAACAATGATAATTTAGAATTTTATACATGAGGAAGCACTAGAAGTGAGAAATTTGGTAGGGAGAATTCCTTGAATAAACAAATAATATATTTTTTTCTCTGGGTCTGATACATCCCTGGTACAGATTCAGCTTCCCAAATTTCAGTGCAGTTTTTGGTCCCTAATACATTGTTGGTCTAGTTAAGGAGTCTACTATGCCTGAAATAACACTAGTTATTTTAAAACAATCAATGCAGTAGACAGATGGAGCAACCACAGCATATTGGGCCTTTAAGAAGGAGGTTAGCCTAATGTTCTAGAGCCCAAGGGAAGGACAGATGATATTTATATTACCCATGAGTATGAATAATAACATTAAAGGTTATAGGGTTATTCCATTAACCGGATCCATCACCGGACAGCATGAAAATTGAATTATGTTTCCCAACAAGGTCTTGGGAGAATTTGTAACAGGACCATCAATGTTATTTTTGATCCTGTCTAAATTAAGTGAAGGCTTTACATTTAGAAATTTTTATTTGGCCATAGATCAATATTCAATTGCAAGTTCCAATTTACTCTGTCCTGCTGTAAAAAAAAATCTTGCTGCGATTTATAGGAATATTTAATTAGTAAATGCTATATAAGTAACTGTTTGCCTTACAAATGTTTGTCTTACAAAAAAAAAAAGCTGCAAGTCATGTCGTAATAAGTACATGTTCCTAATAGTACAAGTTCCTAATAGTACAAGTTCCTAATAAGAATTCAGACTTAAAATTTTAATTTTAATATACATCAGTTTTGGAAGTTACACTCTGAAAGACAAGGACACTTGCACTCTGTGTCCTTCAGTGACCTCCCATCCAAAACAAATGTGTCATTCTGACAGCTATATGACTCATGGAAAAGAATTAGGAAGAGGGTGGTGATATAGTGGTGCTACAGCCTGACTTGGGTTCCTGGAGATTCATCTCTCCATGGGAAACTTGACTGTTGAACCACCAGCAGCAAGAATAAAAAAGGGCTTCACCCCGAGTCTCTAACACATTAGATGACAAAGTCAGTCCATGAAGATGATACAGTAAGGTTTTCTGGAGACCAAAGTAGAGGTTGGTATCTCCTTCTCTAACTGTTTACTCACTGAGGTGTTCTTTTCTGAAGCTAGCTCTCATTCTCCCACACAATCTACACTTGTGCACAGACAAGGGAGGGTCCAAAGCCACTCTTCTCACAAGGATGGAAAGGATAAAGCTGTCCTGGAAGGTCTGTGATGGAAAGCTAGGCAGGAGGGAGTATGCTGCTTCTAGGTGATGAAAGCAGTAACTGCTGCTGATCTTTAGCAAAATGGTAGCGAAAAACGTTACTCCTCCTCCTTTTTCCCTCAGCAGTAACTGCCCTCCACCTTTTCCATTCCCAATCCATCCTCCAGCAGCAACAATTGCCAGATCACGTGAAAAGCACATTCATTTAGGGAACAGATGGCCAGAGTTGGTATCATGACCACCGCCACTGCTACTAGGCCAGTTGCCACAGGTAGTCCACTCACCCAGGAAACCACATATTTACATATTTCAGAAAAGGCATAATCTAATCCATAAAAACAGAACTAAAATTAAAAAAAAAAAAAAAAGAAAAAGAAAAAGAAAAAGAAAAAGTATGATCTGCAATGAGTAACTATTTGACTGTATGAGTTGAATAGTTACTGGAAGTCTTTTAATTCTTTAGAGTATTTGAAAGATCCTCAATTCTAACAATAACCACACACCCACAAGTTAAGAACTATTCATAGATTCACACCTACTATCCATGAGGAAATTAAGTTACACTGAAAAGTAAGACATATAACACCTGTATGCTTTGTGGAGCAGGCAAGGTCACTGAAATAATCACAAAATACCAATACAGAGGAGGAGGGATATGCAGCACTCCTTTTTAGTGGCCTTATCTCCCCTCTAAGCAGAAAAGGTGTTGCATGCTTGGCAAATAACCTAAGCAAAATGATGTGAAGACAAGGCAGCTTTGTAGTGTGTGTGTGAGTTAGGAATTCTTTTCTTACTTCAACAAATAAAATTGGCAAATAGTGTTACTTAGTCTGAATGACAGATGTACTGTAGTCTGATACTTATAACTATCTAAAAAAAAATCAAGAAGCCATAAATAACATTTATGAGTAATTTATGGATGACCTATGATACCAACTGAGAATTTGAGAATTTCCTAGAGAAGTGTAACCTTAAGATGACACAGCCATTTCTGCATCCTCTGACCCCTTCCCTAACCCCAGCTCTGTAGCACTTGTTTGAACAACAAAAATGAGCAGCTGTTGTCTTCTTGGATAATACTGAATTCTGAATTATTTTTTTTCCAAGAATCAAACTGACACAGAAAATGAAAAGACAAAAAAATGCCCAAATCATGCTTTCTTTACTCTTTGATATGAATGAATCTGATCATGCCATTTTTAAATTGTTCACCACTTTATCAATGTGTCTGTCCATGTCACATACTGACTCCTATTTCTCCCTTGCAACCCAGCTGCTTAATCTCACCATACACCTTCACCACTTTTCAAAATATCATTGTTCCAGTTTTCTTAGATTTAGAGAACTATGTCATACTTGTAAATATCATAATCTGTTGCCACTGAATATCAAATTCTTAGGGTACTGGAATACAAATTACACTTAATAAGCATGGCAATTTAAAAAAAAAAAAAAAGTTTTCCCCTACCAAATAAATCAGACTTTAAATGGGGCAGAAATGAATATGTATTTTCCTAGGCAAGCCATCCATTTAGTTTGGTGTCAAGATAAATATATTTAGATGAAACACATTTAGAATGACAAAAAGGTACACAGTGAAACCTTATGACCTAGAATGATGGTAAATATAAAAATAAACAAAGATCCTAGGTACAATCTGCAGAATCCTGTGAATTTGAACTGTGGCATTTTAATATATTAATTGTGATTTAAGAAGGAGTTTGTAAGTTCTAAGTTACTATGTAAGGATGGCCATGCCAAGTCCTTTAGAGCATAGGGGTGAAATTCATATCTTGTCATTTCTTCAACTTCAGCAACATCTGAAATACATACAGTTTTGTACAGTGTCACCTGCTTTTCTAAATCAAAGTAAGACATACAAGTCTGGAAAATTACTTTAGTTACAGACAGGGTAAACACTGTATATCACTCGTAAGAGAAAGCTTATCTCTGGGGATTTGTCACTCCAGTGTGGCAGGAAAATTTCGGAGCTGTCTTATGTGTAGTTGTACTTTAACAGATAGAAATAGGAATTTAGAAGGCCTAAATATAGGTTTATTTTACATGTAACAGTAGCAAAAAGTCTACCATAGTATATTATATTTCAATCATCTTTATTTTATAGATGGGTCACTGAGCAGTAGTATTTTATCTAAGATTATCATCTCACAATATAGATAGCACCAGATTATCTAAAAGCATGGTTGATAGCAGATTAGTAGTAGCCTCATCGTCTGTTGTCAAAACACTACTGAAGCAGAAGGTTACTGAATTGTGTAGGGTTATACTGTCTCAAATCATATTTGTGTAATCATAAGAATGGAGAACACAGAATAATACAGTACATTACTAGAATTATCACTTAAACACCAAGAATGTAGGGCATCTGATGTATTATAAATATTTTAGGTATTTTATGGTCTCCTTTCACACTGGTTGCAGAGAAACATAATTACCTTCATTTCAAAATAAGACACTCCATGACAATAAGTTTTGTGTTATATAGAGACAGAACAAGTCAATACCTTCTTTGAGAACACTACCTTCCTACCAACGACCATTTGTGAATGTCATCTTCTTTCATGCAAGGAGAAATAACAGTAAGATTATTTTGAATACCAAAGAGTATTACTGTTTTGTTTCCGTTTTTTTTTTTTTTTTTTTTTTTTTTTCTTGTGTGTTCTCTAGCACTGACTGCTGTCATCTTAGGCTGAAGGTTTAAAGTCACTGTAGCATTTACATAATCTGGAAAGAAAGTACTTAATGCTTTAACTCAGTTGGCTTCATAAATTTCATATCCCCACACAAAATAACAAATGTAGTTGAAGGGCAGTTATTATAACTAATGGGACATTTGAATCTCTAATATCCTATGCCTTTTTTTTTTTTTTTTTTTTTTTTTTGTGCCACTTCAAGCAGTTCTGCAGGCTGCATATCACAATATGTTTGATAAAATATTCCATAAGATCAGTGGTTAACTAAAGCTTCTTATAGGTACCAGTCATACTCACTTTACAGTGTTGACAGATTGGAGAACGGTCTGTTTCTTCTTAGTATACTAACTACACTACCCTTGTTCTCTTTTTGGGAAAGTTCTCAGGTCCCACTAAACTAAACAAGTACCTGTGTTTTAATGACTTGCAAAAAAGAGCTAATATTATGCTGATGGATCCACTCAGCTTTACTTTGCTATGGGTTTTTACAATTGGTTTCATAAACCTTTTTAAATAAGAGATTGTTTAGTGTCTGTGTAAACTCATTGTGTGTTCCTTGAGTTAATAAGTGTAACAATACAAATAATATTTTGGTCTCTTTGGCTAGAAACAGAATCTGTTTTAAGGATTTCAACAGACTATACTATTAAAGATCTGCTTGAAGCATATTTATCTCTGCTAAGTTAGCTCTTTACAAGTTAGCAACATAACATTTAGCCTCTAAAGGTTCTTTGCTTAATTATCATCATCATAATGATTTTTCTGTGCTACTTTTACTTTAATTTTCTGTTCCAAGCAATGAAAGAAAACATTTAAGGTCATGCTTAGTCCTTCTGAGATCAACTCAAAATATACTACTGGATTTAGAAGCATCTTATATCCATGCTTGAAGTCAAACTACTGTGTTCATTTTTAATGTGTAGAGGAAAGACTTACATAAACATATTTCACTATATTTCTCAATTATGGACTATGGCTTAAAAAAAAAAAAAAAAAGTCATGAAAATCAGGTTAAAACCAAATTCATGGAAATCGCTTAGGTTTCTTCTGAACAATGGTCCTTTTGCTTTCCAGTCATTTACACATTCCTACCTATTTGAGAGGTTAGAGGAAGTTTGGTGTTTGTCTAAAAGAGATTCACTGAAAACAACATCCAATGAATGAGTTCACTTTGAAACAAAGTGTGATGTCAAAAGGGACAGCAATGTTACTGAAGTTACAGTGAACTTGTGAATCCATTAGATTCACGAAGGACTCGTCTTCTCTTCCATGACTGGAACAGAACTTCTCCCATTAAAACGCTTTGAAATACACACAAAGGGAAAGAACACAGAAGTTAGAAATGCATGTAAACCCCTTAGTCTATAAACCCCTTAGAGTAAACCTCTTAGTCTATAAGATTCAACCACATGCAGATGAATCAAATCCTAGAGAAGGAAAAAAAAAATAAAATTATTTCTACAAAATGGGAAGTCTAGAGTTAGCTTTCCTATCATATATGTATATACATACATGTATATAGATATATAGATGCTAAGTATAAGACTTATCAGGCAAACCTAGGAAGATGAATAAAGCCAAAGGAAAAGGAACAAAAAGCAGAGGCAGAAGACCTCCTGTCTGCTTAAGGATACAAGTGTATCTAGATCCTGGGTGGTAGCCTAAGCTAAGCTTAACAGGTGTTTTTTGTTGAATAAAAACAACCTAATCTACAGTCAACTGTCTAAGATAGGAACATTATGATTTTAGTTCAATTTTTGTTTTACTGATCTAGCAAGATGATCTTTTACTGTATTAAAGAGTGAGTCCTTTACTGGCTACACTGGAAAAGCTTCCTTAAAAAGAACAACTTGTTGTTTGGTTTTGCCATAATTTTGTCAGTTGTACAATTAGCTCACATTCTGAAAAAGAACATTGATCTGACAAAGGGAAACCTAACTCATCGATGTTGTTTCAAGAATTTTAAATTGTTTTACTCTTGGATGAAATTATACATATACCTACCAAATACATTCTAGTCTCATCTTCTTCCATGTTCTTTGCAGTCAGCAAAAGTACTTGCACAACCATTAACAACTATTTTAATGACAATTTTACTGTTGAAAATTCAACCTAACTTGAATGTATTGACGAAGGTCTTTAACAAATCCAAACAACCCTAAACCCCAGCAAAATTAATTGAAATGTGGCAGTCTCTAAACAAGATTAAATGCTTGCTTGTGTTTTTTTTTTTTTTTTTTTTTTTACTTACACATTTTTGCTATCAAATGACTTCTCTGTCATAGGGGCAGGCTTCCCTTTTTCATTTTGTATGAGCCTGATGAGAATGAGATCTTTAAAATAGAGAAATTACAATTATTTCACTAAAATTATAATTTTTTCTTTAAAATGAAGGAATTGTAATACATTTCATGCATTTTTTCATTTTTTGTATAGACCTGGTTCCTCTCCAGAGGGATTTGAAATTCCCCAGGAGAATTTATATCCTAACAAAGCCACAAATACATATACACATGCATACATGCAAAGTCATTTGTTTGATTTGGGGCTCATCTTTGGTATATCAAGGCTAGTTTTCTTCAACGCCTCCTACAACCCAGGACATGTAGCAGAATCTCCTAGATGGTAATTCAGATCAGTAAAACAGGATCCACTCTGAATTTCTGTCTTTATGAGAAATTGTGCCTGCATCAGCTCACAAACCTAATGAGAGTTCTCTGAAACATACAGGTAGCCCAGAAAATGCACACTGCCTGGATTTCACCATGCCATTGTATATCTATATCTTCATATATCTATATCTATATCTATATCTATATCTTGTCCATCTATATCTTCAATACTGTGTGCAGTTTTGGTCCTCTCCTTCTACATCTCAAAATGGAAAGTGCTTGGAGATGTGCAAAAAGATGGAGCATCTTTCCTATTCTGAATGCCTGAGTGAGTTGAAACTCTGCAGCCTGGAGAACAAAAGGCTGGATAATAAAAGGGGTGGATAGGGATTGATTAACTACTCTCTTTCAAAACAAGACCTGGGAATAATAAACCACCCTAGGAGAAGCCAGGCTCAGAACAGAAAGTTGAAATGGGAATTTCTTGCCAAAGGATATTTGAATGCCAACATTTTATAGGGAGTGTAGGGGAGACTTAAGAAGCTCATGGAAAAGGAATCCACAGATTATTTCTAAATACACAGACAAAATTGTTCAGACCAGGAGTCCTTGACCTGAAAACAGCTGAATGCTGGAAAGGCGTAGTATAAGAATATCCCGTATGTTCCTATACTCCTTCCTAAATCTTCACAGTCTGAGACAAGACTATGATATAGGGATGTGAAACCTGGCTCAATACAGCCATCCCTATGCTTTGATGAAAAGTGTTCATAAAACCTAAGCTAGCAATTCACTACTGTTAGTCTATTCCAAGTATCACACAGCAAGAAGAAAAAGTGCTAAGTTTCACTATATTTAATCAATTGTTTTTAGTTTTTGTTATGAGGTAATTTCAAAGCTACCTGAAAAAGTATTACACTAACTGCCTCATTTTCATGCTAGACTTCAAGTAGAACAAAAAGATTAAATCTACAGCACACTACTGCTCACAACTTTTAATACAGCTCTGTTTTTTATTCTTGCATTCATAAATAGTTATATAAGAAAAAGACCTGGGAGGCATTTCTTCCCCTCATGTCTTTCTAAACAAGTCTACAGCCACACGGTTGTGTAAAATGTCAATAATGCATGTCTGCAATTGTTCCATCTTTCATGGGTTAGTTGTGGAATAGAATGAAGCTCCGATGTAGATCAGTGCTGTACCTCTTTCATTTTGTTCTGTCTTATTCTGGAGTGAATTAAAAAAAATCCCACTGGTCTACATTTCCATTTATTCATTTAATCGTAATGTTTTTCGAGGCTGTTGCTAAGAGATAATCCAAGGGGTAGGGGTGGGGGGGTGGGGGAGAAACAGCTACATATATAAACTAAGTCAAAGTCCTTACTTTGGAGAAAAAAATAAGAAAAAAAAATAAAAAATTCCAGAGTGCCTAGCAATATTTCCAGCTGGCATGAGACATAATGTACAGTATACAGCAACCCAGCTCTGTCCTTTCTACCAAAGAAAGATTAGTTGCTCCACACAGACTATAAATTACAACTGGCAACCTTAGACAACAAGAAAAGGCAGCCACAATCCACTGAACCTGATTCTGTGCCAAATGTTTCCAACCATCCTTATGGCCAAGGGATCAAACCATAATTCTTCAGGTAAATACATTCCATTAAATGAACCTTTCATTTCAGGCAAGTCAGAAGGGGAGCAAATGAGAACACAAGAGACAGAAAGTGGAACATAGCAGCAGCAGAGCCATAGCAGCCCACATCCAATGTAATTAGCAGTTCTTCTGGAAAATGCTAAGAAATTCAGACCGAGCACTTGCATTTGGAATTAATACCTATGGCTACGTCATGGCAGGGGTCCAGAAGAACCAATTGAGTAGTCTGAAAGGTGGAAAGCACAGGCTGTGTGAATATTGCTTTCTATCCAGACAGTTGGTTGCATTCTAGGAAGAGCTGCCTAAAAAACTGTGTTCAGTCTGGCTTCCCAGACAACAGTGAATACTTCTCAGATAGCAGGACAACTGGTAGTTATCTGTTGCTAGCCCTCTTTTTGAGGCATGCTTATTGCTCTGTGCTTTAACATGTGTAGCAATCGGAAAATTTTAGCATGAGTGGCATCAGCCAAATATAATTTATTGGCCAAATGTCATCAGTCAAATGCCATTTAGAAATCACAGAGACCAGTGTTTCCTATCTGAATAAATAAGTAGCAACATAAAGTAAGGCACTAAGCAGAATGACCAACCAACTTGAAAAACATTCAGCTTATGACCCTTTCTCTATACATTTGTGTCAAAATACCTCTGTAAACCTGTTTCTGAGCACTTCTGGCCTTTGATTTCAGAAGGTATAGAGAGTGGTGTCTTCTTAATTTGGTCATGGAGAGCAACAGTCCTCATTTCCTTTTAACAGCCCAAGCCTGGGCAGAAGGAGGAGGGGTGCTGCTGCATCCTGGTGCCTTGGGAGGAAGGAGGAAGGGGAGAGTACCGCTTCCCGGAAGCAGCAAGGGTACCAGGGGCCAGAGAAGTACTTGGCTGTGCAAGTGAACAAGGGAGTCATAGGACAGTAGAGGTGCAGGCTCAAAAGTAGAGACTGGGGAAAAGGGGACTGCCAAACATTTGGGCCTCCAAAATGGGAGTTAATTTCTTCCCAGGGATCAACAAGATATGCTTGCAGCATTCCAGTCTCAAGCTGGGACTAATAGCAAGCCTTGAATACAGGAGAACTCTCCAGACTAAAAGAAGAAAAGAGAAATCTTTCTTTGCAAACACTCTTAGTCTTCTGTCTTGTTCTGATGCCTCTGTTTTAAAAAGTTAATGACTATATTCTCAGTTGTAATAAAACCAGCATTAGACATTCAAAATGCATTCAGTGCTTAGGGGATGGTAATTTCCAGACTGACTACAGTCTGGGAATCCCATGAGCAATGGGACCCTGTGAGAGTCAGTTAGGGCTGAGACAGGCACTGCAATGGGAACCTCATAAATAGGACATTTTTGCAGAAGATATTGCTGAGACCTGTTTGGATTTGCTTTGTTGAAAGAAAAAATATTAGTTTAAGTTGTATTTTTTCACTTTTGAGTCCTTCAGGTAATATCGAATCTGCCTTCACCTCACCCTCCCCCCCCCCCCCCCCCCCAAAAAAAAAAAAAAGAAAAGAAAAGAAAAAAGAAAAAAGGAAAAAGGAAAGATGTGAGTCTTTAAAAGGAGGGACCACCCATTAAACACACGCACATATACACACGCACGAATGCATCCACAGACAATCCACCCTGCAGCTTGTTTTCCACCTGCTAGGAAACAGTTTTCCTGCTCTCTGTACATTTTATCAGTTAGCTCCATCAGAGGCACAAAAGGATAACAAAAATCTGGGCCAAAATGAATCCTCTGGAAAGATGAGAAACTCCTTATCTGCCTGGAACCAACCAATATCCTGTTATGTTTCAGTGGTACACTTTCCCAGCCTGCCTGTCATAGAGTTCAGCATTGAGCATGGATGATAAATTAAATAGAAATAGGACTTTAAAAGTAAGTAGAAATAGGAACAGATGAAACTTGGAAAGGTTTCGTATTTTTGTTTTCCTTAAAAAGCAGAGGTGTATATTTTTGCCTCAAATGCTACCCCAAAATCATCAGGATATGAATCTATATTTTCTAAATTTTCTGCTATAAGTTTATGTCTGCTAGGACTCCCATAATAAGAGAACTAAAGGTAATGTAATATTTTAGACATTTGGGATTTGACTCTCTGAACATTTACTTGAAAAATCGGAACTTTACAGAGGCATGCTAATAACATTTTTATATATATATATATATATATATATATATATAAATACCACTGTAAACATCAGGGAATAAAGGGGTAGATGATAGTGTGAGGAAAGATATCTGAATGATTTTTTTTTTTTCATTTATAGCTACTGCTACATTAACTATATTAAGTATGTGTTGTACATTTTCTCCAATAATAGTGTCCTAAGAACTATCTAAGATAATTAAGATTCTATGGTGTTAATTTAATTTGATGTAAAATTCATTTATTGTGAATGCTAGAAAAGGTATTATTCACTCATATAGCTATCATAACATATATATTTATGTATAAAAGTTATAAATATTCCTCTTACAAATGTTCTCTTATTCACAAATGGAGAACCTGTTGTCCAAGCAACACTGAGAACCAGATTTTCATCTGCCCAAACACATGTATATGCCATGTTTGACTATACAGTTTCCTATGCCAAATATGTATGTGGAATTTTTCTATTATTACTGGAACTGATGAGTGGAAGGCTGACTCCACAATAATAAGTACCTTGAATGACTACAAACAAATTTAAGTAGAAAACCCACATCTTTAGTTCGCAAACTAGAAAAAACAAGTTCATTGCGTTGTAGTGAGATTCATTAATACTCATCTAAAATGCATAAATTATATAAAAAAAACAACAAACAAACAAACAAAAAACAAATATAGAGAACCCATGTAATAATTCATGAAGTTATTTAATATAATGAGGAAAAATATTAAATCTGCAAAATCATTCCTATACTGTTAGCCTGCGATAAGAAAAATCCATAAGAAAATAAACTTTTTCTAGCTGATAGAAGACCAGAAGTAAATCTTTAGCCAAACTACATTAAAAGGCCAGCACAACATATCCCAGTCTGCTGAACGTTACCTTACCCTTCAATACAAAAGAAAGATGTGAATGAATACAAGTTTCCTTTCCGTGCCTGTTTTACTCCAAAGGTAACAATGTTTAATTAAGCTTGACTATGAACTGCCATTCTCTCCTGAAAAGTGAATTTATCTCTTGTAGTAAAATATGGAATATGGAAAATATGGAATACTGTATGATCAACACTTGTGATCAACAAAGTTTGGCTCTAAATTTCCCAAGTTTACAGGAGATGAGCTAATGAATTGATTACGAAATAACAAATGACACAGTGCTATTTGTATACTCACTTTTCTTTAAAATATACCTTTTATTTAAACATTGATAACTCCAGACAGTATATTCCACTGACAAAAATCATGTATATTTTGCAATATTTTGTGATACATTGGAATCATTCCAAGAAGGCTGTTCATTTTCTTTTATGAAGCATATACTATTCAACATTTTATGTTTAGTAAAATAACTTGCCTACAGTTACTTTGGCCAACAGGGTATGTACTCAATTAAAAATGTATTTATACCATAGGCTAAACTACCAAAGACATGAAGATTCAGCAGACTCATGAACTTACTGTGGATTTTTGAAACAAAATACTAGAGAAATTTCAGAAAACGAGAGGAAAGTTAAACTTTAAAATAATCTATGCCAGTTAGGGGCTGCCTATTTTCCATTTTTCCAGAGGAAGTCAGGAATAAATGTCATTAGAGGGCCGTTAACTTATCTATTGACAATATGCAAAGAAAGGAATGTTCTTAAAACTAGGGATGGCCAACCACAATAGTCAAGCTAAACCCAGGCAAAGTATTATGCAAGTTGGAGCTACAAGCTCTATCGGTGAGAACATGATGTACTATTTATTTTTAGCAAGTTAAAGTAAATAATATGCAGGTTGCCTAGACTAGCTGATATAAACTGCCTTTGCTCTTGTCTTTTCTTCTAGTTAGTTATGATTTGTAGTGCTTGAGAGGATAAACAGAATCACAATGTCTATAAATTAATGCTATATTTCAGTGCTATCAAAGCCAAGAAACAGCTGGAAGGATTCTATATAGCAAGGCCCCAAACACAGTAACTTTTTTTTTTTTTTTTTCCATGTCACCATTCCAGCATGAGTAATACCATTAAGAGAAGTTTCCTGCATACCTTCTTGAAAGACTAAGTGCCTGATTATAAAACTAGTTATTATGAAGGGATATATTGTGTGTTCTCAAGCAACCAAATCTACCAGCACTGGAAACTCAATTATACCATGGATTAATATTTCATAGATTAAATTTCATAAGATATAGTTGGGTGAGCAGAGTAACTGAATTAAAATTTGATTTATAATTAAAAACTTATCAATCATTTCAAGGGTATGAGCACAACCCACGTTACATATTCGTTACTCTACACTCTCCAAAAATTGTAACACAACTTGTCAGCCTCTGTAAACCATGAGGTCTGTGCAGCAGACAATGTTTGTGGCAATGCAGTGTGCATTTTGAATAGATCGGCAACAGCATAATGATTCATTACATTCCTGATATGCTTACCACACTAGAAAGCTATGAATATATGGAAAAGGATTAAATTTCAAAATTATAGAGATCTCAAATTGTAAATAGCTCTATATTTTGGCAAGCCATGCATGATTATCTCAGAGAGAGTCTGGGCAAAAAATGGGAAGAAAGAGACCTTCAGAGAAAGAGATAAGAACCATTTTATAACATTGTCTGTATGATTACTTATCCATTAGGTCAGAATAGGACTGGAAGTGCCACGAAGTCATTAGGAGTCTTTCCACAGAGTTAAGAAGTGGAAAGCTGGGGAGATTTTGAAATATGAGTCATTACTTCTTTTATAATTATAATTTTGACAATACCAATGCATTAGGCTGATATATTTATAGATTCCTCGTTTGGCGTGGTTGTATTGTTAAAGTTCAGGTCATACTGAGGCCTTTGTGAACACATTATCTACAGAGGAGAATGGCTTTTGTTTTCTGTCAATACTGTTTTAGGAGTCAGTCCTTTATAGAAAGAGTATTGTCTGTTTGATTAAGCAAAAGTTCTAGTAAATTTGAGGATTCACAAAATTTTCTCCAAAGTTGAAAAGCTAGTCATTTGTAAAACTGACTTCCTGGATCAAAGTCAAAGTTCTCAATATCTTGTCCATACAGTTTTATGTAAATAAATATACTCAGCTTTATCAAGAAGTATTAGAGTATGCTGTTAGGTCAAGCATTTTGCCAACTAGATCGCTAAATAGAAAACACTTCTGTAAGACACACTACATTACATGGCGCTTCTGGTAGAAAGATTAGTAATATTAATACCCAACCTAATTGAAACTCTGGCCTTTTCAAAAAACAAAAATAAAAAATGAACAATTTTGATTAGCATTAATAACTTAAGTATTTTTCAAAAATATGCATAAATTTGTGAGTTAAACAGACTGCTAATAAACCAAATAAAAAAAGTCATGAAGACAGAAGTCCCAAGATTTTTTTTTTTTCTTGTTTATTTCTTGTTTTGACCTCACTGAAAGAAAGAAATCAAATATACTCTCTTTTCAAAAACATTTAACATCAGCAACGTCTTAACCCAGAATTCAGAGTTCTACCTATTAGTCCTCTGAAAACTTGAGTGATGCCTGTTGAGCAGTGTTACTCAGCAGTTTCTTCCCAGTTCCTTGCACACAATGTCTCTTAGCAACTACTCTGTTGCTCATCCATAATCAGCCCATGTTCTCTATGGCATAATTAGAAAGCTGTGGGCTGTAGCGGCAGTAGAGGACCTGAGGCCTTCAAGAGTATGACAAAGGTGCAAGTCCCATATGCTCTTTTATATAAAGGCACTGAAGTCAGCTAAGCAAGTTATTTTCTGGTATTGCAGACAGGGGCAGAAATAAACCAACCACTGATTTTCAAGGTCTGCATTACTACTTCAGCAAATCAATGTAGATGCTGAAGTTGCTGTATGTGTGGTTTAAGTGCAGAAGGACAGTAGAAAAATAGCAGCACTGTTTGGTAGGTGTATTTGTTTGTCTCCTTACACAATGCCTTTTCAATGCATTCCTCTTCACATCAACCATTTATGGCACTTTACATATTCCATTGTTTCTTAACATTGCTGTTCCTCCACTACATTACAGTAGAGCATGAGACTAAAGCTTTAGATATCCTCTTAAACAGAAATGTGTTATTTCATTGTCTTGGTGCATTTCAGAATCATAGGCTTATCATCTAATGCTAGTAACAGGTATTTATTCATCTGTGCATTCCTCCTTTTCTCAAAGCATTCAAAAACCTTGTGTAATCTGTAAGGAATTCACGATCTCGGTGTCTTTGTGAAGCAACAAATAAGATTCCCCTTTTACAAACTGGATACAGAATAACTATGTTTCTGGCAGATTGGAAAGTTGAACCAACACACTTTTAATCTCAGACTAAACCTTGTCTCTGGTTAAATAAATACTGAAATAGTTGCAAAGTGGATAGGTGCTTTCACCTGAACTCAGGACAGTAACCAAATAATAATTTCATGAAAACCTATCCTGCAGGACTTCAGGACTTAAAAAAAAAAAAAAAAAAAAGTGAAAATTTAAACAGAAAAAACATGCTTCTGATTGCGATGTGAATAATATGCAAATAAACATACCCTGGTATTTGTGTTGGGATTAATTCATATTGGTTGGCAAAAGACAAAAGAATAAAATGATAAAGCATGAGCTTTAAAATAAAGAGAAACATAAAATTCATCTGCTTGGGAGCAGAAATTTATGGCTGAGCCTCATAGTCAGAACTGGAGTTTGGACATGGACAGCAATTAAATATGACTAGAGCTAACACTTTCATATGGCTTTATCATGGTTTAGAGATGGCAAAATTCAGGCTCCAGCTGAAAAAGGGTATTAAAGAATTCTAAACAGAAAACAAAAAGGGAAAGGAATAAGGGAAATTCTTGAGTAAAGGATAATGCTCTTCAATGAATAAACATTAATTAGTATGGTGTTGTAAGAAATTAAACATTTTTGACCTTGGAGATTAGGAAAAACACAAGGAAAAGTGGGTATTTACATTAATATTATTCTGTAGTGATAGAAACCAATAAAAATGTATACCAAATGCATACCAAAATGGCAAGTTTTATGAATATAGGTAGGATCCTTTTTGTCTTTCAATCAGAGTTTAGCAAATAGTTAACTCCTTTAAAAATTTTACTTCTAGAGTTTTTGTTATAGTTAGTTCTCTAACAGTGAAATTAAAAACAATCCACCTACTATTGTTTTAATATTTGTAAGAGTTTGTTCACATTAAGAAATAGTGGTTTTATTTATTATTTTTTTCTACGTGTGGGAGCTTAATCTAGACTTTGGAATCAAACTGGCTTTTTACCATTCATATATTCACAGGTAGAAGATTCTGCAAGTCATGTCAGCACCTCAAATAGATATGTCCAAACCACTACCAACAGCTAGTGCATTCAAAGAAACAGTTTAAAATAAAACAATGGTGACAGTTCTTTCCTTTAAAAATGCATCATATTTAATTCTACCTATGTATTTCAAAGGAATGCCACCAATTTCTATCCCCCCCCAACATCTCTAGAACAAGCTAAAATGAATCTATTTGTCCAATGTTTTCATTTTCTTTTAGCCTCTTCTACCACTATCCTTTAAGCAGTTCTAATATGTTACAGAAGCTTAAGTTTTAAATACTATATATTTTAAGCCCAACACATTTGAGGGATGTTTTTATATCAATGTCAATTCACAAGCTAAGTAAAATGAACCAGAAATTACTCCAATATTGCAATATTTGACCACAGCTCATTTTAATTCCAGTTACCTCAGATATCCAGGTAAAAAGATGGTAAAAAACAATTTCAGAAATAAATTATCATTATTGAAACACTCTGAATAAAACCAAAGAAACATACTTTGGACATACGTGGCTTGCATTTATTTATTTATTTATTTTTCTTTTTTTCAGAATCTATTTGGACAAGCAATACTCCAAGATACTTTTAAAACTATTTTTATTATTATTCCCAGTATATTTAGTGTGCTAACCTAGGACTGAAACAGTATCACAAAACAAAAAGGAAAAACACACCAGAACACACCAGTCAGTAATATTGAAGCAAGACTTAGAAAAGAGGTACGGTTCTTAAACTAAAAGGTTGAAATAAAGATATTTTAAATAAGCCGATGTTCAAAATTGTTGCATTTTAAAGTCTCTATGTCATACACAGTAACTATATGTCTGCTAAATCTTGAGGGAATGAGGGTATCTTAAAAAAAAAGTTGCTTGACAAAGAATTTACTACCTGGAAAATTTGTGGAACATGAAGAATGTGTTACACCCAGTCACATTGTTTTGTTACTACATATACATTGGAGATGGAAGTGGTAAGGCTGGTGTAATATTTCATGAAATCTGACATGCTAATGAGTGCCATATCAACATAATACAACAGGAATAGATGTCTCCTCTGCCCAATTAAAACAGAAGTTGTATTGCTTTGAGCCTGACATATTATTTTCTTTTAAAAGACAATCTTCCTTCTCAAACTCTTAATTTACAGTAGACTACCAGACTAAATTAGATCTATTTCTCCTGCTCATCTTGCCTATGGAATACAGGAGATACATTTAGCTGTATTTGAACAGAGTGAGCTTAACAATAATATTTTGTCCATTCTTAGGCATACACATGTGACCATCTGCAAATTTTAAGCCATTATGAAGGAAAAGAGAGGGACACTAATTGCCTCTGGAGATCATGCCCATTCTTAAGGATATCAGCTGCTAAAATTTTCAAGCCAAGACTTACAATAGGTGGGACATTCTCCTTGGGGGACTAAACAGTTCATCTTAATTGTATATTTTCTCCACCGCACTTGATAGAAGGTCTTCCATCTGGCATAAGACTATTGTAAATTACACAGCAGGGTGCCAAGTATTTCCAGTTGTTAGCAAATGTGTTGACTGGATTCCAGTGGTTGCCCAAGAAATCCTGAATAATACACTTTTTACACCTGGTGCATTAAAAAAAGATCTCATTATAACCCATTATTGTAATGGGCAAGCGAATGCCAAGAACATACTAATTACTGTACCAATAATGAATATAATGCATAATGTAGTGAGTAGTTTGCATTTCAACTGCTTCACAAAATTCTTGTAAGACTAACCAGAAAGAATCTGGCTGGACTTTTGAAAAAATATTCAACTTTTCTTTTTTTTTTTTTCCCTGTAAAATTTTGCAATTCCAATTAATTCCTGATTTTTTTTTTTTTTTTTTTTTTTTTTTTTTTAATGACATAATGTTATAGGTTTTTAAAAAGTAGTAATTTTTGGAGTGACATTAAAGACTTTACCTACAACTAGCATGGGACTTCTTTAAAAATATTACAGGTTATGAGTTCAAGAATATAAAATGACCAGCACTGTTGTACAACTTCAAATGACAGCATTTGAAAGAAAGTAGAAACAAAATATTGCCCTGTACAAAGTACACCCATTAATGACTCTAAACAATTTCAAGTATTTATATTTTAAAATCAAAATAATACAACTGTAAGAAAGAATACATTCTTTCCAAAATTATACCTTTTTTCATATTTATGCAACAAGTTTGAAATGGGCTAATCTTGTTGGAATGTTTGGGTTTGCTTTCAGCTGGAGAAACAAAATTAGGGAAGCAGCAAAATCAAAGGATGTACACATTGATAATGTGTGTAGAGACATGCAAGAGAACTCAGAACTCTTTTTTGAATAGTGACAATCTTGTATGGAAAAGTGAAAACAAAAATAAAATTCAATATCCAGATATACTCAGTGGTTGGAATAGCACCACAGCTATCAAATAAATGATGTTATAAATAGCATTGAATAAACTAATAGTGGTAAATATAAGACTCTACTTGACTGGCTCTGCACTGTTAATCAAGATTCAAATAGAATCATAGAATCATAGAATATCTTGAGTTGGAAGGGACCCATCAAGGACCATCAAGTCCAACTCCTGGCACCACACAGGTCTGCCCAAAAGTTTAGAGCATAAATGCTTTGTCAAGCAAATGCTTGGATCCCCTCTCATTCAAATTTTGAAGAGATGGTAATAAAACCCACAGAGTTTAGAAGAGCAGAGTTTAGAAGCCAAAACTCCCAGAAGGGTCCTGTATGAAAAATAAGAGTACTAACTGTTCCTGAAGAGAAATGTGAATCTATTTCAATATTTTTCCTAATTATGTACAGCAAGTAAATGTTTTGAAAACTATGTCAAATGGGAGGTAATTGTTGCCAGAAGATGAAAAGGGGTCATTGTTAAAGTGGTACCATGTTAAAATGGTTTTATGTTGCCAACACTGACTTGAGTGCTCCAGAGACTAAAACAGTCATACCCAATACACAAACGTAAATTCTACTAGTGGAATGAAGTCATTGTGACTCTTTTTGCACAGATGCAAGAGCTGTCTATCATAAAAATCTGTATTCAGCTATCTTAACAGTGGATTTTTATTTTAATGATCTGTAACAAAGGGATGATTTTGTTCATTTTGCAAATTTATCTTACTCTACACACTATTGATTTCAGTCAGCTGAGCTGCCAAACATGGATAGTGAAGTCTGTGCACTGAAAATAATCCTTTTTAAGGAATTAAAAGAATACTATATATCTGCACTATAGGAATCTGATTTATAATGTAGAAACTCAACTCTAGTTTTGGTGTTGTGAAAAAATAGAAGTAAGCAGATTAGGTCATATAACATTGATATTTATTAGATGTCAAATGCTAACAAATTTTTGCTTGATGAGAGGAGTCAGTCATTTGAAAGAGAATACCTTTCAAATGTCTTTGTTCATCTGTGTAACTTTAAAATGGCTGCCTTTCATATTTCAGTTAAAGATGACTTTTTCACAGGTTAATGCAGCCCTCTAAACAACATTTACTCATGAACAGCCAGTAGCTATATGGACAGAAGTGTATTTTGTAATGTAGACCTTACTACATATTCAAGAGGAAGAAGCTCCATACACATTTACTTTTCGAAGATATGAATTTGGAATACTTTAAATTTGAAGTATTTATCAGATTCAGTCTGTCAGCTTCAATACACTAGTTTACTCTGTTACAGAAATATAAAAGAACACTTCGTGTCTCAGTGCAAAGTACCACATTCTCATCTGGTACTGATCAAGATAATTGAAGGAATCTCAGTTGATGCCAACAGATAAACCAGCTACAAGTTTTCTTCTTCCTAGTATATCAGTAAAGAGGAAAGTACTGGGTTCTGGACTTTCCTTCTTTCTCCTTTTCTCCACCAAAACTACATAATGTTTGCAGTGATATGGCAGGTAATAACACTATTTATATTGTTTTAAAAATTAAACACTTTAAAGATTTCTATTTCTTTCTTATGTTCTAAAATAATCCCATTTTCTTTTCATGCTTTACTTTATGATTCAGATCTTCCCCTATATTTCTTTTTTTTCCTTGACTAGTTGTAGTTTCATTTTCCTACTGTCATTGCTACAATGAGATGAACTTCACAAAGAGTCACACACATTTATTTCCTAATTGTTTTGCAGCTGCATTTCTCTTTATAGGTACAATGCAATATGTCTTTCAAACCTCTTTCTTCACAAGTTTGAAATTTCTAGCATGCTTTGTTTCCTTATTTTGAAGTATGAGTCATTTTAAATTAGGGCAAGAAGAGTCATGTCAGTACTGAGCTCTGCTGTATCGCAATGCTGCATTTATACTTGACAGCATACAGTAGGTTGTAGGAACTAAAATGTGTTTCTCTTTTCTAATGTGCTTTCATTCCTGGTTCTTACTCTTCACAATTTATTTTACTCCCCACAGTTCACATTAATCTAGAATTTATCTAGTCTCAGCTTGACTTTGAACTGCCTGTTGTCTGAATATCCTAACTCCATGGGCTCAGCTTTTCACTTTTTCAGCTTGTCTCTTTACTCCCCACTGGTTTATCATATAGATAAATGCACATAATGCATTATTATGGCTGCCTGGTGCAGCGGTGCTAACTTCCCCTACCTCCTAAGGCTAGGATATTCAGTATGTTCAAAAGTGATGCTTTTCCATATTATCATTCCATGACTATGATGAACAGGGAAGGAAAGAGCTGCTTAATGGCACTGAGAGCAGTGCCATTTACTGAGGAAAACAAACACTTGCATAGAAATAGATGGATATAACAGTCCTCTATTTTATTTTTATATGCAAAGTTCCTTTCCCAAGTTGTAACAAGCTTCTCCCCAAACTGTGCTATATTCTTCCCACAAGTGGCTTCTGTAAGATGTTCTACAGAGTTTTGGACCAAGAAGTCTAGAATCTCCTCTTCAACTTAGGCAAGATAACAAATACTTAGTAAAGAATAGGAAATAGATCAACAATGTAGATCAACAATGTAGATCTATTTCAATAGATCATACCATTTTCAATAGTATTCCTTTTCACCTTTCAATAGTACAGGCATTGTCAGACTTGGAGGCTCTATCCAAAATCTTGCATTTAATGGACATCATGGGAACAATTCTCCATGAATTTACCTTTTTCTTCCTAAATCCCTCAATGCTTTTGATTTTATCCTTTGCCTGGTAATCTCATAAGGGGGCCTCTTATATTTTTGTGTAATTAAAAGTATCAAACAATCAGTTTAGTTGCCTTCTCTATTTAGCTTAAATAGCTCATAAAGCAGAAAAAAACTAGCTTTTAGCATGAGCTGGACACAACATGTATTTGAAAATGTTAGGACATGAATTATCTGTGCTCACATAAAGTGCAACCAGAAATTAAAAAAAATAAATAAAAATACTACTCAATAAAGATATTTATATTCTCAACTATTTGACCAAAGTTATTATGCTTTCTGAGCTAAATGTTATAATCAGATGTCATATCCAATTCTTAACCAGTTACTGCACACAAATAAAAATGTAAACTAAAATCCTTATAAACTGAGTACCATTTGTGGAAAACAAACAAAAAAAACAACACACATTACACACATTATGGTTTCACAAGCTAATTTTGTATCATAGTCTTCTGAGTGGAGTTTTGCAAGTTATCTACTTTAAGCTCAGCAGTTTCCCCCTTGTTTCCCTTATTTGCTAAGAGAAGAAAATTACTGGCATGCTAATACATCAGTATTTCAAATGTAGATTTTCAGAATCCAAATAAGCAAATAGTTAACAGCTATTTTCTATTTATGGTAAAAATGCCAAGAACTTGAAGAAAATGACATAAAAGGAAAAACCATAATTCTTGATCAAGAAAACAAACCTGCTCAGTGATAGCCAAAGTATAGACAAATAGCCAAAACATTAGTGAGGAAAATGAAGAAGAGAAGGGAAATAACTAAGCCAGAATAATTTTTTAGATAAATTCTACCTAACTACACCGACAGTGCAGCAGCACATAGAAAAAAACAGATCACACTTAAAGGAATATTACTGCTTCATATAAAACCACTTTTTTTTTTTTTTTTTCCCCATACCAAATCCCCCCCATCTCCAATCAAAAGCCTCTTAAAGTTTGGCTCATAAAGTCAACATAGGACTTGTTCCTTCATCACTGCAAGGATGTTTATTGAACTCTCGAGTCCTAATCTTGCATGCTATCAGGTTGCTAGTCACTCGGCAACCAATCTGTCATCTTTACTCTAGTTATAAAAAGTTTTATAACCTTTCTGTCTTTAACTAAGGATTTCTATCCTTTCACTCTGCTTCTGTGTTGGGAAATAAACCAGGAGATGCAGGAAACCTCTACACAACCCTCCAGCTTAAAACACTTAGAACTTGTATAGCAAGTACTTTATGCCCAGTACAGCTGCTGGCAGAGAAATTGGCTCCGATCTTACCTCCCACGTCTCCTGTAGCTCAACCGCTTCCACTGTGTAGTTGTTTATTTCTCTTTTCCTTTCATATCCCTGACCTTTTTTCTAATGTGTTGAGCAGAGTTTGGAGTCAGATTGATGAATGAGATGTGATGATGAGAATTATAGTAAGGGTGCAGCGTGCAGGGTTCTTTCTCGGGCAGCATAGTAGCAGACGGAGGAGGGGGGAAGTGGAAATCTGACAGGTTTAGCTTGCTGACAGCCCATGTTTATAGGCTCTGTAAAGAATACAGATGAGACAGAGGAAAGGCAGAGACGACAATGACATAATAAATCTTTGCTACTGTGTTTTCAACCCAAAAACATGAAGAAATAAAATCAAGTTTGGGATGCTGTTAATGGTTTGGCTGTCACTGAACAAAACCTCTTCACTGTTTCTTTAGATTAGATTAATAAATACACTACACTGCTTTGTACATACTTCTGCCATCTGCACAGAAAATTGCAGCCCTCTCTCCCCTTTGACGGCCAAATACTTTAGGTAATGAGTTAGCCATTCCAGTTCTGATACACGGTTTGATGTATCTGCATACTTCTCCTAGCATAGAGGAGAATCTTTAATTAACGTTTCAAAATGCTTTGAAAACTAAAAAATAAAAATAAAGAGAAAGGGTAAGAATAACAACCAGCCTTCATTATGAAAGCAAGAATCATCTCCTCAGCTGCTTCAAACACTGTATGTTTGACATTAGTAGCGCTATGCCAGTTTATACCAGGTGAATTTCTGGCCTCTAGCTTTAATTTGGAAAAATTCCAAGTAAACTTTCAGTAAATTCCAAGTTGCTAAACAAAGGCTTCAGCATTAAAGCTAATACCATTTTTTTTAAATGTTCTGTTGTCCTTCCTCCCTCCCTCCCTCCCTCCCTTCCTTCCTTCCTTCCTTCCTTCCTTCCTTCCTTCCTTCCTTCCTTCCTTCCTTCCTTCCTCTTCCTTCCTTCTTTCTTCCAAAGCTTAACTACCAGATACAATAAAACTTGCATTCATTGTTGTGAATACATGCAACATGAGGATAGCTCATCTGATGTAACCTGACCATCCACCTTAACTCCAAAAGGCTACATCCTGTAGACAGATTTTTGCAGTTCCATTTATTCCTGCAAGATCTACAGCTTTTCACAATTCCCACAAGAGGAGAGGAGAGGAGAGGGGAGGGGAAGGGAAGGGAGGGGAGGGGAGGGGAGGGGAGGGGAGGGGAGGGGAGGAGCGTGTAAACTATCACTGTAAATATTTTCATTATTTTTTAGCAGTTATTATCATCACATAACAATGAAAGACAGTGATGGTAAGAGCAGCCTTGTACCTAATTACCAGCAAAAACAGAGCAAAAGTTCCTTCCTTGTCAGAACCTGTAAAATCTATGTCTCTTTTCATTCGAGTCCAGTGCTAGGAATGGGAATTACAATACTCTCCTTCCCACACTTTACAGATTACCTTATTGTTGAATGTAATAAAGAAAATAAAGTGGCCATTACACCTAACTGAACTAACAGAAGAGGTCAAAGAGTACTTCATGAATTACAATTTAGCAAAAGAAACACACTGCAATATACATGTGTTTTCACTGCTGTCTTCCAACAAAGACATTTACTTTCAGGACAGCTTTCATGCTTTTAATAGCTGATTTGTTATGGCAAAGATAGTTTGGTCTCCAAAATTGTGACTGCCAACCTACAGGCCTAATCCAAACCAGGGCAGCTGACCCATCCATTAGCATGCAAACAGAGTACCGTTAGTTTTACACTGTGGGAAAGGAAGAAGCATAGAGGACAAAAAGTGTTGTAGCTGCCCATTAGACCAATGTACCCTCATTGAGCCAGGGCTGAATGCTGAACTCATACAAAGTTAGACTTGTAGAAAGGGTAAATTTTAATGATAACTGGACTTCTTTAAGGCACAGAAGAAACAGCACAATAATCATTAACCATTTCTGTGAGCAGGAATGATGCTCTTCCTGAACTTGGAGGAAGGAGGGGGGGGTGGGGGCAGGGAGAGGGGAGACAGGGAAAGACTTTTCATGTTAAGATCTCAAATAATGATTTTGAGCTCGCAGTAGTCAGCAATCTACCATGTATCACCTTGATAACATACATTAACAGAGTTTGTAAACTTTCTTAAATCTGCAGGTTAAAGAGATTTGTCTAGTATCTCTTAGAAAGACAAGAATCAGAACCTGGAAACTGCTTTCCAATCTCCTGACCTAATTTTGACATGATGTTGCAATACACGTGCCTGTTGCTTTTTAGCTGCTTGTCCTGAACCACGAAGTGCTACATTAAATGGTGTATATTTATTAGCTTCTTTATATTTATGTGGAATAATGTTATTTCATCTAGTCTCTCCAGATAAACAGTAATAATAAAACAAAAAGAAAAATATTTATAATTACATTTCTTGTAATTATTTGTTTTGATACATTAAAATGCTACCAGCTCTTCTCCCATAAAAATAAAGATGATATAGAAAAGAAAACATTGAAAAAATAATAGATTTATAAACAGAAAGAATAATGCAAATATATGAAGTAAAAAGAAAAACACCACAGGATTAATCAAAGTAAATATCTAGTACACACCAGAGAACCAACCTTGTATATGTTCTCTGGAAACTGCTGACAATTAATACAGATTTTTCATGGTAGTTACAGTTCAATTCTTCCTGTATATTCACAATAGAAAATTGACAAATTGACAAGCTAAGCTCCAAGCTTTTACTGCCTGTGCCAATCCATAGAAACACAGTGGAATAAGCAAGACTGATTCTTAATTTTGGAATAGGGAGTTATTTTTTTACAGTCAATGTGGTATGGTATTAATTTTAGCTCTTCTGATCTGCTAACTTGTGACAAATGTGGCCTTTAATGTCCATGCTTGACCTTGCCCTACTCTTCATAAGTGTCATGTTTCTTTGAGATACAGAGCACCTCAAAAAAAAAAAAAAAAAAAGGCAGTACACAAACTGATCACAGAATCACAGAATTGAAGGGGTTGGAAGGGACCTCGAAAGATCATCAGGTCCAACCCCCCTGCCAAAGCAGGTTCCTTACATGAGAAAAATATGTTTTCTACCAATCAATAATTATTTTTGCAAGCATAGGCATCTTTCTTGAGAATGAACACAAAACAAAACAAACAAACAAACAAAAAAATACAACACCAACCTAACCCCTACAGTCAAAAAATCCTTTTGTATTGTTTCTTGCTTCTCAAATATTTCTCTCTGGGGGTGTAGCTTAATAGTGAGAAAAATTTTGTGGTAGAAATATAAAATGTCTACCCACTGAAAGTCAAGCTGTCATCTCAGCTGGGGATGCTGACACTCAATGTAGTATTCAGCTAAATATAGAATGAGCGAGTTGCTGCCTAATAGGAGTATTGTCAGTGTAACTATTTCTTCCAGACCTGGATGCTACCTTTATTCTTCTTCTCAAAATAGGATTTTCACTCTTTCCAGACTTTTGCCTAAATAAGAAGTGACTTTCTTAGTCACTTCTTGATCTTTATTACATTTACGTATTATATCTTGGTTATTTGCAGCTGCTTCTTCATTTTGTCTGCATTAATTCCCACCTTACTAAGTGGAATTTTAAATCCTAAACTTGCAAGACTATTTAGATAATTAGGGATTAGGATGGCTCTGTTCAAGGTTTAGAGCAACTGGTGGTTCAACTTTAAAAAGGAGGATAGCAAAGAATTCTACCTGAGTGAAGTTTAGCTAATATTTTCTTAACATGAGGTTAGGCCTACCACAAGCTAAGTTCCTCCTGCAGTGCAAAGTCTAACAAGCTGGAACATCTAACAAAACTCAGTAGCTAATTAAAAAGTAAAAATTGTACCTTTTCTTGGCAGTATGATGTAGGGCCACCTTCTACATCAAAGACGGCCACCTTCTTCCATCAATGGAAATTATATCTGTGACATAATTCCAGTACTTCACATAAATCAAAGGGTTGGTTTGTCCCTGTATTGGCTTATTTACACTACTCATTTGACATGGAGGGAGTAGCAATCGAATTTGGGAACCTAATTGTTCTGCGATATGTTATACATCTAGCAAATTCAGCTCCTGCCCTACCTCTTGTACTTTCATAGCATCACTAGAATTCTTCTCTTGTGAAGACCGCATGATCTCCCTCATGGGTAGCCCAGGAAGGATCTCTTGCTAGTTGGTGGTATGACTGGATATCGATCCCTTTCTCCAGCTTTCTTTTGCTGGATCTGCAGGCAATTTCTGATTTGTAGCAGGGAATTAGGCTGGATGCAATTAAAAGAGCTCCAAGGGGAACTTCTCAAGGCTCCCTGAGGTCTTCCTGTTTTCACTATCAAACAGCACAGGGTAAATTAGGTTCCAAGAGGGAACATAATTATCTAAGCAGAGAGGCTTTGTGTCAAAAATCATAGTTTTAGAACATCACTTTGACCCTGTGTTCAAATATGTCAAACATACAGCATGTTTTTTTCTGCCTATATTACCATGCAGTTTAATTGATAAGCAGCACAACTGTTTCCACACCATGCATGGTTCTATAGCCATATCTGGTCTCCAAACAGTGAGTCAAAAAAGGCATTTCAGCTAACTGAACAGAGTCTAACCAGTTTAGTGTGATCTTAGGATAAAGCCAAAACCATCAGACACAATAAATCATGCTCTTATTGCACTGATCTCCTAATCTTTGAAAACACTTAAGAGCTAATGCAGCCAGTTTTCTTGTGAAAAGATTTAGCATTGTCAAGGAACAGAATGATGTAGCCCCTTTCTGCTAAAAGACATACTGTGAGAGGAATAGAGCAGAAGGGCTCAGGATATGTATATGAGGTTTGCAAATGAACAAAGACAACCTCAGAAGGGTTCAGAATTAAATAGTGAATTAAACGGTTGTGCAGTAAGGATCTCCTTATCCTACCAGGTCTAGAAGGTCAGGGGTAGAACAGAAGTGCATGTGAGAACATGCATAGATTTCCTGAGGCGTTTCACAGCCTGAAGATAGGAGTCCTCAATGCTTCCTTATAAATCCCATATGACATATGGTTCATCCAAGGAATAAGATTTAGTTATGGAGGAAGAAATGCTAGAAGGCATCACAACACATAAAGGTTGGACTAGATGATCTTAGTGGTCTTTTCCAACCTAAATGATCCTATGGTTCTATGGTAAGTTTTATCTGCATTAAATTGTAATAATTATATATATATATGTTATACATATGTATTATATATAATATAAGATATATATTATAAGATATATATTATAAGATATATATTATATTATATTATATTATATTATATTATATTATATTCAATATATATATATTATATGCCTTATATATTATATGATATAACATGATGTACATATATTATATATATTATATATATGAATATAAATAAATAAATATTTACATATATACATACATATTTGATTTATGGAATATAAGCATATGAAAACTGAAAGAAATCCAGCAGCTTTTGAAAGGTCATGAAAAGGAAAGCTAGTTGGTTTTGGTTTGTATTTCACCCATGCTGCTAAGACTTGACCTTGCATTCCTCTCAGTGCCATATTTGATATCGTTATCAACAAAAAGAAAGGCAGGGGTATGAAATTTATTTACAGTGCTTTATTTCTTATGCAAATTGCCAACTCTCAAAGATAAAACAGAATCTGAACTCAAGTCTTGGCAAGAAACATAGTGTTGCAGCTCATTAAATCAACTTGAATAATATTGCAGAATAACTGTTGAAAAAAATCTGAATTTGGTGTCATCATCTTTCTCAAAATAAAGTGTTAATGATTCCTCTTATGAACTTCTAGCATATGAAACTAACTTAGACAATCTGTTTTCTCTAGGACTAAAGACAGTAATTTCAAATATATAAAAAGGAATAAAACTTGGACAGCAACTTAGCATTTGTCTCATTCCATCACTGGGTCACTGGCTCTTTAATTTTTTAAAGAAATGAAAGAAAGTACTGTAACAATCATCTAAATACATATGACAATCTTCAGAATAAAGGCTCAGTAAGTCAGATCTCACTCAGTAAAACTTTGCCTGAGTGAGGAAATTTTGATTTGTCCCACTTAAGAATAACAATGCATCTCCATGCTAATGAAAAATAGGTATTATCTATGTATATTGTATATTTGTATATATATGAAAAACATGCTGTGTATGTATATATATATATATGCGCATAGACAGACATATATAAGTTCTAAGAAGAATCAAATACCTAGTTAATACCAAGTTAATACATTAATATATTAATAGAAGATCCTGGCTAAGTTAGTAATATGCATGCATAACCCCATGACCAACCCAAATCTGTGTTATTGTGGAAAATGCCTTACATAAGCTTTAAATACAGTATATAATAGTACAGAACAGATATATGAAAAAATTGTGTAGCACATCCAGCCTCCATGTTATTTTAGAGTCTGAAGCAACAAGTAAGTTTAAAGGTAAAGAAGAATTTACCAGAAACTGTGGTAAAAACTGTAGTAAAAACTATAGTACCTCAGTTTCCAGTTATGAGCCATCTCCACTTTACGAAGATACAACTCAACCCTGAGCAACTTGCTGGAAGACAAGGGCTGCTGAAATTGGTCTTGTTCTAAGCCCTTCTCTGGCATATCATGAGGATCACTCCTGTGCTACATGTATGTGTATTTTAGCACACTATGTTTAAATCAGCATGCTCACACTCAGTATTCTGCTGTTGAACACAAAAATTTAAGACAAAATACACGAAAGGAAGAATATGAGGGACTTGATCTGGTATTTAAATGCATATATTTCAACTTGCAGAGAAGTATCAAACTTCTTATTGCAGCTTGCTTATTCTGTTTTCTATAGTTGTGCTTTCTTTTTCCATTCCATTAATGATAAATGTCTTGAATGCCAACATCAACATACTAAGCAGAGTGATTAACATGAGAAATACTTAATACAGAAATACAGAAATACTTAAACCTATTTTGCTAAGTAAAGCAATGTTTTTATGTAGCTGGAAAAAAATTTGCATATCACCATTCTAACCCTTTTTTACTTAACAATTTTAGAATGCTCAGCATAACTTATTGATCTTTACACATATCCTATCCTTTGAATATCTTATGAATATCTGGAATATCATAAAAAGATTGCACTGTTTTTTAGAAAGTGGCTATGAAAAACTTTAACATTTATTTATTTATTTATTTATTTATTTATTTATTTTGAATCTGTCTCTTCTACCAATTTCTAGCTTCTACTCTATATGGATACAAAGCAAAAGTGAAACTATTTCTTCATGCTTCCATTATCTAGTTTATTCTTTGCAACTCAGTCTCCTGACAGCTCAGATAAAAGAAATGACAGTCTACATATAGTCCCATAATTTATTGGCCAAATGACCATACTGATTTTGTCCTGTCTGGTTAATCTCTGAGGTGTCTCGCAGGGAAAAAGTTCTAGAAATCTCCAGAAAACCCATTACAAATGACTCCTATCAAAATAGACAATTCTTCAGTAAATGCCTTTTCCAATCATAAGTGATGGCATACAAGGAAACTGTTGAAATTTTACCTAAAAGTCAGTAATTAATTTTGTACATTTTTTCATCCTTCATTGATGGTGTTAAAGAAACTACAACATTTTTGACTGATTGCACCCAAACATGAAACAAGCTGACTTTTTTGCTCACACTGTTTGTTACCTGGAAGTTGTTGTCACTACAATGCTTCCCATTGGTAACAAAGCACAGAGCAGCTTTTACTCTCTCTCTTTTTTTTTTTTTTTTTTTTTTCTTGAAATGAAGGAAAAGGAAGGAATGTTTATGTGTCCTGAAGATAATACAAGATAAAACCCAGGGAGCTGATAAAATAAAATATCTGGGGGACTTTTGTATGTTAAAAAAGAACATAACCAGAAAACTTTGAAGAGAAGAATCAGAAACAAAACCTCTTGGTGCAGGTTTGCAGTGACCCCTTCACAAACTCCTGAACTAGGGCTATAAAGTATGAGTGGAAAATGGCAGCACTGCTCAGACAGTCGGTCAAAATCCTGACAATAATTAGACAGCCAGGCTGCCTTAGATCGACCAGGCTCCTGAGTCTATAATCTCATCCTTATTCTGCAGCTGTTTAGGTGTAAAACCTATGCTCCCAACCCATGTAATCAAGCCTTGAGAAGAGTTACTTCTTTTTATTCAAGTCCTTTACTACCTATTAATATTTACACTTCATGTATGTCACATGCAGCTAAAAACTGTACTCTTGGATCATGTGTCTCTTTCTCATGTCAGAGAATGATTTTACATGCTTAAGCAGGATGTACGTTTCTGGGGTACCTGTAGGACATTAGAGAATCAAATAGTTGACAGGACATATATCTGTTTGGATAGATAACTAAAAGAAGATAAAAACACACTGTGTACTGGCATTTACTTTGAGGTCAGTGAATCAGTGAACCTCAAATCAATTAAAATTTGGTGAGCTGTAATGTTCAAACCATCAGCACTTAAACATTCAGGAAACCGTCTGCCTTACAGGAAAGTTATTATTCAGCCACCACTTGTCAAGACTGATAAATGACCATCCATTTTAGCTTACTAAAATGTGTGACCACAGACTACAGCTAATATTATCAGACTAAAACTGGTAAGAGCTATGACCTACATGGAAGGAAAAAGTGACATGAATTTCTCTGTATAAAGTAAGCAAGAAAGAAGTAGCAACCATTTACATACTTCACACATCATGTATGGAGGCAAACATAACTATATTTCTTAACTATAGAAATAAATAAGCAAATGAACATTATTTTTAGAACTCTATGTATACTGTTGTAACAGTTCATTATGACTTCACTGTCTCACACATCCAGTTTTATGATATGTGAAAAATGATATAGCTGCATCTTATTAAATTAAATTAGACACCACATGCAGCTTAAGCAATTGCTGTAATTACTCTGTAATTTCTAAAATACGTATAATAGGAATACACAAATGACATAAACCTCATTTTTATGTAAACAGAGTAATTAATACAAAAATCTCAAACTCTCCTGACTGTCAAAAACAATATGCTTGAGAACTTTAGGAAGGGCTGGCACAGTGCCTTGAAAGACTTTAGAAGAAATTGGGTAATCAGCTTTCAGCATAATAAATATATGCATAAAGCATGCAAATGAAATTCAATAGGTATTATATAACAAACACTCTAGGATATGAAGCTATGATTCACCATTTGTTTTTTCTCTGGATAATAAAGACTAATTGTGACTGTGCTCATTTAAATTGGAAAAAAGCCATCAATCTCATTATTAGAATGCAAAATGTGGGAGGTGGCTCCTACTACATCTATCCTTGCTGTACATCGGTGGACTGTTCTTCATTTACACTCCTACCACACACAGTTCAAGCTAGAGAAAAGTTTGGAGTAAAACTGCTAAAACTAGGAATCTGAGTTACTGCTGAGTTCTTCCACTCTCTCAGAGGCAATAACACCATTGGTTTCACCAGTGTTACAGCTACATAAAACTGACTAATGCAATATGAAGTCAAAACTTTAGTGCATATAAGATAACACATTACAGTCATTGAAAGGAAAAGTATTAGGGTCAAAGAAACTGTGAATATGATGAAGGACACAAACAGAACAATATATAAATCTCTTGTACTAAATATAGGGTGCATTCCAAACATTGAGTATGCTCATTTGTATAAACTTTGTGTTAGCTATTGCTAGTGAAATCTCACTAGTCATTACTTAAGTCAATCACATTTTTGAGTTAATGGGGACATATGGAGATTATCCTGCCTTTATATCTTTTCTTTGTTGTTAATTTTCTGTACATCTTTCCAAGGACTGCAGCACATAGGGTGAATGATTCTGCTTTTTCTAGCCATTAGAGTGCTTTGAGGGAAAGGACAACTGATGGGATGAATTTCATATTGATTTTCTGTATCATGGCCTAGAAAATACTCATAGTGTTCTTTTATACTGATCTTTTAAGACTACATTATGGCCAGCAGCAAAATTCAGGGACAATTGTTTTTGAAACTTTTTTAATTATAGCCTCAAGGACATTCAAAACGGGAAATGTTTATACTTGTTCTATAAACAATTCTTGTTCTTCCATATAATTTGTTCATGAATTCATGATTATGGAGAAAATTTCCTTGAGCAGAATGCACTGAAACCTGCAATTAGGAATAGGGCCACATCATTTTCTACATTTCTAAGACATTTCAATTAATGATAGATAAATTGTATAGATGAAATAAAGTACATTAAATTTTCCACAAAAATCTTTCTAAACAGGAAAAGCTTTATGAAACACATGAACTATATTTTATATAACTTATTGCTAGTATGAGTGCTGTTTTCAGAGACAATTCCTTTAAAATCACCCTAACCTTGTAATCTGGTGGTAACCAGATTCCTGAAACCTCATAATTATTTTATTTGCATTATTGTAGTTCAGAAGAGTGCCCTTCACAGGCATGTCCATTCTTTCCAAGCACTTCATGCTGCACTAAAAGGCTTGTAACCCAAATAGAAAAAGATAATCATCTTTATAATGATTTTACAGACATATAAGATGTAATGCAGGTAAAGATTAACCAATTTATCAAAACTCATACAGAAAGTCTCTGGTAGAGCCAAAACCATGCCAACAAAATTACAAACCAGCCTTAAATATAATATGAAAAAGAAATTTCAAAATTCTTATTGCCAGTGTTCCAGCCATAATGCTGTATAAAGACTGATCATCATTGCTTTCTTACTTGATTTCCAAATTCAACTATAGTTTGTCAGGGAAAAGAAAGACAGAAAAAATCAAAACAAAAATTTGCTTACATTTTCAATTATTCTATCTACCCACCTTATTAAAACACTTGATAAAATGATATGACAGTTTAAAAAAAAAAAAAAAAAGAAACAAAATTTGCAATGCAGTGCATCCAACATGACATTATTTTCAAGGAAGTTTAAGATTAAAATCTACAAATAACACTAAACAATTACATCATACTTTCTATTTCCTGATTGCAAAAAATGAACAAACAAACAAACAGAAAGTATTATTGTATCTGTAATTTACAATAACTGACTTGTCCAAAGCTCAGGAGAGCCAACGGAAGAGTGTCCAACTCCAATGCCCTATGAACAAACGTACCTCTCTGTAAAAACAGGAGAAGATTTGTTCTGATGCACAAGTGATAATTATCTGAATGGGAACAATTTACTTCTACCTGAAACCTCTAATGCTTTTGCTCCCTTTTTCACTCATATGCCATCAGCCTTACTGTCAGTTGAAATCACTTCTGATTTGTTTCTGGCAGAGGACACATACACAGAAGTTGTCAGAAAAGAAAGGAAGCAAGCATGTGAAAGAACCAGCTTCAAAAAGGCTGCTTTCTCTTTGGATGGTCCTCATTAATTCCATTCTACCTGACTAGTAAGCAATGGTTGAATCTTAAGGAGAAACCTTATCAACATTTGCAGGCTACTTGAGAGCTATATTAATCTGTGTACGCAAGGCAAACCCCTCATTGTTCTTTCTACAGTACATGTTTCCTGTTTTCCATAAGTGACTACGATGTTGGACTGCTGTTTGAGATTCCTTGCATTCAGCAATATAGACATGCAGTTAAAATATTTCAAGCTTATTGTTCACATCCAAGTTACTTCAGAAGCCTGTCTCAGATTGTGAAGGACAGACTGGCAGAAATTCATGTTAGGGAAAGATACCAGCATTTCAAGTTTTGTTACTTTTGGCAACAGCTTTGCATAGTTAGTTACTAGGCTCCTTTTAAATACAATGCACCAGTAACTCTTTCATGTAAATTCGTCAATACCGAGCAATACAGAAGTACAGGGGAGGTGCTGTGATGTCTGGGGAGCCTAAGTTCATCCTGCATTCCATAACCAAAAACAGTACAAAAACAGTATGTACACAGAACATGGAAGAACAGCAGGATTTTAAACAAATGGTAATCTATTAGGGCACTTTTTTTTTTTTTTTTTTTTTTTTTTTTCCAAAGCACGACAAACTTCTCTTCTCATAGATTTCAGACAGCCTGAGGGCAAACAAGGTTGCTTGTTAATTTATAGCCGAGTTTATATCTGTAAAGGCCCCATGAGGCTCTAAGACTCAAACGAATGTCCATTTCCTTTATGTTGCACTTGGGCTTTTGGGACCTGTGTCCTCCAAGTGCATTAATGTTGTCTGAAACTCATTCACATGGCAAGACAGAAATTATAAGTGATGGGCTGTGAGATGTTACTCTCATTTTGAGATTCTAAGAGGTAAATAGTTTCACTAAAAGGTCTCTGTGCCATTAATTCTGTGGTATTCTTAATAGAAAACAATATACTACAGGCAAACGAATGTTGAGCAGTGAGGACAATTCCAAGTACAGTACTAAAGAAGAAGAATCTAACTAAGGCATGAACAAGTTTAGTGTTAACATTTATAGATGGCTTACCAGCTATTCACATTCATTCAGTACTTTTATTCTCTGTATCCTACAGTTACATTTTAAATGCTTCTTCTCTCTTTTCTTTCTTTTTTTTTTTTTTTTTTTTTTTTTTTTCAAAATATAGTTCATTTCCCTTCTCCGAAATACAAGCAATTTTGACTGTCATTTCTCAGCACATTTCTAACCTTGTTGCAATACGTCTCTCATTGCCATATAGTCATTTAGAGATGATTCGTTTGTGGAACAGAGACAATTAGTCAACTGAACAGGTACTGTTTCAGGAAAATGAGGACCGTCCACAAGACTCCAGGCTTCCTCTTCCTTTCTAACCAGTTGAAAAGAGCAAAAGCAGTATGACCATAAGATCTTGAATTAATTTATACAGAAGTAGACAACATATTAAAACTCCAGCAAAATATTTACAGACTGAAAAGACCAAAGTATCTGACTCCCACAAACATTAATGGATTTTAAATGTGGTCTCTAATAGTCTCTTACTTTAAAAAAAGTCAGGAATCCAAGCATGACTTACATGGTCACTCACCTATACCTTCAGAAGTCTTGTAGATTTAGGTCTCAGAAGAGAATAATCGCTTGAGGGCTCTGAGAGCTAGATCTCTCTCTACCCATTATGGAATTTACTGTAGGGAATTTATTAGTAGTGATTAAGGACAGAACATATAAAGGAAAAGGCAGATGTAGGAAGATTTTTTTTTCTGATGGTATAAACCATCATAATTATACAAATATGACCCCTCTAAATTTATTTAGGCTTTTCCATAGAAAAATATAAGTTGGAAGGGAAACAATAAGTCCAACCTCCCACTAAACCATAGCTAATTTCAAAAGACAAATCAGATTGGTTGCTCAGGCTATTGTACATTCTACCAATTTTCTTAATAAACGTCTCTGTAGTTGGACAGTCATTATAACTCAGGTTATAACTCATATGTTTTATATGTGTTATAATTTTATATATTTTTATATATTTTATATTTAATTATATGAGTTTATAATTTTATATTTTTTATATTTTATTCATATATTATAACTCATTATAACTCATACATTTTTTTTCACCTCAGATGAAATTCTTTAATAATGTAGTCCATGGTCTTGGTGTATTCTTTTTGTGAGCTATGAAAACCATTTTTTGTAAAAACAAAATACAAAGAAGACCCTAGGCACAATAAAATCAATGCTAATGTAGGAGAGAGAGAGAGAGTGGAAGTGGACGCAATGTATCTTTTAACGCTGAAAATTCAAAAGAAGGAAGAAAAAAACAGGAGATATATATGTTAAAAAAGTTGTATTTAGCTTTCCATCTATTGTGCTCCTCTTCCATTCTCTGGCCTAATGACTTCTATGCACTAAATAAATAAATAAATGAATTATGTGGATATTTCTATAATGATTTTGATCTTATTCATGACATCTTTCACTGTCTACGAATAACCAGAACACACAGAGTTTTATTCACATGTTAAGTCTCATTCCTTGTTCAGTCTTCTCATAGCTACTTTCTCCTAAGAGAATACAGGCAGTATGTGAGCCATGGATACACTGACTCATTAACTACTCATAATTTCCCCCTTGGCAACAGTCTCTCAGCTACTGAGATTGTAACCAATGCCTATGGTCACATACAGAATCACATCCTTTGTCTCATACAGAAGATGCAGAAGGGGTGCCAAGGATCAGAAAGGTCTTTTTACTTAACAACAGATCATTCACAAAACTGTCTTTGAAGGAGGATGAGTTTATTCTCACAGTAAGAGAAGTTTAAATATGTCAGATTTAGCAAGACAGTTTACAGGCCAAAGACTCTCTCTTGTGTTGACTCAGGGGTCTCAGGGTGTTTGTTCTCCACCCATCCCATGTCTGGAAATTGTACTGCCTTCAGCCCAGAGTTCTGTCCCTACTCAGAGCACAAAAGGTATGTGCAAGTGAAGTGCAATCCAGAGGAAAAAAAATACATCCGCTGAAAAGATGTTCTTCTGGTCATTTTCTTAGGAAAACTAATTACATTTTTGTTCAACTGACTATCATGCACTGCACGTTTGAAGAGGCTGCTCAAGAACACAGACAAATTGCCACAGGGTAACATTACTGTATTAAAAAAAGAACTTTTATGTTCTCATTTAAAATCTGCTCTCGATTCACACTGCTGTAGCAACCACACCATTCACAACCAGCAAAATGAATCTCATGCATCAAGGTAATGACCAGGCCCTTGGGATGATATATAATATGCTACAGTATCTTGAGAAATGAGTAACACATTGTGCAAAAAAATGCACATGTAGCAGGCAGAGGCTTACATGCTTAAAACACAAGAAACTGACTTTTAAAGCTGTACATGTGGAAATTTTTCTCCAGAAAACAATGTTGACAAATTTTTGTTAATAACTAGCTATTTCACCCTTTTTAAAAAAAAAAAAAAAAAAAAAGAAAAGAAAAAAGAAAAAAGTACAGTGATCAGACTTTTTTTCCTATTTCTTCTATAATTTACTATATCATTTTGCCAAGACTTGTGCATGACAGAAACATTCATATATTATCAAAGGCAGCCATATTTCTAACAAAATTATAAATTCTTCTAAATAAGGATAATTTATTTTTTATTTTAGTATTACCTATAAGAGAATGTTCTTTGTTTGGAGTTTCTAATTATCATGATGAAACGGGAAGCTTGAAGCCCTGGTAGTCAGTGACAATAAGGCAGCAAGTATATGGGACTAGCCAAGTTAGGGGTACAGTCAACATTTTTAAAATAAATTTTCTTTCTTTTTTGTTGTTGCATAAATATTCTATTTGAGAAGCCAGAAATCAGAAACTTAGAAACTCAAGTTACTTTAAAGAGATGATTAAGGTTGCTTTAAAAAATGATGTACTTAAATAACAGATAAGCATAATATAAACAAATAACTTTACCCTTAGAGGGCATGCTCAGAAATCAGAAACGTTCCTTGGATTCTCTTCTGATCTCTATAATGTAGTTCCCTTATGAAGGAAACTTAACAGCTTGTTTTTTTTTTTTTTGGGAGAAGTGAAAGCAAAGAAATCTCTGAGATTGAAATCTCTGAGATTGTTCCTATAAATTGGCATCTGGCACCAAATATTTGGCCAAGAAAACACACACACAAAAGAAATGTTTAATGTTGACACATTTTTTAGGGATAAATCTGACTACTTTGTTCACTGGAAAGTCTTTATATAGCTGAGGTATAAACATTATTGTGCCTTAATCAATAAACATTAACACAGTACTTTTCTGCCTCTTATGCAATCATCTTGGCTGGAGTAGCTGCCGTTCAGAACTTTCTCCCTTTCCTTTCATTTCTGGTTTACACTAATTTCTCCTTTCATTTCTTGTTGGAATGTTTGCATTCAATTAAAGATTTTCCCTTACATTTATCAGCAGCGTTTGATCTAAATTACAAGAAGAACCAGCCATTAGGCTTAGGTCATTCAGAAAGTCTCATTAGTTTGTGGATTATCCTCAGTGTTTTTGAGAAAAGGTTTCATTACCATGCAAATAGAAATAGCTTTCTTATCCAGACAGACTAATATTTAGTGTTCTATGAATTGTGCCATGCAACAATTAAACTCATCAGAAAGTACAAAGCAAATGAAATTCACGTTGAACAGACTAGTTCTTGTTGCCATGAAGAGAAAAATGAAAAAGTATGTTTGCTGTCATCTTTTGTCATCACAATTTTTAGTGAAAGAGCAAAAAGCCCAACTTCAGACCACACGACAAAATGATGACACAAAACTATTCATTTGGAATCACTTGTCTGCATGTTTTCTTTCTCTGGAAGAATTCATTTTACAGTAACAGAAATACATAAGGCATTAACTACTGATTTTTCCAAAAGACCAGACCATAGCTCATTTTGGCCCTTGAGGAATAAAGGTCAAGCCTAAGCTAGAAAAACAGAGAAAGGAATCATCAATCTACTGAGAATGTACCAGAGCAGAGGAAATATCAGCTGACAAGTTGACATAGTCAACGCTTAGACTGCTATGATATTTACACAACCTACTTCATATGGACTTTAATTGGACTTTTCTTTTATGTGCTCTGAAATGCTGTCTTAACTCCCATATTTTCCCTGAGCATTTAGGGAGCACAATCTTATAAGTCATGTGCTCATATAGTAAACCCTAACTTTAAGGCAGAGAAAACTCAGACTGACTAGAAGGACAGAAGAGAAATAAAAGGGAAACCTTTCCCTGTGCCATAGCTGGGTAAGCTGTTGCCCCCATCTCACCTTCATTTCTGCAACTCGGTGTTATTTCTGGGCTGTGTGGGCTGTGGACATCTCTGTACAGTCTATGTTCCTAAGGAAATTTTCTCATTTTGTCACACTAGAAATGTGGCTCCATGTTTTTTTTTTGTTTTTTTTTTTTTTTTTTGTCAGCCTCCCAGTGCCTCCTGTGCAGTGTGCTTGCTACCAGTGCTCTCCACAGCTGCTGCCTGCATCCCCACAACACCTGCCCTGTCCTTCCTTCAAGCATGCTCCCTGGGCTACCTCCACCTCCCCATCCATTTATCCAGCCTTGTCATTCCCTTTAGCATGAATAGCACACAGAAATGTACAGTACCATATAATCTTATATAAATCATTCTGTTCACAGGAAAAAAGACCCGGGGGTGACACCTTCTTTAAAATACAATACTCAATAATGGTTTACTGCTTAAAAGTGAAAAAGTAAGGAAATGTCAATTTTCTTCTTGTAGAGTAGAGTGAATAGATGACAATTGCCAGTCAACATAGAGCTGTGACAGTTTAGGCATAAAGTCTTTTTTGGGTCCTGGATTACTTTAAACAATCAATGCCGATATCCCATATTGAGTAAAATGGACAGCTAGCCAAGCACTTTATTCAGTCATTCAATTCTGTGCTTATTTGATTACCAGAAGGATGCAGAGTGATCTCCCAGACACACAACATTAACCTTCAATCAATAACCACTTTAATGGTAGATGGACTCCTTTCTTCAGGCCTCTTCCAGCTGCATTACTGTGGAATTGCTATTTGGATAGTGATTAACATGCTCAATACATCAAAGATTAATTCCTGTTTACACTGGAAGATGCTGCATTACATATTTCCATACCACAGTCTCTGTCCTCTAGTCATGGACCTTGACAATGACAGGGTTTCGATTACTTTCAGAATAGTCTCCATGATGAACAGAGATTTGGTACTTGTGGTAATCAGTAAGGCAGAAAATGCCTTTAAAATGTCGTAATTTGAAGGAAATTACATATTCTCATAACTGTGAGTTGCTGGAAAGCAAAAGTGTCGGGGCCTAAGCAGATGGATAAACAAAATGCTGACACCAAAACTTTTCCCCGATATTTTATTTATTTATTTTTTTCAGTTTCTAATGCCACCAGGATTTACAACATAATTTAGAAGGCTGATGAGCTGGTAGAAACATAACTTTGTTCTTAGCTTATCTTTGTTAAAATACAGTGGAAATGCATAGTCAGGTACCAAATATTTGAATAATTTAGTAAATAAGTGTTAAGTTCTTAGAAATATACCAGACTTAGAAATGCCAATTATGAGGTGTGTGCATTATAATGACATTAAAATATGAATAATGTATTATTAAAAGTTATGTTAGCAAACTTTAAATATCACAGAGACCAGTGGAACCCCTTCCCTCTAAGGGGAGAATTAAGATCTGCTTGACATTCTCTTTAAAATTTAACCCCATTTACAAGCCAGGGCTAGCAGCATTTTTTCCTATGTTTAACTAAAATGGATACATGATCTTGCTGATTAGGCAAATAATAAAATACTATAAGTATTAGAGAAGGTAGTTAGAAGACAATAACATTTAGAGCTTTTTTTTTTTTTTTTTTTTGTTAGTAAATCAGCAGATAACTCATTTGAAAATCAATTCTACTTCTTTACAAAACAAAACAAAACAAAACCTTCCTTGTTGAAATATGTTTTCTGTTTATACACTAGCTATTTGTTCCACAGCCAAGAACCACCCTCCAAAAAGTGTAGCTTTCCTCTCTTGCCAAAACAAGAGGTTTCAACAACAGTGACAGCTTCTCAATCAAGGCGCTCCACTCAGCGAGATGAACAGAATGGAGTTGTGGCTGTAAATAACATGGGACCAGGCTGATGGGAAGATGCCTACAGTCCATGCTGAGCTCAGCTCTAAATCTGCCCACAGGCCCATATCTCCAAGGTCACAAAAAGAGATGACTTCTGCTCAGTGCTCAAGTATAGCCAGACAGGCTGTCTTTAAGTTATTTATATATATGTGTGTATATATATACACACACACATGTATATATATATATATATATATATGTACATATATAATATAGTCACTCATTCCAGGGATGAGCCTTTCAGAGATACAAGCAGGCAACAGCTTCACCAAGTCCTCCTCCTTTTTCCTCCTTCCTGAATCAGATATCATAATACTTCTGCATGTTATTTTTACTGTGCTTATTATAACAGTTTAGATGTACCACTCAATGTTTAAGTGGTGGAGAAAACATTCACTTAGGATTTTAAAACAGGAGTACAAGAAAGGTCAGACCAAGAGAATAAAAATAGTACTGCTGGCAGCAAATTAGTTTTGCATTTTGCCACGAGACATACGACACTATGCAGATGATTGGACTATATAGCATTATTCAATGTGGAAACAAACAAAAAAAAAAAGTGTATTTCTGTTACTTGACATGTATCAGACATAGACAACACTTCCCATTTTTATAGAGGCAATGTTTCAACATATTTATTGACATGTATCATACTTATCTGAAGTTCTTTATATATGCCTAACCTTTAATGTAATGAATGTCTTATTTGCATAATAATAGTAAAAGTGAATTCCATATGTAAAGCAGTGAAACAAAATGGGCAGTCTGGTTTGAATAATAAACCTGCAGTCTGGAAGTATGTGATGGCCAGGCAGTAATACAGCAGTACTCCAAAAGTCTCTAATTTGCTAATCCATGCATTCAAGACACTTTGTTAGGAAATGACTGCTATATTTTACATTCAACACTTTGCCTTAATTGCACAATTGTATGCCTCAGAAGTCTTACAAAGGAATAAAAAGCTGCATTTTGTAATAGATTTGTGGGCAAAAGGCAAAAATTTGTGAAACTCTGAATGACGATTAAGTATTAATTGAAAAGTCTTTCTTGGTCTAGACATTACTTGTGAAGAAATATCTGACTTATTTTAAACCATCTACTTCTAAATAATTGTCTATTCCAATAATATAAAAATTGTCTTTGACATTAAATATATTTTCAAGTAATAGTTGCTGCAAACAGAAGATGGCTAAGTGTAACTTGCTTTCATCAGTTGAACTTGCCATATTCACAGTCTATTTTGATTCTTTCTGTGATCCATTTACCTCCTTCAGGGAAGGTTCACTGCTAATATCAGAACATGATAGTCCAACAAGCGCGCACTATCAAAAAGCTACTGATGCTGCTTGTAAAGGAATCAAACTGCAGTGCAGCATTCTTCCCCCACCCCAAGTTTGCAGACAGTACCTTAATGAAATGAGCTGACAGAGACAGACGAGAACTCAGTGTGACAACTGCTTTTAGAGACAGGCTGAGCCAAAACAATTTGATTCCATTATGTTTTGGTGACTCTAAGTTTTTCTTTTCTTCTTCTTCATTTTTATTTTTATTTTTTTAAACTAAATATGTTGCAGATTAGCAATGATACTACATCCATTTTTGGAAGGAAACTGCCAGTACCACCCTAATGTGTCTTTTGTGCATGTTCTGTAAACTTAATAGTAAATGAAGCCATTTAAGGTGTTCTCATTTGCAATGTTAGCTAGTCCAGCTCACTGAAGTATAATGAAAAAGATGGTATCTCCTCAAGACCTCTGTGAAACAATAGGTAGAGTAAAATTATTAAAATTAAAGTTTTGTGTAACAGTTTCAGGCTAAGCAAAGTCACTGTATCAAACTGCAGCTCAGGTAAACTGAATTACTTAAATCAGCATCTAGCAAGGTAAGTGGAAAGTGTTATGCAATGTCACATTGCAAAACACAAACTCGTACCTATCCCGGCGACCCTCTCCACAGAATGCATTTCTTTTCAACATTGTTGTTTTAGCACAGCACGTTTGTTATCAACTGTCAGCTTAAACATTGTGCTGCTTACTACATTTTGGGTACGCCAGAAGTTTTATCAAGTAAAAACAATTCAGGAAAACACTATAATTCTGGAAAAGCAAGGGGTGGAGCAGGATGGCATGACATTTATTTCTGGATGGAGCCAACAGTTTACCACATTGGAATATGTAATTTTTAAGTTCATATTCGATAGAATATAAATATAAAGACATTTCAATTGAAAATGAGTATTTTCTTATTTAGGAAAATGGTCAAATGTTTACATTTTCCCTACATTTCCCTATGTCCCCTGGAAAAAACATCTTGCTGACAGTGAGATACATTTGACAAACATTTTGGTGTTTTAACATCTACACAGTTGACCAAGAAACCTCATGCCACAGAAAGATCAACTTACAGAATCTGTACTTCATTTCTATTTCATTTTTCTTTACATGAGTTGGGAATTCTTTCCTCATGTAATCAACCATGGTTGATTAGAAACCCTGGTAAATAAAACAGCTTTTTGTTCTGCCATAAATTCATTCAGTTTTGTACTAATTTTTCTCTCAGTACATTAATAATAGAATAGCTCTATTCTTTCTTACTATGCAGCCCAGTTATTGGATCAGATAGGCAAAAAACCTTGCAGAGATTAGTCAATTTTATAATCTATTTTAGATGTAGATATGTAACGGAAAGTACTCATGGAGATCAATAATTAACCAGTTTGCTTTACCTGCATCTATCAACAGATAAAGGTATAGCAAACCAAAACAGTCTTTTACAGTTCTAGTACCAGAAGAGAGGAGCAAAATTGCATAAATATATTACAGATATTTTTATTCTGGTTTTATGAGTCTTCTTAAGGACAAAAGAAATTATTTTATTTCATTTTATTTCCTTTTATTTTATTATTTTATTTTTTAATCTTAAAACTGCATTTTAAATGGAACCAACAATCAATGAAATTGCTCAGACTGACTCTATGCCAGCCTAGAATCTTGCACACTGATGCAGATTACAAGATCTTTAAAACAGAGACATTGTCATACCTCTAGTCTGAAAATAAATTCCGTAACAGCTGACCTATAGATCTGAATCAATTAAAATCTCTCTATCCACTTTTCTTTGCTGATCTTCATAATTTTATCTTTAAAATAAAAAGTCTTGATGACTCTTCTTTTAATTCCCTGATGGGAAAAGGTAGGCTTACTTACTTTATTTTAATTATTGAGAGATAGTTCTCATGAATATTAGCACAATTATGGTAAAAGCAACAACAGCCTGTCTGTAGCATCTTTGTCTCTTAGATTTCCTGGTTGCAGGATATGTAGATTGCTGATGTCTTCATTCTTTAATGGGCAGGAAAATATAAGCCAATTTTTCCTCTTTTCACCTTCTCTGAAGTATCCAGCATAATTTTCCTGGTAGCTATATACCCAAATCAGAATATTATCATTGCTGTGTTTACTGTCTGCACTGTTTTAACGTCTGACAAGATTAATATGTTTTCAACGACAGACCTCAAAATGTATTTGTAAAGGAAGAGTAATTGACTTGAATTATTTCTAATATGGTTCTGCAGAAAAAAATCAACCCCCTAAATAATACTTTGTGAGTGTGCGTGTGCGTGTGTATGTAAAAGACAGATAGAAGAAAAAGAATAATTTGTAACTGCAGATAACACAAAGTCGGTGGTATGTTAATTCCAAAAGAAGGACAATTTACAAAGAAATTGAGATTGTTTGGTAAACTGGGTACATTTTATCCATATACCCATTTGGTATATCCCATAAGTATAGATCAGTAGTACATGCCACAGTGGCTGTTGAAAACTGACTCTGGGAAGGATTTAAGGGTGAATAACCAGCTGCTTACAGTTCAATGCAGCAATTGAAAAACTAACTTGATCTGAGGTGTATCTGTATAAATGGAAAAATCTACAAAAATTTCAGAGGGAATATGACCTGTACAAATCTACTCACAAGATCACTGGTTCATCATGATGGTCATTTCTGGAGTGAGGTGTTGAAGCACTTGAAATAACCCAGCGAAGGGATAGGGATGATCTGAGGTGTGGGAAATATGTTACACGGTGAAAGACTTAGAAAACTCCTCCTATTTCTTCAGAGTCTGAGAGATGTTGCTCTACAAGTACATGATTTGGGACAAATATTACTAAGAAAATAAGATCCTTTGAATCAGGTGGTAAGTTCATAAAGAAAAATGGGAACAAGCTGAAACCAGAAAAACTGGAGCTACAAATGAGGCAACTCTTATCTTATCATAGGTAATTACAGCCTCATTTGACTTAACCATCAGTGCTGAAGCTTTGAGCTCCATTTGATTGATTTCTTCCTAAGTCTCTGAAAAGTGTTAACAAGTTTCTCCTCTCCTTTTTCTCCTATTCATTATCTGTAACTACTTAGTTAAAAATAATAATAATATATGATGACTTACAGTAATCCATTGAATGAAATACTATACTGGATTGTTTCTGTCACAGAATGTAATTTAGATTTTAATAGTTAATATTTTTCTCATCTAGCATACTTGGGATGAGTTAGGCATCATTAGATTGCAATTTCTGCGATTATCCACCCCTCTCTTATTTTTTCCTTAATTGACTGATAGCACATTTATCACCTAGGTTATACAGAGCAGCTGGAGCTGCAGAAAATGCCAGGCCCTTCAAGAAAGAGACACAAATGTCAGACATGAAATTTGGATCTCAGTATGAACTTTTCTGCAGCTCGGAAATGTTTGGAAGAAGTCACTGGATTCATCATTAAGAAAAAATAACACTGTGGAGCTAGCAACTTATCAGCAGAGATGAAGGAAGATGGCTGTAGTACGGGAGATTCTGAAAGGGGCAAAATGCTATTTACATAAAACAATACAAATTTTGGAAAGGGTCTGGGCTCAAAACAAGGATGAACATGGTTTAGTACAGTTCCTCCATTTCCCACCAAAGTGACCAGACCAAGATCATAACTGGTATAAGTATATAACTGGTATATATATATATAACTGGTAACCTCTTTCTACAATAGACAGGTTGGAGAGCACAGCAGCCAACATCCTACCACAGTCAGCTCAGGTTTTCACTGACTACAAACAGTTATCTGGAGAATTTACAGCTCTTAATTCCCAGCAGACAGAAAGCTGAGTGAGTAAATGGCAAAGAAATAAAAGCATATTTCTCCCAGGAGTCATCGTGAAGTCTAACCCTAATGGATCATTTATGAAACAGTTGATACTAAATACTCTCCAGTGGTGTCTGTCAAGCATGTAACATATACCTAAACATTGATTTCTAACAAGTAAGACTTTGAAAATTTTAAATATCTGTTCATTTTGTGGGACTTCATAGATTGGTAACAATCACAAACAGTGTTAATCCCACCCAAACAACAATAGAGAATATTTTATGGTGTCTAAATGGAACTACTTATGACAAAAAAAGTGATGGCCAGGCTTGACTTTCTTCCTTGATGATCAGAATTGGCTTTTTATGTGATCTTGATATTGAACAAAATGACGTCTCACCATATGCTAATGACAGCAGGATGTGCTTTACTATTATATTTTTAATATGAACAGCACAACATGAACAGTTTACTGTGCAGTATTTTAACAAGAAAATTTGACTGGATTTCCTAGTAAGATTTTCTGTGTGATCCATAAGAATTACAAGCAGAGAATGCAATGTTTAACGATATTTAAGTCAGCAAAAAAGCACTCTTCATGAATATTTTTTGCTAAGTGATTTCCCCATGCAAAACAAACAAAAAACGACCAAATAAAACAATGCAGGGGAAATGGGGAAAGTAAGGTAGTTCCTTTTCCATATCTCTGTCATATCACAGACAAAACAACAAAAACAACTCCTACAACAAATAATATTCTAAATATTATTTTTCCATGTAAGAGATTGTAACAGTTTCCATAGAAACACTGTGGATCTACAAAGACAAAAAGGTTTGTCGTATGAATCGATCTCATGTTACACAGCATGCAGAAAACCTGAAGACCCAGTAGATAAGTTGTACATGGTGCTTGAAGAATTTATCTTTAAAGAAAGACAATATGAATACATAAACTGTTCGACTGGGTTGGTTGACATTTTGGTTAGGTTTCATTCTCCTTTGAATTTCAAACAGAAGAACAAAAACAGCTCACTAACTGGGAACGCAGCTAGAAACAAATTACAGGATGATATCACTGATCATGAAAAATAACCACTTGATCTTTTGTGAAAACAACACAACACTGATAGCTGGAATTAATAAAACAGATAAAGGAAACAGATGTGATACACTGGTGAGAACAATAAAAAGTCCAATCACATTTATTTTTTAAAAAGAAACAAATGTTAATTTCTCTGCCTTGTGTTGAAATAGCTGTAGCACATGAGATTTTGCTACTCACGTGCTAGTCAAACAAGAACATCAACTGTCTGAAGAGAGTCATCTGTTTCTAGGAACAAAGTGACATTTTTTTGTAAACCTCTAATGACATATCTTTCACACTAATTTGGCAAAGGCTCTAGCTTATTTGTGTTTGTATGGGGAAAGTATTACATCTGGATTGTAGCTACTCCCACATAATTCTCCAGACTAATTGTTTAATTTTTGTGCTATGGTACTACTTCTGAGACAAACCTTTTCATCTGAGATAAAGTGCTGCTTTGATGACTGTTTTCCCAAGATTGCCTTTTAATTAATTCACTGTTGCCTCCTTCATCTCCTCCTTGCACCCCTGCTTAGGTCTGCTGTTTCATGATGACTCCCCACTTCCTTCCTAGGTCTGGGGAGGGAAAAAACCTCATCCTGCCAACTCAAGCATGCTGCTTACTAACAGTTTGCTGTCCTAAACCTAGCTAACAAGACATTGCTAGCAAGACTTACCTCTGTCACTGACTCCCAAGTCAGTGGTCTGCCTTCAAGTCTAATGCTGAGGTACCTAGTCTGTTCATAAACAAACAAACCAGCCAACTCAGAAAGCACTGCGTTTCAGTTTCCTTTGAGGTGTTTGGTGGACAGACCATAATGTTTTGTGTTTTTTTTTTTTTTTTTATATAGTTGAGTTGGACAAATAGATACAGACTATATGTTGGCAGTGTTTGTTGTGTTCTTTTCTTCAAAGACTTGGAATTTGCTAATTTGTTTACACAGCTTGGGCTACCATAAACAGTCAGATTATGCACACAGCATTATTTCTGACCCTTAACTTCTTTTTAATCCCCAAATCCAATTTGTTTTCTGAGTGCCCTAGTAGATGGAGGACCAGGAATGGAACACTTCAGAAGGAACAAGGGGTACCTGGATAATTTAAATACATCTGTTCTCTTGTGCATGCAAAAATAACCTCATAGCTTTGAAGATAAATACAGCACATAGAGGCATAAAAGTTCACAGAATCACAGAAACACAGAATTTCTAGGTTGGAAGAGACCTCAAGATCATCAAGTCCAACCTCTGACCTAACGCTAACAGTCCCCACTAAACCATATCCCTAAGCTCTACATCTAAACGTCTTTTAAAGACTTCCAGGGATGGTGACTCCACCACTTCCCTGGGCAGCCTGTTCCAATGTCTAACAACCCTTTCGGTAAAGAAGTTCTTCCTAACATCCAACCTAAAACTCCCCTGGCGCAACTTAAGCCCATTCCCCCTCATCCTGTCACCAGGCAGATTAATATTTTGTCTCCCTTTTCTGAATCATCTGTTTAAAATACTTCATATTGATCTTTATCACACTTACACAAATTAGAGAATATTTCAGAATATTCAGTATGAATGGTCAGCTATATTTGTCTTTCTCTTCATCAGCTGCCAAGCACAAGAGAACTTTGTTTTCTTGTCTTTTCTTTATGTATAAAACTCTGGGCTAGACTTTTAGCAAATGTAGATAGGCACAAATGCCCTAAATTAAAATCCAGAGGTACCTATAGAAAGCATTTCAGAATTTAGAGCACTGCTACTGTAACAATCCTCCCCATGACCTGATCCTCAAAACTTAATTTTACATAAAGTTTTGGCAAGTCCAAAGCACTGTAGTGGACCTTGATTATCTATTTTATTCTTTCATAATAATGTAATAAAGTAATACTTAGCCAAATTTAAGATTTTTCCTTGTGAAAATTATGAACAAAAAAAAATATTTTTTTCCTGTAACTAAACAATGATAAACATATAAAACTATAAACTATTATGCTGAAAATACAGCTAAAGGTACAAATACTCTCTTTTGAATGTTTATAAATGTATTTGAAATTTAAATCATTTTATTGTACAAAATCTTTTCCAAAGAATAAACAATATCAGTCTCAAGTATAGTTACAGGAAAATAGTAAGTTCACACCTTAAAAAGTTGATCAAGAAGGATATCTATGGTGTTAATGCTATTTCTCAATATTGATCTTCTAGTCAAATTTTATTGTGTTTGGCACTTTACAAATATGGAGAAAATGACAGCTTGCAACACAAAAATTTAATAGGCAAAAATACAGTATTATAGAATAAGGTTTTTACATTATTCAGTATTCTTACTAGATTTTAAAATATGTTCCCAGTCTTCAAATTGCTATGGAACATGGTTAACTTGGTTAGCTTTACCTATTTTTTTTTATTAGAAATATAAGCAAGTCTTGAAAGTGGTGACATGTTCATGTAGTAAAGGTTAGTAAACTCATTCTGTTTACAGCTCATTTACAACTGCTGTGCATTTACATTACAAACACTAAAATAAAGAAGCATAAACATACTTCTTTAGATATGATGCACAACTGGTATAAATACAGAAGCATATAAATATGTACTTAATAGAATGTGAACAAGATTAAGTAATGTCTGTATATTTTTTTTCCTACTTGCCAAGCTTATTCTTTAACTTTGGATTCAATACATGTATCCAATTTTATAAATCCAAGCGTGTATATACAGGGTAAAACTCATAGTAGTTTTTTGCTGCGAATGGGTTTCTCATAAAAAAAAAAAAAAAGAAAAAAAAAAAAGAAAAAAAAGGCATTACTTCAAAGGATCTACAACTCTAATTTTACCTTTATGTTAGTTACACCCAGTATGCTGTTTCTTTCAGAGCTGCCACCTGCAATGCTTTTATATCAATTGTTACACAATTAATGTGTCAAAGTTGCTCTCCAGGACTACTGAGATTTACCTATTCATTCTCTACTTTTTTTACAAAATGCAGTACTTTGAACCTGAAATCAGCTACCAGATCTAAATATTCTGAACTTAATGAGCAAAAGCCTACCTCTGAATTGAACCCTAACAGAATAATTCTAAAAGTTATGGAATATAATCACAAAGCTGTAATTCAGAACAAATACATGTGATCATAAATCATCCAGTATTTTATATTAATTATGTAGATTTCCATACAGGGCTTTTAGAAAAACCTGACGGGTAAGAAAATTCATTTTCTAACACGCTCATGAGGAAGAGTAGCAAGCTTGTTGTTGGCTACCCAATTTTGAAAATGTTCTTCCCCTCCATTCCCCCCCCCCCCCACATTATTTCTATACACAAAACCAGTATGAAACACAAATCAAGGTTTTAGTGAAATACTAAGTTAACTGGACTTTTACACACATGCACTTTTTTTTTTTTTTTTTTTCTTTGTGACCTGGATTACACTAGAAACTTCCCATGTTTTGTTGCTGAAATTACAAGTAAATAAAATGTGAATTCATCTTCATGAGACTGTGTAATGAGATACAGAAATTTCATTTCCCTTTAACATTAAAATACATATTGTGCTACATCCAATACTACCTTTTCACTTAATTCTTTACTTCTCATCCCTTTATCTAAAAATAATGTATATTTCTTTCACTGTGTGCTCATGTGTGGGTGTGTTTATAAAGAAATATGTTCACTGCCTAAACTATACCTGAAGGCAGAAAATGACACCAGAATACACTAAATGACTCCATCAAAGAAAGGACTAATGCACAGAAAGTTAGTGAACTTCTACCCACATAAGCTCTCTTAGATATTGCTAGACCCTTAAACTTTTTTACTGTACCAAATTGTATGTCACTAAAAATAACTAACAGTATCTAGTGCACATATTAAAGTGCTGGGAGAATTGTATTAATAAGTAGCATCATATAACATTGCACCATATTTTTTCTTTCTCTAGGTTTTGGGAATTGGGGAGTGTTTAACTGTTTTTTGTTGTTGTTTGTTTGTTTGTTTTCACGCCATTCTCCACTTCTCTGCAAGGGTGTAACTTAGCCCTGGAATCCCCTACACTGTAATATAAATTAAGATGGATCTATGTTCTTGGCCCACAGCATAGACGTAACATATACGTGCTGGTCTTCTAAAGAAATACTATACTAACTTAACCAAACTGGCAGAACCAGATGATGTTCACATAAGAGTTTGACAAGAACTCAGGGATGGAGTAAATGAATGCTAATGATGATATATAACCTCTCAATAAAAATTGTTTGATACCAGTGGACTGAGGATAGGGAAATGGGCATGTTAGACACATAAAAGCATTCCAAGAGGATTTAAGGAACTTCAGACTGGTTGACAGCTACTATAAGGTATAAATAAATAAATAAGAATTATTCTTGGGCATCTAAGTATTGTCTACTTGAAAAGGGACAACAGTCCTTCCTTTCATAGAAGCTAGCATTGCAAGACTTTCATACTCATCCGAGCTTTCAGCACTTCTGTTATTCAGATTGTTATTCAGCACATCTTGTTATTCAGAGTGACCAGGTTCTTACATCTTCCTTAGATTATGAAAAGGCTTTTGATAGTTCCTTACCTCAGGCTTTTAAGATAACTAAGATAACCTAAATATATGAATTAAGAGTGTAGGAGAAAGTAGCTATTTCTCACAATGGGGTGAGGTCACCAATGGAATTCCTCCAGAGATTGTGCTAGAACCAGTTCTGGACCTGGCTGTTTGATATATTCATAAATAATCTGTCCAAGAGGCATACAGTGAGGTGAGCTGGTTTGCTGAAGAAGTTATTTAATATAGTAAGGATAACTGCAAAGAACTGTTGAAGGATCTTACGGGCACAAATGACACATGAAATTCATTATAGATTCATACAAAGCTGTGCATGGAGAAAAATAAACTTACTTCCACAAATAAAGTAATAAACTCTGAGTTGACCAAGAGGCAGGACAGGAGGAAAAAAAAAAAAAAAAAAAAAAAAAAAAGTCAGTACTAGAAACATAATAATTGAGAGGAAATGACTATCAACATGCTAGGGCATAAATTTAAGTTCTCCCAAATATTCTGGATGTTTTGAAGACAATAAGAACAATTGAAGTGCAGCATGGCTGTCATATTGAGTATGACGCTCATAGCAACTGAGTAGATTTGGACTCTTGAGCCTGTAAGGATTTAAGAGTCTACATATGATGAGGTCTATTTAAACATGGGTGAAATGGAGAGAATGGATTGGGATCAAGCATTCACTGTTCCTCACAAGAAGTAGCCTTCATCAGTAAAGGTGGTGGGAGCCAGACTCAAAACAAATAATAAAAAGTCATTTTTCCAGTGGCACTCCTCACTCAAGGTAATTGTGAATAGATAAAGGTATATGTACAAGAGTTACTAATCAGACATTTCCTGGTGTCCAAAAATATTTGGAGACTTGAAAAGTACCCTCTTTCCTTGTTCTCAGTGTTATCTCACTATGCCCCTTGTTTAAGACATAGTACTGAGTTAGACATACCTTTGACTAAGGCACTATGGCTTATACAAACTGCATCATTTTAGCACCACTACTCTATATACCCTCTGACTTCTTCCCGTTTGTTGAGATTGTGGTCTCTGCAATTTAGGACACAGACATAGGAGAGTAAAAATTACATTAACATTGCAAATGCTGTATGAGGCATGAGAAGAAACGGGTGAAGTTTGTCTCTAAAAAACATTTATGTTATTTTTGTTTGTTTGTTTGTTTTAAATTACAGCATGGGAGATTTGTTGTGTGCCAGATTATTTAAACTCTTTTTACTATAACGTGATATAAACAACCAGCATGATACACAATTTATGATGTATCTTCTTCCCATTAAAAAAAAAAAAAAAAAAAAAGCAAATAAGTTATAAAACAATTTAATAACCTTATTTGATGCACCAAGAAGAAACTTTTAGGATCTAATGTGGCATTATAATTTGACTTAGAAGACAGTCTTTCACATATTTCAATGTTTCCAGAAATTTTAATAGTCAGAAAACTCTGTGTAGAGCATATATGTAGAGCATGCAATAACCATGAACGATTTGCAGTAAAAGTAGTTCTGAATTCCATTTTTTCCTTTCTGAAACAAACAAACAAACAAAACACATACCTAAAAGCAAAATAAATAGCATTTGAAATCTGAATGCAAATCACAGGTAAAGTGAAACATAGGTCTCTGGACAAAGAGCACTTAAAAACACTGGAATCCAGAACAAGTGAATAAAAGAAAGCAAGGCTTTGAAGTTACTGAGTTACAATCATTATTGATTGAGCTCTATACTTCTCTGAATTAACTTTCAATGGATTTTACTGAAGAGTAGTTGCAGGATATTCTGAGTTTGTTTCTTGCTTTTGCATCATCCACACAGCTAGCCAACAAATTATAGATAAGGTTGCTATACTGAATACTTAGTGCCCCACCAGTCTGTTAATTTTCTGAAAACTACTGCTGTCAATGAAAGTAATCAGGAAATGTGATATGTCAGGCATATGATAATGCCTGATTTATACAAACATATTTTAAACACATGCTCTCCCCCTTTGCCTTTGCTATTCTAGTTTGGCATGCTGATTCAGACAAGAGCAGGTGAAATATTTTTAATGAAGATTTCATCCTATTATTTTTCCATTTTTTTTATTTAGATTTTATGTGTGTTTAGGAAAGAAAAATAGCTACTTTGATGCATTCTTTTAAAAATAAGACATTAACAGGTCTCCTTTCATTTTCAACAAAAATGAAAAATAATCAGGCTTTGGAAAAATTCAAATGTCTGTAGTTGTGGAAGAGAAACTGGGTAAGAAAAACCTAGCAGAGAAAAATGAAAGCAGGAATAGAAGATAAGGGGAGACAGAAAAATGAGCTTTTCTGTGAGAAGTAAACAGATTGATGTCACCAGCACACAAGGAGATCACTGTTACATCAGTCTTAGAAAATGGAAGATTTTGCTTTTTACTGACTATTTAGCACCCATAAAAGTTCATGGCTGTAAGTGATCATGTTCCATGGTAAGGGTGTTATCTGTCCATGCCCCCATGTCCTCCTACTTACTATACAAGTAAGAAAGGAAATAGTACTTTGGTAGGTTTTTTTTTGTTTGTTTGAATATATGTAAGCAGGTACTGAATTTTAAAGTAGAGAGAATAAACAATGAGAACAAAACATAGCTTCTGGGAGAAAATACGACTCCATGAAATGGTTCGCAGATAAAGAAATTAGTGGAATAACTCTGAGACTACTAACTTAATCTATTTTGGGTGTATGGAATTGTGGAATGGGCAGTTAGGATGAGAAAACACTGGTGAATGAGCATGCCTTTGTAAATAATAGCAACTGCAGAAACAAGCCAGATTATTTCCCAGAGTGCTAGACATAAAATCCCTGAGTGAATTCAGAGCTCATTTGGAGTTAGAGGGAAGACAGAGGCCACAGATACTTTTTTCCATCATCTTTCTCCTCTGTCAAGCAATGCCATACAAACAGCCCCATCATACACTGCTGCTGTTGCTGTTTAGAGGCTGGGCTCTTTCTGATCTGATGAACTATCATCAACTGATATGGCAACATAATGGCTTCTTAAAACCACCAGGTGGTGCATAAGCTTTAATATAATGCACAGACAATATTTTCTCCTGTCTGGGGTCTTTATTCTAATGTCAGGACTCTTCAAACAAAAGAAAGCATGCATTTGACATTTAGTGCACTGCAGTTAATTAGTTCTGAAGATTTTAACACACTGGGAAGGAAAAAAAAAAAAACACCCCAACAGCAAGCATATATTTAGTATTCATATGATATCACTAAAATACATACTGAATAATCCCCTTTTTTCCTCTATATCTGGTATTGTATTGATTATACTTCCAACCTTGGCTACAAACTGTTTCAAAACATGAATGTCTTTGCATCACTGTATTGCAAATACTGTAACAATATCACCTGCTATAAAAGTACACTGCCAGAATTTGTGCTAGAGTTATGGCAGGAAATTGTAATTCTTTAAAACACAGAACAACAACCTTTTATTTTTTACCTTAATATATTGCAGAGTTGTGAATGCCAAACATTACCTCTGCATGTTAATAAGATATTCAATTGCTTTGCTCAATTCATTCTGATTTAGAGACTATGTAAGTTACCTTCTACCTTGTATCTAGTGTTTGCTAAAACGTTTCTGTTAAATGGTTTCTGGGTGGAGTTTTATCCCCACAGAGCTCTTAGAACAGCAGTGTATGTGGGATATTTCTTGGTTTTCTTTAGAATCAAATAAAATAATTTATTTTTTTTTTCAACAAAGATATTATTTTTTTTGGTGTGTGCATAAAAACATTTCCTGATTACTTTTGTTGACATCAGTAGTTTTCAGAATGAACAGACTGGTGGGGCAGTACTTGGTAAGCCAAACTAAGTATTCAGTATATTCAGTATATCTATAAAAAAAAATAAAATATGTGCATGATACAAAGTATAGCACTGTGCTAAGAGTCTGCAAGTGAAAAATGAATGTGATGTATGTGTCTATGAAGATTCTTGTTTTTTTGTTTGTTTGTTTTTTTAAATGAAAATATTGAATTACTTTTTCCTCCATACAAATTTTGTAGTATGTTATGTACTCACAAATTTACTGTTTATGATGTTCTTTCATTTGGTATGCTGGCCACCACCATTATTATTATTTCTGTATCACTTAAGTGGGATAGTTATGTATCAGCATCATTGTGTTAATTAGATGCTGAACAAACACGGAAAACCATTTTATCATCATTTAACATGCCCTCCTTCTGAGCATTGAATGTGCTCTTTGTTCTGGTTGCAAGTCACTGCTGGCGAGACAGAGCTACAAGCATACTGTATTTTCAGTAACTATTTCTAGGTATGAGGCTTTATCCAAGAGCAACAGTGGGCTTTGGATGTCTACTGGCAGGTATACCCATAAATTAAAATGACAAAATAAAAAATAAAAAAAAATTGTCCTGTCTGTAATGTGAAGGTTTAAAGAGTAGGCTCTTGATTTGTACAAATGAGATGTTTCATAAACATTACTTTTCAAGAGATCAGCAGGTCAAGGAAGCTACCGAAGTTTTGGCTTTACTCCCAGAGACTTTTTATTATTATTATTATTATTATTATTAAAATGCATGTGCGCTTAACTATCATTCTATTCAGTATTAAGTATAACAAAAATACCATATAATCAATGAAGAATTTTTTTTTAAGAAGGTCATTTTTAATGTCCTTCTTAATAATCGTAAAAAGCATATAATATTTCACTGAATAATGTACTGGTTATCCTGTAAATATTTGAGAAGCTCAGTCTTCTTCAGAAAGAGAACAGTTATGGGCTCATACAGACGCATAACATTTAAATGTTTTAAGCACATCAATAACCTTGAAGATTCTTAGCTGAGCTTTTGGTGCTACACTATAAGAACCAGCATAAAGGTACCAAACCTGAACAAGTGTATACTGGATTTATCTGTTCTATTTGTAATTTTGCAGTTTATATTCCACCATCATTGCGGTTTATATTCCACATACAGCCTATATTGAAAGCTATACTGTATATGCAACCTTCCAACTGCTTATTCAATCAACAATATATTCAACAACAGAACTGGTGAAAGACAAAATGACTATTTAACTTGAAGGTGCCTCAAGTACAACAGAGCTTTTCTCCACACGATTTCCCTCAGCTGCCAAGTAATTACAGCATCACCATGAAAATGCACCATCCAAAGTTATAGGTCTGTATAATAACCACTCTAGATGGGCCTTAATTCTGCTGTGACATCTCTAGCTTTCTTCAAAAGGGGAAGTTCTGTTCTACTTCCTTGCACAGAGAAACAACTAGAAGGTACTAGTGCATTGTATACAGTAATTTTATTAATTCAGTTTCACTCTGTTTACTCTGTATTTTAAATTTCATAACACAGCACACCTATATGCTGTGAATTACTTTACATACCAGTTTCAGGGTTTAAACAGAAGATCCAGGACAGCAAACAGATCACAGATCACAGAATGGTTTGGCTTGAAAGGGACCTTAAACATCACCTAGTTCCAACCCCCTGTGTGGAGGGACACCTCCCACCAAACCAGGTCGCTCAAAGCCCCATCCAGCCTGGCCTTTGAACACCTCCAGGGATGGGGCAGCCGCAGCTTCTCTGGGCAACCTGATCCAGTGCCTCAACACTCTCTCAGCAAAGAATGTCTTTCAAATGTCTAATATAAATCTATTCTTTTTAGTTTAAAGCCGTTACTCCTTGTCCTATCCCTCCCAGGGGCTGGAGCCAGTCCCTGAGATCCCCTCTCTGCCGCCCCTTCCTCCTCACACCGTGCCCTCCTCCAGCGGGTGGGCCTGCCAAGGGAGGGAAATCCCTGCTCCAGCGCCGCCTCCTGCCCAGGGGCCGCAGGAGGATCTCTGCTCCGGCGCCTGGCGCCCCGCCTGCCCTCGTCGTCCACCTCCTCCTCCCCCCCACCAGGTGCCTGCAGGGCTGTTTTTCCCCCTTTCTTCTTTTCTTTCTGCCGGCTGCCGGCAGCGCTGTGCCCTCCTTTCTTCCCCAGGCTGTCCCTGAGGCGAGGCGCCGCCATCTTGGCTGCTGGGCCCAGCCGTGCCCTGCCGTCAAACTGAATCGTTGGTAAATAAATCTGTTGAATACTTTGTTAAATCTACATCTGTAGCGAGAGCAACTTGTCTTTAACAAGAGAAGCAAGAAGGTCCATTGCACTTTGCTTGCTAGGCTGGCACTGTCTAGGAAAGACATTTCCAGTAAGAAAGTCACCTGAAATTATCATGCTTGTGCTACAATAATTTTTCAGACAATTTAACCACTTAGCACCATGTATGCCTGTATGTGCACTTACGGTCATAGTGTTAATTCTTGTCTTAATATAGCGGAGAACATAATAAAAATAAACGTTAAGGAAAAAATAAACTTTCAAGAGAAATCTAGAATTTTTTCATCAATTCCTTAAGCAAAATGTCTTCCCTTCCTTTCTTTTTTTTTCCTTCTCCCATTGTGTTACTTTCAGATAAGATGCTGATTTGCTCCTTGTTCTTTCCCTTTAGTGGGAGTAGGCAAATGGTTCAAAACACAGAACACAGAATAAAATCTCAAAATTGGGGGGGGGGGGGGGGGGGGAAGGGGGAGGGCGGTTGGTCCCCTTCTACCTAGCATTTTGCCCTTGACCAGATTATTTCAACTTTCTGCTTCTCCTCCTCATGCCTGTTGCCTCTTTTTATGTAGGGTCAATTCAGAAGAGCAGTTGAAGAGACAGGGTGAATGATTATTTTAGAAAAAAATTATAAAGAATGATGTTAGTTTACCAACACAAAGATGCTTTACTGAACGGAGAGTTTACACCATAAACTTATATACCAGCAAATTTCTTAGTAAACATAACATGAATGTGTGAGGTAGCAATGGAAATTCCTTAGTTTTATTTTCAATCTCTTGAAATATTTTTTCTAATCACTACAATTAAATTGTTGCATAAGAATATCACTGGAAAAAGAGCATTAAGATATATTTGATGTAAATTTCCAACAAACAGTTATGTTTTTTTGAGCAGTCTCTGAACCATTACTGCGAAAAAGAAAAAAAAAAAAAAAGTTTACAAATCTACATTTTATTTCCAAACCTGAAGGCTAACTGTAGCAATTTCTAAAATGTATTTTACAGTGTGTGAAAAGTTTAATAATGTATACCTCTAAAATAAGCATACATACGCAATGTCTACTGCAATTACTTTTATTTTCTCTCTTGTGATTTTTAATTCAATCCCATGTATTTTTAAACCAGATTAACAGTTCTGAGAATTTGATTTTGGCAGTAGCATATTTAGCAATACATGGTTCTGATCTTGTTTATACATTTAGAAACTGCAGTAGTCCATATTACTTTAAAAGATTCTTTAAAAGAATCAGAGGTTTTAGTGCTTGTTAGGAGAGACATTTCTCATGGACCTCAAAATCCATCTTTCAATATTAAAGACAACTGAACAGTGCATTATTTCACATGCTTATCAGCATTGATAAGCCTTTAACATAGCTGTTTAATGAAAGGTTGCATGTGGTACTTAAGGACATGTTTTAAGTGGTAGGGGGATGGTTGGACCTGATGAACTTGGAGGTCTTTTCCAACCTTAATGATTTTATGATAGCTTGAGAACCTCTGGGAGTTCTCTGAGGGGTGGAAAATAAATAACGCAATAAATGAAACAGGATGAATATGGCCAGAACTACCCTCCATTTCTGGATAAACCACAGTTTTTAACAGATAGCAAGTTCAAAATTGAAGATAGTCAAATGAAGAAATTATTTTTGAAAAACTGCCATAATTCATCTCAACTTCTAATATACATATATATATATAGTTGTTATTATTTTCCCAAATAGGAACAAGACAGGTATTTGTGAAGATGATTAGTCTGAAATGATAGATATAAAGAAAAGACTTTATTATGCATGACTTCGATTTTATGGTCAAAATACAATTCTTGTACTGAAAATCTAAGTTTATTTTCAATGTTTCCTCTTTCTCTCTACCAGAGACAAGCATAAGGAAATTCCATTACTGAGTATCTGATGTATCCAGGTAACAGTCAGCAGCATTTTACAATATCTAGGCCTGCACAAAATGAGATCATTAACTTCACTGCTGTAATTATTACCTGTATTATTAACTGCACCCTTAGCAATAGAATTAAATTCTTATCTGTTCCAGGTACTGTATCTTAGAATGTTGAAGGTCCCCAATGGAAAATAGTTCTGTCACTAAAGGCTGAAGTGTTCCCTGTAATTTACTTCCTTTTGTTGCCTTATCTTCTCAATAGTATAAAATAGCTTTTTAGCGATGAAACTATGCCACACTGCAAAGGCAGTGGAAACTGTACACATTATCTAAGACTGCCCTAGACAGAATTTTACCAGGTAACTCTAAGTGAATGTCCCTTGGTATCATACAGAAGTTATTCCGTAAAATTTCAGAAGGCTGGAACACCTCTCCTATGAAGAAAGGCTGAGGGAGAGAGAGCTGGGGATGTTCAGCCTGGAGAAGAGAAAGTGGCTCTTGGGAGACCTTCTTGCAGACCATAAGCCCCCTTATAAGTGGGCTTATAAGAAAGGCAGAGAAACTTTTTACAAGGGCATTTAGTGACAGGGCAAGAGGTAATGGTTTTAAACTGAAAGAGTATAGAGTCAGATTAGATTTTAGGAAGAAATTTGTCACTTAAAGGGTGGCAAGTCACTGGAACTGGTTGCTCAGAGAAGTCATTGGTACCCCAGCCCTAGAAATCTTCAAGGCCAGCCCAAAGGATTTGGGGCAGCCTGATCTATGAGAGATGCCCTTGCCCACAGCAGAGGGGTTAGACTAGCTCATGTTTAAAGGTCCCTTTCAACCCAAACCATTCTATGATTCTATAAAAATTTGAGATGGGAGACTGAAACAAGAGATAATACCATGATGACCCTTGCTGTATTTAGGTTTCCTTGAAGATTTGCTACTCATAAAACAAAGAAATGGCTAACAGTCTGGTGGCTCGACTTGGCCAAGGTTTCTCCTAGCAGTATCCAGAAGCCACTGATGGTGCAATTGTTTCAAAGCTTCAATCTCTTCCCTTTACTCCATTTATCATTCTGCTCTTTACTTAATCTTTGACCATCTTTGTCTATTGAAAAGTTTTATTTCTCTTTCAAACTGTTGATGAATATTGGCTCTGTAAATTTGTCTCTAAACTAATAAAAAGCCCATTTAACACAATTCTTTTCCTCTATATGCAGGAGGTAGAAGTAAGATGATGAAAGGACTGGAGCATCTTCCATAGGAGAGGCTGAGGGAACTGGGATTGTTCAGCCTGGAAAACAGGCAAAAAATAAATAAAAATGCTCAGGGGGATCTCATCAATGTGTACAAATACCTGAAGGGAAGGTGTAAAGAAGATGGAGCCACGTTCTTTTCTGTGATGTCTAGCCACAAACACAGAAGGTTCTGCGTGAACATAAGGAAAAACAACTTTACTGTGAGGGTGACTGAGCACTGAAAGAGGCTGCACAAAGTGGTGGTGGAGACTCAACACTTGGAGAAATTGAAAAGCCATCTGGACTGTGCAGCCTGCTGTACATAATACTGGTTGAGCAGCAGGGATTTTGGACAAAATGACCTCCAGAGAGGTCCCTTCCAACCTCAAACATTCTCCTCTCTTCCCCACTCCCCCCCCCCCCCCCCCTTTTTTTTTTCAGAAAAGACATGTCAAGACTGATACAAAGAAATAAAAGGAAGGGTAGAAAAAAAAAAAAAAAAGAAAAAAAAAAGAAAAAAAAACATTTTATAATTATTATCTTTTTTTAAAAAAAAATAAAACATAAAGCAAAAACAAAAAACAACCTCTACTCAACTTGCTGTTATATCCCTGGGAGTATTACATTCAGAGTATCCTGCTACTAAGAACACCGAATCTTTCTGAGTCAGAACCATTTTTCTCATATAACAGAACTCATCCCTTTGTTGAGGACAAGCCTGTTTTTTGTTTTGTTTTGTTTTGTTTTCCACAGAAGGCAATTTGGATGCAAAACTCAAATCATGGGCAGTGTATATGTTAAGTCAGAAGAGCTATGCTAGTTGAAAGTGGTTAATGGACCACCGTTCCAAAAAGCTCTTTTGTTATTTCCAATTTTTTACAGAGCAGGGAGACATTGATTATAATATATACTTCAATAGGTGAACCTACAGTAAATAACATTTATGTAAGTTATGCAGAAATCATGAAATATATCTATAGACAATTCAGTGAAAAAAAATAATAGTGCTGCTGGATTTATACATAATTTCTTAGAGCAGGTAGGAAAAATGACATTTTGTCCTAGAAGAAAATACACTAGCCACAAAAAAAGGTAGTTCTGACTTCACTCCTGATTTGTTTACTAAGCACAGACAAAATTCCAAAGTACAATACAGCCACAAATATCTTTGTTTTGAAGCCTTCAAATATACATAGCTTTGACCAGCAAAAGAAGGTATACTATAATTCAAAGATGGTGTATAAGGAAATCTGATTTTTATTATCCAATTTTGATTACCTTCAGAGATAAGATGCCAGATTCATTTATATTAAATGCCTTATCCACTAACTAAAAAAATAAAAAAGGAATTTCCCCCAAATAACAAGTTAAAGCTAGTTATGAAGCACAGAATAACAAATTTCTCTGATCAGGGTTCTTACATCATTAGGGTATTAGGTATGAAATACTTAGGGATGTTTTAATCTTACAAAGCCTACACAGTAAGAGAACTCTTCGAAGATACCTATCTTCTCTCCTTCCCAAAATATTTAAGTTTAGCACTGCTTATTAAGCTATCTAGCTTCCATCTTTTGATGTATTATCAAAAGCCAATGCATTTTCCTTTACTTTTCAAAAAAAAATCTGTTACTTATGTTATGACCATGGACTTATTCATATAGATACTACTTCAGCTGCATTGAAAATTAGGCTCTCAGCATTTTTTTAAAGATTGGTTCTGAGGTATAGACTATTCAAAAAAGTGCTACTCAACTTCTATGTTAGGCCATATACTTGGGTTGCATGAGGATGACATCCCAAATCTTTTTCTAGTACATCAGTGTTCATTATAAAGTACCTGCAGTGGACTGAAAAAGTTCACAACTAGGTAATCAACATTTATGTTTTAATATAGGGAGCACATTCAATTTCCTGTAACATTTTATAACCCTTCATTCAGGATACAGTAATAGCAAAGGTATGTAGGAGAACTGATGTTCGCTATCCTATTTGTTGCAGAAGACTCCCCTCAAGAGTATTCTTACCTGCAGTATGACAAGCAGTCATATAAAAGTTGTCTAGTGTTACCAAACAGGATTTCAGCTACTCAGGTATAAGGCTCACAAGGTTAGCACACTTCACAAATGAGTCTGCCTGAAAGTAGTCTGCGAGTCTGTTTGCAAATCCCATATTGATGGTGAATTGAACAGTTTGATTTGAACAGTTTGATTAACAGAATAAAGACATAGCAATAGGATAATTTGAGTGCTTCATGATGGTGTGCACATCATGGTGGGGCCTGGTGTGGCACATCAGGACCTCATATGGCTCTTCTGGACACTACTTATCCTGAGAAATATTGATATAGGTAAAAACACACATAATTAAAACTTTCCAGAAATACATGCTTGTTTCTGTTCATGTGTGAAAATACATGACCTTCAAGGCTCCTTCTGCCTCTATATCCATGAATCAAACTGCTGCAGGAAGACTTGAATAATTTCATGAGTTTTTTGATATGTGACTGGAAAAAGGTCTATACAACTCTGCACTCTTAGAGGTCATGCCTTACACATTCATTCAATACAAAAATACCTGGCATGTGTATAAGCTCATTTCCATTTGCAGAACAATTTCTGGTATAGAAAACACCACTTAGTATTCTCTCTAACATTCAACATAGTGAAGTAAGCATTTATTGAAATGTCAGTATGGGCATTCAAACTATGGAAACAACTAACCATTTTACCAGAGCACAAACTTAAAGGTGAGAATTTTGAATGTAAGCCCAAACTGTGACATTAAAGCACACTGAAATATCCTAGGGAGAATCTGAGATGGAATCAATTTCCAAACAACAGAATCTTTCATCACATGGTACTTTGTATAAAGATAACATCCTGTGTTCACTACATTATCATTACAAGTGTCATACATTGTTTTCACAACTACGACTGCTCAGCTATGTGTTGTTCAAACTAAAAATTGAGTAAGACAACTGTCTTTGCTATGCTTCCCTTTTTACAGGTTCCATATGAATAAGAAGGAACAAAACCAGCTTGGTCAGCTGTAACTTGTATTATTATGTGCTTCTCTTATTTATGATTACTTTGATTATGACCCAGGAAGCTGATGTGTTTGCTTGCATTAGCATATTTTTTTTCAGAACAATAAACCATTAAACCCACGCAGAAATACCATTATAAAACATCTGATTTGTTGTAAATCCACGTGACCACTTATATTACTAGACAGTATTTTAACTCATTTAGGTCATACAATTGATTGTAAAGAATGTATACACTTTTCCTGTGACAGATATAAACTTTGTTTCCAGCGTCATCCAAAACTACTAAAAGACAAAGAAAAAAAAAAAGTTTCTTCATAGAATTTAAGCTTTTGGCTCTGCCAAAAAAGCAGCTTTCCATTTCTGAAAGAAATGGAAAGCTGTTTTCAAAATTAAAGGGCTATCAGAGCTCATCAACCAGGAATAACGAGTTTTTCTTACTCATATACCAGTGCACTGAAAACTGTAAATCTGGCATCTTTAAAGCTATTGAATTACTAAAGAATGCACTATTTTAATTGGGATTCAGTGCTTTTCTTCCTCACCATTCTTTTCTTAATTTATTCCTCCTTAGGTATAATTAGATGCATCAAACTTCAGCTTCTGAATAAGGTCAAATAATTCTCCTACCTAGATGTCATAACGAGTCCTTACTGTGAGTTTTCAGATAGATTATTTCTTATTCATCCCTGCAAGGGAGCCCATGTATTTTGAATTGGAATTCTGAACCATTCCTCAAAGTGACATAACCGACATGAGAAAGCTGAGCTAGGCTGAGAAAAACCTGAGATGAGCAGAGAAACTGCCAAGGATCGTGCTTCAGTCAGCAGGAATATACAACATTCTTACTAATAATGCCTAACACAATACCTCTGGTAGAGGCAGTTTGGTCACCAGATTGTTTAAAGGACGTTAGAGATCACAGCTGCTTCCTTTTGCCAATTACATTACACTTGAAACAAAGCTACTTTGCTAAGTAAGTTTCTGCATATGTGGATTGAAGTAAATTGAAACTTCTGGCTTTTACAGTTATAATTCTATTTGTCTTCAAGCAAAAGGCAAGTTACTAAGGAAATATCTATTACTGAGCTGTGCCCAAAGTTACTATTAATTAAAAAACAAACGCTTCCCCAAACATTACAATTCTCTCCTCTAACAATATGTAAATTTCTGCATGATTTGAGTCTTTTGACCATTCTTACTTATCTCTCATGAACTTCTTTTCTCCAGTGCCTCAAGAAAAAGGGAATTGTTGTATGAGGCTGGAAGAGCTTTATTTTCTGGTCTCTTTTGCCTAACCTCATCTCCCAAAAGACAGTTAGCCATCCCCTCCTTCGATTCTTCTTTATAGCATCAGACATTCCTTATAACAACAGCAGACCTTCCTCCTGAAGGTCTTCTTTCTGTCTGTCCTTCTCATGTTTGCTTTCTTTCTTTTCTATTATCTGTTCTGAAAGGACAGCTGGAATCTGACATCTAGAGCAAAAGAAATGTTAGGCTGGAAGAGGAAAACAATTTAAGACACGCTAAAGGGAATACTCCTATTCTGTAGAAACCTGAACTTTGTCTTTGAGAATGTGAACCCTTCCTCCCTTTATTCTGCTGTTGCTCAATCTCTGAGACAGCATTATCATGAGATATAATATACCTAAAAATAACCAGGTACCTAAGGGGTAGTGGAAAATTCAGCCACTGCCTTATAGCTTTAAATTTTGTTCATAACTTATTCACAGTATAGACCCTCGGAGCTCAAAAACAGTTTTCATTTTCCTAGTGTTTTCATCTTCATATTATTTTACCATTATAGATTTTTCTTCTCATGTTTCTTATGGAGAAAGTCAACAAGACTTCACTTCACTTCAGTTCTTATTATTCCTTCAAGGTCACTAAATACATATAGTTAATTTATATGATTTACCAACAGACCAACAATATCTTGTGGACTTTACATATATTTAAAATTTTATGCAGCAAAAATTCCACATACACATATGTAGATAGATTACATATTTATGTGTATTAACATATACTAAGAAAGAAAAAATATCAGAACAGACAGAAATAGACAATCAGCTTATGACTGATTTGTTCTTCAACTGCTTTTTCAGTTCACCTAAAAATATATTTCATCAGTAAGTTTCTGGGACTCACTACAAATGCAAACAAGCAAAGCTACTCCAAAAGATCCATTTCAACTACAAAGATCTATTTTAAGCAGAATTGGCAGTATTAGGACTACATTATTACATATTACAGAGTAAAATTACAGAGTAAAAACTGGCTAGATAGCCAGGCCCAAACAGTCGTGGTGAATGGAGTTAAATCCAGTTGGAGACCTGTCACTAGTGGAGTCCTCCAGGGCTGGGGCCAGTTCTCTTTAATATCTTTATTGATGATCTAATTGATGAGGGGATTGAGTGCACCCTCAGTAAGTTTGCAGATGACACCAAGTTAGGTGCGTGTGTCAATCTGCTTGAGGGTAGGAAGGCTCTGCAGGATGATCTAGATAGGCTGGACTGATGGGCTGAGGTCAACTGCATGAGTTCAACAACGCCAAGTGCCGGGTGCTGCACCTGGGGCGCAATAACCCCAAGCAGAGCTCCAGACTGGGAGATGAATGGCTGGAAAGCTGCCAGGCAGAGAAGGACCTGGGAGTGATGGTTGATAGTCGGCTGAATATGAGCCAGCAGTGTGATCAGGTGGCCAAGAAGGCCTACAGAATCCTGGCTTGTGTAAGAAACAGAGTGGCCAGCAGGGCTAGGGAAGTGATTGTCCCCCTGTACTCAGCTCTGGTGAGGCCACACCTCGAGCACTGTGTTCAGTTTTGGGCCCCTCGCTACAAGAAGGACATTGAGGTGCTCAAGCGAGTCCAGAGAAGGGCAATGAAGCTGGTGAGGGGCCTGGAGAACAAGTCCTACGAGGAGCGGCTGAGGGAGCTGGGATTGTTCAGCCTGGAAAAGAGGAGGCTCAGGGGTGACCTTATTGCTCTCTACAGATACCTTAAAGGAGGCTGTAGCGAGGTGGGGGTTGGTCTATTCTCCCATGTGCCTGGTGACAGGATGAGGGGGAATGGGCTAAAGTTGCTCCAGGGGAGTTTTATGTTGGATATTAGGAAGAACTTCTTTACTGAGAGGGTTGTTAGGCATTGGAATGGGCTGCCCAGGGAAGTGGTTGAGTCCCCATCCCTGGAGGTCTTTAAAAGACATTTAGATGTAGAGCTTAGGGATATGGCTTAGTGGAGGACTTGTTAGTGTTAGGTCAGAGGTTGGACTCAATGATCTTGGAGATCTCTTCCAATGCAGATGATTCTGTCAAAATGAAATCATATTTTATACATATTTTATAATTTTCAGCCCTGTTCCCCCAATATGAGCATATTATTTTCCAGCTGCATGGGTAGGTTTTTGGTTTCTTAAAGGCAATATGAAGTGTACATTTAACTGAGCTCTGGAAAGTAGAATCCATAATGGTATCATGGGCATTTATATTAATCACTTTTAACAGCAAGTTTCAACAAAATGATTCTGAATTTAGTAAAGAATCCTGCTAATGATTCAACTTACTTTCCCAAAGTTGTGTGTTGTCACTTCAGTGCTAGGAGGCAAGCCATAAAAATTACAAAAAGTTCAGTCAGCAAAGTAATCAAACTGGTTCTCCGTATACATAAATATATTGAGTAAGACAAAGCCATTTTTACATTGGTCCTTTTCAGAACAGTATTGCACAACATAGGCAGCCTCTAGGGAGCTACTTCTGTTTCAGTGAACAATTTCATTTTCAGCATAATTTGTCAGATAATTGTGTCTTTAAATTTAGTCCATGCATTCATTTGTTCACTTAATTAATTCTGTTTTATTTTAAAGCTCTCTCCTTGAAGTTCTATTGTTTTTCATTTTGGATTTTAACTTGCTGAAGATTACAATAGATTTTGAGATCCTTTGCAAATTGTATGGATACTAGACATGGAACACTGCAAAAGTGTAAAGTTCTTTTCTTTTGCTGAACCAATGAGCTACATACAGTTTTCAATTCAGGCTGCGGTAAGAGCAATTTTGTAAAGGAATACCAGGTTGTAACTTGCCATGTAAGCAGCCTAATCTCTTTCGTGACCATGTATTTATTGGATGTACATCTTAGGAAAAGGCAAGGAAAAATACAAATCCCATATTCCATAAATAAAACTGTACTTTTTAGATTTGTATGAAATAAAGAAGCACTAGACAGAAGAGCCCTACAAAGAGTTTAATATCTATGTGCTACATCATTTGTAGTTCAGCTGGACACACATGAACTGCTCTTGTTATTCTTCATTTTAGACTGCTGCTCACGACAAAATCTTTACACTAACAGTACTAGAGAGGTATAACCATTTCATTGATTTGTTCTTAAGTACAGGACTGATTGAAGTTTTAGCAGGGTTTCTGTGGCAACAACACTACAGTCCATAAATAGGGTTATTCACAGCTCAGCTTTCCCCCTTTCTACAATGTATAGGTGGAACAATAGCTACATATTTTATTGTAGTAATAAAGCATCAATTTATTCTACTAATAAAAGAAGAAACATAGATTATGGTGCTTCTTCTTGTCAACAACTTTCAGTCTTGTACTGTATCAGAACAGTTCTTACCATGTGCTACAACCACACAACACAGAACTCTCTTTTGGTTCAAACTGAAATAATAAGGGTCAGATGGGGAAGCACCTGGATGCATAGCAGAGATTTTCTATACCTCTTCTGTGGCTCTATGTCTGTTTTTATAGAATCAGAAAATCTTTTAGGTTGGAAGGGACCACTGGAGGTCATCTTGTCCAACGTCACTGCCTAAGCAGGGTCAGCTACAGCAGGTTGCCTAGGACCATGTCCAGACAGCTTTCCATCGCCTTCAAAAATAGGGACTGTGCAACCTCTCTGGGCAAATTCTTCCAGTGTTTGACCACTTGCACAGTAAAAAGGAAGGATTTGTATTGAGATGGATTTTCATGTTTTTCAGATTCTTGTCCTGTTATTTGGTACCACTGAGGCTCTAACTCTGGCTCAGTCTTCTTCATTCACTCCCATCAGGTATTTCCACACATTAATAAGATCTCCCCTGAGCCTCTGTGCTTTGGCCTGAACAGCCCCTTCTCTCAGCCTCTCCTTGTATACCAGATGCTCTGTCCCTTATACATCTTTTTGGCCCTTCAATGGACTTGTTCCAGTGAGTCTGTATCTTTCTTGCACTTGAGAGCCCAGAACTGGACCCATCACTCCCAATGTAGTCCAACCAGTGGTAAGCATAGAGGAAGGATTACTTCCCTCAACCTGCTGGCAACAATCTTCCACATGCAGTCTGTGATGCTGTTGCCTTCTTTTCCAAAAAGACTCATAGTCAACTTTTCTAACACATTCCCCAGGTTCTTCTCTGCAGACCTGCTTTCCAGCTGGACAGTCCTAGTGTGTACTGGTGCTTGGGGTTATTCCTCCCCTGATGTAGGACCTGCTATTTCCATCTGCTGAGGGAACCTAATGAGTTTTTTATCTGACAATTTCTCCAGTCTGTTGAGGTCCCTCTGAATGACAGCATAACTATCTGGTATATCAGACACTCCTCCCACTTTTTTTTTAACACCCGTGAACTTGCCAGGCATGTAGTCTGCCCCATCATCCAGATCATTAATGAAAACATTTACCGATATTAGCCCCATTGTTGAACTGTGGATTTCTCTACTAGCAATTTTCCTTCAGTGGGACTCTGTGCCACTGATCATCACCCTCTGGACCTAGCCGTTCTGCAAGTTTTTGATCCACCTTGATGTCCACTTATCTAACCAGTCAGTCAGTTTGTCTGTGATGATGTTATGGAAGGAAGTGTCAAAAGCTTTACCAAAGCTGAAGTAAACAACACTCACTACCCTTTGTCCACTAAACTAATCATCTCAGACCTTTGAGACCATCAAGTACAACTATCCACATAACATTCTAAGTCCACCACCAAACCCTGTCTCTAAACACCACATTAACATGTCTCTGAAGCATCTCTAGGGGTGGCAACTCCACCACCTCCCTGGGCAGTCTGTTCCAATGCCTCTCCACCCTTTCCATGAAGAAATTCTTCCTAATATCCAATATAAACCTCCTCTGGCACAACTTGAGGCCACTGCCTCACATCCCAATCATTTGTCACCTGAGAAAAGAGATCAACACCATTCTGGCTGCAACCTCCTTTCAGGTGGTTGTAGAGAGCAATAAAATCTCCGCTCAGCCTCCTTTTCTCCAGACTAAACAAAGGTTGATTAATCATTGTTACTGTTTCATAAGCCAATGTTGACTACTCCTGATCACCTGCTTGTCTTTCATATATTTATATGTGGTTTCCACAATTAATTGCTGCATTACTCTCCCATGGACTGAGATAAGGCTGACTGGACCATAGTTGCCCAGATCTTCCTTCATGGCCTTTCAGAATATAGCAATGAAAGCTACTTTCTTCCAGTCTTCAGAGATCTCTCCTGATTGCCATGACCTTCCAAAGAGAAGGTCTAATTGAGAGTGGCCTTGCAATGACATCCAGTTCCCTCAGCATTCTTTGGTGCAACCATCAGCCCCCCTTGACTGTGTCCAGTTTGTTTATACGCTCCCTAGCCTGGACCTCTTCCACCTCGATTGTCTGCCTTGCTCCAGAATTTTCCCTCTGATTTCTGTAGCCTGGGGTTCCTGAATCTTATCAACAAAGACTGAGGCAAAGAAGTGTTAAATATTTTAGCCTTATCCATGTCTGTTGTCACCAGCAGTCTTTTACGCTCAGCAGGGTCCATATTTTCTCTAGTCTTCCTTTTGTAGCTTAAGTACTTGTAGAATCTGTTCTTGTTTCATTGTTTCCCAGATTCAGCTCCAGGTAGTCTTTGCCTTTTCCATATTACTAGCTAAAAATGGCATCTGGTAGGACACCTGGATCTCTACATTAGCTACAATGACAGACATAAGAAAACTTTTATGTTTACTAGAAAAACAGTATGGGTGTATGCTCATAAATAGTGAAATAATGAGAGACAAGAGAAAATTTGTTTCTTTATGGACCAGAAAAAGTGGAATGACGAGACCATTCAATGTCTGGTATGCAGTTTTAGTGTATATGTTTATCAGTTGTTATTGAACAGATTTGTTTCCTGCTCTGATGTTTTAATATGGGCATTGTGACGTGACAACTGTTTTCGCAGCAAATTGCAATAATATGAAGTTTAACATTTTCTAGGAGAGGGCAGGGGGCTGGGAAGCAAACAGAGCTTCAATAATTGCAAAAGCAGCAGAAAAATATCTGAACACATATACTAAATTTAACTGTTTTAATGTTTGTTTGGTTTTTTTTTTTGTTTTTTTTGTTGTTGTTGTTGTTGTTGTTTTGTTTTGTTTTTCCAGTTTTAAAACTAAAAACACCATCATCAGCAATTGCAGGTCAGTTAATCTTTTTAACACTTTCACTCTGTTATCTTTTCTGAAATAAAGCATTTACTACATTAAAATAGAGCCCTGACATAGAAATCTTAAAAATCCTACTTGCTTTTGAAGGCATGCATATATATGGAACACCCTTATCGTTTCCTTCATATTGCCAACCACAGAGAAAGGATTGCATCATTCAAGCACCTATAAATAAAGGAAAGAGACTGAAAACATCTGTTTACTTCTCCTATAATGTTTAGGGTGTTTCATGGTATCAAGTCAAAGAGAAAAGAAAATTCTCTTTACCAATAATTAAAAGAGTCCCTGTGAGTCACAGATTGCAACAGGATGATGATTACAGCCTGGAAATACCATTTACAGCATTCCTTGAGCTGTGATTTCATGCTTGAGATTACTCGAACAGAACATTTCCAAGTATAAAAGACAAAACTAACGCTCTGTTAAGTGTTGGGTGTGCCTTCCTTCTTCTGTGATGTGCCTTCTCACCCATCAAAATCTGGTGTTTTTATGGTTCATCCAATCCTTCACTTTCCCTTTTGCTCCTGGCACTTCTCTTGCTTCTCTTTTACCTTGCCTTCTCTTTTCTTCTTTGTCTAACACATCTTAAGTGTAACTTCCTTTGAGGCAATAATAAAAATCAGATACAACAGGCAGAACAGATAGGTGTCATATGAATACATGTCCTTACAGCATGACAGAAAGTGGGCTCCAAGAACAGCTAAAAATTATACTTGACTGAGTACAGCGTACAAGCCAAATGAGCAGCTGAGAACAAGTACTGCAATAAGAAACTTGAAATTCTGAGTAAGAAAAAATATGTAAATCACAGGATGTCAGTAGCAATTGCTAAACTAAACTTTACATGAAGTGACTGACAAAGTTAATAAGGGTGCTTAGAATCATAGCTTCTTGCAACTACGTACTCAGTTTTGATTTCCCTTCACAAACATCACTCCTATGAACCTTAACTGCATAGACTGGTGACATTGAGGTGAATAACTCTACCATCTCCCTTTTAGAAACAGAGAACTGGATATCAAGAAGATTAGCCAAAAAAAAAAAAAAACAAAAAAAAAACAACCAACCAACCAAACAAAAAAACACCACCACCACCAACAACAAAAAAGCAAGACAGCATTTAGAAAGAATTCTCAAGGTGAACAGTCTTATCCTCAAATCCAACCATAAGCCCATAAATACACAAAGTGAGAAAGCATGTGTATTTTTAACGGTAAAGTCTCCCAAGTTCCTCTGCACTCACAGAATTTCCTCCATTGCTCTAGGCCACTTAGTGTCTATCTTCATCCAAAAACTCCTTGAGAAGACTAGATTTACTCACACTTGAGCTCTCCAGTATATGTGCATTTAGAATTTAAGAAGTCTTTAATCTTTAAGTCGGATGACTTCTACTTCATTCCAGAACACCTATTCAGGTGATACTTGTTGAGGGATTTTTTGAAACAGCAAAGATCCCATGGCTTGCTGTAGCTGAGCAAACCAAGCTACCAGGGCAACTATGAGAAGTTCCCATGACAGTGTTCCCACATCACCCAATTGAGGAATTTAGAAAAATATTGTTACCAGTAGCTGACTTCAAGGACAAGGTCTACGTGACTGCTAATCACAAGGGGGTTGTTTTCTTGCAGGTGGGGTTGTTTTCGTTTAGTTGTTTGTCTGAGTGCTTTTGACCAATAATCTTGTGTGAAACACTATCTACCCCTGTTAAGTTCACTATAGAAGTTAGGCTATTCGGGCAATAAAATGGAGCATGATCTGACCATACTGGTGTCTGTCATGCTTTCGGCCGTGCTTCCTGCAACAGATACTGAACTAAAAAATACTATGATAACAACACATAGTTCTTCCAGTTTGGAAGCAGTATACATGGACTTAGTTCTCCTCCCTCCAAAACATCCTCCAGCACTCTTTCTCTCTATGCCCACATTACAATCAATGAAAAAATAAACCCCCTCTCCCCAGAAGGATGAAAGATACTTATACTGCAATGGTGACTTAATGAAATGATTGTCAAATTATGGCTTGAGAAACTCATTTTTTAAATCTATTCCTCTCTTCCTTCTGCATATAACAATCAGCTTCATCAGAAAAGAGTGTTGTGGGAGGATGCCAAAACTCTTCAGCTGAGAAAAAAAAAATCTCAATTCTTTTACACAGAAGTATGGAAAAAAGTCACCTATTGCTGAACACCACAAAGCAGTATTACTACTAGTTGAACTTTTATTTGCTACAGAGCATATGAAAAAATGTAGCCATTAAAAAAGAAATAAACAGAAAGGTGGAGAACAGGTTTATCCAAGTCTTCCCTAAATAGAACACATAAAAAATATGAAATAATATTTATGATTTGATTCTTCCTGTGCACTCTGGCTGTCTGATTTATAATTGTAACCCACATACAGAAAGTGACATAAGAAAAACAATTTTTAACTAGTTCCATCATCAATTACATGGACAGAAAATGCATGTAGAATATGCAACAGCTTATTCTAATGAAAGGGTTCTAGGAGCATTAAGTGGAGATCATGTCTTTAAAATATGTATCAGTACAGTTTGTTCTGATATAACCTAGAAGTTAATGCATGGAAGCCTTACCAGACCTACCTTGAAAATTTCATCCAGGCTCAGTGAATAAAACAGGATTTCAGCTCTTGCTTTCCATGTTGTGTTGATGTTTCTTAAGCTACTGAGGAAACTAGAGGGTATTTTCAGTCAGGTAATGGAAGAGGAGAAAAAAGGCCTTCTTTAGAACTTGTTATAGAATGAGGGTTTCAGAGAAAACCCTCATTTTTTTTTTCATTTATCTCAGCCACCTCTAGTATCAGAGTTTACACCCTGTACACATACAACCTGGGTAGAACGGGACATATTCTACAGATCAATGCTTGGCTGAATGGCCAATGCTGCTGTTACATTTTCAACTTAGACAAAAACAGAATCTTCACGACAGAGCACAGACTTCTAGGAAGAAATGAAAGCCACATATTGGAAGGAGGCAACAGCATCTTTGCCAGCAAGCTACCAGCAATCACGAAGTCTTCAACCTACATTGATCAGGGGATGCAGACCAAAGCCCTCAGGTAAATGTAGGCATGGAGGTAAAAGCGTATGTGGCAGTGAAGGTAGCTCTTACATTACCCATGTAAACATAGGAACTAAAAGTAGTTGCAGAATTATGCCCTTACCAAAGTTACACATCACATTGTGGGACAGCCCACACAACTGCAAAGCTACATACGTGTAAATGGAGAAAAACTCTTAGCAAAGACAGGCAGGATGGAAGAGGAAGGGGCTGCTCTCTCTCTGCTTGGGAATGTGTCTGCATGTAGAGGGAGGCAGCTGAAAAAAAATGCACAGAGACCAGCTATGGGGGAGGTGGCAGGCCCAGGGAGACCTAGTGTGACAGGATTAGAAGAATGGGCCAACAAAGATGACATCATGGTTGGCAAATGCTGCAGACTGCATGATTAATAGGAGCAGGTAGCCAAAGGCTTCTTCAGACAACTGGAAGAAACTTCACAATTGCAGATGCTAAGGGATTTTGATTATTGATACCTGCTGAGCTCAATGCAAGAGGAAGGCCCCACATAGTCAGATTTCTGGAGACAGTAGAAGACTTTGATTGACTGTTTTTAATAGAGCTGCTGGATGGGACAGTCAGAAGAGCTGGAGGATACCCAGGATTATCAGAGGACCTGATACTCACAAATAAAGAACTTCTCATGGATATGAAAGTCACAGAAGACTTGACAGCAGCAACCATGAGATGATGGAGTTTAAGGTTCTGAGAAAAGTGTGTAATGTAAACACAGAAATACAGCCCTGGACTTCACAAGAGAAAACTTCAGCCTGATTAGGAAACTGATAATCAAGTTCACAAACAGAGACCATCATGAGGGTTGGAGGAAAACAGGAGAGATGACTGTTTTTTGGGGATATCCTTCTAAAAGCATGAGAACATACAAAAATAGGAGCAGGCATGACAAAAAGTCAGCTTTCCTGAATTTCTGACTAAGCTTAAACACAAAAGGAAGAATATATAAATTTGAAGCAGAGAAAGAGAACTGAGTAGGAATACCAAAACACTGCCTGGTCATATACAGTGCATATTAGGAGAGTTAAAACTTGCTGGAGTTTAAATTGACAAGGAATAGAAAAAACAAAGAGATAGACTTCTACAAGTATGTCAGCAGAAAAAGAAAAGGAAATTGAAGACATTCTGCTAAATAGGCCAGATGACCCTGTAAGAAAGAACTTGGAAAAAGGTGAGGTATTCAATGCCTTCTTCACCTCAAACTTCACTGGCAAATCTTGTGTCTTGTAGACCCCTGCATCCAATGGTTGAGTCTTGGAGGAGAGAATTATGGTCCTCAGCAGAGAAGGACCAAATTAGAGACCACTTAGATAACATGATAAATGACCACTTAGATAAACATAGGTAAATTCCTGGGACTGGGTTTTCAAGAGTGTTGAGGGAGGAAGCCTACATCACAGAAAGGCTGCACTCTATCATCTTTGAAATTAATGGAAGGTGCTTCCCAATGACTGAAAAGGGTTATGACCAACTTATGCAGAAAAGGAATAAGGAATATTCAGGATATTCAGGCTTCACGGGCTTTTTTCAGTCTTGGAAAATTAAGGAGCAAATACTCAAGAAAACTACTTCCAGAAATATGAATCTATGCTGGCTTGTCTCCAAGTGAACTGTGCTTTACGAAGGTGACTGACTTTTGCAATGAAATGACTGGCTTTGTGGAGGAACAGGAAAACCGTGATATCATTTTCCTCAACTTTAACAAGGGTTTCAACAAAGACTGCCATAGCATCCTTTGAAGTTATCTCTGGTTTCGAGCAGGAGATTGGTCTAAGTGACTTCCACAAGCCCCTTCAGCTGCTACTAAAATAGAAAAGTGTATCTGAACTGTACTTACAAGATTCCTTATTAAAGGCATTTTCTACAGTCAGCGTTATGGTATTTAATTCCATCTACATGTCAAGATGACTTTATCTTATTTTAGCTGGTGCTAAATACTGACCACAACCTGTCTATTCTGGAACTTAATGTCATCATGCACTAAGAAAAAAAATAATACAGCGATCATAATCTAAGTATTACTTATGCAAATTTAATATATCAGTTTCTTTCTTTAAATGGATCATGACAATGACAGTAACAAAGCCACTGAAAAGAAAAATAGCTTGGCACTCTGCAGGTTTTTTAGAGAAATGATTTTGCATTATGTAGCATTAATTGCAACAAAACATATATTTTGTGTAGCAGTAGCTCTTCAGCTTCTCACAGTAAACTGACAGGTATAAAAAATCATATTAACAAAAGAGACACAAAAACTTCCAACAGCTTTAAGAAATGTTTGAAAAATATTATTTTAAAAGTGCAACTACAGAAAACAAGCTTGCTACTGCAAAAACAGTGAAAGTGAAGCATAATAATATCCACAGTTAACCATATAGACAATTAATTATCAACAAAAAATGCTTCACTGTTGGCCAAAAGCTCCCATACATAGCCAGTATATTGCTACCCTTCAATCAAGACAAAAATTAAAACCTTGGTTGGAAGAGCCATTTTTTTTACTGTAGCCTCTGCTTCTGTAAAGCATGGGGAAACTGAATAGTTTCTGGTGGTTGCTCACTACTCTACAGATAAAAGACAATTTGTTATTGTCTACATGATTTTCAAGATGACGCTGGAATTGTATTTTAAAATGAGTACTACATGCATGTTGCTTGAATTTTGACAACATATAATCATTTACAACTGTTAATGCAAGTGTTAATTTGTAGAGACATCACTTTGCCTGACAAATTAAAAAATAAGAATAAATACCTGCTTCTAGCCAATTCTCCAGTTCACTTACTAGGTAAGATAGCAAAGAACAACACAGGTAAGTCACTATGTGATCTTGAAACTTGTACAAGACAACTGTTTAACCCCTTTCATGACAAATTGACAAAAGATACCTCTCTCTTATTTAGAGGAAATATTTCTATTTGTCAGTCCTGAATATATATTAAAACATCGGCTTATTGTTATCTCTGTAGCCTGTTACTGAAAGGAGTTGTTCATATAAGACTAGCTACAGATTGCCCTGCTGCAGCATTTAAGCCCTTTTAAAGATACCAAAGAAGTGACAGGGATAGTACAGCATAGAGCCAGACCAGGCCCTGCCTCACTGGGGCCACAGCAAGGCTGGGCTCCAGCTCCCCACAGCCCTGCCCTGCCCGGTCATGGCCCCTGCCCAACTGGGCCCATCTGCAGGCTCATGACCCTGCCCAGCCTTGGCCTGGTCCTGGCCCCATGGAGGTGCTCCTGGTGCCCCACTCCTGGTGCTTCGTTGGGATGTGCCTTGCCTGCCGGGCCCTGCCTGGCCCACCTGGGGACAACTTGTGCTCCAGGACCGGGGTAGCTGCCAGATCCCACAGAACCCCAACAAGCATCAACGATTTATCTATCACAGTCTTAAATGCAAAACACTGTAAAATATGTGGGAAAATTTGTCACAAAATGTTCTATGGAGGACCAATTATAACAATGTATTGATAAACTGATCAGAAATGTGGCTTGTCTAAAATACATTGTATCAAAAACTTAAGGGAAACATTTCAAATGTAGCAAAACTGTATCTCATGTTTTGATTTCAAGGAACAAGTTTACCTTAATTTCATTACTAAGTCTCTTAAAAAATAAAAATAATCAAGTTTTCAAATACAACTGGCTTAAAAATTCACACAAAGCTTTCAGAGATCATTTGTAAAAGTGTTCAGAGATTCAGCAAGATGCACATGCATGCTCTGGAAGCCCAGGATAATCTAGACCTTTGATACCTATCTTAAAATCCATTTCAATTTCTACAAACTTGTTCAAAATTACTATCTCCATTACTACCACAAAGAGATCTGCAACAAAAATCACAGAATCCTAGAATCATTAGGGTTGGAAAAGACCTAAAAGATCATCTGGTCCAACCATAAACATAGAATCATAGAATCATAGAATATCCTGCATTGGAAGGGACCTATAAGGATCGTTGAGTCCAGCTTCTGGCACCGCACAGGTCTACCCAAAATTTTAGACCATATCACTAAGTGCACAGCCCAAATGCTTCTTAAATTCAGACAGGCTTGGTGCAGTGACTACTTCCCTGGGGAGCCTGTTCCAGCGTGCAATAACCCCCTCGGTGAAGAACCTCTTCCTGATATCTAGCCTAAACCTCCTTTGCCTCAGCTTGACACCATTCCCATGGGTCCTATCACTGGTGATTAAGGAGAATAGGTCGGCGCCTGCCCCTCCACTCCCCCTCGCAAGGAAGCTGTAGACTGCAATGAGGTCTCTTCTATCAGCCTCCTCTTCTTACAGTCTTAACAGGCTAAGTGACTTCAGCTGCTCCTCATATGTCTTCCTCTCTAGTCCCTTCACCATCTTTGTTGCCCTCCTCTGGGCACTCTCCAATAGTTTAATGTCCTTGTTGTACTGTGGTGCCCAGAACTGCACACAGTACTCGAGGTGAGGCTGCACCAGCGCAGAGTAGAGTGGGACAATCACTTCCCTTGACTGACTAGCGATGCCATGCTTGATACACCCCAGGTTGGCCCTCCTGGCTGCTAGGGCACAGTGCTGGCTCATATTCAATTTGCTGTCAACCACAACCCCCAGATGCCTCTCTGCATGGCTGCTCTCCAGCGTCGCTTCACCCAGTCTGTACGTATTGCCAAGGTTTCCCCGTCCCAGGTACAGGACCTGGAACTTGCTCTTGTTAAAATTCATGTGGTTGGTGATTGCCCAGCTCTCCAATCTGTCCAGATCTCTCTTCAAGGCCTTTCCACCCTCAGCCGTGTCTACAACTCCTCGAAGTTTGGTGTTGGCAAATTTGCTCAGAACACTTTCTAGTCCTACATCCAAATCATTTATAAAAACATTGAAGAGGACTGGCCCTAAAATGGAGCCTTGAGGGACCCACTAGTTACCATCCGCCAGCCAGATGTGGCCCCATTAACCACAACCCTTTGAGCTCTGCCCATCAGCCAATTGCTCACCCATGCAATGATGTTTTGGTTTAACTGTATGCTGGACATTTTGTCCAGTAGGATCCTATGGGAAACTGTCAAAAGCCTTGCTGAAGTCCAAAAAGATCACATCAGCTGGTTTCCCTTGGTCAACTGTATGGGTGATCTTATCATAAAAGGAAATCAAATATGTTAGGCAGGATCTGCCCCTCAAGAACCCAGGTTGGCTGGGACCAATGACTGCATTGTCCCCAGGTATGCTTCAATAACTTCAAGGATTATCTTCTCCATAATTTTACTAGGCACTGATGTGAGACTGACAGGCCTGTAATTGCTAGGGTCTTCTTTCTTGTCCTTCTTGAAAATTGGCACAACATTTACCAGCTTCCAGTCTACTGGGACCTCTCCAGATTCTCAAGACCATTGAAAAGTAACTGAGAGAGGTCCTGTGATGAAGTCAGCCAGTTCTTTAAGCACCCTGGGATGACTCCCATCTGGACCCATGGACTTGTATGGATCCAGGTGGAGTAGCAAATCCCTCACACTTTCAGGGTCGGTTGGGAGTTCATCATTCCCATCATCATGGTCCTCCAGCTCAGGGCACCCGAAGTCTCGAAGCCCATCAGCGCTGAAGACGGAGGCAAAGAAGGCATTAAATGTCTCTGCTTTGCCTATGTCCTTGTCTGTGAGGTGACCTTCCCCATCAAGTAGTGAACCTATGTTTTCTTTGGTCCTCTTTTTTCTGTTCACATATCTAAAAAAAACACAACTTTTTATTGTCTGCCACAAACTTAACCAGCTTCAACACTAGTTGGGCTTTGGCCACATGAATTTTCTCCCTGCAAGCGTGAACAGTGTTCCTGTATTCCTTCCATGTTGCCTGACCCTCCTTCCAGCAGCCATATTTATTTATTTATTTTTTTTCGCTTAAGCTCCAGTAGAAGATCCCTGGTCAGCGAGGCTGGCCTTCTGCTCTACCTGCCTGACTTCTAATATTTTGGAATTGCCTGATCCTGTGCTTTTAGGAGGCAGTGCTTAAAGACTGACCAGCACTGATGGACACCAATGCCTTCAAAAGCAGCTTCCCAGGGGACCTTGCTGACTAGTTCTCTGAGCAGCCTGAAGTCTGCTTTCCCCATATCCAGGGCTGCAGTTTTGGTGGCAGTTTTCCTCCTGTTGCCATAAATTCTAAACTCAACCACTTCATGGTCACTATGGCCAAGATGGCCACCAAGTGCCACATCCCCCACAAGACCCTCTCTGTTCTCCAGCAATGGATCTAGGAGGGCACCTTTCCTAGTTGGCTCCCTTAGCCCCTTAGCACCTGTACCAAGAATTTATCATCTAGGTGCTTTATGAACCTCCTGGACTTGCTCGTGTCAGCCGTGTGGTGATCCCAGTTGACGTCTGGCAAGTTGAAGTCCCCCATAAGGACAAGGGGAGTTGATCTCGAAGCATTTCTTAGTTCTGCAAAAAATAATTCATCGGCGTTGTTGTCCTGGATGGGTGGTCTGTAATAGACTCCCACAATGACATCCCCTTTATTTGTTTGTCCCTTAATCCTTACCCAGAGGCTCTCAACTTTGCTGTCACCAACTTGAAGTTCCACACAGTCCAGCCCCTGCTTTGCGTACATTGCCACCTTCCCCCCCCCCCAACTCCACCTTGCCTGCCCTTCCTGTCCCTCCTGAGGAGCCTACAACCATCTATTGTGACACACCAGTCACAAGACTCATCCCACCAGGTTTTGCTTATGCCGATGATGTAGCTGTGGGACTAAGCCAAGACGTTTAGCTCATCCATTTTATTCCTCATACTGTGTGTGTTTGTGTAGAAGCACTTCAAATGTGCTTCCCTTCATGCAGCACCTTATGGAGCAGACCAAAGGATCTTACTAGCACACAGTCCCTCTGATTCTAGCGCACCATCCCTTAGCTCATCACCGGCATGCCTCGTTTTATCCCTTTCCCCCTTCGACTCTAATTTAAAGCCCTATCAGCCCTGCCAACTTCTGAGCAAAAATCCTTTTTCCCCTCTGAGAGAGGTGCCAGCAGGCGTGGTGTCATGTAGACCTTCCCATGATCAACAAACCCAAAGTTCTGCTGGTTGCACCAGTCCTAAAGCCACGTATTAATGTGACGAATCTGCTTGTTAACATTTATCCCCCCTACTGGAAGGACAGAGGCAAACACAGCCTGTGCCCCTGAACCTTTAAGTAGTCACCCTAAAGCCCCTTTTCATTGCTCTCGGACTTCTCATTGCTACTTTGTCATTATAAGCCTGAAAAAACAGTACCGGGTAGTAGTCGGTGGGCCGTACCAGGCGAGTGACTTTCTTAGCGAAGTCTCTCACCCGAGCCCCAGGGAGACAACAGATTTCCCTGTGGGTTGGGTCCGGTTGGCATATTGGGCCCTCTGTCCCTTTCAGAAGGGAGTCCCCCATGATGATAATCCTTCTTTCTTTCTTGACAGAAGATGTAGCGATGCAGGGGGTAACTGGGACAGGCTTTCATCTACATCATTGTTTTGACTGTCACGTTCTAGATCTTCATGTCTGTTACATAAGGGTAGATGGGAAGGTGAGTTGGTCAGGGACAGGGCTTGCCTACCACCCCAAACAGGACCCTGCCTCCATTCCCCCCAGTGGCCTAGGTCTCCTCCTACTGCCTGGCGGGATGAGGGAACTTTTGTCTTCTGTGTAGCAGGAGGCACCTGTGCAGGCTTCTGAGTCCGTCTCAAAGAGGGTAGACTACACTTCCACTGGTCAGTTTCCCTGACTCCCTGATGCTCCTGAGCCTGCTCACCTCCTCCCGAAGCTCAGCTACCTGGCTGAACAGCTCTTCAACCTGGGCACACCTCCCACAGGCGTACCCACTGCTGCTGCTGTCAGATACCGACAGAAGACTTGGGCACACCCTACAGCCCAAGACCTGGATGTCTGCGTGTTTCCCTGAGCCCTCTGTCTGAGTAGCCACATCAGTGACTGTGGCTGGAGAGGCTACAAGAGACGCAGAGACTATGGTTTTCTGCCTGGTGGATATCATGGTCGGGTCCTCGCAAGCATGTTACAAACACCGTTGGGAAAAGACTGCTGCACAAGAGAGGTGAGGGGCCCTCCCTGCTCATCCTGCCTGAGCAAACTGCCATGCCTCACCTTGTTTGCCTGTCCTGGTCACCTTGCTCCCCAGGGGCTGCCTTTGAACTTCGGGGGGGAGGGTGCTGCTGGCTCCACCCATGCCTCATCAGCCTCCCTCGCGAGGGCTGCTGGGTCCCAGCGGCTTCCTCGGCTGCTTTGAGTGGCCTTGATGCTGAAAAAAAAGCCCTGCCCACCTCGATTCCCTGCTCCACTGCAGAACACGTCTGCCCTGGAGCTGATCACCTGCAACATGCAACATAAACAGCTGACACCCTACAAACAAAATATGAAATGTAATAAATTAACTAAAAATTACATTTAAATACATCAAAAGCTCAACTGTAAGCTTGGAGCTTCTTATAATTGATCATTATAGGTTAGGGGGAGGACAGCAGAAATGTACATTTGAGAGAAAAATACATAATACTGTAAGAGGAGTGTTGCTTCCCTAAAACAGAGAATAAAGCACTGCTATTGCAGGCTATCATATGGCCTAATTTTCATGTGTGTGATATCCCATTTCTATCCAAAGAGTTTTATTATTCTTCTCATACTGGCAGTTGAACTAAAAATAGGCATAACTTTTCCTAAAGCTTAAGAACATGTTTCTTCCCAAAACTTTTTAATCTTCTTACTGATCCACTTGGTAGGACCCAGAAATAGATTCAGAACTGGCATTTATCATATTGCTTATGTAATGTTATTTCCCCCCCATTCAGATTTCCACATAGTGCTTCCACCTCAGATTATTAGTGACTTCACATAGTTCTGTATTTACCTTTTTTAGCCCACTCCTTGCCTTAGTCAACAGAGAACTTTAATGCCTCATCAAAAACTCTGTGGCAGGAAGATACATTATATCTTATTGCTTGTTCATAGTGCCTCACCACTATATTCCTTGTCACCAGCTAAGGGAAACCACTGGGTTAACAGAACACTATTATATCATTTAGCACTTCTACATTCTACTGTCCAATTTAATAATCTTTCAGTTTATTTTGGTATCAGTCATTACATTATTGTCTGAGTGCCACTGAAAAATGACGACACCATGGAGGTATATAAGACTTAACACAGACTCCATAAAGATGAATTTTCCTACTGTGACAATTTTGATTTATTCAAGATTTTCCCCTCCCAGTCTGATCTGCAATCCTGAAATTGTATACGACCTCTGAATCTAAGTAACATTTTACTCCTCCCCCAGATTCAAAGCACTTTATATGATTCTACACTGACATTTTGTACAAGATATTGCCAACTAAGGTCTTTCAGAGTTTTTATTATTTATTTTTGAGGAAGGTATAAAAAGCTTTAGGAGAGGCAGAGCCATGGGAAAGCATCAGATAATTCTTCTCACTAGGAATACCCAAAACCTCGCTGAGACACTATTCTTCAATTCTTGCAAAGACCTGTAGCAGTTGCAAGCACATGCTTTGCTCAGCATGGCACAGATATTTCAGCTTTCAGAAAGAAACAACAAATTTCATTAACAGGAAAACCAGCAAACAATATGATGAAACATTTACTACAGAAGTGCCCAGTTCAGCATAGAAGAACTTACACAAATTACTCTATGTCAGGATAAGTTATGCGAGCTTCAGTTAGTATTTCATCATACTCCACTTGTATAGCTCAAAGTCAACAGGCCCATATGATCTTAATATGGTAAATTATGAAATACAAAATGAGTTGCAGATTTCAAAGTTCTTGCTAGGTGGGATTATGACCAGAATTCATGGAAACTAGCATCATCTTTTCTGGCTAGTTAATATTATCAATTCTTTGAAACATATTTTTTACCTTACTATCAGTGATCTTAGTTGCAAAACTTACAAATTGCATAATATGATAGTGTTTTATATAATGATATATAATATAATTAAATTTATAAAGCCATTTATTCATGAATGGAAGTAAACCAATGTAAAACACCACTTAAATCAAACAAGTGATAAATCTAAATGATTAATGGCTCAAGCCCTGTGTCCAACAATACATGTTGGAAGAGAGAATTAATACAAGAGACTTCAATAAAATGGAAAAGCCCATGATAGATAAAACATGTTTTTCAAAGGTGCTAAAAGAACATTCTTCATGGCAATTAGAATAGAAAGGTTCTAGCAGGTGAAAACTGGTTGTTTTTTTTAATGGTTGAGTTTTGAAGTGTGAAGCTCCCTGATGACTGGATGCGCATAATACTGTCAGTACCTCAGCTAGCAGGAAAACTCATATAGTAGGATCTCATATGAGTACAATTTAAGTACAATTACTGACACTTTGGATAAAAACAAGTCAATCAAAACAATTCTCTTCTGATGTCACCAGACATTAAGCACAAGGAGCCACCCCATGGGCTGCATTCCCATGCCTAGTTGTGAGAGAAGTGGCAGCTGTCTGGTGGCATAGAAATATTCAGGTCTTTTCCCAGAACAGACTTGTATTTTCACAGAAAAATCATCTTAGAGGGATCAGGTTTCAGACACACTTCCATTATGTTTGATGACAGTTATCTAATAGAAGATTAAAACAAAATAAAATTGTATTTTTTTTTTTCCTCTTATTCTTTTGCCTCCTGACCAAATGAAATGTCACTGTAACTTGCATAGTCTATACTTAAAGAGAGTTTCTGTTGCTTGCAATAGGGTCTGTGAAGCACAACTGCAAGCAAAAGATACCACAGGACTAAGGTATAAAACAGCTCACTGAAAAAGAGTATAGAGGGATGTTTAGATGTAGAGCTTAGGGATATGGTTTAGTGAGGACTGTTAGTGTTAGGTCAGAGATTGGACTCAATGATCTTGAGGTCTCTTCCAACCTAGAAATTCTGATTCTGTGATTCTGTGATAATGTGACAAAATTCAGTTTCTTTACTTTGTTCCCTGCTCCAAAATTACTTGGTTCAAATAATTCAGTTCATGCTTTATATGATATATCAAGATCCATTCTGACTAAAACTGAGGCTTGACCTGTAGAGTAGTTGAGTAGTTATCGTCCTTGACAAGATAAGAGATAGATTATTCCCTTTATAATTCCGTTTATTTAAAGCCTTTAACCTTGCAAGAATCAGACTTCTACCTCATCTCCATATAGGCTGACTTGCAGTCTGCCCTAAATCTCATCTCTAACTTGTCTGCATTCCAGGAAACAAACAAGCAAACAAAAAGAGAGTCAAAAGGTCCTGAAAAGCAAGAATCAGAAACCCCCAGTTCAGGCAATGCTGCACGGTGGAAAAGAGCAGTTTGAGTGAAACAAGCAAAATTAGAAGGACCACTTATTCCTGGGCCGGCGATGAGTTCTGCATTAAGTTCTCAGTATAAAACACACCTTGTCATGAAAACAAACAAACAAACAAACAAAAACAACAACAATTAATAGCAAAGTACTGCCTTTCCTAAAGTACAAATAAACTGCAAGGTATGATCTTGTCTTAAACGACTTCGCTCTCAATGTACCAGCCAATGCAGCAGAGGAGACAAGGGAGCATACTGTATCAGAGCAATGTCTGGAGCTTCTTGTGCCCAAAAGAGAAGGAGGAGAGATTAAACCACATTCCTGCAAATCCATATGCATCAGAGAAAAACATTGTCGCCACCTTCACACAAAGGTAACAGAAATATTTGCTCTTTGTGAAAGAAAGCAGAGGATGAACTCCCTTACAAGTACACCTTTTTTTTTTTTCTTTTTTCTTTTTTTTTTTTCTTTTTCTTTTTTTTTCTTTTTTTTTTTCTTTTTTTCTTTTTCAGATAACAGAACTGAGAAAATTGATAAAGGCTTGCTTTTTGCTCTCTTAATGAACTGCTGAAAATAATGGCATCATATCACTGCTTTCTTGGAAGTATCTAAAAGGTATACACTGAATGTTAGAATTTGGGTTGATGTAATTCAAAAAAGACTGTGTTTTGTACGAAGACATGTGTAAAAATGTATTGTTAAATTTTAACATGCTTTGACATAAATCTTACAGAAAAAAAAGTAGTGAAACCGACAGCTAAGACTGTCTTTGAACAAATCCTGACACACTCACTGTCTGAAGGTTTTTTTAAAAAAAATTACCTCCCAGTTATACTGCAAACAATAGGGGCTTGAAGTCAGAAAAGCTTTAAATCATTTTCACATAGTCTAAGCATGCACAACATGAAATATATTCAAATGTTCTTTTTCTGCTCTCAGAAATCACTTTGTCAAATGCTTCTGTTCTTAAATGTCTCTAATCATGAAGACTTCACGCTTCTCTATACAGACTATTTCATTGGTATCTATGCCATTATAAGTTTTTTAATAATATGTAACCCAACTTTTTCTCGCTATAAAGAAAGCACTTAATTCTTGCCCTGCTTGTCCTGGATATGGACAATATGTTATTCTCCCCCACTTGCAGGAACTTTAACTTCAAAGGAAGATTCCTCAGTCTTCATATGAGTCTCCTCATTTTCTCTTCTTTTGAATTTAAAGCCACTCAAAGGTTCTCTTGTAAGATGTGTTTTTTGTTTATTTTTGTTGTTGTTGTTTTTTGGCTGGTTGGTTGTTTTTTTAACCAATTAGAAATGTTATTCTTCTAGGGAAACTCCTCCTGTTTTTCTTGCAGTGTAATTTCCAAAAAGATTAACGAAGCTGAACAGCGATAAAAGATTGTCTCACTAGCCCTATATAGACTCACAGAATAATTGAGGCTGAAAATACACCATCAAGTGTCTTCTTCAACATCCTGCTCACAGCAGGGTAAGCTGTGAGGTCGGGCCAGGCTGCTCAGGGCTTTTGCCAGTTCTGCCTCTCTGGGAGTGAGGGGAAATCTCTTCCAGTCATTGCTTTTCCCTTGTTCACCTATTCATTCATTTCATCACAGAAAGCAATCGGGTTGGTCAGACATTTATTCCTCTCGATAAATCTACGCTGGTTGTTCCCCATCACTACCATTTCCTTCACGTGCCCAGAACTGGCCTCCATGACTTTATGATTTTCCCCAGAAGCTAAAGAGCCACATCCATACCGTAGTTCCCCGTATCATCTTTTTGACATTTTTGACAATGTGTGAAAGCTTTGCTTTTCTCCATTCTTCAAATCGTAACCCAAACTGTACACCTTTCTATCCCAATGTGATTTTACAGTCATAAGCAGTTTGCAATCCCACCTTCTCTTCCCCCATTCCTCCTTGAGTAGTTACCTAGCCAGGTGTTCCCCGGTCTGCTTAGTGCTCAGTGATTTCTGTGCAAAGTGATTTCATTTGTCTCAGTTTTATCACACCATTTAGTGATTATTTTTCTGATTTTCATTGTTATTTTGAATACTGATGCTAGTCTCTTAAACACTCTTAATTCTCATCTGTTATGTAGATAGCAAATTTATCTATAAACCCCATGAACACTATGTATTTCTATTTGATCGCCCTTAGGGTTAATGATAATACTGAGTAGAGCTGGGTCTATGGCCAGAGCAAAGTCCTTATGACACACACTTCCACTCCAAATGTGAGCCATTTTGTCATTATGCAGAACAGTTCTGCATTCAGTTCTGTGCTCACTCTTTGTTGATCCATCTAGATCAAATGCAGATTAAAATAACATATGAAAGAGTATCCAAATCCTTATTTAATCAGTATTTATGACACTTACTATTTCTTCTCTATCTGTAAGACTACTGATTATTAGAGAGCTTTTACATAATTTATTCATGATCTGTGTATTTCTACCATAATTTATTTTTTAGCTCTCATTTTTAATTTTTAGAACTGAAAATGCTACAAGTTACTCATCAACAAGCTGGAGCCACTGTCTATTGTTATTGCAACACGTAACAGATCACATTGATTCCATCCATCTCTTTTACAACAGCAGCCTTAAAACACAGATTTTGGGTCCGCTTAGGTGATTGCCTAGAATATACAAGAAAGCAATTGAGGGATTTTGTTGTTGTTATTACTGCTTTTACACATCAGTGAATTTAGATTGCCTGGATTTTTAAATGCTCATTGTGAAACATGTTCAATAGGCCTATATTGCAATAAGAGGTAACTGAACTATCTTTCTGAAAGAGGGTGCATGTAACCTGTCCATAGCACTTCAATTTTTCATTGTTATTTTTTTTAGTGTTTTCAACAAATATATATTATATATTCATAAGTATAACATTTTGAGTCACTGCATTATACGATTACATGTTTTGATCTAAAAACTACCAAACTAATGCAACTCAACTATATTTTCATTGGACTTTCACATTCAAATGACTTATCCTGTCTTACTTCACCTAAAACTCACATAGACATCAGAAAAATATCTGTTTCCTCCAGGTGTAGTGAAAGTGAAAAATCCTAAACTGTTGCCATTGATTTTTAATCTACATTGATTAAAATTCCTTTATTTTAGGAATACAAGTCATGCACATTGTATGAAACGGGCTCTGTGGGCTTATTTCTTCTTCTAGTGAAATATTTTTTTGATAGATTTTACTTAGAAATATATTTCAGGAGACATATATACCTGATTTTGTACAATATGCATTTTATTTTACAGCATTTTTTACACATCTATTTTTTCCTCCATGAAGCTTGACTGAAATTTTTATACCACGTTTTATGGACCCAATAGTCTGTAACAATCTGAATTTCTTTAATAGCCCATCCTGGAAATGCATATTTAAGTAATTCTTAAAAGGATATAACGTGTTATAATTGAAAACCTCAGCTCTGTTCCCTCCAAAGCTCATACTTTTGTGAGTAATACCACTAAGCACTGTGAGATCGATGTCAGGCTTACCAACACAAATAAAGCTTCATAGAACCCATGTGTGTATTACTGACGTCCATATCAGATAAATAAACACAGCCTTGGCCTACATGATCAAGCATACTCCCTAGGTAAGAAATATTCTGCAGTAAAAATAATAATAATAATAATAATAGTGATCTGGAAACACCTTTAAAGCAACCTTTATAGATTCTCACATACACAAAATAACAGGGTATTGACATACTCATACTACCCTTATAAGCCCTGCAAGGGTTATCCAGAAATATAGAACACATTGTGGCCCTCCATGGTCACAGAAGATCTGAACCTAAGAGCTGACAGCACAGAAGAGTAGGCAGAGATACATAAACTGATCTTGTCTTATTTTTGTGATTTACTATCCACTCTGAACAAGTTCCTTGTTTGCAGCATATGCAAACAGCATAGCAAAGTAATTTTACCAGACACATTATTCCTTTGCCACCTGGCAAACGAGGACATTTCAATAGCAAGGATGAAGAAAACTGCATCAGTACAGCTCCTGATTAACGACAGTCCTCTTGGAGAGGCAAAAATTGTGTGTGTGAAACATATACAGAAATACCATTTTATTCCTGATTGCATTTGTCTACATTTAGGAATAAGACTGGGAAGAACCTGTGCTAATTTTGACTGCACCAAGTGTTGAGTAAAGCAAGTGTTACAAATTGAAAAATTTCTAAGTCAATTCCACTAGCTCTTTTAACACGTTTGCAAGATGCTGGGCTTGATATTTTGGCTCTTATGATGGATCCCATATTTTTATCCTCTAAATCTCACTGGTTTGTAGGTTCCTCTTCTCCATTTCCTTATTCTTAAAGTATGCTTGCTGCAATGAGCAGGATGAAAGGCGATACTCACCTAATGCAGTACAGTACCATGAGAAGGACACTAAGTAAGAATTTGAAGAGGAATTGTTGTGACAGCCCAGTTGCCCCATTGCAAATAAATCATCTCATCAAAACTAATTAGTTTTGCACAGTACTCTATTGGTAAGATAGCATAAATTGCTTCCAAGTGCAACGGCTCATGACTCTCCGTAAACCACTTTCTGAAATAGTTACATCCTTACAAAGATTTTACTTTTCTAGTCCTATTTTTATCTGATAGATTTTTCTGCTTTGCCCTACCCACTCATCCTGGTATTTAAAGACACAAGCATGTTTCAAACACACTCAAAATATCAAGAATCATTAGTAGCATGAACACATTTAAGCAATTATTTATTACTAATAACAAACAAAAATAAAACTTTTTTTTTGTGTCTTCAGCCTTCCTTCTGAAAAAAAAAAAACACCAACCAAACCAAACCAAACCAAAACAAACAAACAAAAAAACAGCTCCAGAACATACTATTTTCCTTGCAAATTTTTATAAGCAATTTCTTTAAGAAGCTATTCCATTTAAGGTGGTATTGCACCATCAATTTGCCATTTTCTACTATTATTTGTTTGAGTTGAATAAATATGTTTCATGGCTATAGTTTAATTTAGTTCTTTAAATAAAAAATTAAACTCATTAAAAAGAATTTTAATTTCCAGTAAAGCAAAGTTGGAACTTTTTTTAAGAACTTGATTTTCTTGGATTAGTTTTAGAGTTGACAGCAGTCATAATTCAATCAAATGCAGGCTTTGAAACTTGAATTGTTGTTCAATCAGCTTGTTAGAAAGGGTAAAAACTGACCCTCAGATTATTATTGTCTTTTAAAGCTATCTCAAATTGGCACTAAAATCTGAAGAATCCCAAATTAGTGCCTAGTTTTGAAAGGTGTATGTGTGTGTGCATGAGCTAATTACAAAAATCTCACTTAGCTGTGCAGCTGTAACCAGCACCTGATCACCTTGTTTACTTAATTAAAATAGCACGTAAAAATTTAATCCGTGACATATGTACATCATACCTCTTACAATTTATAGAAGACTATATTAAAAATATTGAAAAGACATTCACATTAGCAAAAATAACATTCCTAAATAAATTAAACACTTTTTGCCCATTCACTGAATAACCAGCTGTTTTCTTCACTTTTACTTTAATGGTTTTCATGAATAATGAGTCTTTAGCCAGTAATTCATTCCAGAATTCACAAATGCAGTAACGTGTTTTATGAGGATGAAAAACTGTGTATTTGGCTCACATTTATGGTATGAAAAAAGAACACTGAAGTGAAAGAAATCATCTTCAAGTTTACTTGAAATTATAAGAAGAAAAAGGTCTGTGTACAAATAGTATCCAAGCCCAGTATTTAGTTTTGTAGCATCTGAATCATAGCAGGTGTACAAGCACATTTTCTCCTTGCGTCCTCTGTTGTATTGGCTAGATTTCTATAGAGACCAACATCCCAATGGGCTACTAAAAATTAAATGAACTTTCATATATTCAAAATAAGCAGAGACAGCAAAATGGTCAAATTAGAAGTGAAATCACCACAGAAAAAGCAAGACATTTCAATAATATCCAGCAAGACATTTCAAGTAAAATCATCATGAGATAATCAGAGGATACAGCTATCCTGAAAAGATAACAGAAAGTCTTGCCTGAGGCCTGTAAAACTTTACAGTATTGTTTTAAGCAGATATCAAATGGTCTGGCCTCGAGCAGCTGAAAAAAAATATATATATATATTTTCACGATTATGATCTCCTGTCAGTACTTAGGAAGGCCTCTCTGTAAAAGACTCCCTATAAAGAATGACTGAATATAAATATTACAACATCATGACCATCATGTCTGTTTGAATCTGTAGACAATCCCAAGATATGAATTACCTTTTATTTGTAGTGTCACACCATTTATTAAAAAATAATAATAATCTAGGAGAAAAGTATGGTGATCACAATATAGATCAACTCTTTCATTTAAAGATGCTGTATGACAGTGGTAATGACACGCCTAAAGAACAAAGTGAAAATATATGTTTTTGAAGGACACGTCTCTGGAATACCATTCCTCAACATTAGAGCAGTTCTATAGAAATATCCATTCAACTTTAAAGCTGATTAATAAATATTAAATTATTTCATGAGTGGGTATTTAACAGTAAATAGAAGGCTGGAAGAGTAGTGTCTCCCACCTCATCATAACAGAATAGCTGCTTCAGCAACACAGTCCTTCTCAGGATAGTGGCCTTTTCATCTGCTTGCCTGATGTCATTAGAAATATTTTGCTGAATTACAAAGGGACAGGCAACAAAGCAAATGAGTGAAATAAGTAAAGCATTAAATTCGCACAAAGTTCACGTATAATTAATCATGCTAGCTACCAAAGTAAAGTCAGTGTTTATATTGCATCTCTCAGTAGTCTTCAGACCTGCCTGTTCTGACATAGATATCTATTGTTGCTTGTTTAAAAAGTTGATGAATTCTACTGATGTTCAAAAATTAGATTACTCTTAAGGGCCAAAGTCACATGTTCAAAGCACTGAACCATGAGAACAGCACTGGAAAATATAAAGTTAAACCAAGGATTAATTTGGTTTACAGTGCAGACCTATACAATGGACTCAAATATTTGGAGGTTTCAAAGTTATCTTTCTAAGACAGAAAAAAATAGACAAAAGGTTTTCCATAACTATTCTCAAAGACTTAGCATGCCTTCTTTTAGCATCTCTTTCTTTAAAGCTATAATTCATAGGTCCCAAAGCAGTGATGCTTAGGCTGCTTAGACACCCCTTTCCAATTCCATCATTAAAAAATAGATTCCTAGAGTCTGTAGTGTGACTGCACGATCTGAAATCTGAAAGGTAAGGTCTTTAAGCAGTTGTATTTTGGAGTAATAATGGGATAGACTTGAAAATAAAAGAAACAGTTTTCTAAATCATTTATACCTCATACAATACATGCCTGACCTTCCCTAAAAACATGTAAGAGCCTGAAATAAATGACAGACTAAATATTTGTAGTCAAGGGAATGCAAGGAACTCCAAAAAACACAGGCTTATTATTATTATTATATTAGGCTTTCTGAAAAAAAACTGCAAAAGAGAACAAGAAACAACAATGGTTCCAAAATATATCAATTAGTTGGAACTGAGAAGACAGTTCCATTGAGGATAACAACAGCATGATTTGGGCTGAGGTATGTAAATATACCAGCAGATAATGTTACACTGCCTACTAGCCAAATGTCATATACAAGTCATTCAACTCACAAGCAAGTTAATAAAAATTGGTGTCCCCCAAATCCTTTCAGACTGCTCAGAATTGATAACTTCTCTCCATGCATTATTCTTCCACCATCTTTGCATATACACTGTATAGTTTTGTCTAGGCTACATTATGTGATAACTTATGAGAAAACTTACTAACTGTATGGTAGATTATATCTACTCTTTTACTAACCAACAGTGCAATTACCCTGTTGTAAAAGAATACATTTTGTTATAGACAAATCCATATTTAATATTGCTCTTTCTTTGATGCCTCCTAGATTGTTTATTTTTTCCCTAGAATTACTGTTAAGGTGATTAATTTATAATTCTTCATTTCTTTACTTTTTGCACTCTGTTCTTGCTATATTTGCTGTTCTAAAATTTCTGGTACTTCATCCATCTTGCTCATGTTCTATGAAACAGCCCTGAGATATATTTGAGATATTATGTTTGAGAAAGATTCAGTTGGTTTGGTAAGTAACCTGGGATAAGTTTCATCACATTCTAACTACATGAAAATAAATTGTTTAGATAAGTGAGCTATATAATCTGAGATCTCATACCATTGTCACTGGTATTAACTGATGTTCACCTAATTACAGATGAAGAAAAAAGCTGAAAGAAACAAAAACCATAAACACTTCTGATGACAGGTTTTCTTCTCCTCAGTACTTTCTTCTTACTATTAAAATACTTATCAAAAGCACTACTGATTCTTCTGACTCCTTACATTTGTCTTCCTTAGGATCTTATCAATGATCTGAGCTCAGTGAAATCTGCTTCCACAGAGTAGATTGTTTTACCATTGCTGTTTTCCTTCTCCTGAATCCTATGGCTTCATAAACAGCCTCACCCAAATTGCCCTCCATTCGCATGCATCTCAGATCCTCTCCATTAGTTTGGATCAAACCTACAAGAAACTTACCTTTTGCTTTGCCATCTGTATCAAAAGCTGAGCATTATCATTGTCACTTATGCAGTACACTACCCTACTGAACAGTGTTTTCCTGTATTGCATTCCCCAGAAATATATAGTAGTCATATATCACAAAAAGAATAGTTTAGATAATACTTTAGATAATACCATGAGTTGCTTGCAGAAAGTCCTGATTCTCTGATTTTCCTGGTTTGCTGGTCTATGAAGGAAGCTCCACATCATGATATTGCCCAGACTCTTCTCCCTTTCAAAGATTTTTAGATTCCTTCAGGCCCTCTAAAATCAGGGATTCTGAATGTGGAAGTATTCAGTATTTAAGCTATTTTGAATACCTTAGTGGGTAAGTTGGAAGTTATTAGAAGTTAGAATTTACAGAATAAAAAGGACATAAAACTACTAGAGAGTGTCCAAACGAAGGCTGTTATGTATGAGGAACAAATGAGGTCCCTTGGTTTGTTCAGCCCAGAGCAGAGCAGACAGAAGGGAAGCCTCATGGTGGCCTTCAGCTCCCTCATGAGGGGAGCAGAGAGGCAGGTGCTGAGCTCTGCTCTCTGGGGACAGTGACAGGACCCGAGGGAATGGCATGGAGCTGGGACAGGGGAGGGTCAGGCTGGGTGTTAGGAAAAGGTTCTGCACCCAGAGGGTGGTTGGGCATTGGGACAGGCTCCCCAGGGAAGTGGTCAGAGCACCAAGCCTGACAGAGTTCAGGAAGCATTTGGAAAACGCTCTCAGACACGTGGTCTGAATTTTGGGTGGTCCTGGACCAGAAGTTGAACCAGATGATCCTTGGGGGTCCTTTCCAACTAAAGATTCTATTCACAGGGAAACTGCCAATTTACACGTCATAATTTAGATTACAAAGATTCTATGTTTTCTTCTTGTGTAAAAGGGAAAAATTACACTCTTGAGACAAATATTTCCAAAGCATGTAGATAAATTCAAGTTTTACAGTGCTTATTTAACAGACTGAATGCACAGTCTTTTTTTTTCATAATCACAGAATAACAGAAAAGTTTGGGTTGAAAGGGACCTTAAAGACCACTGAATTCCAACCCCCCTGCAGGGCAGGGACACCTCCCGCCAGACCAGGCTGCCCAAAGCCCCATCCAACCTGGACTTGAACATTTCCAGGGATTGGGAATTCACAGCTTCTCTGGGCAGCCTGTGCCAGTGCCTCACCACCCCCTGAGTCAAGAACTTCTTCCAAATATTTAATCTAAACCTACCTTTTTCTAGTTTAAAGCCAATCCCTCTTGTCCTATGTCTACCCTTCCTGAAAAAGAATCCCTCCCAAGCTTTCCTGTAGGCCCCCTTTAGGTACTGGCAGGCCAATATAAGGTCTCCCTGGAGCCTTCTCTTCTCCAGCCCTATCTCCCTCAGCCTTTCCACATAAGAGTGGTGCTCCAGCCCTGTCATCTTTGCATCTCTCCTCTGGACTTGCTCCAACAGGTCCATGGTCATGACAATATTCTTTAATGGCAATGAACAATTGATTCAAAAACTCATCGTATTTTAAAAAGAAGATGAAGTAAAACAAGACAAAGTTCAAGACTCCACATATTTATAATGGGAAAAGGAAAGGGTTTTTTCTGAGTTGTGTCTATTAAGCAAAGTTTTGAAATACAATCGTTAATATTAATGTTAATACCAAATCAGGGCTTAGAAGCAAACTATCACCTTTCTTAGAAATGAACAAAAGCTCATCCAAGAATTTTTCTTTCCTTCTTTTGTGGGAAATGTCAAGTATTAATTTAATAGAAGGAATTCTTTCAAAGTCAGTTTTAAGATTGGCTTTTCTCCCTCCCCAAAAGGTAGGTGCCACTGTTAATTGAGAGAAGTTTTTTAAGAAGTTGACACCCTTTATCCCTGAGCAAAGATTACATGCACAGTAAGTTGTAATCCTTGGCTTTGCAGTATCAGTTTATGAGGTTAAAAAGATGAATGTTCATTGCTTTTAATCCTTACAATGATTCACGAGGCTCTGTGTATCATTTCCCCAGAGCATCTACAACTGAACGGTTGTTCTGCCTGCTGCTTAAATTACAGAGACATCTGCAAAGTAAATTATGGATTGTTGTCCCACAACTAAGCTGCCTCTTCATCTCTCTGTAGCATTTCTTTGAAAACAAGAAAAGGTATTTCTTTTTCCTTGTTTATCACTTTTGTTTTGCCAGACTGGGTGATACTATGATGACCTGGATTACTGCCTGCCATGCATGCTTTCAAACAACATGTTCAGCTGCAAAAACCCACAGTGAAAAGGAAGGGAGAGTATAGACTTGTGAGGGATGGAACAGACAGCTGAATAATGCTAATTTTGTGTGCTGAGCTCTTCAGGGTTCACAGATCTAGGGCTGATTTTCCTCATCTTAACAGAAATCTATGTAGCTAAAAAAATACTTGAACACTTAAACTCATTGTGAATGGGGTGAGTATATAACTTTCTATTTCTCTAATACTGTCTTATTACAAGTTCATTAATATACTGATTTCTGCATCTCTACTTATATGCGTATATATTGATATAAACATATCAAATCCATATAAGCTTACCTAACCCATAAGAGAAGCTGAGCTCTTGTGTGGTATAGAAGTACATTTCAGCATCTAAAATAGCAGTGGAATTTTTGGAGTTTACATCATAACAGTGAGAATTAGATCCCTTAACCTGCTCAGAATTTTAAGCCAAATTTTTAACTATGCACCTAATTTTACAATCTTGTATTTTAAAAACAAAGCATGCCAAGCTCCCCTTCTGTCTGCACACTGGTGTTCTTAGAAGGTGTTCTACAAGTGTTGATCTTATCAAGTTTCAGATTAAACTTAATGGAATTATTGCTCTCTAATTGAAATACTTGTTCTCTAATACCTGTCTCATTACCTGTTTACTTGAATGCCTGGAAAAAATATACAGTTTTGACTAAATCTATGTGTCAATAAATAAATAAATAAAGGTAAAGTGCATGGCAAGGTATCATTCAAAAAACATTTAAGAAAGCAGAAGTTGTATGTTTTTGTGATATTAGCATCCAATACTCCTTTGGCTAAATTCCAGTGAGCCTAGTCAAGATAACAAGTGCTGATAGTGTTGACATCCCAGAAGCTCTTTTTACACATTTGGAAGAGATAAAATCTCAGTTTCCTAACTCCTTTCAACTATGTCATATGCACACAGCTTGGAAAGAGGAGATACATAACTGAAAATTATATTATTTATCCTAAATACAACCAGTAAAGACAGGCCTGCCTGACTCAAAAACTAGGAGCCAAACACTTCCAACATTGTATGTATAGTTTTCATTAGAATTTCATGGCAGAATACATCTCTAACTTTTAAGTATTTACATAAGATACATCACTCAATTACCCAAATGAAGCCATGCATAAAAGTGAATCTGTCTTCAGCATCAGCAACACAACATCATTGGGCAGGTTAAATGTGCGCTATACATTGAAATTAAGGATTACATAAAATGGAATTCAGGCAGGACAATTTCTTACTATAAGAAAATATAAATACATTTTTTTAACAAGCACAATATATTCAAAATTTTATTTTAAATTCCACTGAAATTAAACATTGGTGAGCCCCAAACTACTCTCTATAGCCGTTTGCCTTTTCTGTATAACTTCATAACAGGACAATCAACATTCAGATCTTCCTCCCTCTACGTCTGCCTGCACATGAGTGTTCATAAGCAAGCATTCAACAAAGTCGTAATATAGAAGCTTTTACTGAATTTAATCATTCCATGTCACCATGTCAATTGTCTTCTCCAGCATACAATGCTTTACAGACCAAAACTGTGTCCTGGTTTCAGTTAGAACAGAGTTAATTTGCTTCCTAGTAGCTGGTAGAATGCTATGTTTTGGCTGATAACACCCTGATGTTTTAATTATTGCAGAGCAGTGCTTACACCAAGCCAAGGATGTCTCAACTTCTTGCTCTGTCCTGCCAATGGGCAGGCTGGGGATGCAGCAAGAGCTGGGAGGGGACAGACCCAGGACAGGTGACCCAAACTAGCCAAAGGGGTATTCCATACCATCTGACATCATGCTAAACAATATATAGGGGTGGCTAGCCAGGGAAGGGGGGCTGGACTGCTCGGGGTTAGGCTGGGCATCGGTCAGCGGGTGGTGAGCAATTGCTTTGTGCATCACTTGTTTGTACACATTATTATTAGTAGTACTATTATCATCATTGTATTATTATTATTATTGTTATTATTATTTTCCTGTCTTATTAAACTGTCTTTATCTCAACTCACGGGCTTCACTTTCCATTTCTCTCCCCCGTCCCAGAGAGGGAGGGGGGAGAGTGAGCGAACGGCTGTGCGGTATTTAGCTGCCGGACGGGTTAAACCACGACAAACTGTTAAATTAAAATAAAAAACCTGTCATCTTCTGAAGGATGTTTCAAACTTATTTAGGCTCTTAGCTCAAAATACAACACAATTAACTTCACAAAATTAGAAATTTAGTATCTGCCTCTTTTATTATTATTATTAATTTATTTTTAATATGGACAAAATACAACCAGTGTTTCATCATCCCCATCATTGGATTCTTGTCAAGAGTATAGTAAAACCAGTTTATAGTAGATTCCATAAGCAACAACTGAAGTAGACAATGGCACATTAATAAACATGAGGAAGCCTATGACATTGTCTTTTTTCCCCTGGGTAAGAGGTTCTGTTAAGGTATGCCTTTGAAATGAGACAAATACCATTTGACAAAAATAGCACCCTGCAATTACAAGAAGAAAGCATTGTAAAAATAAAGCTCAAAGAGAAAATGGATTTCCGTCCTTTAAGAGGTGCAATATAGACTGTAAAGGTACTTTTATTTTCTCCAATCTGCATGTAAATTGAAATAGCCTGAAAAAGGTATCATACAGAACAGGCATTTGTAAATAGTTGGTCAATATTACTGCAAGCCCTGGATTGCATCAAGTATTTTTGTTGAGATATTCAATGAAGACACTAGATTCCTGGATTTCTCCATCCCAGTTTCTTGGTCCTAAAACTAATTTATGTTTATTACATAAGTAGCAAAATAAAAAATAAATAAATAATAATAATAATAAAACAACTAAAAAGTGAGAACTGAATCCATTATATCTTACAGGATGAGTTGACTGCAATTATGACAAGTTTCTTGAAGATAATGAAGAAAAACAGAGTGCTTAAAAAGTCTACCTGTGAATAAGATGCCACATCTTCCAAGATCTTACAGAAGTGAGGGGTTCAGACCTTCACTGGCCTCCTTCACTACAATTCTCAACTTACTGGGTCACTACAGTCTGCAAAACATATAAAAATAAATTGTCATTGTCAACAGCTGTTTCTCAAGAGCATCCAAACCAAACCAAACCAACCAACCAAAAAACAAAACAAGACAAACAAACAACAACAACAAAAAACAACAGAGAATGCATTATTAAGGAACCCAGTCTAGCATAAAAAAATGAGCAAGTCACCAAACATCACTTTTTCTGTGCCTTTTAAGTGAACATGGCAAGGCAAGGAGCAGGACAGACACCCCTTGAATGGATGGCTCCTGTTGACCAAACATTGAGCAGAACGAAACTGCTCACATTCCTTATAGCTGCCTAAAACCTGTGAGATTTTTACTGACAGTAGGCATTACTGCAGAGCATCCTATTATGGGTGTGATTTGTATGCATTGCCATGACTGGGTTCCCTTTGTGTCAGCTATCATTCAACACAGTGGGAAAATAAACACGCAATGATTTCATTGAAAAGGATGGAGGAGTGATAACATGAGATAGTGGCATTGCATATAATGTTTTGCTCTTTTCACAGTGGTTTTGCAGCCAATTTTGTCACTACCCTAATGGCTCAAATCAGTTTCATATATGGTGGGATGGTTACTTTTCTTTTCAGTGCCAGGGCTGTAACACACAGGAGCAACTTCCACAACAACTCCTTCCTGAGTTGGCTCCTATTCCAACTCCATGATACATTTTTGTTTAAACCTTGATCTAATGTTAGCGTTGCACTTACGGGGGAAAAAAAAAAAAAAAGCCAAAAAAGGCCAGAAATGTTTTCTATTACTTCAATAGAACTAAAACTAGGGGGCTTCTTTGTTTTACTTTTAAATCAGCAGTTTGTATATTGGAATTTCTCAATACAGATGAACATCTAGAGAAATGAATAGGACAAAGGAGAAAAAGGAAATTAAAAAAACAAGCGAGTCCAAACCAGAGGCTGAAAGAATACTGAAGTAGAGACGGCATCCAGATATAGTAAAAACTAAAAAAGCAGAAAAACCCAAAGGAAGACCAACAGCAGAACTGGAAAATAACCGTTTGAATATATATATAAATATTTTACATATGATACCACTATGCACCAAAACATCAGATTATATTAAATGCAGGCTTTTAGAAATTAAAAAACACAAAAATTACAGATGAATTGTGTGTGCAAAGAGGAGTAAGCCATTTATACAGATATTAAGAAACCAGGCTTCCATGCTTGCCATGCTTGAAGTAGGCACTGGCATAAAAGCTAAAAGCATCATGCAATGTGAGCAGTATGTTTGTAACAATGTAACTTGTTTTGCAGCACCTCTGCTCCCCCCACACCGGCTTAACACGCAGTCACTTTCAGCAACTTAGAAATCTACATCTATTTAAAAAAAAAATTCATGAAATTTCCTTTAACTTCAATAGAAGTAGTATTTCTTAAAAATATTTGTATTTAATTTTGAGATTATTACTAGCATTCAACATAATTTGTTATCCTAAATAATTTCCTTCACTGAGAATGAGTTTATTGCAGGAAAAACTGACTACAGTGCCAAAGCTGGTAATAATCAAATAGATCAGATGTACGTTGCACCCTCACCTTTTAAATTTCTCATATTCTAGAGGAAGACAGCACCAGAACTAAACCTATCCATGAAGAAGGACAGTCTTTCTGACTTTTTGGTAAGACGATGGATTTGAATCACCCACATTACTCCAAGTTTAGCAAAGCAACTGTCTTTGATTTTCTTTTCAAGATTTTCCTTGTAGCTTTTACATTAAAATATAAATGTCCCTACAGGAAGGAGAAAGAAAAGAAAAAAAGAACAAAGAGCTAAGGAGAGAAGAATTCCAACCCTGCACAAGCTTTCTGAGTCTCAGAAACAGCTTTCTAATAGCAAACAAAAAACTGTTCTTCCTTCAGTATTGATTCTTAATGTCACTGAACTGGATTTGTTAGCAAAATATTAACTTCAATAACACTTGATATCTGTTAAAAACAGCAACTGAAGCATGCATCTAGAACTAAACACATTGCAGGAGTCTGGAGTTCACTGATGTAAAAAACAAACAAACAAAAAACCAACTAGATGTTTTAAGTGAAATTTAAAATTAAGAAATGAGGAAAAGCAATGAAAAAAAAAAATCAAGCTGCTTTGGTGTTAATAGTTTGAATTCCCATTTCCTTAAAAATCATCTTAACCTGCAGCATACAGCTTGAGTTGCTTTCTGCTTGGAACTCTCACAGAAAGCATCAGCAACAAGAAAGACATTACAATGAGTCTTAATGCAAATAAGGACTGGAGTGGTTCTGTAAACCTGATTGATTTTTTCTTTGTTACATTGATTACGTTTGAAAAATCTTTTTTGCAAATACCCAGCTTACTTAGCTGGAGGAAAACTACAGCACAAGAGCTATAATATATGGTTAGGATTAATCATGTAGCCTGGGGAGACTGCTGGGAACTATTGGGTCATTCAGGTGCACTAGTGTTCACAAAAGTTTTTCAACACATTCACAAACCAAAGTTCAAGCTGTCAGATTTGCTCTCAGCCATGTAGCTGTAGGAAGCAACAAATGATACAGAACCTGACTACTTGATAAAATATCATTCAGTTTGACATACAGATATTTTTCAAAGTGGAACAATTAAATGGAAGTCATCTAACCTTTACTGCATGAAATTACGGTTCCTTGTTCCTTTCTGTTTTTGTGTCTGGACTGAGTGTCACAGCCCTTTTCTGTTGGTACCCCCTTGCACGTGCTTGCAACTTTCCTTGCAAGCTGTCAGTGGTGTATCAAGGGGGCAAAGGGTGCATTTGCAGAAGGATGAGGCACTGAGTGGCCTCCAAACATGTCCCACTCTGCCGTTACTGCCAGCCCTGTGGGCGCTGAGTGTGTCTCACCAGCTCAAAGCCCATTACTTCTGGCAGGCAGCAAGCCGAGGACAGGCGCCGTCCCTGCACACCCCATCAGGCAAAGTACTTTCCTGCAAGATTTACAAACTTCCATACAGCTTGCTCACAGCCACTTTCATTTGGGAACATGATCTCAACCTCCTTGTGTTTCTCTCCTTAAATAAGGAACAACAACAAACAACTATTTACAACCTTGCTAAGCTGAAAGGGAAAGCCAAAAAGTACAACTAGCAAGCACGATCTTGCAATCTACTATGGAAGCAGAAAATAAATAGGACCACTGTAGGAAAAAAAATCAAGTGGAATGCATAAAAGTATTATTTGCTCAAAATATAAACCACACAGCTTAGAAGGACCTCACATTGTTATTATAGATACATATAAATATTTGACATTCTGTTTGGGGTAGCTATTTATTGAGAAATTCACTTCTCTTTCTTTGTAGATGCACTCAGTCATAGTGTGCCATTTGAAAATCTGTCATGCAGGCCTGCCTTTCTTTTCACATTCCCTTCCCACCAGCATCTCTTCTTCATAAATGAAAGGTTTTCATGCAAAATACAAATTTGTGCCTGTCACGTGCAAGGTCATTTAGAAAGAGCTTGAGCACAGATTGAAGGGTTTTTTTATCCCTCGCTTCTCGTCTTACTTTCCTCTCTTATCATTCTGACATTTTACTACAACAGAGTGTTCACAGACATTTGGCAGTCAAACATGCACTGGAAAAACAGGAACGCCTTGTAATTTTTAACCTTTCTTTAAAACCGTAATAGCCAATTTTGCAAAGAAGAACATTTCCATCAGGGCTTATTTTATAAATATGCTCTCGAACACAAATATGCAACAAGCTACAGCTAATAATTCTGTCATGTTTACTCATTCACAAATCAATATTAAAACAACCAGTACTAACTCCTTTGCTGCAGCTCGAGATTCCTGTGATTGAATTCAGAAAAAACACTTCCATGGACTGCAGGGACACGTGTTAAGTCTCTGCGTGCACTGCTCACAGGCTCCATCCCTGTATTTTCCCGTTTCTTCTCTCTGCAGTAGATGGAGGCTGTTTCCTGTCATTGCCAGAAGTCTAAGGGAGATGCATCAGTTGCACTGAAATGGCACATATCATAAAATACCCATATTTGTTCACCATTTTAGCACTTGATGAGCACAAACATAACTGAAAAGATACATGTGTATCAAGAAAGACCCAATACAAATCCAGTAGGTATCTAAAGCAGGTTTCTCCTCATGGAGAAAACAATGCAGCAACCTCTAAATCTGCATCTATTTAGAATGCGAAAAAAAAATAATAATATGAACATAGCCTGAGTTTTAAATAGTCCAATGTTGTTTTTATTCTCTCCTGTTTTGTCTGGTCTTCAACCAAAAAGTACACTTAAGCAACTCTACTAGCAAACAGCTGGACTAGCTACATAGTTCAATGACACAGAGGTTATACTTTAAATACTTTTTATTTATTTATTTATCTAAAGACAAGGAACCTAATCTTTTACAGTGACAACACATGGAAGATGATCAAAATCATAACTTAAAATGATTTAAGAAAATAAAGATAGTAAAATAGGCAAAAGTAAAGTAAGCACCACTTATTTAACCACACACCATATAAAAGACATGACAATGAGTGTGCTGAACCTTCCCCTGGTTTGCAGAAATCTTAGGTAACAGATTGAAGAAAGAGGAAAACTTTTTTCTCTCTCTATTTATTTTTTTTTTTTTTAAGTCAGGATATGTGTGTGTGTGAGTAATGTTGCTGTATTCTTCATGGGTATAAGTGAAAAGAATGAAAGGAAACCGATGGTGAAGGAGATGGTAACCAAATTGTATTCAAAAGAGAAAGAGGACAAATGTAATGCTCAATCATTTTAATAAGAGTCTTTGTGGTTCTGAGATTGCTAGCAGGTCTTTTTTTTTTCTTTTTTTTTTTCTTTTTTCTTTTTTTCCTTATAGGATTAAATTATATTGGTTCAGGCCACATTAATTATTAAGTTCAGGTCATCCAATTAAGGAGGGAAAAACACAATGTGACACAGACAGGCAGTTGTAAATCTTCAGTTACTCATCCCAGGTATGAATCATCCATTGACAACACAGGTCACACACAATTCCAAGGTCAAATAGATTCATACAAAGCACTATGCTGAACAGCTTTCAATGAATTGCAAAATGATTAAAAATAAAGAAATCACTATTTTATTTTTTTTTTCCAGCTGAAAAAAGTGAAAACAATCCAATTTATTATAAATGAGAAAGGTCATTATGAAGACATTTGGAGTGGCATTGCACATAACACTTCCACTTTTATTAGTATCAATAGAAGTCTTAGTGTCTTAACAGAAGCCTGATGGTAGCTGTGATGCTCCCCATGCACTGGCAGAAAAAGAACTGCAGCATGTCTTCTCTCCCACCTCCCAAAATGCTTCTGAGGGTGAGAAAGTAAAGACGTTCCCTTCTGCTCTCCTTCCTTAAACTCTGCCTTAAACACGACCGCTGGGAGTAGTAATTTTTGCAATGAGCCTCCCAGTTCAGTAGAAACTGGAGTGAAACCAATCACCCATTGCACATGGCAATTGCACTGCTATCAGAGAGTAATGATTTTCAGTCACTACTGACTTGGCTTGAATCTGAACTACTGGCCCAAAGGTCAAAAGCTTTCTTACCAATTATCAATCTCCTGGTCCATCCAGCCCCCTCTATTATTTTGATTTCCTTTGCAAGATTAATGTTGTTACCATAGTTTAATCAAATAAGCCTCTAGATCTGACATTTACTTCCATCCTACAGATGCTTCTTCACAGAGATGAGGCAAGAAAACCATAATAAAATAACTTCTATAAATATCTCTTGCAATTAAATATTGACTGTCCAAGATTTATTTAGGAATTAAGACATAGAACTTTGTCACTACACTGAGTACTTTCAGAGGTCTCTTAAACATCTGAACCACTTAAATCTGAATTTTTAGAAAGGAATTCATGTGGTTTCAAAAATCCAGAGCCCCAAATGGCATGTAACAAGTGTTGTCTTAACGTGCAGGTATTCAATATTTCCAAAGAATCACTGGCATATGTGTACAGGATTCATAGCTGGCCTTCTGTGTATCATAGTCTGGACTCCAGGCTGTCTGTCCTTCATTTCTCTCCCCCATAAAGATGATACTAATAGAACAGTAAGGATGGTTAAACTTAACTAGCTGGTTCTGGACCAGTTGCAAAGCTAGCCAGCAGTTTCTTGCTATCTCCAGATCCAGAATATCAAGGTTTACTTGGATGGTTTTTGCTCTTCCTCACCCACCTTCATATCACATGCATGTGAGTTAATTTAAGCATTCTACTCAAGTGAAAAAAAAAAAGAAAAAAAAAAAAAAAAGAAAAAAGGAGAAATTCAAGATGACTTCTAAATATATCTAGCTTATTTCTCAAAATAAACCATCATGGCATCAAAATATTTTTCAGTATATTACTTTTGGAATAGCTCACAGAACACTTGTCCTGAAAACATTTTTCAGGAACAACAGGGAACTGATGATGAAGAATTTACTATACATAAATTCCTCTGTGAAATGATGCCATATGTCTACTTGGTTAATGGCTTTAAGAACATAATTTGTCTAAGTGGAAAAACAAATGGGTATTTCCGTAGTCTCTTCCCTCTGTATACACCTACTCATACGCACTTTTAAATGTGCACTTTTTTTTCCTACAAAAGAACAGATTTTTATTAAATATTTATTTCAAATTTAGCACATTTATCATTGCTATTTTCTTTTATTGACTTTTAGTAATAATAATTTATATATTTTATTTATATATAATATATATATATCAATATATATATATTGATATCAATACATATATAGCCTGAAACAAAATAAAAAAGGAAAATTGTCTCTGCTTTCCCTCTAACGGTATTTCCACTGAGTACATGGGCTATATAAAGATTGAATAGTATTAAAGAAATGTAATATACCGGAGCCATCTGTTCTTATTCAGTATTAGACATTACTGCACTTTTGACAGTCCTATTATTGTAATATAATGTATTCCAGATGAATTTGTAAGATAGCCATTATCTAACACAAATACTTTCCACCCCCAAAATTAATTTTTCACTAAGAGTAGCAAACACCATTTTGAAAACAAGATGACAATGCAATTCTGTACCTTCCTCAGAACTATCCAGCAGAAGTTGAAACAATCAAGCAAACAGCCAGGGTCGGCTTCAGCAGGGTGGTTGAAGCTGTAATACCACTGCTGGTCATGCAGAGGAACAAGCTCTCACAACAGAAGTTAAACACCACCTATTCAACAGCAACTTCGTGTTGTATTTTATGAACTCCCTGGGATCCGAGATAATTTTTATCACCACAATGAAGTCTGAAAGAACCAAAATTACTACCTTCTGAGAAGATTTGCAAAACATGAGTAGGTTTTTTACAGTGCATTACATTTCACTTTCATATCTTGCTAGCAATGGGATTTCTCTGACATCAGTAGCCCAGGGGTTTCCCCCAGCAAAGCACCTGAATCCTTCCAGGAGGTCCAAAACAGATGAATGACCTGTCGACTTGCAGGGTGCTGAGTTGCCTGCACTGCTGGTAACTTAGCCAGCTGTGGAATACACTGCAGAGCTGGAGCCATGAGTAGGAGGAGTACCAAAGAACAACCCAGAACTGTGAAGAACATGTTTTTCACGAAGCCTTTGGGTATTGATCATAGCTACAGTAAGTCAATCTTGCTAAGGTGCTAAAAGACACTTGAGACAAGATATGTGGCTAGTAAGTTAAATAATGCAAATACAATCCCTTGCCCTGAATCAGATATCAACTGTTGAGTATGGCTATATGGTATGTCCAGTGATGGAATGAGGTGGAGTGTATCATTCAATGCTCACAAAGTGCTTATCCGTGAAAAACCATCGCTCACTGATGACCTGTTCTAAAAAACAAAACAAAACAAAAACTCATCTAACAGCATTATGATTCCTATGTAATGACTTTGTGCAACTGTAAATAACAACAGATGCTTTAATTTGTATATAACATTATGTATTAATTTACTTTTCAAGCTTCACAACTTCATTTCTCAATGACACACACACACAAAATAATTTAGTGTTATTGGGACACAAACTCACTACAAAGTTCATTTTAAAATTGAAAAAATAAAAACACAAAATATTCAGTTATTAGTTATATCTTGCAACTAGGTTAAAATTTCTGTCATCTCTGGGGTAAGAACTGTTCTAGCACTTCTATGTAAAGCTAGTGACAGTGTTAATAGTGCTTTACTCTGCAATTATACACACAGCTTCTTTGGCTACAACTGGTCCTGGAGGTGCTAGGCCTCATTTTTGTTTTGTATGCCTTTTCCCAATAGGCAGTCCAGCTTAATTTTTTTTATGTGGTTGCTGTGGGCGAGTAGAATTTCACACACGGTAGCAGAGCAGAGACCAGTGGGTGACTTTCTGGTGTTATTATCTGGATATTGATTGTGGTGGCCCTTAGTAATAATACTGTCCTGTTGCTTCTGGTTGAAAGATGATTAGTACACGATTGTGACAATTTCTGGACTATATGTGATTTTTCAAAACGATGGTCTAGTTAAAACTCAGATTTTGCAATAAACAAGCTATAGATTCTCAAAGGAATCAGCTTACTGCTTCGTTGGAGTAGCTCAGAAACAGCAGGGTTTTTTAACATCATAAAAGTTAAATATGAAGAAACCACTGTGCTCACCAAGCAGAGCAGGAAGCTAACTGCAGACATTATAAGTAGCTAGCAATTGTGATTTTTGAGTTTTAAAATAACAACTTTGCTGCTAAGGAATTATGAAATCATAAATATAAAAAAAAGACTATCTCAAATTAACAAGATATATTGGCAGTTCAATAGTCTTAAAATTACATCATTTAAAAGACAAAAAAAAGTGTCACTGACTTTCAGAGTTTGAAATCCCATGTTCACAAACAATTTCACTTTATTGAGCATCAGTGATTCACAACATTGTCTATGAGATTCAGCTCTTATATGGTTGTGGTACTGGTTGCTCTAACAGATAAGTTTTGTAGTAATTTAAGTAAAAAATTTATGATCTCAAAATAAAAGCTAAATCCAAGATATACATGCAATACACATTTTAATATTAAAAATCACTAGTATACAGTAACATTTACAATATGAGAAGACTTTTTTTTTTTTTTTTGGAAAAGGTTGTGCACAGAAGTCTCGTGGTGAAGTCTAAATGTTTCAAGAAGCTAGTGGACATAAGGAAGGAACCAAAATTAGGCAGACTCAGTAGCTAAACATGGTCTCACAAATGAAGGCTTTTAACATAAAGGACAGGAATGGCAACTACAGGAAGGACACTAGTTTACTAATTAACACCACATTTCCACTCTCAACTCTTGACAGACTGTAGATGAATATGTACACATGAAGGAAAAAAAAAAAAAAAAAAAAAAGAAGAGAAAAACGATTTTTTTCTCATTAGAAAATGTTAACATCGCTAGAAAGTGCCTTTTCACCTCAAGATGTCTATATTGAAAACCAATAAATCTTTTAGGATTAATTTTCTTTAAAAAATTGAAAACAAAATAACAACAAAGATCCCACAGGATTTGTACAACTCTACTGTGGATACAGAAAAAAAAAAAAAACACATTCAATCTGTACAATTAAAAAACAGTTTCACTGTATTGTTTGCAATATGAGTGGACAATATGAAGAAAAACTATCAAACCTTCCAAAAACATCCAGCACCTAAGCAGACTAACAGGAATCAGGCAAAAAGATACACTCCAAAATACGATATTTTTTTTTTTTCAAATTAATTTATTTTTTTTTCTATTTTAGAGTTTATTAGATATAACATCCCGTAAATAACCACCTGTGAAGATAAAAATCCTATGTAGCTATTCCTACAAAATGGTTGGATTTGGAAGCCACTGAGCAATGGAATGAAGTAGAATAGCCCAAATATTCTCTGGAGGACCTCAAAAAGTGGCAGCAGGAGTCCATACAACTGTGATGCCAAAAGCAACAACTCCACAGATGTAGCAAAGAAGGAATAGCTACAGTCCTAAACACAACACAAGATTCATTTTGCCTGCCTTCCTCCTCCAACTATATTAAAAACAGAGTGGCAATAAAGGGCTTTCTACTCATCTTCTGTATAAGGTGAAATTCACTGTTGATGACTATTTTCCACTGAAATACATTAACTAAGATAATGGAATTGCATGTTTTTTGTTGTTGTTGTGTTTGTTTGTTTGTTTGTGTGTTTGTTTGTTTTGTTTTGTTTGTTTTTTCCCAGTTAAAAATATCCAAGTTTTCCATAAGGCAGAAAAGTTATGACATTTTCCACTCTTCTCCTTCTTGAAGTGTTCTAATTACAGGCTATTATTATTTATACTAACATAGACATAACTAAGCAGCCAGAAACTCAGTTCAGTGATATAAAAGCTTTGCTTAGAATTTTATAGAATAGTATTATTAATCTGAACTATAAAAGATCTTATTACTTGCCTGTAAATTTACCATTTTAATCCATAAAGTTAGCAGAGCTTTATCTGTATTCCTATACTTTAATCTGTATTTAATTTAATTTAATTAATTAATTTAATTCCTATAATTTAATCTGTATTCCTATACTTTATACCTTTTCACATCAAACTCCTAACATGTAAAACCACATAAATTTTACAAAAGGTACAAACAATTATCTATATTAATTCCTACCTATAAAATAATTTTCCCAGATAGTGAGATTAGAAAATACAGTAAAAAGACATAACAATAGCACATCACCTTGTTATTGTCAACTCAAGGGTGCACCTGGAGATTCAGATGGCTGGGATAAAGTCCACAGCTGTGGTAAATGCTGTGTCCTATTACAATTTCACGACAAGCATAGTAGTAGTTATACTTATGAATATACCCACTGCAGAGCATGAAAACTTTATGATGCACTTAACTACCAAACATTGGAGGAACACGCTATGCATAGGAGAAAAAAAGTGAGAGCCTGGAGCAGAGGTAATGTTCTTGTTTCTCACTGGAGTAAGAACCACAGTTCTTTTATGTCTGTAGCAAGTCACTGAAATGAGAATAATTTAACTTAATCCAGCTGGAGTAGAAGAACAAACAAACAAAGCAAATCACGCTCATCTCTGTATTTTCCTAGTTCACTGAAGCAAGCATCACTGCTTGTAATAGCACAGTCTGAGGCTAGGAAGTCAAACAGAAGTGTTTAATGAGACACTAGGCAAGTCTTGCAGTTCTGTTAAAAACGTAGCTACCAACCCAAGTTTCCTCTCGGCTCCCATTAGTAATTACCCATTAGTAATGCTCACAGCATCCTTGATAGGGGGAGAGGGTGATGGGCCTTTAATGTTTTATCTTCTGCAGAATGGATCTGAGACAGAACAAAGAACAAGAGAACAACTGTGTTTCGGATTGCCCTGTCTTCTCCCAGCTCCACAATGCTATATTTTGTTCTGCCAAACCAAGCCTCCCACCCAGAGAGCAACAGCACTGCCCCTTTGCCACTCAGACTGGTAACCAAGTCCACTGTTCCCTGATGATGGAAAACACATCATGATCCAGGAACTGGTGCATTTTGGCCAACTCTGGGCAGGCAATTGTTAATTATCTGGGAACACAATTAAGGTTTCTAGCTGCTACTTCCAGTTTGGAGCTAAATGTGACCTTCACTTTCACATTAGAAAGATGTATAGGAGGCATGCATGATGCTTACATGAGTTATAGGTAACCACATGACTGCCCAGCAGGGCACTAGCAGTTGCTCTGTCTTTGGTAACAGGGAATCCTAAGCCACCTTCCCTCTGCCCCTTGATGCATCCAGGTAATTTCAAAGACAGCAGCTTGTATTGCTCGCTAACAGCTTTTACTGCAGTGAGTACAAGCTCTATTTTTCTTTGGTTAGCTACTTATCAGTATGGTAATCTTGTTCCCAGTACAGGAATAGGCAAATTTTGGCGTAATCTAACCACAGAACACAAACACACACACACACACACACAACTTTAACATGCTAACACAAAAAGGAAAAACCTACGCGTTTTATTAACATGTGATTCACTACAAACCTTAGCATCAGAGATTCAAAAACAGGATAAAACCATTGGTATGACTGAGGTTTGGTCCTGTGTAACCAAGCTGACATACTCATGTCATCCTGTAGCAGTTGCCCATCAAGGCTGCTTATTCTACAAAGCACCCTGTTAAAGTAAATAGAAGTTTTAAATATCTGTTAAATGGAAATTGCATCCCTTCACAACAAGAAAGGTTAGTGCATTGGATTTCAACCTGAACACAGTAATTTTGTCTCCATATTTTTATTTTATCATCATTTCCTGTTGGGAGTGATCCTATTAGGAGTGATGAGTGAAGACAGGTGTTGATATCTATGATACATGTCATATTAAATGAGCTTTGGGAATAAAAAACTATCTTTACTTTGTTAGCACTTGAACAAAAGTCTACTCAAAACTGACAAAACTGGAAGTGTTCAAGGCCAGGCTGGATGGAGCTTTGAGCAACCTGGCCTGGTGGGATATGTCCCTGCCCATGGCAGAGGGGTTGGAATGAGATGGTGTTTAATGTCTCTTCCAACTCAAACCATTCTGTAATTCTGTGAAATCACCTGGATCTTTTTGTATCGTGTCACTTCTAGACAGGATTTTACAATTGCATTACAGCATTTCTATATCAAACATGGATTTTTTTCTTTGAATTTTATAAAGTTCACATTCAAGAAGAACGTTTCACTGTTTCATCTGCTAAAAGATAAATTTACATTAGCAAGGATTTAATTTGGCCACAACCATAAATCTTTTCCATTTAGCTTTTGTATTTTTAAAAATTTCATAGAATCATAGAATCATAGAATATCCTGAGTTGGAAGGGACCCTTAAGGATCATCAAGTCCAACTCTTGACACCGCACAGGTCTACCCAAAAGTTCAGACCATGTGCCTAAGTTCACAGTCCAATCTCTTCTTAAATTCAGACAGGCTCGGTGCAGTGACCACTTCCCTGGGGAGCCTGTTCCAGTGTGCAACCACCCTCTCTGTGAAGAACCCCCTCCTGACATCCAGCCTAAATTTCCCCTGCCTCAGCTTAACCCCATTCCCGCGGGTCCTGTCACTAGTGTTAATGGAGAAAAGGTCTCCTGCCTCTCGACACCCCCTTACGAGGAAGTTGTAGACTGTGATGAGGTCTCCCCTCAGCCTCCTCTTCTCCAGGCTGAACAGGCCCAGTGACCTCAGCCGTTCCTCGTACGTCTTCCCCTCCAGGCCTTTCACCATCTTCGTAGCCCTCCTCTGGACACTTTCCAACAGTTTCATGTCCTTTTTATACTGTGGTGCCCAGAACTGCACACAGTACTCGAGGTGAGGCCGCACCAGCGCAGAGTAGAGCGGGACAATCACCTCCCTTGACCTACTAGCAATGCCGTGCTTGATGCACCCCAGGACACGATTGGCCCTCCTGGCTGCCAGGGCACACTGCTGGCTCATATTCAACTTGCTGTCTACCACGACCCCCAGATCCCTCTCTTCTAGGCTGCTCTCCAGCGTCTCATCGCCCAGTCTGTACATGCAGCCAGGGTTTCCCCGTCCCAGGTGCAGGACCCGGCACTTGCTCTTGTTGAACTTCATGCCGTTGGTGATCGCCCAGCTCTCCAACCTGTCCAGATCCCTCTGTAAGGCCTTTACGCCCTCATTCGAGTCCACAACTCCTCCAAGTTTGGTGTCATCAGCAAACTTGCTCAAAATACCCTCTATTCCTACATCCAGATCGTTTATAAAAATATTGAAAAGTACCGGCCCTAAAATGGAGCCTTGAGGGACCCCACTGGTGACCGCCCGCCAGCCTGACGCAGCCCCATTTACCATAACCCTTTGGGCCCTGCCCGTTAGCCAATTGCTCACCCATCGTATGATGTTTTTATTTAGCTGTATGGTGGACATTTTGTCCAGTAGGATCCTATGGGAAACCGTGTCAAAAGCCTTGCTGAAGTCCAAAAAAATCACATCAGCTGGTTTCCCTTGGTCCACCATACGGGTGATCTTATCATAAAAGGAAATCAGGTTAGTTAGGCAGGACCTACCCTTCACAAACCCATGCTGGCTGGGACCAATGACCGCTTTGTCCCCCAGGTGCGCCTCAATAAGTCCGAGAACCAACTTCTCCATGATTTTACCAGGCACTGACGTGAGACTGACAGGCCTGTAATTGCTAGGGCCTTCTTTCTGACCCTTGAAAATTGGCACAACATTTGCCAGCTTCCAGTCTACCGGGACCTCTCCAAATTCCCAGGATCGTTGAAAAATAATTGAAAGAGGTTCCGCAATGACATCCGCCAGCTCTTTCAGCACCCGGGGATGAATCCCATCCGGACCCATGGACTTGTAGGGATCCAGGTGGAGTAGCAAATCCTGCACACGTTCAGGGTCAGTTGGGAGTTTGTCATCCCCACCGTCCCGGCCCTCCAGCTCAGGGCACCCTGGGTCCCGAAGCCCATCATCGGCATTGAAGACAGAGGCAAAGAAGGCGTTAAGCATCTCTGCTTTGCCTACGTCATCGTCTGTGAGGAGACCTTCTCTATCAAGGAGCGGCCCTATGTATTCTTTAGTTCTCCTTTTTCCATTTACATATCTAAAAAAACCCTTTTTATTTTCTCTCACAGACACAGCCAGCTTCAACTCTAGCTGTGCTTTGGCCACTCGAACTTTCTCCCTACAAACACGAACAGCATCCCTGTATTCTTTCCATGACGCCTGGCCCTCCTTCCAGTAGCGAAACACTCTCTGTTTCCGCCTAATCTCCATTAGAACATTCCTGGTCAGCCACGCTGGCCTCCTGCCCCGCCTGCCTGACTTGCGATATTTTGGAATTGCCTTATCTTGTGCTTCTAGGAGGCATCGCTTAAAGTTTCCTTCTCTTAGTTTAGCACCAGAACACCAATAAAAACCTGACTCTGCTTGAAGTCTCTGCCACTGACCTGAAGGGAAGCAATACACCAGAATAGATAGTGAGAGCCACAGCTGGTGCGAAAGGATGGTGCTGCCACCACACCTGGGTTATGCCTGGCCAGCAGCATTCAGGCACTACAGGAGGGCTCTCCTGTAGTAGTAACCAGCTCAGCAGTTCCTGAGGCAATTCCTATGGCTGAACACAAGCAAAAGGAAAGAGCAAAGACTACCTACACCCAGCTCTCCTGGGCTAACACTCATCTTAGCTATTTTGTGTGGTGACAAGGACACTGTAAATTAATACACACTGAAACATTAACATTGTCTTTTTCAGCACACTGGTAGGGCATTTCTGGAGAGCACTCGTTTTATCTATATTGCATTAAGATGGCAGTAGAGAAAACTCAGTTAAAAGCACATTTATTACAAAATAACCTATTTGACAGACATTTTCTGTAATACAAATGAAGCTAGTAATTCAGAACTCCTTATTGACATTTCAACTTCAGAATCCTCTGTTTATGCACAACATACATCTCAGCTACACATTAGATTAAGGTCTACTATCTCTAAGAGGTTTAATTAACATGTCTTAGTATTTACATCTTACCATCGGAATTGGATTTGGCCCATATATCTAAGATGGCATGCAACAGACCCTAAAAAGAATGATTTCCCTAGGACTGCCTTGATACTTTCAGACAGACACTATCCACAACAGCAATGTGTTACAGTACTAAAAACATGAATGCACCCAGGAGAAGAATGGCTGAACAAGGAATTTTTGAAATGTTCTTATCCACAGCATAGATAAATACATAAGAAAATAAGAGGGAAAAGGAGGAAAAAAAAAAAAAAAAAAAAAGGTGTGTAAAGTGGCTGCAAATGCAATTTCTTGGAAAACTGCCAAAGCTTTTTACCAGGTGCACTGCCAGGTGGGACATTATGTTGCATGACAAAGAAAACTGTCAGCCTAATGCCTTACACCATTGTTTGTGCACCACACGATGTGTAATTTTGGAAGGGTTAGTAGGTAAGTTAGCAGTAATTAATCCTTGTGTCAGGAAAAGATTTATCTTGAAGCTTTGTTAGTGACTGCTGAAAACCCTTTCTTAGAATCTGTAAAAAAACAGCAGCTACCTAATTCCTGGAGGATTGATGAAGATGGATAATGGACATGTTTTTCTTTCACATACTCTTGGCAAACATTGTGTAATTTTGGGAGCAGCTGCAACAAGTGCATGAAAAAAGGGGGTTAAAAACATATTTAAGTAATGACCTTGCAATTTTACACATACTTGATATGAAAGTGATCGATATAACAAGGCTGAGTTCACTGAACTTCTGTTCTAGTTGCGTTTTTATCTTTGAGTATAGGATACATTGAAAGTACAAAATTGCCATTTTAAACACAGCTTTAGATTAAAGTTCTTCATAGTAGTAAGAAATCTTCCCATATTACAAGCTTTTCATACAGAAGATATATCAAGGAACACTTAATATCCTAATATTAAATTGAAATATTGTGTTGTTCTGTAGCTAAGGTTCAGATAATTTTTTGTCTTTAAGTATTTTAGACCAAAAACTACACAAAGAACCTTGTTTCTTATTATAAAAGTGCTTCATTTTTGATATTATTTGAGTAGACAAGCTATGATCTAACTTCATTAGCCTTGCAAGTACTATGAAAGAAATTAAAGTGATTAGATGCTGTTGTATTATTTTGTTTTGCTGAAACTTCAATGTTTATTATTCCTAAGGCGCAGATCACCTGCCTCTTTTTGTTTTTATTTTACTTGTGGTTTTGTTACAAGTTTAAGGAAAACACAAATTATACAGAAAACCTATTGTAATCAATTGTGTAACTTTCCTTATTTAAAAGAAAAAGTAGGAAGAAACCAAAGTTGAAGGTAAAAATCTGTTAACGTGATTCCTTGATCACCTGGATAAACTTTATAATTACTAAAGGAGCTATATTACAAAAAAAAAAAAAAAAAAAACACTGCATTCACTTGCATTTATTTATACAATGCCTCATTTTCACAAACAAAACATGTTGCTTAATTGTTAATGGCAGAGCATTTACGTAATAACGTAAATTAAAACATAGGTAGGATTTTAGCTGCATTTGTCCAAGGAACCATCACTTGACATCAAGATGTATGTTAAAGAAAAGAAAGGAAAAATGCTGCAGCAGACATCGTGGTATCTCACACTGGTATTCTGAAGGAAAGCATTTCTGACATGATGCTACAGCAACTATCATAGTTACAGGCCAAGGGAGTAAATTAAAAACAGTATGATAGCTGTCTGCACATTTTTACAAGCCAAGCAACATGATACTTGAGATTGGGGTCTGTTTTGGCAACACATTTTTACAAGCCTGATACTACCCAAGGAGGCAGTGCAAATCACATCTATGGCTTAGTTTCTGAAGGTTTGTCTGTGAAGTTTAGCCATAGCATAAGTTTTTACAGAGAGGTTTAAAGGTTAGTTTCATGATAGCTCCTCAGTGACCTCCCATTTATTCTCTCCTAATGACTGGCTTCCTTAAAATTATATTAACTATCTTTCCTTATGTAAAAGAAGGAAATATGGCTACCGTATTTCATATTTCACATGCCACATGTCTTGACATGAAGAATGTTAATACAGTGAAATAAATAAATTTTTTTAAGCAAGTAGGCCTGGATAAGAATAGCGTAAATAAAATGCAACTACAATGCAGCTAAATTAGAGACACTCTAATTTAAAAGTACAGTTTTGGGGTTTTTGTTTTTGTTTTCAGTTTATTTTCAGTGCATTTTGTTATAGACTTTCAAACATTATCAGCTGAATTCCAGTAAGAGAACTATTTTTTTCATATTTTGGTAATCAGAAAAGGTATAAACAATTATACAAATAGCATAACTATGAAATCAGTAGACAGCTAACGTGCCATTAGCGTATATTAGCAATAAGTCCTGACGGATATTTCTCTGTTACTCATAATTAAGAAATGTCTCTGTGCTCAGCTCCATGGAAAGTAAATTATGATCCAAAGGCTCTTTTTATACTCCCAGTATTTTAGTTTTCTCAGGAAAGCTAACAAGGAATACAGTAAAAAAAGTATGTATTTGATACATGGACATTCCACTTCTAAAGATCAGATGACAGTAAAAGTGGAAGAGGAAGCCTCCCACCATTCTTAAATCTCAGATTAGTCTCACCTGTGCTTTAAATCTGGATGAGATTTCTAGGGTTCTGCTGTGACTAAGGACAACTCTTTGTTGTGCATTAAAAAAGAATAACTTCCTGCTGTTACAAAATAGAAACTGTGACCTGAAAATTATAGTGGTATGTTTCATAGCAAAGTGAAGAAAGTGAGAAGGTAAACCTTTTTAATATAAACAACCAAGTGATCTACAAAAAAGACACAGAATAGAGAGTTAAAATAAAATTTGTTTCCCCATGAAAGACAATTATCTCTTTAGACAGAAAACATTTGTTTACTTTATGATCCTAGTATAAGGCAATGTGTGAGAGGATTACCTGCCACTGTTCCTCAGGGATGCACCGACAAACCTCTTATGAACGCAGACAGAGAAAACATTTTGTTTCTCTCTCAACAGTCTGTCACAGAATCCAACTGGTATACAAGCAATACCAGAAGAGCATAAAAAGAAAACTAACACACACATACCTATTACAGATACAATTTAGAGACAGACACATATAAAGAAGTGAGAACACTTTAACAATCTGGACTAAATTTGAATTACGATCCTTGGGATTAATCAAACATAAAAGAACTCCGATAAGAAAAGAATTCTACAAATTTCTTCTACACTTGTGCCACCTACTGGCTATTGCTGAAAGTCAGAAACATGCGCATTCAATTTGCTGGCAGAATTCCAGCAATCTTTTTTTTTCATAACTCTAATAAATTCAAAACTGAGATGTAATAATATGGTCGGGTGTTAAGTCCTCAGAAACTGCAAAATCCAAAATGGCAGCTTCTGAGAGCTGCTCCTCTGCTTCATGACTTGCAAGAAGATTTATCAAGTTCTCTTGAACAATTTTGCCATTCCACCCAGGTCACACTTCTTGTGAAAAGTTTTACTGAAAATGGTGAACAGAAGAATCAAGCTTGTACTGGGTAAACAGTAAGAATGCCAGCAGTAGTAAGATTTCATTTAAGAGGCCAAGTGTCTCTTTCTGTGGTGAAAAATACATGAAAGGAAGTTCATCATCAAGTCCTCCATATAGAAAAATGCCCGGAGTGCCTGGATGTGTGGTGTTTTCTTTTTCTTTTGTTTGTTTGTTTTTGTTTGTTTGTTTTTTTTTTTTTTTTTTCTTTTTAAATGTTACAAAAACTTACTGTGATCAAAGCCCATTGCAAAAAAAACTTTAATTTGAAAAAAAAAAAAAAAAGATTTTAAAATAATTAAATGAATTTTGGGGTTTATCAGAGGGATCTAGAAGAAGCACACAAACAAGTGTGCTGTGTCACATGCCAAGGCAGAGGACGTGGCTGCATGCATTCTCAGTCACTTTATTCAGCCCTGAAACCTACACAGAACTCTATTAACTGCTTAAAAAAAAAAATAAAATATCTTTCTTCACAGAATTCTTCCTTTCACAAGATTAAGCGAATAATTGCAATACCCAGAAGGAATCACAAAGCATATGTAGTTAAATGGGCAAAGATAAGCACTGTAAATGATCACCTGATCTGTCTCCAGATTCAAAAGAACACACCAGAATTAAATCCAAGCTAAATGTATTTGCCTGCCATCGAGATCTTTAAGTAAGTTTAGCAAATTTAGTAGGATCCACTTTGCTGGTTAACACTGGAAGATCTACCAGACCTGGCCCTAACCAAACAGCCCCTACATCTTGTGGAAGAAGATAAGGTCCTGATAGTGTACATATGGATCTGACTGGGACAGTCAGCATGGGTTGCTCCTGCCCCAGGAAAATGCAGACCCATTCATGGGATTGCCTTCACTCACGGAAAGCACATGGGTGAAGTCAGTAAGTAGTGCAGAAGGATGGGGAAATCCAGTGTGCACCTCAAGGAGATTTAACCTGTAGTTTGAGTTGTATGTTACAGAACCTTGCACGAACCACGCAAAACAAGGGAAGATGTCTCACTGGAACCAGGACACGTGCCATAGTGACCTAGTCTGAGCTGGTTTTAGCACCCAATAACTCAATAAAACAACACACCACTTCTGTCTTGAGCCACCACCATAACAGATTGAAGTTCAGCTGACCTAATTTTTCTGAAAGGATATTCCATACCATATGGTGCTGTGCTCAGCAATAAAATACTTCATCCAGTTACAGCTGAAAACATTTTACAATTCATAACCATGAAGAGGAGAAACTTTTTGGGAGTAGATCCAAGAGAGATCAACGCTAACATTAGAGACAAAAATCAGAAACAAACTCTTCTATGCAAAACCATGAAAGTAAAAAAGGCAGGAATGCTGAGAACTCCATATGTTTTATTGCCTGTGACAATGACAAACATGTACGTAATCCAGATGACACAGAATTTCAGGTCCAACAAACACCGAGAAACGTTCCAGTACACTTAAATGTAAAACTGTGTTATTTTGCCATAGTCTTTATGATTCTGTTCTAATGTCACAGAATTAGAAGTTCTAGAAAGATTACAATAATAAGGTAGCTCAATGTATATTTATGCTACCATTACAGGAATTCTTTCTCCTTAGAAATGAATTTATCCCAAAACAAAATGTGGATTTTTTTTTTTTTATTTTTTTATTTTTATTTTTTTTTTAAGCCTGGAAAATAGCAGGGTACTATAATGTTTTCAGGAAGCAAAGGAAATGTTTTTGAGGTTCTTTTATGCATTTGAATGACATTTTTATAAAATTAGCTCCTTGTTAAACTGAAGTACATCTGTTACCAAAACATGGGGCTGTATATGAGCTGTACAGTGCTTTAAATAAAGACATAATCTTAAGTACTTTTAGTGTTAATTTAAAATAAATGCTGTGTTAATTATATTGAGTAACCCAAAGTTATGATGATGAGAAAGGAAACATTTAACATAAAAAATAATTGTTTTTCTATCACCAAACCGTAAAATAAGGAGTGATTCATGGCTGGATTCCCCAAGAGTGGACAGCTGTATAACATATACCACACATTGACAGCCAGAGGCTTGCAGAGTGCAGTTTATATTTCATGCATTAGTACACTTTCTTGTTAGAGTAGTGTACAATATTAGAGATTAATATTGTCTTGGAATATTTCTGCTTTCCTAAACTGTATTTGACATTTCAAATTAAGATTGAAAAATTGGACAGAGTGGAAAATGATAACATCTCAAAATTTGTTAAGAACACCAAACTTTTATCTTTTTATTCTTCAAGATCTTACTGCTCACATGTTCACCCAAGTGCTGGTACTAATTTAATGCCATTCTCCTGTGCTGATTCAATTCTGCTGTTGAGTACTTATCAGCAATTCTTTATGTAAATGGTTTAGGAGCATCTAGGGTGGGATTTCCATGTTAGTGAGACAGTTCACTTTCCAGTTACCATTATATATTCATAAAGAAAAAATAATTGCTTGCAAGAGAAGTACTTTACCTAGCAAAGAAATTTAGTTTAAAGTCTTTGAAACTCAAGAAACTCCCATTCTATCATGGCCTAAGGTCTTAATAATCTCTCTATAGCTTGAGAGTTAAACTTCTATAGAACTAATTTACTTATATGATCTCCATACAGTAATTGCAGAATTAGGACATGTGAGCATGGAGTACTTCAGTATAACCCTAAATAGCCATCTAGAATGTAGAAATAAAACATTACTGCATAATACAAATTTGAAAATTAAATCTGTAATTATTCGCTCATTATTTTTTTTCCTCATGCAATCACATGCCTGATTGGATTTCAAGTTCTTATCTTCTCTGCATGCATATTTGCAAATATCTCTAAAAGTAACAAGCAATATGCAGCAGCAACAGAATTTTAAATTTTATTTAAAACAATCACATTTCACTAAAGTTTTATTCATTCTACTGGATGAATAATGCTTAGCTGAACTAAGCATTAAGAAACTACATCTGAAACTCTAATTAACCTAAGAACATAAAACAGAATTATTATTTTTAGCATTCCAGTAAATATTAAATATTTTTTCTCTTGTTTTGCTTTCAGGTAGAAACTCTTCCATTATAACAAGAGCAAAGCATACCTGTTCTTGCTTTGGACCTCTGACCACATCAGACCTCTGCATTTAATCAGCAGTTAGGATGGTGAGCATAGGGATTGGAAACCTATTAGAAATAGTTTGGCTTTAGTGGCTGTCACAGGAGAGTCGTCAGTTTGCATATGGTACCTGGGACTTTGTCTCATTGTCTGAGTCAGCCTTTTTGTACAAACATCTCATTTTTGCTTTGCTAATGTTGTAACTGGCAGTAGCAAAATCAGAGTGTTCATGTAGTTCACAGCAGTACTTATGTTATTTGACCACATTAACAAGCTTTGCTGCTTTGCTTAAGGCCCCTAGATAAGAAATAGGTTGAATCTCCTATTGCTTGGCAGTGTTGCAACTAGGGCAGCTGGTGGTACCTTGTGGCACAACTTGGTCCTTGCTGCCTTTCCAACCTGACTATCATCCAAACTAACTAGGAAAAGCCTAAAACTACACTAATGCAATGACATAAGCTGTCACAGGGTCCGTGTCTGTCTCAAATACATAGCAGATACACAGCATCTAATGCACCTCACGCTGAAGGCCTAACTTCTAAAGATACTGTCCCCTTCCAACATGCAAGCAGAAAATGTAGAATAGTTGCAGTGAGGAGGGTCCCACAAAGTTGAGTCCAACTGTCAGACTGCTTAAGGGCTGACCCAAATTTAAAGCATATTAAGAATGTTATCCCAATGCCCCCGAACACTGACATGAACAGGGCATCAACTACCTCACCAGGAAGCCTGTTCCAGTGTTTGACGACCCTCAAGGAAAGATATTTTTCCTATGTCTAGCCTGACCCTCCCCTGGCACAGCTTTTTGCCATTCCCATCCTACCATCAGTGACCAGCAGCAGAGATTGGTACCTCCCTCTGCGCTTCCCCTTCTCAGGGAGTTGCAGAGAGCCATGGGGTCACCTCTCAGCCTCCTCTTCTCCAGACGAGTCAACCCAAGTGTCTTCAGCCTCTCCTCACAGGACATTCCAGCCCTTTTACCAGCTTTGTTGCCCTCCTCTGGAGATTTTCTAGGTCCTTAACATCCTTTTTTACATTGTGGCTTCCCAGTCACACATCTTCCAAGCTGTACCTGTGTCTGTCATTACTCTGTCCCAGCTGCAGAATCCAGCATTTGTTCTTGTTAAATGTCATGCTGTTGCTGATTGCCCAATGTTCCAACTATCTAAATACTTCTGCAAAGCCTCTTGTCCCTCAAGAGGGTCCAGAGCACCTCCCACTTTCATATAATTAGCATATTTACTAAGCATGCATTCAACCCTTGCATCCAGATCGTTGATAAAAGCATTGAGTGGAACTGGCCCCAGCACTGAGCCCTTGCAAATGCTGCAAATGACTGGTCACCAGCCAGATGAACCACGTTCACTACCACCCTTTGAGCTCTACCACTCACAGACAGGTCATCACCCAGTGTAACATGTACCTGTTCATGTCACAATTGGACAACTTGTCCAGAGGGATACTGTGACTGCATTTTGCCGAGGTGGTCGGCTCCGGGGCAGATGCGTTCTGCAGCGGAGCGGGGGATTGGGCCAGGCAGGGCTGATTTTTCCAGCATCGAGTCTACTTGAGGGAGCTGCCAGGACTCAGCAGCCCTCGTGACGGAGGCTGACAAGGCGTAGGCAGAGCCAGCAGCACCCCCTCCCCGGCCGTTCAAAAGCTGCCCCTAGGGAGTGTGGATGACCAGGAGCGTGGGCGACCAGCGTGGGCAAACAGGGCGTGGTGCGTCAGAAGGGAGTGGTGCAGCAGGGCGAGCAGGCAGGGCAGAGCACTCTCTCCCACCCATAAGAACATCTGTAACGACAGCCTCCCGTTAGCTAGGCTGCAATGGTCTGCACCAGGCACGGTGCGCTCTCCAGGAAGATGGTACACACGCAGACAGACTGCCTGTTCAAAAATACAGCAGTCACTGGACGCGGGGAGTGTCTGAGCCTGTTGCTGCCATCAGTGGGAGGCAGAGAAACTGCGTGTGTGAGGTGTGAGCAGGTGGATGACCTGGTCCGCATGGTGGCGGAGCTCAAGGACGAGGTGGAGAGGTTGAGGGATATCAGGGAGTGTGAGCGGGAGATAAACTGGTGGAGCAACTCCCTGCAGGGCCTCAAGAAGAGGTACCGAGGTGAGACACCCCAAATGGGGGTGGACCCCCTGCCCTGCTGCCGTCGGGCAGAGGGAGGGGACCAGGGAGTTGAGGTGGAATGCAGACAGGTCCCTGATTGACATCGCAGGCGATGTCCTCCCCTTCCAGCCTCACTTTCCCAGGTGCCCTTACGCAACAGGTTTGAGGCCCTGGAGACTGAGAGACCGGTAGCTGAGGAAGAGGTAGAAAGTCTACCCAGGAGGATGCCTAGGGTGAGGAAGTCAACTCCACGCCTCAGAATTGCCTCCATGAAGACAGAAAGAAGGGTGATTGTTGTGGGAGAATCTCTTCTCAGGGGAACAGAGGGCCCTATTTGTCGGCCTGATCCTACCTGTAGGGAAGTCTGCTGCCTCCCTGGGGCCGGGGTCAGGGACGTTGCCAGGAAGCTTCCCAACCTGGTTCGCCCCTCTGCCTATTATCCTCTTTTGATAGTCCAGGCGGGCAGTGATGACACTGAAGAGAGAAGCCTGAAGGCTATCAAACGGGACTTTAGGGGGCTGGAGCGATTAGTGGAGGGAGCAGGAGTACAGGTGGTGTTTTTGTCCATCCCTACGGTGGCAGGGAGGGGTACTGACAGGACATGAAAAGCCCACCTGATGAACACGTGGCTCAGGGGCTGGTGCCAGCACAGAAACCTTGTTTTTTTTTGACCATGGGGCTCTTTACTCAGCACCCAGCCTGATGGCCGCAGACGGGTCCCTGTCTCTAAGGGGCAAATGGATCCTGGGCCAGGAGCTGGCAGGGCTCATTGAGAGAGCTTTAAACTAGGTATGAAGGGGGATGGGGCTGAAATAAGGCTTTTTGGAGCTGTGCCAGGGGGAACAATGGCAAGGCCGGGGGATAAGGCAATGGCCCAGCTGAAGTACATCTACACCAATGTACACAGCATGGGTAACAAACAGGAGGAGCTGGAAGCCATTGTGCAGCAGGCAGGCTACGACTTGGTTGCCATCATGGAGACGTGGTAGGACCACTCTCATGACTGGAGTGCTGCAATGCCTGGCTATAAGCTCTTCAGAAGGGACAGGCAGCACAGAAGGGGTGGTGGTGTGGCTCTCTATATTAGAGAATCTTTCGATGTTATGGAACTTGAGGCTGGGAATGACAAGGTTGAGTCCCTTTGGGTTAGGATCAGAGGGAAGGCCAACAAGGCTAGCGTCCTGGTTGGGGTCTATTATAGACCGCCGAACCAGGATGAGGAGATGGATGAAGAGTTCTACAGGCAGCTGACAGAAGTTGTGAAATCATCGGCACTTGTTCTTGTGGGGGACTTCAACTTCCCTGACATATCCTGGAAGCACAACACAGCCCAGAGAAAGCAGTCTAGGAGGTTTCTGGAGAGCGTGGAAGATAGCTTCCTGACACAGCTGGTTAGTGAACCTACCAGGGGTGGTGTCCCGCTAGACCTTCTCTTCACAAACAGAGAAGGACTGGTGGAGGATGTGATTGTTGGGAGCTGTCTCGGGCAGAGTGACCACGAAATGGTGGAGTTCTCTATTCTTGGTGAGGCCACGAAGGGGACCAGTAAAACCGCTGTATTGGACTTTCGGAGGGCTGACTTTGAGCTGCTCGGGATACTAGTTGGTGGAGTCCCTTGGGAGGTGGTTCTGAAGGGCAGAACAATGCAGGAAGGCTGGGCGCTCTTCAAGAAGGAAATCTTAATGGCGCAGGAGCAGTCCGTCCCCACGTGCCCAAAGACAAGCCGGTGGGGAAGAAGACCGGTCTGGCTCAACAGAGAGTTGCAGCTTGAGCTTAGGAGAAAAAAGAGGGTTTATAATCTTTGGAAAAAAGGGCAGGCTACTGAGGAGGACTATAAGGATGTTGCGAGGCTGTGCAGGGACAAAATTAGAAAGGCCAAAGCTCATCTGGAGCTCAATCTGGCTACTGCCATTAAAGACAACAAAAAAATCTTTTTTACAAATACATCAACGCAAAACAGAGGACTAAGGAGAATCTCCATCCTTTACTGGATGCGGGGGGAAACCTTGTTACAAAAGATGAGGAAAAGGCAGAGTTGCTTAATGCCTTCTTTGCCTCAGTCTTTAGCGGCAATACCGGATGTTCTCTGGATACCCAGTACCCTGAGCTGGTGGAAGGGGATGGGGAGCAGGATGCGGCTCTCACTATCCACGAAGAAATGGTTGGTGACCTGGTACAGCACTTGGATATGCGCATGTTGATGGGGTCAGATGGGATCCACCCAAGGGTACTGAGAGAACTGGCGGAGGAGCTGGCCAAGCCGCTTTCCATCATTTATCAACAGTCCTGGCTATCGGGGAAGGTCCCAGTTGAGTGGCGGCTAGCAAACGTGACACCCATCTACAAGAACGGCCAGAGGGCAGACCCGGGGAACTACAGGCCTGTCAGTTTGACCCCAGTGCCAGGGAAGCTCATGGAGCAGATCCTCTTGAGAGTCATCACGCAGCACTTGCAGGGCAAGCAGGCTATCAGGCCCAGTCAGCATGGGTTTATGAAAGGCAGGTCCTGCTTGACGAACCTGATCTCCTTCTATGACAAAGTGACACACTGGGTGGATGAGGGAAAGGCTGTGGATGTGGTCTACCTTGACTTCAGCAAGGTTTTTGACACCGTTTCCCACAGCATTCTCCTCAAGAAACTGGCTGCTCTTGGCTTGGACTGGCATACGCTTTGTTGGGTTAGAAACTGGCTGGATAGCCGGGCCCAAAGAGTCGTGGTGAATGGAGTCAAATCCAGCTGGAGGCCGGTCACTAGTGGCGTTCCTCAGGGCTCGGTGCTGGGGCTGGTCCTCTTTAATATCTTCATTGATGATCTGGATGAGGGGATCAAGTGCACCCTCAGTAAGTTCGCAGATGACACCAAGTTAGGTGCGTGTGTCAATCTGCTTGAGGGTAGGAAGGCTCTGCAGGGGGATCTGGATAGGCTGCACTGATGGACTGAGGTCAACTGCATGAAGTTTAACAACGCCAAGTGCCGGGTCCTCCTCCTGGGGTGAAATAACCCCAAGCAGAGCTACAGGCTGGGAGAGGAGTGGTTGGAAAGTTGTCTGGTGGAGAAGGACCTGGGAGTGACGGTTGATAGTCAGCTGAATATGAGCCAGCAGTGTGCTCAGGTGGCCAAGAAGGCCAACAGCATCCTGGCTTGCATAAGAATCAATGTGGCCAGCAGGGCTAGGGAAGTGATTGTCCCCCTGTACTCAGCTCTGGTGAGGCCGCACCTCGAGTACTGTGTTCAGTTTTGGGCCCCTCGCTACAAGAAGGACATGGAGGTGCTTGAGAGAGTCCAGAGAAGGGCGACGAAGCTGGTGAGGGGTCTGGAGAACAAGTCTTACGAGGAGCGGCTGAGGGAGTTGGGATTGTTTAGCCTGGAGAAAAGGAGGCTCAGGGGCGACCTTATCACTCTCTATAGGTACCTTAAAGGAGGCTGTAGCGAGGTGGGGGTTGGTCTGTTCTCCCACGTGCCTGGTGACAGGATGAGGGGGGAATGGGCTAAAGTTGCACCCGGGGAGTTTTAGGTTAGATGTTAGGAAGAACTTCTTTACTGAAAGGGTTGTTAGACATTGGAACAGGCTGCCCAGGGAAGTGGTTGAGTCACCATCCCTGGAGGTCTTTAAAAGATGTTTAGATGTTGAGCTTAGGGATATGGTTTAGTGGAGGACTTGTTAGTGTTAGGTCAGAGGTTGGACTTGATGATCTTAGGTCTCTTCCAACCTAGAAATTCTGTGATTCTGTGACTATCCTGACTGAGGGACAGTAACATATGGAACCAGAAAAACAGATAAGAAACTTCAGTGCAGACAGACTGGAAAATCTTGCCTGTTGCCATGTTCTTTTCTGAAGGAAAACACTGAACTCTAATCATAGCCTAAGATCATAACCTTATTTTCAAGGGACTTGCAGTGTTGAAACATTCTGCCTTGAATATTTACATTCTGTGTAGCACAGCTTTAGTGAATTATGACAAGGACACAATATGTGGTCAAAGGATACTGTTAGGCCATAAAACAGCAGAAGATAGTCTCTACCTACCTTTAAAATTGAGCACAACACAAGAATGTGCACACATTTTCACACATTTGCCAGGCATTTGTCAATGCTTGCCAGCAGGCATAGTTAGACTACATTTCTAAGTAAACTGGATATATATAGTTAAAATGGAGAGTATACTTACAACAATAAAAAGAATTTTTAGAACAAAATGCATAGCCATATGAGGCCAAAGCACTTGTCTTCACAAGTGTAAAAAAAAAAAAAAAGTTCTAAGAAAGGTGGTAAGCTCAATAAACATTTATGAAAAACCTAATTTAAACACATTTTTTTTTCCTGTAACAGATAGTATTGTGAGATGTTTCTCCTCTCAGCATTTCTTTTTGTCCAAACAGATATTAAAATGCAGGATGCAACTCCACATTTCAACACAAGAGACTTTGCCAGATAGGGTAAGCTATGCCAAATGATATAAAGGTTTAGAAAAAAAAAAAAAAAAAAAAAAACAAACAAATGAACCAACACTTGAGAAAACTTGGGAAGTGACAGTGAACAATGAATCTTTAGACATAGTTGTCTGTTGTCCATTTCAGATGTTGTGAAGAATAGTATCCTTTTTCTGGTTGTTCATAATGTAACGCACAGTCAAATTTTGTTTTGAAAGGGTGTGTGTACTCTTCAAGTACTGCCATGTTTTTGCAGTATGTCAGGAGGGACCCCCAGGCTGGGCAGAGATTGCTCTGACAATAGGTGAAGGTGCTCAGCTGGGGAGCTTTCTGGAGTGCAAGACAAGGTAGGCAGAAACAGCAACATAGCACAGAAGGAATTTGCAGAAGTGGTGCAGGCTGGGAGACTCCTGAGAAGATGCAGGGAGCAGATGTACAGCCAAGTTTTCAGAGGTGGCAGACAAATTGATTCTCCTAAGGATCTAGAGCTGGATGTGTGAAGTTTGCTGCATCTGAGGATGTCACTTGAAATCATTGGGTGAGCAAGGCCACGGGATAAAAACAAAACAAAACAAACAAACAAACAAACCCAAACTGTTCTACAAGGGCAGAATGAGCAAGGAAAGGAACTGATGCCAGTTCTTTCATTTCCAGCTGTCACAAGTTGAATTTTAATTTGTTTGAAAAGCTACACCTTCCTCTAGTTGGTGTTTTATTAAGCCTCAGTTGGAAGCTCTTTAGTATTCCCTGTGCATTTACTTTAACTAAAAGGTGCAGGCAGACATACTCCAAGATTCTGACTGACTTGGACCTTGTCACCAATATATATGTAGAGTAGCAATTAACATATGAAAAAAGTCATGGGCATGGAAAAGTGAACTTTCCATTCGTCTCGCAAAACCAGCACAGCACAAGCCAACTCCATGGATACTGCTATGAATACAGGCCTTGCAAGGGCCTTTACCAAGGATCTTTACCAATATTAAAACCGACTTTTAAAAGGTGCCATAGAATTGCTTATAAACAGGAATATATAAAGCAGTTTTATACATGTGTATTTCAAAAGACAGGTATTTTGAAAAGCAGGGTAGTTTTCAATATTTTAGTACAATCACAGTCCTAAGAAAAAAGAAAATACATGAAATAGAAAGCTAATCACTTTCAAGTACAAAACAAGTTTCACCCACTAATTATATGAAAAGGATAGCAACAGTCAAACACAAATACCACAGTAAGGTACAGATATCACAGTAAAGAATTTCCAAAACAGGCATGTTGTAGGGCCTGTGTGTTAAGAGACAGTATTTTCAAAAGACTGGAAGAGTGAAGACTTTCTTCTCACACTGTCTTTGCAGTTCTCCAGTACAGAGAATGTTTAAAAACTTTTGTCCTCAACCAGAGACATCAGAAGAATGCTCTTTTTTAATGAAACCTAAGATCCTTTTGCTCTTTTATTTCAGGAGCCAGGGTTTCAGAAAAAGTTTACAGTATATAGCGAAACTTACAATTAAAATCATCAGATGTGATGACCTTTGCAATACCAAAGTCCCAAAGAAGCTGCTTTTAAGAATAAAAGTATGAAAAACTTTCTTTGTGCAATACTTTAAACTTTTCAATATTGTGACAAACTGTAACAAATTTTCAGTAGTGTGAAAATTTTGATGAAGTCACAAAAAAATGTTGATTTCCATTGTTAGAGAAATAGATTTTTTTTTTTTTTTTTTTTTTTTTACTAAAATGCAGTCTGGATCCAACAGGCTACCACCAACAGTGCAAAGGGAAATTAAAAAGAAAAGTTTTAATTTGAAGAATAATCATGAGAAAAAGAAGTGACAGTCACTTCTTTCTTTGAATCCCCTTTCAGAGTTCTTATAACTCAAGACTAGCTAAAACTTCACAGAAGATACACAGAAGGAGCTGGTTCAAGCAAGAAGTCCTGAAGACTGCAACTATGAAGACTCTCTTCAAACTCCTAATTAAGATTCTAATAATGATTTGTGAGTTCATTTTCACTTTGCTACCAGCGGTAAAACATATAAAGTTCATCTCACATAGAAGAGACAACAATGGTCCTAAATACAAAGGTTTGAGCTGTGAAGATAACCCTGGATAAAAAGTTTCACTACCATATTCCCTCTCGACAAGTAAAACAGAAACAAGAAACAAGTGCCTGATAAGAACCTGAGCTTTTAAATCTCACTGTTCTTCCAGATCTCCTTTAACACTTCTCCTTTCACATGGATGTGGGGATGCGGACATGCAGAAACATCAAAAGGGATGTTTCAGCTCCCTGTCCAGGAGAAGCAAATGCCATTCCTCCATTACCAGAATAGCCCCTCAAGATTAAGGAGAAGGTGACCCTCACTACCAGCACCAAAAGCCTGCTTGGTGCTGAGGACATGCTCTGCCATCCCACCACCACACTGCTGCAGGCAGCCACCTTGTTAAGGCACGGTAGCACAGGAAGGGCAAGCATGACACCAAGAACGGGGAAGGTCCCAGTAAGTTCTCAAGCAGCCTTTCCAGAGGTAGTATTAATGAGACATTCCTGTCTCACTTTGGATTACAAGTATTATTATTGCAAATAGATTAAGAAGCTGGTTTTGTATTTAGATTAAGATAAATAGACTAATACTAAATTCATAGCTATATGCGTCTATACGTGTATCTATGGTGTATTCCTTTTGTGCATAAAATAATTTGAATGTAATTGAAGCACTTAGTATTTGCGTTGTCCTGTGAGCTTTTAAGCAAGTCAAAAACACAAATTCCATTACTGCACTTCCAAGGACTGAAGTAGAACTGTGAAATACCTTTTACCTCTCATGTTTTGATGCCTAATCTTCCTACTCTTCTGCCTACACAGACTGTCAATAGCCAACTTGCTTCAGTATTTTATTTGCTAACGTAATCTGTAGCTCCTAACATTAGGCACTAACACTAGTTAAACTCAGTCTGTGTATTGACTGATTTTAACAATCCTATTTCCTTTCCACTGTCATTCATTGCCAGTATTACCAAAATTTTAAGTTTTACCAAAAGATTAAGTTCTCAAAATAAATAAATAAATAAATAAGAAGAGGGCAACTGTCACTCCTCTCGGGGGATTCCTGGCTGGTGGATCATGGCTGAGGTTAATGATGAACTAAGCAAATTGTTAGCTTCAATGCTAATGAAAATCACACTGTTAAATACTATTATCTTTCATGAGTTGTGTTAAATACTGTTATCATTCATGGGTTGATAATTCTAAGAATGAACTTTGCAAGAAGTTTTGCATGTCATGGTTCTGTTGCTTTGTGAACTCTGTATCACTGATTTTCTACCAGCTACAAGTGCACAAAATACTCTAAATTAGTAGTTTATTGTATTGTCACTCAAATTCTTCAGCTACCATATAACTCTTATTTTTATTTATTTAGTGGTAAATTATATCACAGACTGAATAAAACACAAGCACAAGAAAAAAACAGTAAAATATGTAACAGTGCAAATTAGAATAAAACATTCAGAAAACATCTGAGACCCCATGAGAAGCATCTAGGGAAAGAACTGTTCCCTTCTTTCAATTGTTAGATTAATTTAGAAATGAATCAGGGCTGCACCTTCTGAGGAAGAATGGCTGCAGAGCTGAATAAGAACACATGGGAGAGTAGAAGTTGTGAGGAACAAGGGGAAAAAAATGTTACCTAAAAGCATAAAATCAAGTGCAGCCTAAGTAAGTGGCAACTGACAATCATTACCCGAGAGGATTAGCTGGGTGTTGTGTGAAAGAGTTCGTCACTCTCGTTTTAGTTTTCAGTCACTTCTGCCAGTATGACAGCACTATTTATCATATACCAGAAAGGCCGGGTACTGCCTTGATATAGAAAGAGCTCTTCCATCTGGATTATACTGGTGACACTCTTTTGTGATACAGCAAAGGAGTTCAAGTCTTCCCTAAGAATGTCACACTATCTGGCAGGAACTGAATGATGTAAAAGTCACAGAGGCTGGTCTTGAATATTTCTTCAGAAATTCTGCAGTTCTGGGTGATGGTTCAAGAAAAGAATAGGGATAATCTGTTACATCTTTCTAGATACTCAGTTTTTCCTCTGTTTATTGATAATGTACGATAAAGCTGCTGAATGGCTACAGGAGTAGCTATTTCTTAAACATTTTATTTAAATTTATCAAAATTAAGAAGCAGGCAAGCAAAGTCAACCAACATTTTTTTCCATGCAAAATTAGAATTCCAGAAATATCTAGAACACTTAGTGGTATTGCTGGTCTCCACTAACATTAATAGATTTCCTGTTATTTCTGAGGAATTCATGAGAGCTGACAAGAATAATGACTTACAGGGGAAGTTCATCATGTTCACACCTGTGAACAAAAAGTGATCTGTCTCCCAAGCACTCACAGAAACCACTACCTGCATCTGTTTCCTTCCTGCACAGGCAGACATCCTATCACACCTCACCTTATCACCAGCTCACCTGCACTCACATTCAGCAGCTGAGAAGAACAGCAAAGTCTCACTTCGTATGAAGACACTTGATGTGACCTTATTGCTCTCTATAGGTACATTAAAGGAGGCTGTACTGAGATGGGGGTTGGTCTATTCTCCCACGTGCCTGGCAACAGGATGAGGGGGAATGGGCTAAAGTTGCTCCAGGGGAGCCTTAGGTTAGATATTAGGAAGAACTTCTTTACCGAGAGGGTTGTTAGGCATTGGAACGGGCTGCCCAGGGAAGTGGTTGAGTCACCATCCCTGGAGGTCTTTAAAAGATGTTTAGATGTAGAGCTTAGGGATATGGTTTAGTGGAGGACTTGTTAGTGTTAGGCCAGAGGTTGGACTAGGTGATCTTGGAGGTCTCTTCCAACGTAGACGATTCTGTGATTCTATGATACTATGACCACTTAATATAAAATTTTGAGGAAATAAAAACATCACCACTGAATAAGAGACTGATTGTCTCCGTGTGCCTAAGGACAGGTCAACACAGCTCATTTAAGTGCTTTCAATTCAAAAGTGAAACTGAGCCCAAGGAGGCTTAATGATATGGTCTATAGTGATAGTGATCTTAGTGATATGGTTTAGTGTAGGACTTGTTAGTGTTAGGTCAGAGGACTTGTTAGTGTTAGGTCAGAGGTTGGACTTGATGATCTTGAGGTCTCTTCCAACCTAGAAATTCTGTGTGATTCTGTGAGGCTACAGCTCACCTTTTCTGGAATTAAAGAGAAGCAATACAACACTGATGCATGCAGGCAGGTAACTGGAGCCTGGCATGTGTTTAAGCTACCTGGGCAGAGCAAGAGGAAGTCCTTCCTGTCACGTGAGAAACTGCTGAATATGACACCACAGCACAGACTTAAACACAGTTACAAACATTGCCAGAAAGAAGGTCTGGATTTCACAGTGTGAAGCAGAGTTATAGGAAAAACAACCATGCTTCACAAATAGCTGAAGGGCAAGCACTGGAAACCTTTCTGGAAACAAGGTCTCACCTCTGCTGGGAGGGGAGGTCCCCTGGCTCCAGCAGAGGAGGAAGGAGAACTCCCAGTAGTGCCAAAGTCCTCTGGTCAGCCCTTGGCATGCATAGGCAGTGAAATGCAGTTCTGAGCTCTTGGTGGTGTCATCTTCTGCTGGAAATTCATGTGCATTTTGTGATCTACAGTATTTAGCTTAACTTAAAGACATTTCGCATTTGGATGTTTCATGGATGTATAACTTACCCTGTTCAACATTTAGTATTTATCAAATGGACAGTAAACACACCAAAGAGAGCAGTTATCAAGACTTAATAAAAACGAGGATTTTTTTTTTCTTTAAACTGATTATCCAACTCTTAAAGTCATTACAATAAATTTGCCTTATATAGATTATTAACTTGGTTTACTTCCATTTCATTGATAAACCATTACCATACATCACACTAAAACAGCTGCTGATCACACACACCTCTCAGCAAGCACTACAGACTCTCGCCTGCAGGTAAACAAATGGATGAGGAGTGCCTTGGGACTGCACAGCACTTGGCAGTTATGGCTGCTCAGAAATGTGGTACGTTCAAAGACCAAGTTACTGACCTGGCTGACATACAGCGCTCCCAAGAGCACCTGCACAAACACTCCAACGTCAGGTACCTTCAAGAAGCCTGTTTTATCCTGCTGCAGCACCAACTGAGCATGTGTATGACAAGTTTTAACACCTGGAATTTGGAGTTTCAGCCATTAAACTAATGACTTGCACTATATGCTATAATGACTTGACCTACTATAATCTTGGCAGCTTCAGAACAAAGTACATCTATTCTGTTTCAAACAGGTCTTCTCCAAAGAATGTCCACAATATATCTACTAAAGGAAAGCTAATGTTTCAGGAGTCCAGTAATGAAACAGCTCATTCCATGTTTAAAAATATTGCTTCCCCCTGCCTCAGGTGATAGTGTTTTTTTTTTTTATTATTTTTATTTTTATTTATTTATTTATTTATTTCCCCTTAGAAGTTATTTTAGGATTTCCCACAGAATTTTTTGATCATCATCTTAGTTCTGCCTTCAAGAATTATACACAGACTTTTATATCTCTGTTCATTTCCTTCACTAATCCAGCAACAAAAACATGAATAGGCAAATTAAGTTATTTTATTTTTCCCTAAGAACAGAAATATATACCATGTAATTGTTTTAATTAAAAAATAATAACAAAAAAAGTTGGACTGTTTTCTAATAACCATTATTTTTACAAGACATCCAAGCAAACAAAGTAAAAGAATTGGTCTTGCATTTCATGTGTGGAAAATGCATTTGTTAGAGCATAATGGAGATGGGCATTAAAGGCATTTTATTACTGAACAATACTGTTGCATGATCCATTTCTGGCTGTACATGCATTTTGTTTTGGAGTAGTCCCAGGGGAGACTTAACAGGCTACATATTGGTTAAAAAAAAAAAAAAAAAAAAAATCTGCCTTAATGATCAAGAGTTGTAAAAACAAAAACAAACAGGAAAACACAACAATATTGAGGTAAAAAAAAAAAAAAAAATAGCAAGCATACCTAAGAATAGCTTTTGACATTTACAAACTTACAGTATACTTCCTTAATATTCTCCATACCACATTTACTCAACACATGTCAGAAAAGAACAAATAAAACTGTAGAGATGGCTGTGAACATCTCACATGTTGGTCTGAATTAGCCTCATTCTTATACTACAAGTCTCGCTACCAGCAACCACATAACAGCTGGAGTAATATTCTGCAACCTCCCCGTTTTGTCTTTGGTGAACTGCACTATGCTGTGTAGAAAAGTGACAGGGTGCTTTACATCTCCATTACACAAATTTAGGAGTAAATTGAAAGCCTCTTACACACACTACATCAATTTACTTCTCCAGTCCAAAGTTATAATTTCTAGTATTTATTTTTGCAGTTTCTTTTATAAGGGAATAATATTAATTTTATTCTCATCTTATGCACCTTATTTATTTATTTATTTATTTATTTATTTATTAAGTTAAAACATCCAGCATGTATCTGCCACTTAGAAAGTGAAAAGCAGACTCACTGCTGAAAAGCAAAAGCTACCTGCTGCATATGGAAATTCACCAGGACAAAACCTATTGCTGAAGCAATCTTCCTAAAGTATTATAAACATGAGTTACTTACTATTTAATAATATTCATGCATCATAATATTTTAAAAAGTTAATATCACAGAATGATTCAGTTGATACATCACATCTGTAAAAGTCAAGATATAGAAAGCATTGATCAGTGTTTAATAGTGGAAATTACAACAGATGGTGCTCTTGTTTACAAGTGTTTCTTTACTTATTTTTTTTTCCTTATGAGAAAACCATAAGACAGTTTATTATTTAAAAATATATTTTGATAAAGTAGATGAGAATTTTACATGATATTTACTTCTAATCCTAAGAGAAATCCCTTCTAGAGAATCCAAACTTTTTAATTCATCATTCTGATCCATGAATGCTGCTGGGAGGGGGAAGGAAGACTACAGCATATGACCAAAAATTTTCTAAAGTGGTCAAGAAAGTTTTAATGTCTAGCTTGAGATATCTTAAAGACATCCAGCACAGAGATAACTGATGCTCAGAATCATTTAATTTTAGTTAAATTAAATCTTCTTAAACTGTATTTCTAACTGTTCTCCTGGGTGTGGGACCCACCGTGCTTACACATGCACGCGTGAGGGGCTGAAAGCAGCCACTGGGGTGACATCTAGGGTCAAAGACCCAAGCACCCATGGAGCCAGCAAACAGACACTCTATTTTTGGTGTGCACATATATTTGTGCACATTTCCTCTCCTTCTTTCAGAAGAGGCAGCCGGGAAGGAGCCGGGAACCACGACCATATGGTGGATATGTGTACTAGGTCCCCGTACAAGGATGTGTATTGGCAGGTACAAGGGGACCACATGTGACACTGGTACAAGGGCTACAGCCTCGGGGGCTTGTCCATGCTGGTGACAGAAACTGGGGAGGCAGGGACCCAGGGGCAGCTGCTGCAGGGGTTCACACTGTACATCAGCACATGCACTACGATCACGGACCTCTGTCCATCCCACTCAGTCTCAGTACCAGTGGCATGTGTGGTCCCCTTGTACCCACCAACACACTCTTTGAGCCAGTGTGAGTGTGCTTGTGTTATATATGTTCATCTGATTTGTGTCAGTATGGAACATTTCTTCCCTTTCCTCCCAGTGTGTCCCAGTCTCCCCCTCATTATAGTCAAATTATCAAATCTTCAGAAATATTCCTCAAATCCATGAGCCTATTTGCTTTTGTTATTCTGAACTCTTATTCCTAACAGTTACAGCCTTTTTGCCTTATTTGTGGTTGATTTAGCACTGCTATAGATGTGACTAGAGTGTCCCTGTGAATGGCCTGTGAGGAATGTTTTAACTACTCGTGAAGTGCCAATAAGAGAGCTATTTGTGTTTATATGTTCTTTCTTTGAAGTCTAGGGGTTTCAGAACAACTGCTAACAACTAGTGACTGTTATGGCTTCTGAATGGGACACTATGCAAGCCCCTGATATCTGGCCAGGTGGCCAGGAGATTAAGAAGAAGAAAAAAAAGAAGCTGAAGGATGTCTAGGAGACAAGACCTGCAGGGGATGCTGTGTAAACTTGACACTCTGCCAAGGAGTACAAAGGGGAAGGACAAGAAAAAAACTTGGAGAGGAAGACTAGGAGCCTTCAGCATGAAAGGCCCCTAGAGACCCCCAGGGGGACCACCGGAGACTGATGCGCATGCTCCAGTGGGAGGGACTGGATCCTGGAAGCTAATTATAATAACCTATTTTTTTAGAAGTAGTAATGAATATGTATTAGTCCAGAAGCATAAAAATCAGCTACTTGATGTAACTGGTGTGCATCCTGGTGGAGTGGAGACTCCCGGTGCACCCAGCGCTGTTTGCTTACCTCTATTCTTTTAATAAATTGTAAACTTTGATTATAATCCTATTTCGAAGACTGAGCCATTTATAACACTTGTGATGACCTACATGGCCAAACGCCTATGTGCATGCACACGGTCTGCATGCACATGTGTCCACACACCCGTACTCACTGTTGTTTGGACTGTGTTCAGTTTTGGGCCCCTCACTACAAGAAGGACATGGAGGTGCTTGAGAGAGTCCAGAGAAGGGCGACGAAGCTGGTGAGGGGCCTGGAGAACAAGTCCTACGAGGAGCAGTTGAGGGAGCTGGGATTGTTCAGCCTGGAGAAGAGGAGGCTTAGGGGTGACCTTATCACTCTCTACAGGTGCCTTAAAGGAGGCTGTAGAGAGGTGGGGGTTGGTCTGTTCTCCCATGTGCCTGGTGACAGGACGAGGGGGAATGGGCTAAAATTGCACCAGAGGAGTTTTAGGTTGGATGTTAGGAAGAACTTCTTTACTGAAAGGGTTGTTAGGCATTGGAACAGGCTGCCCAGGGAAGTGGTGGAGTCACCATCCCTGGAGGTCTTTAAAAGATATTTAGATGTACAGCTTAGGGATATGGTTTAGTGGGGACTGCTAGTGTTAGGTCAGAGGTTGGACTTGATGATCTTAGGTCTCTTCCAACCTGGAAATTCTGTGATTCTGAGCTGCACCAGCCTTACTACCACTGTCAGGCTGCTGAGCCCAGGCCTTCAGCACCTGGGTTTCCATGAAAAAGGAGAATTACACAGGCTTACAAATGACATGCAGACTATGCATGGGGTGTAAGCTGCAGGATTTTTTACTTCATTGGTTTGTGACTCTGGTAACAGGTGTTTTGCCTTTGCATCTGATTCACAAGCCTCAGGGACTGCAGTAAAAAAATGTAATTTCCAAGCTTCAGCTAAATACACCTCAAACTGGAAGATGTTACAGTTGACCTATAGCAAGAGTGCTATCTCCCCTCACTCCCCAGTCCCAGCACAAATATTAATGCAGAGAATGGAACAGGAAATGTCTCCATCTGGAGATGGAAAAGTTTCCATCTTGCATTTCACTAAACATTCATTCAGCACTGCTGATACCTGCACACAAATCAGGTAAAAGTTTAAATCTGTACACAGTTTAGAAACAGACAATTTAGGACAATGAAAGGCAAAAAGACAATTCTCAACTTGGAAAAAATACATAAATACATGCCTAAACAGGCTCTCTTTGAAACCTGAGTAAATCCAACAAGCTTCAAACCCCACATGCAAACAAACAAACGAAAAAAACACAGACATTCAAGTCCACAAACAAAACCAAGACCCCAAAGCATTTTACCGGAATTTACCAACAGGTTCTCCCTGGAAATAGGGCACCATAGAACAGCCTAATCTAACATCTTGGTTCTAGTAGTAACAAAGTATTTTGACCAACCTGTATAAGTGAATAGTATAGCAGGTGTCAGCTAAAATGGGACTTCCATTTGCTAACATTAAGGATTTTCAAAACCTTTTCTGTTTCCAGCATCTGGAAGCCGGGACAGCCTCAAACAATGAACCAAACTGAACTCTGTGGAAGAGGACAGTATGAAAAGCATATACTTTTGTAAGCACAGGAGGAAGAGAGAGACCAGCACAAGCTCACTGGGCTTCCATTTTAAAAGCAGTTCATTAATAGGTCATTACATTGGAGGTAGTTCATGAATGCACTTGTGTGCTTGAGGATGGACCCACCCGAAGCCAGGGCCTTGCAGCAGGTGCAGGGCCATGACTAGCTGCCTTCTAACTGCAGTGACGATCCAGCCTGTTTTCTCCAAATGTCAGCAAGCACTGTTGAGAGCAATAAGCTTCAAAGCTGGAGATGAATTAAAGGTGTTTAACACAGATGTTGCCAATAACAACACAGTAATTCTGGCATTGTAACCTCTACTGCCAGGGTGACTAGTACCATCTTTCAAAAACATGGCATATTATCTTTTCCTTGAATATAAAAATTAGCCTTGAATACACAAGTCATATAGAGATTTCATATGTGTTATGCAATCACGAAGCAGAAATAAACTTCCTGGAAGCAGTTATTTTTCTATGTGTTCTTTTTTTTTTCTTTTAAATTATTATTTTTTATTATTTTTTATTTTTATTTTTTTCCTTTGGGCATTAGTTTTATGGGAAGTAAACAGGTTTAAAATCTTGAATGAGTTACATTAAGCAGTACTTAATAAAACTGAATTTGTAACAGGACTGAGATTAACATATTGTTAACACTGCTTTTCATTCTCTCCAGTGGTGCCAGTGTTTCAATATACATGGATACTTTTTCAGATTGCCTCCAGCACCTGCACAGTTCACATTTCACATATACTTCCTAGAGCTGCTGAGAGGCAGGACAGACAGAGACAGATACTTTTTACCCTGTAGGATATTCAAACAAGTTGGTGAAGAGGTCGGAAGTAGGCCAGGTCTAAACGCCATACCCATTTATCTCCTAAAGCTACCACAGGTAAAAACAACATTTGTGTGTATCACACTCTCAGCAGTTATCCATCTTCTGTAAACAACTCTCCCTCAGGCAACCAATGCGAATTGTCACAAATGAACACTGGAAATACATTCTTCTGCATGAGTTTGCCCCAGATAGGGGGGATGTCTGATGCACACAGCTCCAGACCAGGCATGAGGGCTTACAATCAGGCAAATCTCAGTACACAATCCATCCTGCGAATTCCCAGGCAGCTGCACTCATCTGCCTGCCCCAGCAATGCTGCACCCATGGCCTGCTATGGAGAGAGCTTCATGGGGGTGCAGAAACATCTCCATTACCTTCTGGCTTCCGCTGCCTGGCAAACTTGGGAGAAATTGGCTGGCAGATGAAAAAAATGTTGCAGGCAACTGTCAGAGACTGACAGTGGACTGTAGCAGGAAGCCAGTACATCATATAAAATTACACCAAAACAGAATTTCCTTACGTACACATACAACCAAATTCACTCAAATGGAATTTCTGTTACTCACAGAAGTGGCAAGATTGTTCATTCCTGTGTTTCTGTCAACTTCAAATATTCACAGCCCACAAAGGACGTTCACCTCAGCCAGGATATTTTGCCCAAGCCACATGCATCACTGATTATAGCCTAATTTATGTACTAGCAAGTTCCATTAGTTCATGCTGTAATTAAGGTTATGTGGATCAATTACTAAATTAATTCCAGAGTCAGAATGCTATCATGAAAGCAAGAGACTGATTCAGGGAATATAGATATAACAAGAATATAAAGATATACAGGGAAGGTAACAATCACAGAATCACAGAACTGAAGGAGTTGGAAGGGACCTCGAAAGATCATCAGGTCCAACTTCCTTGCCAAAGCAGGTTCCTTAGAGCAGGCTGCCCAGGTAGGTGTCCAGATGGGCCTTGAATATCTCCAGAGGAGACTCCCCAGCCTCTCCGGGCAGCCTGTTCCAGTGCTCCATCACCCTCACTGTGAAGTTCTTTGGCATGTTGGTGCAGAACTTCCTGTGTTCCATCTTGTGGCCATTACCCTTTGTCCTGTCCCTGCAAACCACTGAAAAGAGGTTGGCCAAATCCCTCTGTCTCCCACACCTCAGGTATTTATACACGTTGATGAGATCCTCTCTCAGTCTTCTTTTCTCCAAGGTGAACAGACCCAGTTCTCTCAGCCTTTCCTCATAACGAAGATGCTCCAGGCCCCATATCATCTTTGTGGCCCTCCGCTGGACTCTTTCCAGGAGATTCCTGTCTTTTTTGTACTAGGGAGTCCAGAACTGGACACAGTACTCCAAGTGAGGCCTGACCAGGGCAGAGTAGAGGGGAAGGATCACCTCCCTTGACCTGCTGGCCACACTTGTCTTAATGCACTCCAGAATCCCATTGGCCTTCTTGGCCATGAGGGCACACTGCTGCCTCATGGTCAACCTGTCATCCACCAGGACCCCCAGGTCCTTCTCCCCAGAGCTCCTCTCCAGCAGGTGGTCCCCCAGCCTGTACTGATACATGTGGTTGTTCCTTCCCAGGGGCAGGACTCCACACTTGCTTTTGTTAAGCATCATCTGGTTTCTTCCTGCCCATCTCTTCAGCTGGTCCAGGTCTCACTGAATGGCAGCACAGCTTTCTGGCGTGTCAGCCATTCCTCCCAGCATTGTGTCATCCACATACTTGCTGAGGGTGGACACTACTCCCTCATCAAGGTCATCAATGAAGATGTTGAACAGGACTGGACCCAGCACTGACCCCTGGGGAACACTGCTGGTCACAGGTCACCAGCTGGACTCTGCGCCACCACTCACCACCCTCTGAGCTCAGCCAGTCAGCCAGTTCTCCACCCACCTTACTGTCCACTCCTCTATCCCACACTTTCTCAGCTTTGCCAACATGATGTCATGGGAGACAGTATCAAAAGCTACCTTGCTAAAGTCAAGGTAGATGACATCTACTGCTCTCCCCTCATCTACCAAGCCGGTGATGCCATCATAGAAGGCAATGAGGTTGGTAACACCTGAGCCAAGACTGCCTCAGCTGCTTTTCTCTCAACCTCAGTGCAGTGAGCACACCCCAAGGTTTCTTAGAACTATTTTAATAAAGTCAGTGGCGTCAGAAATAGTTGTCTCACTTTGGCTTCATGTTTTACCTAAGCAACCACTAAAATATATGTTCATTATTGTTATACTGTTCAAGTCTATCTACTGTGTTCCAACTGCTGTTCAGGCCACAATGCAGTGACAGGTCATTTCACTGGACGGCAATGCATCTTTGAAATACACATTAAGATATGCTGATGTAATTATGACCAAAAAAATAAAAAATAAAAACCAACAAAAAACAACAAGTGCTAGCTTTATTTTATCTTTTGCCGATCTCTTCAGAATTGGAATTTCTTCTCAATGAGTAGACATAGGTTTACTAGTAGAAGACACAGAACAAGACAATTGCCAAAAACAATAATCTCACAACACTCACATAAGTACAATTTAAAAATGAAGCTAGCAGCCTTAGTTAATGTAATATTAATTTGAGAAATATTTTAAACATGGTATTAAAATGTAGACAGACAAAACGAAGGAGAACAAACCTTCAGAAAGACTAGGATGAACTAATTTCAAATGAGATAGTTCCTATTTGATGCTCTACTATGCTAACATTTTTCTTTTTTCTTGCTTAGAAGTACACGGAGTATTGCTCTGACTTCTTTTTATAGCATTACAGTTGACATAGAGATGACTCATGCAGATTAAGGAGACTTTATATTTTAACATTGAGCTCCCCAACTTGCATCTGTTCTACTTACAAGACTCTGTAGTGTAAAAGCTTACTACATAATCTGAAGAAACCTCCAAACTTCATAATTTCTCAAAATACAATTGTTTCACAACATGTTTGTGTTTGAAAAACATTTTCTACATTGTTTTAATTCTATCTCTAGAGCCAATTACATGAATCTAATGATAGGCTTGGAAAGGTGTCCAGTGAAATCACCAATGCTAATATTACTGTAAGTTTTCAGTAAGATAGCAACTATCATTTCTTGGCTCAAAGAAACTCTATGTACTGCATTGCATTATGCAACACACAACATTTCCATTTTGTGATTGGGTTATTACAGGTTCAGCTGTTTTAATTAGTCTTATTTAGCTAATTTTTGATTACTTGGATTACTATTGATTTTCTATGTTGAAAGGCTGTATATACATAAAATTTCAGCAGCAATACCTCAAAATTAAAACCACTTAATCATTTCTTTTTTTTTTTTTTTTTTTTTTAATGAATTTCTTTTGTCAGAGACTGTATTAATTTCATGAAGCTAGGTGGAATATTAGGAAAAAAATCTTGACTGAAAGGGTTATTAAGTATTAAGACAGGCTACCCAGAGAAATAGTTGTCACCATCCTTGGATGTATTCAAAAGAATTGTACATGTGGTACTTAGGGATGTGGTTTAATGGTGGACTTGGCAGTGTTAGGTCAAAGGTTGGACCAGATGACCTTGCAGGTCATTTCCAACCTAAACGATTCTACAATTCTCTGAAATTTTATCACTCATTAGAAACTCCTGGCTTACAGCTAAGCAGGGTCAATAACCAATTGCAGCAGGAGAAATCAAAGAAACACAACGGACAGAGTCTCCACTTTGGCTTGGGCTGAGACAGCACAAGTTAAAAGAAACAGAAGTCAGGAAAGATCATGCCAATGATCGTTAATTCTTTGCTAGTTCTGTCTCTAACACCATAAGGCACAGACAATAACAGCCTCAGAAGAAACCTCTGGTGCTAATGGAAGCGGTTTGTGGAGTGCAAGAGCAATAGCCCCACTTGAGGATTTTTGCTTTCAGCCTTCTCCCCTTGGACCCCAGTCTCACCAGCTGTTCCACACAAAGTTCCACACAAACAGATCACAGCACCCCTGGGTAAGTGCACACCCTCATGAACCCTCATGAAGTGTGCAATCTGGATATCCTAACGCAGTAGCTTGTATCTTTAGGCCTAACAGCAGGTGGTAAAGCAGGTAATTACATTTTTAAAAGAAAAAGGTTAAAAAGCTACAGCTTTAAAAGTGCTACTTGCATTTTATGCCTACGCAGTGTCTGCTGGCAGAATTTTGTTCTATTGCATTGGCAGAAGGTGCTACAAGCAAAGGAAGCAAGAGTCCAGCAAGGTGCTCTCCCTGGTTTGGTGGGAGAATTACAGTGGGTTAACTCACAAGTTTCTCCTCGCAGCAGTTAACTCTGGTATCTGACACAACCCCCCATCCAGCTGATGGGGTTGCATCCAGGCCCTACCCGCAAAACAAGCTGAAGTCAGCAGGGCAGCGAGAGCTGGGTTGTGTACCTAACAGACCCCAGGTTGGTCATTTACACCTGGAGAAAGAGAAACATCTCCAAAAAGGCAAGTTCCTACTGTAAGGCAGGTGGGCTTCTGACAGTCCTTATCACAGCACATTCAACTTAAGGGAAAGCTTAGATATAGAATTTATATTAGACATGAACCTTTAGGCTACCAGCGTCAAGTGAGAGGGAAATACAGTGTATAACAATGAAGAGAGCAAGACGAGTCTTTTTCCATTAGGAAGTCTAGGGTTTTCTCATCAGCTTCTCCCTATGTGGCCAGCAGCCAGACAGCTGTATGTCAAGCTGATTAAACAGGAGCAAGGTGAAGGGAAGGAAGTGGTACTTAGCTGGATATGGTATTTTGATACTGTCTCCCATGACATCATGTTGGCAAAGCTGAGAAAGTGTGGGATAGAGGAGTGGACAGTAAGGTGGGTGGAGAACTGGCTGACTGGCTGAGCTCAGAGGGTGGTGAGTGGTGGCGCAGAGTCCAGCTGGTGACCTGTGACCAGCAGTGTTCCCCAGGGGTTGGTGCTGGGTCCGGTCTTGTTCAACATCTTCATTGATGACCTTGATGAGGGAGTAGTGTCCACCCTCAGCAAGTATGTGGATGACACAATGCTGGGAGGAATGGCTGACATGCCAGAAAGCTGTGCTGCCATTCAGCGAGACCTGGACCAGCTGAAGAGATGGGCAGGAAGAAACCAGATGATGTTTAACAAAAGCAAGTGTGGAGTCCTGCCCCTGGGAAGGAACAACCACATGTATCAGTACATGCTGGCAGATCTCAAGGTCCATTCCAACTCCTACAAGTCTCTGATTTTGTGATTTAGGGACATGGTTTAGTGGGTGATTGGTGGTAGGAGGATGGTTGGACCAGCTGACCTTGGAGGTCTTTTCTAACCTTAAAGAGCCTTCAAATCTGGGTACTTTTTGTGGGTATAGGTCATTCATCCTTATCCCTGGGAACTTTAACACAGCACTCTAAATCCACGACAGATCTCTGAACAACTTTCTAAAGTTGTCAGTCAGATCAGAGAGACAACAATACTATCTACTACACAGAGATTTCATGTCCTGAAAGGCCACAGATGCAAAAGTCAGGGGGCGCAGCTTGAATTACACCTTTTAAACTTAATTAATCCTAATGATACTCCAAACTATGTATTGTATTGTCTCCTATTTTTAATAATATCATATAATATGGAGTAAAAATATAACGTTAAGTCAAATCATTGATTCTTCTCTTTGAGATATCACACCTAAAACTGGAAGAGTTTTAACCTGTTTTTTATCTGAACAACAAAAGGACACACATCATCATCATATGAGAGATAGGGAGAGTGTATGCATGTGTACATGACAATTGCTAGCATGTTCTTCTGTCAGACACCTGCTTTATGGCTGTGGCATAGTACAAGACAACAACCTGACATGCCACAGCCAAATAAGAATGCAGTCTCTGCCATGCTTTTGTGAGGACGTGGAGAACCAGCAGCTATAATGTCATGCTGTTAGATTCAGAGATCTGCACCATCACATTGCTCAGCCACATGAGCTCAGCTTCAGAAAGATTAGATTTATGTGACACTGAAGACATTGTCAGAGCCTACTGAACCAGTGTATACACTGTGGCCAAGAGGGAGGGGGAACACAATCACACTGAACTACTTGAGAAAGTGATGAGGGTACTTATGAAGGAAAGCCAAGCAAGAGCAACCAATCATTGATTCAGTACTCAGTCCTTCCACTTTGTCATGTACTTTCCTGCAGAGGTTTTTTTTTCCTTTTGCTCAGAGCTCTTCCACAGCCTTCAACAAATCTTCCCTTACAAATGGCCAAATATACAGTCTTATGAGCTACCAGCATAGATGCATTGTCTAGGGATACGATATTGCCTTCCTCATCAGCTTGCAAATTCAAAAAAAAAAAAAAAAGGAAAAAAAAGTTAGTCTTTTCTAGAAATTAGGTGTCTGCAACACCAACTAGCACAATAATGCCTGGTGTTTTACGTACAACATATGAGAAGAGTTTTATATATATATATATATATGTAAAACATATATATATGTACGATACATACTCTCACATAAAAATGTATGCACAATTAAGTATATACACACAGGTATAATTCTGGCTGGGAATCCTGACAGGCAACAAATCCTTTTTGCATCAGTTATTCAGCATAAAAATGCCAATGATACTATTAGAAATGAAGCTACATGGGTATTGTGGTAAGCATAGTTCTGAGTTATCCTAAGGTAAACACACCTTTCTTATCTTTTTAACACCACCAAACACAAGAACAACAGAGCAGGTTACAATCACCCACACTACATAATAGCTTGTTCAAATGGCATGATTCTGTGCTATAAGCACAGTATAACCATCCCCTCTGAACAACTACCAGCTGTGTATTATGCACGTTTCATATATTTCATAATATTCCCATGCTAAAACCAGTCTTTGATAAATCAGGGAAGCAGTGGGACGGATCCTATACAAAATCACATGTCTTGTAGGGAAGATTTTTCAAAAAAGGTGATCTTTCAAGTATTATCACTGAAAAGCATGAGACAACATGCAGAAGTACTTATAGGAAATCCAAGCATAATAAATGAATGATGAAGGCTGTCATCCTGAGCAACATGCACACAAAAGTGATAGGCATACACCTTAATACATACCCTACTAGTATTAAGATATCTTAGGTATATTTGGTGTACACGTTAATATTAAGGTATGTCATAGGCAGGTTTTGGATAGGCCTTGATACATTTCATGTGAGTGAAAGTGATGTAATCACTTATATATATATATATATATATATATATATATATATATATATATATATACACACACATATATATATATATTACAAGTCTGCCTATGAACTGTAGGAAAGGTTCGGGACACAGAAGCAAGCATCAAGGAGCTATTTCTCCTGTGAGGTGCACATAGCTACTCAGCCACAGCATCTTTCACTACAATCATCCACTACGTCTTTCTTAAGAACTATTCCAAGGTTATTCAAAAAAATTACTTTCCCTTCTGGTTTCTGCACAGTAGAGAATGACTTACCAAAGCTAATTCCTACTGTAAGTTTAAGGGAAATAAAGGAATCTGAAGTGATGTTTTTAAGTTGGTGTTCAGTGGCAGTGTTGAGGATAAATGCACATATGTTCATAGGAAGCCATCCACAGGAGAAAGCTGATATTTTCACTAAATGTATCTTAAGGGTCTGCTCTCCATAGCATTAAAAAAAAAAAAAAAAAAAAAAAAAAAAAAAAAAAAAAACAACACCTACGTGTATTGGCTGAACACTGATCACATGATCTTGAAGATCAGCAGTTATTTCTACCTTAATTTCTGCCAAATCTGCAAACACATTTACACAATTTAGAATCTGAATAATTTTTTCTTTGCTAATAGGTCTGAAAAATTCCACCCACTCTAAAGCAATCTTTTTAAGTGATAAAACAGGGCAGTTTGTTTTCTTCATATTTGTACCCCTGGTAGAGAGCTGATGATAAATTTTTTTTCTTGGGCTGTATATTTCACAAGGTTGTCATGAAGCACGTAGGCACACACTGAAAATATCACAGGATGTGATTTTTCCTTCTGAAATGAAACATATGGCATTTAATTTTTACGTACTGCACATCTTGAAACAAGTATCTATATTCTTTGATATATGTGCATTTTATAATACGAGTATAAGGACATGTTTTTAAGAATGTTTATGCTCTTATGTATATTAGCATATACATAGCACCTGTAGGTGGATAATCCAGGCATGGCGACGACCATGCAAATTAACAGAATTTCCTTTCTACAAGGAGATTAATCTTAACTCCTATTATTAGGCAGGAACAGGAATATTTAAACTCTGTCTACAGAAATATTCATTTTCCAGTTATTTGTGTTCATTCCAGCAGCTATCAGTGTACCCCGTGTTTACTGCGAGTCAATTACTTCATAAACAGGAAATTCAACACATTTATATCAATTATTATGGTGACAAAGTATTACTTATTCTTCCTGTTAAACTTCGTGAGGCAACGCTTTTGGCTCTGTATAATTAGTAGCGGTTTGACAATAATTATATAAGTCCAATGAAAAGTAAAGAAGTGAGTTTAACCCTTTTTCCTCTAGCTTTTTTTTGTGTGTGTAGAGAACAGAGTTCTGTATTTTGAACTATGACCTACACAGTTCGATATATAATATTGAATCTATACATACAACCAAGTATGCTGATACTTAAGCCTATAGCATAAAGCTTCCTTAATCAGACATCTATTAATTAGCGCATAGACTATGAGAATAAATGAGCAATTTTTTAACAACAACAAAAAAATATTCATCTGGTTTGTCAACTAAACTTTTCTTTTTTACTTCACAGAGCAAATCACTGCCTCCCACTGAGATGGGTAGCAGAGTGGCATTTACTCTTCTCAGTCATATTAGTCATCTGTCAGTGACATTTGACCACCACCAGGAGGAACACAAAGCAGCTTGTAACAAAGAAACACAGAAGAAAACCCTCTACAGCCTAGGATTATGAGCAGAAAACATATGCTACTGCAGAAAAAGTGAGAAGACAGTTATACGAAAACTAAGTGTTAAAACTCTAAGACTAGGAACACCCAGTTTAGCATTGGCCCAATACTTTTGGATGAGATGCCATCCAGAAACACTAGTACCTGGAGATAAGGGAACTTTCTGAATCAGAATCTGTCTCTATTCAAGCCACCATGGGCTGTCGTTTGGAATCACACTGCAACACATGCTTTGCCAACACGTTCTCTCAGTCAAGTTATTTTTTATCCATTTTATTAGGCATTGCAAAGAATATAAATTGCGCTTGAACAGTTAAGCTCAGACGCTAACCTTAAGAGTTAAATATAATTTAGCTTTTTGCAAAGAAAATTGATTCGGTACTAATGCCATTGGTAAAATCATCTCAAAAAAAAAAAAAAAAAATAAGCTCACTATTTTCCAAATCTCCCATTGAGGGATAAAAAGAAAAAAAATCCTCACATAGTTACTGTAAACATAAAACCTAGAAAGTAGTCTAAATTGCTGTATTACCCATTTCAATTTCAATATTCCTAAACTAATAAACTATTTTATTTTTATATTTTTTTTTTTTTTTGCAAGTTGAAGAGTATTTCAATACTGTTCTATGTTAACAACAAGCAAAGGAAAGAGAAAATGATACAACAAACTAAGCTCCTTTTATATAGGAGCATGATTATATTCTATGATACACACCGAAATTTTACTATTTATTTTAATGTTTAATGAAGAAGTTATTAATGTGATCTATTTGCCTCTTCAAAACAGGAAGGTGGCCAGATCAGGCTTGCTTTCCTCCAGCATAAGTCTTGACAGAATGAGTCAGAAAGAAATGCAAGCAGATCACAAGGCTAAAAATACTCAAAATAAAATGCTGCATAGATACAGTAAAACGCGTGTATAGACAATATTGCTACTTCTCTTCCTTCTGTTTGAAACCTAATTTTAGGTCACCTACATTCAAAGTTTTAGACAAACTACAGTAAAATTACAGCAGGATCTTAAAATTAATTTCTACAAAAGGCGAAGTATTACAGGAGATCATTTGAGATTGTTTTATTTACTTCTCTTGCTCTAATTATAAGAGCATCCTCCCATTTAGCACAAAACAAAGGAAATCCAAAAATTACAGATTCAAGAATCAGAATCAGTTGTGAACGTTTTTAATTCCTTTCAAAAGGCCAAGGTTTACAAGCTGCTATTTAACCATGGTTTTATAAAACCAGTTAGCTCCCTGATAAAGAATAGCAGTTTTTCAAGTAGGTTTTCCTCTACTTTATTACTAGTAGGAAGAAGAACCATCAGAAGTTGAATATGGAATAAATGAACAGGGAGAATGAGGTACACTAGCATTAACGCAACTGTCAAAAGAAAGACAAGTAAATGTGGATATATGGATTTATGAAGAGAAATTAAAAGCAAAGTGAAAACAGTTTTTTACAAATAGATTTAGGGAATCATGATTTTTATCACTGATTAAAACATCATACCTGGCTCAACAACCACTAGAAAAATGCTTGCCAGATTGAACAGCTGGTTTACATATACAATTTTATACTTTAGTGAATAGATAAGAGTAATAAACTTTTAAATTTCTCTAACTAATTCCTTCTAATTTCCATATCATTATAATTGCACTGGTTGTTTTGGGCTCAAGAAGTTTCTGACAAAAATTCTGTTGACAGAACATTTATTGATTGAGCTGACAAGACACCGTAAAACCCTATTTATAAGTATTCTCCCTGAATATGTACAGTAACAGATGAAACAATTATTTTATTAGATTTATTATTATTATTATTTTAACAGATGAAACATATTTAAAGTAAAACCTGGAAGAGGCTAAGCAACCTCAACAGTAGCAAAAAAATCTTACTGGTGGATTCTTTTCTGTTCTGAACATGGTCTATGGAAACAAAGTCTTTAAATAACACTTTGTTTTTAGCATGTTTTACAGATTGTCACTGCACAGTATTGTTCTCTATTCTTTACCAAAGTAATTAAAAAATCTTCAGGAATAATCTCATTTTCTGTTAGATTCCTAAAGCAAAGAACTTCAAATTTACCTCTGATTCAATCTACAAGGACTTTTCCACAAGCATGAAGCAACTTCAAATAAATATTTCCAAGTATGAATATAACTTCAAAAGGAGATGTGTCATCTCCCTAAAGATATCACTTAACCTAAAAAGATAGATACTTGTCCAGTGTTTTTTTTTGTTGTTGTTGTTTTGTTAAAGGAAAAAAAGAATTCAGGACATATGCTTATTGTATTTAACATTTGAGGTAAAAAGTGCAATATTGTTGTTGTGATGAAAAAAATTAAAGATTCAGTTTATGCAAACCAGAATCATTTTGTCCTTCATAAAGTAGCTTTGAAGGTCAATGATAACATAACCAAAAAGGGCTTTTCTCTTTAAAGAAAAATGTACAGAGTACCCAGAACACCCATGCATCAGGCAGCAAGCTGATCAAAGAACTTATTGTACTCTAATTTAGAGCACTGGTTTTTGTTTTTTGTTTTTCCTTCCCCACTTTCGTCTGAAATACTTCAAGCTGATTAATTCCAAAGAAAGGATTCTTACCCAGCATGGCAAACTTTTTATTCCCAAAAGGCTACCAAGGAAGTGTGATTAAACTCTGGTCCTAGCTAGCAGCATGACCAGGCAGCAAACACCACCAAAAGCAGCAAAGGCTGTGTTTGTGAGAGCAGAGCCAGAAAGCTGAGCCCCGGTGGGACAACTTCTACAACACCATGTCCATTTTTGGACCCTCAGTACAAGACCGATGCTCAACAACTGGGTCAGGCTCAGTTGGGGAAGATTAAGCTGACCTCTTGCCCTGTGGGAGGGAGCTCTCTGCTTCTGTACACAGCTGGAAGCTGAGAGACAATAAGCTTGAACTAAAAAAAAAAATACTGGGATTTGATATAAGGAAAAAAAAATCACTATATGGATAACTAAGAGATAGAACCAGTTTCCCAGAGAAGCTGAACAGTTTCCATTCATGGAGCTTTTCAACACCTGGTCTGAATTCTCTGTTGACCCTGCTTTGAGCAAGAAGTTCAACGAGGCAACCTCCCAAGGCCCTTCTAACCTAAATTATTCTACAATTGTAACAGAATTATAGGCATGTACTTTGACAGAAATAGTGCCTTCTGTATTTCGGTGGTTATCTTAACTATTCTGAACATTCACTTTAACAGACGAAGTGCATGTACACTCTCTACTCCGGAAGTATAGAGAACAGAATAACTTCTTCAGGGCAAGCAGCATGTGTGACAGGAATCTCCACCAACTCCCTGTGCAGTACTACTAAACTACAGTGGCTTTTGTGGGTTTCTCAGTTTGGCCATTTCCTTTATATTTGTGCACATGGACACTATTGCATGTGTTCAAGTTTATTATCACCCACAATAGGGATAGAGCAGTGTAGCCGTGCTACTTCTCCCTCACTAACAGGAATGAATATATTGATGAACCTGGCACTTCATCAGTCTGTTTGCAGTACTGTCATTAATATGAGCTTAATCCATCAGCTTGCTTTAAAGAGATGATGTTCAGCCCTAAAGCTGAGACCTGAGATACTTTTGATACAATCTGTTCCAGTCTCAAATTCCAGATTATGCTGCAAACACGAGACTCACAAAAACACACTTTTCTACATGAGATATAGTTTTCATACCATAGAAAAGAAAAAATACTAGTTTAGGTGTTCTTTCATCTCTGGATTCATGAGAAGTTATAGGAAATTCTGTAGTTAAACAGGACATTTATGTAGAATGGAGTTCATAGGAGGCATACCGTAGTACAAGTACAAGCTTATTTAACTCCCTTTGAAGTCCTGGTAAATACAACATTTCATCCTCCACAGAAATGGGTCATTAGCAGACAGTAGCAGCAAGGATGCTACTATGTGTGAGAACGCTAACTTGCATTGAGTTTTGATTTAATTGGTAAGCATCCTCACCAACATCAAGGATGGACACTCAGCAGAAAAACTGGACCGTTTGCCATCCTGATTGTGAAACTGTAAGATACATGCTACAAGAGCTCTGTGAAGTTCAGTAAGCCAGTTCAGAAGAAGTCCTTGTTATAGGACAATTGTATACAGAAGACACCGAATAAAGTAGTCCAATCAAGCCTACTTAAGTAATAACAAACTATTACTGGCAGATGAAAGACATGAACAGTGCATTGTTTTCTTTTATACCATAAGATTTCTCTGCTGTATGATGAGGGATCATTGCCAGGTTTATCTAAGTCTAGAAATATAAGAAACCCCAAATCTTATTTCTTCCATTTTCTATTGTGTGAATTGAAATTGAGGAGCTACCTTATTCTCATTTACAGTCAGAATAAAGTATTGTGAGCAAGTCAAGAAAGCAGCTGACAGTAAATCTCCCTAAAGCTGTTGCTAGCACCTCATTCTGACACTAACTAGACAGAGATGTCACAGATTTCAGCAAAGAAACAACAAAACAGATTTGTGAGAAGCAGCACTGATTTGTCAGGAAGTCAAACCCATCTATCTTGCCTCACTAGTCACTACAGCAAAAAAAGTCCAAAATAATATCTGAAAAGAAAATAAAGAAAACTCAATATTACCTCAGGCACAAATTGAGCACTAGAAAATTGCTAATTTCTTTTAAAGAGGTTCTCTCTAATTTAGCATAAAGTCATCTTTGTACCATCTTAAATTTATTTCTGTACTTTTCTGGGTACACGTCCATTTATAGTCCTCACTCATTTCCATGGAACTCCCATTCTTTCTTTACATAATTTATCATATATGCTTGGCATAGGCTCTTCATTATCATATGGTTATCTTTTTACACAAGAGTTTTCTCTTAGGTGCATACAGCTGCTCTTCCAGATCTTTCCTCAGCTTGGAAACTTATGGATGTTTTCTTACTGCACAGATATGACCATGCTAATGGAAAACAGAGTTAAAAAAAATATTGATCCGTAACATATTTTAGTTTGTACTTTTCATCTTGCCAGCTAGGGCTATTTCAGAGTCCATCACATATTAGTTTCCTTTGCTTGCCATTCATTATGTTTACAGACCATGGACTGTTGCATGGCAACAAAGAAAGGAAGTGAGAGGCAAAAATAAAAATTCCACATTCTCCAGAAAAGCGTTTCTTTTTATGTTTAATATCTAGCTTTAAGAAAACAGACATAATATCAGCAAAGCAGAAAAGCTATTCTTACATGAATTATTTCTAATGAAAGTGTCATAAGAACTTGCAAAACAAAAGCAATCCCAAAAGCAAAGCAATTGAAAAATCATGGTTTGTTGCTGCCCCCTGTATCAACTGGTTTGTTGGAAGAATTGGTTGACAAAGTATTTGTTTGCAAGAGTTTGGTATCAGTTTTCTAGACTACTCCACTATTTTAAAAATTATAAGTGCAATAGAGAGTAACCAGCCCATTACAATGTACTGACATGTTAACAATACATTTGGAAAACTACCCATGTGAGCTGATTTATACAATTTATAAGCTGCCTGAGCTTTGCTTTGGAAGATATCCTAGCAGCCCATTACAAGAATCACTGTTTCTTTTTGGTACTTCTGGATGCCATTAGTCAAGTAGTAACTTATGACCTAAGTGATGAAGAGTAACAATGCGCTTCCCAAAAGCTAGCCTTTCACTGGAAATTCTATAAAGCATTAGAGGAAAACTAGGTACACAACAGGTAGCTGCTCAAGTCTCCGGTAAGGCTGAGAACACAAAAGATAAAAACTCTTTTCGTTGACGAGTTCTTAGGAAAATAATTGTTGCATGAACTGCAGTAGAAAGACCTTCCAATTTTTAGACCAATACTTTAAGAAAGCATATTATTTTTTTTGTCTGGCATCCTCCACAACCTTGAGATGGATTAGTGTTGCTAAAGAAATTGTGCATAAGAAATCCACATTTTAACTACTTGTGCGTTATGTTAATACCCTTGCCTTGTTTCTAAATTCAAGCCAACATCATAGGAACTTATATATATATATATATATTTGTATTTTGTACCACTTTGACACCAGCCTTCTCAGCAGATGAGTTTCTGTTGCTAATGACAAAGGGGAAATTTTGTATAACTACAGATATGAAAGGCTGGACAAGTCCTAAGAGATCATCCTGCCCATTTCCGTACGTTCCCCAGCACTGAAACAGATAAGTATACTTCAGTTTTGCCAGTATAGTAACTAAATGTTAATACAAGAGCTTTTCATGGGCTGATAATGTGAATCTTATTGTGTGCAGAGGATTGCCTCACATGACTACTTTGCATCAAAACACAACAATGTTTCACCAGCCAGTTTACCTCTGGGAAGGAAGGAAAAATGCTTTTTCCCCAGCACCCACTGTAAGCAACAAACACTGGCACATGCAGCTATCCCTCAGAGCCAGAGCATGGCTTATTTCTGAAAACAATGCTAGTGCTGGATAGACGAGCTATTCACAACACATAACATGCACAGGAAAACAGTTAATAGCCACAACTGTTTGTTCTCAGCATGTCAGGCATAAATTTTTACAGGAGTAAAGCTCATAGCAAAAGGACAGCAAATATTGGGAGAATTAAAAAATCCCATACTGGGTATGAGGTGTGGTCCCATAGCGAAGAGAGGCCATTTAATTCATTAGGACCCCCATACAAAAGTCAAAGCGGAAAACAACATAAAGCACATACATGTTTTTGCCCTGTCACTAAAAAGTACAGTTTGTACTACACACTTGCCCATACTCTAACCTTTCAAATATTAGTAGTTATCATTGGAGTTTGAATGCTATAACACATAGCTAATCCAAGGTTTTAACTGCAAAACAGTTATGCTGCAAGCAGCTGTTTGAAAATCTAAGTGTAATATGCCTCAGAGTTGAATGATTGAGCAAAGATTAATAGTATGGCCTTCTGAGATCTCTTCAAGGCATCTTTCAACAACCCTTACTTTCTCTTTTTATTATTAAAATGTGTATCTTCTTAAAATAATTTTTGGAAAACATTTTCAAAGTATTAATGAAGTGCAAGAAGCAAAAAAGAAGGTATTTTTAGGGGGTACAGTACTAAATTGTGTAATGTGTTCTGATTTAACCATAATTTCCAGAAAATTCTAACAAATCTTTTAAACATTATAATAACATCCACTGCAAAATTAAGTGCCATGTCTTACAGCTCCTGATTTCAATAAAACCTCTGGTGGCTAGAATATATTCTGAGGGTAAGTTTTTAGCCTTACTCAACCCCATTCTTGAATGATGGAGTTTCTTACTCATTTAAGCCTTGAAAGTGGCAGCACTGTCTTCCTATATGCTATGTTCCTAAAAATCCAGCATTGGCACACAAAACCACTATTAGCAGTTATAACCATAGATACAGTGTAACTTGTGTAATAGATATAACAGATGTACCTGTATAAATGGTTCTGGATATATCTATCTATTATAGAATGAATTATTTCTCAGGTCAGTTTAAAGTTCATTAACACTTGAATATGGAAGCATGTTCTATTGAGTGAATTATTTCCTCTAGTCATACAGAAACAGCTTTCAACCCAACTCTGAAAGACATTTTGGTGCAGCTGAACATAGTTAATTAAAACCAACTTTAAAAGACAGTTTGTTAACTTTTTAAGAAGACAACAGACATCAAGTTGAGGAAAAATAATGACCTGTATACTGCGTGGTAGACACTGATTGTCTATTTATGAGCTAAAACAATATGAAGACAAACTATAAAGATGCTGGAATAATGGCTAATTTGTTGTCAGTTAAGCCTGAAAGACATACATTTTGCTTCCATAACATTGTAGAAAAAGCACGGCCATAAAAATCCTTTGAATTGAATATCATGCTCTTTGCCCATATCCCCATTGTGCAACACTCAGCACTTCATCCCCACTTGTTGACAAACTGGTAAAGGACAGCTAAGAAGTAGCCCCTTATTAAGCTGGAGACTTCATATGTTCTGGTTGCTGCCCAGTTAAAACTAACACCAAGACTCCAGTTTTGTTGTTTTCATGAGACTTCATAACACCACGACAGTATGCACTTTTATCATCTGGGAGGATTTAAATAGGATAAACAGGAGCTAGTCTAAAAACTTTCTTCCTCCCTCTGTAAAAACTCCGGAATGCCTCCTAGCAGACCTCCTTGGAGACCTCAGCCAAACTCAGGAAATACAATTATAAAGGGATTTCATTCACATGCAGGCTGTTTTTCCTCAGCACTCTCACCAATGGTGCAGTGTGGATGCCGCTCAAACAAAGGCAGCAGCACTGGCACCAGAGCTACCAAAACGTACATCCCAGAGAGCCAGCACCCACTGGAAAAACTTCACAAGAAAAACCTCTGCTTCTCTCCAGAAGCTAAATCCCATTACTCAATCTCAACACATAAAGGGTTTCCAGTGAGTACTTCTTAAGGGTTTACTTTGGCTTACACTTATAAATTATGTGCTACCTCATGGGGGTCAGCATGTTCATCAACCACCAGGTAAATTCTTAAGCCCATCCCCAAAAAGATGAGAGAAGATAAAAAGATAGGTAAACAATTACAGTTAAAACAATGTGTTAGCACAACAGCTATTTGAACTCTCCTGAATTTGCACTCACCATTAAAAAAAAATAAAATAAAATTGCAATCGCCGGAAGGGTATTTGGCTAATGAGCTCCTTTTCCAGTGACTATTGGCCTGTCCCTGACCTCAGAGGCCACACACAACAAAGCGAGAAGAGCCCCACCACCTCCAGGGCAGATGGCTTCCTGCCAGGTTCCCTCAGCTGGCTGACACCTTCCTGAAAGGTCTAAATTCCCTGGTAAAGAACATCTATCCATCCCTCCCTCACAGCCTGTTCAGCTTCATCCTACTCAGACAGTGACAGGCAGTTTTGTGCACTGGAGACTGATCCCTTGCAAGCTCTGAATCACAGGACTGTCTAAATGCATTCTCCTGCTGACATTATCCCAGGCAAAACTTCTCTATAAAACAATACCGCCATGTCGGAATAACTCAACAACTCAGGAAACGCTGCACGACCTTGTAAATAATCAACATGACAGATAGTGAGAGAGGAATAAAGAGGTTTAACAAAGTAAATTTAAATTCCTCTCTTCCATGCTTGTCTATGAAAGACATGAACACGCTGTCAGCTGTTTCACACGAGCCTGCTGCAGTCTGAGCCTTCTGAAGAATGATTCATTGAAAACAGGAGTCAGAAAGATCAGTTATGAAGAGTATTTTAAGGACAAAGAAAAGGTGAACATGATATACCTGCAATATTCTCAACAATGCAATCCAAAAGCAACTCTTCCAATTATTTCAAGTCAGGTCACCTTCTCTCTGGAGACTTGTACACATTATAATTGGGAATTAGTATTTTCAGTTTCAACTAAGAATCAGTGAATGCAGCCTGTGAATACATGAGACAGAATACTGCATTCATTACTGCCAGGTTATGTGACAAAGCCCATCCACACACCCACAAAAGAACTCAGAGAGACAATGGCAGCAGGGGGAGCCCAAATAATCCCCATCCTGGCTGCTCCCAGCTCCACCACAGGGAGCATCAGCATCCCATCTCCACCAGTCCAGAGGAGCACAGGACCCACTGGGGCTCATGGGAAGCCCCATTGCAGAGCTCCTGAGGAGCAGCCCCTCTGCCTGGGCATGGGTGCATGAGTGAGGGCATGATCCCCAGCCAAGGCCAAGCAGGAGCAGCTGGTGGTTGGGTGAGGGCCTGGGGGCCACGGGGCAAGAAGGTCCCTGGGGCAGCTCCCTCTGTGAGAGCAAAGGGGGCAGATGTGGGACCAGGGGGCTCCTGTCCAGCTGATTGTGTCTAAGCCATGGCCTGACCAACAGCTGCAGCAGGGCTGCTGCCTTGGGGGCTTGGATGTCCACGGTCCAGAAGACAGGGAGACTGGGATCCAGGGGCAGCTACTAGGCAGCCTGAGTACCTCAGCCTAGCTGCTGGAGGGATCCACCTTGTACGTGTGCCTACAGATCTTCTCACCAGTGGACTTCCATCCTGCTTGGCCAGAAAGGGGAGTGGGATGAGGCCCTTTGCACTGTCTCTTTGTGCGGGTGCTCTGAGTACCCCCCCACATGCCCAGCTGTACCAGTGCACAGATGTGCATGCCTGCTGGGAATACAGCTCTAGCCTTGCCCTTGTGGGGCAGCAGCAGCAGCCTTACTTTGTGCAGGCAGTTGAATGTGGTATATGTCTTCCTTTAACAGTTCTCTCTCAGATGCTTCCTTTGGAATTACTAAGCACCTCATGAAGTTCATGATAAAGATAGGGGTGCTTTGCCAAACTGTCACATCTAGAAATTGGAAGAAAATTACTATACTAATACTGGTGTTAAACACCACTGTAGAGCACTTGAGTTAATGTCCAAGATTGGTTAAGTGACACGATCTCCAGGAAGAACACATTGTAATCAGAATCACAGAATCACAGAATTTCTAGGTTGGAAGAGACCTCAAGATCATCGAGTCCAACCTCTGACCTAACGCTAGCAGTCCCCACTAAACCATATCCCTAAGCTTAATGTCCTAGGAGAACAACTCCTCCCTGAAAAAGCAGCACTGTTCAGTACATGCCTTACTGAAGGTGTAGGTTTGGCTGGTAACATGCAAAGCTTCTGTTTCACTCAGTGCTTTCCGCTACTGTAGATCATGGATGTCATTCCTTAACCACAAAAGGACTCACCCACACACTAATACTGGCAATATTAGAGCACACTAACACCTATCTGAAGATCTCCTGAAGTTCCATTTAAAAGTAATAGTTTTTAGTAAAATAAAGCTTACACATATATTATAGATGTATTAAATAACAACACAAATCTCGGTTATTTTTGGGTGGTCCTGTATAGACCCAGGAGTTGGACTTGATGATCCTTGTGGATCTCTTCAAACTCGGGATATTCTGTGGTCCTATATAAATATAAATAAGAGTTTTCATCAGCTGAAAAATATGGAAGCACAAGCCACTTGGGGAAGTCTTTACATTATCTAACATCCTAGAGTACAGGAATATTTACAACAGGAAGTCTATCCTAATGTGACCGATGAGGAGCAAGAAGGAAACTATCCCCAAGTCTTAGGATTTATTCTAACATTTGCCCAGAGTGAAAAGGCAATGCACTTTTACTTTGAAGAGCCATTTAGCTTTATGAACATCTAGATGCTGTGCTTCACAAGAATACATAACACCCTTAGTAAGATGATACACAACACCAACTTGATTCCCTGGGTTTTGCATGTGCTCTCATTTGAGAAAGCATAACACAGTGGGTAGTTCAGCAAAAAAGTGCTTAGAAGAGCAAGCCTCTAACTTTATTTTTTTTTATTTTTTGCCAATTAAAACCAAAGGTTCTACATAACAGAAGCTACCTTTTACTGTGTTCATGTACAACACCATCCAGCATGATGGAAGCAAGATGCTGGTATGGCTTGAAGACTTCTTTCTAAAGACATTAAGCCTCAAAATATGAAATTTCAGCTGCCAATTTTTATTTCCAAATGTTCCAATTCAAATTCTGAAGTTATTTCATCCCAGCTGAAAGGAGTTCAATTTTTTTCAAGGACCACTCTGCTACTTTCAAATTAAGTTGGTACTTAATTAACTAAAGTAAATATAACTTTAGTTATCATGAATCGAGGACAAATCTATACTGTGTTAAGGTTTGCTATGCATCATCATGTAGACAGTTGTGAGCAGATACTTTATTAGCTATTGAATAACGTACTACAGTCATAAGAATACTTTATTATTATTATTGATATATAGGCTTATGTCATCAGAAATAGAAGAGTTCTGTTGGAAGGAATGTTCAAATAACATCTAATCTGACTGCCTGACCTCTTCAGGGTTAATCAAAAGTAAAGGAAATTATTGATGACACTGTCCAAATTTCTTATGAACACTGACAGGCATGGGGCATCAACCACCTTGCTAGGAAGCTTGTTCCAGTGTTTGACCACCCTCACAGTAAAGACATTTTCTATGTCCAGTCTGACCCTCCCTTAGCACAGCTTTCTGCAGATCCTGCCTGTCCTGCCATTGGTGACCAGGAGCAGAGACTGGCACCTCCCTTTGTGCTTCCCCTCCTCAGGGAGTTGCAGAGAGCCACGGGGTCACCTCTCAGCCTCCTCTTCTCCAGAGCAGTGAGAACAGGCTTCAAACTTAGCAGTCTCCCTGGCCTCCCTTCTCTCAATTCAGCAGTGAAGGTAGCTTTCAAGGTAACTTTCTTTGAGAAGTTAGAAAATTTCTGAGACGTCTTAGAGTTCAGCTAAACAGCAACTAACAGGCAATTCAAGCAGTCTTTAACTGATTTCTTGGCTGCAGCAACAGCAGGTACTTCTTCAGGATGACTCTTAAGACAAAAGATGCGCGTCTTCAGGATAGAGAGGCTACATTGAAAAAAGCTGTGGCTTCTACCCAGCTCAGGGGATTACCAGCTAAAACACAGGTGGGTGCTGGGGATTCAACACCCTGGAAGATGGTGATTACTGTCCCTATCCCTCACTCTTCCACCAGGATTCACAGCACCCAACAGGGGACAGATGCACAGACTGACAGATGAAGGTGCCCTGGAAATGAAATAAGATACAAAATGTCTACCCTAACATTAGCCTCAACAAATCTAGCAATATGACAAAAAAAAAAAAAAGACAAAATTTAGATGTGCAGAAGACATTCGTCACCCAGAAAGCCTTCTAATAGTCAATGATAACTATCTACACAGAAGTACCAATGTATTTCCTTGCTCCTAGTGGCCTATTTTAGAACGAGGGCCTGCCCTTCAACAAGGCTACATGCTGTGTTATCAGAGAGGAGCAGCAGCAGAGGCTGCCTATACACAAGCCTGATTCTCTGCTGCATTCAGGGGACAAATTCCTGCTGATGCTGCTTCCAGTGTTACTAAGGCATGACGATTTCCTATTTTTACAGTAGGTAATTACAGTCCAGCCCAGTGATTCTGAAATGTTGTTAACTGAATCTTGGCATTTGCTGTAGTTCAGGCATAACCTCTGCTGCCAGCATGCACCACTGGAATGGGATTCAGCCAATAAACATTTATCTTAAAAGGTTTCAGATATGCCCATAATGTTTTCTATAAAATAGGGTTTTTCTATGCATAGCTCTTCAGAGACATGGCTTGAAGCATGGGGGCTTCTTACCAGTCCTTTTATCCCTAGTTTTCTCTCAATGAAATTGCTTGAGCCTCTTTGTATATTTCGATAGATAAGCATTTGCTCTTTGTAGATTTTTCAAACAAATTTATCTACATATTGGCAGGAATGTACCTTGAGGAAAGTATGAGAAGGAAAAATCCTGTTGTCTGGTAAACAGTCATTTACTTTTCCTTTAATAAACCACGCAATAATTGTCCCTTGTCCACATTAAAAAACCAAACACATTTCCAGTAGAACACATCATGACGACTTGCAATATAGTGATGAGTTCAGCACAGCTTCCCATTATTTAATTTCCATAATCTTAAGGAACTTTGTTTGCCCTCTACTCCAAAGCACATATACATGTCCAGAACACTCCAGGACCAGGCTGTTAGGTTATTTCTGTTTATTTCCACACTGTTTTATTACACTGGGGAATAACTACTACTTTCCACATCCATTTTAAGTATATAGATTCTTCTCACACTACATGAGATTTCAAAATCCATTATGAATTTATTTCCACAGTCATGGTGAGTATTCTCTCACTATTCTCACAGTTGGAGGACTAATATTCACTCTATTAAGTAGATTACAAATCAAGATACAGGAAAGCTAGATGGATGACTTACCCATGGCCACCTGGGAAGTTTGTGGCAAAGCCAGGAACGGAGTTTAAGTTTTCAAGCTGGATCACCAGCTAGTAAAGTACATACTGAAAAAAAATTAAGTACTCAAGACCCTCAAAAGTATAAGCTTAAATGAATGAACTGTTTTTGAAAATTTGGGTGTTTCAGCACTTTCAATAGTCATAGCAAATATTTAAGTAGGATTAGGCCAGAAAGTTAATATGAATACTATATATACAAAAGCTAGCTACTGTATCTTGAAACTCTGATTTTTTCACAATAGGCAAGGATGCTAGAAATAGGCCCTTAATTCTGGTAGCCCAGTAAGACAGCCTTAGGATAGACTTCAGACTTCAAATGTACTTATTCTTGTTAAATTTTAAGTTAGTGACAATATGAAAATAAAGTCAAACACTTACATGCTTTTATCTCAATTGAATTTTCCACAAGTTTAGAACACTGTCAAGTTTAATTTTGGAGTCAGTATCCCACTTTTATCACACCACAGAATATGAACGGACTTTCAGCAAATAGTAGAAGAATTAATAGCTTGAAAAGAAAGCCATGATTTATGACACAGCCAACATTATTCCATTAAGAGATAAGAAAATATTACTACAGGTTAAATATCTGATTTCAAGAACAGGTTTGTTATTTCTGTGAGGAAAAAAATACGATGATTATGGCTTAAGAATGTTTTTGCCTCCACAAAGACAATTACATTCCAGATGCATTATTGACAACACATGCAGACTGTGTGCTTCTAAACTGGTTTAAATGTGGTTCACCTTTGTGCAAGATTTAAAACCAAAGCTTTATATAGGGTGGTTCAAATTTCGTTATATGTATTCAGCAAGAGAGTATTGGAAAAAACATTCTTCCACTAATAGCATACTGCCTGGAGCCCTGAAAGGTAACAAACACAAGCTCATACAAGCACTTTTGAGCCAGAATTATGGCCACTGCAATCTCAGCCTCTCTCACAACAGTGTCTGGAAGAAGTAACAGCCATAGGAGAAGGACTCATTGCTCAACAGCAACGGGAGCCTTTGCAAGTTACAAACTAATCAAAATAATTCCCAGACAGCATGCTGTGATATTTGCATTGTCAGCTGGTTATTATGAATTTCTGGAGAAGAGGGACATGGACATAGCAGTACAATGGAATCACACTGTGATGCTGCAGTAATCACATTCCACAGCTTTTGCTTTTTCAACCCAAACTCTGCATGGCCAATGTTTTCCTTTTCCTTAAAGCGCATGAGGCAAAATGAAAAAAATCCCAGGTGTTTGCATCCATAGCTTTGTGCATTCCCGTTTTTACAATATAAAAATAGAAAAAAAGAGTGCTGCAACAAATCCACCATCTAAATCCTGCACTAACAGTTAATAGTAAACCTTAATAGAGTATTTGATTCTGTTGTTTTTGTTTTTTTCCCCCCATTGCACCTTCCATGCTTTCTCTGACCACAGTTAATGCATCAAATTACTTCTTTTGACTTGACATATACAGTAACTGCTCATGTATTACCACCTACTTCCGCTTTCATTACAGAAAAAGTGATCCAGCTCTGAAAGGCCAAGTCTTACTTGACTTGATCTAATCACTACAAAATAATGTTATCCTTCACAGGTATTAAGAATGTATCAGGCTGTCTGAAAGGTGAAGGATTTTTCTACTATGATTACAAGGATTCTACAATAAAACTTAGCATCTGTGAGTATTTAGTATTATAGACACTAAATAGTTTATATAGCAGTAGTACCTGTACATACTCATTTATGATCAGTGTTTTTCTGATACAAGTTACTAAACAATCAAAAAAAAAGGTTTTATACTATCAGAACTTAAAAATAAGAGTTGATGAAAATATTTTACTTCATAGATTAATGTGAAGTTTATTGATTTGATGTTCCTAACTCACTGCCGTAATACCCATTACATCCCAAAAATGTAAATAAGTGTTCTTAGGGATGTAAATGCCAGAGTACAGAAGTGGTCCCAGACAAGTTTGGGAAGTAAACTTCAGCAGCAGTCTGCTCTTAGGTTCAGTCCCGGAAGCTGCTTCTGCCCAAGCCCTGTAGAACAGAATCTGCAAGTAATAACAAAGGAGAAATTTCTTTTTCCTTCTCTCCATAAGGAAAGTGTTGAGCACATTTAGACTTGTGCTTTGCCTGTCCTCGTGAGGTCAGTATGCCTCTGGATATCAACAAAGACCATCAAAAATATGTGCTATCAGTGGGTGACACTTGTCCCTTTTCACTGGAAGAATGTAGCCCTTTAAGGCAAGCACTCAGGCAACACCAAAACTGAATCCTGCAAAAAGAACAGCTCCAAAAAATGAACCCAGGAAAAACTTTGAAGTACCTGTAAGTCAACTGAAAGCATTTGAATTTCTGTGCAACTTTTGACAACAGTGTTTTGTTACTAAGTTACAGGTACATAACCTAGATGAGGAAGGGACAGCTTACAAACTTTACAATCCAGCAGCATTCCTCATAAGATACTTCAAGGCATGTTCATGCACTTATGCAGCAGATAAGCAGCTTTTTCTTTTTGTTTGTGTGTGTGTGAGACAACCAGTTGCAGCTTTTATATAGCTCCTTAGAAAAAGCAGTTTTCAGATATGATTATAAAGATTCTCTGAAAAGTGCTTACAAAACTTACCTCGCAAGTAATCCTTTCCCTAACTACATCCACATCTCCTCATGCATTTCTGTGTGTCAGCAGTAGAAAGCACACTCTCTGTTCAATTCAACTCTCAGTTTGGTCTGAACACTTAAAAACCTAGTGCATACAGCAAACTCCAGATGTTGCAGATTGCTGCGTGGGCACAGAGTGAGGCTATTCAGTTCCAGAGTAAGAAGATAAAATACAGTAAATTACCTTGCCAGGACACCAAAGTGGCACAGATTACTGCTCTTCTTCCATAATCACCAGATGATTAAAGAGCATTTTCCTCATTAAAACCCCTTACAAGGGATCACCATTATCCAACTCTTCATTAACTCATTAGGCTACATCTAGTTTTTTACTTCTCTAATTGTAATTTGATATAAGCTCTTTAGCATTGAAATGGTTTTGTAAAAATGGAAAAGAGCTTTATCACCTACTGAGTAAAAATATTGTTTTCATTTAAGAGACCTTGAATTTAAAGCTGCATAATTGCAGCATGAGTTGTTTTTAAAACTGATCAAGTCAAAAGAATTGACCAAAATAAATAAACCAAGTTAAACAAAATAAACTCTAAAGGGGCAGAAGTCAAACACAGCAAACCAAATCCCCCTTTTTAGTTGCTTGCAACGAGCAGAATTGGCATCAAAATGTGGTAATGCAGGTGAAGAGCTCAACTGCTTTCTTCTTCACTGACATACAAAGTCTCCAGCATAATACAGAGATAACTGAACATCTGAAAGAAATAAGACACGTGACCCATCTCACACTGAGTGCACAGGACAAGAACAAAATCAAGTGGTGTATGTAGCTGGTGTGGGCGCGTGTCTGCATTGTTGCTGAGTGTGGTGATGCTGGAGCTGCCCCATGCTGGCCCCGACAGCCCCACTGCAGGGCACGGCTGGGCCCAGCATCCAAGATGGCGGCGCCTTGCCTCAGGGACAGCCTGGGGAAGAAAGGAGGGCACCGAGCTGCCTGGAACCTGGCAGAAAGGGGAGAAACAGCCCTGCTGGCACCTGGGGGAGAAGAGGAGGAGGGCAGGAGGGGCTCCAGGTGCCGGAGCAGGGACCCCTTGTGGTCTCAGGGCAGGAAGCAGTACTGGAGGGGAGAGGGATAGTCAGTGGGAAGGTGTTTTAGCTTTCTTTCCCCCTCCCCCCCCCCCCCCCCACCTCGCTATTCTATTCTATTTTTAATTGGCAGTAAATTAGTTTGTTCCAAGTCAGATCTTTTTGCCCATAACAGTAACTGGTAAGTTCCATCCCTATCTCAGCCGACAAGCTTTTCCACCTTACTTCCCCCTGCCATGCTGAGGAAGGGCAGTGCAAGAGCTGCTGAGTGGTGGATTGACCTGGACTGTCTGCCAGACCCACAAATGGACATTCAGATGCAGGTCACGGTTACAAGCCAAAAAACACCCTTTTTCCTCCAGGACTGTAGGACAGAATAGAGATATTCTGATGATCAATAAATTCTCATCAGCATACAGGTATAACAACTAATTCCTCAGATTATCTGTCTTTAGTTGCAGTTAATTTCCTTTGTCAAAGTACTCAGGTACTGTCAGAACATATTAATGTCTTTATATACAAAAGTCAAATATGATTGAGACAGAGTTTAAGAACCTACAAAAGCATTAAGTTAGAAAGTGTACTTATTTCCAGCAAGATACTGTGTTTAAGTCTTAATTTTTTTTTGCATGCAATTGCTGGTGAAGAGATGCTTGAGGGAGAGACTGGGGAATTACTTCCGTTGAAAACACAATGAAGCAAATACTAACTCCCCAAAATCATCCCATTTTACTTCTTGCCCACTCAAACAGGAAGTTTTGCTTTAAGAGTTAATTTGACAAACTCACTTTACGTATATATATAGTGTGTGTGTATATATATACACACACACACACAGTTTACATATATACTTCACATATATAAGTAACTAGTGTAGAAGCCCTTCTGAGGCAATCTAAAATATTTTTTCCTACTACACACAAAAATGAATCCTTATATGACTAAAGTAGTTAAGTCAGGTCATTTACCCCGCTCTTTTTGTACCAAAGTGTTAATATTTTGGCCTTGCACCTAATTACCCACCATTTCATCTTTATCTGACTGTATTCACATTGCATTTAGTTTTCCAAATGAATGCATACTGTAAGTGCACAGTTACCGAAAAAGTGCAAAGACCAGTAAAGGAGAGAAATTGCTGACGACAATTATTTTAGACTATTTTTCCAGAGTACAGACCCACAATGTGCCTACAATACTACACTAACTGTCCATTTCAATTTGAACTTCAGACTAGCCAATAAGGCTACTCGACTAAATAATTATGAACAAAGAATTAAGAACAAAGAATTTTATTCTACAGGAAGACAGGGTTAAGGACTTGGTGATGTTCAGAAAGAGGCTGAGAACAAATTACAGTACCAAACATCACGAAAGAGCGCAGAATGTCCTTACAATCAAACTATTGAATAGCATGTAAAATAATAATGCAATACCCATCCTTAAATACTGCTGCTAAGAAAAAAAAAAAAAAAAGCTAGAATTTACAGCCTGGTAAGATTTGTCCCATTACTGAAATAACTGATGGAGAATCTAATTAAAGAAAGAATACCAGAACAGTTGGATAAATGTAACTTGATAGGCTCAAGCCAGCAGGGCTCCTGTAAGGGGCGGTGGGATAGAAATGTCATTTATCTCACCCAATAGAGTTACCCTTTTCAAATACACACATTCAAACAAAGGTGGGGGAAGTAGATGAAGGTGGGCTTAATTAACTTCAGTTTTCAAAATAGTGTAATTAGATATTACATACAGGAGTATTTTTAATTACAGAAAACATCAATTATTCAGCTTTGTCACCAATTGTGTACTATACTTTTTTTTTTTTTTTTTAAGGGGCAAATATATTGATTTATAAACTAGTTAAGCAATTGGAAATAAAGTTTAGGAGTTATCCCTCAAAACTGTTACATATTTTTAAGTAGGAAATCTCAAGTGTCTATCCATTTAACCATTTTGAACAGGAAACAGCTAGCAAGTGGATTAAATTTCCCAGTGACACCATGATGTTTCTGTTACAGAACATCATAGTGATCTGGGAGAAACCCAAGGTAGAAAATCATGCGTATATGTGGGGATAAGCAAGATGGTGGCAGATAAAATACAACTTATCTGTTGTAATATATAAAGATGTGCCCAGTAAATAGAGGATTAGAAACATCCAGACCCACTCAATTCTTGAAAATTATTTTACTTCAGACACTTGACATTCATCACAGCTTGATGAGGTTAGGTGTTGTATATAAGGAATACAAACAGAACACTTGAATACATTAACTAGCCTTACAACTAACCTTTTCAATTTAAAAGAAATAGGCAAATGGAAGCTAAAGAAACATTATATTATAAAGAAACAGTTATTCAATATATTCAGAGTTGTAGGTGAAATTGAAAATACCCATTCTCATTGAATATATGGAAACTAAGTATCTGAAGAACAGAAAGTTTAGCAGTCCCCACACTATATTCCACTTGCAACAAGGATTTACAAACTAAACTTTTCTCCTTCCGGTATTGACATCATTTTATAGAAGATTTTATCATCATATTATTTTATTTCACAGTTAGAAATTCAGCATACTGAAGACAACAGCAGACTGGTTTACCATTGCTAGCTCTATCAGTTTACTAAATTTTAAAATAGCTCATATATGGCTAAACAGCATTACTATTACTGTAGGAGGACAAAGGAAAGAACATAATTGGTAGGTTTTAAAGTGCTCCCTAGAAATAAACATTTAAATTGCACATATGACTACATTATATGCCAAAAGCTTGCACCCAGCTTGCATCCTTTCAGTTTACTTACACTGAGTTTCTGGTACTTTAAGCCTTACTCCATCCTTCTTCAATAAAATCATCTGAGGTATAAAGGTCTCTGAGGTAGATGGAGGCTCACAATGCCTAAGAAGTCAAGAAAATGCTAGCCGCAAGTAATAGCCACAGGAATAAGCAAGCACAGGGCAAGCAAGTGATGGAAAACTAAAAGAAGGAAGCTGGAATAACCAGCTCCAAAGAACGACTCACTGTACAATGAAGATCAGAATCATGATGAAAGGCTTATTTTATTAACTGGCCTAACAATTCTGCACAGTTATACTTTGCTCTTCCAAAATGATCATTGGGAGATAGATCCCACATTTTTAATTGTATTCTGTATGACAGGTAGTTTCTTTGTTCTATATCAGCTGTGTGATTATTTTTTGATATGTTTCATTTTTGTGTCATGAGATATGAAAAGTGAATATAAAATGATTAACACACTGTCATTCATAATTTTATAGGCCAATAGCACATTTGTCTCTTCCCCAAGTTGAAAATTTAGTTATTTAATCTTTTCTTATACTGAAGTCATTGAAAAAATAAAAACTGATTATCCTTGTTTGTTCCTATTAGTAGCAAAAGGTTTGAATAATGAACTTCAGTGCAAACAACAATTTATTTGTTTTGCTTGCAGCAGTAAGAAAAGTATCTCTAACTCAAGTTAAAAGCTGATGTTCTCAACCAAGTAGTTATCTTAAATTAGCCAACATAAGTGAACAGCACATTATTTTGCAGTACAGACACGTTCTAGGGAGCAAGTTCTTCTGTTCTGAAAACTCTTAAATACTTCCCTTTTAAAGGATCGCGGCTTTTCTGAGATGTGAATATTAACATGTTTCCAAAAGCTATTTTTTAAACAGTGTCACTGAGCAAACCCACTATACGATTATGCTTTATACATGCAATATAACTTCAGTCTCCAGTTCACTGCAGATTAGGTAACTTCCAAATGGGATCTCCTGTTAATAAGACTTATGAACAAGATAAATGAAAGATGAATTGGACTTATCAATACCACAACAAACTTCATCCAAGCTGAAACTAGTAGTTAGTCCCTTTATTTTTCATTATTTCCTCATTCTCATTTTCCTCAATATTGTATAGCTAAACAGTAACCTGTTTAAACACTAACATGTTTATTTTTTTCCCTTCTATGCATGTGACCAGATTCTTCTCTCTTTCTAATAAATATCTTACTCATTTGTCTAGGAAATAAGATGTACCTTTTAGCTATGTTTGTATTTTGTGTATAAACCCATGAGCTGGTTTCAATTTAATTACCAAAACACCCACAGTATCAGGCCACAATACACATCTAGCCATCAGCAAACAATTTTGCTTTACTTAATACTTTTTTTTTTTTTTTCCTAATAGAATATTCAATTCTGTATTCCCAAAGTGCTGTTTCTCAGTTCCTCTTAATATTCAGCAATACGGGTCTGGGTGAGGACAGGGAAAAATCACAGCCTAGGAAGTTGAATGCAGTTTTCTTTCATATTCTCTTCTAAATTATGATGTTACTGACACTTTTCAATCACTAGACACTAGATTATTCTGGAAAAAAAAAAAAAAAAAAGATAAGGAGACTAAGTTGTGTTCCCCACAACCCATATCTACCCCTCACATCATAGAATCAACCTGAGAGAAACTAAGAGCAGGGAGACACAGGATCCTTCTTCACTTAGGCTAGGAATCCCAGTTTGGCAGGTGCAAGGACAATACCTGTCATTTGCCTCTGATAGATATTAGTCAGACAACTGCATATGAAATGAATTTGTGGTCTCAGTTGAGTTAACACATGACATGGCCATTGCTAAATTGATCCTACAGGTTTGTTCATGGTCAGCAGCTTCACCTAAACTAACAACCATATAGAAATGAAGACATGACTGCTTTTTTATGCTCATTTCCCTTTTAGCCTCCCTCTGATCCCAAACAAGGTAAATAAGCACACAAAAAAAAAGTCAGTGATACTTTCTTATTTTTGATACCTTCTGTTCCCTCTTCAAAATCGTTCGTATTCATAGTAACAGAACCTCTATAAAATTTCTTTGTTTGGTGCTTCTAACTTCATGTATGCAAAACAATAAAGCCCACGCTGAATGCAAGGAAGATTCATGTGTTTTTAAACAGGGCTGCAGAGTAGAAAGCACGTCTGCAGTACTCACTGGAGGGGAATACAGAGCACTGAAAGCCGTCATTCAGCAGTTACCATAAAGACAGACCTATAGCTGTAGCAGCATCACATTCTGATTATGCAACATCACACAGTACAACAACAGTACTTAAGTGTGCAGCTGATCTAACTAGGCACTGAGACACTGAAAATTTATAAGCATCAGCAGTATTTAGTGTTTCTTATTTTGGAAGTATTATGATTCTATCATAGCATACTATGCGTCAAAACCATCCTGAGGAATTTGATTACAGGTGAAATGGCAGATTTTTTTCCTTGTGTTTCTCTGCAATATATTCAATTAAAAGATTATATTATTTGAAAACCTTAAGAAGAACATATAATAGCACATATGCCCTTCTAACACTATGGTATTACAGTAAATTTGACATTAAATAACTGAATTGTCTAGAAAATTAGCTAAACACTAATATGCATTGTAGCCCAGACAAGCCCGTGAAAAGTTGTACTGTTTGAATCTATAGCCTCCTGTAATGGTAAAGTGTAGCAGATTAGTGTTGGAGCATGTATTGGAATTGCCTTACAACACGCTCAGGAGAACCTCTTAATGTCTCTCCTGAAAAAGCCAGGTCTTGAATGTAAAAGTCAATCAGCAGGAAACACCATAAAGCTCAGAGATAATGAAGACAGATAGGTGATGTCTCAGATGTAGGTTTGCCAGCTAGGTGGTCAGAATAATTAATGATTGACATACACGTCTCTGCTTCCCCTAGTGTCTGGGAAACATGTGGGAGTGTCTAGGTATCTATTTAAAGCTACATTTCTAGGTTCCATGAAAAAAGAAAGCCTTGTAGTAACTGTCTGGAGTTTTTCTTTGTACATGCAAAAACAAATAAACAAACAAACAAAACATTAATATATATATATATATATATATATATATAATCTTTTTTTTTCCCCTCCTGTTGTTTCATTTTCAAAGGATGAAAACTTGGGATATCTAGTGGGATATCTATTTCTTTTATCCTTCCTAATTCCCTCTTTATTCTTCTTTTACGTGTATTAGTCAGCAGGGATGGAATATAGCAAGGATTTAATGAAACATTTATCCATTCCTGTTTACGTACAGCTCTAAAGTTTGGTCCCAATCACATACTAATTTAGCTGTCTGCATCAAAGCCCTGACGACTGTACAACAGGGTCAGACATTTCAAGGATAACAAATTAAGAAATAAAATGAAACTCTAGCATAGGAGTTTAAAAAAAAAAAAAAAAAAAAGAAAAAATTTATTGGGCCCAAACAAGAATTGCTGCCAATTACCCGAAGATGTTAATTCTGGAAGACCAAGAAAAAGGAGAGGAGGCAGTAGACAAAAAAAATAAATAATAAAGTAAACCTATATAATCAGTCAGAAGAAATGTGTTCATACTTGACAATATTTGTTTCAGCAATTGTTAGGAAACAACAACAGGTTACCACAAGAATTTGAGGTCCCTTGTAGTTGTTAGTTCCCTCCCCCCCCCAAATGTTAGAGTACTTATCACCAATTTTTCCTTCTCTCCTCCCCAAAGACCAGAAAGATACAGAAGATGATTGCCATCTGACTTCCTAAAGTTCTTGCACAGCTTTAGGGTCTCAGACATTTTGTATGTGGTGTGAGAAACAAAGTTGTATTTTTGCAGTAGAGAACTAGTTTTCTGTACTCCAAGGTAGTTGTATAGTCATAATAAGGAGAAATGCTAAGTAGATAAGTGGACAGTAGAAGGCCTCACTGTTCCACAATAAGGTAGAAGCTTGAGAAAAACAGGATGACCAGTGTGAGAACAGTAAAACAAAAGATCATAAGTTCTCAAAACATAAGAGTGAAAAAATTAAAGGGTTGAAAAAAAAAAAAAAAGAAAAATTGTACATATATGGTATAGAGGATCATCGAGTAGCTTGTGAACCTGTTGTACTCAGCCATTGAGGAAACAGGGGAAGTGATCAGTCATCGAGTAATAGGGAATAAAGGTTATGATTTGTTTACTAAAATGCGCTCCTGATTGACAGGATGCCTGCGATTGCGAATAAAATAGCTTCACAGAAGATCCTGTCTGAATAAAATTATTTGAGATTTTTCTCACATGTGGTCACTTAATCATGCTTTTCAGAAGTATTTATTTCAGATGACATGTTTTAGATCGTGGTCATCCAAGAAATTCTTGTCTACAGCTCAAGTCAAGAAAAATTCCAGTTAAATCAAAGGCTCATATGAGCAGAGATTAATGCTCTCCATGATTAAGCTGTTAATGACATTTAAAACACCTGTGAGAGGGCCTGTTTTCTTCCAATAACATTCTAGATTGAACTAGTTTGGTTACACTATCACCAACAGGAACCAGGCTGTTTTGTTCAAAACTGTGTAATATAAAACTCAATTAACAGTAAAAAAAAAATAAATCATTAGTTAACTAAAACATGATAGTGATAGATTAATGATCATGATACCAAAGCAGAGTCATTTAGTTTAACTAGCACCTAAGTACCCAAAAAGGTTTGATTTAAATAGTAGCCTGACTTGATGACAAGAAATTCTAGCAGACAGTTCCACAAGACATAGCATACACACAACAAAAGCTCCAAGATGTGCTAATATGAGATGGATTAAAAAATAAAAATTAGTGATATGGAAACAGAGAAACAAACAAACAAACACCACAGTAACTTGGCTGCATTTTTACCATCTGAAATTAAATATAAAAATTGAGCATATAGCATACCTGTATATTATAACTAACTTCATTATTTGGAATACTTTTCCAATTCAAAAAGCAAAAGTAAAGAAAGCACGTCAAAATATTTACTGTTTTTGAGATGTTCTTGCAGGTACTGAAAGCACACTAGAAGAAAGAGAAGCAGAGTGATTTGAAAGTATTCCTAATGCATTTTTCTGTCAGCGCTCTGCAGCATTAGAACATGAGTTTTATCTTGCAGACCACCTTTTAGGAATCAAACAGTAAAGTCTAGAACTAGATGCGCAATAGAAGCCTGGATTTTCAGAAAAAACTAAAGTTGCTTTCCAGAACATCCAGTAAACTGACATGAAAGCATTTCCCAAAATTAAACCAAAAAAGAAAACGAGGAACTTAACACATGCAAGAAGCTATTTCTGAGATATCCAATCAGCCACATGGGAACATCCTTAATTTTAAAAGTACCATCCTATTAATGAAGTCAAACTACTAACACTGTAAATATTTGTTGTATTTTTTTAAAGCTTTAATTATCAAGATAATTAGGCATATTTACTTTTGAAATCAATAGGACTTTTTCACATATTTGAATATTTGGTGGAATTATTATCCTTTCATAATGAGAATCCTATATATACTCTAGAAACTGATTTAAAGATCAAAGCTGAAATTTCTTTAAGTGGTATATTCTTTATTGCAGCGCTGGATGCACGGGGGATCCTTCCGCCTATCGTGCATGTTCGAAGTGACAAACTATCTCGTATTTATACAGCAAAACAATGAATATTCAATTAGCACCTATACATATTCATTACCTAACCCCGCCCACCCTCGCTTCGTATGCTAATTAGCTTATCAGTCCCTGTGCTTGCGCAAAGCCTTCCAAGAACTGTGGGCCAGGGTCTCCAGGATGTGGGCAGTGGTCTTTGGGAGGAAGGCCGTAGGTCTTCCTCATAATACACTTTCTTAATCAGTTGTTTTCCAGGCTGTAAGAATGCTGAGTTGTCTTTCGGTTTAACTGAGGGTCGGCAGATAACAGGATGTCTCAGTTAACAAGACATAACAGACAGTTGACTCAAGTTATCTCAAGTCTCAGCCTGACTGAGTGTTAACGGATAATGGGGTGTTTTCAAATAACAAAATGCTTAAACATAACAGAGGGTCTACAAATAACAAGATGTTGTTTATTTTGTCCTTGCTAACTTTTAGTCACAAGTTTTATTCTATCCTAAAGTAAGTTTATACAATATCAAACCACAAGCTTTATTCTATCCTAAAGTGAGTTTATACTATATCAAAACAGAGAAACCAGAGTTATTGCATTAAACCTGGAAGTTTAGAGTAGTATTTCAGTAAATGAAAGTTTTAATTTTTTAAACAAAATGTTTTCAAGAAAAAAAGCCAAACATCAAAAGATTGCTTATGTACTTCATTAAAAGAGTAGCAGCCTCTATGATTGACACAATATGCGGTACACAGTCTCCATGATAAGAATAAAGCTAAACAGATCTGAAGTCCAACCATGTGAACATTCAAAAAATAAGAAAAGGAGAAACCGAAGCCACTGGAACAATGCGCTTAAACACAACTCACGGAAGGTGCAATGATTATCTGAGGCCCACACTTGTAACTTTTACTTAGTTACTTAAAAGAACTAAGTAAAAGCGCAGAATAGAACCTGTTGCTTAACAGAAAAAAAAAGTCTCAAAAGAATTCAAGCTATAAACACAACTCACAGCCACCTCATATGAACTACAGACAGGTTTTTAAGTCCCCCTTGCTTACAGCCTTCAACCAGAAGCTTAGAGAATCAATCTCTCAAGAAAATCCTTGTTAAACCCTCCAGAAAGCCTGCCAGACAAAGCCAGCCCCACTCAAGCTGTTCAGTAATAGCCCTTGCAGCAGCTCTGAAATAGCTCTCTATGGAGAAACCCTCACACCAAAACCACAAGCATCAAATGACCCCATCCCCTTCACCTCATGGCCAGATAACACCATTGCATAAGAAAGCAAAAGGCCTTAGAAACAGACAGAGAGCTCACCTCCACCCAGGAAGCACCCAGCATTACAAAGGAAGACTCAGAAGAGTCTCCCCCATATCCAACCCTCCTCAAAATCACCTGTGTTACCCCTCCTATTGCCCACAGCTGCTCCCCCCTCTGCTGGTTAACAGCAGATGAAAAGTAATCACTTCTCTTTGACACAGCGCTTCAGATGGCCCACTTTCATTTGTTAATCTACACAGTGAAACCTTTTTGTTATGCCTTTTCCACCTGATTTTCAGTAAATGGAAAGAAAAATGATGGTATCCAGGAAGGAATTGTCTCTGGGAGCATGACTGTTTGCCCTTGTTCTCAGTGACGCTGTCTGTTTGTAAGAATTCTAGTTATAATGAAAAACAAAACAAGAAAGAGATATTTGGAAAGTGAAAGCTAGTGTTTGGGTGAAGGGACATGAGGAACAACAACTTGGTCAAAAGGGAAAACGTTAATTGACCTCATTAGACTGGACACTATAGCAATGGAAAAGCTGGCTTTGCATAAGGTCCAAATCAGAATTTGTTTTGACTAAATAAAGGCAAGTGGTAATCATAATCATGCAGTTTAGATAAGACAGTGTGAAAACATAACTTAGATATGCCAGCATCTTAGAAATCTTTCCTTTCAATCCTCAAGCAAAGAAAAAAACAGAGAAAGCTTAAATAAGCAACACCTAATGTCACTATTATGTGCATATGAATGAAGTTTTAATACCTAAAAAAATACAGTATTCCATGTTTTCTATGGGTTATAGCTACACAACACATCTAGTGAATGTGCAGATTAAAACAGGTAAGAGGGTTATGAAAGAAAGGCTATCACTCAAGATCACTTTGCATCTTCTCTATTATTCACCACATACCTGTTGTGCTTGAACTGTGGATATCATTCCTACACTGTTAAAACTGACTTTGATTCTTCCAATAAGGATAGTAACCTTTTTATAACCTCAGTATTTATATAAATATGAAATATTATATTTTAAATGCAATCAGATATTACAGTGAAGACCTCATATGACTGTTTTACTTAAACATGTTCTGGTATCACAATATGCCACAATGAGCAGTTGGTTGCAATAAAAGAAAATTCCATATGATTTTTCTCAGAGACTAAATCTGATAAAAATAGAACTAGGATTGACTAACTAATCTTATTCCGATGGTCATTTCAAAAAGCAGATAGGGGCCTCATTTTTTTCTTCTTCTTTTTCTTCCAGACAGTTGAGCAATAGTCATAGTCAAACCAAAGACAAATACAGTATTCTTTTCATATGTAATTAGAACTACCTGCTTAATAATTAATAAATTTCTCATATCCATTCACATAATAAGAAATTCCACACACAAAAAAGTATGCCTCTTCATTGTTTGCCTTGTGTCAGAACTTTTTTTTCTATTCTGATGTTGGTGATCTATCCTTCCCTATTTTATCTTCTCCTCCTTCCTAAAGGAGAAACGAACAAAACCGAACTGAACCGAACCGAACCGAACCGAACCAAACCAAACCAAACCAAACCAAAAAACAAACAAACAAACAAACAAACAAAAAATGTAGTATGGTAACTCCTTAGTTCCAATATATTTCCCTCTTATTTTCCTTTAACAATAAAACTGTTATATTTCTAATTTCTTGTCACATTCTCTTAGCATATCAACATGTATCAAGTAATTGCAGTATTCAAAGACAGCAAACCCCCGAAAGGCTAGGAATTAGAATGCAATCTAAAAACAGTAAAAAGACTAGTTTTTGTTTCACTGCCCTTGATGTGGTTGTACAATTACTTCATGAAGAATGTATTCTTACTTTATTTTACACTTTATATCTTACTCTTTATATCTTACTTGATTTTGGCACTGTTTTCCAAGAAAATGTACCAGAGGTAACAAAGACACTGAAAAATACAATTTAAAAATAATGCTAAAAATGATACTTCAACCTTATAATCTCTTTATTTATTTTTATTTATTGATAAAAAAAATAACCTTCAGACAGTCTCGGAGATCATGGAGCAACCCCACCCCTCCTAGAGCTCTGAAATGGAAGTGCTGCATGGAATAGATTCAGAGAGGGATGGGGTATGGATCATGGCATGTAGTGGATTTAAAATTCACCACTAGAGGATGCCTTAACAGAAACGCTCTACATCTGCCAAAACACAAGGGGATACTAGCTAAACAGTGGGACAGAGAAAAGACTTTCAAGTATTTCTTTTGAGAGAAGGAGCATAAACTTCAGAGAAAGGTATTTAGACCTTAGAGCACATAACAAAACCAGCCAGCACCTTTAGAGAGGAATATTTACCTTCACAGGCACATTTTTATAGACTGATTGACAGAATAACTGACCCTTCTTGAAAGGCAGGAACCCTGCTGGTTACCAACAGTGATAGATCAAGAGAGGATTTCATAACTCTGCCAGATTCAGAGGTTTGAAGCTTAAGCCTTGGTACAGGACCACACAGTGTAATTCAGATTAGCTCCTGACAATAGTCAAGCTAGTATGCTAAATCCAACTAAATTTAAAATATGTATGGAAAGTGGCTGACCCCCAAATCACAGTCATCAAATGGTCATGAATTGCTCAGTTTTTGTTATCACTGGTAAATTAAACATCCATTACTCACCTACAGTAAATGAAAGAAAAAAGAGAAAGAAAAAAAAATAAGTACACTAAACACTTATGATTGCTTTTGTGAAATCAAAGGCTGCAGCTGCAGTGTGCTGAGTGTATAAAACATTAAATTCTTTATGTAGGATTGTTTGCTTTTGGGAGGGGAGGAGGATGTAGGGGCTGACTGATTTGCCCAGAAAGATTTAATTTGTTGTCCAGTGAGCACTGGGCTGGAAGGTGCAGCAGTTGGTGAAGGCAGGAGTGCTGCAGCCAGCAGCCTAACTGCCTTGACTTGATGTGGAAGATTGTCCATGTGCTTGGGGCTTGTGACATTAGAACATACATCTGTAATGTCAATTTATACAGGACTTATACAGGACTGTAATCACTGTAATTCTCGTCTGTAGTCAGTGGACAGAAAAAGGCACTTCTAGGGGAGCATTCAGGTCTTGGTGAGATAAATTCATGCCTATATATCCCTTGGGGCCCACAAGCACTTGTTTTTCCTGTTCATTGGCCAAAATAACAAAATGAATGACAATTCCCAGTGGCTGGAACAGATCATGTATCAAGTATATTTTTGTATCATTCTCCTGAAAAGCAATCAGTCTTTGATGTATTTCCAAAAGATTAAAAGGATAAAAAATGCTGATGATTCAGATGATGGTTTTCACCTGAGGACAGAGAGACCAGTCCTAACCTAAGTTAGTAAACATGAAAATGGATTGCAGCTCCTCCATCAAAAAGTTTAATAAACCAATGCATGTATGAACTCCTATTTTGAATAATAGCAAGCATATTGAAGTTTTTTGGTCTGAATGTTTTTGAATGTTGTGAATGCTAATTTTGAATTCTCTGAACATTTTTTTTGTTCTGAAGTGTTTTGTTAATGTCTTTTGAAACACTGTGTGACAACAATATGGGACAATTCTGAGGCATGAAATTATAGCTCTTGAGCATGGAACTGAAGGTAGTCAGCTGAAATCAAATCTTTTGTTATTTTCTGATCTATGCATATTCCTGTTTCATAAATAGTTTTCATTAGAGCTATCTAAAGGTCTTATATTTATTTGTTTATTTGTTTGTAGAGGAAAGGAGTTGTTCTAAGAAAATGTACATTTCAAGAGAAAAAAGAAAAAAAAAAGAAAATTTGAAAATCATCCTAACTATTTTTAGGTAAAAACATAGTAATAAAAATTTTCATTGACTCAGCAAAGAAAATAAAGTGACTCACCTGTTACATAAATACTGAATATCTTCAGTATTTATGATCACTGTTCATGAAAATTACTACCTGCATGGATTCAACAGAATAGCTACTTGTGTAAACAGCATGTAAGTTCAGAAAACACAATTCAGGTAGAAAAAGCATACTATTAAAAGAAATGAAACATGGTTTTCCTGAGGTAGGTTAGGCAGTAAAATACTTGGTAGTTTATACATTTGCATGAACTCCATGTCTCACACTTTGCAGTAACTATGATTTTGGAAAAAAAGAAAAAAAAAAGAAAAGAAAAAAAAAGTATGACATACATTATACATTACATACTTCTGAAGTATAGTTACCCATTAGAACAAATGTAATGATATGGATTTCTATAACTGAGCGTGTTTATAATCCTCTATTAAAATATGGTGAGACTTACAAGGAGTTAAATAGGCTTCTCTGGACAAGTATTTGAAGTGCACAGTATGTTATTCAGAACTTTTTAGCTTTCCACTATTACAGGAGAAGAAGTGAAGCTTTTTTAGTTTGTAACTATCTTCTTTCTAATCTAATTAAAATGAAACTTTAATTACTATTTATTTTGATCTGAATGTCAAACTCATATCTACATACAACAACAGAAGTGATGAATTCATGCTGGAAGAAGTACATGCAGTGATATGTCAAATTACTACATACATACTGGATTTTAGGATTTTTTTTTTTTTCCTAGGGTTGTTCATCTCTGTTCAGATCATAGAACAATCTGATTATTCTAATATTTTAGCAATTCACAGAACCTCCATTTGGGAATATATTACAGATGGAAATGTGAATGTGGTTTTGATGATTTAAGCCAAAATCTCCAGATTGGAGTCTCTTTTAAAGCAGAATAATTTCTTTTAATATAACAGGGCTATTAATGTGTATAAGAATTAATCTGAGCATAAACTGTCCAAAGAATAATTTTGGTATGACCACACACATGAAGAGAGCAGCATGTCTTAAAGTGTTGTAATAGTCTCTTTCAGTTCATTGCCTAGTCTGAAAGTGTATCAGTACTAAAAGGAAAAGAAAATGTGCATTTTTATTTGTATCTCGGAAGGTTCAGTTTCAGCAGAACTGCGAAGACTATTCCTTTTTGAAATAAATGAATTCAGTCCTGTAATGCAGACTCTGAAGAGCTGATCTGTGCCCAAACTGCTCTTAATACAGTATCTATACCTCTGACTGCCATAAAAGCTCAAATCCAGACATTACAGTTTTTATTTAATCTGTATCTAATAATATGGCTTTTTTTTTTTTTTTTTTCTTTTTCAAAATTAAAAAAGGGGAAAAACCTTCAAATGTATACATTCTTGAAAGATATAAATCAAATGAGAAATCTTCAGGATTAAAAAATAATAATCGGCTATACTAGAACCACAAAGAATTCCACAAATCAAGGTTTGAATGAACCTGGAGAACAATCATCAATGGGATATAGGTAATAATATTTTTTTAAAAAAGTAAAAAGTAAATGTAGAAATTAGAGCGAGAAAGAAGAAAATGTTCTTGAACTCACTAACCTTGAATGCATCAAATTTACCTTCAAAACCTGTTTGTCTACATGAAAAAATATGCCTGAGTAAAACAGGATTTAAATTTAAAGTAGATTGTGTATTACTGAACAAGGATTCTTACATTTTTGCTTCAGAAAAAACAGTGTTTTTTTTTGAGTTTTCTCATTTTGGAGTAGGGTGAGATAAATCATGTCATTCTTGTTCTAGAATGAGCATGTGGGACCTCTCCTGCAATGGCTTTTTCCATGCTGGTCTACCTTTTTTCCCTGTCTAGAAACACATTTCAGGCATCAGTCCCTGTGTGCAGAGAAGCAGAGAGCTGCCTCTGCTGAAGCAGCAACTCAGACTCTAGTTATCAAGCTGTCTTCAGTGGAAGAGGAAATGCTATCTCTGTCCCTGTTTCTGGTCTCATCTGAAGGAGAGATGGCAGGTCCTGTGACTGCCATTTAGGTTTATTTAACCTGACTCCATAATACAATAATATCCAGTGACCAGCTTTCCACCACCGCAGGTCCCAAGAACTTTATTTTTTTCTCTCTGAAGGGACTTATGTAATGACCAATTTGCAAGACAATACGACATTTGCAACTGAAGTTACGGTAGTAAATAGCTAGTAGCTAAATGTTTTCATCTTCACATAAAAAAGTCCCTTCCCCACACCTGACAAAGAAACTAATGTAGAGTGGAGAAAATTAATCCAATGCACTGAGTCACTGCTGGAACAGAAACTATCAGATACTGATTTCTTCAAAAGTTTCTTGTAACTCATTTCAAAAAATAGTGTGGATCTGAGCTGTACTGAATATTTCAAAGACACCATGCTGTGCAAAAAGTTTGTATTACTTCCCCACAATACCATGATGAGGACTGAAACATTTCTGAGCACAGACTTTTTGACTTGAAAATTTTTAAATTGATGAATATCAACACAGAGATATAGCAGAAAAAAAATCCACAATAATTGTTTTAGCTGTAGCTGATTCTCAAAAAAAACCAAACTCCAAGTTGCAGTTTCATAGCAGCTCTGTATAGACAAATCAAACCCTTTCATATCCTTTTATACATAAAAGCCCAAACCCTCAGTCATCGTAAACTGGTGTAACTCCATTAAAAACAATGGGCTATGTTCATTCAGCCTAAATAATTAGGGTGTAGCACAACTACATTTCTTCTTGCTCTTTATATACCCTAAAACAGAAAGGTTAGCCTGTTCCAGAAATGAGTGTTGAAAAGAAGGTTAGAGTTTGCATAGCTATGCCTTGTTTACAAGTAAAAGATATTTCCTTGCCTCCAGATTAATGGAAGGGTTTAGCAAACTGCATAAATAGTTTTGTCCAAAAAACTTTAGCTAGGATTTTTATTTTATTTTTTTTTTTTAATTCCATATAGGTTTGTTCTTGCTGATGATATGATCTGTTGTTCTCTGAGCCATGATGAGATTGCCATCCCTTAAACAGACAGCACTTATTGGAAATTAAACTTCTACTAATGTATTATAATTATTACTTCAGAGTAATTTGCTTCTCCAGCAGGGAGTCAGAGCTAATCTGATGGTAACATTTCTTCTGTGGAGCAGCTAATATCTCTTCTATGCTGAACATACACATAATGGAGCTAGCCTGAGGCTGATTAATGATCTTGGTGCTGGAACAATGATTTGTAGCTAAATCTGCCCTCACTGGGAGAGATTCAGTGTTACTTCAGTCAATACTGAAGTTAAAGAAGTGTAAACAGTGACTTTGGTTAGTGTGAATGTAATCTAGTAAGGTGTGAGAGAGGCAATAACCTGAAGCAAATAAGTGAAATTCCACCATTCATGCACTTCATTTGAACATGGAACAAATCACAAAGACAAACAAATGGAAAAAACCAAAAACACTCCAAAGTTCATTGCTATAAAATCAAAGTCCTTGGTTCTACCTTATTAAATTGTCATTTCCTAAACAATGTAAAAAGGAAATTGAGCATTATGGATAAAATAAATTGATGTTTCTTCTCCCTTTATGGAATTAACAAGAAACTGAAGAATAAGAAGGGGTTAAAACCTGAGTGAAACAGAACTAGAACACTGACATTTTGAAACCACCCTTTTTACTTGTAAATTCTCCATGTGTCAGAATGCAAATGTTTATAATACTATACCATGATGTGAATTCACTATACTTAGGTCTAGTTTATACAGGAGAAAAAATCAACAGTCACTTCCAACAAGATACTGAAGTTATTCAACATCACTCTAATTTGTAGTTCCATGTGTCTGACTGTAATGCAGCTTCTTGAAAAACTTCGGACTATTAGTTAATTTCTGTCTCTTTTCAGTGTTTTTTTTGTTTTGTTTTGTTTTTGTTTTTGTTTTGTTTTGTTTTGTTTTTTCCTCTTGAGAGAGCAGACAAGGAAGAATTAGAAGAAAAGGAGTAGTGGGGCTCCTTTCCACAGTTCTCCAGTTTCAATCTATTGGAAGGCAATAGGTGTATACAAATATTCCTATTTTCAGAATATGCTAAAGAAAATTGAAAAGATGTCTGAAGAGAAATTCTCAGATTCTTTTTAAAATATACTTTCATATATTTTTTCTGTTCTTACTCTTAGTCTGCAGGAAACTTTTCTGAACACCATCTAAGCACTTTTCTTATAGACTAATGTTACCATAGTGAGATGGATAACAGGAGACAAGGTATCAGTCCATTAAGGTGGAAGCCACTGCTACAGATAATATCTCAGTCTTAGCCCGGTGAAAGCTCCAGTTGACTGCTCTGAGGAAAAAATACACAATTTTTTCCCTTTTTTTTAGCCCTTCCTAAGTGGCAGGGGAGCCCCTGCTGGATTCTAGGTCAGTGGGGAGCTACCTGCCCCACTGTCTGATTCCCTTTTTGTCTTTTTCTCCCCTCACCCCCTGTCCTACACCTCAGCCTCCAATCTGGGCCACAGCTGCCGTACAGTGTTTCTGAAGGTTTCTCCACTTCCCCAAGTGAGCCCATTTTAAAATACTTTATAAATTGCTTTTTCTTATTTTCCCAAACAATTCTCCCAAGCATAGTGGCAGTTCTTGAGAGCAACTCTGTGCACTTCTTCCATATAAAAGACTCATTTGGATCATGTCAGTACCTGAGCCACTGTACTGCCGGAAGACTCCAGTGTGTGTTCAGGGCAAGTATTGTTGTAAATGAAATCATCTATTACACAGCTGCACCAATGCCCAGAAACAATGCAAAGGCAGTGAATTGTTTATAAGAAGTCCTATTTGTTAAATAATCCACCTGTAAAATGATCAGCCTCAGACCTTGTAGCCTTTGAGGATCACTTGTTTTCACACAGTCAGTAAATTTTAATATATAAATACTTTGTTGGGAAGAAGAGTTTAGGGAAATTGAGAGACAAACAGAATCAGCAGTAGCAAAAAGCTAGATTTTCTTTGCTGAGACAAATCTTACCTTAAAGCTTGACTCCTTTACTTTAGATTCACTGTAACTTAGTTTCTTCTTTAAGATCTAAAAATAGATACAGTTCTTGGCTGAAATTCTAGCTTTGAACTTTAAGCTGTTTTATCAGAATTTTTCAAATGTGTTAACATTTTTTAGAAACCTTAATAATTTCACTTTTTAAATTTGAATATAGTGTACCAAATCAATCAGCTTCTAAGACAACAAAACACTGTTACAGTAACACATAAATCTACTCTCTACTATAATAAATTATCTAAGCTAGCCAAATGACACTTTCCACAATATGAAAGTATCTTAAATCTGCACAGAGACTTGTTAGATATATGTCTTAACCATTGAGTCCTTAGCTATTATTATGTGAATACATAGTAGAATTAATGAACTTGGAAGAAAATACAAAAATGCAATTAACTGAGAAGTGGAGAATTAAAGTGGTGCCTTGGCAGAGCCTAAGAGATGGAAGATTCAAGAACTGCCCGGTATGGGGCTTTCTAATATGTATACAATGAACAAAAGCTCAGTTTGCACTATTTCCAGCTATGTTTCTTTCTTGGTTACCTTCTGTGGTATTTATTGTCCCTATAAAGCTTCTGCAGCACTAGGGTCCCTTGTGGGTGTGGGATCCTACAACAGGGACAAACAAATTCCTTTCCCAGAGCTGTGTGTACATGTAGAGCTTGACCAGCCTCTTAACTAACCTCTGCTCAAAGGTGAAATCAAGTTTTAGTTTTTGTATCTTAAACTAAGATAAGAATAGCATAAAAGTAGTCAATGTTCTGAATACTTGACATGTATTTTCTTTCTCCTTTCTAAAAAATATCCTGTAATAAATGAATATTTAGCCTTAAATATATTGTTATTTTACCTATTGGTTATGCAGTTCAGCTTCTACAAGCAAAAAGTGAAATCCATATTTTAAGAAATGTGTCACCCTTTAGCTCAGCAAATAAAATATTGCCATCACTAGTAATAATGTAGTAATGTTATAATAACTCTGCAATGCCTCAGGACCATGGCCTGTCTATCTCACTTTTTCTGGCCTTCCTCAGGTTTCCCAGGATCTTCACTTTAGCATATTTTGCTCAATTAGCAACAGTAATCAGGTGATTATTGCATAATTTTTTATTTCAGTTTTTCTTAGCTTTGTGCAACTGTATGCTATGCTTGTTATTGCAATAACTTTGATATATTTTGATAGGTAGTAAATAGTAATAGTATGTAGTTATAGTTTGTTCTGTGTAGAACAAACTGTCCCATTAGGATAACAGTATGGTGGAGTGGAAGCATAGGATGGGGGCAGAAGCCTTGTGAATATGAGCACAGGATAAAAGTTATAAACAACTCATCAATGATCATTACAGGCCATGAATAGAATGCAACATTGGCACATGGGCAAAAACAAATTAAGGGGTACCAGAGGGAGTAAAGAAGGAACATATGACATAGGCAAGACATACCATACATACTAACTTCAGATGCAATGTGACCATCAAAGGGATAGAGACAGGTGTAGCTGCTCACAGGAAGTATCCAAGTAACATAAAGTTGCCATAAAGAGGACAAGATAAGGACATGGTTCTACAAATAAGCGCATCATCCTCCTGAGTACACAATAAAATTGTCAAAGAAAAAAAGAAAATGAGATAAGCAGAATCAAGAGAATAGGAAACTCCCCTGGTTTTGGGAGCAGGGCAATTGCATGAAAACATCTGATGAACTCTCAAGCTCATTTACCTGGACCTTGGTGCTAAAAGAGCCACCAAGGGCCACAAATATCAGAGCTCACTACGCTGTTTCAGCTCAAAGTATTGTACTTAGAGCTAATTTAACATTTAAGTGTTAACAGTGTTGTATATGCAGTAATAACTAATAATAAGCATGAATTAACCATTAGAAAGATGTCTGCTGTTAATGAAAGAACTTAGTAAATTTTAATTTTAAGATTTAAAGGTAAACAGTGATATCAGTCTTATTATTGCCATCACAATGATTCTGATTCCATAGCTGATAAATATATACATATATTCAGGTTTAACATCAGAAAATTAAAAATTGTGGTCCCAGAAGGACTTTATTCCAGGATCAAACTGTGAAACTTCTATGCATAATACTAACCTGGTTTCTCTTCAACGTGATTATGAAGACTTCAGCATAGATGATAACATTTATACAAAGCTATAAAGGTTTAGAAATAGTTAATAGTTAGGCAGAAATATGATCAAATATAGGTGAGCAACTGTAGGTGAAATAAAATTAACATTTGAAAGAAAATAAAAATTGATGAATAAATAAAATATTATTTCTAAGAATATAGCCTATTCAATCCTTATGGAATAATATCTTTCATGATAAGAGATCTTTAAATAATGGGAGTGAGCTGGTGAAGAAGAATGACTAGGGGAAGATATGAATGCAAAAAATTTTACCAGTTTGTAATATGTTTCAGAAACAAAGAAGGCAGTTCTGTAATTGTATTTTGACTGGATGGAAAAGCATGAGAATTATCTCAGTGGTGTAGTTGCAGACAACTACAGAAAACTCCTGAAGGGAAGAACAATGTGAGTATATAGCAAACAGTCTGCTGTCCTTCAAAACTTTTAACACTGTTGAGTAAAGACTGCCAGGAAGAATACAGGGTCACATATGTTGACATATATGCTTCCTTATTAAAAGACAACCTTGAACTAAAACAGTTGAAGAATGTATTATAATCACTTTGTACCTTCCTCTTACGCTGTCTCTGTAATGACTTAAATTTGGCTGCATGCTGCTGACTCTCTAAGAATTTGTATGGTCACAGCATTAGAAAGATGACCTGAATGTCATTAGGCCTGGAGGACATGAGTTGACATCTTCTCTTGACTTATCCGAAATGCATATGCCTTAATGAAAGACCATTTCTTCCTCTTACTTAGAATTGCCATAATCAGTTTGTTTTGTTTGTTTTCTGGTGATGAACAGGACCATTTCCATGCCTTTCATCAGCCTTTATGTCAGTCCAGCATAAGGAAGAATAAGGCTAGCCTTTCCGCTTTTACTCATCCTCCCTGAGATTGGTTGTGCTCAAAGAACTACTGAGAAGGGATAAACTCACAGCCCAGTAAAGCTAATGAACTGCAATTTATCTGGCACTTCCATATTTTTTTCTCAGAATAGATGTAGGGTCAGGTCCAAAATTCATATCAATATATACTCAAATTAACATCAGTATTAATATGTTATGTTAACCCTGAATTGCTTCCTAGGCAATTGGTGAATTCAATAATGGAGAAAGGTTAAACTAGCATAGAACTTTGGAGGGCGTATTAATACTGGGTAAACATTAGAATGAAACCTGTCACAGGGTGATGAATTTTTGTATGGCACTCCTTTCCACATGAAACTGAAAAGCAGATTACATTAAATTGTCAGGAAGAAAAGATTCAAGGTGACATAATGTAAATGGACACTGTGCATACAGTTTCTGGTTGGTTTAAAGCAAGAGAGATTTTGTAAATGTACAAAAACCAAATATTTGATAGAAAACAAGTTTTGACTGCTACATTAGGTGGCAACACTTGAAATCAAAGTGTCACCCTTATCTAACAGCACAATCTCAACACACATTTACTAACATGAATTTCTAGACTGAGAGATGCTGTGCTTAACTTCTGTTTGCTTATATAAACAATGTAAAAAAAAATCCATTATTTTGCTACAGAATTACCAGTATTAAAAGGGTGATCTGACCAGAGGTATGAAGCAACAAGGAATAGCTCAGTTATACCAATCATTTTCTGAGTTTGGTATGAGAGGGGTGGCAGATTATATGTACGTGCTCTGGTATCTATTCTTTAGCTCGTCATTTCTAGAAAAAAACTTCAAGTGAATTATGTGTCCTCCAGAATACTGTTTCAAGCATTCCTTTCGGTATTGTTGGACAGATGGTAGGTGACTGATGACAGTGGGGAAAAAAAGACTCAAGAATTTCTAATATAGAAATGTTTTTCTCTGTAAACAAAACCTTTTGTTTTTTACAGCCAGATGTTCTCTCTCCACCCAGGAGGAGAGACAAGACAGGGAAAAAAACAAGATGATAGCAAAGCAGCAATACTAATGACCTGTGATGTCTGGCTAGTGATGGCCTCTGTTGCTTGTGTTTGTTTTTCCTTTGATATGCTTTTCTCCTTGCAGAGAGCTGTGTATTCTACTGGAGAAATATATGAAATGTGCATTGAAGTGAAAGATAATACAGTGAATTGACTTGCGAAGTAGTGATGCAGATATGAACAAGGTGCGAGCACCTGAATCCCCCCTTGCATAGAAGAGACCAACATAGAAAGCAAAGGAAAATTAAGGTTTGGTTATTTTAAGAAGCTTTTCTTCAATGCTGACACAATAAAGCAAGCCTCTCTTGCACAACCCGGATACAAGTTTCTTAAACTGGAATTAGGTGCTCCCATTATTTTATCAAATAATGGATTTTTTAATCAAAACTATGTAACAACTTCTAATAATTTCTTTTTAAAATAATAATTCTTCAACATTTAGTAGATAGCATTATTATTAACTAGTACTATTAAGACTCCACATTTAAGAAATATTAAGAGTTCAACTGTTCCATTTATTATTTGCCACTTTGCACAGAGTATACCATTATCCCATAAATCTGTTTTCCACAGTCCCTGCCTTGTCTAATGACTAGGGCACTTACTCCATATGTCTTTTTTTGCACCATTTCTTCAGAGTTTATTTACTAAACAATCTCCAAACTTTCACTGAATCATGAAACATTACTATAAACAATTCTGTAATGTGACATGGAAATAGAGTTCCGTTCTACAGATGTCAAAATAAAGCCAAAATTGTCACATGTATATAGCAATATATATCAGCCATATGAGTTTTCAAAACACTTCTCATAATAATAGTCCTAAAGGTTTAAGACACAGTTTTGGTTAACTTCAGTTTTTATGTATCAGGGCTTCTGCAAATCAGTCTTTTTAAGTATCCAAAAGTAAGTAAGTATCCAGTTCAAAGACTCATTCAGCTAAGTTGTAGGTCCTGCCTAACTAACCTGATTTCCTTTTATAAGATCACCCGTATGGTGGACCAAGGGAAACCAGCTGATGTGATTTTTTTGGACTTCAGCAAGGCTTTTGACACGGTTTCCCATAGGATCCTACTGGACAAAATGTCCACCATACAGCTAAATAAAAACATCATACGATGGGTGAGCAATTGGCTAACGGGCAGGGCCCAAAGGGTTATGGTAAATGGGGCTGCGTCAGGCTGGCGGGCGGTCACCAGTGGGGTCCCTCAAGGCTCCATTTTAGGGCCGGTACTTTTCAATATTTTTATAAACGATCTGGATGTAGGAATAGAGGGTATTTTGAGCAAGTTTGCTGATGACACCAAACTTGGAGGAGTTGTGGACTCAAATGAGGGCGTAAAGGCCTTACAGAGGGATCTGGACAGGTTGGAGAGCTGGGCGATCACCAACCGCATGAAGTTCAATAAGAGCAAGTGCCGGGTCCTGCACCTGGGACGGGGAAACCCTGGCTGCATGTACAGACTGGGTCCCTTCCAACTCAGGATATTCTATGATTCTATGATTCTATGAAGTTTTTTTCACAATTACACAGAAAATCAGTGACTGAGACAGAGAGATTATACAATTGTTTATGATAGCCTTCAGGTTCTTAAGAATTCATCATTTGCTATCTCAGGCAAACATACTGAGGTGCCACAATAAACATCTTAACCTCTTTCATAAATCTGACTAATCTCTAAATATGGCTGATGCTGTGCATTAGAGAAGAATCCAGATCTATGGAAAAATAAAAGTGATTGTGTTATTATAGATTGTCTTAATGATTTTTTTTAAGGTGTCACATCAGTGGGAATTTTCATTTTCCAAAATAAGTGAAAATTCAATTAAAAGATTTCTGAAAAGTAAGAAAAATTGAAATGAGCCTGAAGTAAATGCCCAAAGCAAACACAGAAGCAACTGCATTTGCATTACATTTTCCGGGAAGTTCAGAAATGACAGTGACTAAATTTTGCATCATTTGTATTCACAGAGTCATTCAGGCTGGAAGGGATGTCAGGAGGTCTCTAGTCTAGTCTTCTTCCCTTAGCAGGGGCACATACGAGGTCAGATGAGGTTGGTCAGGGCTTTATCGACTTGTGCCTTGAAAACCTCAAAGGATGAAGGCTGAAGGGGGACCTTACAGCAACCTTCCAGTACCTAAAAGGGGCCTACAAGAAAGCAGAAGAGGGACTCTTTGTCAGGGAGTGGAGTGATAAGACAAGGCATAATGTTTTTAAACTGAAAAAAAAGGTAGAGTTAGCCTGCTTTTAGGTCCCACTGAAGCCATTCCTCCTTTGGCCTCAACAAGCCTTGGTTGCTCAGCCTCTTCCCACAAGGCACACACTCCAGCCACCTGCCAGGAAGGGGGCCCCCTGCTGAAATCACTCCAATTTATCATCATCTTCCCTACGCTGGGAGCCCAGAACTGCGTAGTAGTTTCCAGTATCCAGATGTAACCTCATGAGTACTGAGCACCAGTGTTCTGGCCATGCACTGTGAATACAGACCCCAGCGCACTGCAGGCCCTCCCTGCAGCCAGGGTACTGCTGGCTCATACACAACTCATGTCTGCCCAGGCCCCCAGCTCCCTTCTCACAAAGCCAGGCTGGCCCCAGCCTTTGTCCTCATTCTGGTGCTTCGCACCCAGGGCCAGCACTCGACATTATCCTTGTTCCATTTCATAAGGTTCCTGTTGATTGCCTCTTCCAGCCTGCCTAGATCCCAATGGATGGCAGCACTGCCCTCCAGAACAACTGTTCCCTCTAGTCTGGCATCATCTGCAACTTTGACAAGACTGCCCTCCATTGCCTCCTCCAGATCATGATAAAGATGTTACTACTTGTAAAGGTTCCTGGACATACTCATGTTGTATTTTACTTGTCACAGTCCTCCAGGTAGGATGCAATTAATCACTGTCTCTGGGGTGCAGCAATGTTTGCACTTGTCCACCCATCTGGACCATAACATGCTAATTTGGATACAAGGAAGACACAGAAGAATTTGTAAAGACAAGGCCAAGGTAAGCAGCATCTACAAACCTGTCATTTTACCATATGAACACTCCGGTTGGCAAGGTAGGAAACTTGGTAAATATTTACCCTTAGTACATACTGATTTAATATTGATTTTTCTAAACTTTGAGTGAGGAAAATAATTCAGCCTACTCTTTGCATAGCAAAACCAGTCAGATTGATCTATTTGTTCCATGTACCTCATTAATGTCCTATGCAAGGAAAACATTTCAAATTTATAGATTTTCAGGGATATAAGCAGATCTATTAATGCCCCATTATACACAGACATATTTTTAAATGAGTTTAGTACTTGATACCCTGAGTTCAGTTAACGTTTATCCTGGGCAAGCGACAAGTGAATTTAATGTAAGTGGCATGCATGGCTACCAAGATTAAGCTGTTGTTTTACAAAGAGTTTAATGTTTAGTAGCATACTCTACTAAATTCAGATTTATTGACAAATACTCACTTCACATTACAATGGCTGACTTACATTAATTGAAGTAAAAAAGTTGTTTTTGTAAAATTCTATTCCAGATTCTGATCTCACTTAAACACAGATAAACATACCAGTGGGACAGGATGTACAGAAGCATAGCTAATAGAGAAATTTGCTAATTCAAGTCATTTAGCAATGCTTGACTTCTAGAATTGTACAACTAGAATCTAATTTCAAGACAATTTAAACTCAGAAAAAGCATAATCTGAATTGTACAAGAAGGAAGAAAATTTAAGCTTTATGAACCATGATTTATAAATCCAAGATTTAGAAATCATTATTAAAAAGCTAAAAAATAAAATAAAAATTGAGGAATAAGAAGGAAGTTAGGAATTTCCTTTTTAGGAATTTGTTTTGGAATAAGAAGTTAATTCAGTGGCCAAATATAGGAAAAATCATTTATGTAGAATTTAGGATAGTCTGTCTTCAGAGTCCAAAATATATCTACATTTGAAGGGGAAGAGACTGATTACAGGCCAAGCAATAAATGAAGAGAAAGGTTACTGAATGACTCACAGTGAGAGCAAAAGGATGATGCACTGCTTCGTACATTGACATAGATGCTGCACACAGGGAGTGCATAAATTGTTCTTCACATCCAGTGGGGATAGAACACGGAGTAAGAGACTTAAATCAAAGCCTTAAGTTTGATTAGACATTCGGAAAATCTGTAACTGTAAAGACAGTTAAGCACTAAATTAGATTGAGACTGTGAGATTTTCATCACTGGAGGTATTTAGCAGGATTTGGATTTACTCTGTCAGTAACAGTTGGGGCAAGAGGATGAAAAAGTTGGTCTCTCTTGGGCTTATTCTTTCGTATTTGACACATAACATAAGATTATTTTTTACTTTGATGCATCTTAAGAAAGTGATTACTTGCCATGTTGCATGCTGTGAAATCTGTTATGCTACCAGAAAAGATACCAGAAACTCCAGTCAGTGTTCTGAGAATCTTTTCTCTAGGTGCAGTGGAAATAGTAAACCACCAGATCCCCAAAATTTTCCCAAATAAAAAGGGAACATTAGCAGGATACACAAGGGTATCTGAGTAGAGTTAAGAGGGAAACATCTAATACAAAAATGTTACTGTAGAAATACAATGTTAACTCTATTAGCTAACTTTGATGACTTCAAAAATTTCTATTAAGAAGTAGGAAAGCTATTTATGAATTCATGTACAGGTGGTCTGCCTCACTACTATTAGCAAGTTAATTTGCACTCCTGTAAGCAATTTCATAAGGGAAGCCAAAGACTAAATAAGCCTGGGGAATCACCCCTCAGGGTTGTGGGGGGACTGGGAAAAAACATGTTCAGTGCTGGCTGTGTCATGCTTTGCTTAGTTCAGAATCATCAATAACGTAACCTTCTTCATGAAAGGCCACACAATGACAACCCTGTAAATCTTTTACTTAAACTATCTCAGCTATTGGGCTGTTTTTTAAAGCTATCTTTAATAAGGAAAATAAGGGGAAATGTTATGGACAATTAGGAAGTAACGAAGACTATATCATTGCAGCTGATGACAAAAGATATTGACGGGCATTACAATATCATGAGTCAGGATATTAATCTGCTAGAATACTGCATTTTGCAGAGGCTGGATTTATTTTATGTAACAACTACATTAATAATCCAAGAAAAGGCATAAACAGCACATACAGGAGGTGTTCCCATCACTGGAGTGAACAGACAATATAAAAAAGTGTCTAGAAAGGAGAGGAATCAGGAGAAGAAATATGGTGAGATTCACTGGAAAGAAAAAAAAAAAAAAAAAAAAGTGTGGAGAAAGCATTCTCTTCTCTTCACAATGGAAGGCACTACACTTTTGAAACAGATGGGACAACCCTCACAAGTGCTCCTTCATTACTGTGCTTATGTTGACAGTCACTGATGTTAGTTAGTCTAGCATCATCCCCAACTTATAAGGGAAAAATCATTCCCTGTACTGATCTGTCAGCCAAGAGGCAGTGCCAGTGCAAAGCACACCAGCCCTAAAACACCTCTCTGACCATTCCAAGTCCTATATGTGCTCCTCAGACTAAAGGAAATGTAAGGGTTAATAAGTGACATGAACCAGGTGCGCACCAGGAAAACCCTTCTGAATTAATATGGCTTACATTCAAATGCTATGATCTTCTAAGGTTTCTAAAGCTATGGTGTTTTTTTTTTGTTTGTTTGTTTGTTTGTTTTGTTTGTTTTTGGTTGGTTGTTTTGTTTGTTTGCCTGTTTGTTTTCTTTGTTTTTTAACTTAATTATTTTTTTTCCAGTAATATGTCCCAAGTATCAGAACAAACCCCTCTTAAATTTCATTGCTTGTCTGCAGTTGCACTGATACGTCAGTTATCCACAGTTCATTACCTGGCATGAGGGCCAGCTTATGGCTGGCCAGGTATCTAAAACAACATATTCGTACGATACAGAGATACAACCTCTCATCGTATCTGACATTCATCTGTGTTCTTAACTGTAATCATGCTCCTACAGAGTCATAAACTTCTGAAAAAAATAAAATGGTTCTAACATCATATTTGAGACTGCCATCCACTGCCAAGACATACCATCATGAATTATGCATTGTGTACCTCATTTGCTTCAGAAAGACATTGTGTGAATCAAAGCTTTTCTGTATACCGAGTACACAGACATGAGGCACAAACCAAGTACTATGCTACCAGATGGTTTAGGATTGTTCTTTAAAAAATTATTCCACATATAAGTACAGAAGAGTACTGAAAAGAATAATTCTACAGAAAATCTCAGTCGTTCTCCCTTATATACTTATATTTTGATTATCTCAAATTCTGGAAAAACAAAACAAAACAAAACAAAAAAACTTGCTTTAAGGATCTAGATCTAGAACTTAATTCTTTAGGAAAGTTTAAACAACTTTTTTTTTTTTTTTTTTTTTTTTTTTTTTTTTTTTTTGTAGAACTGAATTTGAGAGCCTAGAAAGCAGGTCTCTCTTCCTCTTTCAGCAAGAAGAAAAGACGTCTGAATTTTATGAAAGAACTCTTAAAAATGCAACAAATCACCATCTTCACTTCCAATGGTAAAGGAAGGATATGAAAACCAATCTTTATTTAACAAAAACAATCTTAGTTTTTATTCTTCAAGGGATCATTAAGTAATGATATCAACCAAATAGGATTGAACCCTTGAACAGTAGCTCCAAAACAGCTTTGCAGCCTATACCCCACAATATTGCTGAACTGACTATGATGAGAATGAAGTGAGGATGACTGTTAGAAACAATATTTACCTTTCTTGGTAAATATATGTATCAACTACCTCCTAATAACATCCACAATTGGCCAACTACAGGGAGAGAAGGTGGGAAATCAGTACAAACTTGTTGCATTGTTTTTACAGAGAACTGCAGAAAACCCTGGGAAGGAAGGATTAAGTCACAACAAAATAATTTTTTTGGGAAAAAAAATGTGTCTTGCAAAGATCTGTCCAGGCACAGGACTCAATTGATATGCTATAGCAGGCAAGCACTATAATCCTTTCCATAAAATAATCAAGTTCCAAGATGAAACTAGTTGAGTTTTGGGCCTCACTACTGTCATTTGGAAGGTTGTTCCAAAAACTTTGTGTCTCTAGTTGCTACAAATCTTGTAATTCCAGACTGAATTCACTTTAAATTTATATATATATATATGTTTATTTGCCGTTAGGCCAATAATGCTTTCTACCACATGTCCTTCTGTTTACTCCCACTACATTATATGAGCAGAGGCAGTGACTACTCTCAGTCCTTACTTTCACTGGTACTAAGTTGCAGGTTGCTCCCTGCAGCTAGGGCATGCTTCTGGCTCATGTCCAGCTCATGCCTGCCCAGACTCACAGCTCCCTTTCTGCAGAGCTGCTCATAGCCAGGCTGGTCCCAGCTTTTCCAAACCATCCATTGCTTCTTCCTATTTAGCCAGAATTTTAGTCCCAATTAATACTTTCTCTACATCTGTGCAGCTAAATTAGTAGATTCCTATGCGAAGCTGAACTAAATGCTCTACTGAAGTTCCAACAGGTGAGATCTATTCTTAGAAAAAAAAAAAAAAAAAAAGAAGAAAGAAAAAAAAAAAAAAACAACTATCAAGTTAGCCATTAGTATTGTTTATCTCAATAAAATGCTATTCAATTCTACTGCATTTTTCATATATATCTTTAATTATGCTTTCCTTAACAATTTAAGGTTTTGCATACTATTGGATCTGTATCTGCTTAATTCATTTCATGGCAGAGAGCAGCAAGAGCAGGACTGCTCTGTAAGTGGAGGCAAGCCAGGGTGATGGGGGATTCCACTGCCAGCAAGACAGGGGCCTCACCATCCAGGGCCTAGCAAAGGAGCAGGACAGCCCAAGAGATGGTGGCCAGGTCCAAAAAAGAGTGAATCATAATATCACAGTGAGGAGGTGGGTTGAAGATTATGATGATGAGATCCAAGATCACAGTAATGAGGCTGGTCCAAGATGGATCCTCTCTATCATAGTCATAACAGTTAGGCAGAGTCATAATTAAGTATAATTAACTTTTTAAATTAAGTATAATTAACTTAATAAGTCATAACAGTTAGGCGGAGTACCCAGTGAGTGGAATAAAGGAAACATCGCTCCCATTTTTAGAAAAGGTAGAAAGGAAGACCTGGGTAACTACAGACTGGTAAGCCTCACCTCTGTGCCTGGCAAGATCATGGAACCGATCCTCCTGGAAGCAATGTCAAGGCACATGCAAGACAAAATAATCTAAGACAGCCATCACGGCTTCACCAAGGGCATATTGTGCCTGGCCAATCTGGTTGCCTTCTATGATGGAGTGACTGCATCAGCTGACAAGGCAACTGACTGATGTCATCTACCTGGACTTCTGTAAGGGACTTTGACATGGTCTTACATGACACCTAGATCTCTAAATTGGACAGAGATGGATTTGAAGGGTGGACCAACTCAATGGATAAGGAATTGTCTGTGTGGATGCAGCTAGAGTGGAGATCAATGGCTCCATCTTCAGGTGGAGGCCGGGGATGAGTGGGATCCCTCAGGTGTCAGTCTTGGTTAATATCTTGGTGCTGTCACTTTATCAGTGACAAAGACCTTAGGATCGAGTGCACCCTCAGCAACTTTGCTGACAACACCAAACTGAGTAGTGCAGTTGATACAACAGAAGGAAGGGATGCCATCCAAAGGGACCTAGACAAGCTTTAAAAGTAGGCCCACATGAACCTAATTAGGCTCAACAAGTCCAAATGCAATGTGCTCCACCTGGGTCAGAACAATCTCATACGTGAGTACAGGCTGGGAGAAAAACTCATTGAGAGCAGAGAAGGACTGGGGGTGCTGGTGGATGAAAAGCTCAACATGAGCTTCCTACGAAGGCTGAGAAATGTTCAGCCTGGAGAAGAGAAGGCTCTAGGAAAAACTCATCACAGCTTTTCAGTACTTAAGGGGGATTATAAAAAAGATGGAGAGGGGCTTTTTGCACAGACAGGCAGTGATAGGATGTGGGGGAAAAGTTTTAAATTAAAAGAGGGTACATGTAAATTAGAGGTTAGGAGAGAATTATTCATCCAGAGGTTGGTGAGACACTGGAACAGGTTGCCAAGAGAAGCTGTGGATACCCCATCACTGGAGGTGTTCAACGCCAGGTTTGGTGGGGCCCTGGCCAACCTGACCTAGTGGGTGGTGTCCTGGCCCATGGAATGGGGTTTGGAACTGGATGATTTTTAAGATTCTTTTCTAACTCAAACCATTCTATTATTCGGTGATCAATCTAGGAAATCAATTTGTAGGTCACAATTAAGATCAAGTCCAGTGATCACAGGGCAGATTCATAGTGACAAGGCAGGGCAAAGGCCAGGCTATCAGCCCATTGTCTGATGTCTAGATCAGGTGGTGCCATAAGGCATAGGGGTGGCAAAGCTGGAGATTGGAGCTAAATACCCAGGGCTGAGCTCAAATAGAGCTCCTGGGCCCACTGGTGTTAGTGGAGGCTCCCATATGGAGCTGGTCAGGGATATTAAGGCTTATTAGGGAACTCAAGACATTGACACATTTTTACTTCAAAATAAGTATTACATTTGATATTCTTCAACCATGTAATGCTATTGTTCACTTATAGAAACATTAAAAGATCATTTGTTGTCTCCTTTGAAACAAGATCTGAAATTTAATATGTCACTTCTTACAGAATATCAGAACTGCTTTTTTGTTTCTTTGTTTGTTTGTTTTGTTTTGTTTTGGTTTGGTTTTCCCCTGTTCCATCCACCCCCTTAACACCTTAAACTCATTTGTTCATTTTTGATTTTGTCTTATGTCTCATTTTTTTGCCTTTCTTTGCTAAGTCTTATAGACCATTTTGTTTTGGTTCCATGCTCTCCTTTATTACTGAAAATCAAGGCAAACATGATTTTCATTAATTTCTGTCTAGATAGCAGTCCCACTGCTTCTCTCATTTTTTACTTCTTTAATTTTTTTCCTTATTTTCTGCATATAACTGGTGAAACCATGCTTTTCATTTTAATTCCTCCGCAAACTTGACTTTCAGCAGTTCTTACTTTATTCATTACTGAGCTCTAAAACACAGATTTCATATCTGTTTTGCCTTTACTAATCTGTCCTTTTTCCCCACCATCTACTGCTTAATTCTAATATCTTTGGAGTGAACTATTCATCTGAAGTTGCCTGTATGTTTATTCCTCTTATAATGAAAGCAAGCCCCAGAGGAAACAAAGCCCAATCAGATCAAATCCAAACCAATCTAAACTGAACATAACAGAACTGAACTGAGTTCTAATAAACTAAACTAAAGAAAATAAATTTAAAGTGTATGCATGATAACCACAGCAATATTGTATGTGACCCCTAGCTGAAATATACTGGTGTACCTCCAACTGCAAAATGTACGCGGTGCATGTTGCTATACCGTCAGGATTGCTATCTGCTTGTTAACAAGAGCAGGAAAAAGATATAAAGCAAAAGACTCATGTATTTTTAATTGTTTATATTTTTTAAAGGGATTTGTTATTCAATATTCAGTAGCCTGAATAGACTATCAAATGCTAAGAACTGTAACAGACTTGACTGTTTATCCAACTAGGCTTTTAAATCTGTGGAGGTTATATGTTAGCAAATTAGCTAAACACAGAATTACAGATAAATACTGCAGCTTGTTGTGGTCATTTCTGATTAAATAGGCACTGTCAGTTTGGAATTAGTTGGAAAAGTCAACTATTTTAGTCAGTGTAAAACCTCTGTATATTGAAATTTATTCTTAACCGTTCTGAATTACGAATCAACCTCCGCATCTTACTTTTCTGAAAAAGAAAAAACATATATATTGTCACTTTGCTCTCAATGGAAATATATGAAAATGCTTTTGTTGTAATAGATAGCAGCAGTAATAAGAAATATTCTATCTGTGAATTCAGGTTCTATGTGAAAGCATGAAGAAAGTTAGTTTCCTCTATAAAATATGTAAAAAGAAAAGCAATAAAGATATAGGGAGTTCAGGTAAGCAGACTAAAACCTGTGCGGTATGGTGGTTTATTCCATTATTTAATGTCTGGTATAAACTCAAAAGCACTTACAATTTTTGGTTTTAGAAATTAAAGCCCATGCCTACCATCAAAGAACCAGGAAAGAATATGATGTTGCCATAGTTTTAGCAGGAGGACAGCTATGTAAAAAGATGAAACTTGAATAACAGATAGACCTTGAAATGGGAAGGCATCATGATGTTACTAGTAATCAATTTACAAATTTGTAAGGTTCAAAGAAAAATGTTCAGTACCTTATTAAGACATTCTAGATTTTGAATGTTTTCATTAATTATCTCCAAAACTCTTCAGTCTGAAATGCTCAGTAAGACATATCACAGATAAACTTTCTGTGGAAAATCTGTTTTATTATGTGACTGTGCAGTATTTAGTGAAAGAGTTCATTCCATAAATGTGACTAGCAATAAAGCCAATAATAAAAGTCAACTTTGTGATATTTCTGCAGTAGCACCTTCTATAGCCTATATCCTCCTATATCCTATAGATGTGAAGCTATAAATAAAAGCCTTCCAGGCACTGTTTACATTTAAGTCTGCCTGCTAAATAAATATTGACAATAATAAGAATATCTAGATGTTGGCCTATAACACTATTTTTTTTTTTCTCAGTACTCCTCATTGCAGGCAACAGATGTGGACACAAAAGTCTAGTAAGAACTGTAAATGCAATAGTACAGATTAAAGGTGAAGAAGGGAGGGAATTAGAGCTATAGGTAGCAAAAGATTAGGCAAAGAGTCAGGGGGAAGGGGCAAGAGAAAGCATATATAATTAACAACATGTATTTTCTCTCAGAGATCCATAAAGACTGAGAGCCTGCAATCCTAAACTGCAAATGCTGTTACCTAAATTCCCTTTTGGCTATCTAATAGCTGACCAGTTCAGAGGTCAGTCTGCATAACAGCCTAGACTGACGCATGCAAGAAATAAAGCTTATTTTATACATCTGATGGCCTGAACTCTTTGGTTCAGCTAAATGTGAATCAGCTTAATTCACTCTGAAAGAATTACTGATTGCTCAGGGTTCGTTTGGTTGTTTGTTTCCTGTTTTGGAACTTTCTGGCGGCTAGCAAATGTGACGCCCATCTACAAGAAGGGCCGGAGGGCAGACCCGGGGAACTACAGGCCTGTCAGTTTGACCTCAGTGCCAGGGAAGCTCATGGAGCAGATCCTCCTGAGAGTCATCACGCAGCACTTGCAGGGCAAGCAGGCGATCAGGCCCAGTCAGCATGGGTTTATGAAAGGCAGGTCCTGCTTGACGAACCTGATCTCCTTCTATGACAAAGTGACGCGCTGGGTGGATGAGGGAAAGGCTGTGGATGTGGTCTACCTTGACTTCAGCAAGGCTTTTGACACCGTCTCCCACAGCATTCTCCTCAAGAAACTGGCTGCTCTTGGCTTGGACTGGCACACGCTTCGTTGGGTTAGAAACTGGCTGGATAGCCGGGCCCAAAGAGTCGTGGTGAATGGAGCCAAGTCCAGTTGGAGGCCAGTCACTAGTGGTGTCCCCCAGGGCTCAGTGCTGGGGCCGGTCCTCTTTAATATCTTCATTGATGATCTGGACGAGGGCATTGAGTGCACCCTTAGTAAGTTTGCAGATGACACCAAGTTAGGTGCGTGTGTCGATCTGCTTGAGGGTAGGAAAGCTCTGCAGGAGGATCTGGATAGGCTGCACCGATGGGCTGAGGTCAACTGCATGAAGTTCAACAAGGCCAAGTGCCGGGTCCTGCACCTGGGGCACAATAACCCCAAGCAGAGCTACAGGCTGGGAGAGGAATGGTTGGAGAGCTGCCCTGCAGAGAAGGACCTGGGAGTGATGGTGGATAGTCTGCTGAATATGAGCCAGCAGTGTGCTCAGGTGGCCAAGAAGGCCAACGGCATCCTGGCTTGTATCAGGAACGGTGTGACCAGCAGGGCTAGGGAGGTGATCGTCCCCCTGTACTCAGCTCTGGTGAGGCCGCACCTCGAGTACTGTGTTCAGTTTTGGGCCCCTCGCTACAAGAAGGACATCAAGGTGCTTGAGCGGGTGCAGAGAAGGGCGACAAATCTGGTGAGGGGTCTGGAGAACAAGTCCTACGAGGAGCGGCTGAGGGAGCTGGGCTTGTTCAGCCTGGAGAAGAGGAGGCTCAGGGGCGACCTTATCACTCTCTATAGGTACCTTAAAGGAGGCTGTAGCGAGGTGGGGGTTGGTCTGTTCTCCCACGTGCCTGGTGACAGGACGAGGGGGAATAGGCTTAAGTTGAGCCAGGGGAGTTTTAGGTTAGATGTTAGGAAGAACTTCTTTACTGAAAGGGTTGTTAGGCATTGGAACAGGCTGCCCAGGGAAGTGGTGGAGTCACCATCCCTGGAAGTCTTCAAAAGACGTTTAGATGTAGAGCTTAGGGATATGGTTTAGTGGGGACTGTTAGCGTTAGGTCAGAGGTTGGACTCGATGATCTTGAGGTCTCTTCCAACCTAGAAATTCTGTGATTCTGTGATAATGTACAACAATAAACTGGGACTTCAAAATTTTGAATTTAGCATAGAGAAGCCAGGAATTCCAGGACTAAGATGCTCTCTGTATCCTGAATTCAGACTTTTTAAGCTAGAACATAGTCAAAAAGTCATTTAAAGAATGATGTATTATTTTATACATAGGAAACAAATGTGTCTACCTTTGGGTTAGGGTACAGAGCCAAATTTGCATTGGAAATCTCCGGCAGTTCTGAGGCATGAAGGAGAAATAATAGAGGAGCAATAATAGAAGTTGCCTAACCCTTTGCTGTTGGGAAGAACTTCTGAGTGCATTTTTCTGTTGCTTGCACACATTTTTCATGCATATTTACTGTTCTTTATAAAGAGGAGGATTTTCCCTGCCAGCTACATGCTAATGTCTTTTCCTTCCACTGATACTCCCCCACTTATCAAATGCATAGTGTCCATGTATCATTTTGATCAACTGCAAAAAAGTGACTAATAAAATCCCAAGTTTCTTATCTTTATAATGCTGGATGAGGATAGAAGCAGCACATGCCAGCCTGAGCCTTTTCATGAGACTAAGTGCCATCACCAATATTACTAATTATAGATATTGTCACTGTCTATGGAGAGACTTCATTCTTTTTACAAAGCCCCCCCCAATGCTTTTTTTTTTTTTTTTTTTTTTTTTTTTTTTTTTTTTTTCCTATTTTGTTCTCTTTCTATTTGCTTGTTGTAATTTAAAGCCCACATAAACTCAGTCTGGCTCCTGCTGACTTTGCTTTTAAATGAACCTCTAAATTTTCAGTTACACAGAAGGACAGGATAGAAGGACAGAACACAGACCGCTCAATCACATTGTTTTGTTTACAATTTAATAACAAGGTATCACATCTCCTGAACAAGGCCTTTTATTATTAATAAAATGGAACCTAGTCTTCCATTTGAAGTCATCCAAACAAACTCAATGATATATTAAAAGAATGCAGAGGGTAAAACAAAACTACAGAAATATGGAAATACCAGACAAAGTTGCTTCTGCAGCCTTGTCCCTTTGTACATGTGTTTATTCTGTGTTGCCTGGTCTGATGCTGGTAGCTCAATAAGAGAGCCAAAGATGGGACTCTGCATTTGGCCCAAAGCAGAGTGCTATTCACAGAAAAACACATTTTGTCCCATATCGCCCTTTCATGTATTTCCATGGTTCAACATCATATTCTCCTGATATCCAGCTTATTCCACTCAGCAGACTTTTTAGGTAACCTGTGCAGATCTCCACTATTTGAATATTTGAAAAATATTGTATGGTAGCAATACCGTATGGAAGAGCTCTGGCATCCAGACAAGAGATGAAGCATTCCAGACCATTTACTTCAGTATAAAAAACTGCTTGCAACACACACAGAGAACTTCTGATCCCCAGAACGTCCAGACAATTTTCCCATCCTTTGAAAGCATAGTCTAGAGTTATTGACAGTGGAGACATATTCATAGGCTTATCACATCACAGTGAAAAACTTTCTCACTGAATAAATTAAACTTCAGGCATGCTAATTAAACTTGGAGGGGAGGGGGAAAACAACATGACATTACAGATCTCTGCAAAAAACTATCTGTGGAACTCTGGCATTGGAAAAATTGATATGATAACCAATATCATCAACTGAAATGACACTCAGAGCTTCCTAAAGTCAGAACTCAAAAGCACCTAAATCACACAGACCCTTCAACATCTGCCAGTCAATGGAGAAATCTGCACTGAAACATACAGTCTGATTACCCTATTTCTTCTTACACAGTTCCTGCTGGACTAACAAAGGTTGACAAACTACTAAGCCACCCAATGCTTACTTCCTGCCAGAAATCTAACTGTGCCCAACTGTTCATGGGACACAAATGGAACCTGCACACTACTTAGCACAGGACTGTAGAAATGTTAACACTCAAGAGCATCTAATTTCTGGTATTTCATGATAATCAAGTTGATAATAACAATATTCAAATTATTATTTTCAGAGATAAATATTATCTTTTGGATAAAAATGATGGTGGTCTCCATGGATCTTCATGCTGAAAGACACTGGAATTTGGCCTGATGAAAATACCATTTCCTAGCACCCAGATGCATAAATAAATAAATAAATTGATAAATAAATAGATCTTGCATTTTGTTACACTAAAAGTAAACCTTAAGCAGATAGAAAACATGGGACTATATTATCCCCAGCTAAATTCTTTTGATACTAACCACAAATGAAAACAAAGACTTATGATACAAAAGACAGTGCAAAATTGAATGTTGATACTCCTAACTGATATTACCGTGATTTATGAACCAGATAGTACTATGACATAAAAGATATAAATAAGCTGTGCTTGTGGCTAGATGTCACAGTTAAGAATACAATTTTTAAACAAAGATACCACATGGGAAGCAAATGACCAGAGAGAGTTCAACCTTGCAGAAGATAACCAGAGGTTACACTCAAGAGATACAGGTTGCCCTTTACTTCCTGAAATCTCCAAGCAACTTGCAGGATTGAGCCCATAAATGGCACTTGAAAGTGCTTTTTTATTGTTCCTTTACATTCATTGTAATTCTTTATGTCCTGTCATTTGTGTGCAGCTCTCATTTCAAGCAAGCATTTCCAATGCAGCAGATTCTATCAGCAGCAGCAGATGTGAAAGTAATGACAGGCTGACAATTGATCTGCAGGCTGATTTTAGAAAGTACTTTATTTGTCTCAGAACAAATTTGGTTGTTTAGAACACCAGCATCAGAATCCTATTCATTTTCAACTTCTGAGAGGAAAAAAAAAAAACAACAACAACAACAAAAAAAACCCTTGTAGCTACAGTTAATCAGTTTGTAGTTACCAACTGATTACGTGGCTAAAACTGATTAAAAACTGGCTAAACTAGGTCCTCTGGGTCAGCGTTAAATAAAATGTGTAAGAAAAAAGGACATTGAAAAAAGAATTCACCTTCAGGTTAAATCAACATAAGTGATGAAAGCACAAAAGGAATATGTCGTGGTTTAACCCGGCCGGCAGCTAAACACCACACAGCCATTCGCTCCCCCTCCCTCTCTGGGATGGGGGAGAGAAACGGGAAAGTGAAGCCCGTGAGTTAAGATAAAGACAGTTAAATAAGACAGGAAAATAATAATAACAATAATAACAACAATGATAATAATAGTACTACCACTAATAATATGTACAAAAAAGTGATGCACAGTGCAATTGCTCACCACCTGCTGACCGATGCCCAGCCTAACCCCGAACAGTCCAGCCCCCCCTTCCCCGGCTAGCCACCCCTATATATTGTTCAGCATAACGTCGGATGGTATGGAATACCCCTTTGGTTAGTTTGGGTCACTTGTCCTGGGTCTGTCCCCTCCCAGCTCTTGCTGCACCCCCAGCCTGCCCGTTGGCAGGACAGAGCAAGAAGCTGAGACATCCTTGGCTTGGTGTAAGCACTGCTCTGCAACAATTAAAACATCGGGGTGTTATCAGCACTCTTCTCATCCTAAGCCAAAACATAGAATTCTACCAGCTACCAGGAAGAAAATTAACTCTGTTCTAACTGAAACCAGGACAGAATAGAAACAGAAAACACCTTAATCAAGTGTGCTAACGTTCTTTAATTTTTAAAAGGAGACAGTGGGAGAGAGGGAGAACAGAGGACAGCAGTCCCATGCAGGTGTTCACTTTGCTCGTAGGCCCTAACAAAAATCCTGACTCTGGGAGAAGAGGGAATAATGACCATGACTCTCTTCTCCCAACCACCAACCATGAAATACTAATATCGGTTTCCCAAAGGTGTCTGAGATTGACATCCTGCATCCCTTCACTCCAGTCATTTCTCCCCACTCCCACCTCAGAGCTCTTCATTTAGTTTTGTCCTAAACTTTTCTTCTATCTCTACCTCCAGCCAAAACTCATCCAATTGAACAACTTCTTATTTTTGTTCTAGGTGGAATTTCTAAAGCCTAGACACAATCTGCATTTCCCAAAAATCCATTTGCAGAAAATTCAGATGACAAAAAAGAGAAAATTTAAAGGCACGTTGTAACCTTTTGCACAACATTCAGTGTTTCTATCTTTTAAAAATTGCTTGACATGATGAAATAAAAGAGTAATATACTATATTTGGATTTCTGCATGTGTGCAAGCATGTGGGCCAGATGTCTCTGGATATGAGACAGCTACTCAGCTGACCAGCCAGGAGACCTTCATGCTGGGGAGAACTCAGTAACTCTTGTTTTCCTTTGCTGATATTGAGCAGATCTCCACTGGTGATAAAGAATGCTTAGACAGCCACCAGGCATGCATACTTCAACATGTAGAAAAACAAACTTCTTAATGTCCAAATTAATGCTGTTTTATTCCATGCTATGTGTTCTGAACAATGTATTTCAAATAACTGATGTTCACACCCCCAGGGCTCTTTATTCAGGTGCCTGTTTTCCATAGAATTCAGAATGGGAGGTCTTGAATACTTTCAGGTAGATGAGTGGAAATTATATAGAGAATTTAGCGAGTTAATTCTTGTTTAAAGCCCAAACCGCTTTTACATGGATTAACTGAAAATGAAACTTAAGTTTCTTCAAATTTTCCTTGTACTGCCTCAGTTCCTTGTCTGTAAACATGATGATAGCAGTTATGCACATACCATCTTCCCCAAATCCTAGCATAGAAAACATTTGTCAAAAATAATCAACAAGAAATCTGGTATAGCATTGTACATGATGGAAAACCACTAGCTTATTGAAACTAAGATTCTTCCTGTGCTTACAAAATAATCACAGTTTTTCTCTCTGAAGTCCACCACAGAAATAAAATCCTACCACTTTTCTTTGTAAGGCAATGTATTCCAAATACCCATACACATTTTAGCTGTTATATAGCAATATATATAACTCCTCTTTAAATCGATGAGGAATAAACAGAGAAATATAATTATGACAATAATTGTTTTCTTCTTTAACTTAATCTGTCAGCAGCTGAATTTATTCCAAGCTTATCTAGTCACTTCACTCATTCTCCCCTCTCCTGTCTGTAAAGTAAATGTAACTTTAACTGCATAACTTTTGTTTAGATATCTTTTACTGTGTGACGAGACTTGGCCAGCAGGATATACATAACTTGAAAGTACATAACAAAAATACTTTTGATAATATTGGTCAACACATGCAGTGGCTAGGACCAAGGGACTGATAGACTAAGCACTACAATGCTCATTGGGGCTGCTTCAGTGCCTGCTGGTCAGGTAGTCACCAACCAGCTGAGGAAGTGTTGCCCTCTCTTGCTCCTTGGACCTGCAAAATCTGTGATTTTGCTGTATTGCTGACTTCTAGTTCCCTGCATTTTTCTTATAGTTCTGCATCTCCTCATGCTTTTATTATTTCCTCCTTAATTATTGAGCTGTTATTCATCTCTGAACCATCTCACTTTGGTCTGTTTTTTACTATGCCTGTCTTGCATGGATTTAATTTACATACTTTAAAAAAGCTCAGGTGTAATTTTTTTCTCAAAACTGAACTAAGGTCATGCAGCTGTGCCACTCCAAGATTAGACATCGCAGGCATCTGAACCTCTAGGCCATGAGTTACATCAGCTAATAACACTCATATATGAAAGGCAAAATGTTTACAATTGGAAAAAATAAAAGCTAGGAACTTAATAGAGAATGGCCTTGCTATAGGTTTTTTCAAACCAACTGACAACATTTTGTAATCTCAAATTTAATGTTATAGTCTAAAGGTGGCTTAAAACTTTAAATAAATTATTACAATCCTTCATTAAATCCCACGGGTTTTGAGTATATCACTAAAGAATCCCAGTGAGCTTGCATTTGATGTAATCCTTATTAAATTCTATAAAAAGACGTTACACAAGGGCTTACCTGTTTTACATACAGAATATATGCATGAGAAATTGTGTGTGTGTCTGTGTTGGCCTATTTCCCTACTTTGTTAACACAACACATACTCCAGATCTTGGAAATAAAAATAATCAATCATGGACAAAATTCATTAAAAACAACTTTTGGTCATGGAAGTTTGAATACTGCAGAAGCTTTTGTTTTAAAAACAGGCAACCTAAAATAATCAAAGAACTGTTAGGTTTGGGAAGAAGGGTAAAGAAAGCACCATGTACAGGAATATAGTGTAAAACAAAAAGTCCTACCCCCGGGCACTCAAATTCTTGCTAATCCCCTCAGAAATGACTCACATACGGCAGCTTGTTATATTCCATTGTTTTAATTACTGTCTGTTGAAAAAAAAAAAAAAAAAAAAAAAAAGGATGACACTTCCTGGCCTTCAGAAATTTTTCAAGGTTCAGAAACAGAAACTCAGAAAGCAATATTGTTTTTCTGTTTTGTTTTGTTTTTCCTGATTACTGATTAATAGCTACATGTTTACATATTTTCTACCATACAAGAGCTGAGATAATTTATTGAGGACAAGAACAACCTCTTAAATTGAAAAATAGTCTTGTACTTCACATGGCATTTGCATTTGTTTGATAACTTGTATCAGGTTTTGCTGATCATACAAAGACTTTGAGCCTTGGCTATTCGGAACCTTTTCTTGTAGTTGCTGTTTTCTGGGAGCTGCATTTTCTACTGGGTTGCTGGTCTGCTAGTGGCTGCCATTTGCCACAGAGCCCCATGCCACTGCAGAGCCTATGCTTAGCTCAGCAAGGAGGCTGAAATGACTGAAGTTGTTCTGCCCAAGGATAGTCCCTATCAAAGTATAAGGACTAAAGTATCAAAGTATAAGGACTACTGTGCCTAACCAAACCTGAAACACTGCAGTATTTTAGCAGCTCCCCCGATTCAGAAACATTAAGCTGGCATCTTTGGAAGCCCTTGTTGTAATTCCCACATGCTACACCCCTATACAGATTGAAAGAAATGAGAACAAGTTGGACGTAAAGTCACTTTCAGGACATAATATCATGTAAATATGAAAATAGGCAAGGATGTAACTGCACTCTCAACTTGGGAAGGAACACACTGAATCTAACCAGGAGAAACGACATTACGGATGTTTAGGGTCTAATGAATTTCCACAGAGATGAATGAAATCAGGCAGAGAGCAGAGCTGGAATAAAGTGCACATGAAAACGGCTTTAATGGCCCACATGAAAAGTCTGTGTAGCCTGAAATCCTGAGAGGGGTAACTGACACTGCAGGAATGAACAGTGTAGAAAAAGCTGTTTCTAGTTAGATGCTGTTACTAGTCACTGCTATACAACTACTAAACATACATTTACTTTTAGCCTTGATAACATTCTTGGGAAATCAGATGTACTTTTAATCTCACACCTTTACAAAAATCAACTTTTTGCTTGCTTTAAGCCTGCCTAAAACTGTCATTTTATGTTGTCTTATTTTTGTTATGTGGAAAACATTCAACAGCTGTTTTATCCGCTAATTTTTTATGTTGTTATGTTATAGTACTTATGGAAATATAAAAATTTTACTGAAATCCTTCAAGATCTTCCACATAGCTGGGGGGTAGGAAGGTCATCATAAATAAAGAATTTCTAGATCTTTCAATAAGGTGTTTTGATAAGGTTAATTGTTCGAAAAGACAATTTATCAGATAAGAACAAATTCTTATTCTAATGATAGATCTAGGGTATTGACTTTGGCCTCATTGTACCCTGTCACTCAAGTCAATTTATTACTAGGCTTACACAAAGATCAGAGAGAAAATCTAGATTATTATCTTTACTCACTTGGGCCATGTCTAATTGTCATTTTTTATTTTTCAGCAGGTAATGATTCTCACTTTTCAGAAATAGCTCTGCATTTGGCTCTTTTCGACCCCTTAAATTAGTTTCCTGTAATTATTCACCATACATACAGTTCTGTTTCTACCAGCTGAAATTATCAGGAAATAGTGCTTGCAATATAAGAAAGATGGTGTTTTACTATTGACTTTCTAGGGAAAACTTATTTCTGGAGGACTTTTAAATTGTTTCACGATATACAGTCTCTGCCAAGCTAGGTATTTTTCATCAGTGATCCTGATGTTTTTACTTAGACTTTCTTTAAAAAAATCTTGAAAGACAGAAAAATTCTTTTACAGGGAAATTTTAAATGGGGAGAATTTGTATGTCTAATATTACTCTAAAATGGCCAATCTTTAAATGTCTAAAGTGCATTCAACAGCTGGACTTTTTATCTGGATCAGGGATATCACAGGTTGTGTTACTAATTCACTCATGCTTTCAGCTTTTGTTTTTAAAGGTATTTATCTCATTGCAAAAGCTGTAGCTAAAGCAATATAAAAATGTCATGCAATAATGTTTCTCTATTAAATCCCTTCTTTGAGAAAATTGTTTGTTGTAAGCTGGATATGTGATAAGTATACAAAGTATTCAAATTTTATCTATCCTTCTTACCTGTTTTACTGTATCTATTAGACAGTGGCAAAATATTTTTAGGGCAACCCTTTCTTTAGAAACTAAAAACATAAATAATTACATATAAAAACAGCATTGGGGGAGAGAGTGATTCCAGTCTCCAACTAAAAGCCCTTGCTAATGGATCAGAACATCAACAATCAATCAGTCAATCAGTCAAACAAACACATAAAGTGCATCTAGTATGTTAAAGAAAGCTGAACCGATTCTTGTAAGGAAGAATGCAAAGCACCATTAGTACAGGAACATGTTTTCTTTCCTGGAAAATGAATAGCCACCATAGTCTGAATTTCTACCTTCAATTAAATCTATAGAACTTGAATATAAATATTTATATGTGCAGCTAATGCTGCTTTCTACATGAACAAATCAAATTTCGGTACTTAAACTGTATTCAGAATGCCGCATATTTCAGTAAGAGGTTCCTTTCCTGAGTAATGTCTAACTAGGAATTTTTTGATTGGGGCTATGAGCTGAAAAAATTTTGCACTTCTATCAAAAAACAAAACATTACAACTATGAATAAATAAATGATTGACTTGCCCGGGAATTTCTCCTAAGGATTTACTAACTATAAGTAGCCACACTTTTTATCTACTCTGGGCACAAAAGTACACAGGTATTAAGTTTCAGTTTATTACTAAGTTTCAGAAATATTTATATTTATTTATTTATTTATTTAAGCCAAAATTAATTATCTCAAATTTTTAAAGGAAAGTTTAAATGTTAAAACAGATGTGGATGTTCAAAACGGATTCTCCCAATAGAAAAGACTACATTTTTAATTAAATTCATCTAACTTTAAGGTTAATCCTTTTGGATGATTTGCATGTAAGATGCTATAAGGCAGGAAATAAAGAAAAACAGCAAATTTGAGATAGTAAAATGTTTTGCTATAACATGAGGGGAAAAACAAAAACAAAAACTCATAAAATATTCAGAAAAAAAAAAAAAAAAAAAAAAACAACCACCATCTAAATTAGGCTGTTTGTTTTATGATAACTAAACTCCAGAACTCATACCCATTTGACAAACTGAAACAGTGTGAGGGGCACTCAAAACCAGAACCGGTTCTGATGAGTCTACAGGCTGGTACCACCTGTGTTTGAAGGAGACAATACTACAACTACTTCTCAGTTAACTGCCCCAGGAAAGGAAATTGAGTGTTTCTGGGTCCATGTGTATATGGTGCTGTGTACATGTGATCATCAGTCATCAAGTACAGTCACTGCTGTGCTTTGTAAGCCCATGGTTCTGTTTCTGGCATGGATAAAATAATTCCATTGGTTTAATGTCACATAGGTCAATGAACGAAATGTTTTGCATGGTTCTACATATGGATTTTTACCCAAACTGAGCAATGTACTGGTAATGATAAAATAATTCTAGATAACCAAGCATTCAGAAAGAAAATTGGTTCTTAGTTTTCCCAGTTTACAGTCAAGATAAACAGAGTGAGGCTAATATATATTTACAAATATACTTACAAGAAGCAAACCAAATCAGCCTAATGTAAAATGCAAAGGACTTGGAACCATTAACTTCAGCAAGTAGAGTTTTCTTTTAAAATGAGTTCACCACTGCTTAAAACTCTACCTCATTTTGGTACGATATAAAAGCAAATGAAGAATTAAATAACAAATTTAATAGAAAGGCACAAAAGTGTATTATTTTCTTATTGCTTAATAGATCTAAAGAAGAAATACCAGTTTGTTTCTATAGAGATATCGCTACAGATTAAGACTTTGGATTCTCAATTGCAGAAAAATATTTAATATATATATAAGAAACAATTGCCTTTGGTGGAAACATTACCTGTATTGCCCTTTGAAATAGCTAAACTTTAAGTTCTTAGAGATGTGCTAAAAAATTGATGAAGGAAAAAAATGACAAGGTGGTCCTCTTCTAGAGTACTCGTTAGAATGAAATATCTCAGGTATTTCATTTGGCACATTTTTAAAGTCCTTTTATAATTTAGGATTATTTTTAAGAATAACGTTTTAAGAATAACTGAAATTTATGCTTTAGAAAATCCATGTGGGTTTTGAAAAGTCTTCTGTGTTTGTCAGAAGGCACAGATAGCAATAGTTTGAAAAGCTCACACAAACTTTCCACCTTTATTGCAAATACAACTACACAACACTGTCATTATTCTAGAACCTAAAGATCAAGATCTCATCCTACTGCAAAGGGTAAATATGATAAATGACAATTTAGACAGAAATATATATATATATATGAACTATCTGAGGCTGGACTGCTAATTTTGATTTAGTTATTTGCTCTGATATATTGCATATACTTTCTGATGTAGTCTGCTTCAGCATACTCTACGAGCCAGTATTGGTAAAAACTCCTACCATGCCCTACAGACGTACTTGGATAGTCTCGGGCTTGGGTGCCACTGAAAGTCAGGGGAACTTGGTGATCCCAAGCTATGCTGTTGCACGTTAATATAGGTCTTGAATTCACCCTCACTTCACACTGATGCAGGCTGTTTTGGACTGTGACTCTAGTGTGACTGTGACTTTTGATGACAGATCCATGGAGCCTTTAACACGGAAGCTTGAGCACAGGAGGAGACTGGTAAAGATGCATTTCACCAGATGATGAGATCTCTCTTTTCATGGTCATCATTGGCCATACAAGCTTTCCTCAAAAACTTGTACTGTCCTTATAATAAAGTTTTTCTCTAGTTCTACATTATTTTTTTTTTTTTGAGCAAATGGTTTCCTGATATCCCAAAAGCATAAAAAAGAAAAGAAAAGAAAAGAAAAGAAAAGAAAACAAACAAACAAACAAAAAAAAACGTGAAACAAAACTTCAGGAATGCAAAGACTGAATGTAGGTGAATGCTCACATGGGCTTTAGTTTCACCTAGCTCTAAAAGGAACATCAGTGCTTAACTGGGAACTGTGGGGTTCAGAGGAGGATTTTTTTTACCAGTAACATAAGATGACCATTGGGTGCAATGTAACTTCCTTCCCATTCAGAAATACGCCAGAGGTCTTTCATGGGGGCAGGAACATGGTATGCATACGACATTCTTGATTGTATTATTCACATTTGAGGATTATGAATTCTAATATTTAAACAGAAAACTATGTTCTACTCTACTCATAAACCTAAACTCTGCATGCTTGATGAATTGTTGCGTGATAAACAGAGTAAAAAAAAAAAAAAAAAAAGCAATTACTGTCTTGAGCAACCCTTTAGCAACCTGTATTGCTGAAGTTTGGAGATCATGTGCATTCACTGTAGTCTCTTTTCTGCTTAGTTTTAACTAGTACTACTGATAATTACAATCCACTCTGGGAATGGAATGATTATAGGGTTATAGGGTTTTTAATGTATTTTAAATAATAATTCTGAAAATCTAAACTACACCTTTAATTTTTAATTATCTTTTCATAAATACATGCAATATATTGCATGGTGGTAGAAATTAAATTTTGAAAAAGACCAGATCAAAGAATGCACAGCCATAAAGCTGTGCTATTTCAAGGAGCTCTTCATTGTACTATTCTTTGGAAGCAGATGCCCCTAACTTACCAAAATAGGATGCAGTTGTTCTCCAATCCACTAAAAATGCCTCAGGCATTATCCTTCCTCTACTACTGGATGACACTTCATGGTCACAGGTAGCAGTCACTGTGCCACCTTCTATATCTAAGAGTAAAAACTTTCTGTACAACGAGTCTTTCTAAATTGCTCATACCAAGAACCATTCGTTAACAAATGATTGCTCCCAGCACAAAATTGATAAAAATGACTTCAAATGATCTCAAAGGCAGAGAATCACACTGAAAGTATCCAAATAAGAACTTCTTTCCATATTCATTTTATACTACTTAAGGCAGTATAAAATAATAAGCAGGTCTTAAAGTAAGAGCACCAGGGTTCACTTGTAACTATTTTATGCTTTCACTACAAGATCGTTCCACGTAGAAGAAATGAAAAAATGTAAATGTTAACAAAACAAAACAAAACAAACAAACAAACAAAACAACAACAACAACAACAAAAACAAAACAGTACTGCAGCAGGATCTCTTATGGCCACAATGGTCAAAGTTGCTTACATTTTGCTATTCTGTGTTTTCAGTCTTACAGTGATTAAAACTTTGATATCTTTGGATGGTATTATACAAGTGGTTGGCATGCCTGAAGGCTGGGCTGCCATACATTGGGACCTTGACAGGTTGGAGAATTGGGTGGGGAGAAACTTAATTAAATAAAACAAGGGCGAGAGTAGAGTCCAGCATCTGGGCAAGAACCCCAGACACCAGTATAAGCTGGGGACTGCCCTGCTGGAGAGCAGTGAAGGAGAGAGGGACCTGGGGGTCCTGGTGGACAGAGAGGTGTCCGTGAGCCAGCACTGTGCCCTTGTGGCCAAGAAGGCCAATGGCATCCTGTGGTGTATCAGAAGGAGTGTGCTTAGTAGGTATAGAGAGGTTCTCCTCCCCCTCTGCTCTGCCCTGGTGAGACCACATCTAGAATATTGTGTCCCATTCTGGGCCCCTCAGTTCAGGAAGGACAGGAAACTTCTTGAGAGAGTCCAGCACAGAACCACGAGGATGATTAAGGGAGTGGAGCATCTCCCGTATGAGGAAAGGCTGAGGGAGCTGTGTCTCTTTAGCTTGGAGAAGAGGAGACTGAGGAGACTGAGGGGTGACCTTATTAACGTTTATAAATATGTAAAGGGTGAGTGTCAGGAGGATGGAGCCAGGCTCTTCTGGGTGACATCTAAAGATGGGACAAGGGGCAATGGGTGGAAGCTGGAACATAGGAGGGCTTAAATATGAGCCCAAACTTTTTTTACGGTGAGGGTGACAGAGCACTGGAACAGGCTGCCCAGGGGGGTTGTGGATTCTCCTTCTCCGGAGATATTCCAAACCCACCTGGACACATTCCTGTGTGACCTGATCTAGGTGTTCCTGCTCTGGCAGGGGGATTGGACAAGACGATCTTTCAAGGTCCCTTCCAACCCCTAATATTATCGCTCTCTATAGGTACCTCAAGGGAGGCTGTAGTGAGGTGGGGGTTGGTTTTTTCTCCCACGTGCCTGGTGACAGGACGAGGGGGAATGGGCTTAAGTTTAGCCAGGGGAGTTCTAGGTTAGATGTTAGGAAGAACTTCTTTACTGAAAGGGTTGTTAGGCATTGGAACAGGCTGCCCAGGGAAGTGGTGGAGTCACCATCCCTGGAAGTCTTCAAAAGACGTTTAGATGTAGAGCTTAGGGATATGGTTTAGTGGGGACTGTTTGTGTTAGGTCAGAGGTTGGACTCGATGATCTTGAGGACTCTTCCAACCTAGAAATTCTGTGATTCTGTGATTTCTGTAAAGATCAGTATTGTATTTAAAACGATTAACAGTTATGTTCACAATTAGATGCTTATATTTTGCTTTTCCTAACCATTCATTTTCCTTTCATTTCATTGAACCAAGTTATAACAACTGCATAAATAATTCTACCCAGTCCAAGCAACATAGCAGGATATGGTTACACTCTGACCACATTTGTAAGGGTCTGTTATTGTCATTACTAACGTTCCTGCTGTGTGAAAAGCCCAGCATTGTATTAATCTTTCTGCTGCTTCTTCCTGATGTGCTCACAGAAATGTGGCTGTCTCCTGTGATGCCAGTGAGCCTTGGTCTTTCCAGCTGACAATGAGCACACTGGTTTGTTTTCCTCAGTTGTATTAACTGCTTCTTGGCTGACTTTCATCTTTTTTTTTTTTTTTTTTTTTTTTTGTCCATGTTTGAAAATCCTCTAGTTCCCCCCCCTTTTTTTTTTTTTTTTTTTTTTTTGTTTTGTTTTGTTTTTTTTGATTAGTGCTGACAATTCCACCCTACTAAGTTTAATATGCAAATTCCACAGAATCATAGAATGGTTTGGGTTGGAAAGGACCTCAAACATTATCTAATTCCAACCACAGCCATGGACAGGGACACCTCCCACCAGACCTGGTTGCTCAAAGACACATACAACCTGGCCTGGAACACTTCCAGGTATGGGGCATCCACAGCTTCTCTGTGCCTCACCACCCACTGCTTAAAGAATTTATTTCCAAATATCTAATCTAAATCTCCCCTCTTTCAGTTTTAAAGCCATTCCCCCTTATCCTATCACTACACTCCCCAACAAAGAGTCCCTCCCCAGCTTTTCTGTATGCCCCCTTTATGTATTGGAGTTTATTTAATTGATAAACTGTTTATTTGCTATTCCAGATAGTCTATACAGTTATGAGACACTTCTAAAGATGTATTTCTGCAGAGCATTACAGGGGATTTCTGTGTTGCTCACATATCTCTCTCTTTTTTTTTTTTTCTTTAGCTATTTCTGCAGTGAAACTGTGTGGTGGGTTGCGGTCTCCACATGACTGTGAATTTGGTCAACATGCATTATAGTAAAACATGTGGAGTAGTCTCTAATTTAGCTTATTCTCATATCTGATAGGAGCATTAGATATTCACTTAGATCATCAAACTACTGAAAAGAGTCTATTTTAACTAAATAATGACAATTGACAGTTCCTCAGTCATAAGACTATAGACTTCACTTCATTCTTTACAAGTATGCTAGGGAGGAAAAAAGGTTATCCCACATACCTTGAAGATCATCTTGAGTTATGACTGGAAATAAATTTTTTTTTGTTGATCTCGGCTACCATATGGGAGGACAAGGGTTCTTGGGGTGGTAAGACAATACACTTAGGGACATTCATCTGAAAATCAGTATTTTGAAAACTACATGTAACTACAATCTTAGGGAATGGACGTAATGTATCTATAGTAATGAAACCGTAGAATTTGGGTTTATTAGGATTTTCTTTTAGCATAGAAGAAAATTTTAAACACATTACATTAAGTGGTTAAAAGTTGATAATTCCACAAATAGCTGCCATGGGGTCTGCTACAGAGAAAAAAAATTAAGCTTCTACCTTAATGGATAGAAGAGGAAATAGGCAAGGAAGAGACAAACAATTATGTCCACAAGCCACCAGTCCTCTTAAAAATCTGATTTGATTCTACTGCTTTCCATAAAAAGAAAAACTGAAAAGAATTGGGATAAAATGTAAAACATTTCCATTTGCTACTTTGACTTTTACTGACAATTTTGAGTTTCCAAAATTCAATAAAATGTCAGAAATAGTTTACGTAAGTCAGTGTTCATGATTACCATGCTTTACTTATTTGCTTTTGTCTCTTTTTTATTTGTTTTGTTTTCTTTTGCTTCTTGGAACATATTTTGCTATTGTCTGGATGTCATTTTACGTTTGTATATTTTCACTCTCTACTAATTTGTCAGTTGATTAACACAGCTTTTTGTTATGGTAGTTTGCTTGTTTTAAGTTATATATATGTATATACACATATGCACACACACACATATATATGTATATATAAAACCAATCTTCACACAATTCAATTCTAAGAATCCAGTACCACTTTCAAGTCCCATCCTGCAAAAATTCATGTAGGTCTACAGAAACACATGTTCAACAGTAATTAAAAGGATAACACTCTATGCTTAAAGCACTTTGAGACAAAATGTTGTGTGATCCTTTAAAAAACTTAGTCTTTGAAAAATTGGGCTGTTTGTGGGAATGAAGTTCACACTCTTCAAGTAACCTTACTTAAGTCAGCATTGCCCCTGTTAACTGCTCAGTTCCATGTCTATATTAAACTGTATTAAAAAACAGAGTGTAACTGTACTTAAAAAATAAATAGATCTGTGTTGTTTTTTTTTTTATTTATTATTTTTTATTTTTTTTTCATTGTTGTTGTTGTTGTTGTTTTAACAGTCTGCTTTTTGAGCAGTTCAACCAAAACACACTTACTGGATATATATGGAAGTGTATCCATTTCATCAGTTACTTAATGCAAAAGGCATTTACAGTGATTCATGTTCTGAAAGGCAAAAGAAAATAAGGATCAATTAAAAAATCACAGTGAGTTCTGTCTCTTTAAAAAAAAAAAAAAGTAACTGTTCTAATGATAAAATTCAAAGAAAGCACCCATTAAGTCTAATATATATATATATATATATATATATATATATATTTAATATCTAGGATGTCACCAAAGTTGGCAGAATTAAGAAAAGCTAAGCTAATGACGATTTTGCTGAATACAGATTACTGAATACAGACTACTGAACAAAGCTTTACACTTAAAAATATAATTAGAAGACAAATTTTGTGAAAAAAAAATATCTAGTTTTAATTACTGTGCTAAGTGTTACAATTTTTCTTCAATGAGTAGTATGCATAGCTCTCCAATGGAGCTGAACTGCTCTAAATTACTATGAAAATGGAATTCACAAGAGTGTTGCTTAGCAAGGACTAAATAAAAACTCAGCAGAAAACAGCAGGAACATTATGATTTGGCCAATATTTACTTTTTCTATACTTCTTTTTCCATACTAATCTGTTTAGAAGTTACAGATGAAGTTGCAGCAAGCTTTATAAATAATGACCATAAAACTTGCTAAATTCTCATCCTGGTGAGAGCAGATAACTCAGAGTAATAATACCAATTTTTATACCAATAAGAGTAAATATATTTGAGTAAAGAGTAAATATACTCTTATTGGTATAAAAAGGAACTGAGAATGTATAGGGTGAAAAGAATGCACCTCCTGCAGATCATACATTTATTTGCAAGGCTAGGTTACAAAGCAGAAGCAGTTATCTACTCGTCCTGTTGTTATTTACTCTTGTAATTAACAATACAGGCAAATGATTACTTGTTACCACAGAATTGCATGTGTACAGCAGTGGTTTCATATACTTTGTAGGACAAAGATTTATTCAAAAATAGAAAGAATGGCACTATTCAGCATGTGCATCTAGAGATTTGAAAGTTTAAAATATTCTAATACATTTTAAGCAAGACACTACATTTTTTTTTTCCTATAAATACTGTCTACAGTATTGCTGCATTTCCCCTGTATACTGCATGGTGTTTTGCTTGCTTAAAAGAAAGTCTCCCTGTCCTTCATATTAGGATTAATAAAATTCAACTGTAGCAGAGATACCTTTGGGAACTGGTTATTTATTCAACAGAAAAGTGCTTTTTGAGAAAAGAGCTGCTGGAATCTAGGAAAATAAATAATTCAAAATAGTTCTCTTCCTTTTTGTTTCAATACTCAGGTGTCCATGTCTCATCCATAAGAAATTCCACATGCTTCTGCAACCAGTTTCACATTCACACTTCTGTATTTAACCCTTTCATCTTTATTCTATGAGACAAATGGGAGAAATAGAGGAGAGATTCTGCAGTCAAACAGAGCAAGGATTTCTAAGAGTGCTGGCTTATTGGATAAAGGCAGGAAGAAGGGACACATACCAGAGAGAAACTCTAATGTTAAAGAATACTAGAGAAGCTAATGCAAACCAAATATTTCACGTTGATGTTATTAGAAAATTAGAAAATGCATCTTTAATATTTGTCTTATGCATTTTATGCGAATATTAAAATTGATAATTTCCTGTAATGTTTTATGGAAACTTTTTAATTAAAATCTATTTACTTAGATTTCTTAGATTTCATTTCTATCAAAACAGATGTTCTCAACTGCAGGGATTCTGCGAGAACTCCAAATCAATGCCCAAGAACATAATCTTTGCTCTGGAGGTTATGGCACATACACTAAGGAATAGATAATAATAAGCATTAAGGAAAGCCCCTTGGAACATTTCAATTATAATGTATCTGTACACTGCAACACCTCCCTGAGAAACACAATATCACAAATAATTATAGAGAGCCCAGAGATAACACAAAAGACCATCTGTAAACTTTGAACAGATGTAGCCTTTGAATACTTGAGCTTATCTTGGTCTTAACATTTTTAAAGCTCAAAGCAAGCAAAGTTAAAAAAATTATACAGGAGAAGGAACAAATTCAAAGACTGGGATATTCAGATTCCTCTGAAGTCAAGAATTTACTCAAAATTGTATAAAAGCATGTATTTGCACTACTACATTTTATCGTAAGGGAAAAGAGGTTTGCATACATTATTATTACCTGCCAATAATTTCTTGCAAATGAAATGCCCAACAAATGTAAGACCTGATGTAGACAGGTCATATTTCATGAAAGTATCAGGGAATGGTGCAGTTAAGTTCCATGTAGTATGGAGTTTTTTGTTTTAGGGGACAAAGTGAAGGAGGTTGGGAGAGGAAGGAGAAGTCAAGGAGTGGGGACAGGAAGAGTGAAAGAATGGAAGGGAGGAAATAAGGAAGTGAGGAGAAAGAAAGAAAAACGGGAAGAGAAGCAAATGAAAAAGAAGTCCTATAAATCCATGCCAACCATGCACTGTAAAGCTAGAACTTCACACACCCTGAACCAGATTTAATGATGGCTCTACACTCTCTGTCCCAGAGGTATCATACAACTAACTGGAGCTGGAGTTACCCTGAACAGGGATAATGAAAAGCATGGATTTAATGATCCAGTACTTATACCTGGATAAACAAAAGATATCAGTCTAAAGTGCTGTCAGATTGGTGTGCTTCATAAGCAATAAAATTGTAACCAAGCTATTAATAAAAACTCATTTCTTCAGTTCAATAAGCATTTGCTATGAAGAGTGAAGACCCACATGGAAAGTAAAATGTATATTCTTGGTTTCTCACTTGGCCATAAATTCCCCAAACCGTAAGCCTATGAAAGATAAAAGACAAGATTAGAAGTAACTTTGTAAAAAGCAGATGGCAGACTTACGTGTGAACAAAGTTATCTCTACAAACTAATGAAAACTGTGGATTAACATTATTTGAAAGACAAAAGTTACTAACTATTTAAATATTCTTTACCCAAGCAAACTGAAGGCCAAACGAGAAGTAAATCAACCACAAGATCCACACACCTCCCGAATAGATGTGTAAGAGTGAAGTAACCTTTTTGAAATAAGTGAAAAGTCTGATCTCATGGGATGCTAGGTTAACTTGCAAAGCTGTATGCTGAAAAGTTCCATTTTGTCAAGTAGAGAGTAATTATAGGTTTTACAAAGTACCTGAAGTTTCTGAAGAAAATGAACCAACCTCATTCAATTCCAAATACAGCCCACTTTTCTAACTGAACACATAATGTTGAAATACTGTTTGCTACTTGAGCTTTCCATCTGTCTCCAGATCATCAAATATACATCTGCAGTTTATCTGTTCCTATACAGAAAAAGGGCCCTGATATTAGTATATAGGGAATACGTAGTATTCCCTCTTTACCTTGTAATTTTTGAATTAACCTGCTTGGAAATTGAGAGACCTAATGGATAGCCAATAGAATACAAACAGAATGGCATAATCACTTTAGCCAATCTTTTAGATTTGATTTTTTTTTTTTTCCTCAAGGTCACCAGAAATAATGAGCATTTTCCATGCTCAGCACAGACAATGTAGAAGTACCAGTTCCTTGGCATTGAAGAGTCTTCCCTTAAATACAAAACAAACAAACAAAAACAGAACAATAGATTTTCAGCTCACTTTTTCCATCTTAGAAAGATGGAAAATGGAGAGACTTTGGTCCTGTTCTCTTTTATGTTTTATTTTCTCTGCCAAAATCTCCCTAGATTCTTACCCACACACTGAGAAGTTCTCAAAGGAAAGAGCTTGCAAGAAACGTACATCCAGTAAGATACCTAGGAAGCATCAAAATGATTATTTTTTCTTTGAACTATAGTCTGGAGATTTCCTTTTTGAAAACAGCTGAGAGAAGAATTCCCAAGCAAGGTCAGTTAGACTGCAGGACTGTAAAATTGGTTTACAGTAACCTCAACTTACTCATTACTAAACTTTAATGTAAGATATTTTCCAACTTTTTAGAAGATTCGTAGGTTTGTTGTTATATATAGACAATTTTTCAGATTGATTTTCTTTTAAAACTTGGTAAAATAGAATTCTTGCCTGCCTCGATATGATAAAGCATCTAATTCCCAACTGCTTTTATTTTATTTGTTTATTGATTTGTAAAGTTAAATAGTAGCAAATAGTAACTACAAGAACAAATATGAACAAATATGAATATAAACTGAAAGCCCAAGTTAGATCCACCAGGAAAAGAATGATTCTATTACATATTTTATATATATATTACATATAGTATTTCAGTACTTAAAAATCAGACTATTTTGAAATTTGCTATGAATGGGAGCAGAATCTTACTTTCATATATCATTACAGAGAGAAAGCAGATCTGTATGTGGGCATACAAATATTGGCATTAAGATCTTTGTCTGCAATTTGTCAAAAACTCTTTAGTCAATGAAGACATAATCAATACAGACAATGGAATTCAGAGAGCACATGTAATTTTGGTCAGCTGAACAGCTCCCAAAGTTTATTGGCTGCTTTAAGTTAACTAGTAGCTTGACTGAGTTATCTAGTTATCTAGAAGAATATTGAAGTTTTCCTAGAAGAATAATAAAAATGTCTGATGTGAAATATCTGTCACCACAGAAAATTCAACATGAATATGCATATATATATATGCAATTATATGTGAAATAATATTCACCCATAGATACATCCATGATACATCCATGCATGATTTTTTTTTTTCAAACATAGGGATGACAGGTTTAATTTAACACTTCATTATTCCTGTTCTTTTTTAAAGATTTTCATAAATTGGAGGAGAAATATCTTAATTTCTATTATGCTTTTTAAGGATTGTGTAATATTTAAAAGTTTATTTTACATTTTAGAGCTTTTTATTATTATTAATATAGACGTTCTGAGAGGCAGTTAATAGTTCTGACTGAATAGTTATCCATAAATGTGTCTCACATAAGTTATCCCTAGTAAAGATAATATTAAAAGTATTTTATGTATTAACATGAGAAACTCATTACAGACCATCTTAATAGTTAGATATTAGAAAAACATCCAAAAAAATGGATGGCTTTTATATGAAAAGGTTTTACTTTCATCATTTACATTCTTGGAATAAAAATATAGGCTTCCTGGTAAGGTAGTAGATGCCCTGTGCCTGTCAGTGTTCAAGAGAAATTTGTACAATGCCCTCAGTAATGTGTTTTAACTTCTGGCTAGCCCTGAAGAGGTCAGGAATTGGACTAGATGATCTTCTAAGGTTCCTTCCAGCTGAACTATTCATTTCCTCTCCTCTCCTCTCCTCTCCTCTCCTCTCCTCTCCTCTCCTCTCCTCTCCTCTCCTCTCCTCTCCTCTCCTCTCCTCTCCTCTCCTCTCCTCTCCTCTCCTCTCCTCTCCTCTCCTCTCCTCTCCTCTCCTCTCCTCTCCTCTCCTCTCCTTTCCATTAATTTTCAAAGATGTCACATAAATATCTTTAAACATTCACTCCACTAATAAAACTGTTCCCTACTAATTCACACGGAGAAAAGCAAAAGGTCAGAAAGATTTAAAAGTCATAAAAACGTATTAATTGCCAGAGCATTAGGCCATCTGTCGTGAAGCAAGAGTCTTTGTCCTCAGCAGTGGACTCAGCTATATCAATAGTGTAACTGCTGTTCAATAGCTATGTGTTAGTTTAGCTCCTCCTGGAGCAGACATTTAATTGAAACTCAGACTGGCGGCGTACATGGCTCCCTGTCGTTAATTGGTCTTTAGAGACTGTTAAGAAGTATGCCAATTATCTCCAGCCCCAGTCCTAAAACAACTTTTTTTTTTTTTTTTTTAATAGGGAAAATAATAAGGTCACCTTGTCTTTTCATTAAAGAACATCAATTCAAAAAAAAATATTAGTTACAAAAAATAAAAATCTAAGTCTATGTGGTGTTGTCTTTGGACACAGACATGAACAGAAGCATGGCACAGCAGTTGTTCATGTACCACTAACAGGTGGCCTAGAGATTGTCTGATCAAAACCAAAAGGTATTTTTTCCCTTCAGTTAAAAATATTTTTTCTTGTATCAGGTTAAGAGCCTCAGTTTAGTGTGTGTAAAAAGGAATGCATGGTAAAGTGTCATACTGCCTGGAAAAGATGGATAAGAGAATTAAAGCAATATGTGATCTGTGAGAGACATAAACCCCTTAAGAGAAGATTACTTCAAGAGTTAATTAGAAAGATTTTTCAGTACAAGCAATCAGCTGTTTTTTGTTGTTGTTGTTGTTTTCCTGTTGCAAATTATTTGAACTTGGAAAAGGGAAATGAAAACATTTAACAATCAAAATATAAGACACAAGAATGGGAAACCACTGTAGTACATTCACTGTAAAACAATTTCACTTTAAAAACAACAACATACACTATCATAACAGTATAAATATTTATTTTAAGAAAGATAAATAAATAAATAAATAAATAAATCAGTAAAAGTTCAAAGGCCCATAGATGTAGTCAACAAGAATTCTTAAAAAATGAAATGTTTTTAGACACAAGATTTTCATTTTCCCTCCAGAGCAAAAGTAATATTCATAGTACAATCTCATGTACTGTTCTCCTTGTATTTACAACCAGGATACTGAATATCCATACCTAAGAATCTAAGCCAATAATTGGCTTTGTCTTAAAAGTCAGGATGTTTTTACAGTTTTTTCCTGATATTGTAGGAACCAAATAGTACTTTTTATCAGAAAGAATATTCAGGGAATATAATTAATGGAAGATTTCTCTCTTCTAGCTAACCTACTTTATTCTTTGATGCAAGTGTATGATGATTAGTATGGGTGTAATCATTCAAACTCTTGCAAAATGTACAATGATGCTGTAAGTAATAAGTCCTCAGTCAAATGCTGCTAGGGAAAGCAGAGCTACCAAACATTTAACTAGGCAGCCCAACCATTTCACTTATTTGGTGAAATGGATGAGGTCAGAAAGACAGACAATGAAGGTAAATGTGCTGTTCAGGGTAGTTTTCTTTCCCCTTTGATTAAACAGCTTACTGTATGCCTACATTACACAACAAAGCAATCTGCAGAAAATGCGAAGAGTCAGATGCAGAGCAAAAAGTAGAATAAGTAGAATGACCATGAGAGCTGTAGCTAATGCACATTGGGACAGCACCACTTAAGTAATGCTTTTTGGATGTCTTTGCAGAGCACTGCATTCATCAGCTACCTGAGGGCTTCAGCAGTTCCATGTTCAAAGCTTGAGGCAAATGACCAGCAGTCTAAACAAGTATTTTAGACAGCCATCAGTCAGGAAACTCTCAGAAGCTCATGGCAAGCTTCCTTGGATGGAGTTGAACAGGAACTGAAGAAAACACATATAATTTCTGTGGATCTTATTTCTCATTAAATACTTTGATTGTGGGAATTTGAATCTGCTTTAGGGTGTCAAAAAAAAAAACAGTGGCCATATAGCTCAGGCAAAAGCTTGTAAACTGAGTCCAGAGTGTAAGTTTACAACATATGACTATTTAGATAATTACACTTCTAGATATTTAGCAAAATCAATTTAATTTAAACAGCCTGAATCTAAAAATATAAGCATTATTAAAACAAACAAACAAAATCCCTTGAAGAGGGCATTTATCAGAACAAGTCTTACATCAAACCCTGCAGGACAATAAAAAACATGTAATTCTGTTTAATAAACTTTGATACAGAGAAAATAAAATAAAAATAATAAAATAAATAAATAATAAATATATAAATAATAAATTAAATTAAATTAAATTAAATTAAAATAAAATAAAATAAAATAAAATAAAATAAAATAAAATAAAATAAAATAAAATAAAATAAAATAAAATAAAATAATAAAATAGGTATTAAAATGTTGCCTTTGCCTTTACTGACTTGTTGCAGGTAAGACTTACTCCAAAGGCAAGATGTTGCAAGAACATAATAATTCACATGTTTATATATTTTGTTGCTCATTTTATAAAATAAAAAGTTTGGGCTACGTAATTAAGCTTCTGCTTTAATGTAAATCTTTGTTCTCCTTCAATAAATACAGGCATGAAGAGCTTTCTGATAAATACCCCTTGCTGGGTCATAAACCTTCATATATCACCTCATGGTGATATTCATGTAGATATTCATGGTAGACTTCATTGCATAGACTTGAAAGTTCAGGGTTTTGATTTCTATACTGGTTTAGCGGTTCATATATTTTTATTTCATGTTATAAAAGCATATTTAAAAGTTACATTAGGTTTTTTGTTTTGTTTTGTTTTGTTGCACAGATTAGTTGTTAGAATTATAATCGCAAACTGTACTTCAGGCCATTGACCTTTGCAATTTTGTAAAGAAAAAAAAAATTTAAAAAAAAATGTAAAGAAAAAAAAAAAAGAAAAAAAAATTGTTTTTATACTGTAAAGAAAAAATGCAACAGGAATAATTTCTCAAAGAAAAAGAAAACTGACATAGGAAAATAGAACGTGTGTTTCAAATCTATGGAAAAATATTTGTTTTGTATATTGCTTGCAGTCATCTTGCCAAGTGACCCATATTACTGTCAATGATATTTTTATCATTAGTGATTCTCTCAGTACTTGCACTATCTGAAAACGTTGCAAACATATAGACGTCAACATTAATAAGCTGATAATTTAAAATTCTGCAGGATTATTGGTAACTCAAGCATCATTAACCTTCTACTTCGGCACCTTTTATGCATGAGGGAGCACAAACTGCCATGAATAGAAGATGCAAGTAAAAACATTGCCAAAAGACTAAGCTTGAATTTTGCCTGCAAGAATTCTGAGTTCTATTTTATTTACCATTTAGCAACTTCTTCTGTTAAGCATCAGGTTGTTATAACTATATATTCCTAAGGAGGTGTTATCAACTCAAACTCGATTAACTAAAATAATGAGATTTATTCTGGAATGCAGAAAGTGTAAGAATACTTGCAATTTTTTTCTTTGTTTCCTGTTTTGTTGTTGTTGTTGTTGTTAAAGAGATCTTTAATGTGAACTGATAGATTCTTGAATCAGTTTTCACAGAATGTGGTTAAGGCAATGTAGGTGTATCCATCTAAAGAGTACTAAATAGGATTCACTAATTCTTAAAGGAAAGTATCCTCATTTTTACATATTCTTCCCTGTTTCTCAAAACCACACAATTACAGAATGGTGTACGTCAGAAGGGACCTCTGGTGGTCACCTTGTCCATAGGATGCACTAGAAACATATGCATAATACATTAATTTACCTGTTGACATATGGAATAATATACTTCATATTTATGTTACCTATGTATATCTCATAATTCTAACCAGAGTTAGAAGATGTGGAGGGAAAGATATTTCAGTATGGAAACAACTTCTCACAGCTTGGTTGCACCTTATTTTTGCTTTATTTCTCTATTAATCAAACACTATTATTTAAATAAAAGACTTTTTTTTTTTTTTTTTTTTTTTAACTTTAATTACATTAGTGCTAAGTAAGAAAAACTGTAAGTGATTAAAACTGAAGGAATTTGAATCCCTGGAACGTCATTAGAAATGACAGTCACTGTGACTGTGTTTGTCTTTTCTTCGTCTATAATATGTGTGTATTGTTTTGTTGTTGTTGGGTTTTGTTTGTTTGTTTGTTTTGTTTTAAAATAGATGTGTAAATTTTGCCAGGACTACTTGGCTCCTTTCCTCATCTCAGGTGGCCCATGTCTAGAGATTGGTTGGTCATGATCATCAGGTGTGCTCACCTATGAATCACTTTGAAGGTCTCTGTTCTCCATCAGTGATTTCATATTGCACCAATTGCAAATCCTGACTTATACAAAAACCATCATCATTTCTTGCCAGAGGTAACCCATGTTCAAAAAAAAAAAAAAAAAGAATACTAATGAACAAGAGAAGCAAAGACAGACAGGGAAACTGAAGCCCACATGGTAGAATTGCTATCTCCAAAGCCAGTCAGGGGACTTGGATTCAGCTTCCAGCACTGCTAGGTAATCAGAAAACTCCAGTACAGTTTCTCATCCTAGAAAAGCAAGGACATCAAGGACATCAATCCTTTTCTGTTTAATTCTCACATTTTTCCTCTGTGCCAGCAAACATATACAGTACTAGTTTCCCAGAACTAATTTTGTCAAAGTTCGTTGAAAAACTGCAGGTAACATTGTCATACATTTAATACAGGTATTTTCCATTAAATAATATAATCACAATTCTCAGCTGATGTAGGTCAGTGTAACTTCATTGATTTTAAAGGGTCAATACCACTTTATATCATCTGAAAAATCTTGTTGATATTGTTTGTAGTACTCTATTACTAAGTAGATAGTACAGCTTTCATTTTCTAACTTAATCACTTCTCTGAGCAGCTTTCAGCTTCTTGTTGAGATAATTTAAAATACAATTTATTTTTCACTCTTTTAATCTTGTATCTGCTTACTATAACTCAACAGAGAAATAATTAAAGGAATACTCTGAAACCTGGAAATCACCTTCACCTGAAAACACTACATACATTAGATACAAGTTGAACACAGAAACGCCTGCTCACCAGCAGGCTTGCTATAAAGCCTCCTTTTCATGTTCCTATTCAAACGATTAGATTCTCTCCTGCTTAAAAATGATTTTAAATCATCAAGATAAAAATATTTAAAGCAAATAAAGATGTTCAGTACAATCAATTTAAATAGCTGTGTAGTTCAAAGTTATTCAACACATATATCAATACATATACAAATATTTGTATCATCTCCTGAGTTCCATTTTATTATTCAGTTAGGAGGTTGTTACAATTGAAGAATAGATTGAGAGCAGCCCTGAGAAGAAGAACCTGGGGGTGGCGGTTGATGAGAAGCTCGACATGAGCCAGCACTTTGTGCTTGCAGCCTAGAAAGCCAACCATACCCTGGGCTACATCAAAAGCAGTGTGGCCAGCAGAGCGAGGGAGGTAATTCTCCCCCTCTGCTCTGCTCTTGTGAGACCCCATCTGGACTGGAGTACAGTGTTCAGCTCTGGAGGCCCCAGTACAAGAAGGACATAGACCCAGAAAGGTTGTGGAGTCTCCTTCCTTGAAGATATTCAGTACCAACCTGGACACCACCCTGTACAATGTGCTCTAAGTGATCGTGCCTGGCAGGCGGGTTGTACTAGATGATCTTCAGAGGTCACTTCCAACCTTAACCATTCCATGATTCTGTGACCTATTAGATGAGTCAAGAGGAGAGCCACAAAGATGATGAGAGGGCTGGAGCACTTCTCCTATAGAGAAAGACTGAGATCACCAGGTCTGTTCACCTGGAGAAGAGAAGGCTCTGGGGAAACTTTATTGCAACCTTCTAGTCAGGGGCCTACAGGAAAGCAGAAGAGGGACTTTTTGCAGGAAGTGTAGTAATAGGATAAGGGGGAATGGCTTTAAAACTGAAAGAGGGGAGATTTAGGTTAGATATTTGGAATAAATTATTTACTCAGAGGGTGGTAAGGTATTGGAACAGGTTGTCCAGAGAAGCTGTGGATGCCTCATCCCTGGAGGTGTTCAAGGTCAGGTTGGATGGGGCTTTGGGCAACCTGGTCTGGTGGGAGGTGTTCCCGCCCATGGCAGGGGGGCTGGAAATAGATGGTCTTTGAGGTCCCTTTCAACCCAAACCGTTCTATGATTGTATGATTTAAACACTTACCTGCACTAGTGAAAGGCTTTCTTTAGTATCAAAAAAGACTTCTTAAACTTAGTTCTTGATGGAAATTTATAAATCTTGAGGATTTTTTTTTTTAAAATACTAATTATCTGAGATTTGCCAAGGTCAGTTAAAAAGTTGCTTTGGCAAGCTAAGGTAACTTCTTAAATCTCTTATTGTCTTAAATCTCTTAAATCTCTTATTGTTATTATTATATTGTTGTTATTATTATTATTATTATTACAATTATCTTATTGCTATCTCTTATTAAACAAAAGTATTTTCTTGTATTACCAATAAATGTAATGGATTTTTCAGATTAAAGGTTGCCTTAAACAATCTCGATACATTGTGCATCCCAGCATGTACTTGCAAGGAGTAACAGAAAACTACTATTTCAGGTTAACTAACTCAGGAGGGAGTAGTGGATGTTGTTTATCTTTACCATAATAAACACAGTTTCCCATATCATCCCCAAAGACAAACTGATGAAGATAGATCATGATAATAAATGGACAGTTTAGTAACTAAAGACTGGCTGAAAGGCCAGGCTTGAAAGACAATGGTCAGTGGCAAGTGTGATCAGCCTCCAGCAAGAGAACAGTGACTAGTGGAGTACACCACGGGTCAATACTGGGTCCAATCCTATTCAACAACTTAATGGCCCGGGTGATGGAACAGACTGAACCCTCAACAGGTTTGCGGGTGGTATAACACTGGGAGGAGTGGCTGGTACACCAGAAGGATGTGCTGCCATCCAGAGAGACTTTGACAGGCTGGAGAAATAGGCTGACAGGAACCTCATGAAGAACAATAACAGAAATTATCAAGCCCTGCACCTGGGGAGGGATAACCTCAGGTACAGGTACATGCTAGAGGGTAAGCAGCTGTAAAGCAGCTTCACAGAAAAGGGCCAGTGGAGCTGTTGTACAACTAGTTTTCCAAAAGGATCCTTGCAGCAAAGAAGGCCAACAGCATACGAACTGGCTGCATAAGAAAGAGTGTTTCCTGCAGTTCAAGGGAGGTGGTCTTCACGTCTGCTCAGCTCTGGTGAGATACATCTGGTGTGCAGTAAAGGGCATGCATGGACTTGGTGAAGCAAGTCCAGAAAAGGGACACAAAGAGGATTAAAGGACTGGAGCATCTCTAATACATGTATGAAGAGAGGCTGAGAGGGATATGACTATTAAGCATGGAGAAGAGAAGGCCAATGAAGACAAGTGAAGACCAATTTGAGATAAATATCTAAGGGGGGATGGGAGGGAGAGGCGAGATGAAGGAAGAGAACTCTTCTTGGTGTATCCAGTGATGCGACAAAATGCAATGGACACATACTGTAATACAGAAAATCCCATTTAAACATTAAACACAAACACACATTTTTACTGCAATGGTCAAGCACCATTGCAACAGGTTACCCAGAGACATTGTGGAATCTCCATCCTTGGAGATATTCAAAACCCAACTGGATCAAGTCCTTGGCAACCTGCTTTAGCTGACCCTGCTCTGAGCAGGGAGATCAGAATAGATAAAGTCCAGAGTTCTCTTTTGACTTAATTAATTCTGTAAATTCATACAATTACATTTATTATATTTTCTAATTTTCATTTCATAGACTTTTGGTCACACTAATCATCTAAAGAAAACAATAGCTTATTAAAAGAATCAAGAACCTCTTGAAAACATTTTTTCAGTCATCACTGCTTTTCTTTTTTTTAAATGCAAAGACTTGAAAGCAAACAGATACTAAATCCTGTAAACAACTGGTAAATATATATATAAATAAATACATATTTAAATGAAATAAATATTTAAATTTTAAAGCAGTATTTCACCATACTTCTATTCTGAGTCAAGCTTTTAAAAAAATAATAATAAGATAAAATCCAAAGTACACGCTTGTTTTCTTTCTTAAAAATATATTTTGAAATTGTGTTTTCTCTAGTTAAAGATTCTCTTTACATATCAAAGCATTTTATTTATAAGAAAAGTACTTTTTATTCTTTGAGGAAGTGTTTCTGAGACAATGATTTGTAATTTCTTTGACTGCTGAGCTGTGTCTTATCATGGAAGAAAATTTACACATACATTTAATAAAAAAGCAATAAGGAACATAAAGGTATGTAGTAATATGGTTTGTTAACAGTGGATAAATTTGTATGAAGAGCTTGATCAACCTCCACTGCTGGAGATACCCAGACTAGTTTACTTTCATGGTTGGTCCTGCTTTGAACAGGAAATTGGATAAGGTAAACTCTGGGGTCCTTTTCAGCCTCAGTTTTTCTATGATTCTGAGATTAGATTGGAGCATTCCTGAACAGAACCTCCTACAGTAATTTCTGCAAGGCAATAAATTATTTTAATTTTTAAATATTTTTAATAATTTTTAATATATTATTTTATTGTAATATTATTAAAAACAAAATATCTAGGCTCATCTGAGGTGAGAAAGAAACCACCATCACTCTGACCAACTAGTTGCAATACAAAATTAAGTTGAATTTAGAACTTCACACCTTAATTTTAAGCCGATTTAAGATATATATTTTTTAATTATTTCTATTACTGATATACAATTTGACTTTTCTCAATAGAAACAAAACAACGCTGTATTCACAATACCTCAAATACCTTTTTCCTATATTTAGATAATTATAGTGTGTGAAAGTCGCATATGATCTCTTCTAAAATATATATATATATATATATTTTTTTCCATCTGAGATATGTTTCTCTGAATGCAAATCACTCCTGTAGCTCTTTAATGACTATCCTTGTAAATTGCTTCTAAAGAAAAAGATCTTCTAAAGAAATCCACCTCATAAAAGCTGGTTATCATTGCAGTTATTATTATGGGAATGGATACAAGTAGTAAAGCATATTGCCATGCATTTTGTGAATTGGAAGTAAATTCAGGTCTGAAGTGAGAATGGCATTTCAGAAGTACTCTCAGGAGTTATGCTTAAACTATTTTTTTTTTTCAACATGACATCTAAGAGGTTTTGTATTTGCAAACTGTGGCTACAGCAGAAAAAAAAAAAAAAAAAAAAAAAAAAGGAAAATGAAATTGTCAAATAACTTACATAACACAGGAAAAAATGAAATGAATATAGAATGTCTTCATAGTAGATGTGAGATCTTTTTTCATGAAGATTCTGATAAGCATTTTTTTTTTATTTTTTTTTTTACAATCAAAGTGTTATTTTGTCAAGAACATCAGGAAATTTGAGAGAAGGAAAAGATGAAAACATGAAGTAAACATCTAAATATGAAATTAACTATAAGTAAAAAATTTTGTTTTTCAACTACTACAATTCATCACATTCTCTTTCCTCTATATGATGAAGACAGAGATCCAGAATGGCACAAAGGCAAGTTTACTAGGTTGAAATGCTTATCATGTATTTGTTGGCTACAAGTGAAATATCTCTGGATAAGATTCATACTTCTCAAATTCTCTCTTCAGAACTAGTTTCCTATCTCAGAGATGGAGAAACTGAGTTTGAGCCAACTATCAAACAATGCATAGTGTCCTTACAATATAAATTCAATAATAATATATAGTAGAACACTCTTAGGCAGATCTGACTCTTGTTCTGCCCCTTCTTAGTATTATTGCAGTAACGCATTGACTGCACAGATTCTATGCACTACAGAGTTTTTTCCAGGGAGAAATTTTAAAATGGATGTATCAACTTGGTTGTGAAATACCCAAGAAAACCTTACTAAGTATACTTGGAAAACAGAAATAAAATCTTTGAATAGCACAATTACACTCTATATGCAATTTCACTACAAGAAGGACATTGAGAAGCTGGAGCATGTCCAAAGAAGGGCAGTGAAACTGGTGAAGGGTCTAGACAAAAGGTCTTAAAAGGAGCAGCTGAGGAAGCTGGGGTTGTTTAGCTTTGAGAAAAGGAGGCTCAGGGGAGACCTTATTGTGCTGTGCAATCACCATAAAGGAGGTTATAGTGCGGTGGGGATCAGGGGGGCTCTTCTCCCAAGCACCAAGTGATAATTTGCAAGGAAATGGCCTCAAGTTGTACCAGAGGAGGTTTAATTTGTATATTAGGAGAAATTTCTTTACTGAAAGCGTTGTGTGGCATTGGAACAGGCTGCCCAAGGAAGTGGTTGAGTCACCATCCCTGGGAGTCTTCAAGAAACATGTAGATGTTCAACTTAGTAGCATGATTTAACAGTAGACTTCAGTACTAGCTTAACAGTTGGACCAGATGATCTCAGAGGTCTTTTCCAACCTAAATGATTCCTTGATTCTATTATTCTAATTATGCAATCCAACCTTAATGATTCTATGTTCATAAAACCTATTGCATATATTCTTTTACTAGTTACATGTAATTTAAACAAGCATACATTTCTTAATCCAAGTGAACTGTTTTTATGGCTTTACACCTTGTGTAAAAGCTCATACTTGAAACATATAAATGGATATAACTTCATGAATTCTTTTAGACCTGCGAGTGGATGAAAAACTGGTAAGAATCAGGCCCATTATGGCTCAATTATTACATCTGTGTCCATATTTATGTCTAACAACCATGCAATTTCCATAGAAATCACAGATATTTTAAAGTAAAATTTGCCTCACATTGAATCACATTTATAGAACTTAGGCTGGAAAAAGGGCCAAAATAAGGAGAAGAGACAGTAAGTGATAGAAGAAGCTGGATAGTAAGTTCATTAGGCAAACATATCCAAAACATTGTTGTCAAGGTAAGTATTTTGCCTGATTTCTTCTACAACTTATTTCAGCTGTTTCTGTTTCAGTTTTTGACTGTTGTGAGCATATTTTTTTTTCAAATTCTGATTAAGCATGGAATTGCTTCATGAAAGCAATTTCTTAAGCAATTTCTTTCCTTTCCTTTTTTTTTTTTTTTTTTTCCTAAAAATACTCTTTCCAAATTGTAACCTTATATAAAAATTATAATTCTTCTTCAATGTTAGATCAGGATTTCTTTCTGAGCAGCAACTTCAGTACCAGAAACCTAGTAAAAACTTTTTGAAGTCAAAAAAGACTGGAAAGGATTAAAAAATACCTAAGAATTGTACCAAGTCCTGCTAGATAACCCCTTTGTTAGCATATAAACTTTATTTCTCATTTCAAATATATAGATTTTTAAAGTAACTTTGGAAATAAAGGTGTTAAATAAAAAGAGAAACTTGCCCCGACTGGATATACCTTCCTACAGATCTGTGTCACTTTGCCAAATATCTAATATCTTTCACCCACTCGGGATTTCATCTGCTCAGGATTTCATAAGTTGTACTCCTTGCTAATGAAGGACATAAACAGGAAATACAAATTCTCTGTTCAGACAGGGATTTTTCTATATATTCTTGGAGTATTTTCATTTTGATAATAGTCTTTTGCATCACCTTTTTCTATTCTATCTGCAGTGAAGGTTTATAACCTTCTATCTTTAGAGGTACTATAAATATATTAATATATACTATAAAATTATAAAATAAAAAATATAAAATATAATATATATATATTAAATCAGAGTACATCCTCACTTGCAAAATTATGACCTTGAAGTTTGCTTTCTAGTCCCCTTTCTTATGAACCTAGAAAGTTGGAAGACAAAAGTATTTCTTCTACATGGTACTCAAATGAACTAAATTTTGATGTCTTCTCATTCAGTGAACTACGTATCATTGCAGACAAATCCCACTCATTCACCATAATTAGTACTCCAAGGTAAGGTGACTACCTGTTTCATGTACTACTGCAGCAGGAATTAGAGAGAGAAGGGGAAAGAAAATTCTCCCAGCAGATCTCAACATGACAGACTGCACAAATCAATTTTAATTAATTCTGCCTCTTTATATCTGCCTGCTCTTTTGGAAAGATTTCTATCTGCATCAGGCACTATGGCAAGATAATTAACAAAAGCACTGCAGGGCCCTGATAATGCTAGCAGCCAATTTACTTGGCAGCATCTTGGTTTTATGAGAGTGCCAGGTTAGAAGGTCCATTGTATTAGGAGTGGGATTTGTGTTCTATCTTCATGTATAAAACACTCATATTTTACCAAGGAACACCTTGTGAGGTTTTAATTATATGACTGCAAGCAAGAATTAATGAGAGAGAACTTCTAAAAAGCAACTTTAATGTTATGAGGCAGGGACTGTTTCAGTGTAAGGCTACTGACAATGAAAACCTGGTGTGTCAATGCTATAAAGTTCATCCTGGGAAGCACGAGCTTATGAAGCACTGTATTGTTCTGGTTTGTTTCTAATGCTACTTGGCACACATTTCAAGCCACCTACTGTAAAGTACAGACTTTTCAGAAACAGTATCTCTGGTACACCACTTTGCTTTATTTCCCACTTAAGGCACTTGATGAAGTGGCACACTAGACCAATAACAAAATACTGATTTTACTAATAGTAAATTGATCTAACTTTGAGCATTTTAGTTCAAACATCTCATACTAGTGTCTGACCTGTACTGTCCTCCAGAAATGGTAAAGCAATCAAATGGAAAATGATGAACAACGACTTAAAAATATCTAAAACCATCATTAAAAGTCAGGCGACCAGTCTACCATACATAAAATATCTGGGTTTCTCAGTAGCATTTCATGGTAATTGAGGGATCAACAGCATATAGCTTCTGGAAAAATCAGTGTAGTAGATTGTTATGATTTATATTTAGAATTAAAAAAAAAAAAAAGTGAATTATACCTTACAAGGCATTTAGCTGGTACAAAGTCAATCTACTATTTAAAAATTTTGAAAATGTAATTTTGTCAGTGAAGGTATCATCTGTCTTCTACAGTTGATATGCAAAGCTAAATCAAATAAACATAAATTTTTTATTCTGGTTAATTCAAGACAAAATGTGACTGCTTGTTCATGGATAATCCAGGTCAAATCTTCACTTACAATTCACTGAGTGCACAGCTACTGGTCATACAACCATCATGCTCGAACACAAACACTTTGCAACATGGACAGGGAAAATATTTCGACTTAAATAACACTAAAATACTCTATTTAACTTCAACCAGTTTCATTGAACATCTCTTACACATTGCTTTCATATCTAAGCAGTGATATTTAGATTGAAGAACTGACAACATGTTTTACTTCACTATATCAGGACCTCTTTATGAATGGGGTGCAGGCATCAATGTTTTGGTAGCAAGGTCTACAGGGGTGGCCTCTATCGGAAGAGGCTTTGGTTGCCCCTTACCAGACTCAGCTGGTTCCAGTCTCCTGGAGCAGGTCTGTCCTGAAGGACTGCATCCCATGGAGAGAGAGGACATGTTGGAGTAGAAGAGGGGCACTGGGTACTACCCCTCTTCCTCTGTCCTTCCCTGTGCTGCTCAGGGAAGAATTGGAAGGGAAGGAATGATGTTGGACATTATGTTGGAAAGGAGGAAGGAAAGATGTTGTTTTGTTGCTTGTCTTTGCTTCTCGTTACCTGAATATATATATATATATATTTATATATATATGGCAATACATTAAAATAATTTTCCCCAAATTGAGTCTTTTATGCCTGCAACAGTAACTGGTAAGCAATCTCCCTCTCTTTATCTTAGCCCATGAGCTTTCTCATTCTACTTTCATCCTGTGTCCCACTGAGGAGGGAAAGTGAATGAGCAGGTGGGTGGGCATTTGGCTGTTAGCCAAAGATAACCCACCACAGTTTCTCAAGAACTGGATAAGCTTCAAATAGATCTCCATGCATTTATCTTTAGATCTGCATCTGACAGAAAATTCAGCTCTACTGTTTTCATTTTTACTTTTTTCTTTACACATCAGTGGGACAAAAATATTTGAATGTGATGAATCTTATTTTTTGAACAAACTACTGTGTTGCTAGATCATTCATCTCCTCCAGTTAAGCTTTTAACTACACTGGATGAACATGGGAATGCAGTTATCTTTTCCCATTCCCAAGAAAATTCCACACTTCTGCATACAGGGATAATGCTCAGAAGAGCTTTAAGATTCTACCACAGAAGACTATTCCTGTATCACTTATTACCTCAGACAACCATGTGTATAGCCATAAAATAAATATTCAGCCAAGACATTCTCAGTCTTGAAACACTGCATACAAAACCAAAGGAGTAGAAGAAAACAGAGTGCAATATTTGACTCACACTGTAGATAAACGGTCAGGATTACAGAATTGTTTGTTTTCTTCTCTTGTCTAGGTTCCTTTACTCAATACATCAACATATTTAGAATAGAAAAATAAAATAAAGTACAAGGAAACAAACAACAACATCAAAACTGAGAGGATTCCTATTAGAAAATCTAACAGTTATTTTGCTATACAAAATTTCAGAGTAATTCTGAGGCCAAACAATGTAATTTATACCTGTTCTACACATAAAGAGTAAGACTCAAAAGCACTTAGGCTAGAATCAAAATGCTTGTGTAAATTAGGATTAATACAATTAAGTAAATCAAAGTGCTGTGGTTTAAACCAACCAGCAGCTAATCACCACTGAGCCATTCGTTCACTCTTCCCCCCTCCCTCTCTGGGATGGGGAAGAGAATCAGAAAAAAAAATGAAAGCCTGTGGGTTGAGATAAAGACAGTTTATTAGGATAGAAAAGAAATCAGAATAACAATAATAATGATAATAGTACTACTACTAATAGTGTGTACAACACAAGTGACGCACCATGCAATTGCTCGCCACCCGCTGATCAATGCCCAGCCTATTCCCCAGCAGCTGGCACCTCCACCCTGGCTAGCCACCTCTATATGTTGTTTAGCATGATGTCAGATGGGATGGAATACCCCTTTGGCCAATTTGGGTCAGCTGTCCTGGGTCTGTCCCCTCCCAGCTCCTGCTGCACCCCCAGCCTGCCCACCACCAGGACAGAGCAAGAAGCTGAAAAGTCCTTGGCTTAGTGTAAGCACTGCTCTACAACAATTAAAGCATCAGCATTATTCTCATCCTAAATCCCAAACATGGCACCCTAGCAGCAACTAGGAGAAAAATTAACTGTATCCTAGCTGAAACCAGGACACGAAGAAAACCTTTATTTATTTCAGAATACATTAGGTGCATCTATTCTACTAAATTAAACAATGCCAAGAAGCATTCCCAGGTGTTTAATTATCTATACTACTGAATCATTAGAATCGATCTCATCCAAGTTTTCACACAGCAATTCCCACATATGGATCAGAAATTAACGTGTGCCACAGACCATAGCAGTTTGAATGTGGCCACCCTATTTTGGTGGCTATGAAAGCTTAACAGCACGATTCTAGTCTGCTTCAGGCAACACAATAGAACAGTCCTGATTTTTTTCATGTTACTAGCTGTTCTAGTTAGATTCTGGGGGCTGAAGCTAATTGACTCAGCCCAGTAAGGATCAGACAAGAGCTATATATTTATATACAATGAGCAAGCTTTATTATGAGATACATATTATTTACGTACATACTGACCCCAGGGTGATAACAAGGGTGCTGGTGAGCATGTTGATGTCCCCAGAAATACTTAGCCAGGTCATGGTCAGCATCTTCTTGTTGTGGTAGGTATCAACATCTTGCGGGAGTCCCCACGGAGGCAACATTGACCTCGGTTGATGTTCCTGCCCCCACTGACACAGAGCAACTTGCTCTGTTTATAGGTTTTGCCCCTGCATGCTCCCATAAGATTGGTGGCCCTAGCCTCAGGGGAGCAGTCGGCAGTCCTTCATAGGCTGCTGCGATCATGCACAGCCGCATGACCAGCACGTGTTGTGTGGATGGCAGCGTTGTTGCATGCTGGATGACTTGCGGCCTGGCACCATGTCACTGAGCAAGCAATATGTATCATTGTCAGAGTTGGTCAGAGTTGTGCCTTGCTAGTCCTACAACAATGCCTGTTTCACATCGGACCAACCTAACAGTTCTTATACCTAACACAACTAGGATAGACACACACACTGCAGTTACCTTCTTCACATTTGCAATGAACATGACTGCAATCTGCTTTACTGTTAGAATTTCTTGAAGTGGCCTCAAATCCAGAACACCCCTAACTGGCCTTTGAAGAGCACTTGATAACAGTGCGTTCTATCAAACCAAGCTGAACAAACCATGCAGGAAAAGAAAAATGAGAATAAAGGAGATTAAATTAACTCCAAAAAATGAGAATAAAGGAGATTAAATTAACTCCAACTAACATTAGAAACATTTTACTGCAGAAATAGAACGCAGCTACAAGCATCTCATCGTCACTGTAGAACACAATCAAAACAATAAATAGCACAGCAAAGAGAAACTAAAAAAATATTTGGAACCAAATTAATTATTTTATTCTGGTATTTGACATGTTCTGATATTGTTATGAGTTTATATCATATTAGACTTGAAAGAAGTGGCGGGGCTTGGGGCTGCACCATTCTTCATCTTCACTTGCAGTTGTATATATCAGTATTTTAGCTTTCTCTCCAAATGTACTGAACTGAGTTTTCCCATTGATATTCCTAAGTGGTACAGCAAATACTAAAACTTCAAGTTACTCCTAATATTCCTTCATGAAGTTAATTGAAAATGGTCCACTGTGAAAGATTTTATGTAATTTTACAGCTCATCTACTCTATACAAAACCCTTAAATATTTCAAGGATGTAGGTCTATTTCTTGTGAGTGTAGATTATAATTGCTTAATCATGAGAGAAAAATGTTCTAAAGGTAATTCATGAGGTCTTGAAGAAACCAGTGCTCTCTCTCCATTATCACAATTGGTGTTCATTTTTCTGAATTTCAGGATATTATTAATGACTAAGAAACACCCCTATGCAATGGAGAAGCATGAAGCTTATGAGCTCTACTTAAGCTTTACTTAAAGGGACATGTTCCAGCTGGCTCTATTACTGACAAATTCTTTCTCCGACTGCAGTGGTGTATGGGACTGGTAGGATTGCTTGGTAGGATTCAGACCAGCTGACATTATGGTAGTTCTTATCATCAATAAAAGTTATCATAGTTTTAACACTTCCTAGACTGCAATAAGTCCTATTAGAGGTTGGACTAGGGGGTCACGGAGGTCTTTTCCAACCTGCATGATTTGATGATTCTTTCTGCATTTGTCAAGTAATTAAACTTTTCTTTATAAATGCCACAGGCAACAGTTGAACTTACAAGATGTTTTTCTCAAGCCACATAACATTCCATACTGTTCTTACACTTCCTATATAAAAGTTAGACAAATGATCCAGGGTAAAAAATGTTTGTAAGCACACCTGAATTTTCAGATAATTATTAATATAAGAGTTTGGGCCTTAAAAGAAGCACTACTATCATGTAAATAATTTGAAAACACTGAAATTGGACTAATAGTAAACACAAGAGTGATTTAAAAATCATTATTTAGATTTTATTATCTTTAATATTTTTCTTTGTTGTTGTTTTTGTTTTTTGTTTTTTTCCTTTTCTGTTTCATTTCTAGCTTTTGAGTCTTTGAAGCATATTAATTTTACATTTATGAGTTTGGATGGGAGGGTAGCCTCCACAACAGTAGTTGGACTAGAAACTAGCAATTATCACCAATAATACCAGCCTCTTGACGTGCAATTCACAGCAAAATCATCAGAGCTGAAAATATTTGGAGAGAGATCAATCTTTTGTTAAAAAAAAAAAAAAAAAAAAAAAAAAAAAAAAAAAAAAAGGTCTTGATCCTGGTAAAACTCTGCTTGCTGCAGGAGTCCTCCAGCAGCACTGGGGGTCTGCCCACACCAGTTACTGCTGCAGCACAACAGGGATGATCAGAGCATGATTTGCTGTGATACATCTTGGTGCTGGTCAACATCATAACTTTGCTGGCAGTGAGAGATGTGTAAGATGCCAGGCCTGGCTACAACTTAGGCATGCAAAGAAAGGAGACCTCTGTGCCCCAAAGGAAAGTGGGCTGTTCTCAGCTGTGAACATGAGAGTAAAAGCACTCTGCTTCCAGCAAGGGATGAACAGCTGAGTGCAATAGTAATGCCCTCAGGAGGGAGCAAGGCTCCAAGTATAAATGCAATGGAAATTCACACCAAAAAGGACCCCTCCAACACACTGAATTACTAATGTTGATATGCTAGATGAGTTCACTGACTGCCAGATGTTTAGGATGTGAACAAAAGGCTTACATAATATCTTTTTCCTCAGATTTTTTTTAGCCAATTCTTTCTATTAGGAGAAGAAGCCAGGATGAAAAATCATAGCATTTTTGAGTTTACTACTGAGTCTTTCACTTGATGACATCCTTATTATTATTATCACTACTGTTATTGCCTGCCTTTCCTCTATGCCCTTAATGTACCTGTCTTATTCACTGTCTGGATTCATTCATACATTTTTCTAATATGCTTCTAAGGTGTTATTGGTTATTTTCTATACACTTCTTCACAATTGTCTTTACTGGAGATAGAGTCTTTATTTACCAAATCTGTCAATGACAACAAATCAGGAGAAAAAGCTCAGACACTGAATGGCAAAGCTTCATTTCAGGGGAGTTTGATACACATGTGGACTGAATCACCAGAAACCTCATGAAGCTCAACAAGAAATGTAATTAACATTACTGGATAGAAAACAACTGGAAAGGAAATGGATATTATAGTTGAAACAAAATATAATCCAAGTGTTTTCTCATCACAGATAAAGCAACCAGAACACTAAATTACATTATAAGGACTACGGCCAGCAAACCATTTATTCCACTCTACTCGGTGCTCATGAACCCACACCTGGAATACTTTAACCAGTTTTGGGCACCACAGTTGAAAAAGTATATGGAGGAAGGTTACCAAAATGGTCAGCCTAGAGCCTGCAACTTCCAAGAGAGTTTGAGGGAGCCAGGCTTGTTTAATCTGGAAAAATGGGGGTGAAGGGGCAATTTAAGAACAAATGACAGGAGGCTGGTCCCACACATCAGCAAAATGGAAAGCTGGTAAGGAAAATCACTGTCTTGGTATGTTCTCTTTTCTTACTCAATCTTCAATCTTCTTTCAGTAATCTTGTAAAGTATATAGCTAAAAGTTTCTAATAGTTCTTCATAATCACTATTCAGCTTATCCTATCACAGATAAACTAATCTGAAACTTCAATTTAACATGTATACAGAAATATTGTTTAAAAGAATATTTTTCCCTCACTACACAAAGAGCAGCTGCACCTCGTGCTACTGAATACAACATCCAAAAGGAAGAAAAACAGTATTTCTCTTTGAAGTTCAGGTCCTTAAGAAAGTGCTAGTGGCCAAACTTCAAAGAGAAACTGCCCTTCCTACCTGGCAGTAGCACTTCAGGGAGAACTTAATTTACCTCCCTGGTGAAAGTCAGGCCTCTCAGCAGCCGAACTGCCTAAGAAGTGATGTAGCTAGTGGAGTCTGGAATTAGGTGACAACTTGCTTTGATGTTTGGCTTTTCATCTCATTAGCATTTCAGACATGGTGAAACAATTTATTTTCCGTTTTGATTTTATGTAGAAAGCTAAGTGGAAGTTCCCAGTTTAGCTCTTAAACTTGTAGCTGGACTGTAAAAGGCTTTCACATTTTTATATGGCACCACGAAGTTTTTTGACATACAGAGAACAGGCACCCAATTTTTCTGCAATACCTGGATTGGCATGTGCAAGTGACATCACAACATCAGGAACTGTCTAAGAGAAGTGAAAAGAAACTATTTGTAAAAAGAGGAGCGTCTTAATGCTGATAACACTGACTCTGTAGAGATGATGAATAAAATCACTACTTCTTTGGAAGAATATAGGGATTATAACTTGCCCAGTATCATTACTTTGTTTAAAGTAGCTGACAGTTTGCACTTCATTGTATCTGTATGATGACATCTACATAACTAAGGAAAAGGTCAGACTTGCTAGAATTCTGCTGCATAACAATTTCCTAAGTGGAATAGTTTTCTTGGATACATTATACATTTCTGCCAATGACTTTCACAGAATTTAAAGGGCACAGCTCATATGATCTGCAGGAGCTTGAAACAACCGGCACATCTCTTCAACCTATAAGGGGCTCAGTGACCCGCAAGCAAAAAGTTGTCTATGTAGGACTCGGCACTGAGTTACTAAGTTTTCTTTCAGTAACTAGCATTTTCATTTAGGGCATTTTAACCAAGAGTCTCTCAAACAAGCTCCACAGGTTCTAGAAAGTTTAAGATAACACCTTTACTGGAAGAGCTCTTGAGAATTACATGAAGTGTTCAGAAATTCAATGAACTTGGACATCTCAGCTTGCTAGATGAGACTTCCATCCCTCAAATGATCACAACTGTGATCTTATATACCAGCATTTGGCAGAAGAGAGTATGTACAGAGGACACACAGTGACTTCAGACTGCTTTTTATAAATACTTCCAAGGGTGGATGGAGTTTAGGAAGGGAAAAAAAAAAAAAAAAAAAAAAAAGAGAGAGAGAGATTGAAAGCCTAGACATCAAAGCAATCCAGTAGTTTAAAAAACATAAATAATTGCTGGTAAAACTCAAAACATGGAAAATTACACATCAAATAGAGAATTTTTTGCTTTAATGTGAATGAAGAAAATCTTTAAAGAACTGGAAAAGCAATGAAGGGCTAAAGCAGAGCTCAGCTGTAAAGAAAGAAAAAAGACAATACAATTCAAATATAGCATAGGAAAGGGAATACAAATGAACTGATTTTTTTATTATTTTTTTTTATTTTTTAAGTATAATGAATAAAAAAAATGCTGTGGTAGTAAAAAAAAGTATTTCCCATCCTTTCCTTTTACCACCACAGTCATTTTCATTTCATGTGTTATAATCTTGAGTTAAATGGAAAACTGTTTTTAAAAGATAATTTAAATAAATTAATTGATGCTTTAAGAATCATATGGTAATAGTATTAAGACACTCCAGGGCATGTTTTATGGGTTTATTAATACAAACTTCATGTGGTAAAACGTACATTGTATGGCCATACAATGTATCCTAATCATACATAACTTACTACTGTTGTAAGTATATGGATCACATATGGTGCACAACAAGCACCATTTTATTTACAAAACAATTCTGAACACCATACATCCCTAGAGCAATATTGCTGACCAAAAGGAAAAACATTATCTAAAAGCCTATGTTTCCTCTTCCAGAAGTAAGGGTATGTAGACATCTGACTCAGGTTCTCAGGAGCCAGTGGCTCATATAGACAGAAAAATCATTTCAAAGTTAACCAACTTCCATGCGAAAGCATGGGTAAGGACAGCTCCACAAAAGAATCTTGGTGTTTGTATACTGTACAGATGATGGTTAAACTTCTGGACTTGGGAGGTCCTGAGAAGAGTTACATTTCCTTAAAATAAGAAATGGAAAGATCTAGAGACTTGATGGCAAGGACAGTGTGACTGCTCCTGACTAGTGGGCCAGAAGACTACAGCTGGGTGGAAGGCTGAGTATCAGGAACTGCTGCTGAGTAAACAAGCACCCTGTGCCAAGGACTACCCAATAAGTGTAGTTCAACTCATCGCCCTGCAAGTGCCAGTGTGTGCAGAGTGGGTGAGGGGCTGGAGTGAGAAGTAAGAGAGCTGGGGCAAGAAACTGGGCAGGGCATAAATGTCTCAAGTACTTATGTGGTTATGACACAGTTCTTCAAAAATATTAAATGAGCTGTAAGCCTTGACATTAATTTCCAAAAACTTGTGACAATCACAGTTATCTCCTGTGTCAGCTCATCAACAGTTTACATATACTGCCAGCATGGCAGATGTCACACCTAAAGGGTGTGATCTTACTTATAAATTTACAGCAACATACACCAATTATGATTTGTTTATATGCAGCTGCATCCACAATAGAAATTCTAGGAAAAATAACAAATTAAGACACTATCACAATGTATGATACACAAAGGGACTGACTGTTTACTAAACTAGACATATATTCCAGAAGTGTTTTCCAAGAGACTTTGTTTTGTTTTTGAGAAGAAATCACGTGCCTCCTGGTTTCTTTCACTTAACAGTAGTCTCTGAATAGTGTATTAACAAAGCATTTAATGAATTCTGTAATGGTTGCTATTTAATCATAACTACTAACAATTATTGGTCATTGAATTCACTGCAGTAATTTTTTTAAAGGTTCAAGGTAAAGACTATTTTTATGATGAACTCGGTGGATCGGCCTTGGGGTCTAGGACACAGAATGTTATGTTCTATTCATAAAATTTATCATAGCTCAAAAAAAGGTGAAGTTTAAGAGATGTCACAAACAAATTGTGATTCATGTCATTGCTGCATGCCATATATCACTGCCATGGGAAATGCATTCCAAATCACCACTATCATATCATGATAAATACAGGAAATGTGTGAAAGTATTATTTAGGATACTGGTGGTTTTCTGACAGTATACTTTAAAGGGCCCTTAATAAGTTGCTTGTCCCTCTCTCTACCTATCCAAAGTCTCAATGGGAATGTTTTCTCTCATAAGGTACCATTTTAAACCCCTGAAGTCAAATCAATTATTTCAGTAAAACACTAGCAGGCCCACAGAATAAACAGTAAATAATTTTTGAAAGAAGAATCGATGAGAGATGGACTTCTATAAAATCTATATTATTGCACTTCTGCAAAATACTCACTGATTAAAAAAAAAAAAAAAAAAAAAAGATAAAAATGCAGTGAAATAATGGGGCACAGAGTACTTTTTTTTTTTTTTTAATATATATTAATTTCTAGAAGAAGACTGTTCATTCTATAATTGTATACTTAGGGATATAATTTCTTACAATTTCTTAGGCTTTAATGTCATTGGCAAATTTTATTGAGGAAGTCCCACAAGCCATCATAGTCTTCTGAATTTATCATAGATGATTATATGCTTCCTCTCCCTTGCAAAGTGTTCATGTACTGCAATGTATTTTTCTTCCCCAAACTCAAGAGAAAGGGAAGTAACAGTCAAAGAGGCACTTGAATCAATTTTCAAAAACATGATGAACTTAGTTCCACCTAGACCATTTAGTTGAAATTTGAGCTTCAAGATTATTCAGCCAACAAACATTTTAATTTCTATTGTTTTGTCAGTTTCTTGGAAAAAGCACCACTGAAGCACAGAGCAAGCTATTTTATAAATAGAGAAAGATTATAATTTTTCTTGTTTCTAGAGAAAATTTCCTTCATAACTGGCATATTAAAAATGTAAATCTTATTTAAATTTGATGCGATCATTTTAAAAAAGCTAACAATTAAACAGGACTCCCATGAACTAACGCAGTACTTGCTACTTATGACAATATTTCTCAAGAGCTATCCCACTGTATCCAAGCTACCACACTTTCTCCCTATATGCAGAAATTGCAATAGATTTACTATGACTATATAATGTCCATCACCAAATAAATTTGCAAGAATGCGGTAATGCAAGAATGTGGTAATCAAGTGCATCTTAGAAAAAAAACAACATGAATATTGGACACTGACAGAATCCTGCTGACAAAAAGAATTACTACATTTAGAGAAACTACAAGTGCCTCAAGAAGTCAGTGAGCTCAGCCATGAGGACAGGGCAGCAAGTGTCCCAATGGCTGACACTAGGACCAACACCATCTAACATCTTCATTAATGGCTTAGGTGATAGATACAAGTTTGGAGAAAATACAGAAGTGAGAGGAGTGGCTGATACACCAGATGGTTGTGCTGCCATTCAGGGGGACCTCGGCAGGCTGAAGAAACAGGCAGACAGGAACCTCATCAAGTACAATAATGGAAATGGCCAAGTTGTGCACCAGCGGGAAATAACACTGCACCAGTACATGCTCAGGGCCAACCATCTGGAAAGCAGCGTTTCCTGGCAGATCTGAGGGTCCCGGTAGACAACCAGTTGACCATGAGCCAGCAATGTAAGCTTGAAGCAAACAACATGAACAGTGCCCTGTGCAGCACACGGAAGAGTATTGCCAGCAGGTCACGGGAGATGATCCTTCCGTTCTGCTCAGCCCTGGTGAGACACATCTGGAGTACTCTGTCCAAGTCTGGGCTCTGCAGTACAAGACAGATGGACTTTCCTGAAGTAAGTCCAGGAAAGGGTGACAAAAAAGATTAAGACTTGAATATCTGATGCAGAAAGTGATAAGGAGAAATTTGGGACTGTTCAGTCTGGAGAAGAGAAGGTGCAGGGGAATACTATTTGATGGGAGAGAGTCAAGAAGAGTAAGACTCTTTTCAGTGATATCCAGTGACAGGACAGGACTCCCACTCCCCACCTTGAAAACTTGGCATCCATTTCAACATGATTCCAAAATGCCAGAAATGTAAAACTCTCAAGCACAGTAATTAACAAAATAATTCATACTTGATTCAGTTTTTATTGGCTACTATTTCTTGTTTGTACTACTCTTTAGCATCCACTCAGTACATCTACTTTATCCATATAAATAATGTGAAGGTTTTAGCATTTTTTGAAAGAATGAATAGTTATTCTCTAAGGTAAACTTAATGATTTGAAATTCTTCTATGAATCATTATGTGAGGATTTTCAGTGCACTTCACCTGCATTGTTCAATGTGTCTAATATTGCCTGATGGACTTGTTCATAAAGGAACTGACATAGTATTTTTATCTGTATTAAAAACCTGTATTTTAAAGAAGTGAAAATCTGTTTCCATCCTACTAAGTAGAACTCTTCCATCCTGATAAGGCATGAGCCAAAACTTCTTGAATAAAACTCGATTCAGATTTAACTATGATTTTCATTAAGTCTTGGGTCAGAAACTCTTAATTGTCCTTTGAAATATTAAAGTTTGAGAAGCAGAAGGCTTCCAACATGTTTAAAAGATCAGTACAGAATTCAGATCCTTCTTCCTTATACTTTCTCTCCACTTCAGGTAGAAGAGAAAAACAGTTGTTTTATAAATATGTAAATAGTACTATATAAAATATATAAACAGTACTACTGGCACTCTTGTACAATGTAGTGGAAGATACAGCAAAATAAGAAAATTTTGCTTCAGGCTCACCTGTGAACCCTTTTTTTTTTTTTTTTTTTCTTCTCTCAGTTTATATTTCTATTTAGTTAAAAGGGATAGAGACAGAATTAACCTACACGTAATTTAGGAAGAGGCTTATCAAGCCTATGGCCCAAGCTTTGAGTTTGAAAGCTGGCACCAGGTTGCCAGCTGCAGTCTGAGCTCATCATAAATGCATCTATGGTTCTACACCACACCAGGACTGAGTTCAGACCCTCCTGGATCAAAGCCTTAGGATTCTTCAAGGGGCTAAACAAGTACAACTCAGTCCTGACTAACCTAATTTTCACCAGTCCAGCAATCAGCACTTTGAGACCCTGAAATGTTAACAGTATAGTATTCTTGAGAAAGAACATGTTATATCTCTTAATAGATGATACCTCGAGAGAGAAACTCTCAATTTGAACAGAACAACACTACCATCCTGAACTGTTCTCATCATACCCAGACCATTTTATATTTTAAAGGCTTTTCCATTTACAGTTTGCTGGTGTTTGAAAGCCTTGCCTTCAAAATCATCCAGACATCTGTAATTTGCAGCAAATTTATTACTAATTTAACATCAGTCCACTTGTACTTTTTCTTTGTGCAGCATGTTCATCTTGACAGAATTTGCTTATCTTGCTGTTTTGTCTCTTCAAACCAACTGGAATGGCAATGTTAATGTCTTTCTAATTATACCTTTTGAGTGTATTGTCAATGCACACAGAGAAATTCAGTTTCTCTTTTGTCTTTGCCTGTCATAATATTTTCCATGTAATCACAGAGTTTTTGCTGGCTTTATTATTTTTTTTCCTTCCCATTTTAAACCTTTGTATGCTTTGCTTTCAATACTGTTTCTCATAGTATCCTTCTGGACAAAATGTCCAGCATACAGCTAAATGAATTCATAACACAATGGGTGAACTACTGGCTGATGGGTCAGGCTTAAAGGGTTATAACAAATGGGGTTACATTGGGCTGGCAGCCATTGGGGTTCCCCAGGGCTCCATTTTAGGGCCAGTTCTCTTCAACGTTTTCATAAATGACTTGGATGCAGGGTTTGAAGGTGCACTAAGTCAGGTTGCTGATGCCACTAAATTAGGAGGAGATGTTGATTCCCTCGAGGGTATGGAGGCCTTGCAGAGAGATCTTAACAAGTTAGAGGGCTGGACAATCACCAACCATATGAAGGTTAACAAGAGCAAGTGCCAGATTCCGTACCTGGGGAGGGGCTATACATGTACTGACTGGGGAATGAGAGGAAGGAGAGCAGCCCCGTATAAAGGGATCTGGGGGTTGTAGCTGACAGCAAGTTGGATGTGAGCCAGCAGTGTGTCCTGGTAGACAGGAGGACCAACCATATCCTGGGGTGCATCAGGCACAGCACTGCCAGCCAAACGAGGGAAGGGATTGTCCCACTCTGCTCTACACTGGTGCGGCCTCACCTTGAGCATTGGACATAAAACTATGAGAGAGTGTCCAAAAGCGGGCTATGAAGACAGCAAAGGTGTCTAGAGGACAAGACATATGAGGACAGACTGAGGTCCCTTGGTTTGTTCAGCCCAGAGCAGAGCAGGCTGAAGGGAGGCCTCATGGCAGCCTGCAGCTCCCTCATGAGGGAGCGGAGGGGCAAGTGCAGAGCTCTGGGGACAGCAACAGGACCCAAGGGAACAGCATGGAGCTGGGACAGGGGAGGGTCAGGCTCAGTGTTAGGGAAAGGTTCTTCACTGAGAGGGTGCTTGGGCACTGGGACAGGCTCCTCAGGGCAGTGGTCACATCACTGAGCCTGACAGAGTTCAGGAAGCATCTGACAATTCTCTCAGACACATGGTCTGATTTGTGGGTGGCCCTCTGTGGAGCCAGGGGTTGAACTCTGTGATCCTCGTGGGTCCCTACCAACACAGGATACTCTATGATTTGGTTTCTGTGATCCTGACTCTCAGTCTAGCATCTTACTCTTAGCTTCATAGAATCAGAATCACAGAATGGCCGAGGTTGGAAAGGACCTCTGAAGATCATCTACTCTAACGCCCCTGCCAAGCAGGATCACCTAGAGCAAGCACATTGTGGAGGATGGAATCCAGGCATGTTTTGAATGTCTCCAGAGAAGGAGACAGCCTCCCTGGGCAGCCTGTTCCAGTGCCCTGTCACTGTCATAGCAAAGAAGTGCCCCCTCATATTGAGCCAGAACCTCCTATGCATCAGTTTGTGCCCATTGCCTCTCGTCCTCTCACAGGGCACAACCGAAAAGAGACCAGCTCCATCCTTTCAACACTCTCCCCTCAGATATTTATATAAATTAATGAGGTCTCCCCTCAGTCTTCTCTTTTCCAGGCTAAACAGGCTCAGTTCTTTCAGCCTGTCCTCGTATGGCACGTGCTCCAGTCTTCTAATCATCTTAGCTCTCCTTTGAACTTGTTCCTGCGTCCCTCTTGTTCTGGGGAGCCCAGAACTGGACACAATACTCAACCTCACCAGGGCTGAGTAGAGGGGGAGGATCACCTCCCTTGACCTGCTGGCAACACTCTTCCAAATACAGCCCATGATACCATTGGCTTTCTTGGCAACAAGGGCCCATTGCCAACTCATGGTCAGCCTGCTGTTCACCAGACTCCCAGGTCCCTCTCTGCGGAGCTGCACTCCAGCAGGACACCCCCGTTGCCTGTAATGGTGCTTAGGGTTATTCCTCCCTAGGTGCAGGACCCTGCACCTTTCCTGTTTCTTCTCCACAGTATCACATTTAACTAATTTGCTCTCATAAATTTAGAGTTCCCTCATTATTTTCAGATCTGCATTTTATTAAAGCTTTTAAATTAAAGCTTTTCCCTACTCACTTTAATTTCTTTCTTTGCAGTGTCTTTTTTCTCCTTAGACATCACTGTACCTCTTTCAAGCTCTTAATTTAAATTAGGAGAAACTTTAATACCCAAATATAAGTGCTTCACTGACATGAACTACATAAACAGATTGCTAGGCTTGCAGGGTACTGGATTTCCACACCCTTTCCTCCCTTTTTGCTTTTGGACAGACTTGTCTGAATAGATTCAGTGTCATTACCAGTAGCTATAACATCTGTGAAGATAAACACACATGCAGGTATGAATGTCAGTGCCTTATTTCTGGGAAGGTATATCCTACAGCCTTATCCACTAGTATCTCACACACCAGACTGACCTCCAGCAGAGTTTGGGTTCTCATTCTCTGGCTTGAAAGAGGGTTTACCGTTAAAAATACGAGTAGAAGGGGTTACCTTTTAACTATGAAAGATAACACACATTGTTCCATTTATATTAACTCTCACAAACATAAGGCATTGAAATTTATAATGCTTCCTTTTATTAAATATACCAAATAAGCCCTTGACATTCCCTTCAGCAATGGTGATAACTGACTTTATATTGACTGTATGTATGAATAGGGTCCTATGTAGCCTCAAAAAAATATTCCTCATATACAATAATTATTTAATAGAAAGGATAGATTAACCTTTATAGGGAAAAATACATGTCTGGTAAAACTAACAGTATACCCGGTAAGTTGTGTAGAACCTGACCATTTAATTGCACTATTTGATAATTTCAGAAGAGCTCAGGCTTAGATGCAAGGATTACGCTAGAACATTCAAAATCAGATTTTGAGAATTCTCATACTTAAGTGCAGTAAGAGTCATGAGGGGAAACTGAGTATGTCTAAACCCTTGTTATTACTGAAAACAAAAATGTAATCCTCACACTCAAGGGAAGGAGGCTATAGCTCATAAACCTGTCATGGCAAATTGCACACTTTCCCTACAGCAAGCAGGACTCTCACCTCTCCACATTTAAGCCATGTAACTCATTTAAGGTTTAAGGTAGTGGATTTTCACACCCTTTCTTCTCTTTTTGTTTTTGGACAGACTCATCTGAATAGATTCAGTGTCATTACCAGTAGTTATAACATCTGTGTAACCAAACATTATATAAATGTAACCCATTTAAGCCATGCAAGCATTTCACTCTGGGTTCTGTCTGTATCAGACAGGCATCCACATTTAGCTAAGGCACAAGAGAGTCTCAGGGTAACAAATATATTCCCTTCTCTTATTGTTATTAGAAAATTAATTAACTATAATCACAATGAAAATCAGATGTTGCAGCCAAAAATAAAAAAAAAAAAAAAAAAAGATATGGGCTCTTAGTTCAATGTAAGAGTGAACTGAACATACAGAAAGATGTCTATAATGAAAATTCCTCTCCAAAAGGTAAGATCTTTATTTAGCGATAAGAATAACTAGTGTAATTGCATTAACTATGCACTGAAAGAAAATAAGACAATAATTGCTCTATATTACAGTTGCTGGGTGTACATTTTGGTTTGTTTTCTTCAAAACAAGTCACATGAGAAACAACATAATCAAACATTTGACACTCATTCTAATCTTTTTTTTTTTTTTTTTTTTTTTTACATCAGAGAGGATACATAAAATATGCTAGATTCTCATAGCAGAAGAATTTAAATGATATTTTAAATACCTACATGCGTATTTTTCCATTTCCACTCTATTTTTATGAAAATCTTTACAATTCACTTTAATTCAATCGTAATACAAAGAGCCATGAAAACTAGAGTATGAAACAAAGGAGAAAATATAAACTGATCTGAGATTTAAAAAGCCTGGGTTTACTGGAAGAAGTAACTTATCTTCGGTATCTCATCTTGCGACAGCCCTTTTCTTGCAATAGAAAATTAATTAATTGGTAGCTGTGAATAAATACACAGCATTCCAGGTGTGGATGCATAAAAAGAAAGGAAGACAAAGTCCCAAAGAAGACCAGCCTGAAAGTATGTCACCACAGTCTTTCTATTTGATCTTGGACAAGATACCTACTTTCAGACTGTTTAAAGCAGGTAAACATTATTTTGTCCAACTTCGAAAGGTCTAAGAAATTTAGTAGACCACCATCTTAACATTGACCTGCACAATAATGAGCAGAATTTCACTCAAATTCTCATACGTTATTAGCCAGATGTCAATAAAATATTTGGAAACAGGAAAAAAAGAATCTAAGGTCCAGTGCACCATTAAAGAGACAGACCTCAGTCCGTCAAGATGACAAAGGTCTAAATACAAAAGAGAAGTCTATAATGAAATACAGGGCCTGGAAAGTCATTATTTAGAGTCCTGAGGCCAAGGCAGCTCAAGTCTCGATGCTGCTGAGCTGACAGGCAGTTGTGTCTACTGATGACTCACAATTCCTCCCAGGCAGGGAGTGACTGTGTGGGACTGATGAGGAGAGCTGAACTAATGGGAACTGCAAGCTTTCATCAGCCCAGCTGGGGCCAGAGCCACATCAGTTCTTATGTTGCTCAACTTCACAGCTGGTTATTAGGGAACAATGGGCCCAGACAATTAGGAAGGTTTTATTTGAATCTTCACTTCAGAGATCTAAATGCTGAAAATCACATAATGCAAAAAGAAAAAAAAAAAAAAAAAAAAAAAAAAAAAAAAAAAAGGACAAATTATCATTCCAAATATGTCACTTATTTTGCAATGCTTTAATTCCCACCTGTGAAATGTGAACAACAATACTTCCTCTGTACCTCTGAGAAATGTTGTATGAATTCATTGGAGAGAGTAAACAGATAAAACTGTAATAACCAAAGCCTGAGAGACAGACTGGAGCAAGTGCATTCTGTCCCTGGTTCGTGCATGAGGCCACTTGGATACACCAGATGCTCTCTAGTTACAAAGCAAACGAGGACTTTATGAATTTAAGATTACAGAAAGCTTAGATAGAAGTACTACAGAGAGTTTACACATGACTTCATAGTCAGAAAAGAAATTCTGTAACTAACGGGGGAAAATGTGGAGAAAGAGTAAAAGAATAGTGTCATAACAAAGTACTAACAACATGCATGGGAAATGACTCATGCAGTTAAGTTCAGCTTCAGAAAAAAAAACATGATTTTTATATTCAGTAAATGAAAACTAATTAAAAATTAGACATTTTTGTTGAAACTACCTAGTTTCCTATTGTAGAAAACCTTTTAGAGCTAACACATTCATAAAAGACATTTAAAACAGTTAACATAACATTTCAAGAGTTTGATTTTATAATGTCCTTGATTTATGCATCTCCAAGTCACATCATATGAGAGAACAAAATACTGCTAATTTTTTAACTGCTATGAGAAGATTTTTGTGTAAGATACAACTTTATAACATGGTTGTTTCACTGTGTAATATGAGTTTTTAATATACATAAATATCAAAGCTAATATTAAGACACTTGAGTGTATATTTCTAAAGAGGGAAGGGGAGAGGTATGCTACATATCTGAAGTTTCTCTCTAGGTTTAGCTCCTTTAAAAACGTTATCTTTAACTGCCATACACTACACCTGTTGAAATTAACATACAAAGATGCAACAAAAATTACATGACATAAACGGGAAATAAAATCTGTTGGTTTTTGATTTCCCATTTGATTTTCAGTCATTTTACAGAGTGATTTACCCCTTCTTGGTCCTTCTCATTAAAATATTTTAAATTTATAGCTTAATACCAGTGCATTTATGGCTATAACGTTAGGATGACTGTGCAAGGAATTGAGGGGATTCAGAGAGGAAATTATCATTTTAAATCAATGTTACTACACATGGTATTTAATACCTTTTCTAATGGACCATGTTTTATTATTTTATTTACTGCTTATTTTACCATTGACTTGAGTCTCTGATATTATTGCAATTTTCCTTTATCCATGTGACAACACAGGGATATCTGTTGTAGCAGAGAGTAAGTAGAAAACAAAACAAACAAACAAAAAAAGCATCAACACCAGGAACCTGAAGCTAGTTGAATGTTGCCTACATTCACACTTCGGTGCATCATTGCCTCTGGAATGCTCCCTCCTAATGCAGAATTGTGGTGACATAAACATGAATTTAACTATAAAGCTCTTGTATACGCTATGTGAATGTCCTCATCAGACAGACAGGTGAGTGTATGAGAATGAACAATGAACATTAACTTTGCAGATATTGGTGAAAGGTATTAGTGAAACCAGTGGTACTGTTCATTAATAGCATTTGAGAAAAGTCAAGAAGTGATAACAAAAAAAAAAAAAAAGAAATTGGTGTATTTGGTATAAGTGCCTCAGAATAATTACTGAAAAGATATTTGGATGCACTTCTGGAGAACATGGGGATTTGTAAAGCATTTAAGTAGCTGGAAGGAACCAAGGAAGATGACTAAATAAACATAAAAAACAGTCACCTCACTCAGAAAAAAAAAATGTTTGAGATTTTGTAAACCACTGAAAAACAAATATTTTGGTGATGAATGGAATTAGTGGAAAGGCGAGGATTCCTAAATTCTACCAGCTATTCTACCACCAGCTCACATTCCATGTATCTATTACAACCCATATGCTGCAAGTTTTTCAAGAGACTTGGTCTATCTCCCTCCAGTTTTTTGAACACCTCTCAACTGAAGCATCATAAGAGAAGAGTCAAAATTGCAAACATTTTCTTAGGAACAATAAAATAATTTTCTATTCCACTTCATTGCCATATGAATTTCAAACTACTCTGATTTTAAAATGAACATAATTAGTAGGCCAAGCAGCAAAAGAGGTTGATTTTATAGCTTTGTGGCCATGTAAAAGATATGAGAACCTGTCATCCTCACAGATCCATCATGGACTCGGGTATATGGACTCAGGTATTTTTTCTAAACTGATTCCTCAAAAAAAAAAAAAAAAAAAAAGCTTTAATAAACTAGCATAAAATTATTGATATTATATAAAATTATAAATATTATATACCTATAGGAATATAATTTTTCTATATACTTATATATCAATATACCTATTGGTATATAATATATAATATTGCTTCTATCAAAAGATTCAGTATACTTTACACTTGAAGACACCCATAGACTATACATATTAAGAGAAGAATGTCACTGGAAAAGACAATTACTACAAAGAAAGAGGTTAAAAAAAAAAATTAAAAAAAAAAATTACATATTAATCAGGAAGAATATATTCCAGACTCAGTTACATGAACATACAACCACAGTAAATGCTAGCTTTAAGAAACTTCAGTGGAAAAAAAAAAAAAAAAAAAAAAAAAAAAGAGTTCTAATCAAGGAGTCCTAAGAAACCCACAGAAGTTAATACAAATTGGTGAATTTCTATAACTTCACTAAAACTATATCTGTGTCCAAGAATAACAAAGATAGGCTGCTCCTCAAGAGATTTCATATTAAAAAAGATCAAACTGGCCAATGTAGATCTAAGGAAGGAAAGAACTGTCCACGTGCTGACTTTCTACAGTCCAGCTAGGATGGAATGAGGAAGATGGTAAAATAATCCTTCTACCCTTCTATGAAAACTACTGTTTTCATTCCAGTGGAAAAAAGTACATACTTCTTTGGTTCTCTTGATATCCACATAACCAAAATTTTCTGATAATATCTTAATCTTTAACAAACATTTAAATCTAGTAACTTGTCTTCTGGAAGCTCTAACAAATATTAATATCAGGGATCTTAGGAGCCTTTTCCCAGAATCACTGGGGAAAAGAAAGTGATCGTATTTACGACTATTGTAAAGGACACAAATTCAATTTCTGCATCATGTAAATGTGATAAAATGCAATACAGCACAGTATAACAATATTAGTCCAGATAGTTCTATTGGCTGATGAGACCACCTTTACACAATTCTGTCTTACTGCAATATATGGAGTGGACTATGAACCAGAAAAGATTGCACTGAATTAACATTCTGTATTTGTTTCTTTAAATCTAAATTATTTCTGTCCAAAACAACCCAGTTTGAAGTGTCAGGGAGTTAACAAATAGTTCAGTTACAAGAATGAAAGAGGACAGCTTAATGACAGCCTGTCCTTTTGATCTTAAAAGGAAACATCTCTGTCCAGAGATGATTTCCAGCACTTTAATCAATGTTACAGTTCAGGTATCACTAACCTTTCATGCCATATGCCCTCTTGCAACTACATGCTGTAAAAGACCAGCACAACTGGCACATTAATCACAGTATCTACTGTTAAGCTTCATCTTTTAAGGAAGAAGCAAAAGGAGCTAGAATTTAGATTGCAGAAGAGATAAATTAGGTAAATAGTGTATTAAAAACTTAAGTGATACAGAAAATTGAAGAAAGATAAAGCAAAAAAATAATAATCAGATAACAGTGACTTTATGAAACAAGACTACAATTTAGATAGGTCTTTGTCTGTGAGGAAGTCATGTTATTTATTATCTTTGAAAATAAGGGTAAAGTGGGATTTATCTCCTTCTGTTAATCAAGAGCAAATTAACTCCACTTTACTGTGCTGTAAATAAATCCTTCTTAACAGTTTTTCTTTAAAGTATGTTTTATTACTTCAGATACCCCTGATATTTATTTGTATAGACAACTGGAATCACTTTTGTATATGGATATATCAGCAGAAATATGCAGAACATGTTATATTCTAGCAACACTTCCCAAGTACAGTTTAAAGTGAATATTTCAGCATATAACTTTCAGTGTGTAAACTAGCATTAAGGCAAAAAAATTCAATTTTATTTTCATTATAATATCAAAAAAGTTAAAAAATATATTTTTCAGTTTTGCCCCATCTAGATGTCTACAAAGATTTCTGTTGATCTTTAGTTCAGCACAGTCACAGAAAAAAAAAAAAAATCCCCTTATGTAGTCTGAGGCTGTATTTTCAGTATAATCTATGTTTGCTCCACTTCTCATGAAGACCATACTAATTTCAGTATAATGATCATGAGCTGTATCTGCATGAGGAAATGTTAAAACATAAGAAAGATTATTAGATTAAAAATAAATACATGGAAGATAAAGGCTACAAAATGAATGCTTCTTTCATGCAGGTTTCAGGGTTTTCTTTAAGAGGACATATATACTTCAAGTGTGGCTGGAACTAAAAGACATACATCTCACGAACAGTTGCTTTTGCTATCTCAAAATAGTCCTATAAGCCTACTACAGCAAACTGTATGCACATCAGCCATTATCTGTAGAATACCAATGATGCAGATGTCATTAAAAAGGAAGAGAAGAGTAGACATACATGTTTTTGTAAGCAAAGAACCAGCCAAAATGAAAGTAATAAGTATTTGAATGTTAACTGATATTCTGTTGTATTGTCAAGGAAACCTATGGAGTAAGCCATGCACAAGTTAATACTTACTTTATAAATTCCTTTGCTGGATTTTAAAAGTAAAATACCCTTACCATCATAGAAGGGGAAAGAAAAAAATAAAAAATAAAAAATAAAAATAAAAAAAGAGTTCTGAAGGGCTGTTGTTTTTTTGTTTTGTTTTGTTTTTTTTTTTCAGCTGTACATTTTTGTTACCTTCAGTAGCTGCTGTTAGTGTTGCCAACATTATTTTTATTTTAATGAGACAGATTTTCAGCATTTGAAAAAGTGTAAATTTACAATGCACAATGCATAACTAAGGATGACGACGATCAACATAGCCCACTATCATTATCAGTGGATATATCTGAGAAACTGTAACCAAAAATTACTTTTCAGATTTTGTACAAATAGCACACTCTGAAGTCCATTCACATTGAAGCATTTCAGTACATTCTGTCTCCGATTCTGTTTAACCAGGAGGTCATCAGAGAAATTCAGTAAAATTTTTGATGCATTATTCAAGTTTGGGAGAACTCAATATACCTACTTCAAACAAATGACTCCTGTTCATTTATGATATTGCACAGTGAAGAAATAGTCAATACAGACATGAAGACAGAGAAGCAGCATACTTAACAAGGTAAAACACTTTCAAATCCTTCTTATAGTAATAGTCATGAACATGAAACAGTTTGTTTTCCTGAAAAATCCCTCTGAAATTCAGATAACCTCAAACCTCCAATAATACTTGGACTACTATCAGTGCACATATCATGGGAAAGTTGGTTTGGAGTGGCTGAGCATAAAAACCCAAAACACTACCGCTGACAAAATATTTACTAGAGAAATTACTTTAAAAGGCTTGAGAAACAAGCTGCTAAGAAGTTTGCAGAACTTTCTGCATTCATTCAAGTTACAATGCTGTAAGCCAGACTTATGCCAACTACAGTAAGAAAAACTGAGTAGCAACTCAAAATTTTATCTGCAGCCAAGAAGCACAGAGGTGTAGGTGCTTTAACTATAAAATTTCCCTACAAATATTTCTAATTTTCATGTAATTCTCTTTTTGTTTAACAACATCGATTAAGTTTGACTTTATTCATACTTGATAGCAAAACACCCAAATACTCACAGTGTTTTTAAAACACTTTGGCTGCTGAATATAAGACATCCACACAACAACATATTCTGTCATATTTGTAAGGTGTCCAACAGCTAAGAATGCTCCCTGAGAAATACATTGTTGAAATATAATAGCTTGGAAAGGGAAAGGGAAAAGGGAAAAGGGAAAAGAGGAGTGGGAGGGGGAATGGGGAGGCAGGAGGGGGAAGAGGGAGAGGAAGAGCTTTTTTTTATAGTTAAAAATAAAACACAATGTTTTCTGACTGCCCGTATTCTATTATTGCAAGCGTCTTCTGGCCAAAGATTCTACTATGCAAGTACGGAGAAGAGAAAGAAGCTCTTTATAGCCATGCCACTACACTGTTCTAATGGAAGAATCTTCTCATGGAAGCCACTCTGCTGGAAACTCTGATATTCATGCTTTAAACACCCATAAAACAAATCAGCTCATTTTAATTCCTTTTAATTCTAACCATTATATTTTATTTGTGATTGTAACAGTTAACTGAAGATGAACGTTTTCCTGAGACTGTCTCTGTCTTGACATTTATAGGATTCACTTTAAATGCCATTGCGTTTCCTTAATAAGATGATTCTTTTTCAATCAATATTTATATGGGCTATTAAAGAGTTACTACGTAAGGCCAAAACCATCCTGCAATAGAGTGTTCTTTTACTATTGCATAGACCTCTACTCAGCAATACACTGTGAAGATAAAGCAAAGGGTTTGGGACATTTCACTTTCAAAGTGCACACCTCTGTCTTGAGTAACTCCTTTATGAAGTAATTCAAGTGCAAAGATGTTGCACAGTCAACAGGACATCTGACTAAGACTCCTTTGCTAGATTAGACTAGATCAGCCAATGAAACTAAGTACTTATTTGAGCAACCTCTTGCCTGGAAGAATGGAGAGTTCAAAGGCTGACAGAAAGTCCACTTCAAGGTCTGCTATTGCAATTCCTTATAATATAGTGTCTTTACAGAAACACACAGGCACACAACAATCAGAGGAACTGTATATTCATGTTTTTACTTAAAGATGTACAAGAAAGAGAAGACTTTTTGGAAAGGAAAAAAAGGAAAAAAAAAAAAGCCATAAAAACTGTCAACTTGACCCCCTTCTTTCAAGCAATTTTAAAATACGTTTTGTCAAGAAGTTTTCATTATCAAAATCTATTAATACTTCACCATATTTTTAGATTTTAAAGCTGAATGTATCTTTGCCATAAAAGAAAAAAGATTAGTCATTTATTGACATTACTGTATGTTGGCTAAACCATTCAAACATTTGCCATTATGTTTAATTTCTGAGAGGTACTGTATACTGCAAACTCTCCTGTGTCCCCAAATGTTCCACTGTCATTCCTGATATGGTAGACTCTATGTCTGCATACTTAAAGCCAAAACCACCAGTTTTTACTGTTCTTGCTCATGAATGTTGTAGTCAAGAAGGCAAGATTTGTTAATTTTTAATATAACATTCTATAGTGAATAGTGTCATTGCCATTTCTTGCATGAGTTTATCTGTAAATTAAGTTATTAGTGACTTTTATGCTGATCCTTTCTATATCAGAGAAAAATATGGTTTGGTCTGAGCAAAAACAGAATCCGTCAGCTGCCCTTCAGCTAAGACACAAATACATTCTCTGACACTGAAAAACTGTTTTGTAATTTAGACTGCTCACAGTCAGGTATTTCAGACATAACTAGTGAACTGTCAGTTTATTACATTCCAAATCTGTTTACTTCTATCAAATTTATTGCAGTTTTCATCAAAATAGGAATGTTTTTCTTACACAGTAAAGTGCCTTTCAAATATCATACCTTCAAATCCTGTAAAACTGTCTGAAATGTTGGATATTTAAAGTGGTATGATAAAATGTCAGCTGGACTTCAAAATATATACAAATCATAGGTCCACTTTCAAATAAGACTGTCTTAAATTACGTCCGTAAACCCCTGTTTCAGAGCTGTAGATCTGGAAGCACTTAGGAATTATCTGAACTTAATATTTTTGTTTGCTGATACCAGTGCATAATTTCACACCAGCTATAAATTCAGACACTTCATGCAGCTTGTAACTAGGACAGCTACTGCCAAGAGTCTTTGACAGAGAAAACATAGTGTACTTGCCCCAAAACAGTCTTTAATAATTTCTTCAGCTGAGAAAACAATTTGTTCTGCTTTTCTTGTTCATTTTCTTATTCATCACTGGCTAAGTCCTATTAAGTTTCCCCTTCCCTGAGGCCTCACAGGTCACTTGGTCCCTGTCTTATATAGAACATCTTGAGTAATGTACATTGTGCCAAAAATTAGGAAACTCTCTTATATGCAACAGAGAAACTGATAGGAATCTGTGGGAAAGGAGGGAGAAAATTCTTGAACACTTATGTTCAAGAAAAAGCTGTGGGAAAGTTCTACAGAACAGGTCAGAAAGAAAAAGGATAAGAAATTGGAAATAACAGGCTCATACTGCTGAACAATTAGCATTTAGATTAAGTGAGCTCTCACAGTTCAGGTGTCACAAATGAGCAATGTGAACACAAAAAAATGTGTGATTGAGAGATGCAGATGCAAAACCAGCAGCGGAGTTTTACTGCTGATTCCCACAATGGTATGTATTTAAGAAACCAAAGGGTGGAGGATGATGACTGATCAGTGGATGCACCCCACACTAGCTGCCATTTGACATTTTATCATCTTAGTTACACGTATGCGAGTATTAGTGACTATAGTGGCATGTATTGCTGTATGACAAATTGTGTGCCAATTGTTTCAAGCAGGTTCATGGGGCAATTATCCCTCTTCTTCCCTATCTTTCTAAGGAGAACCGAGGGAAGTGGGATGTGTTACTGATGGCTAGGGACATTTTTTTTCTTAAGATCATTATGAAACCGTACATTGACATTGTAGCTTGCTTTGTTATTCTGTAGGAAAGACAGACTTAATCTGATATCAAAAAAACACTTTATGTGCAACCTCTTCCAGGACAACTCTCCTGCTTTGTGTGCTCACTTATTTGTTATGGGCTTTCCTGTAGTGCTAGTGACCTGCTGTAACCAGAGACACAACCTTTGCTGGGAACTGTACTATAAAAGCACCACAGTACACAGCAAAAAAACAGCCCTGTTTGCTTGTCTGTGGAAGATTTTTGAGCTTCTTTAACCTGGGACAGACAAAGTAAGAATGATCTCAGATTGGTTTTGTTGACATTTGGACTGCCCGGAATTGAAACCTTACTCTCTTAAAACCATTAGGTCAATCTACTGAAAAACTAATGCAAACAAACAGACTCAAACTCCGCATTTTCAGGCATCCAAAAGCTTTCAAAGCCATGAGTTCTAATAATGCTACACTTAAGTGGTCATTTAACAGAGTTATTTCAAAAAAAATAAAATAAAATAATACAATGAAATTCAAGTAGGATGATCTAATGGATTTAAAAATAAGTAACAAAATTCACTGTGTAACACCAAAGAAGGCTTTTACAGATAACGATTTTTTTTTTTCCTGATTTTGTAATGTCACTGATGGTCACATTTATCTGCCCAGTGTGGTGCCAGATTTATCTTGATTCTTCTCTTCCCTAGTAACAGTATAAAGTACATGGTAGCTTTATACCAAATTGAGTATCAGCTCTGTTAGTTCAGCTTAGCAATGCACAAACTCTAAACAGTGAAATGCTAAATAACAGAGTAAGCACATATCATCACTGCAGGGCCTAACAAACAACTGGATATTTATCCTGGAAATTAACTGCATTTTAAGCAGTTCTAAATGGGTGAAAAAGCAAATCTTAGATATGCAAATCCATAAAACACGTTTTATCTGCTTGCGAAGATGTGTAGTAGCTAATTAAACCGTACAATAAAAGGATTTTATCTAATGTATTTATGCCTAGTAGTTGATCAGCAGCTACTCATTTCTTTTTATTTGGCTTTGCTTCCTGACCTGATCCTTTCTGGAAGTGGGAGAAATTGTTATTAATTGTGTGGTAAATCGCTTTAAGATGTCTTTATTCTAATTGTTTTATTGCTATTTATTCCTAAAACTGTTTGTTTTTACCAGAACCAATATTACACAAATCCACTGAGTGAGTGTGGGCAGAGGATACTCTTCATGACAGGAGTAAAATGCATCTTACTCCTTCCTGTAACTAGTTACATAAAAGCTGGTAATTAAAATCCAGAGTCCAAACTGCAGCTCAAGAAATCTAGTGAGTTAATTTAACCATTATGATGGCTTGAAGACAAAGACTGAGAAAGACAATAAAATACTGACAATTTTCTCCACTTGCCATTTATTCTGCTCACTGAAGCTCATACCCCACGTGAGCTAATTGAGCAGGAACTTCTGCAGAAGTGGCACTTTGCTGTTGGTTCATTATTATCTCTGCCTGTCTGCATTCCACTGCTGCCCTTTCAGGTGGAAAGCTTCAAGGGGCACGCAGTCAAATAGCATTTTGAGGACAGCTGTGGAACAGTATTTGCGAACTGAAATATGCCTGCAGAAGCACCCTCCCAGTTAGTCTCTAGCTGCCGTGCCATCTGCTCTAATTCAGTGCAACCTCTCTTCTTCTCAGCACTTGGCTTCCCATAGAAAGTAGGATATTACACCAAATATGAGAACAAGTAACAAAGATGGCATTTCAGTTTGCCTACTGCTAATAAAATGCATACTGACAAAGTTATTTTAACTGCCTGCATATTTGCATGGCAACACATACTGAATTATCTATAAAAGCCTTACTCTATTGCACAGAGGACAACTCTACCATCCATAAAATAAGAAAGTTAAGTAAGACAGAACAGGAAAGGTGACCTTAAATGCATTCCTTACTGAAGAAATTAATAATACTCCTTTAAGAGGTAGGATGATCATATTAAATTCAATATGTAACAAATGAAGTTGATGTTAAATGCTAACAGAAATTTATTGGTATGGGAAAAATGCTTGAGTGTTCTGGTAACTATGGGAAGGTAGAAATAACTATGGTAATCATAGGCACAAAAAATATAAGAAATTACTACAGTACCTCATCTGTGCTGTTCCTGTAGTTCTGGAATTTACCAAGTTTGACTCCTGCTGGATTTGATGTTGTGCCTGTTGCATTAGTTCTCACTCATAGACCTAACGGCCACTGGTGCATATTCCCCACACCTTCCCAAGCTGTCCCTGTGGCCTCACCCACTCTTGCTTGGCCTTTTACCCAGACAGGCAGGAAACAGCACAAACTCTTGCTGCCTCAGACCAAGTGCAAACTGAGGGATCAGCTAGCTGCCGTCAGCTTTTAGACAAGCTGAGCATCAAGCTCCTAGCTGCTGGAAGGCCCACTGAATGGATTTGGACACTGCATGCTGCCTCTAAATCTATTTTTTCCCTGTTGTAAGAAATAAACTATTTTTTAAATTTCTACTTATCTGTTAAATCATGTTGAAGATGCTAGATAAGCTCAAACATAATATAGGAATATACAAATAGATATACAAAAACAAAATGGAAACACGTATCTCATTTTCTAAGGAATGCAAGCAAAGCTTTTAAAGAAATACTGATGTCGTGGCTGGAATTTGAATTCGTTAGGGAAGAAAGCAAAGACATAATATTATGTTGTATTTGTAATTGAGAGCTTAAATTGTAATTGTTGCTTAAATTCTTAAGATCATTAATGTCACAGTTATTTCAACAGTGAAAAGATTACCTGATAGTTAGCTTTGTTCTGCCAGGAGCACCTTATATTTCCTTTACAAACCTTTACTTTCAGATCAAATCTTGTGCTTCATAGGCCAGCGTGTTCTTGAAAATTTGAGGAAGTCACTAAGTTGGGTTTTCCTAGAGATACTGGAAGACATTCACTTCTGAAGATACTTTTAACAACGCAGTGCTTGTGTTTCAGAGGGAAAAAATGTTCTTTCAGTCCATCAAGACCAGAAAAAGCCAACAGGAAGGTATGTCAAAAGTTGGTTTTAACTGTTCAAAGATAGTGGGCTGAAATGAAGTTGCATCAAAAGCTTAGGCTAACAGGCAAATTATTTTAGAAATTAGAAGAGGGGAATTTTTTGAGGCTACTTCTCTGCACATTAACCATCATTAACCCATCCTTTAGTTTTCAGGAGAGTGAGATCTATGTGACATCTCTTCACTGCCTTCATATCTTTCTTTCTTCTCCTGGGTCTCCCATTTTGATAGGGATTAATACTGTTTTGTCACCTGTATGCAGGTGTACAGGGAATTAGATACAAGGAGTATATACATCTGTAGCCAAGGGCTGCCTCACACCTCCACAGGAGTAGAGGCACGTACTTTCTGTGACACTGTGTGTCCCTCACCACCCTGTTCTGCACTTTGTCACCTCTAACAGCTTACATGGCTCAGGTTTCCACCTCAGGCTATGGAACAGCATTTTTCATAACAACCCAGTGTACATGAAGACATGGTAAGGGGCAGCTGGCTCAACTAGGTATTTTTGTTTGGTGTCATGGGGACTCTGCTATGGAAAAACTCATAGGTACAAGGAAGTTAATCAGCTGAACTCTTCTGATTTTACTGAAGCTGGACCAAAGCTGCTTTTCAACTTATGGAAGAATAGTAAGAGTAATTAAGTTGCCAGATGGAACTATTAGACACTGTTTTACACATCTCATTTAACTCAATATATTGAATTCAACGTAAGTCTAAAATATATTGGAAATATTTTCCAAAGTATATTTAAGACATCACCAGTAAAGGTATGATGCTTCTTTCTCTGAGTAATACATTTTATTTGAAGGTAGCACCCATAGGTTGTATCTATATAAGCACACAAAATATTATACAGGTCAAAATATAAAAATATTCCATATAAAACCAAGCCTAGTTCTAAGAACTAGGATTTGGGGAAAAACAGAGAAAAGAGTTTTCCTTGCAGAGAAACTTTCATTCAGTTATCTGATGAAGCAGTTAATTAGCAATTTTACATCTGCAAACTTACTTCTGTGCAGCCTCCATACACATATTAAATGTTCAAAACAAGATTTTTCTTCTCTACCTTCCCCAGTTAAAATCTTCTTGCCCTATCCTATGTGGCAATATAGGAAACAGCACTTATTTGTTCACCTATAGAAAGCCTTCCTTAACCTAAGAAACAATGAAATGGTCAACTTACTAGAAATATTAATTAGCTATGCTCTAATTGGTCCAGAACTACTTGTCTGAGAAGGCTGCAGACCTCCCTGGAATCCACCTGCTTGGTGGGGTGGCACAGGAGACCTTGTGCAGTTTTGTAGCCCTAGTTACAGCCCGGGTTGTCACAGCATTAGGAGTATGTATGCTGCTAATATGCTTGGCAGAGAAACAGTTCATACTTTTCTTATGCTAACAGCTTTCTGTCAACATCATATTTTAAAGGATGCAGGCAGATGGCATCACCTGAAAAGCTATTGTTTTAGTTTGTCATGAGACAGAGCTGTACCTGGAGAGCATGCTGAAGTTACCATCAAACAGGTTAAGTACAGAGCCTGTGTGTTTGACAGAAATAATTTAAATACTTCAACGAATAAAATAAAGTGGTTTTGTTGTTGATGATGTTGTTTTGTTATTGGTTTTTGTCTGTTTGTTTGTTTTACATTGCTGAGATGTCTGAATCTGTGTGGGAGTTTCAAACACTAATTTTCCTTAAAAATACGTTTGTAAAAGCACTTGCTGCAAGCATGTCAAGGTCAGATAGGAGGTGCCCGAAGTGAACAAACGGAATAACAATAATTCTGTACCTTTTAAAAACTATATTAAGAGTCTATATCACAGGCTGTTGTCTTACTTCTCTACAACAATAAAAATTCTTTGCTGAGCATTTATTCAGGAGATGTCATAATATGCAATGTTTTAATAGTCATCTGAATTAAAACGTGGGTTTGCACAAAAAAAAAAAAAAAAAAAAATCCTAGAATTACTGCAAAATGTCTGCAGTAATCCAATTATGATATTGATTACATATACCTAGGAGTTCTTGCCTTGCTACTTTAAATAAGTTTCTCATAGGTCAGTCTATAGTATACAAAGATTTTCTGGTAATTACAAAGTTACAGACACATTGGATGTCTTCATGTCCTCATTTCCACACAGCAAATGTGTATTGCTATAAAGTGATGAGGTAAAAATAGAGGTACAAACAAATGGTGGAAACATCTACCAAGGTACAAATAGGTGGAAAATGCATATTGCTATGCAAATATTCTCGCTCTTTTTGTGCTACCAGAACTGTGTGTTAACAGCATAAAGCCATAAAGCCTCAGGCTTCTTCCTCAGTATCTAATGTGTTTGGAAACTATTGTTTGCTGCAGATGTGACCCAGCTTTCTTGGAATGAAGCAGAATCTCCTTAAACCTAATACAGTAGCATTACTGAGCTACATAACCTCTTTTGAATGAGAGAAAGATGCAGAAAGATGAAAAAAAAATACAAATTATATGCAAAAGTATATGCAAAGAAGGAAAAAGCACACACACAAATCAAAATGCTAAGAATAAAAGCAGATAATAAGGACACCATCAGGATGGTGGGACCACACACATGCACACCAAGAAGATGCCCTGCACATCACGGACAAGCTCTGCCTAAGAAACAGCACAAGAAACAGCCTGGCTGCAGATATAAACAGAGGCAAGCACACAATTTTCTGCCATTTTCAGTGATAACTTCCTGAAGATATACTACTGAGTTGGCCATATTTTATGCAGCGCTTAAAGCACTAAGGACTAAAGGTGGCTGTGCGTGAATCAGTCTTATACATTGTACCTGTTTAATTGTAAAGAAAATAAAACAAATCTGTGGTTTCTTGATCAAGCTCTCAACTGGGTGCATAAACTGCTCGTGTGCCACTGTACATGTATTACAAGGAAATAAGCACTCTTCAATGAATTACTTCTGATTTTAGACGTATCCTTCAAGAGTTTTCCCATTGTGAGACATTTAATATTACAAATCTTCATAGATCCGTGTTTCACAGTTTCTGCCCTTCTACTGAACCTGTTCGGGTCTACTCTTAACAGATTGAGAAATAAATGCAGCCCAAAACTTTCTCTGGATTAGAATTTAAAAAGTTGTATGAGGAGATGGTTAAAATGTATCTTTTGTCCATTACACTTTTTCAGAGTTCAAAAGTGTTCCCACACCTCCGAGAGACAATACTGAATCATCTGTAAAGAGCCCAAAGATAAATTTTACCTAATATTGCAGAAGGTAACTCATCTGAAATGTAGAGAGAACAAGGGGTTTGGGCCTAATTGGCACAGAAACCCAACCTGCCTTTGCAAGTGTGGGTAAGTATTCTACAGCTGCACTGCTGAGCCATTTACAATTCCTCTCTATACCAATGACCTTTTAAATTTTTATAAAAATTTAAATACCTTCCTTGGAGAGACTTAGGCTGTAATAGTACGGAGTTAAAGTTACTTAAAATGAGAGCTGGGTTAAAGCCAAGGCAAATAGGGATTCACATTTTATTTTCTCACATCCCAGAAATACTCCTTAACCACTGTGTTAATCTCTACTTTGACAGCTTTCTTCCCATCTCTCTCTTTCTCCGTTCTAGGCATACAAAATGTCTTGAAGCAATGGCAGCTCTACAGAAGAACTCGCTTTCACTAATCAGAATGTTCTGCCTCCCGGCCCCATCATTACACCTAAGTGTCCTGGACTGTGTCCATCAGCATGCGTGTTCTGTTTGCCTGCATAGTTATCAGGCTGCCACATACAATAAATATCCTCTTTTCACCAATGCATGAATGTATCATGAGGATATAAGCAAACATTTTGTGACACTTGCGAGGAAAAGCATGGGCAAGTACAGTCCATAACAAGGAAAGTTTACTTTCCGTTTCTGTCCTGACTTCTTCCATAATATATGTGCATTAAAGCAGAAACAATGCAAGTAGCAGAAGCACTCAGCAGACATCATGGCACAACTAGATTGGTAAAATATAATTGACTTAGGAAAAAAGAAAACCTAAATTAAATTTTGTACTCCACATTTAGTCTCTACAATGAAGCCATAATGATTTCAGTGCTGTGTTATTATCACCGTGTATTTGGCCCATCTGATATGTTTTGATGTTAATCTATATCTGGATAATGCATTCACATGAGCCAAAACCAAAATGAATTAATTGGTATCAGGTGCGGTATTGATCTACACTGGTAGTCCAAAATAGAGTATACGTAAATACTGCATATTGAAAAAAAACGTATTCTGTAATTTTACAAGACAAGTATTTCATTTGTTGTAATAAATTAGTAATCTGACAGACTGCAGACAAAGCAATGTTTACAATATTTTAAGGTTCATCTTGTTTCCTTGTTCTTCTGTGTTGTTTTGGCAGTGAGACATAATTCATGCTTTCCTTTCTATCCTACTGTAATGGCAGTGCAGTAAATTATACCTGAGGTTATTTTAGCCAATCAGGAACCCTGATTAGTTGTAGTCTAATTAAGGAATAATGAATGGGGAAGTGACAAATTTCCCCTTCCTCATTTATTTTTGTAATTAAATTGCATACTGTGCATCAATCAAATAATCTACATTATTAGAATTTGCAAACTTTTTTTTGGAACCCACGTGTTGCTTTGTTGGCAGGAGCATTTATCAGGTTTTATGGCCAGCTGTCAAGAAATCATAAGGCACAAACATTAAGCTATCTATCTGATAAATGTCCTCAAGGAAAGATCGAAAATAATCAGCCATAGCTGTTACAAGAATGCCAGAGCAATGTGCAGGGTTTTCACTAAGTATGGAAGAGGGTCAGAGCTTGATGTTGAGATAATTATTTACATTCTCAGACAACAACTAAGGACACTGATTCTCCCAATCTCTTAAACTTCTATAATTTTATCTGTGGCGTTATTTGTCCTTCTGTTAGTCTTAATCTACACTGAAAAAGTGATTGAATAGACAGTGTGCTGAGTAAATTAGAGGTGACAATCTCTACCAAAATAAATAAATAAATAAATAAAAATGGATACAGTCAACATTCCACATTCCTAAGTTCACAAGCAACAGATATAATGTACTTTGGGGGCCTACGTCTTATGGGAGAGTTAGGAAGTAGTAAATAAGACTGCTTAGAAATGTTCTAATACAGGGATTTCCTTTTGAAAATATTCTACTTTTCTAAGGAAAAAAAGGACCAAAATAAAAGAAATCTAATTTTAGTCAAAATGCATCATTGCTTAGTTCAAATATTTCCTTGATGTCATACAGTAAGTGGAATTCAAGACTTACAGAATCTACCTCTTGTTCTAATGGGACACCTATCTGCTCATATGTCTTGTATTCCCCAGGCTGTTTCACAGCCCCTTTCTGTAGTGGGTGAGCACTTCAGAAGACTGTTACGGCCACAAAGCATCATGCCAGGGGAGGAAATCCAAATGGCATTTGTGCCTTTCAGAGTAAGAAGGCAAAAACTACATCATGCAACTTTTCTGACTTAAATACTTTCAATTTTCAGGCATTTGTCTAGGGAATATTTTGCTTGACCTATTTATCTTTCTTTTTACATTCCATCAGGAAAGCAAATTCACTAAATGTTTTCTTCAGCAGAAATCACATTATCACAAGAAACATATTTCTATCAGGAAAGTTTTGATCTTCTACAACCCATTCTGAAGTTGAAAAAAATGAGTCATTCTTGGTAGTTCACAGCTCTCTTTTCAGTTCCCTGATTATGCAAGGTGGACAGTTTATATGCTTAGTATGAGTTAAAATTCAAACCCTTCTGTTTTTACATTTTTAAAATTTATTTATATTTCCCTTTTTCATTAGTATATCATCATGTCCAAAGCTATTGCTGCAGTTGATTGACAACTTTAAAAGTGGAATAAAAATAGCACAAAAACAAAAAACAAACAAACAAACAAAAAAAGAACCAACATGAATGCATAAGTCATCAGGACTAGCTATTATGCCTATTATCAAAAATAAGCTGATCCAGCTAAATATATTATGTACAGCATTAGTGGCTGACCAGCCTCTCATATTACATAAATAAATATATAACTATGTTTAAGTGAAAAGATACAGTGATAATAGTCATTAGAAAGTCACCACTGCTACTGAAATAAAGCTAATCATGCCTCTCTCATCCATTCCGTTTCCAAGGTATCACGGTACCGAGTCATATTTGTCTTGGAATTGCTAAAATATATTTGAGGCAGAAATAAACATCGTCCTTATAATTTAAAATGAAATGTAAGAGAAAGACCCACATCACAACTCTAAAGTAAGCCAAAAAAAGTTTGAAAAGTCTTTTCTTAGTAGAGAAAAAGTAAAGCAAACTCTAGGAAAAGTTGTGCAGGGAAGATTTTTCTTCTGTCAGGTATTCTGTGCTACTCTAAATCTAATGAGCTTCTTAACACTTGTGAGAAGGGTAAGTTTACATGCCTGTGGGTATCCAGGTAAGACAGAGACAACACATATCGGACATCTTTTAAAGATTTATGGTCCTGGTGACATAAAAAGTTTCAAATCTTGCTTTGCATTGTTTCTCATCTAGGCTCGTTCTCTACATAAGGTTTAACTTAAATCCTCAAGAAAATGCAAACACTTACCTCCTACTTTGCAATTAAAATGAAACAAGGAAGTTAGGATCCTAAGTACCTCTGAAGATCTTTATTCCCATTAAAAATCTAAACATGAACAAGAACCCTAACTCTACCCTCTCAAAGATGATAACAAGAATAATGACATTACATATGCATTCTCCTCATATTTTCACATAGCAAATAAATAGTTACAAATTCCTTTGTAGATCTTTTACCATGGTGACATTTACAATGTCTTCTTCCTAGGGTTATATTCCAGTAGCCTATATGAAAAATAGCAATAGAAGCAACAACTTTTAACTTTCAGACCAGTTTTTGCACTGCAATGTTTTTAACACAAAAATATTAAGGATGTAGTGAATACGATATTTTTACATATTAATGGTAAACTTCCATTCTTTTTTACATAATTCCTTACAAACAACTTCATCGATAATTATCAACACTAACAAAAATTTTGAAAACTTGAAATATTAAGCTTTTATGCTTCATTACAAAAATTACTGTGCTGTAAAATTACAAGGTAATAGTTACAGCTATGGTTAAGGTTTGAATGACAATCTTTGCTCTGCTTGCAAAAAAAAAAAAAAAAATGCCCATAGTTCACATGTCCTCTAGTACTAGTCTGCAGAGTTTGAAAGATGGGTCAATATATTCAGAATATGAACTAATACTCAACTTATGAACTGAACTAATCTTAATGTTTCTCAGAAATGATCAAGATGCTCTAATTTCTTTGAGACATGGGAGCTGGGAAGAGGGAGTGAAAGCTTGGATTTTGGTCTTGGCAAATGGTGTGTTTGAATATCCTGTAAAATTTCAGTAAGCCCTATATGCTTTAGGAGCAAAAACACTTGAGTGAAATAAGATTGCATGACTTTAAGCTTCCAAACAGAAATGTAATATTGATCCTCAAAAATCATTACTCTGTTAATGCAGGGGGAGGGAAAAGGAAGAAAAACTCCTTCTAGTAAAGCTTCAGGCAAATGTCACAAGGGACTTCTGAGTCCTCAATATGTGGAAAATTTCAGCAAATTAAAATATGCAAAACTTTTCAGAGTTTTAATGTAGTAAACATTTCAAAAGCCATTTTTCACTATTTCATTGTGTGTATATACCACTACACAGCTGGGAAATCTAATTTAAGTTTGAAATCTGCTTACAGTTTTGAGATCCTTGGCAGTGTTTCTGGGGAGGTCCTTGCATAATGGTTTTAGAGCAGAATAAAAATGTTATTAGAGCCAAATCTATTGTAAGGTAACGAAATGGCTTTACTCATTTATAATAAGTGCCCATTTTTTTCCCTTATTTCCAGCCTAGCAGGTCACCATAGCAATATTATTTTAATGACAAAGAAATATATTTCTAATGTCTCACATAGGCAACCAACCCACTTCACATTATTTGAACTATTACGGAAATATATATATATAGGCTTTATATTACACATACATTGGTAGTTTTTAGGTATGGATGGGTGATAAAAGGAGTTGAAGGGTTAAGAAAGCATATTTCAAAATACTTCATTACTACTTGACACTATTGACTGTGTTACATTTATCATCATCTAGAAGCAGAGAAAGTGGGGAAAAAAACAATGTTAACAGGTGCTTTCCACTTGAATTTTTCAATATCAGTTGCTTGCATTAGAAAGGTGTTCTTGAACTGTGTATAACTATTCCCTCTCCCTAGTGTCAGAAACTGTTGGAGGATGTTTAAATTCAGCTGCAACAAAACTAATTCACGTGAAGAACATCATTATTTCTTTATGCATTAGAAGTGATTTCTCCTTTTCCTAGGCTGCATGTGCAGCTGGTAGCAAACAAAGAAGTTCATTTTCTCTATTTCTTTAAGTCTGATATCTTTGGATAAGAAAAGGTAAGGAAACTATTCTTCTGCCCACTCATATTTTAACTGTAGTCTATATTAACTGAAGCGTTTTATGTTTAGGAAGGTTTAGTGCCAGTGAGTTCTATGACAGTTTTATCTGAAACCTTTAACAAGATTTGGTCTTTGTGAACAGCTGGACCAGTGAGTAGCCTGATGGTCACATAGTATAAATGCAGTGATAGGCAAAAAAACACCGATCATCTGGGAAAAGAGAAAGAGAAGTAAAAATTAACCTTAAGAGCATTTTACAAGCATTTACAAGCACACTCAAAATTTCACTTTTTCTGTCCCGTCACTTATAGTGTTTTGAATTGCTGTGTCTATTGTGAGGACAATCCTTTAGAATAAATGACAGGGACAGCACTGGAAAAAAAATGTTACATTGTTACTTGCATTGTATGTACAGCTACAAAACATCACTCTTTTCCCTTCTCCATGTTGCTACCAGCCCAAGCCTCTCCTGAGTGGTATCTGCAGTCAGTACAGATGTATAGGTATGTTTTCTTCCTGCTGGAAATTGCTCCACCTTCATGTGAGATACTCAAACTGAGAGGGGGAAAAAAAATAGATCGTGAGGCACTCGACTTGCAAATAATCTGTCACAGCAGGTCAGGGTCAGCTAACTTTCCTCACTAAAAAAGAAAAAAGCAAGAAGCAAAAGACAGAGACACAGATCTGATTTCTGCAAACGTCCAGCCTGTCTGCTCTGCCATATGGCCAATTGAATCACAGGAGGAAGGTGTCACAGTCACAGAGAAACCCAAACCTTTCATGCTTTATAATAATCTAGCCAAAAATAATAATTTAACAGCAGCCAACAGAAACCTAAAGGCTTTGTGTACTAGCATCCCGAGCTTTCCTGTAATCACTGTGATATCTCCAGGAACAAGGGGTGGCATGAATCATTATTTGGATGTGATAACATGACCCATACAAACATTAGGGGATAATGGGCAAGCCAGCACTCTGCAAATCGAATCACACCATGATCCATCATTAACCTAAGTGAGCTATTGCCTTATTGAAGTAGCCCCGTAAATGAATAGGTCACAGTCTATTTAAAAGCTGAGAGATTTGTTAATGCTCCAAGGACTTATATTCTATTAGAGAACAGAGGCTGAGTGTAACTGAAATTTAAGTATGTCCTTAAAGGATAGGTGGGAAAGAAGGGAAAACCTAAGATTAATACAAGGAAAAAAATAAAATGTTTTATTCAACCATACTTACACACATATATAGAAAGTTTTTTGTATGTCTCAGTTTACATTTCATCTTAAAGAAAGAAGAAGATATCATCAATGATTTCAATTTGGTTTTATTCCTCACAACCTTTTATGGTGCAAAGAGTTAAAACATTGGGACTATGTGAATTTTAAAGCACTTCCAATTAATCTGAATCAGCATTGCATGATAAATTAGCATTGCCCTTCAGTAAAGAGTTTCAGAATTCAGCTTTGGAGATTTTCAACATTAAACCATTTAATTGCTACTTTAGGAACTCTGGATTTTGCACAGACATGAGTCTAGGTGTTAATACCAATTCTTTACTGTTTGGTTTAGATAACAGGACTGAGCTTCAGGACCAATTAAGACAACCCTTTCAAAGATTTTCCCAATTTTTTTACTGCATCCTGGCCATTTTACTGAATGAATTTTCCCTGAAATAAATTTCCCTGAAATAAAGTTTAAGTCAAGAGTTACTTCATTCTTCAGGGGAAAAAAAGAAAAAAAAAAAAGTAGGTTTTATTTGCTATCTTTAGAGCTACAAAGCTCATAGCAATTGACTTCAAAAAGGGAAGTAAATATATGAGTCTATTAAGCAAATTGTTACATACCGCAGCAAAGCAGTTTTGCCTGATAAAGGGCTTAGCAGCTGAGAGGAAGATATTTTCCTGGGGAACTATGGGGGGGGAGGGAGGAGTTAATTTGGGAGGGGTATGCATAGCAGAACTTGCTAGGTGGTGGAGAAGTAGGTAATCCTAACACCTGAGGGCTCTTTTATTTGCTTCTAGATGATAGATCATTTGCTTCCACTTTCTTCACTTTCACCTTGAAAAGTTCAAAAATATCTATTACTGTCTCCCTTATGACTGGTGTTTTATAGCTGCTCTGAGTATACTTTTAGTATTTTAGGGGCGTCTGTCTTGCACTTCTTGCAAATTCCAGGGCCCCATCGCAGAATAGCTTTGACAACACTTTCTAAGGAGTAACAGAATAAGGTATTAAATATTACTACATATACTGTTTTGCTAGCTTCTTTGTTAGGACATATTTTGCTTTTGATACATTCACTTAATATAATAATTTCCTTCACACTTCCCCAAAACTCCCTGAGATTTGTACCTGCTGGATTGAAATTCACTGTGGCACACTGTTTTTACTTCTGACAAGGGTGGCCAATTTTCCTCTCCAGTCACAGCTTCAGGAAGGGCATTCATATTCATGTTTAAACAACACGGTTCACTCTATGGCCCTGAGAACCAAATCCAGTGAAATACCATTCTTCTGCATAATAATGAAGTCCCCTGAACCACACAGACATTTTGCTGAATGTTAGGTGCTAGAGGAAGCTACTGCATTAGCCTCTTCTCTAAATTCAAATCCTGTCCTACGTTTGTATTTCTGGAAACTACCTGATGATCTCATATGAATTGCTATGAAATGTAAGTAGCATATAAACTTCTACAGGCAGAATTTTTTGCCCTTATACCACACAGGATTGTATAGAGGCAACAGACAAGCACTTCTTCGTGACTTCCATTTGATCTAGTAATAGAATAAAAGCACAATTTCTCAGCATAAGGGGACAACCAACGAGTTAGAAAAGAGCATACAGAAAGCAACACAACTGTTTATGCTTATATAGGAATATCATACAAAACAGCTGCAACTTATACTGTCAACACCTTCTCTCTCCATCACAGACACACAAACAGCAGTATAAATTAGTTCTTTTGAGTTACAGTCTGTAGAAATTATAGTTACATTAAGCTGAAAAGTTCATTCTTGTCTTCTGGAGCATGTGGGTGAGTTCTCAAAACTCAACATTAGTTTTGCATTATTTCCCCCTATTGCTATACCTGATAGTAGTTTTTAGGTCAATGAAATAAGCCTCTGCTCCCAGCACTAAGAATAGATAATACCATAGTACCTCAAAAAAAAAAAAAAAAAAAAAAAAAAAAAGTGAACTAATAGCAATATTTTTGTTATGGTATATTTTCTGTAGACCTCACTCCTGTTTACATGTACCCACTTACATTCACCAGGAAACCATCTCTATGTGCCATTCACATACAGCCTTCAGCCAGTGTTGCAGCTGGTGGCAGTACCAAGCTTTCCATGTGTTAACAGAGTTTGACTGGGTAAGTAGGTAAAAATCTGTGTTTCAGTACAGGAAGTTCACACAGTAAAGTGCATCCTCATGAAGTGATACGTGGGTGAATATGTCTGCCTTGGAACACAGAAAAAAACCCGACATCTTCCAAAACAGCCACTGGAATACAAAGGTACTCTCCTACTTACTTCTTGCTGCCTACTTTCATATGTCCTTATGCACTGGAGGGGATATCTCTTGCTGTGAGCATGCAATTTAAATGAAGCGCTGTGTCCTTCAAGTCACACCACAGCCTTCCTTCCACACGCTCACAGACTTGATTTCTCATTCATATGCATGTTTGTGTGTAAAAATTCTCTTGACAGTGGGCCAAAAGCACGGCTTTAGGTTTGAAGTAGGATACCTAATGCTTATGAGTGGATACAGAAAGAAAATACACAACGGGAAGGTCAAATCTTTGACCTAAAATGGAGCTTATAAATTAAGAAAGGGAAAAGATAGATGGTAAGGAAGGGTCAGACTGGTATGAAACAAATGACTCAAGGGTATGTCTTACACTTCAGGTGAATCTTCATTAAATGTGCATGTTTCTATTAATTTGCAGTTAATTAATCCTTCATTTTCATGTATCAGCCCAACCAAGTGGGGATGTTAGACAGCAATAATTTCATAGGAGAATCTGCTTGCACAAGGCTTGCCATCTAAAGAAAGAGGGTTATATCCCAGCCATTCTGCTGACTGCTGATCCACTGCCAAGGAAATCCACAGTGTTCTTCCATGGCTTTCCTTAACCGTACCAATCGTAGCTCCCAAGAGGAGCTTTACCAGCAGGTATGTAATGAGCAGGGCAGCAACATGGTAGCAGGTTCTGCCTGGCCTAGTGCCCATTATTTGCCAGTAACAGAACAGTAATATCTTTTTGACAAAGGGAGTCTCCAAGCAAGGTTAAGCCAGCTTTATTTCTCCTCTCTGCTCCCAGAGAGAGAAGGATCAACCAAAACTGAAGCCAGTTTCTAGAGGAATAAATAATTACTGTTGGAACGCAACATGAAAGACGCTGATGAATCAAGCCTGTCACACTAGTTCATTGAGCTGTCTCTTCAGTGAATCATATCACTTTATTTCTCTGACAGATACCAGAACCAGGGCTATTTCCATTAATGCCAGGAAAGTTGAAGCAAAGAGGTTTTATTCAACTGTAGTTAGCTAGAAGAGAAATCAAACCTAAGTATTTTAAACCAAGAGTGGATTTCAGTACTATCATTTCCCTGTCTACCATCATTATATTCTCATATGCAGTTCAATTCATCAGGTCATTAACACATTCTTTGTGAGACTCACTTTGTTATTTTGAAGTGTTTTGATTCTGCTCAAGTCATTTGCATGGTGCATCTCTAATTTCACATAAGTCTCATTGTATTTCATGCTTTTGTCAAAGTTTTCAGTGGTTTATATAAGAAAAAAATCTACAAAACAGAACTGAAAAAGAGACTACCTCAGGGGTGAGGGTGCTGCATAGCCTGCAGCTCTCAGTACATTCTCAGTACGAGGATGTTTTTGGAGCATTCTACAGGTAAATGACAATGGGAACTCAAAGACAGTAAGTGCAATAAGACCATCTACTTTGAAGCTCTGGCTGGAGCATCTCAAAACTCAGTTTATAAGTACATTTTGCTGTAGGTAGTATGAATCTATGTATTGAGACAATGAAAATAAAAACAATGCAAAGCAAAAAAAAAATAAAGTATGTAATTGCTACAAGAGTTCAAAAAAATATATAACCATAATAAACTGTCATAAAAAGTTTACTGGATCTGTCAGAAAAAGCAATCCCTTTTTGGTGTTAGCAAAGCACCTATTTCAGGGTCTCTTCACAACAACTTTCACTGGATAAAAGGAAAAAAATCAGTCAAGTTAAAACTATAAAGAACAATGAAATTGGGAAAGAGGATCTAAAAAAACAATGTGCCCAAGACAGGATATTTTACTTATGTTTTAGTCAGTAACAATGCAGACTCTTCAGTAATGAGAAATGATTAATACTTCATTGTACTTGTCAGGAAAAACAAGTACCTACTTTAAGAGGGAGATTCTGAAAATCACGCTGGAGCATGTGGAAATCATTTCTTAATATTAGATGGACTCCTAAGTGGCATCCTGAACTGAGACAGATGTAACCAGCTATTTGAATTGAGGCCTCTGAATAGCAAATTACATTAAAGAGGGATGACTGAATAATCTACTTCATCACCCTGTTTTTTTTTACCTTATATAATACCCTGCCAGGTGTATACAGTGGAATCTGGCACCATCACAGTACAAAATAATGCTCATTTGCAAATATACCCCAACATATCACTTCCACCAGTTACAGGACATTACTGCTATGGCAGGTCCACTTATAAGATCACACAGCTAACTCTAGACCAGTACAAGTGAATATAACAATTAATATATCACAGCAGAGCCTAGGCTCTTTCTCTCCATAGAAGACTTCTAGGAAAGTGAAATCTAGAGTGGGAAAACACAAAGGGCATCTCTTGCGTAAGATGTTTCATTTCAATCCCTTCAGTGAACAGTAGGTTGCCCAAGAAAAAGCAAAAATCTCATGATATTTTTCTTAACACAGTTATAACACTGAACACTTCAGGCAACATCTCTTCTTAGGAGCATTTGGCTATCCAGTCTCTCTTGACACCGTGCTCCATAACTCATTGCTTAGTGATACCTTAAACATGGTAAGTGCTATATTAACTCAGATTCTCTTTTCCTTTAAAAATGTCTCATAAAAATGTCTCTGTTTAAAAGGTTTGTATGAGCACACCCAGACTTGTGTACACATAGAAATGCTTTAAGTGGAGGCATTTTTCTGAGTTATTTTAAAAAGTAGAATAGTATTTGGCCTCATATAACAAATACCACGTTCCAGATCTCTCAAAGTGCTTTGCAAATGAATAGCTTGGAAGCCAACCAATATAGTGATTGTGTAGGTAAATACATATCATTTGAAGTGGAGCAGATAAATGTAGAGGAATTACAGTTTCTTGTCTTAACACACAAATAGAAAAGTCATGGTTAAATTAAGAAAAATCAAGATAGTATGGAATCAATGTTCATTTTTCATGTTCTGTTTCTCACCTGCCTCTATTAATGTTTGCATTAATTGTACTATTAATTTGCTGGTTCAAACACATCAGCTGTCAGAAAGGATTGCTGATGTGGAAATGAAGTGGAATTATGAAGACGTAACTTTGATCTTGTATATATGCATGTGTTTTGTGTTTTGTTTGTTTGTTTGTTTGTTTGTTTTGTTTTTAATGTATTTACACTATAACTGACCTAGATTTCAGAAGAGAATGACACTTCTACTGGAGTTATTCAACAATATATTTATTTTTGCTTTTTTTTTCTTTTTGTCTGAAAATTATTCAGAAAACAGTATAGTATTCCCAAAAGCAAGAAACAGAATTGCTTAATAGAAATACAAGTGACTTTTTTTTTCCCAAAACATCTTGACTGTGAATTGGACAACTGTCATAACCTAATCAAAATGCAAGTCGTCATCACAAAACAATTTCACACTATACTCACATTAATTCTACTATTACTCTACTATTAACTCTATTCTGTGATATTAAAGTACAAGGCAGAACTTCTATCAACATTTGTTTACTGTTAAATAAGCACTTATTGATGTACATTTTTGGAATCAGAACTGAAATCATAGGATATCTGAGTTGGAAGGGACCTACAAGGATCATCTAGTCCAACTCCTGGGTTCCTAAAGAATCACCCCCAGAAAATAAAAATTAAAATAAAATAAAAAATTCAGACCAGTGTATCACAAAAAATACAGCTTCTAAAGAAAAGATATCCATAAAAAGCTATTTTGCTTCTTTGTCGTAACAGTTTCAGACAACCATATAACATCTAGAAACTAAGAACACAGATATATCTTTACAAGCATAAATATAAGCAGAAACAATATATTCAGGATCAACAGGTGTATCTCCTTGGGCAGACACTGTCATCTTCAGAATGATGTATGTACAGAAATTATTTTCATACACCTTCCTAAGTTCCTAATTATGATCAGCTATGCCTTGCATGAGAAAAAAATGTTCCAAGTATTTTGCTTGTTTGTTTGTTTTTGTATTTTAAGAGTCAATGAGTGCATAAGAAACCATGAGCATTGGATCAGTTTTCTAGTACAACGCATGCGTGAAGGAAAACCCCACACTCTCCAAATGAGATGGCTGCACATATTTCTGTGGCTGTACATACAGCAGACACAAGTCTGGATACCCACCCCCTCCACTACAAAGACAATGCAAATTCATACCCTCACTTTATCCTCTCAGTTTTACTGTAACATTTTCATTTTATGTGTGCATGTCTGAATAGCTTGGAAAGGTTAATATCAGACAGATAAATCCTATGAGGATGCTAGTTTACCTGAGTGCTGGATGACTATAAGAATATTTGAAGAATTTGACAATGCTTTGCACAGTTCTGTGCAACCTACCCACTTCATTCATTCTGCAATAACTGTTTATTTACTTAAACACCTTTTCTAAACCTTTTATGAAGCATTTATAACTACACCTTTAAGATAGCATGATAGAAGTAAGCACATAAAAGCAATAAAGAAAGAAACATCATGCAATTCTCCTATTACACAGGTGTAAACAATTTCTAAAATATTCTTGTGCAGGAGAGTATTTAAAATGTTCCGAATAGTGAAAAAGCTGTCAGCCTAAAAATTACTTAAGGAAAAGCAATTTAGGAATTTGCCAGCCTATAAAATTTTAAAATCAACTCTAGCGCTACCATTGAACTAATGGGTTATTTAAGGTTGAAAGAAAGCAAAATAAGCATTTGCTTTCCTTCTGAATACTCATTACTAGTCATCTTTTTCTTCAGAAGAACAAAACCTCAATTGATGGATACAAAATAAGAAACTGCATATAGCAAGGCAAGCGTAACATTTATATTTGCCTTTCTGTTATCTATTCTATATTTCATGTCACTGCAACTGAAGTAGTATTTCTTCATATACATCTGTTAAACATTAAAAAAAGGCAAAAACAAACCCACAAAGTATGAGTATTTGCAGGGAATTCTGTCTACATATTGTGAACAGAGAGGAAACTGTGGGAGATCATATTATCTCTGTCTGGTATACCATTCAACAGAATAAACAAATACCAGATTTGACATTGAGAACAGTTCTTTGTTTTTTTTTTTTGGGGGGGGGAAGGGTCGGGTGAGGGGCCACAAATCAATTCAAATTAAGTAAACTCATGGTAAAATGTTATATGTATACATTGTCTGTGAGAAAGCCAAATAAATTTATTTTTTAAAAACTCATTTCAACATAAAAAAGAGAAGCTTTCCAAAACCTTCCTGAAAAGAGAACCTGTTTTCTCTGTGTCCCCTCTAAGAGGGACCCGATCCCAGAGAAGCGCAGTGCCAGGTACTGAGTTCGATCAGCTGAGCTGGACGCCTTCACTCCATGTGCCGAGATGTTCCAGAGCACTCAGATCAGATCAGCAATTAACTGCTTATGACTTCTGCACTGCAACCATCTGGCTTTCAGATCTGGGGAAGTATTTTGTAAGAAGCCTTGAAACCTCTCAACAACATGCTGTGATCAATGAAAGCTCTAGTAAGATGTTCAGAGAGCTGAAATAAAGACCTCCTGACCAATTTGTGCATTTCCTAAAATCCTGTATTCAGGGAAACATCTCAATCCTGATCTATTTTGTATCTGGAATGAAACCACATACACAGCAAAAGGTACACTGTCAGAAGACCTACTTAGTATTCCTGTATTGCTAGCTTTTTTCTGTGATCTATATCTGAACTTGAAAATAGGGAAAAATTCCCAATAACCCTAAGTGTTCATTGATGCCATCTAGCACTAAGATAGTCTGCCTTCCTGTTTAGCTCTGTATGGACATTTGTAAATATAGAAACAAACGTTGTTAACCATATATGCAGAAATTACCACAAAGTCCATCACCACCACAGCATGCTTGGGATACACAAGAACCATGCAGCCTTCTTAATCTAAACTGAATGTTTGGAACTGAGACACCAAAGCCACAAAGCCATCCAAATTCAAAGAGTATGTGAAATATTTATCAAGGTAAGTATCTTCACACTGTTTTGTTACAGGCACGCTCACAGCATGATTTATAATTCAGGGCTAAACTCTTCGTTAAAATGTTTGTAGAAGGATTATGTATGTCCTACTGCTCATCACATGACTCATTTGTAGAAGATGAACTTGAAACATTGCAATAATAAAACATGTATTGCATTTGAACATCTTGTATGTCAGGGCTGCATTTTACTTCTCCCTGCCAAATTATTTCTGCAGTGCCTTTTTTTTTTTTTTTTAAGGGAGGAGGCTGCTCAGGTGTTTTCAAAGTTGCTTCAAGTCAAATTCCCCCTTCTTACCTTCTTTCTTTTAATTGCACCTTAACCCTTCAAACGTCAGCGCTGCAGAAATCCCCCCCCCCCCCTTCCTTCACACGCACAAAAAGGAAGGAGCGTTTAAAAAAAACCCCAAACCTAACATGAAAATATGTCAAACAGGTTTGTTTCAAGTTTCCCACCGTCACTCGCTGGTTCTCCCCTCCAAGCGGAGGGCTCCCCGGCTGTGCCCGCCGTCCCTGGCACCAATCCCACTCCCACCCCACGGCGGCCGGCCAGCCCCGTAGCTCTGTATGGGGTGGGCGCTCACCCAGCGGGATGCAGGCGCAGCCCCCGGCCCAAGTTTGCAGAACTTGCCCAAGTTTCGCGGGGCCGGGCCGCCTGCCCGCACCACCCCCGGCGGCTCCCCCATGCTGCGGGCACCCACAGCCAGCCCCACAGCGCAAAGCCGGCTCCCCCCATCCATCCATCCATCCATCCATCCATCCCGGCCGGAGCCCTACCTGCTGCAAGGAGCCGCAGCAGCAGCAGCAGCATGCACAGCAGCAGCAGCAGCAGCGTGTACAGCAGCAGCAGCAGCTCCTTTTCCTCTGCTGGGCGATCCTCTGCCCTTGGCGGGTCCCTCCGCGCCCAGCGAGACCCCGGGGCAGCCGAGGCAGGTGGAAAGCCCTGGTGGCTTCCTGGCAGGGCTCGCTCCCTTCTCAGAAAGGGCCGGCCGTGGCTCCCCACCGCCCAGCCGGCTGATCGATGCCTGCTCCTCGGCAGCAGCCCCGGCTCCGCTGCGGCTGACGGCGAGCAGCCAATTGCCGGCGAGACTCCCCTCCCGCAACCCCCTCCCACGGAAAATTTTCCCCTTTGAAATGTTATGAGTTGGGAAAAGTAGTTTTAACCCCTTGCTTCAAAAACACCCGGCCCTTCTGGAGCTCCACCCTGGCTCTTGGATGCTTCCTGCGCGGGGAAAAGCTCGGACTGGCTGAAACGTCCCCCCTTGGGCTCTCTAAGGCTTCAGTAGGAAAGCCAGAGGATCTCAAGCTGCGGTCAGCCAGCTGACAGGATGATGCCTTTGCCATCCAGTAGGTGTAATGCATCACAAAACCGAACAAAAAAATCCCGAGAAACTACATTACAATCTATCATCATCCAGATATTATCATCGTTCCTCCCCCCCCCCCCACAGCCTTTCTATATTTCCAATCATGAAACACATCTAAACTGCAATCAAACATTAAACAACTTAAAATGTGGCTTATGCAGTCAAAAGATGTAGTCAGGAGAGATAGTTTTCTTTAGCTAGTGCTGAAATTTATTTTATGGATAAGGTTTTCTCATTTCATCAAGAATGTTGAGTACTTTACATTTTAAGAAATAACTTTACTCTTACACCCTCAACATAAAAATGCCCCCTTCTTTTTGTTTTCTTGGTGTTTATTTGTAGGCAAGAACTGTTGTGAAACAGGTAAACTCTGAGAGACTGTATTTCTAAACCAAGAGCAAAAAAGCTACATGGGTTCTTGTAAAGAAAACATTTGAAAAGGACTTAAATTCAGAGGGAAAAGATGGATAAAATATACAACCACAGAGGTATATTAGCCATACAACCCTAAGCCTGCCCCCTTTCACATAGACAATGTAGTCTTCATAACATTTCAGTATCTTCAACTTCGTACTTGCAAATTAGGCAACCAGCCTAGTAAAAACGCACAGAGGTTTCCTCTGCTTAGCTGATAGAAGTACAGTGCTACGTATAATATGGTGCTCAGTTGTCAGAGACGAACAGATGAATTACGCATACATGCACGGATTTTAAAGTGGCAGGCAGCAACTCCATTAATTTTAGCCAAATAGGGAAAACAGGCTACCTGTGCAGTGAAAAACAAAGCAGTTCTCACGCAGCAGAGGAGACCTTCTTTTCAGCCCACCCATCTTTCCGTGGCTGAAGCAAAAAGTAATCATCTACTTCAGCATCACAAAGACATGATGCAGAGAGGTTTGGCTTCTGGATAGAGGGCCATTTGCAGCCTATTAGGATGGGTCACAGGACACGCAGCCTCAGCCTCAGCAGCCCTCTTTCCCAGAGGAAGCCTGGGGGAAAGGGTAGGGTTGTCAAAATAGCCACAGGAGGTTAGGCCAAGCTACGGCAAGCAAAGTTTCTCTGTCTTAGCCCATGCTACACGCCACCTCGGAGCTGTTGATGTGCAACTCTGATATTTGCTGAACGTACATTTAATACTAACCAAATTTCTGGTATGATGTGAAGCACAGCATCGCTAGTTGGTCAAGGGAGGTGATTGTCCCACTCTACTCTGCACTGGTGCGGCCTCACCTTGAGTACTGTGTGCAGTTCTGGGCACCACAGTACAACATTAAACTGTTGGAGAGTGTCCAGAGGAGGGCAACAAAGATGGTGAAGGGACTAGAGAGGAAGACATATGAGGAGCAGCTGAGGGCACTGGGCACAGTCAACCAGAAAAAAAAAAACAACAAACACATACTCTGAGAGCTGTTTACGCAGACACTCCTAAGAGTATTCTTTGCGAAGAAAGGTAATGGAGTCCTGCCTTTGGAGTGGAGAAAGTTGAGAGTGCTGTGACAGATTCAAATAACTCTGAGGGACTCAACAAATCCAACAATTTCTTTTCCTGTCCATCATGTGAATAAGCCCTCAAAGTGTCTACGGTCACTGTACTGTAGAAGTGCAGTGATGGAGGAAGAGTTTATGATATACCACACTTAAAACTAGGAGATCATTGGCAACTATAATTTTTATTGTAGTCATTCCTATTAATTGGTGGCAAGAAAAACTTTGCTATACCGTTTTCTTTTATGATAACATAGAGGTGGCTTTAAGAAGTTCATTAATTCTAGCTATTCCCTTAAAGTTGGAAGTACCAACAATAAAGCTTATACTATCTGTAAAACTGCTGCAACATTCAGAAGATTTTTTTTTTTTTCTGTAGCTTTACAATTGTATTTAAAGTTTGGCAATTGAAAGACCAAAGGAAATCCTAAAAAATGGACCAGTGTCATTTACAAAGAAACATACAAGTCTTTGCAAAGCCAAAAAATGAACGCTAAAACAAACAAACAAACAAACAAAAAAACCCAGAAACAAACAAACAAACAAAAAAACATGGTAATCTTAGTCTCCAATTTTGCTCTATTTACCTGTCACAAAGAAGTGTATTTGTTTTAGAATTTAATTTGTTTAAAAAAAAAATAAATAAATCATTTAAATACCAACAGCTTGTTTCCTTGCCTCACTGTAAAATAGAGATAGGGTTACTTACTTATGAGAGAATAGCCATTAAATTTGAAAACAGTCCACAATGTGTAAGATGGATAAGGATGCATTCAGAGGAAATGAGATCATTCCTCCTTTTTGAAAATGACCTTGCTATCCAGTAGAAATATACATGAAAAAATCCTACCTCTTAACTGACTTGCTAATCATTTAAGTGTTTGTCCAGATAACTCAAGCCACCTGCTTTCTTTGACTAGATGTTTGGCATTTCCTTGAGATCTTCTTAACATTTATGTTAAGAAGATAAACCGGACAAATCCTCATTATGGAGTCTAAAATAAAAACTTCTCATCCAAACTGAGATTAAATCTGAGATTTTTAGACTTGCAGCCTGATGTAAGCACTTTTATATGAATAACTGTATTTGTTTATGGAGATTCCTATTCACCTGATTGTAGGTGTTACAGATATAGGTATAGAAGGGTAGCAGGTTGGTATAGTAATTTGTATGGAGAATTAGCTCATCTACAGTGTCAAACTAGGATTAAAAACCCAAGTACTGCATGTCAAAGGTAAAAGAGATCAGCAATTTCACAGGTGGATCTTGTAAATCAGTAAATATGTGTATGTGTGTGTATGTATAAAACCAGGTAAAGCAGTCTGCCTGTGAGTTTCCTTTGGGTAGACCTGTTCAAGACAAGATTCAAGGAAAAAGTTTATTTTTATCAGTACACAGCAACCTTGTTTATCATAACTTTTCATCATAACTTTCCCAATTTCTGAAAATTCTACAGTTAGACCTGCTTAAACATAAACCAATACATTACATTAGTAAAGCAGTAACCTACCTCTTAAGCAGTGCACTACAATGTTTATCAGTTACCCATATAACCATAAGACTTCTACTTTGACTGGAGTTAACAATTAGACACTGTTATGGTGACACGTAGAGAAAACCAATTGGAGATCCAGCACTGGAGATCCAGCTAGAACTGATCGGTGTTGGAAGTCCCATCCTAGGACAGCAGGCAAAGGCAGCAACAGTGGCACCACTCTCAGCTGATCCCAAATCTGCCCCCAAACTCCTCCAAGGATGGTCTCGGTCTCTCAACTAGCCCCTCCACTCCTTAGCGAGGTTATCAAGTTAAAGGTTTTCCAAATGTCTAATTTAAATGCATCTTGTTGAAATTTAAGTCCTTTGCTTTTTGTTGTATGTATTGTATGGTTTAGTATAATGTGGATTATTCTTTTCCTCTTTGGTATGATATTTCATATCTTACCTATATGAAATACAGATATATCTTCTCTAACAATCCCCATTCCTTCCATCTCTCTTCACAGGACACTTTGCTTCCCAGACTCTCATCATTCTTTTTTGCTCTCCGCTGTTCTCTATTCAGCAGATTTCCTCTTCCTAAAATTAAATGCTGAATACTGAATAGAGTACCGCTGCTGTGCACAGTGCTGGTAAGGCACATCCTGAAGATTATTAGAAAGGTAATGCCTCCAAATTTGAGTGCTGTCTTTATGCAGGGTCAATGTTATTCTTCTCTCTGTCATGCCATTATACTAATAATCAGTCCTTTCTCCAAAGAACCTGCATTTTAAATAAAAAATGAGCGAGAACTCACAGATGCTATCAGCACAGCAGCACACTATGAGTGTAACAGTCCAGGCATGGCCGACTGTTGCAGAGTCATCAGCAACATGGGAAATGTCTGAGACTACACGGGATGCAATAGTGTTTGCACAAATCATTTTGAACTTCTTGCATTTCTCGTTACACCCTTCCTCATGGCTTTCATTTTGCTAATGTCATTGTCACTACCTCTGTCTCATTCAAATTGCCTACTTTCCCTGATGACTGTGTGTGTAACTTTTAGGGCTTTCTATCCATTTACCCACTGGAAAACTAATCTTTAAGACACAAACCATAACTTGTATGACGGTTTCTAAACTGTTGATTTACTTATTTTTTCCCACTTTACAAACTACGCCATTTCTTGCAGTGCATTCTGTGGATTTGTTGATTTCTTTATCTTGTATTTTAGACAATGACATAAGAACTGGTAGGACAGGAGAGTGCACTTCACCATCTGAATGATATTCTTTGCTGGTGATTCCAGTACTGAGTCAAATTTTGCCTGTCCTGCTGCTGAAAACATAAAATGCAGCATCAGGACACTCTTCTTGAATCCTTCCATTGATGTTTATCTCCATTTAATACCTGCCTACCAATCCAGTTAGTCTTACTCTTTATGACCATCGTCAGCACATGCACTCTTCTACTTGTTTTCTTTCCAGTAAAAGTCAGATTTTGATGCATTTGTGGAAGCAGTAAGCCAGGCACTGTCATACAGCTAAAATCATACAGTTTTGATGCCTGTCAAATTGATGTCAACTAAAACCCACCCATTAAAGCTGCCTGTGTATAAGCTTAATTGGCATCACCAGCACCAAATGGACTGCCAACATGAGAGCAACTGTGAAAGGAACTGTAGTTTATAAGAAATACCAATACTGAGAAAAGTTATGTCAGTCACACAGATGAGAACTGTATAGTTATCACCGAATGGAAATCAGCCTTAAGGTACATACAGCATGATTTTGTAAAATATTTAATTTTTAAATATCTATACAAACTTTGCGTTTAAATAATGCACTAGGTTGATCTACTCTTCCTACGTGCTAAGTTTTCCACATTATGTATTTTGATAGCATTGTTGAAACTGTTGTGTTCTAGCAAGTTATCATTGTTTTCTTCTGGGGATAAGTACAGCTCTGTAAATCGTTATCACTAAACTTAGAATCTTGCAAGCTTTTTCACAAGAGTGCAATTATAAATCCATACATATTAATGTCATCCATTTTTAGTCATTTCTTATTTTACTGCTTCTCTAACGAGACAGTGAATTTATTTCAATGAAAGGGAAATTTATTATCCTGCAACTCAGAAACTCTTTGTAAATTTCCATACAATACCTTTTTCTAAACAACAAATACTCTGTCCTTAAAACAATGTTATATTTTGTTGTTGTCTCTTTAATTTATAAGGCATCTGTTAGAAAGATCTTCTCTTTATTTGCCATGGATTTTAAATTACACTTATCTAGGTAATATATACAGGCAAGAGTAGTGACAACTAGTTTTCTCTCAAGGAAGACAGTAACCTTATGTACGTTTCCAAATAAACAGCGGTTCTCTACATTTGTTAGAAGTTTGAGTCTTTCCAGGCTAAGATTACAGATATGTACTCAAGAGCCCTCATCTCCATCATGTGGTTAATACAAGTACTTTACACTTGAATAACAGTTTTATACATATATATCTCAAATTAGTTTTTAGAGCAGTAAGCAGAACTATTTTCATAAGGAACTAACAGAGAAAAAATAATTTTGAAATAAAAATTCTATTCTATAGACAAAATACAGGTAAGAATTAAAGTGCTGAACTGGAACAGAGAGGCAGAGAAACAACCCTGATTTGCCAGTGTCTAGAATTTCTGAAAAATGTCATAGCTCATACTTCCTTGTAAGTCCCCTTGAAAAGAGCAGCATACATTTCATATGCACCCATTTAAATGTTTTAATATCTACTGATGAAACTGGATGCAACTATTGTGATCTCAAAAACCAACACACTGCTTCACAAGTTTCTTGTAACTTTTGACAAGTCATCTCATTTGCGTATCTCAGTACAATAACCTGTGAAATGGGAATACATGCACTTATGAGAGAAAATTAGATATGTTTCATAGTTAAATATTAGATAGTGGGTCACTGAAAAGTGACACACAATTCCCATCCAGCAAAAGCTTTTTTTCCTGACAATCAACTTTGTAAGAACCCATTGAGTCTAAGCATACATACGCTGGGGTAATGTGCTGCCCCATGGGCATTCTGGCAACCTCTTCAAAGGGCACGAATTTCAACTGAGTCCTTGTTTCCTCTAGTCTATTCACATCCAGTTTGTGCTCTAGCATCAGTCTGAACAGGAGAGTGCCCTTCCTTTTTATTTCTTGTATACCTGTATCTACATCACCCTGAAATTCATTACCCTCTCCTCCTAAGGCTTCTGGAGGTGACGAGATTTATCAGCTACTGTATAAGTGAATACACTACATAGTATAGTAGTATTTCATTCAGTATTCTCCACAAAGATGCCTGAGAAACATCAAGGGACCTCCGACCCCTATGTTCACAAAGCATATGTTAACAGTCCACAAAACATCTATTAGTTGGGAATTATTTTTTCGATTCAGTACCTTGTTTACTGCTGATGTACATAGGGTACTGAATCCATCTATCCATCTCTTTCACTGAAAATAGACTACTACTGCTAGATTTAAAAAAAAAATAAAAAATGTTGGAAATAAGAGGAAAATTCGCAAACGATCCTTCACAGCCCCTGCCAAAAATAAATAATGAACATTCCTAAGGCATAGAACAGACTCAGATTAATATTACAGAAAAAGAGCAAGAGAAACATTAATCTCTTTTTCAGCTTAAACTGTATGCTTATACTATCTTAGCATGTAAAAATTATTACGGCTAGACATATTTACCATTTTAAAATGTTTATGGAATTTGTTTCAACATTTCGGTACTGTCCACACAAATTCTGTATATGACACTAACTGCCCTTTCCAGCTTCCAAGAGCATTGGAAGGAGGAGCACTGGAAGGTAGGGTGGAACAAAAGCTCTGCCACTGGTTTATACAGACATAGTCTAGATTAGTGTTGCAGCATAAAAAAAGAAAGTTGTCTATTGATTAATGAAAAGGTTATTAGTAGTTACACAAAGGAAATTGCTACACATTCTGCTAATTTTACGTAATCAAAGAAACAAGTGGATTTTTTTGTTTCCAAAATGCTGTCCCTTCCCCTTTGCCTTTCTTTCACCATAAACGCTATAGAAGAAACAAGCTACTACCTATCTCAAACGTTAGGAAATGGTTAATTTTCTCATTTAATTTTTTAATTGAAAGCATTCTTTAACAACTTAGTTTTCCAACAGAATACTTAAACAGGTCTAAAATTTAGGTTAAAAAATCTTGAAATACTCGTAATTTATGCAAATAGTTTATAGTTGTATATTTCAAAATCTTGAAATACTTCTAATTTATTCCAACAGTATAGTTTTAATATAACTTTGAGGCAGCAACACTGCTGCTGCAGAAAGCTGCTGTCTCTGCTTGGAACATTGTGGGCCCTCACCACTCCTTCTTTTCTGTTTAGAGCACAAAAAATACAGACTCCAGGAAAAATCTTTATGTTGCTTCTAAATGAGTAAGTCAAGAAATCAACACAGGGTTGCAATGCTGACAGGTGTTCTTTTCACTGAAATAAAAAACCTCACTAGATTTTTTTGTTTTCTTTCCTGAGGTCTGATGGTATGCATAGCCTCACTTCCAAAGAGATGTGAAATTGGTGCACGATGTAAAAACAGTAGAGAGGATTTCAAATTCTTTAGAAATACTGTTTTATCATTCTGTTTCTGAACACTGAACTTCTATAATAAAATTGGGGCAGACTCATCATAGCATAAATGAAAAGAACAGACAAGGATGTGATGATATTGTTGCATAAGCCTGTGAAAACTGTAGTAGGAAAAAAAAAAAAAAGCAAAAGACTGCTCAAAGCCTGGTACCTGCTCTCAGGAATGGTTAAACATGGATGCTACAAAGAGGAGGGAAAATGTACCTGTAATCAACTTTCTAATCCTGCTTATGTGTGGACATCAACTTGTGGCTTCTGGAGTTAAAGCTGAGACCCCAAAGTGTTTGGGCTGAATGGTATCTTGGTGGGTGGCAACATGCATTTGCTTTTTATAAGGAACTGCTGGGAAGGTTGTTGCTATGCAGAAAAAAAAAAAAAATCAAAATATGTGATTTGTGACTACTTCAACCATTTGTTTTCCTCCTGTTCCCAGCTGGACAGGTACACTGTATCTCAGTGTTCATCTGTTCCCTTCCCTTCTCCTTTCATCTTATTCTATCTTTCTTCAAATCATTGCCTTTAAGCAATGAGAACAACAGAGCACATGATACAGTCAGGCACTACTATAAAGTATTAATTTACTACTGCCAGATAATGGCAATATTGTGTAATCAATAACTGAAAAACTTAAACCAGCAGGTCCTTAAAAAGCATGGATGGAGTGCAGAATTTTTTTGGGGTGAAAAAGACACATTTGGAATGTCTCATATATTTTATCACTTTACCTATTCAACTATATATCAAGGTGGCTGTATTCAGAAATAAATAAAATAAAATATTAAAACACCAGGTCAAGTAAAGCAAAAGAATAGAAAGGGAAAGCAATACCATATAAAATACAGGATTATTTATCAGTTATGTTTAATTTAGAAAGCTTTCCTTCCTACTGCACTTCAATCATATTAAGATATTCAATATTCAGTATTAAGAATAACTCAACGAAGTCAAGTTGTGTAGAACTGAACAGGGTACCCTCTGATGTGATTGTTTAAAGACAATTTACCTTGAATCATAGTAATATATATAGGAGCCCAACAACTACAGTATACTATAGCAAAAAAGTTACACCTTATAATGAACTACTTTTCTTGAAACTGTTTACATATTGCTGTTGCATGCAAATCACAATTTCCTGTCTTCAAGCCTTACCTTGCAATTTTAATATTTTCTAATTCTTCTAAGCACACATGAAAAAAGAAAAAAAAAAAAAGAAAAAAAAAAAGAAAAAAAAAAAGATGAAATAAGAAGACATCTGTGATAAAACTCTGTCAAGCTGTTCTTTGTGTTTTAAGAAAGTTTGAAGCTGAGAAAAATCTGGAGAAAATGGCTGACAGTAATTTTTAACTACATCCTTCTAGTAAAATCTGTGTTTAATCAGCAAAACGAGGATGATTTGGGGAGTTCGCTTGGCACTTCAGTGAGCCTGGGAGAAGCACATTTAAATTACAAAAGCCTACTAAGGCTTGTATGACCAACACCATCTCCATAAAGGTAGATAACACAAATGCACTGATGATAATGGAGGATGTCCTTCTTGCCAGAGGCAGTTGAAGAATCAAGACTTAGGTCTCTCTACAGAAAGAGGTTAGTTTCTGCTAAACGTCTTGCCCAAGATGCACATAAAAGCTCACTAGGGACTACATGTATATATCAATCAACTACCCTTTATTTCTAAGACAGAGGAAATACAGTATCTCTTGAGCGGCTTCTTGCTTTTGTTTTATTACTCTCAAGAGAAACTTTTATTTAACTTTGGAAAATGGAAGCATAAAGAAGCTATTAAAGATACAAATAAGCCAGCTACACCACTGCAGACATAGGCAGGCATAAATGGATATATGAACAGTAAAATTAAACATAAATCTAATGGAGAAGGATTTCAAAAGCTTTTTATCTGGGTAAGCATCTAAATGCTTCAGTGCCTCTTCAACTATCATAACTATCTGTTGCCAGAAAAATCCCCAATTCCTAAAAAACCTTCTTCCTCTGTACTCACTGCCACTTTCTTAGGAATGTGAAAATATACCTATTCCTCAGAAAGGGAAAAAGGAGTACTCTATCACTGAGCTTTTCTACACTGGAAATTGCAGAAATATTTCAGAAATATCATGCCGCCATTGTTGGCTAGAGATGTGAGGCAGATGCATTACAACAGTATTTTGTGGATATAAAGAAAACCCATGGAAAGAAAATGACAGCAGATATAGTAGGCCTGGTCATGAATAAAATAGCACTATCTTAAGTTGGCAAAAATGCACACCTACTTGTATTCCACTGAAATCATCACAGAATAAGTGCACTCTTACATCATACTATTAACCTCCACAGGAATGAATCACTTTCAGAACTGAATCCTCACTAGAACAATATGGTTTGTTTATTCTATTGTTACTATAAATAATGATGGTATTTCCTGTTCTTCCTAAACTAGAGTTAATTTAAGATTATCAAGCAAGTGGAAGTGATATGCAAATTCATCTACTCAACTTTTATCATATACTAAAACCAGCTCAAATGTTAAAACTGTTTAAAGCTATGCTCACATTTTAGGGAAGATCCAGACAGAAAGACCTGAAAGAATAGAGTTTAGCATACTTGCATAACTTCATAGATTTTTTTTTATTATTATTATTATTTTTTTTTTTGTAAAAAGGAAAGTTTTCTATTTTTGCTTTGACATTAAAGATTGAGTGGAATCAATAAAATTGGTGTTCCATAAAAGTATGAAAAATCAGACTTTTACTGGTCTCATGTGATATTTATGGGTATTAAGATGTTGATTTTATATGTCAGGCAAAGTAAAAATTTGACAACAAAGTTGCATTTCTCTTCTGCTTCTTAATTACCACTATATGAACTTGCCCTTATGAGGATTTTTAATGACAAAAAGCAGAAAACTCTGTATACCATGTTGTTCCTATATAAACTTTTGTCAAAAAAGCACACTGAGCATGTATTGCCAACAGAGCAGTACTCTATTCACCAAGACCATGACTTTTCACCTACTCCATCATATATATATAACCATATTTTAACTTAGCTTTTTCCTTTTTTCTCTCCCTCATTGGTCACTGGGACTATAGTATATATAGTCTATAGTATATATAGTCTATATAGGACTATAGCTACAACATAGCATACGTAAAACAAAGACATAAGGACTTCAAATTTTCTGCAGAACTATCTAGTCTCTCTCCACTTGATTTCAAAAATTCAAATTTAAATACTTGACCCTTTAACCTCAGTAGTATGATATCATATATTACACTTTTAAAAAGCATACCTTCAATTTTCATCAGAATGCTGTAGACCACTCCTGAAGTCCAGTTCTATTAGGAATCTGAAAGCTGTCTGCAGATTAAGTTTCTGCAGGCTTGTTTGTTGTTTTTCTCTGTGATTACACATACTATAAAAATAAGAAGCTTCCTAAATGAGAGTCCCAGGAACCTGGGAGCCTGGTAGTGAGCTTTCTGATCTAGGCACTCAGTAACCCAGTTTGCTTGTAACACAGTTTGGTAATGAGCAGAGGCTACAACCCGAAAGTCCTTTGGTAACTGGAGTGCAATTTGTTTTCAGAGATAAGATGAAAGATGTTAGTTTTCTGAAGGAAAATTAATCTTTTTAATGAAAAATTAAAATATCTATACTGAAGATATTTTTACAGAAATATCTTTGATTAGAACTAGTATAAAGAAACATCTGAAGTTACTCTAGGAGTTTAATTTCTGTTAAAACAGGGAACTAGCTTTCCCCAGAAGGTGTGTGTCAAGCACTGAATAATTCTATGTTCCTGTCTTAGCCAAGTGCCATTACTGACTACAAGTCTGTCTATAAGCAACAAAAAAAAACCAAATAAATAAATAAAAAATAAAATAGTGATGGGCCATTGTATGTAAACCTGAAAAACACATAATCTGAGTGATTCGTTGCTCCTCCTCCCCATTTCCCCCCCCCAAAAAAAAAAAAAAAAATATATATATATATATAATTGAATTAATAATGCAGAATGATTACAAAAGACACATCACTAATAATAGAAAAGCTGTCTGAAATTACAGTACTGAAGTTAAATATCCCAAGAAACTATGATACATAATTGATGATACCACTCATTAAGTAGTGATAGCCGACAAAATGAGAGCTCTGGAGCTACAAATCCACCCTGCAAATATGTCAGGTACATACTTGATTCCATACTTTAAAGTAATACAGTTCAGAAACTTTTAAAATATACTTAGAATTGAACACTGCAAGTCAGATTTATCTATTTTGGAGACAAACCAAAAATAATCAACTCCTTCGTTGCAGTTTTCTCACAAGCACTGTTTTTCATATTCTTCCATTAAAATAATTCAATGCAACTAAATTAAAAATAATTTTAAATATTTGTTGAACTTTTGCATCACCGCTTGCAGCCTTCAAGGCCCAGCAGATGCATTATCACAGTTTCTCTTTCATTTGTGGAAAGCTGCCTACCATTATTAGCACTTAGCAGAAATTTTATATGTTGTTTACATCAGAAAGTGACAGTCTCCATAGTATAGGGATAAAATCATCCTTTTCAGTGCTCAGTTTGATAAGCCTGCGGGCAACAGCTGCTGTCATTTCAGCTGTTTGTCTTTAAACATGTACTTTTTGGTACCTCAAGATGCCGTTTCTTCTTCAAGCGGAGCCCAAAGCTCACAAAGTCAGCCTCCAATGTAAAGAATATAAATTCCTAACTGAGACTAAACTACATAACCTCCAGCTAGTTTCATCTGGAGGTAGATGCTAGTGTGTCAAACCTAAAATGCAGTCAGTGTCAGGCAGTTTTACATACATGTCACTTGCTATGTTTCAGAGTGCTACAGTGTAATCTTGTAATGTCTGTTTCTAAATAAAAAAATGAAAAAAAAAAGGGAAAAAAAAGTTTAAAATACACAAAGCCCCTGATTATCTTTTCTGCCAGAAGCAGAAAATCTGTTTTATCTGTCATATTTGAATACACAGATCAGTTCCTTATTTCATGTCCAAGCAATTGCTTTCATATTCCTGAAGGCTGTAAAAAAGGATAGGATTTTAACCACCCAGCTCTCATCACTGCTAATAATCAGCTCATTTGAACTGAATCCCCCTTGAGGAACATATAGAATTAATTAGAGCTGATCGAACAGCACAAACTGTAATTTGTTGACGCTTTAGCAAATATATCTTATCAGTTAACTCTATGATAGTGGTAGAGCATGTTATTTGTTTGTAAATACTTGGACAGCTACCATTTTATTTATAAAAAATGTTGATGACTGCCGAAGGGCTTGTGAATTTCCACATAACTTGATTAATTTCCATATCAATGATGCATTATATATTATTCCTCATTAATTATTCCACAACAGTTATTTTCTTGTAAGAATTTTGACTGCCTAATGACTGAGCAAACACAATGACATGTGATTGAAGGGACGAATCACATAGCAGGAGTATCAAAGAGCAAACAATTAAAGACATAAAGCCCATCAAAATGTCACAAAGAAACTTCTGGACTTTACTATATTTTCATATTGCACTGTCAAGGCAAATTAATGTTGTAGACAACACACTGTCATGAACAATTGGGGCTGTTCAGCAGACTCCAAGTTATCGTTCATTCCTGTTACATATAATAACATTTATCAACGTATCATGTCATGTGCTGTGTATATATATAGAGAAACACACATACAGAGGCTTTGGCTTTAGGGACATAAGCTTTTTGTAACTGTTCACAATGCTATGCTGGAGTGCACAGTCTGATGTACAACACATGAATAAATGACTAATAACAGTAATGACAAGTAAGTAGCTAGTGAGGGTATGTAGAGATGATGGTGTTAATTGTAATCTTTTCTGTAAAATTCAGAACGTATTCATAAGCAATGTTTGGAAGCCTTTAGACTAGCACAGATATTCACAAATATTAAACATTAATATTTGAGATCTGTTGTTCAAGTTGTTCTGTCTTTTCCACAAGACAATAAGGATAACAGAAACCTGCTGATGAATTTTCTGTTATTGCACTCAAGACATATGGCTACTCAAGGGGTCGGTAACTGCCTACAGACAGCTGAGAAGCCCTGCTGGTAGCACCAGTGGAAAGATCTTGCAGCATTATGCATTTAAATAGACTTCTGCTTTCCTCAGAGGCAGCCCTGGCGGAGGTGGTGCCAGGGAACGCCCAAAAGCACTTCTCCTCCCTCATGACTTGCTCACTCCCCTTCTCCCACGGATCACGACAACCTGCGGGTTCAGAAAGAAACCACACTGACTCTGCTTGCTAAATACTGAAATAATAAATTTGGGGAATCATATAAATTACAGCATCTGCTGGCTGGAACCAATGGACCAGAAAAGGAGGGAGGTAACAATCTTCTGACAGACCATAGATTAATGTCATTGTGCTGTTTAAACTTCATCTGTTCTATGTGCTTCAGAGGTTAAAAAAATTGCAAGCTAAGACAGTAATATCATCTCTCTGCATTAAAGACACCTATTAGTCATGTCCCAGGCAAATAGGGATTTATGACTCAGACATAATTCTTCCAAATATGCCTGCTGTTCATAAAAGGCAGAGATATATGATTCAAAAATAACATTGAGACAGGAATAATTTTACACTTCACTTTGCAACATTGACTTTCCTCCAGAACTTATCGCAGAATCTCCACGTTGTATGAATAGGCACCTGCCAATATATAGATTTATTGCTACAGCCCCCAAATCAGGTGAATTTCTCAGTCAAACAGAAGAGTAGTAAGTTCACACAAAGAAGAAAGATACATGTAGATCTTTGTTTTCTAAACATCCACACTCTGAAGATAAATTAAATTACATGTCACATAGCCTGTATAATGGCCCTATTTAAAATCTCCATTTTGTTGCAAGATCTTGCTACTACAATTCAAGTACATTCCCATGACCCTTCCCTAATGAGTCATCCAAATTCCAGATCTGGTTTGGTTCCCCTAGAGGAATATGCATTATAAGAGCAAAATTGAAAAAGTATATGCTGAGAAAGATAAACACCTGTTGATTATGTCTGCAATGCAACAGAACATGGGTAAGTGCTCTTTCACCAAATTGTTGTAATCAGCCCCCTGTTCCTGGCATGTGACCCTTGCGGGAGCCCCAAGCCATTGGAGACCTGGGCAGAGTGCCAGGATGCAAGGTGACATCTTCCACCTGCTACATCAGCCCTGGTCTGCTTCTCATGCCCTAGTGTGCACACACTTTCATTCACAGGAACCATTACTGTTTTCTTAGTGGGTTTTTAGTATGGAAAATGAATGTCTTTCTAAGTTCACTGTTATCTAATTCAGCTCACACCTTTAGGAGAAGCTTTGCTGCTTTTTAGAACTGGCAAGTTTGCAACTACTTCACCAACCTGAGAGTAAAGACAACCTGCCAATAAAGACCAGTTTGGTTGATTCAGGAAACAATGAACCTCATGGATGTACTCCTTCCCTACAAACATATTTCAATCTCTCTGTTTGGTGAGCACTAACCACTCACATGGGAGACACAACCACACAACTGTTCCTAAGCTTACCTCCTGGCTGTCTGGTAGACTCAATGGATGTGGATAATTGTTACTTTGAGAAATCAAAGCATTACTATCTGATAAAACAGGAAGAAAGGTTAACTTTATGTCCATAAATCAACAGTTATTGTTTAATTCTTCCTCATAAGCAGCTGTTCTCCTTAAATAATCTCACTTGTTCAGTTAAGAATCAGAAACACCATGTTGGTGATAAACCACAGACCTCAGGAAAAAAACAGATAAAGCAACACAAAAAAAATCTTGTGAGGTGACTTAGAGAGTAAATTTTGTTTTTATCTATTTCTTAGTGAAGGTCTTTGGAGTACAACACCTCTTACAGATTAAATAGTTAGGTACACACCTGCACTGGCAAAAAGCCTATTGAGCTTATTGTTTTACGTAAAATGTTCAAGAGTAGATTGATATTTCAGAACTCTAACACTAAAAATAATCCTCGTCTGTGACAGTATTTCACAGGTCTATACTGGTTTTGGACCATAACAAAGGCTAAAAATCAGCGAAAGGGCAGAGATCTGCCTTACAATCCAAATTAAACACATAATTGCAGAGCTCACCACCACTGTGCAGATCCCCAAGCTGGCACAGGGCCCTCGTTCACACAAACAGCCATCAGGTGCATGGCTAAGTGCAATACACAGCCAAGGCCAAGGCCTGAGGGAGGGAAATGCAACAGCTGCATCAGCTTCCTCCTGCGGCTACTTTCTCCTGCACCTGCCAACAAAACATGTGCCCGGTGCTAATGGCAACACTCTCCTCTAGACCCTTGCACAATACCTCAAGACTTGGACTGGGTGAAACCAGACGTGTTTTAACAAGAGGTAATGTGAGGTAAAAATCCAGCAAAGCAGGTTGGTTTCTCCTACCATGAGTTGTGGAGGTCAGTAATGGCTACATGGTGTGGGGCACATGTTGACTTTCCGTTTGAAGATCCATCTCAGCAGCCCCTCCAGCATTTGGCGTCCCATCCTGGCCAGGCATCACAGTGGGACTAGGCCACAGCTGCCAGCAGTTGCTCAGTGTGAGCTGGGCAAGGCTTGGGCAGGGGCCGTGAGCCCCCTGACCACCCAGTACCCACCTTATCGCTGCCACCACCTCGCTTGGACATTGCTGAGGGGAAAAAGAGGAGAGGGCACAGCCCTCCAGGCCTGCCCTGCTCCTGAGCAAGTTTGTTTTCCCTGTGAGGTATATATCTTGTCTACTGCTCAGCCCAAGTTAGAAACAACATTTTTCACAGCTACAATATGGCAGGTGTTTAATTGTCTGAGAGCCCATTGTGGTGCCTGTATGCCGGCAGTTTATTGACCAGCACCCATGAAGACCTGTCCTCAGCAAGGGATGATGATCCAGTAACCACTGTTGGGCTGGGTGTGCTCTCCTGTTCTTTCATAATGTTGTAGGTACAAACAAATTCTGCTTATCATCTGAGCCTCCTGCTTACCACTAGCATGGAGGCTAACATAGTTCTGTAAAAAAAGTCAGGAAACAAATTTTAAATTACCTCACCTATGATCAGACAACATAATCTGGCAAGTTGCTTGAATTTTTCTCTTTGCTAATGTGGTCATGTATTTGTTACCACTGCATTTGCAAGTATGCGGTATCAGCTTTCCTCCTAAAATCTCAAGATTATCTTAAAAGTCATTGAAAAAAAGGCTTTGTGATTCTGCAGATTTCTTTTTTAGAATGAAAAACAAACTTCAGGATATATTTTGGTTATTATTTCTATCAACCATCTGACAAACTTCAGAGCCTAAAAGTAATTTAAAAACTAGCAATGTATTTTCCGAGAAAATAACCAATCTGAAAACCTGAATATTTCCTAGAATCATGATTCCATGGGAGAGGGAGTGGTGGGGGTAAGAAAATATATCAAGAGTAACGATACTCCAGAAATAGAACAATATTTTTTGTTATACTTTTTCTCATTTGTAACTTCATTGTCTAGACTTTCCTTTTACAATCAATAACAGAAGTTACAGAAATCTCCTACTCCTCAGACAAGAGGAATCATGGAGGGATACTTAGTTTTGTACAACCTTGTTGAAGTGATTCAGAATCCTTAGTCTTGAAGAACACTTGAAGAACACTTCAAGGAGTGTGAACTTAAAATATTGCCTTGCTGCAACAAACTGCAACCACAACACATGTTCTGTCTTGTTGGTGAACTCTAAGCATTTACTTAAAATCTCTTCAGGGTCTTGCTTTAAGAGAAAAAAGTGGTAAAGCACTGTGGTGTATATGTGCCACAATCTCTGTAATTAGTAATTGCAGATGATAAAATGAAGTGCTTTCTTCCACACTATTTAGTACCCAGTTACTGAATAGCTTTTAGTTTGTTTGTTTCATTTTCCTGCTTACACTGTGTTTGTTTCTCTTCAAAGACATCCTTTGTATTCACAGGACTATATTCATTACCTATAAATAAAAATCTAACAATCCTTTCATTAAAAAGAAAAAATCAGGTTAGATCAAGGAGTCTAAGTGTTATTTATATGATTTGGCTGTCCTTCTAAATGTTTTTTTGTGTGTGTCTGTTGTTTTTTTACTACTTAGCAATTTTTTGTTTCCACAGAGCAACTAAAACTCTGTGCTGCATTTCCTCCAACCATCTCTACCGTGAGACTCCTCTCAGTGTATCTGATGAAGCTACTGTGTAATACTATAAACTGATATGAGTTATTAACCAACCAATTAACCATACAAAGCTATTCAGCCTTCTATCTTCTCTCCAACACTATCTGCTTCCATCTGTTTCTCCTTTCATGCTTTCTGTAGATATTTTTCCTGGTGCAAATTACCATAAAGATAATTTTTAAAAATTAGTGAGAGAAGAAGGGAGAGAAAGAGGAGAAGGGGTTTCTAGAAAAATCCCATACTAAATATACCAATGGGGAAAAAAAAAAAAAAAAAAAAAAAAAAAAAAGGTAGCTTGCCTGTTGCTTGCCTGAAAGGCTTTTATCCAACTCATTTTCTCACTGCAGGGAGAAAGGGAAATTGGCAAGCACTTCTCTGGCAAGTTGATGCAGCCTGACTGCCCTGACTCTCAGTTCTTCTTCTTCCTTCTCCAGGCTGCCTGCCAGATTGTCTCTGCCTTTTCTGAGGAGGCTGAGAATACAGAAAGCTAGGAGAGGTTTGGGAGTGGGAGCTCCCATTCACCTTTACCTGCCTGCTTAAGAAAAAAAAATTACAAAGTTTATTAAAAATAGCAAGAGAAAAAAAAAAAAAAAAAGATCTGGCAGAAGAAAAGCTGATTGTTTTTAAGGTGTATGAGGCTCTTTTATGACTTCAAAGAACAGTATGCACACTTACCTGCAGTATAGAAAGTATCTGCCGTCTGTGCTTTAGATTAAAAATACTCCAAAATGTTGGTAACTTGGGACTGCAGTATGCTTTCATTAAGTAAAAAGGAGGAAATACTTTAAAAGGTAAATAAAAAGGCATTTAATAATATTTTGATATGAATTCAAAAGATAAATTAAAAAATCAGTATTCTGACTTTACTGATGATCCCATGTTTTTCAGAGAGAAGCAATGAATAAGAACATGTTTGGTTTTGGAGAGAAGAATAAAAAAACAATGCTTTTTTGACCTGTTCCCTAAAGTCATATCTTAATACTTCCTCATACTTTATCTATCATGTCAGGACTATGAGCATGTATTTGTTTGAACTTTTATTTATTCTAGTAATAAAGATAGCTACCTCACATATGGTTTGTTTTCCCATTTGCCAATACAACTCCCCAAAGTAATTTCTGTGTGGCTGTTCTGAATGACTTAATGAATTAATAAATGTACAAAAAACAAATGGAAACTTTAGGAAATGGTTGCTGGCTGACCAAGCCTTACTTACTCTTTTGATTTCCAGAAAATGTGATATGGAAAGTTCCTAAAGACAGACCAGATTAGGTAAACAAGAATACAGAGTCTGACACAGCAAGAGTAGAAGGTTAGTAGTGTTTTCAAGTGAGATTGAACGGAAGAAAGTGTTGGTAGCCAGAGGCTTAAATCACTGCTGGGATGAATGAAGAAACCAGTCATTTAGTACTCAGAAAAAATCTGTAAAGTAGCAGTTCCACCTGGCTCAATCTTGTGCACTGTCCCCTGTTTGATTTTTCAGGTCATGAGCAGATTCCATAGACCAGACTTCATAGATCAGACATGCAAATGGACAGTGAATTTAAGCATGGGAAAACAGGCGCTATATTATACTTTAAAATACCTTTTTCTTGCAATTGTCTTCAGGCTGTGAAGCTTCATTAATGTGTTTGAATATATGTACACTTTGTATCGAGCTTGCTCCTTAATTTGATGCCTGTTACTGTTCAAACTGTAATCCTCTAGAACTGAGTGACAGACTGGCTGGTGAGATAGCTGTTCCTCCGAGCTCCTTATGATTATTCTTATTTGCTTGACCTCGTAGCCCATATGCAATGATGCTTGGCATGGCACCAGAGTCTTTGTGCATGCTGACTTAAGGGAACCTTTCCAGGTTCAGTGCTGACTGCACACGATCTGCTCTGTCCAGCTTCCACTTCCCACTGAGGTTATATTGGCACACTGTGGAAACAGCTGTTTCAACCACTATCTGTCACTCCTTTCCCCTGAGGTTTCTATCAAGTCCACTAAAAAAAAAAAAACAAAAAACAAAAAACTTAGCTTACGTCTTCCTTGCTTGATTCCTTATGTTTCATCCCCATGTTCTGATGCTCCCAAGATCCCATGTCCATTTGTCATTCATAAAAACTTTTAAACAGAATTTATCTTTTGAAGCTCTTCTAAACAGAATTCAACTACAACTCACAAATGTCAGTATGTTGCCAGCTGTATAGTAAGTATACCAGGAATTAGATTTAAAAGAACTTTTAAGGTTTTAACCTATGCAACTTTATATGATTTGTGACCCAGCTCCTAGGGAGAACTGAGCTATCCTTCATACCTGTTACATGCTCTCAGCTTGCAACAGATGTGAAGTAACATGGTTTATCTGAACTCTTTTGCTATGGGCTAAGCTGTACTTTGTATTTTGAATGAATAGCACTGAATAGCATGTACATGTATATACATCCTTAGTTCTGTTCATGCCATATTTTGATTGCAAGTGTGATCATCTAACTGAATAATTATTTGCCACCATGTTAATGAATGGAAAGGGGGGGAAACTTCTGAGTAAGACCTCCCTTGCCCTGAGAAAGAGAAAGCCCTCAGCCAACTCTGCTACATGAGATTCTTGGGGACTGCTGGGCAGCACTGGCTGGCGGTGGTTTGCCTGTCTCTCTGCTCACCACGTTTCAAGTCTCTTTAGGATGACTGAAAATCCCTGGAGGGAGAGGGAGACTTCCCTGTAAAGGCACTGAGCCTTTTTGTGTACAATAGGGAAGCGAGTACAAGGAGTGCATCAGAGTAAAGTCCTGACACAATTCGTGTCAGCCTGCAGCTCCACCACAAATGTTGCTGAGTGCACTGGAGCTCAGATTTATGTCTCTATCCTGATTTTTTTTTTTTTTTTTTTCTGCCAACAATGGTACAAATGATAAAAGAATATTATTTTTATTCCCATGTAAGGATTATTTCTTTCTGTGCATGCATTTTATATTATTATTATTGGGCTTTCATGAGACATACTATATTATTGCAGAGGATATAACATATAAAATGTATGCTCATTTATATATAAATATAATATATATATATATATATATATATAAATAAACCATGATTACATAAAATATAATCTAGAATGAGGATGTTAAGTTCTCCTGTCTGGTCACTGCAGTCTTGGCTTATATAAGCCATACTATTTCATACAGAGTTTGCTCAAGGCCAATGCAGAAAGAAATTCTTCTCCATTCATCTGCTGTCTAGACAGGCATACTTTTAAAGCTGTACAAGCTGTTGCTGGGTTTCCCTGATAATGACTGCCTTAACTTTGTTCCAAAAGAACTGCAGTGAACTTCATTGACATTTATTGCAAGCACAACACCATTCCAAACATCTTCTGAAATTTTAATGAAACACATCACTGATCATCTGTAAGATGATTAAAAAAAACGCTAGGTAAACATTTAACTTTAAACAAGATCTATCACATGATGCAGGTAACATTACTTAAAAGAAGCAAAAAAATAATTGCACATGAAGCTTAAAAAAAAAGTTTTGCTGAGTTGTGAACTTCACACCAGCAAACCCAGTATGTTTCCTTCTGGTCTGCAGATTTTTCTACGTAACGCTCACTTTGAAACTAATATAATGCATATTCAGGCAACATCCATTGTTTAAAGAAAAACCCAACTATGAAAGCCCTCTAAATTTTCTGAATAAATCTACCACATCCAACTCCTAGTGACAATAAGGCTGTCAATAAAGGTTTTCCTTATGTATGTCCTTTTGACTGTAAACTGAATCTAATAAATATTGTGGTTTTCCTTTAGCTTTAGTGGGAAAGAATTTAAACAGGTATTCCAAGAGTTACTGTGGTAATTGTTTTAGGTACCACTGGTTTCTAGCTTTTTTTTTTTTTTCTTCTTTCATGAAAAGGAATCTCCCTATGTGCAGTCAATGCAATAGTAGTGGTATTTTTGTAATGCTCAGCTTTACATAGAATCTCTACAGGCAGATTTGAATTAGCAGATATATTTTTGAATGAGATACTACTCTGACTCATCATTCATAATAACATACAACCAGGAAATTCATAGATTCAGTTACTCAGTGTGATTCAACACAGCAGCTCATGGAATTTGCCTAGCAAATCTCATAAACACATTTTTCACACACAACATTTTTCATACACTCCATGTAGACTACTTATCTTTTTTTTTTTTTTTTTTTTTTTTTCAACATATGATGTTCTGTTTCAACCTCTTGTATGTCAGTGGAGCTACACAGAAAGTAAACTTCATAATGGAAATGATTCCAGAGGGAGAAGTCTTAAGAGGTTCATAGCACTCTAAGCCTTTGATTAACATGAATGTTAGGCCTTCCTTTGGGTGGTTTAAATGAACTGTTTGTTTATACAATTCATTGTTCACTGGGATATCGTCACAAGATCTTCTATGAATGTGGTCATGTGATGTAATTTGCTACTTATCAGCCTACTCCCAACAGTGATACTAAAATTCTGCTTCAGCTTGACAAAAAAGTCTGCACCATCATCTACAGAGATGTAGATGAACCTGAGAAGGGCTATTCCAAGATTATACTGCACAACTAGAGCATGGTTGAATTTGATTTAAAGAGGGAGGTCCAAAATCTTCACCAAAAAAATTACAAAACCTCTCTGCTTTGCACAGAGGATATGTATGTTCAAGGCGCTAAATTACCACAGAGCAATGGCCAAAGCAAAACACTTTGCCGATGTGAGTGTTCTACTGGAGGTAGCTCCATATGCTTTAATTACCTCAGGCTTCAAACCATAACAAAAAGAACCAGGAGGTTTCTCCTCCAGAAGAGTTATGTCACATTTGAAATGACTCATTCTGGCTGCAGCAAGCAACACGCTCTACCCCCTCAACTGCTAGCACTGTAAAGCGTTACAAGACAAGACAACTTGCACAAGAATTTTTAAACCAGAAATAACATGAATCCAAAAAGATCTACGAAAAAAAAAAATTTGCAAATACAGTTCAAGTTCCATCTGCCTTTATACCAATAGTAATCCTGGGGAGTTGGGAGGGGTAGCTGCAGGTTGTCTTTAATTTAAATGTACAGCACCACCTACTGCTAGCACGTATCATTTATACATGAGCACTGCTTTCATGTATTCTATATCATTTCATTTTTTTAGCTGATCTTTTATGGAAGCTTGTTTTGTCTATAGGTACCCTGGTAGTACCACTAAGGTTAGGATGACATTATCTAAATTAAGCCAAAATAGCTTTTGCCAAACAAAATTTGTTTTGATTTAGACAGGATAGGAATAAAGGCAGTGAATGAACTCATGTAATATGTCTATGAAATATTTAATTTGATTTTGAAAATGATCAGAAATATTGATGTTTTCCTGATGGATAAAAATAAATAAATAATAAAAGAAAGAAAAGAGAAAACAGGCTGCCCAAGCTTAGATGAGAACTCACTAAAAGGAGGTTTTTCAACATGATTTTTATAGAGAGTAATGGGGCATTTCTAGTGAATTTTGTCTTACATGCTCTTAAAAATAATATTTGTAAATATTTTTTCTTACAATTAACACCTGTGATATCTTACTATGACAAGTCTGACACTTCCAAATTATACCACTTTATTAAAATTGTCATTTAAAATATATTAATTTCTGATGCAAATTAAATTAATATTCATAAACATTCTTTAATGTTAAATACCTGCTATGTAATGGGAATAAAAGTTCACTGATACATTTTAAGTTAGTGTTCCTGAAGTGTTGGGTTGTTATTTGGGTTGTGAGCTCTACACAGCAGGAACATATTTTTATTACATTTGCTTGGTGACTTCCGTCATGGGACCCTGGCCTGGCCTCAGCTGCATGCCAGGAGACAAAAGTAAACCCAGTAATTGTCAAAAAGTGTTCAGCCCTAGCAACCCAACTTTCCTAAAACTTCTGAATCAATTCTCCAGGTCAGTTCATAAACCCAGACAAGTAAACCTAAAGAAATCACAACCTTCCCCCTACCATAAAGAAGTGTACTGATAAACCTCTTCACTTTCCAACCTGTCAGAGAAACAATCCAACAGCCATGTTATGCACTGATAAACTGATGCTGACCAAGTAACTTCTCTGGATTAACATCAGATTTTATCATTTTTTGTTCTTTAAGCTTCTTTCTAGAACTCCAGGTAGGTAAAAACAGTTCATTCTCTGTCAGGTTCTCACAGGAAGGAATTAAACTCAATGAAGCCATGATGGAGTATCCGAAAAAACAAATCAAGTCCTGAGAAATTCCACTGAAAGGCATTATTTTATTGATTATTAATGCATTTTAGTTGAATCTTTTTTAGTGCCCTCCCATTTTCCTAGTCACTTAAGATTACTACCATCATGACTATCAGAAAATATAATAATACCCCACCAGAGCTGCAAGAACTGTTTTCTTAGCTTGTGTGCTCACTGTGAGAGAGAATTGGCAGGATATGAGCTGACCTGTGCCAACCCCATTAGTAATTCTTCAGGTAGTGTTGGTAGCTTCAGGCTACTGAAAAATAATTTACTTAGAAAAGTGGTAGGAACTTTTATAAAACCTTACAAGGTGAATGACCATTTTTAGCTCTAAATACAGTCAGTGGCTTCCAGGGATTAAATAGCAAAAGTCTCAAAGCAGCAATTTATTACCTAGTGCTTTGCTTTGCTAGAGTATATCTTATGGAATTATATTTATTACTATGCAGGCTTTAAATTTGATTGTTAGGAAACTGCTAATATTTCTTGCCTGCTTTCCTAAGTATCCAGATGTTGTCCTCCCCATGAATTGAGGGCTGCACTAGAAAACTTATCAAACTTTGCCACCCAAATGGAATTGCACAACCTGTGGAGACACTGTGAAGTGATGGCACTGATGCACCTTTGACAATTAAGAGGGAGAAAATAACAAAAACAAACAAAAACCCCTTCTAACAAAGAAATAAAGCAATCCAACTATCTAGGCAGTGGAGGAAAATGACTTTTTAGGCAATTGGTTCTCCCACAAGAATTTGGGCCAGCAATGAAACTGCTGGGGCAGCGGTTTGGGAGGAATTTTATAAAAGACACTTGAAAGAAGGAAAGATGAGACATTCAAATAGCCGTATGCTTGAAAGTGTAAAGCAAAGGTTATTACAGTACTGATTCCTAGAGTATTACAGCAGTAATCACTGTTTTTCACAAGCCATAGAATACTTTTCCATTTCAATTTCTAAATATTTGAATATTTTAGAAATAATACAACTGTGATTTAGTTGCACATAAATATGCACCCAAACTGATAACAACAATTAACCATCAGAATTATTCAGAGGGAATCCAGGTAAAGCTCAGTGAATATTTTCGACTACATAACATCATGGAAAGCGTATTTAGATTATAACAGATACCATTTCAGATGCTCAAAATGAAGTCTTTCAGCTTTTCAACTAAAAATTATTATTATTATTATTATATTTTTTTAAGATAACTTCACAGTGGAACATAATATTTTGCTTCCTATTGACACAAAATTCATATCTCATACTAATGTTAACCCCAAGTAACTTTTTCCTGGAATTTCTATAGTGTGGATAACAAATCAAATTATATTTTTCAAGCATCAAAGAGCCATGACGTGGACAAAAAACTGGAGGGGGGTGGGGGTCAGCAGCAGCAATGTATTTTCTAAGATTTTTGGCTTATTTTCCAGTGAAAATGATATTAACAAAAAAATGTAAGCCCCTCTAAAACTTGGATGGCAATCCAAAAGGAAACTCCAATCTTTCCAGGAATACTTTTCATTTTCACTTGAAAACAAACAAGAAAAGCAAACCACTGTCTTTGTATGAGCAAGAACCTTTTAAAAAGGTCAGGATTCAGCCTCCCTGGTTAACTCCCTCTACTTGTATACTTGGTTCTTCTCCAACTACTGTGTTGCTAATTAAATCTCAGTAGTAACCAACTCCTCAGCATGGATTCTTAGTGTACCTGGTTTCATTTACCAGATTCTTTTTGTGCTTGTTTGTCAGTTCCAACTCTGGAGGTTTCCCCAGTTTTGATTTTTTGTTTTTTACTTTTACTATCTGATGGAAGAGAGAAAAAATATCTGGACATTCTTAATGTCCTTAATACTGCAGATTCTTATAACCAGCTCTGCCTCATATAAAAACTCTCTCTTTTTAGCACAGAAGATTAACCCTGTAGCCACCTTCATGCTAAAGACAATTTCAGTATCTACATCCCTACAAAGGAAAATGATTATAAGAAAAGGTTTGTGCACTACGGCATCAGCAATAGAACTTCTTTTAGATTATAAAATCTTAAAACATCTCATAGTATCATAACATATCCTGAGTTGGAAGGGACCCAAGAGGATCACGGAGTCCCACTCCTGGCTCCACACAGGACCACTCCAAAATCAGACCATGTGTCTGAGAGCACTGTCCAAACACTTCTTGAACTCCAGCAGGCTCAGTGCTATGATCACCACCGTGGGGAACCTCTTCTAGTGCCCAACCACCGTCTTGGTGAAGAACCTTTTCCTGATATCCAACTTGAACCTCCCCTGTCCCAGCTCCATGCCATTCAATCAGGTCCTGTCGCTGTCGCCAGACAGCAGAGCTCAGCGCCTGCCCCTCTGCTCCCCTTGTGAGGAAACTGCAGGCTGCCATGAGGCCTCACCTCTGCCTGCTCTATTCTGGGCTGAACAAACCAAGGGGCCTCAGCCACTTCTTGTACATTTTCCCCTCCAGACCCTTCACCATCTTTGTAGCCCTCCTCTGGACACTCTCTAATAGTTTTATGTCCTTCTTAGATTAGTGCCCCAACCTGCACACAGTGCTCAAGGTGAGGCCACACCAGCACAGAGCAGACTGGGACAATCCCTTCCTTCTTCTGGCTGGCAGTGTTGTGCCTGATGCACCCCAGGACACAGCTGGCCCTTTGGGCTGCCAGGGCATACTGCTGGCTCACATCCAACTTGCCGTCAACCACAACCCCAGATCCCTTTATACAGGGCTGCTCTCCAGCCTCTCATCCCCCAGTCCATTCTATGTATATTCAGGGTTGCCCCACTCCCAGATGCAGAATCTGGCACTCGCTCTTCCTTGCAAAACCTTCATATGGTTGGTGATTGGCACAGCCCTCTAACTTGTTAAGATCTCTCTACAAGACCCCTCTACCCTCAGGGGAGTCAATATCTCCTCCTAATTTACTGTCATCAGCAAACTGACTTAGTACACCTTCCAATCCTGCATCCAAGTCATCTATGAAAAAATTGAAGAGAACTAGCCCTAAAATGGAGCCCCGGGGAATCCCTTTAGTGACTGGCTGCCAGCCAGTCTGCCATTATTTCTTCTCCTTTTTAGATTTCTACAAATTTGCATCTACAGAAAGACAACTGTCATAAAGATAATGCAGCAGAATATTGAGATGTGTCACCATCAGCTTTTTACCAGCCAATAGTATCTGGGGTTGTAGGGCTGTATATGGAAAAGTGTTGCCAGCTTGCCAAGGGAGATGGAAGTGACTCTTCCTCTCTGCTCAGCACTGGTAAGACCAGACCTGGAGTGCTGGGTACAGTTCTGGGGGCCCCAGTACAGTGACATGGACATACTAGAGACAGTCCAGCCAGCATGCACAAAGATGATATAGGAAATGGAGTATCTTTCATCACAGGAAAGGATAAGAGAGAGAGGACTGTTCACCCTAGAGAAGAAAAGGCTGAGGGGAGAACTTGTCAACACATGTAAATACCTGACTGGAAAGAAAGAGTAAGAGGAAACCAGGCTCTTCTCAGTGAGGCTGTGGGACAGGACAAGGAGCAATGGGCACAAACTAAAAAGCACAAAATTCCATCTGAACACAAGAAAATACTTTATTATTGTTGTTATTGTTATTAATTAATCTGTGTTATTAATCTGTGATTAATTATAGTGAATGTGGTCAGACACTGGAACAGGTTGCCCAGAGGGTTGTAGAGTTTTCTGTGGAGATATTCAAAACATGACTGGACCAGATTCTGGGCAACCTACTCTAGCTGACCATGCTTGAGCAGGGCAGCTAGACTAGATATTCTCAAGAGGTTCCTTCTTACCTAACTGATTCTGTGGTTCTGAGAAGTATAAGCCACTCCAGAACTAAGGCAATTCTTCCATGAAAATTATCTGAAGCATTGGTTTACAAAGTATGTATGAGAAACAGTGCCAGAGGATTAAAATAGATGCTTCCAGAAGTATAAAACCTATGAAAGCTAGGCTGTACATTTTAATAAATACTAAGTATTCTTCAAGAAATCCTTCAGATCCTACATGTATGTATTACTGAAAAGCAAAAGTGGCAGAAAGATAGCCTATCTTCTGAAACATACACAGAAATTAAAAACTGTAAATTGCAAGACAATTTTTAAGCAAGTATTTTTAAATGCTCAAACAATTCATCTTATTGTACAAATTTCAGAAGCATTATCACCACAATTGTAAGAGACAACAGCATGGAACAAATGTTTGTGTTATTATCAAGAAAGAAATAAAAGCAGCAGAAACCTGATTATAAGTATGTCAGGTGTATAGCTAAAAGTCTTGTATACATTTCTGGATAGATTTGTTACCTCTAACCACATCTTTGTTGCTGTTCTGGGAAATGTGACTCTTGGTCTTGTTCAAAAGAGACATTCTTCCCTCAGCATTCTGAGCATGTATACACCCACCATGCATAAATACGAATTGTACTAGAAATGAAGCTTCAAAAGCAGGACCTTCATAACAGCAAGAGAAACAAGTGACAGTGATTTGTTGGCAAATAAATTTAAAAACATACAACTAGATTGGAAGAGTTAATGTAAACTTGTCATTATTATTATTATTATTATTATTACTCAGCAATTCTACTAGTCTTTGAACATTAACAACTGCTCAGAACAACTGCATTTTATCAATCACTTTTTGCTAGACAAGCAAACTTCTGAAAATAATCATTCTTGAAGGCTGTTTATTGGTTCCATTCAACTTAAATTCTGAGAAAGGGGTATCCACATGAAAGAAACATTCCTAGAAAACAATTAACTTTTATTCTGTTTCATTGTTTGTTTGTTTGTTTGGTTGGTTGTTGTTTTATTTTCTTCTATTCTTCAAAATTCTGTAAATTTTTCAGACATCATCTCTGTGTATAATTCAGCAAAAAGGAACCTAAATTATTTTAGATTAATCTAGATGCTGCTGTAATGTTGCAACAATATTCTTTTTTTGTAGACTCCCCACCCCCCTCCACACACACACAATTTCTTTTAAAAAATATATTTCTTTTAGTTTAACAAATTGCTGGGGAACCAAGTGGCCATAATCTATATAACTTGTTTGTAATTTCTATTTGGAATTTAGGCTATTTGAAGAGCTGGGTCTTTTGTCTTTTTTTTTATTATTATTATTTTTTCTCATATTTGTACATAGCAAATATCTATACATAAATAATTCAAAACCTAAAGTTGTGCAACCATCTAAAACATAACTTTCAAGAAACATGAAATATGTTTTTTTCATGCAAATAAATTGCATTTCAGAGAGTTCTGTTTAAAATTCTTTTTTAATATGAACCTTTAGAGAATGTTTAAAAATGTATTTTCAAAGATTTCTCTGTCCTCTGTTGACTTTTAAACAAACTAAATATTTAATCAAGATACCAAGGGAGAAAGCCACCTGGGCCATGTAGGCCATTACATTTCATGAAATGTTAAGTGGCAATATTTAAGTAGGAAATAAAAGGAGTTTTTATTTCTGCCACGGGATATAAACACTTCTTAAAAATAATAATAATAAAAAGAAAAAAAAGGAAGGGTTTCTAAACTAAACTTACTCTTTGAAAACCTCAATGCCATGACAGTGGAAAATTAAGAAGCACTTTGTCACTGATCCAGTTTGTATATCTGTAAACTATCCTATGCATTAAAGATCTATTTATTCTTATCATTTCAGCCTCAAAACTAGCTATAAAATGATGCAATCTGTTTAGACAATGATTCTTAGAAAGCAATAGAGGGTAGAGGTGTTTTTAAAGGTAGATACTGGCTGATAAAGTGTAAGCCATAAGGAAATACTTCCATTGAACCTACATGTCAAACAAATATAGCAAAAATAATAATAATAAAAAAAAAAATCTTGACATTCCTGGTAGCCAGTATAAATCCTCCCTACGCTTTAGTATACGAGGGATGGAATAACTCTATATGGGCTTTGTCATCTCTTACAATATATTGAAGGAGAATGTATATACAATCAGAATGTTTGCATGCCTCAAAGTAAGACTCTTAGTGGAAGACACAATAAATACTAAGAAAATCTATCCAACAACAATCTTTCCAGTCTCCAAAATAATGAACATGCTCTCTGACTAACATAAACAATTACATCAATAATAATGTATTTAGTCCACTTTCTTTTTGGACAACCATAGTCTGGGCTTCATCAAAAGAAGCATGACCAACAGGTCAAGGGAAGTGATTCTCCCCCTCTGCTCTGCTCTTGTGAGACCCACCTGGAGCCCTGTGGGCCCCAAGCACAAAGACATGGGCCTATTAGAATGTGTCCAGATGAGGGCCACAAAGATGATGAGAGGGCTGGAGCACCTCTCCTATGAAGACAAGTTGATGGAATAGGGGTTGTTCAGCATGGAGAAGAGAAAGCTCCAGGGAGACCTTATAGCAGCCTTCCAGTACCTAAAGGGAGCTTACAGAAAAGCTGGGGAAGGACTCTTTGTCAGGGAGTGGAATGACAGGACAAGGGGGAATGGATTTAAACTAAAAGACGGTAGGTTTACATTAGATATAAGGAAAAAATTCTTCACTGTGAGGGTGGTGAGGCACTGGAAAACATTGCCCAGAGAAGCTGTAGATTCCTTGAAGTGTTCAAGGCCAGGCTGATGGGGCTTTGAGCGACCTGGTCTGGATGAGAGGTGTCCCTGCCCATGGTGAGGGGGTGGAAAGATAGGGTCTTTAAGGTCCTTTTCTACCCAAACTATTCTGTGATTCTACGATTCTGTAATCTGAAGTTCTGAAAAATGTTGTAGAGACCTGCCTTGTTTTTCTTCTTGCTATCATCTTTTTATTTATTTCCAGAATATTAAACCACTGCAATTTGTATACTGTAACTCTATTTTCCACTGGTAAATTTTCCAAGAACTATAGGTGTTTTGCATGCATAATAAAAAGATATTGTTCTATATGTTAGACTAAAAATTGTTGCCATCCAGATATAAGGTGCAAAGTTTCTTCCCCAACTCTGTTATGAAGTGAAATGTAAACTTCAAATCATTTAATACTGCAATATTTACAACTGCACATTGAAATCAATAATGCTGGCAAACTTACTTGTTAATCAATATTCTCACTACTATTTCAGCAACATTTCAGTATTATCTAGGTACAGATTATAAAACCTCATCTACTGATGTTTCAAAATATATTTAAGAGAAACACAAACAGCTCTTTGTTATCAAAAATAAGGCTCTGAAATTAACCTAGATACAGTTTTATTTTTAATCTATTTTAGCATAAATTGTTGTTCTAACATGTGCCACATCTAACAACTCTGATATCAAGTTTTGCCATCAAGCTACTGTTTTCAGCAGAACATTCGTATTTACATATCAACATATTGATTTAACAAAACTATATCATGAAAATATCAAGAGGCAAACACTTAAAATTTCTTTTTCTTTTAAACAAAGAAAGCAAAGTTCTTTCATATACCAATTACAGAGTTACATTGTCAATAACATCTCAGTAAGACTGAGATGATACAAGTTGATGAAAATCAAAACTAACATACCTGGGGGGGGGGGGGGAACAACAACAACAACAACAAACAAACAAACAAACAAACAAACAAACAAAAAATCCTTGGGCACATCTATTTGAAATAGGGGAAGGCAGAAATCACAAAGAAAGAGAAACTCTTTTATAAAAAGGATGTTCATGGAAAAAGAAAAGTACCCAAAAGATTGGATAGTTCGTGAAACAGATTACAAGGATCTTTACACAAATGTTTGCTAATTTTTCAAAGACTGATGAGGAGGAGTTGGGAGAGAGTTGTTAAAAAAGTTGACTCAGTAGAGAGCGTTAAAACAAAAATGAAGTAAGCATTTCAGATTTTCACACTAGACTTTGACAGCCTTACTCAAGACCATTATGATACCCTGACCAGGGGTACCTATGTCTATATATACCTTCACATAAAATCATGGTTTTTTAAGTGTCTGACACAATGATTTTTCTTTAACTAGAATGTTGCATTTGGAGAAAATTCTCAGCTTTCTTCTTAGTCCAAGTTCTGTCAACATATAAGATTTAGTTTAGAAATTTGTATTACAAGAAATGGTTCTCCTTCATCTCTTTCGTCATACAGCTTTTTAATTAGATCCCAAGTTAGTAAACATACTTAATCTCTCACTCAGCATTCCTCAGGCTGATAATGGCCATGTTATACTGAGATTAAAATGTCTCAAAAAATGCTGGTTTTTAAGTCTTCAGGCTGGAAAGCCTTTGGCAATGCCTTAGAAACATGGACTGCTTCCTGATGCTATTTCCCTTTTTTCATTATTTGATTTTCTTCTGTTTATAAAATATGCAAACTAAATACATTCCCTCAGTACATGAGCAATGAAAACAACACAGTTGGTAATAGCAGTTTTTGAATGCTGACACAAAGCCAATTTACAGGACTTGGCTAACAAAAACAGACATTCCAAAGAACAATTACTTCAAACTTCTTTTCCTTACTTCCTCTGACACCGCACTGTGAAATAATATATGGTGCTGATAAGCATTCCAGAAAACAAAAACAAACAAACAAACAAAAAACACAGAAGAATCAAGCTTAACCAACTAACGAGGTATGAACTGCAGACAGAAAAACTTTATATTAAATTTTCCCTACTTCTGATTTCCTCTGAAAACTGTCTGCTGATTTCCCATACAAAAACACTAAGTAGTGTTAAGAAAAAAAGAAGCTCCCAGATGAATTACATACAATGGCTTTAACTTAGATCAGTTTTGATTATTTTATAAACTTCTAAAGAAAAATCTGTAGATAGATAGTAAACAATTTTATGTGAGCATCATACCACCAGAAAAGCTTAAGAATATGTTTGGGGACAATTGAAAAAAAAACAATTGTTCATGTATTAGTATGGAGGTTGATGGGCAGCAATAGAAAAAAAGCCTGATTGCTGATTACTTATTTGAGAAGCATCATAGAAGCTGTCAACATATGCTAGTGGTCTGTAGCATATTGATACTGAATTACAGATGACAGGAATGGTGGATGATGGACCTCAGGGTTAAGGCTTGCACTTCTTTATGGAAGAAGGGAGCCAGTGAATGGATGAACAGGGAAGAATAACTATGCTTTTTAAATGATTATAAAATTCTACTGTGTCAGCACTGTCGAAAGATAGACATGAAGCAACATTTTGTCTAGGCTAAAGATAAACTTGTAGAAGTGATTGATGTATAAATTTATGTCCTAGTGTGCTAGATTTAGCCTATTTTCTCTGTAAACATGAATTTGTCCAATTCTCAAAGTTTTCATTTTTCTGTTTTCTTTTGTAATTATCATTTTTGGAGAAGAAAAATAATAATAATAAAAAAAAATGTCTCTAATGAACAATAATAGCTTTAAGGATCAGTCCTCTAAATTCCTCTCATCTTGGACATTTTTTGTAGAGATGTCTCAGTTTTCTCCTCTAGTATCTTGACAAGCTTTTCAGCAATCTTCTCCTTGAATCACTCAACAGTATGATTCTAGAATGGTCATTCCCTGAAGATCAGATTTTAGAAAAAGAGGAACTGTGACACTGCAACAGATCTTAGAAAGATCTGTTACAGGATAATAGAAAAACACAGAGCTCTTCCCCCAAAACCTATCCAAGGAAGTGGCTGGTTTACCTGCCTAGACATTATAAAATTAGGAAAATAGAACATTTGCTCAGTGAACAGGTACCAAGGAAGACCTCAACACAACTAGGCATGAGCCAGATCTCCTAAGTTCCACCAGGTAAGGGGGTGCAGGATTACAGGAAACAAGATTGAAGTCAGCTTAATCGATAAAAGCAGTAAAACTTCAGGCGGCAAACAGAAATTAAAAGAGAAAACCCTCAATGACTGAAATTTTATACATGACTGTCCTTCATTGTCTTTTAATCTTTATCTTATGAATCATTCAAAAGAGAGAGGAAGACTGCTAGTTAACAGACATATTGGAAGTTGAAAACTGAGAGGAAGATTTTCTTTTTTCTTTTCTTTTCTTTTCTTTTCTTTTCTTTTCTTTTCTTTTCTTTTCTTTTCTTTTCTTTTCTTTTCTTTTCTTTTCTTTTCTTTTCTTTTCTTTTCTTTTCTTTTCTTTTCTTTTCTTTTCTTTTCTTTTCTTTTCTTTTCTTTTCTTTTCTTTTCTTTTCTTGCACTATCTTGCCATAAAGTAATTAAATATATTCTCCATAAAAAAGTAAATTCACATTAGAATATAGACACAATATAGATTTTCCAGCCTGTTTCATAAGAAATTTCTAATTAATTAAAAAAATATATAGAAATATCAGCTGGTTCCACCTGGCTTTTTACAACCTGGCATATTTTATATGGTGGATGTTAAATAGCCACTCAATGAATTGTCATGTCATAATGCCAGAAATTATCTTGTTGAAGCTACACTTAAAAGCAAAGTACATAATTTGATTGTGGAACATATGACTGGCAAAGATTAGCTTACACCAGTGAATCATCATAAAGGATATGTTTTCTCTTTGACTCCTTATAAAACTATATATGAAAGTTTTACAGAGACTGAGAACTCTGAGACAGTATGTAAAACTGTATACAAAATTATCATTCTTTAAATCTACCCAAGTAAGATCTTAAAATAACACAGAGTAATAATATTTTGGTGCTTAGTAAACCACCTGACTTATATGATAGAATTAGTTTTGTGTCTTGATTTAAGAAAGAAAGATTTTACTTTTAAAATTCTATATACAATGATGCCAGTCCTTTGCTATTGCCACATCTGATTCTTGTATAGAACAAATATTTAAACCTTCATACATCTAAACCTAGGTTATACAAATTCAGTTACCCAGAGAATATATGTGACAGCTTCTTCCTACTTCTGATACACCTGGTCATTATAGTTGGAGATTATTTGTGCCTATGTACAAGTATTTGCCTCTCCTGGAGGCTACAGCTGCAGTTATGTTCAAGGATGGAAATGTAAAGATGTAAAGTTAGGTATGCAAAACAACAACTAGTTGTACACAATGTGAATTTAGGGCAATAGCAATAACTTATAATATTGACAATTCTTGATAACCTTATTCACAGAAACATTTACATAGGTTCCCACATTTCAAGCTTTCAGAAAGCGGAAACTGTTCACAAAACTTCAATTAGATGAAAAGTTACAGAGCCATCACTTCTCTTCTGTGACACTATGTATATTTTTCACACGAAGAATATTCTTCAGTATGATTATTGGAAAATTCTTTGTAAATTTACATCTACAGTTATTTTCTAAACATAAGTTAATTTCTATGAAAGCTTTAGAAGTCATTCAGCACAGCACTCACTATGCCAGTCAGATATTGTATATTCACATTCAAGGAATCACTAGAAGTGGGATATAACTTTTGTGTATATTCAAACCTGCAACCTTTACAGAAAGAAAAAGAAAAAAATCAAGAATGGTAATTATTGTAACTACAAACTTAAAAAGTACAGTAGGTTAAGGATAATCAGTCTAAAGTAAGCAAACACACAGCATCCATTACAGTTCTTTCTGAAAATATTTGCTATGAGGACAAACATACCAATATATGCAAGATGCTGGGAGTCTGAAATCATGGGCATTATATGAGAAGAAACATACTGAAACTGCTTCTTCAAAAGTGATTTATTTTCACAGAGGCTACTTCCATTACCATTGTTTTGTTGTTGTTGTTGTTGTTGTTGTTTTGTTGTTGTTGTTGTTGTTGTTTTTCAGGCTCTGCTTTGTTTCAAATTAACCTAACTTGATCTGCTAGCTTTAGAATTTAATGTACAGCATTATCTACTACTGTCATAGTATCCATCATATTAGAAAAAAACATACATAGTATTCTAAAATTATTCTGTGAAGACAAATACAGTTTCAGAAGTGTACTTTTAATATATCTTACACAGGAAGCATAATAGCCTTATATCGTAAAAAAAAAAAAAAAAAAATGTAACAACTGTTTACAATGAAGTAAATAATACTTACAGATTCCCCCCCCCCTTTCCCCCTTTTTCTTTTTTTTTTTTTTTTCTTTTTTTTTTAAAGGAAATAATGTGTTTCCATAAATGTGAAAGTAAGGGTTGAGAACTGATAGATAACATTGTATTTGATTTTGAAACTTGGATTACAGGTAAACAATTGTTTTTCTCTAATGACAGAGTGGCTGACTTTTTATGTTACACTACTTTATGTCATGACATATCACATGCCATATCTGACAAATAAGATAAAACATTATGCCAGCACAGCAGCCATAGGGCATCTTAACCTGAGGGCATCAATTACAATGTAAATCCATTGCAATGATAAGCACAATTACAATGAAAACATCTAGGATGCACCAAAAAATAATGATATATTATTTCCTTGGCTACTTCTGTAATAACAAAAAATATTGGTAATTACTATTAAAATTTTATTTTAATGGCTTTATATTCCCCTTATAATCCAAATATTATGCAATCCTATATGTTTGTAATTATGTAATATATATGTATGCAATTATGTAATACTAATTTATGCGAACCAAATTACGACATGAGATGACACTATGTCACTGACTGTCTCATACTGTGGAGCCTAAAAATGAGCACAGTACTCCAGCTCTGGTCTTATAAATGCCAGAAGGGATGAGTTGCTTCCCTTGACTTTCTGAATATTCTCATGGTAATATAACCCAAGATGCACCTGCATTTCTTCATTGCAAAGGCACGCTGCCTTTTTCTTTTTTTTTTTTTTTTCCTTAAACTACATTGTGTGCTTGTGGTGGAGAAAGCCCAACTAAACAGATGTGTCACCTCTAATCTGTGATCTGTTTAGGTGAAACATGATAATGCTTATAATTCCTGCTCCAACATGTGTTACCATGTCTGTTCTATGCTGCTCACACTCTGATGCCGTCTAGTTTCAGACCATTTGTAACACTTGCTATGAAAGCACCAGAAAGAGGTAAGAAATAAATGGTGTACAAGTTTCATGGGGTAAGTATTTACAAGAAAACAGAAAAATCAAGTTCTCTGAGGTTCTGCCCAGCTACTCATCACTGTAACACATTTCTCCCAAAACATCCACTTAGTAAAATGGCCTGTGCACAATGGGCATTGATGACTTATCCAAATGAAAGCATAGCTTTGTCTCATAAAGCCACTGCAACAGCCATCAACTGAGAGAGTCATGAATGACACAGACATTTTTGGGCTGTACTTGTGTCACTAGTTTGGGTTGCTATAGGAAAGCAGCTGGTAAGTTAGTGATCATGTGATGATTGACATATTCACAGGAGTAGGAATGACAAAGCATGACCCAAGGGCTTGTCTGAGGACATCACAGAGCAATCTACAAAGAAATATCAGGTAGAGAAAAGCTAATGTTATTGAAAAAGAATCAGAAAAGATTTTGCTGCACTGAGAGTTGCTAAAGGAAGGACCTAGCTGATGTATAAAACTCTTATTGAAGGAAAACAGAAGAGAAGATCCATATTCTAAAAACAAAGATCTACCAAAACAGGGAACTTTGATTTTCTAAGATGTAGGGAGAACTTTTTTATAGCACCAGAGCTACAAAAAAACCATTCTGTAGTTTTCTCACAAAATCTCCCTCACACTCTCCAGTGCTGCTTCACCTGCCTGCTCTTCTGTCTACATAACCACCTTTATCTTCACTTCTCCCAATTTGCTTATCAGCTTCTAAGATAAATAAATGTAAAAACAAACAAACAAACAAAACCTTATGGTGATATAATAATTGCAGTATCTGCTATCACTCTGCTATCTCATCTTACATACGCCTTACCTATTTAAATTTTATTTTTTTCTTTTAGAAGGGAAGGGACCCCATCTAGCAAAAATAAAATAAAATAAAATAAAATAAAATAAATATGTATATATATCTTTTGTTAAATACTTTTAGAATTTTAACTTTATTTTGGAAAGTGGATATGCTTATATGTAGATTCATTATTTTTTTAATTCACTGGACAAAAGCATGTTTTGTTTGCAAAATTGACTATATGATATATGGTTTATCAGATGAATTTGATTAATTACTATAGTTTAAGTACTTATAATTCAACCAGGAAAAGTAAATTATTTTGTTTCAATAGCTTTTTTCTCAGTAGTTTTGAAAGGATGTATTTCTAAGTAAGCAGAAAGCACAAATCAGTTATTATGTTTATAGCTTTAAAAATAAAATGGTATTTTTGTCAATATGTATGCCCTAAAGTGACAGCTCAGCATCCTTTGATCCATTCACCCTTGCTCTGAAATACGGTTTCCATTCTGAAGTGACATATTCACTATCTGCGAAGATTACAGAACACCTATTTAAGTATTCCCCACTGATTCCATACAAAATCTTATTCTAGGATTTTGCAGTATTCATGTGTCATAAAAGACACCTGACAATCTAGCCACTGAGAATGAGTAGTTAGGAAAGATTTTCCATGCACATCTGCATGATTATTTCGAAAACCTACACTGAGAAGAATTTTTAAAATAATCTTATGAAGCTTAAATTAGAAGGGGTATTTAAAAAGAATATGCTATTATTGAAGTTTCCAGAATGACCACTGCTAGTTATTTTTATTTCTCTGAATATTCACAAGCATTCACAGTATATTTAAAATTTAAATTGTCTTGTTGAAATTATCACAAATTGCACTGCAAGTTGCATCTCTATTATGCCTGACAAATAGTTTTTATTGTGATCAAGAAGGCAATTCATGTTTTTAGAAGAGCAGGTTCTGCAGAAACCGAATCTTTCTTGCACTTCAACAGTAAAAAGGAAAACAAACCTAAAGAAATACAAAAATTCCTAAATTGTGCATGGCCTGATCCTATCAGCCACTGGCCAGTACACCAGTAATTTTCATAGTTTGTAGGTTATGACCTTGGGATGGTTTTTACACAACTTTCACAGAAGGATGTGATAAAAGAGTGGGTTTGATGTCACATACATGTTACATACATATTGCTTCTAGGCAATATAAAGTCTAAGTAATGTGTGTGCAGTTTTGCTAATTGTTGGAAATGTCTTAATTCAATTGCATGGCAAATTAACAGCTCAAAACCAAAGATACATCTTGTAGTCACTCAGAAATTCTGTCCTCCACTCTGCTAGATTGGCAAAGAAAATTCGTCAGTCACTTTACCTAGCATATTCACATAGTCTGAGGAAGGAAAACATCACATGATTTTAACTGTTGTCAAATTGTAGCAAATTTCAGAAGACAAATATTATGATTTGCATATAAAGTAGAGGGATTGACACTACTGAGAACAGGAGAACATTGAGAGACCAGTGAATATTGTACCATTGCACAACTACTTTTGTATGCTATTGGCATGCTGTAGAATCATGTCTTAGAATTTGTGATCACTGCCCATTTCATGCAAAATGTAAGATTCTCTCTGGCAGATGTGGATATGCAATATCTCATGTGGACTGTAGAGCAGAGATTACATATTTTTATAAACTGTCTGAAATTCCTACCAATTCAAAATGTAAGCCTTTTCAAATAATAATAATCTCTGAACACTTACAGATGTAAATTTTCAACAATTCTCTTCATTGTTTGCCAAAAGGATAGCCATAAATTGAGTACTAATACCTAAATAGGAGGGCCATCACAGTTTGATGTCAGTATTTTTTAGTAGAGGCACAATGAAAATTACCTCATGGCTCTGTACGCTAAGACCTCTTGATAATAACAGCTGAAGTCAGTCACTATGTCTACAGTAGGCCTGTTTCTTCTTTTTCTTTACACTCTTTTCACACCTTTCTAGGCAGGCCACATGCATCTTGACAGTGATGGCTGAAGAGGTTTTAGTAAGAGCTATGAATATGCCAGGGTTGACCTTTCTTTAGCTCAAAAAAAAAACATCTGAAGAAGGCAAAGTTTGCTTTTACAGAAATCCTCTTGATCATCATCAAGTCAATCACCACACTATGAACAGAACCATGCATTTGGGTGAATAATTGCCAAATTGCCACCAATGAACCAAACTTCAGGGCTTCAGGTTCCTCTCCAGGAACTCAGTCTCACTGAGTGATGTTCAGTGCATGACAGTGTGAGATACTCTACATTAACAAAACTTCATGCTATTGAACTGAGATAATTTCAGGCATGGGCATACAAAACACACAGATGAACGTTTCTGTGACTATTTTAAGGCATTGTTTTAAAAAAGTTTTTAAAAATTTTAACTACCCTAGCTAGAACTTCTGAAATTTATGTTTGTATTTACGGAACTCAGAAAAGAGTACTACTTATTCTTTCCTGAATGCCTTCTTGTCCAACTTCCATGAATGTGGGCTAACATTAGAGCCTTCTTTCAACAATAACACATTTCTGCTCTAGAAGTCAGAAGCCAAGAGAGTTGTGAATGCTTCAGATAACTAATTATTTAATCATTCAGGGTCTCCTAGGGAGAAATTCTGGCTAATGTCAAGATTTGTCTTTTAAATACCTTTTCTGATGTGTCATGAATACAATTATAACACAACCATACCCAACCCAATTAGTTCCAGGCGCATGCAGTGCTAGAGTGGTGCCATAGCACATAGACCATGTGCCAAAATCAGCAATAAAATCACACCACAATGTCACCTACAATAACAGTATATTGGGTGTCATTGCAAGCGCACAAAAGGCAAAACTCTGAACAATGCTAAACCTCTCTATGTACTCTTTGTAAGGCCTTATACATTACAGTTTTACTTCAAAAGTCCCAGAGGCACAAGGACTGCATCACAGATACACTTGTGAGGTAAAAATGTGTCATATACCTTGATTTTAAGAACATCATTTTAATACTCGAATGAAAGTAGACACATGAATTTATTCTCTCATATTGCACCTTCATTTGTAGTTTCTTTTTTTTTTTTTTTTAAATACATATCCTCCCTTGTTCAACTTACACTGTATCAGCTCTCCTATACTTGATCCTGCCTTTTTTTCTAATATTCCAATCCATTTTCTGCTGCTTATGATTTTTTTAAGCTTCATACGTGAAAGCTGAAACTCCCCATGCTAGATATTTACCTCATGTTAGTAAAACACTGAAGTATTAATAAAGTACCAACTAAAGGAGCTATTGCCCTAATTACAAGAATGAAATGCAACTTACACTTTTTTGTTGTTTTTGTTTTGCTTTTCTCAAATGATTCAATGAAGCTCAAGTAGCCTGAAATGTAGTGCACAGTTGTCAGTCTATCAGGGATTTACCCTTTGCCATTTCTCTGGAAAACAGCACCCAAGAAGAGCACTTCTGTATTACAGCCTTGCCAAGGCTCTGTCCCTGGAGCCTGCCTGTGTAAAGCAGGATTCACTTCACCTTCCTTCTCAGCATTTAACAAGTTAGAGATACCTCTGAGAAGCTGTTGCTGCAGTAGCCAGCAGGCAGGTAAGGCAGCAGAGGCACGTGCCTTGAGTCTCCCCCATCCCTCCCTCCCTCTCTCTGCAGTGTGTTCCTGCCTTTCTAATGCCAGCGCAGGTGCTGTACAGGCTGAGGCAACTCAGCCAGCCACAGGCTTTTTTAGCTGCATTTACAGCAAATGCAGGAATGTCTGTATGAGCAAAAACTGTATGAACATATTCAGACAGAGTGGGAGTCCAAAAGAGGGGCTCTGACTTAGAGCTGCCATGGGATTACACTCTCTCTTTCCATGTTTATTGTGTTTCCTCCATTTGAAAACCAATCTGAGCAGGATGAAGACGGAAGCAAAAATGAATAGGGATGGAATAGGGTAAGAGTTAATGGACTCAGACTATTATTAGTAGTACTAAACACAAAAAGACAAGACTGTAAACTGAAAGTAAACATCTGTGAGCATCAGCATTCACCACACTTCTATACCAGTATCTGTCAACCCCTAAGGACCCCTCAGTTCTGACACTGGGCTGAGTTTTCAGATGTGTAATTATCCATAGCGCAGCAAAACTGACTATTTCTAGAATACTAAGAAAAAAAGAAGATCACAAAATTAAGGATTATAAAATTTTAGAAGACTGGAATTAAAATTCCTTATTTACTGTTGATTTGCTTCTTTTCTTAGGATTCAGCAGTCGTTTTCATGTCTCTCTACATGCACAGAATGGAACAAAGCAACAAGGAACAGCACACACAGATATTTATGAACAGTCAGAAGACTCTGAATGAAACACAAAACAGAAAATGCCCTACAGCTATGGGCAACTGCACTTTGTACTGGAAAATAGGTGATGTCTGTTCTTTCAAAATTTCTGCATGACAGTATGCAACCTTTTTTTCCCTTGCCAATATTTTATGTAGCAGGTCAACATTTAGATTTTGCATTTCTTTAAATAATCAAAATAAGAATTTATTGACAGAGCTTGCTAAGTATCCATGGCTATCACTGAGGTGTCTCAAAGCTATTGAATGGTATTCAAAATGCTACATTACCTGAGGGGGAAAAAAAAAAAAAAAAAAAAAAAAAAAAAAGAGAGAGAGATGCTTTTGGCATTTTAGATTAAAGCTCAAAATCACAGGATGTTTTGAATGATTTTCACCTTGTCTTGTGCCTCATTTCACTGTCCGTCAAATCAAGATAATAACTCTTCCCTCTCCTGGAGAGGAATTTTCAAGATGAATAAATGTTTGTGAAGAAAAGCCCACTTGTAATTCTGTAGGCAGTTCAATATAGCAATGATATAAGGTAAAATATGGCATGGCAGTAGAGAATGAATGATGGCATAAAACTAAATTGAGTTCTAAATGCGTCTTAGAACATGCTCTGTTCTTTCTGCTGAATCAGTCATGATTCCTGTAGAAAAAACAATACTGTAGATTCTTTTGCACATGCATTCCTATGATAGAAACCACATTATCTAAAACAATTTCTGATATACTAAAACTTCTGAATATTTGAATATTATATATGCTAATACTTGATAACCTATGCATATATGAGCTTGTTAGATTTTGTAAATGAAACACCTTTGTGTTGGTCCGTCCGTCCTTCCGTCCTTCCGTCCTTCCTTCCTCCCTTCCTCCCTTCCTCCCTTCCTTCAAAATGATTTATTCCCTGTCCCAAATAGTTTCATTGTGTTTTTTTTTTTGGAGTCTGAATCCATTTTTATCAATAACATTCCTGTAGGATGCTGTCAAAATAAAGGTAACAACCTGGTTGCAAGAGACTTTTTAAGGTTAAAAAAGTTTTATTGCATAATTGCATATGTACTCCATAGCATTACTGAAATCAGATAATTTACAGATTTCTTTTTTTTTTTTTTTTTTTTTTCCAAGTGCATCATTAAAATTCCTTATCAACTCTGATGTGAGTGGGAATTGAATAAGCAGCAGAATTGTGTGTTCTCTGCTGCTTGAAAAATACCTAATATTGGATGCTACCTGCAGCTGGCCACAGGAGCAGATGTTTTAATTCTGGAGTACTTCTTTTCACATTCCATTTTCATTCAGGCAAGAAGGAAAAGTCAACAGCTCAATACGTAGTAACAGCAATGGAAAGGATCATGTTAGTTTATAGTATCAACACCAGCAGTCACTAGACAGTCTCTAATTCTATGTTCTCTATATTTATTAGTCTTAGAAAACAAATAAAACATCAATCTCTAGTTCTTATCCAGAAAAGATTTAACATATCCATAACTTCTAGCATGCACATACTGCTACTGAATTCAATCAGAGTGCTGAGCACATGTCTCCAAAAGCATCTGCATGAACAGACGCTTACATAATTTGACAGAGTTCTTGCATGCGAAACACTACATAAATTGTGTGAATTTCTTTAGGGGATCTGCTGAGATCATTAGCAGAGTTAACATAGCTATGTGATTTGCAAATGTCAAAAAAGCTTTAAAATTAACTTTCTTTTGCATTTCCTATGTTTATATTCTTCTATTGGTTACAGTTTTCTCAGACAAGGGCAGGGAGGAAATACTGCATTTAGAAAACACAATGAAACCAGGAAGTGTTATCATTTTCACTGATATCAGATTAAAATTATTTGTTTTGTGCTGGGCTTCAGGAGAAATAAACAAATAAATATACATGTGTAAGCAAAAGTGTTTATGCTACCAACAACTGCAACAGACCTTCAAAAAGGTTTCATTTTTAAGTTCCTTGTCTTGGCCTACTTTTATTTTCCTCAAATATACACTTATGCAGTGAAGTGCGGTATGGATCATTCCTGAAACAACATTTTAAAGCTTAAAGCCAAGTATTTTAGTAAGGTTATTCCTTTGCCTTCCTATGGAATAGTGCCTCTTCATCTTCCCTCCTTGATCCATTTAAACCATATAAAATGGCTAGGGTTTTAAGTTGCAAATGTAGTATGTAATTTGCTCCTTCTATAAGATTACTGCATTGAATTGTCTAGTAAGAATGTTATTATTGGCACAATAAGCAAGCCAAACAGAGATTGCCCTGATAATCTGGTGAAAATGTTAGAACTTCTGAAGGGAGGTTTAGAAGGAAAAACCAAGAGAGTTTTTTTTTTGTTTGTTTTTCTTCATTTTTCATTTTTTAATCTTCTCACTTGAATTGCAACAGGATTAGAAGAAAAGAAGAAAATCAGCCTGGAAGAAGCATGTCAGGCTTGCAGACTCAGAGCTGGCTTTACCACTTCCTTTGTAGCATCATCATGTGCGGCTGTCCTGAAAGAGCATCAAATGTCACCGCATCAGGGCATGCTCACAGTACCAGCTCAGGTGTAAACAACAGCAGAAGGCACAAGAAGGCAGCAAGTCAGTTCTGAACTAGAGAGGATTAAGGAAGCAATTCATGCCGCCAGTCATCCTCAGCTGCAATCCCACACTTGCTGAGCCTCCCTCCCAGTAGCTCCCATGTGCTCCAGCACCAGGATGCAGCCGTGGAGCCACTGGCAGCCATTTGGGTCCTGCAACCATCCCACCCCTTCCACACCCTGTGGGTCCAGATGGCAGGGAGAAACAGGTCTGTGACAAAGTTTTCACCCATTAAAAGCTTTTATTTTGATTTATGTAATGTAGCACTGAAATGAAGTTCCAGTAAACACAGAGATGGGCTTTTGAGGGAACCATGTCATGGGAAGGCCCAGCGGGTGGGCTGGCAGTGTTATGGATCCAGCCTTTGAAAATACTCTCTCTTCTCAACTCTGAACGCTATGATTTCAGTCAGTCTCTAAACAAAGTGCACCTGCCTGCTTAAAATCCACACCAACAAAAAGGTATTAACACTAAAGACTGTGTGAGGAGTATGAAAGGAGAAAGCATGTTTTGAGTGGGAGAAAGCAATTTGTTAGATGGCTCAGTCAGTCAGCTTCAGTGAAGATCTGGAATTAAAACCAGAGATATGAAAAAAAAAAAAAAAAAAAAAAAAAAAGCTGAAAGGATGTTTGTCTGGAACAATAAATCATAGCATGGTTGGAAGGGACCTTAAAGATCACTTGGTTCCAACCCCGTGCCATGGGCAGGGACACCTCCCACCTGACCAGGTTGCCCAAAGCCCCATCCAGACTGGCCTTGAACACCTCTAGGGATAGGGCATCCACAGCTTCCCTGGGCAACCTGTGCCAGTGCCTCACCACCCTCTGAGTGAAGAATTTCCTCCTAATCTCTAATCTAAATCTTTCCTCTTTTAGTATAAAACCATTCCCCCTTGTCCTGAAACTATCTGAGCAAAAAGTTGCACTCCATCTTTATCATAAGCCCACTTTAAGTACTGAAAAGCTGCAATAAGGTCACACTGGAGCCTTCTCTTCTGTAGGTTGAACAGCTCCAGCTCTCTCAGCCTTTCTTCATAAGAGAGGTGCTCCAGCCCTCTGAACAAATAGATAATTATTTAGAAACACATCTGAATCACCAAAAATCTTCTTAACCTTATTCTCCCATTATTTAACTACATGTAATTCACTAAACAAAATTTGTGCCTGAATCTCCGAGATTGATCTTCTGGAAATGCCAACTATTTCTTCTGAGGAAGACAGAACCCCTGTGTAATATCGTCTAATTCCTATTACAGTAGATTTTTGTAGCTGATGAATGTGTAGCAGTAAGGAAGCTAACTTGGGCTGCAGAGTTAGCTAGATCAACTCACTTATATTATTTTCAGGATGAGTTTTTCTCTTCAGTAGAGTTGCACCGCCATAAAACCATTACATTATATGGAAGGCTATACTCCTTTATTCATTTCGTGCACAGCTCACGTTTGCCTATTCTGCTCTCAGAAACCTTCAAGACTATTTTTAAGCAAAAGGCAAGGAATGAATTTGAAATAAATCATTTTTTATATTTCAGTAAGCCATTTCTGTTTGAACTTTTCTATTTAGCTCTAAAGTATTAAAATACCTCTGCATATCATCATCAATTAATCTCCAGTATAAACAGTTCAGAGGTCTTACACATGTCCACACACATGCTTCATAGTACAATAACTGTTATGCAGTTTTTGAAAAATGAATTACCTAGCCCTATACTGGGGAGAAAGAAATTTGGAGGTTGTGTGCCTTTATTATCAATTGCTGAATGAAGAGCTACCTTTTTTTTTTTTTCTTTTTTCTTTTTTCTTTTAAAATAAATTAATTGTCTCTGATTACACCTTTTCTAACATGAGTTCTCAAAAATAAACTCATAAGTCTTACAACCTGTTTATAGGTAATAGCTTATTTACCATAATGGACATCAACTGAATGTGAAATATTGGCTCCTTTGTTGCCCTTTAGCCTGTCAACCTCTAAACAACACCATTCCCCTTATGAATGAAAATTAATTTACAGAAGGCTTCATTTTAATGGATATGTATATTTTGTTGGTAGATTTAGAGGATGAACTGAAAAGTTGGTTCTGTATAATTTGGCAGCAGGTTTCTTGTTTTGGTTGTGGTGGTTGTTTTTTGTTTGTTTGCTTGTTTTGTATGGCAACAGTCTATTCAATACAGTATTTTACAATTCAGCTAACTTAATCATTAGATTTTATAAGATTTCCCCAGATACTTTAAAGGACAGCTTCTAAAGGAAAGTTTTAGAGATTAGATTTTATAGTTACAGTGAATCCTACTAAAATGTTTTAGAATTTACAACTGAGAAAATAGAAAAATAGAAAAAGAAATGTTGACTCTAAAGCTTCTTAAATCAGTGGGAGCGTAAAGCCAATATTAACAGAATATGGCTGCCACAAAGGATCGGTTTCTTGCCTATACAAAATTAACTGGTGGTCTAGCTTTTCTAGATCAGGCATACAAAATCAAAGTAATATTCCTTCTAATACAAACACAGAATAAAATGATAGAATAACTACAACATATGTAATAAATACATAATAAAACAACCAGAAAAGGGTTCTGAATAAATTGTACATATAAAACCAGATCCCTAAGCTATGTCTACAGGCATGCACAAGATGTGTTGCTTCCTGTGAGTATAAACCATAGCACAGAGTTGTCACTGTAATCCCCCTTAGGAGGACCCTTTTGCTTGAGCAGATTTTCACATATTATTTGTTAAATAATTCACATGATACCACAGCTAGGACTAATGAATTAGAATAAGCATTAATATGGTACCCCCTACTAATGATGTCCAGTGAATCCTTGCTTAAGGAATCCTTTCCTTATATTGCATATAGTGACCTCATGTGCTGAGTCACACCTTAATGAGATAACCATGAGTTCCTGAGGTTAATCAAGCCACCCTGTTGTATCAAATGCTGAGAGTTCTAAGACTGTGCTCCTCTGGTGTGGAACAGATAGCATTAAAGAAAGTTTCAAGAAATGCCCACATTGGAAGTGGATGCCATCTGTGGTATGAAAATAAGAATTAAGAGAGTTCTGTTGCTTGGCTCAAATGTTGAGAGGCTTCTGATGGAAACATCCTCTTTAAACTAAAGTTGCTGCAAGAGTGGAATTTTAATCCATCCCCCTCCTCCCACTTTGAAGCTGGTGTCAGCAACAGATGCCCAGAGAAAGGTCATGAGTCAGAGAGAAAGCAACTGAAGAGCAACACAAAGGAATTCCAGGCACTCCAGACAGTAAGTCAGCTTCACTGAAAAGGAAGTAGAGGGACAGATGATGCTGTAGTGGAGCTCTGCTCCTGGCTACCTGACCAGAAAGACAAAGCAGATGATACGCTGTAGAGAAACATAGAAGTAGCCTCATGTTCACAAACCCTGATCCTCGTGAGGAATTTCAACCACCCCAATATCACCTGGAGGGACAACACAGCAGGACATCGGCAATCCAGGAAATCCCTGAAATGCAGTGACGATAACTTCCTTCTCCAAGCAATAGAGGAGGCAACAAGGAGAGGTGCTATGCTAGATCTCATTCTCAACAACAAGGAGGGGATGGTGGGGAATGTGAAGCTCAAGGGCAGCCTTGGCTTCAGTGACCATGAAATGGTGAAGTTCAGGATCCTGAGGGCAGTGAGGAGGGTGCACAGCAAGCTTGCTATTCTGAAATTTGGGAGAGCAGACCTTGGCTTCTTCGGGGATCTGTGTCATAGAGTATCATGGGACAAAGTCCTGGGAAGAAGAGGGACCCAAGAAAGATGGCTAATATTCAAGGATCACCTTCTACAAGCTCAGGGTGATGCATCCCAATAAAGATGAAGTTGGGCAAAAATATCAGGAGGCCTCCATGGATTAATAAGGAGCTCCTGGACAAATTCAAGCAGAAAAAAAAAAAAAAAAAAAAGAGCCTACAGAGGGTGGAAACAAGAACAGGTAGGCTGGGAGATGGAGAGAGAAATCATCTGAGCAGCCAGGGATCAGGTTAGGAAGGCTAGAGCCCTATTAGTTACATTTGGCCAGGAACAGCAAGGGCAACAAAAAAGGCTTCTCTAGGTAGATCCATGACAAAAGGAAGAGTAGGGGAACTGTGGGCTCTCTCTAGGAGAAAACAGCAGACCTTGTTACCCACAATATGGAGAAGACTGAGGTGCTCAATGACTTTTATACTTTAGTCTTCACCAGCAAGAGATCTAGCCATACAGCCCAGGTCCCTAAAGGCAATGGCAGGGACCGGGAGAATGAAGAACTGTCTGCAGTAGAAGATGATCAGATATGAGACCATCTGAGGAATCTGAAGGTGCACAAGCCAATAGGACTGGATGAGTTGTGTCTGTAGGTCCTGAGTGAAGTGGTGGATGAAGTCGCTAAGCCACTGTCCATTAAATCTGAGAAGTGATGTCAGTCTGGTAAAGTTCCCAATGACTGGGAGAGGGGAGATACAACCTTATTTTTTTAAATGGGAAAAAAGGAAGACCTGGGGAACTACAGGCCAGCCAGTCTCACATCTGTGCCCAGTGATGTCCTAGAGCAGGTTCTCTTAGAAACTATGCAAAGACACATGTAAAATAAGGTGCTGTTCTGACTGGTTCTGTTTAACATCTTTGTTGGTAACTTGAACAGTGAAACTGAACACATCCTCATAAAGTCTGTGGATGACACAAGGCTGTGTGGTGCAGTCAACACACTGGAGGGACCATCCAGAGGGACCTGGACAGGCTTGAGAGGTGGACCTGTGTGAACCTGATGAGGTTCAACAAGGCCAAGTGTAAGGTCCTGCACACAGGTCAGGGCAATTCCAAGCACACACACAGGCTGAGTGGAGAATGGATTGAGAGCAGCCCTGAGGAGAAGGACCTGGGGGGCAGTGGTTGATGAGAAGCTCAACGTGAACCAGTACTGTGCGCTTGCAGCCCAGAAAGCCAACTGTACCCAGGGTTGCACCAATAGCAGTGTGGCCAGCAGAGTGAGGGAGGCAATTCTCCCCCTCTGCTCTGCTCTTGTGAGACCCCACCTGGAGCACTGTGCTCAGCTCTGGGGCCCCCAGCCCAAGAAGGACAAGGACCTGTTGGAGTGAGTCCAGAGGAGGGCCACTAAGATGATCAGAGGGCTGAAGCACCTCTCCTATGAAGACAGGCTGAAGGAGTTGGGACTGTTCATCAGCATGGAGAAGAAAAGGTTCCAGGGAGACCTTATAGCAGCCTTCCAGTACCTAAAGGGGGCCTACAGGAAAGCTGGGAAGGGACTTTGTCAGCAAGTGTAAGGACAGATTAATGACTTTAAACTAAAAGAGGAAGGTTTAGATCAGACAAAGTAAAGAATTCTTCATTATGAGGGTAGTGAGACACTGGCACAGGTTGCCCAGAGAAGCTGTAGATGCCCCATCCCTGAAGGTGTTCATGGCCAGTCTAGGTGGAGCTTTGGGCAACCTGGTCTGGTGGAATGTGTCCCTGCCCATGGCAGGGGGGTTGGAATGAGATGGTCTTTAAGGTCCTTTCCAACCTAAACCATTCTGTGACATCAGCTGCAAGTAAACAAGCTTGTGTTCTGTAGCCAAGGCACCTTTAGAGAGACCTCTATAACATGCATGTCTTTTTAACTTCTAAATGATAAATGTCATTTCTGGTGTACGGTACCACCTTAGTGTCAACAGTGGGGTGTATTGTGTCCCTGGCCAACAATCTCCAAACAGCAGAAAGATGTTTGCTGGAGATGGCCCCAGAGTACTTCACTGTTAACATACAGTGAGCGATGTGGCATTCTGCATCTATCATTTGTCTTCTCTACACGTGGTAGGCCCAGGGGTAGCAGTTCCTACAGGTTATATGCAACTTACAGCAGCTTGTCTAGCATCAGCCTGAAAAATTAGGTTCCTCAACCTGAAACAGTGAGACTGTGTCTTTATCAGGAACATGAGTAATGACAGCAGCTGCAGCACTGGTCACAGCAGGAGCAAGAACAGCAAAGGGTAATATGTTGTCACAACTATCACATCAGTGATAAAAAGATTACTGGTGTGCCTAGGGCTCAGCTTTGTTTTAATGCACGGTGTGTTCACAAACTAGAGAAATGTTTATATTTTGCACATGTTAGAAAGGTTTATGGGAGACTAAGTACAGAAGTGTCTGAGATGCATTCCTCTGAAAGCATTGCCCTACTCCAGTGCCATTCAGCATGGATTCAGGCAGTCTGCTTTAGGAACAGCCAGCTCTGGATGCTAGCTGCAGAGGCCAGGGGAACATAACGTTTCATTAGACTGGACCACCAGAGCAACAGCGTAGTCTAACTGCCTTTTATAACATTTGGAAAAGACAAAGTCTCTCCAAAAAGAATTTTTAGAAGGAAACTACATAATTTGACTGCTAACAGTAGTAAATTAAAAAATATATATATATATTGCTTTGACATATAGAGCTAGTTTTATACCTGATGTCATACATTCAAAATGAAGTTAAATAACAAAGGAGTCCTCACACATCAAGGCTATTCCCACCTCTAATTCCATAATGGAATAGCTTTTCATATGCCTTGGCCATCTATAGGAAAATTTTCTGTTCTACTGGCAACACAAAATGATTTGTGTTGCTCCCTCTGATAAAGAACAGAAACACTGTGTTTATCATGTAAGCAGTTTTGAAAGAGCTGCCATAATCCAAGGTGGCTTCTAGTTTACAAAGGCTTTTGTTCAGTACAGCACTCTCACCCCAGGTAGTTCACAAGCAGTGGCCCATCAGGGCTGAATAATGTACACGGATCTTCTGGCACAAGAAGCAAGAGCAGTCTAAGGTAGTGAGTTCTTAGCTTTGTTCTGATCTTCAGTGCCAAATCAAGTCTGATGTAACTACTGGCTTTTCTGACAAAAATCTGAGTTGGAAGTCACATAATGCCACAATATCATATTGTGATATAGCACTTTCATATCAACATTACACTTCTCTGGTGCTTCATTTTATCTGAAAATAGTCAAGTTATAGACAGCAATGCCAAGAATACTAAGGACACAAGAAAACAGTGAAGCCACAGAATTTGCGAATGTGTATGGAGTAAGTCATGCTTTAACTTCATATTACATACATTACATACCTTATATATTACCGATCATGAGATTTGTCACTTATATCTCCAGATATTTTTTTAAATTAAAAAAGAAATGCAAAGTTTCTAGCAAAAAATGCTATGAAGTATTCAGCCATAGTACAGCAGAACACTTATCTACAGAATACCTCATCCTGATCATGAAATAAATAGAAACTATACAAAAGTGATTATATAATGCAAAATGACAAACCAACACATCAACATTGGTTTTTCAACTACCACTATCTCCAATGTTAGCTTTCAGTATTGTATATTGAAAGAATATTTTACTATGTTTCGTCAGCTGCCAATACACTGCACTTTCCTGAGTTATGACAAGTCATTTGTCACCCTACAGGGCAAAATGTTGTTTGAAATAAATGTCAATACTCAGATGAATTTGAAAAGAAATCATTTTCCAGTTTTGGAAATGGAAATCTGGAAAGCCGTTCAGTCTTTATATATATATATATATATATATAAAAGCTTCTTAGGTTCTTCATAATTTTCCAATACAAAGCAGCAAAAAAGAAAGATCTCTAAAAGCAACCTTTGAAGGAGCACACTGAAGCAATCAGCACACTTCCCTGAGCGAAGATGCATGAGTCTGTAATATTCCCACAGGCCTTGGCCAACCTAGCATCTCTTGAACACTCCCACCTCTGTCCAAACTTAAGGCCTGTGAACATAGTTTCCTACCAAAAAAGGTGTTGAGAGGTAAACAAAAAAAAACACATGTTGTTTGGGGAGGTATCTGCAGTGTGTGCGTGTTGCCAAGCAGTCAGAATATATCCCACATAATGAATACATAGATGTACTCGTTAGGCAAAAAGAGAAAGGATTGCTGTCTCTCTCCCCCCTTTTTGGTGAAATCTTGTGAGATTTTATCATACACGTATTTTCATTCAAAATAGTGCTGATAGGAAAGTGGATCCATTTACAAATAAATCCTTTCAATTTAACACGCAGCCTACAGGAAAATCAGTGCTATATGCAATTCCCTCAACTCTTCTCCCTAATGACTCAAGTGAAAAACAAGCATTTCACACATTTCAAAATTCTCTGTAATGTAAACTCTGAAATATTTCAAGGCTTTGTTCAATTGTTTTTGGCAATTTTAATTAACGTTTTTCTTAATTCTTCTTCAAGTAATGTCTTGTTTTCTGTGTTTTGGAGGTTCAACAGCTGAGACTGACAGCCAATATTTTCCTAGAGGGAACTCCACAAGGGACTATCCAGTTTCAAAATGGCTGCTACTTCACGTCTTCTCAACATGACTCTAATTTGGACTGCTGGCAGTATAAGAAACCCGAGTCTTTTCTAGCTTTTTTTTCCCGCAGTGGAAATAAGAGGTGGAAGATATTTTAGTAGCTGTCAGTTTATTTCAGTGCCATTGAGAACAATGAGATGCAGCAACCATTTTGGAATGTTGAACATTTCTTGAAATAAAAACTGTTGAACATTTCTTGAAATAAAAGATTCAGATAATTCCTCTAAAGACAGATAAATTTAAGGTTGCAAACATCTAGCAGCCCAATACAATATAATTTGTAATAGTTGTTTTCAGTAGTTCTCCTTCTTTGCATGCAACTCTTCTGAACATTTTTATCCCCCTGAATAACCTAACACTTGGAAATAGAGCCAAGTATGCATGCATATAACTTTTTTAACATATATGATGTCAATAAGGAAAAGGAATATGCAGTGTGTTTATGAGGGATGATGTGGATGTAGAAGAAAAATGAAGAAAACTGGCAGGAAAGAAGAAAAGAGATAGTAGAGGACATACTGCAGCTACTCTAGTGCTATTGTGGCAAAACAAAAGAACTGTGAATGATAGGCTGACTGTGATGACTATAATCTGTCCAACCTCAGCTATTTCATGTTGTAAACCAGAAAAACAGTTAATGGTGGATCTGTCCATAAAGTCAACACATAAGTTAATCATTTAGGATCAGCGGATTAGGTTTCCGCTGCCTGTAAGTAAGCTACACTGTAGCTCAGTAGGTCACTGTAGCTCAGTAGGTTTGCTGAGGACAGGAGATCTGGAATTGCTGGGCACTTGAACAACTCAGGTTATTTCTATTAGCAAGATTCATGTATAGTATCACTTCTATCTTTCTGCAGAAACCTCCACAGTTACTTCTTTAGAGAGAGACTTTTTCAAAATCCAAAATTACTTCCATATGAATTTCTTAAGAATATTGGAATACATCTCAAGAGAAAATAAAAAACAAATCAGAAACAAAATAAAACAAACAAAAAATCACACCTATTTCATGTATTCCAATGCCATATAAAAGATCCTGCATAGACTGAAGTTAAGTTTTAAGCAATGTACAACCATAGAGGCAACCAGTAAAATGAAAATGTCTTAATTTAAACTAACAAGAAAAAATGAAGAAAGGTGGTATTATACTGATTTTGCAAAGTGAGCAAATAAAAGCAGTCTGTTTTTCCCAATTAACACAGTAATCTGTGAGAGCAAGAAACGGAGAAATTGAAATCTGATTCCCAGTACACTGCCTTAACCAAAAAATAATCTTGCTCCTCTCAGAAATGGATTTTTGGTTTCATTGTATAAAAGAAATGAGTACCCAAGGCTATACCTTTATTGCACAAAATATAAAAAATACAAATCAAATTATTTCTTGTATTACAGATACTTCTTCACTGCTTGTTACCTTTAACATCCTGTTTCCATAATGATTAACTTTCATTAATTTTAACAAATGCAAATATAATCACATGAAATGCATAATATTGGAAAATGTACAGAAATATTTTATATTACGCATTATTTATTCATAGATTCTATTGAAAATAGAACAGATGTTTTAATTAAGAATGAATATGAAATAAATTAAATTATAATATTAATACAAGTTTCTAGTGACAGAAGCTCAGCTATATTTATCTGTCCAGCACCACTCCCTACTTGTTTCTCAAGATTGTTGTATATAGATATTTCTGCTTTGTGGTCATTCTCTTCCAGGAAAAGGTCTTACAATAATATATATATATATATTTATTATTATATTAATTTTATTTTTCTATGAGGAAAAAAATAAATACAAATAGACAATGGATTTCCTCCAGTCATTGCTTTTTCACTAACTGATTACTTTATCACAAGTTCATTTCTACAGGCAATAAACATTCCTTTCTTTTTTCTTTGAAAAGAAAACAAATGATACTAATGCTGCCCATTACTCTCCACATAAGTTAACAGAAAAATCTGTTTTAAAGTATTATTGGGTCATAGTTTTCCTTTTGTTAAAAAGACACTGTTTATTGTAATTTTACAGAGGAATCTAAAAAGAATTTACACTGCATTTCCATTTTGTTTGGTCAACCCACTGACAGCATTAGAAAGTATGTCAGACATTTTGGTAGCTCCTACACCAAAGGGGTTGTCCTTCAATGTCAATCTATCATGACGTGTTGTCTGCTTCAATTTCCTTTGCTAATGAAATGGGTATTCCAATCATAATGATTGTTATGATTGCTTGATGTAGGGCAATAATTCAAGCAGAATTATTGCATGATTTTTGTATTTCATTTATAGTGCTGCAATAAAATGCAGAATGACAAAGAAGGCAACTAGAATTTTACTCTTTGATAAAATGCCAAAAGAAATTCATTTGCCAATGAAAGAAAAGATATTAATAGAAGAATAAAGCTTCAAATGGAGATGCTGAATACAAATGAAACCCCAAATTATTGTTGATGCATAGATATCACTTGCTCTTATTTCCTTTCTTCAGGAGAAGAAGGGAAAGTATCTGTCTAGTGAAAGTGCTAAAAGGAAGACACATCATAGATGGTGAGTGTTAACTGTTACACGTTCTGTATCTCCCAAAAATTACTGTGAATTCACTGCTAAATCATCCATAAGTCCTGTTCATGAAAAACAGTCAATTTAAACACTTTACAGACTGGCAGTAAGGGGAGGGAGTACACTTTGTAGCAGAGATCGACCATTTTTATGACTTTGTAAATTATTTTTTCCCAATAGAAGTTCCTCAACCTGTGGATTTATTAGAAAGGTGTCCTGACTACGTCAGACTTAATGGAAAGCTACATCAGCAAATGTGAAGTGTGGTTTATTATGTGAGATGTTCCAAAACCAAGCACAAGTCCTTTCATCTACCACAACACATATCTGGAAACAGTTTTTCCTCTTCTACAACCTTTGTTATTTACTTGTATTTGTTTTTACTTATTTACTTTTTCCCTTTTTTTTTCTTTCTAGTTTTCATTCACTTTACCACCTTCATAACAGCTGTTATGTTTTGTTACCATAAGCAAAGCTCATTCATGATTTGTTAATAAATTTAGATGATATAAGTGTAGTTATGGATTTAAGTATGACAATTATGCTCAAGGATGCACAAAGTGTTTGTGTATATCCTAGCTGACATCTTCCAGAGGTTAAAATCTTTCACATTAAACATGGATAGAACAGGAACCCATTTTCTTTCCTTTGATTACTATTTCCAGTAAATGCTCTTTGGAATTTTAAATTAGTGGCTGGTTCTTATTTTGTTTGCCAGGATTTGAGAAGTGCTTATGTTCTGTCTTCTCATCCTTCTGTTAAATCAAGCTTTAATCCCATCAGCTTCAGCTGCTTAATGTTTCTTAAACATGGGATTTTCTGATTAACTTTGCTATTAAGAATTTGATTCACGGGATGACAGATTCTCTTTTGCATGACTACTGCACATCTCTTTGCACTTGAGAGAAAGGTAGCCCTGTTTTACAGTCCTGGTTATATATCTCTTGTCTGGGGAATGAGGAAGAGGACTCACAGGACATAAAAGAAGGTGCGTAGTTTTGCTTACAGGAGAAAGAAGTACAAGATGTGCTAGATCTTGTCATAAGAAAAAATGGAAAATAAAGTGGACCATCCCAACCACCTATGGATGGCATGTTGATGGAACATACCACTCTGTATTCTTCCCATTTTACTGCTGTGACTAATGGTAGAGGTAGTGCCACCATCACCAATTCATTGCTCCTCAAATGTTGCATTTTTTCCCCACTGAGCCAGTGGAACTGTCTATGAGAAAAGATGACAACTGGAAGACATCTAAATAGTTAGGAAGGATTCACCTCTTTCTTCCTGTCTGCCACCTTTGCAACTTTCTTCAGTGTTGTCTGACTGCCGGGGAATGTTGCCTACTTCCAACATCTGGATTTCATCTCACCACTTCTTGGAGATCATGATATGGACATAGGATATTTTTCATTCTTCCTCACAGATTGTTCTTCTCGGGAAAACTTAAGACAGGACACTTGAAATTGGCTGAGTACTTAAGCCTCCACTATTCATACTTTGTTACCAAACAATTTGTTACTTTACTCAACTAGAGATAGGCAAATTGTAAAAAAAATCTTAATTATTCTTCAGTAGTTTGAAAAGTCTGAATCAGCCCCACTACACAGAATTTTATTTTTCCCTATTATATTATATTAGGATTTGATTAATTGTTTTTCTGCCTGGTCTGAAGACATAAACAGTGAAAACAGGCTTTCCATCTGCTTCCTAATTATTTTCATATCAAATATCTAGGTTCAGGAGAGCATTTAAAAAACTGCTAATAAGGTCCTGCATGATTTCTCATTAGAGATACCAGAGCTTCTCATAAGTATCAAAATATGTTATTTTGAGTCATTAAATTCCTAAACCTGGATTTCAGAAGTCAAACTGGAAATGGAAAATATTTGCCTTAATGTCCTAATGTTAATCTCTCATACTGTTTTTTGTAAATGTATAAACAGATCTGTGAAAATCAAGGATAATTGGAGATAAGAATGTAACTCATGGTGTCTAAAATATGGCTTACTGCATAAAACACAACCTTAGCTACTGCAAAGTATTTCTGGATAGTAGTAGAAGCAAGCATTAAGTTCAATCAACAGCACAAGTCTACTTCTTAAACTGTAGGACTGGAACTATTTCCTTTAAAGGGATTGAGGGAGTACTCAGGTGATGGAGATTCTATTTCCACACTATTATTGACCTGACAAGGTACCAAGTACATCCAGTTTCTCCGCCGTGCCTCAGTTTGCCATCATGTAAAACAGAAATCCGTTTGAATTCTTGGAAAAATACTATGTCTACTGTCTAGAGAGAACCAACAGAATAAAATCATGATCAAGTTGTACAGTTTCAAAATTCTCATCTACATTGCTGATACCACAGCATCTATTTCACCTATAGACTTGCAGATTTTTGTCAATAAGTGCATTTATTGTATTTCAGGTCTCACTTCTGTTTCTAGGAATACAAAAATGTTTTATTACTTGTATTTTTCTAGAACTATTCTTAATTAATCATGAGTGTTGCAATCCTTGAAAAGCTTTAAGTAGTGTAAATGCATAAAATTGTATTTTCTACATGCATTAACAAATTAGCATATCATGTTTACCCAGCTAGGTTTTGGGAGGGTAAGGGTGGGGCAGCACCGCAGGGGTGGCCTCTGTGAGAGGAGACAAAGCACTGCCTACCCCATGTCAGATAAAACCAGTTCCAACTTTCTCCAAAACAGACCCACTGCTGGCCAAAATGAGCCCATCAATGAAGCTGGTGGTGCCTCTCAGATAATATTTCTAAAAGGGCAAAAATACACTGTACAGCAGCTGTGAAAGAGTAGTGAGAAAAATATGAGGAACAAGTCTGTAGACAGCAAGGCTAGTGAAGGACAAGTGGCAGGGGTGCTCCGGACATGGAGCAGCAGTTCCTCTGTGGCCCATGGAGAGGCCCCCGTTGGAGCAGGCTGTCCCCCTGCAGCCCATGGGTCCCACATGGAGCAGATCTCCATGCTGCAGCCCATGGAGGAGCCCCAGGTGGAGCAGGTGGATGTGGCCTGGAGGAGGCTGTGGCCCATAGAGAGCCCCCGCAGGAGCAGGATCCGGGCTGGAGCTGCAGCCCATGGAGAGGAGCCCACACAGGAGCAGGGGGTCTGGGGGGAGCTGCCGCCCATGGGGGACCCGTGCTGGAGCAGTTTGCTCCTGGGGGATGAACCCCGTGGTACAGAGCCATGTGGTAGCAGTTCTTGAAGAGCTGCTGCCTGTGGGAAGACTACACTGGAGCAGCGCAGAGTGAGGAGGAAGGAGTGGCAGGGAGGAGCTGTTAGGGACTGACCCCAGCCCCTATTCTCCATCTTCCCCTGGGCCACTGAGGAGGAAGGTGTTGCTACTCTATTTTTACTTGGTGATTTATTTCCAAGTCAAGTCTATTTTCCCTGTTATAATTGGTTGAGCAATCTTCCTTTTCTTAACTTTTTTTTTTTTTTTCATGAGCATTTCTACTGCATATTCTCCCCCCACCTTGTTGCAGAGGGGGAGAGAACAGGCTGATGGGCAAGAATTTTTCATATCTTTCCATCTGAGAAAGTCATCTACTCTTACATGTTCTAGGAATTATTAGGTTGTGGCTAGTAGAGGTATGGAAAGTAAACTTTCTGCTTTTTTGTTGTTGCATTTTAGGCAAGTTAAGAAACAATTATTAGGTAGAGATGGGTAGGAGGACATAACTGCAGCTACTACCTGCAACAAAACTCATTAGATTTTATTTGAAAAAAACAGAGTATTTGAGGAAGAAAGATTTTAACCTAAATTGAGTGAAGTAGCTTGTTAAAAATAGTGAAGCTACATTAATTACTGGAGTCAGTGGCCCTCACAGAAAATGTTTCTTAATTTACTATGTACTTTACTGCTTCTTTGAAAACTATCAGCAAGTGTACACTAAAACTAGTTTTATTAAAATGGATTAAAATGAAATAAAACTCTAGAATGATTTAATTTGATTACCATTACTATAAAATTAATAGGTCAGTGGACTGAATCATTTAATCACTAAAGATTTAGTATTTTGTGTTTTTTTTTACATCTTACCTTAAACACAATAGCACAATGTTTAAAAAGATTTAGCAGAAACACCTAAACATCCAGCTCCTTGGAAATAAGACAGAAAATAATTTTCTAATACTTCCACTGCTTACCACTACCTATGGCATTTGTCTTATGTTGAAAGGCATTCCTTTTGAGATAAGGGCTGGTAGCATAAATTCAAAAATGCCCCTGCTACCTAAAAGTTCACATGCTGTTTGAACAAGGAGTCTTCTTCCCCAAGAGACCAAGTTAAAAATTCACAATACTTCATCTTTTTGAGAAGATACCTTGGGATGCATTAAATTATCATCAGTAAGATAGAGCATTTCAAGTGAGAACAGAGTAGGGGCTTACAATAGCAACAGACTCTGAGAAAACTAGTCTGGTTGACGCAAAAGTAGTGAATCGCATCAGGTTGTATGGTCTGTGCAGGAAGAACAATGCTTCAGAATAGGTTTTTGACCTTCACATTCATTGAATGTGTCTCACTGTTTGGAAAATAGACTGAGGTTCAACAAAAATTAGACAGTTTGTGTTCTGAATAGAATCATTGTATCCTAATGCTATCTAGGTGGAGAAATTTTGTCTTGAAAGTTCTAAAGACATAGAGCCTGCGCTACTAAGACTTTTTACTAGCCTGCTATCAAAATAAGATAACTGAAATTTTTTTACCTATTAACAGATATCTTAGCTGATGTTAACAAGCCAGCAGTATAAATGCTCTTAATTATAAATGCTCTGCACTCTCTCTTCAGTATGAAAGTTTCCTTCCCACAGCAAGGACGAAAAGTAGAATTAAGCATGTTTGTATGCAAACTTAGTTAGAAATGAGGGCTTTTTGTATTTTATTTTATTTTTTTAGCTAAACTCCTTTTTACCAACATAGCCATATTATCAGTAAATTTCATTTATTATGAAAATTAGAAATTCTCAGCAGCAACTAAGAAGCCTTTGAGTCTCACCAACCCATACAACATAAAAACTGACTAGCAATTAAGTGTATGAATCAGACTTATAAGCAAGAGTCTTCGAAGAAAAAGAAGCAAGAAAGATTTTGTTCAATCACACGCTACAGTCAAAGCTCAAAACATCAGCAAGCATAGATCAGACATAAGCATTCTGTAGTACTTAAGACTGATTGTACTAAATATCACAGAAAAGGAATGAAACTGGCCCTTTTTTGTTGTTGTTAGGCTGATTATCAGATTGACATCAACACTTGATATTACCACATTCATTTGAATCCTAAACAGCTGTTCAATGTTTGTCTCTATGAAGGCAGTATTAAAGCAGTGTGAAGGTATCAAGACAGACATCTGTTCAGCCATACATATACATACTAGGAGACTTGCTAATTTTTGTTTCTAAATAAATCTTCATTTAAGGATGACAAAATGCTTTTTCAAACGCAAACCCCTACAAGCTATACAAGTACTATATAAATTTAATAGAGAAAATCAGAGACACGAATTGGCCCAAGCTCAAGGAGCTACTGCCCAGATCAACGGTGTATAATTCTCCTGCTTGAGCCGAGATGCCCCAGACAAGTCCATGACCTTCACCCAGAAACATTTTCCCCAACCATGAGAGAACACAGCGTCTTCACCTACTCACTCTACAGCTTAATGCTGTTTTGTAACTAACTTCTTCTGTAACTGAAGTACAGCTGCTATAGAAGAACACGTTATAAGAAAGTAAACAGAAAGACACTAGGTTAACTAATCTTCCTTTAAACCCTTCATTTTAGAAATGTGTAACATTTATCTAATTTTTATTAATATACTCATATAAATACATCAATATAGTTTTGAGGGAGAATCAGGCTTTGGGGAAAAACATTCCATCATCCATCACTCTTTAGGATACTAACATGATAAACTAGGATATCTGGCACAGAAATTACACAAAGCATCAATTCAAAAGTAGAATTATACAAACAAGAGAGGTAGAGATTTGCAGATAGTTTCCCTTATAACAAGCTTTTTTTTTTTAAAAAAAAAAAAAAAAAAAAAAAACAAAGATGCAGATTTGAATATAAATTTTACACTTTAATAATTCCCAAGTAACCTCTGAATAAGTTGGTCTTGACAAATATCAGTCACACAGTGTCGTGAAATAAAACAGCTGACTAAACAATAAGCTTAACTTTTACCACTGTAATTAAAAATAGACATTGTAATCAGGGCCTCCTGATTTTTAGACCAGATGGTCATTTTTTGAGAAATAATGAATATCGCACAACACATGTAAAAAATTAAATGACTGATAGTAAACCAATGGTAACGCAAGTCTAAGAAGCCCAGATTTTTCATCCATTTTTGGATGTAAAGTAGGAGACTGCCCCAACTGTTGGAATTTATTTAAGCTTGTTACTTACAAAATGAGGCATATGCTTCTTAAAAATAATTAGAATTGGCATTAGCAATATTTTTCATCACTGCTGCTCTTGATTTATTTTGATCTTGACAAAGATTCAGGTTACAAATCACAACTTAAACTTGTTTAGAAAGAATCACCTAAGTCTGGCAAAATAAAAATACTGCACACACTTCTTGGATCACCTGCATCAAAGACAAAGTCTTGAACAAGCAGCCTTTACTTGGTAAAAGCATGGGTGACTTTCATGTACCTACTTTGGATATAAAAGTATATTTATAATTTCAGAATTGGACACTGTGGTTCTATCTTAGGGTATTTAAATTCTTTAGCAAAAGTGCTTCAGCTTCTCTGACCAGCTAATCAAGTTCACATTTTATAACTAGTAACATTTTTTTTTATTATTATTATTTTTGTGGTCCATCAACCAAGTGTAATTGTGATTTATTTGTCTACCGTAAATATTCAGCTATGCTACAAATTCAAGATTTGTTTAATTTTTTTGTTTAAAGAAAAACTGTGAACCATTACTCTACTCCTTTCTCCGACCTTAAAGCTATACTTACATCAGGAAGAGCTTATAGGAAGCATTGTGCTAATAAAAATAAATCTTGTATTTAGCATGGCTAATATTATAGTCAATATCTTGGATAGCACTCTAAGCTGATCTAACTGAGAAGAGGAATACTTTGGAAGGGAATGCCAACCTCTGAGGGAAACAGAAATTCAGACCAAAGATCTGGTGATTTCAAGTACCCTCTTCTGCCATTTCTGCCTCTCTCAGTATCAAGGGACAATGATGCAACCATACTTTGATCATTTGCTCTACAATCACATGCCTGTCTTCTGAAAGACAGATGCAGACTGTGGATAGAAAATGAAAAGCAAGCTGAAACTGAGGCTACAGCAACACAGACATGAGACAGCCATTAACGGCATTGTACTGGCTGTTTTTTCATACAAAAGAAAAAGAGAGAAAGCAAAAGAGTCACATGGTTTATGAGGCAATTTCTGAAAGAGGGCATTAAAGAAACAAAAAAGGAAAAAATGCCTATGGCTTCTGATGGGGGGAAAAAAAAAAAAAAAAAAACAAAAAAAAACACACAAACTTATCTGGGAGTAGAAGGAATACATTTAAAGAAATGTAGCAGATGGAGAGCAGAATAACATCTTGAGTTAATTTATTTTTGAAGTACACAGTGAGTTTTATGATATAATTGAATTAGAGTCGGAGAATGAAAAACTTTCCTGTTCTGCATATTGTTCTCATGAAAATAACCATAGCAAGTTTTCTGAGATTTTTAGGGGAAAAAAAAAAAAAAAAATCAATCTTCAAATTTTTTACTTAATGGATTTAACATAAACCTGTTGGTTGTTGAATGTGTCTGTGTATAGCAGGAACATGGGCAGCCACCAGGTGTCTAGACTGCTTTATTATTCAGGCATCACCAAAATATGATGCTTGTCATGCAGATATACCAGTTGTGCCATTCAGCAACAGCTGAGAGATATTTCTCCTGCTTCTTATTATAGGAGCTCTAGAAGCTCCTCTTCAAAACATACACCAGGATATGCCTATGCTGCAGATCGCTCTAAGAGCTACAGTCTTACACAGATAAATTGGTTTCAGCATTAACTCATCATCCTTAAAATTAATATCCATCTGTAAACAAAATAAGACAGTTTCATCTCTGGATGCATACAAAAATAATCCATATTTCATCAGTCCAGTGGCTAACTTCCATTACTTCAGAAAATGTCAAGAGCATCCATTAAAGAAAATAATCCACCTTGCCACAGAGGTGCTTTCCTTTTACTTGCTATGCAGGTAAATGGGTCACTCACCAGATCATGGTGCACAGACAATCCCCACACCCCCTAACCACATATAGCCAGAAGACAGGCTTCTAGATAATTTGAAAAATGGTTAAGTAGCTGGATTTTCAGAAGCTAAGCATTCCCTTCAATCAGCTTAAACCTTGCTTTTTGAATTGATCTTTTGGGAGAAAGGATAATGTCAGTGCATGTTTGGATCAATATTTCAATCAATCATTTTTCATAATCCCAATCACTCATTTGTATCTTTTTTAATTGCCTTAGTGAAAAAATTTGCAGCAATAACCAAGATGCACTCTATGTATGGGGTGGTCTTTTGTGTGCTGCTTTCATATCCATAGCATTTGGGACACTGTAGTTTCAAAACATTCTTTAACATTTATTTAAGATCTTCCTTTTTATGAAATATCTTTAAGGCAACAAAAAATGAAACAATTTAAGTGTTTAACAGGGTTAAGACTCAAGCAAGATCCAATTCCACTGCTTTAAGCAGTGTACAAATTTCAAAACAGTACTTACCATCCATGAAGATGAACTTACAATTGTAAAGGTGAAGAAAAAGTTAATAGAAAAAAAATATATGATATAATGTACACTATACTACATCATTTATGGAATAATGAAAAAGCATATTAGTGCCACATTAGGCTACGACTGTGTTTGGACACTAACAGAAGGAGAGAAAAGCAGACAAAAAGAAGATATATACCACATGGTCTGAGGCTGAGATCAGAGAGTCCAAGAGCAGGGTTTTGCAAATAGCACTATCATGTCTTCTCCTCTATATCGCCAACTTTAGACTCGTGAAAATTACAAAAGGCTGCACAGAGAAGATAAAATGAAGACACACTGAAGACAAAATGGATCATTTCTAAACACCTAAAGCATACCTTGGGCAGGGGAAAAGAATATTGCTTCTACACTTTATGAACTGCAGAAACACTGGTAGGAGGAACCATCCTACCTCTATCAAACGTACCTAAGAAGAGAACCAATTTCCTCCCTTTCAGTTTTGTTCTGAATTGAACTGTTAGTGTTAGTATATTCGAAAATAGGGCACATCCTTTAGGGATTTTGTATTAGCTTATTTTACAGTGCTAGAACAGCCCAGATCTCAAGACAGGTGAAGCTTTTACAAATTTTGTATCAGCGTGGTCAATATTGGTCTTTAGAACCACTAAAGGCAGTTAACACTGTGCCATTGTTATACACATACAGCACATACAGCATTTATGTGACAGCTACAGGTACCCTGTGACAGGCAGGATATGCAACACACTAGGATAATGTTTGAGTTAAAACACTGAATTATATTCAAGCTCTTTCATGGTCAATGACAATTTACTATGGGAAAAATTCAGAGCGGAGATATGCAAAAGTATGTCTAGAAGGACAGTTAAATTTTTTCTTGAACTTAATCAGTGCTTTTGAAATCCATTAACAGATTCTATCCTTCATCTCTAGAATGGGAATAAAGGCAAATATAGTAAGTTTTTGTATCTATCCCAAAATCCTCTTGTGAAACTTAATGTCAATGCCCATACCTCAATCCATTTTTATTTTTATTTTTTTAAATCTACTCCCAACTCAGGTCTAATGTACTTTATTAGGAAGGGGGCTCCTCCCACCCCAACATCCATTCCCCCTCCTGCTGGGGACCATTGCTGCCCTGAGGTGGCACAGAGTGACATCTCTGGACCCCTTGCTTCCCACTCCTCATGTCAGGGTCAAAAGACAACAGCGCTTTGGGAAGAGGCTCCTCAGGAGAGTGCACAGAGAGGATGCCCTGGCAATGCTTCCCACCCTTCTGACTACAAAGAAGGATGAATTTCATCAATTTCCAAGAACAAGTGTAGCTATTCTTTTCAGTGATAAAGATGGTAACGATCCATAAACATATATATATAACTGATGGTAGTTGAGACCTGGTCCTGATTTCATGTAATGTTCCCTCCCCCCATGCAAATCACAATTTTATGCTACTTAGAGAATATATACAGTCCAGTAAAGTGGATTGTTGCAAGCGGATTTCATTAAGCATTCCTCCTCAGAAGAGGAAAAAAAAAAACAACAGCAACAACAACATTTTTATTTCTGACAGTCATTTAATGCATTTGCCTATTCAGCTATCAATTACAATAAGTGAATGATATGCTTCAGGCCAGATCATCCAAAAGAATAAAGATCTGCATCAGCACTGACATCTTAAAACTGAAGCAAAACAAAGACCAAATGTGGAAAAGGAGCACATCTACCTTGTCAGAGAGTTAGTTTCTGATTACCTCAGAATCTGTCTAGCTAAGAAGTCACAGAAGAGCTCATTGTTTTGTAAGCTGTCCTATAGCACATTATGCAATGGCTTGGCATCTTCAAGGGCAGATGACTGGAGTTAGGCTAGTTCTTTCACCACCCCCCCATTTTATTTTTATTTTTTTTATTTTTGAAAGATATTGTGCAGTATCAAGTATGCAGCAGAATCAATCGTAACCTATTCAGCATACCTTCTGGTGACAGGTAACTTGTCACTACATGCTTTACTTTCCTTCTCTTGTTACAGGCTGGCAGCTTCGGCACACTTTTCATTGTGCAGGTGTTTTCTTTTGGCAGACTTGTTCAGATAATAGAGCAATCCAATCAAAACATCACTGAGAACCCTTGACAGAACATTTGCTGCTTTAGAAACATTTGCACTCACCATATGGCAAGGGCAGCTTAGGCTATGAAACTGTGATCATTTTTGCTTTTACTCAGTGAGGGCATCTGAGATTTATGATGGCCAAAATTCATTAAGTGTTGACAAAGCCATCCAAATTTTTAAAGCAATTTGTAGGATAGTTCCACAACTGAGTAAAGGAGCAGCATTTGGTTTTCATTGCCTTTTATACAAAGATATATCCATTCCTGCAATCATTCTGAACATTACAGCCACCAACCCATATTAAAGGGAAGCAAGCAGCTTTCCATAGAAACAAACAACATAATAGCTTGCAATATGGCCAGACTGTTTGCATTTTTTTATTTAGCGTTTTAAGGAATATACTTAGCAGAACATGAAAGAAAATGACATGACAAGCATGATAATCAGATCACTTTTTATATTTTAAAGACAGAGAAGTCTTTAAACATACCATGCTCTAGTTTGCTTTTAACAGAGAAGAGGTTAGTTTGTGTTTACTGGAATTTTTAGACTCAGTGTATTTTCACCAACATGGAAAACCTCTCTTACACCTCTCAGTGCTGGTATAAGCTCTCATCATAAATAGCTGCAATATACGCACTTATATGCACTCAAATTATCAAAAACAAACAAACAAACAAAAGAAACAATTAAAAAGCCTTCACAGATAGTATGATAGTATGTGTCAGATTTCACAGCAGTAGCATTTTTTACATGGTCACATTGCAAAGGCAACAGTAGCTTTCATTCTCATTGGCTCTTCATCAAGAGGAGCTTCTGAAAAATACCTTTAGTCCCCTCTTAAGGATACCAAGTTACTCCCTAGCCAGACATTCAATTCAGTTTTAGTTCAGTAGAAGAGATTCCATTAAAAAGGAAAGTGATCCCACGTAATGATGGAAAATTTTACTTTGTGTGTGTGTGTGTGTGTTTGTTTGTAGGTTTATTTTTGGTTAGTTGGCTTTTTTTTTTCTTCTTTTCTTTTGGGGGGCTGGGGTGGTGGTAGTGGTGAAGCTACTGTTCAGTCAAGTGTAGCACTAAGTATACTTCCCACACAAGACAGCATTCTGTCCATTGCACGCTTTCTTCACCTGTTTACTTTTGTATTATACAGTTAATGTATTATACATTAATTATTCACTTTTACTTATGTTTAAGACTCACATTATTCTGTACACTGATGTGTTAATTAAACATATTCTGTTGGTGACAGCCTCACCTTCCTCAGCATTAATTCCAACAATTAATTTGATGTCTGAAGAATAATCATCATAAGCAAACAGACACAAGTTTCTTTATTTAAATAAAAAAAAAAACAAAACAAAACAAACAAAAAAAAAAACAAAAACAAACAAACAAAAAAAAAAAAACAGTTGCTTGAGACCTCATGTATTCTAATAAGTGAAAGCACAAATCCATGTTCTATACACTTATCTTTCCTGAGGGATCCAAAGACTAAAGCTCACCTATTCTAAAGACTACTTTAAAAGAGTATGGACACCAAAGACCATTTCTTGTTTCTACTGACTTGAGTAATTTTTGATCCTCTCACACAGTTTCTACCTAGCCCATTCCATAACATGAGAAGTTTATGACATTAGAAATAAGCAAGCAAAATATCCTGTTCCAAAAGCTTCTGTAAACCAAAAGGAAAAGAGATTGAACACAAGGCCCTGGAAAATGCAGTGGGAGCAACTCCTATTGTGGCTGATCTGAGCCAACAGTTGTGCCACTCTACCTGGCTGCAAAAGTATATGGGATGCCTACGCCTGTCCTCAGTAGGTTGTACGGACAGCCTATCTACAGGCTGGAACAGAAGGTAGTCTGACTGGAGTTCAGAAGCTAACTACAGTTGTTTCTCCACTGAGAAACACTGAGAAAGAAGGCTGGCATATAAACCTTTCCTACCACTTGTGCTGGGCTCTGCCTATCTGTAGGGAAACAACCACCTTACTGTCCTCAAGGACTACCAGAGTACTCCTAAGTGGCACAGTGCAGAACCACCTCACTGAAAGGTTATGGACAATTGTAGGAGACAGCACAATCCTTGGGGACGGACCGACAAAAAGTACCATATCAATATTTTAATTAGTGGCTTGTATTTAAGTGACAAAAGTCAACAAAAAATACTGGAAAGGGAAATCAAAAAACTCTGGAAAAGGGAAATACTCTACTACAGGTAAGTAATTTTCATGAATAGCAGCATATCTCCATAAAGCTAAGAGGCACAAAGAGTCACAACAATGCAGTAGTCATCTTAGACCTTCCACCTTTCTGTGAATGAGCTCATAGGTCAGACCACATGCAGAACATGTAGGATCAGATAATGAAAGGTGGGTTATATCTGTTGAAACTCATCCCTGAGCTAGAATTCTTATACACCACTACTGTCTTCCTGCCACACGTACAAAAAAAAAAAAAAAAAAAAAAAAAAAAAAGCCTTCTGTTATCTGCATTTTATGAACTACAGAGTTTTTACTTGCTAGACAATTAGGTCTGGGAAAAACAAATTAGAGACAGACCATAACACTAAAAAAAACAACACATTCTATTTATGTATCTACTGGGAACATTTCATAGATTTTTATCTACACAAACTCTCACAAAAGAGCATTTGTAAGTTTCAAATTGTTATTTCAAACATTTCCTTTTTCTAGATATTCTACAATACAAAGAGGTCCATAAGAGCTTTTCATCTTTGCAAGGGGAAAAGTTTTATAGCAACATATACAACTAGTTTATATTAGCTTGTTATGCTACAGTCATTTCCTGTTTACTTTCATATACATGCTTATTCAAGTGTTTTGAGGCATTTCTTAAAACATCGCTGTGCTAACTGAACACATCTAAATACTAGTGCAATTGCAGATCAATTTAGCAATATGAGATTTTTCATATGTAGTAGTATGAAAACACAACAGTAACTTTCAGAAACCCAAGACAACACCAAAAAACAGAAGTATCTACTTGAAAGAGATGAGACATACATCTAATCAAATGTATCTAAGATGTGGAAGGGGAAAGTTGCCTTATATTTTCAGTACAATTAACCTATTCTATTCTATAACATGAAGAAGTTTGTGTGTACCAAATGAGGTTTTAAAGGAGTTCAGTTTTGCATATCGAGCTTCCTAACGGAGACTATGAACAACATAACCATTTCCACATCATGTTGTTCATGTTAAGGCATCTTACTTCTTCCCATACTATTTTTCTAGAGTACTTGGACTTGCTCACAATAGCCATCATGTGTGCTATTAAAATAACTATTATTATTAATTACCTTTGTTACCATTCATTGTATCAGATGCATGCAATGTTTAGATGTGATGAAATTTGTGAAATGATTTTTACGTGTCATAAATAACTTAAATCTCATGTTAAAGATAATTTAATGCTTGAAGCACTCAGCAGATTTAGAATTCTACATTCAATCTTTTTTCAATGAACTTTAACATCAGCAAACATTATTAAATTGCAAAGTGAATTCCAGGTACCCAGGGTACCTCGTACCCTAGATATAAGCAGGTATAAGTAATGTAATTGAATATATATGTTCTTGTGGACTACTCCAACTGCAAGATGAAATGCATGAACTTATGTACTTTGATTAAGAGGACCATTATTCCCTTACAGTGCTTTGATTGAAGTACATTAACAGACTGCACTTTTAAGAAAGTGCAGTCATGCATAATGCAGTGAAGATTAATGTCTATGGAGGAATGGAAGTTCTGTGTTTTCCCTAGGGGAGGTATCATTTTATTACAGTCACAGCTCAAGTTATATGATCATCATATAGAACATGAGTTCATAATTTGGCATACATTAGGAAGAAAGGATATGCATAGTCAGCTTCAGACCCTTGAAGTAAGGGAGAGAAAGTTAAGCTTCTGCAGAGCATTACACAGGTGTCCTGCCTTTGTGAGATTCCCTTTTTCAATTACACATTTGAAGGGCTTTTTGCTAATCGTCCATTTTAGAAGGGACACAGGCTGCTAGCTTTAGGTTCCTGAAGTTAGATCGTTAGAATCTGATGAGTGAACACTCCCACAGTGTCTGATATCCAAATCAACTTTTCAAGTTTAAGGATATTAATCCTTATTAACTTCACTCACCACCATTAACTCTATTCAAGTGGAAGGAAGTTCTGTGGCTTACTTTCCTCTCACACCATTTTCTTCTGAATAAAGATGACGTCCTTTGGTTCAGTCCTGCAAAGTTTAGAATTTTATCTAAACAGTTAATTTGGTACATTAGAGGAACCCATGGCCACCTCTGCAATATAATTCCAGATATAAGTGATTTTAGGAATTCCCAGACATTATGACCCTCTGGAACCCAAGCACTACCGAAATTTAATGGAAATTACATTTCTTAATAATCTCTGTTCTTAATAATCTCTGTTCCCAAGTATTTGTAAACTAATGCTATGGTGCCCTAGGTTTACCTCCATAATTCAGCCTAAACATTGGGAAGCACTCCAGCATATAAAACAGGCTTTGTTCATGCTTCTGAAGTGGTAATATTATGTTTCTGCATTTGCTCTGCTAAGGAGTGTATGAAGTAATTGAGCTGCCTAGCTGACTGACCTCTGGATCTACCTAGATCAAATCTAAGTCTACCTTATCTATCTAAACGCACAGGCCAGGTTTGCTCTGATGCATCCAAATGCCATCAGACATAACTGCACATAGACCGATTTGAGTAGTCATTTATAGGAGGAGCAGTAAACTCACACAAAACTACTGAAAACAGACATTGCTACAAAATTGCAACACTATTAGGAAGTATATAAAAGTCTCACCTAGATCTCCTAAGCCCATTATGAAGCACTTATAATTGAGAACTACAGCAACCAAAGGATATCTAAAAGCTCCACTTAAAATCAAAATCAGTTAGACCAGGAACATATATGCAGCTAGAATAAAAACTGTGAGAATGTGGGGGCAGGCTGAAAGCTAAGAATAGGTAATGAATTTCTCATAAAATCTATCTTTCGAGTATTCCTCCCCACCCCCTTTTTTCATTTTAGAAGCAATTCCCGCCTGGTCATTAATATTCAGACAAATTATACACTGCTTTGGATTTCACCTTCCATCAAAACATCTCCATTGGTTCAGATCCTGGTTAAATACAAAGTGCTATGACTACAAGAATCAAACCAAGACTAAATGTATGCTCAGTTTCACAAAAAGCGTTTGAAGAAAGCATGAAGTTCTAGAAAGCAGAAATATAGCAGAAGTTAAACACATCTACTCATGGCATAAACAGTATGCTTTTCTAGTAGACTGATAATATTATGCAATTTTTTTGCCTTTACTAATATTTTCCTCCCCCCAAAGGATTCTGAATATTTATAACTTAAATTGTTTTTCTTGAGACAAATCAATTTAATACTGATATAGAAAAGCTAAGTTGAATTATTAAACCCAATTATTATGTCCTGTTTTCTTAGATAGAAACAAATCTATACCTGCATACCTATTTATAATTGCAAGAGCAAACTGTTTCATCTAGAAGTTTATTTGTATAGAGATCTCAAAACAGGATGGATGCTTCATGTTTTTACCATTCCACATTGATTTTTCCAATCTTGCAAGAAGAATCACTCAGAAGAGTGTCACAGAATCACAGAATTTTCTAGGTTGGAAGAGACCTCAAGGTCATCAAGTCCAACCTCTGACCTAACGCTAACAGTCCCCACTAAACCATTTCCCTAAGCTCTACATCTAAATGTCTTTTAAAGACCTCCAGGGATGGTGACTCCACCACTTCCCTGGGCAGCCTGTTCCAGTGCCTCACAACCCTTTCAGTGAAGAAGTTCTTCCTAACATCTAACCTAAAACTCCCCTGGCTCAACTTAAGCCCATTCCCCCTCGTCCTGTCACCAGGCACGTGGGAGAACAGGCCAACCCCCACCTCGCTACAGCCTCCCTTGAGGTACCTAAAAAGAGTGATAAGGTCACCCCTGAGCCTCCTCTTCTCCAGGCTGAACAAGCCCAGCTCCCTCAGCCGCTCCTCGTAGGACTTGTTCTCCAGGCCCCTCACCAGCTTTGTCGCCCTTCTCTGCACCCGCTCAAGCACCTCCATGTCCTTCTTGTAGCGAGGGGCCCAAAACTGAACACAGTACTCGAGGTGCGGCCTCACCAGAGCTGAGTACAGGGGGACGATCACCTCCCTAGCCCTGCTGGTCACACCGTTCCTGATACAAGCCAGGATGCCGTTGGCCTTCTTGGCCACCTGAGCACACTGCTGGCTCATATTCAGCCGACTATCCACCATCACTCCCAGGTCCTTCTCTGCCTGGCAGCTCTCCAACCATTCCTCTCCCAGCCTGTAGCTCTGCTTGGGGTTATTGAGCCCCAGGTGCAGGACCCGGCACTTGGCCTTGTTAAACTTCATGCAGTTGACCTCAGCCCATCGGTGCAGCCTATCCAGATCCTCCTGCAGAGCTTTCCTACCCTCAAGCAGATCGACACACGCACCTAACTTGGTGTCATCTGCAAACTTACTGAGGGTGCACTCGATGCCCTCGTCCAGATCATCGATGAAGATATTAAAGAGGACCGGCCCCAGCACCGAGCCCTGGGGGACGCCACTAGTGACTGGCCTCCAACTGGACTTGGCTCCATTCACCACGACTCTTTGGGCCCGGCTATCCAGCCAGTTTCTAACCCAACGAAGCGTGCGCCAGTCCAAGCCAAGAGCAGCCAGTTTCTTGAGGAGAATGCTGTGGGAGACGGTGTCAAAAGCCTTGCTGAAGTCAAGGTAGACCACATCCACAGCCTTTCCCTCATCCACCCAGCGCGTCACTTTGTCATAGAAGGAGATCAGGTTCGTCAGGCATGACCTGCCTTTCATAAAGCCATGCTGACTGGGCCTGATCGCCTGCTTGCCCTGCAAGTGCTGCGTGATGACTCTCAGGAGGATCTGCTCCATGAGCTTCCCTGGCACTGAGGTCAAACTGACAGGCCTGTAGTTTCCCGGGTCTGCCCTCCGGCCCTTCTTGTAGATGGGCGTCACGTTTGCTAGCCGCCAGTCGATTGGGACCTCCCCCGATAGCCAGGACTGCTGATAAATGATGGATAGTGGCTTGGCCAGCTCCTCTGCCAGTTCTCTCAGTACCCTTGGGTGGATCCCATCCGGCCCCATCGACTTGTGCACATCTAAGTGCCGTAGCAGGTCACCAACCAGTTCTTCATGGATAGTGAGAGCCACATCCTGCTCCCCATCCCCTTCCACCAGCTCAGGGTACTGAGTATCCAGAGTACATCCGGTATTGCCACTAAAGACTGAGGCAAAGAAGGCATTGAGCACCTCCGCCTTTTCCTCATCTCTTGTAACTAAGTTTCCCCCCCGCATCCAGTAAAGGATGGAGATTCTCCTTAGTCCTCCTTTTTGTGTTGATGTATTTATAGAAACGTTTTTTGTTATTTTTAACGGCAGTAGCCAGATTGAGCTCCAGATGAGCTTTGGACTTCCTAATTTTGTCCCTGCACAGCCTCGCTACTTCTTTAAAGTCCTCCTTAGTGGCCTGCCCACTTTTCCAAAGCTTATAAACCCTCTTTTTCCTCCTAAGATCAAGCCACAATTCTCTGTTGAGCCAGGCTGGTCTTCTTCCCCTCCAGCTCGTCTTTGGGCACGTGGGGACAGACCGTTCCTGCGCCATTAAGACTTCCCTCTTGAAGAGCGCCCAGCCTTCCTGGACCCCTCTGCCCTTCAGAACCGCCTCCCAAGGGACTCCACCAACTAGTGTCCTGAGCAGCTCAAAGTCAGCCCTCCGAAAGTCCAATACAGCAGTTTTACTGGTCCCCTTCCTGGCCTCGCCAAGAATAGTGAACTTCACCATTGCGTGGTCACTCTGCCCGAGACAGCTCCCGACGATCACGTCCTCCACCAGTCCTTCTCTGTTTGTGAAGAGGTCTAGCGGGGCACCTCCCCTGGTAGGCTCACTAACCAGCTGCGTCAGGAAGCTATCTTCCACGCTCTCCAGAAACCTCCTAGACTGCTTTCTCAGGGCTGTGTTGTGCTTCCAGGATATGTCAGGGAAGTTGAAGTCCCCCATGAGTACAAGAGCTGATGATTTTGCAACCTCTGTCAGCTGCCTGTAGAATTCCTCATCCGTCTCCTCATCCTGGTTCGGCGGTCTATAGCAGACCCCGACCAGGACACTAGCCTTGTTGTCCCTGCCGATCCTAACCCAAAGGGACTCGACCTTGTCATTCCCAACCTCGAGTTCTACAACCTCGAAAGACTCTCTAATATAGAGAGCCACACCACCACCCCTTCTATGCTGCCTGTCCCTTCTATAGAGCTTATAGCCAGGCATTGCAGCACTCCAGTCATGAGACTGGTCCCACCACGTCTCCGTGATGGCAACCAAGTCGTAGCCTGCCTGCCGCACGATGGCTTCCAGCTCCTCCTGTTTGTTACCCATGCTGCGTGCATTGGTGTAGATGCACTTCAGCTGGGCCATTGCCTTATCCTCCGGCCTTGCCATTGTTCCCCCTGGCACAGCCCCAACAATCCTAGCCTCAGCCCCATCCCCCTTCCTACCTAGTTTAAAGCCCTCCCAATGAGCCCTGCCAGCTCCTGGCCCAGGATCCTTTTTCCCCTAAAAGATAGGGACCCGTCTGCTGCCATCAGGCCAGGTGCTGAGTAAAGTGCCCCATGATCAAAAAACCCAAGATTTCTGCGTTGGCACCAGCCCCGGAGCCACGTGTTTAACAGGTGGGCTTTCCGTGTCCTCTCTGAACCCCTCCCTGCCACCATAGGGATGGACGAAAACACCACCTGCACTCCCGCTCCATCCACTAACCGACCCAGTCCCCTAAAGTCCCTTTTGATAGCCTTGAGGCTTCTCTCTTCGATGTTATCACTGCCCGCCTGGACTATCAAAAGGGGGTAATAGTCAGAGGGGCGTACCAGGTTAGGAAGCTTCCTGGCAACGTCCCTGACCCTGGCCCCAGGGAGACAGCAGACTTCCCTACGGGTAGGGTCAGGCCGACAAATAGGGCCCTCTGTTCCCCTAAGAATCGAGTCACCAACAACAATAACCCTCCTGTCTTTCTTGGTGGAGGCAGTCCTGAGGCGCGGAGTTGACCTCCTCGCCCCAGGCATCCTCCTGGGAACATTTGCTACCTCTTCCTCACACACCGGCCTCTCAATCTCTAGGGCCTCAAACCTGTTGCGTAAGGGCACCTGGGAAGGTGGGACCGGAAGGGGAGGGCATCGCCTGCGATGTCGAGCAGGGACCTGTCTCCATTCCTCCTCAGCTCCCAGATCCCCTCCCTCTGCCCGACGGGGACAGGGCAGGGGGTCCACCCCCATTTGAGGAGTCTCACCTCGGCACCTCCCCTTGAGGCCCTGCAGGGAGTTACTCCAGAAGTCTATCTCCCGCTCACACTCCCTGATGGCCCTCAACCTCTCCACCTCCTCCTTGAGCTCCGCCACCATGCGGACCAGATCATCCACCTGCTCGCACCTCACGCACGCAGTTTCTCTGCCTCCCGCCGATGGCAGCAACAGGCTCAGACACTCCTTGCATCCGGTGACCTGAACTGCTGCATTTTTTAACGGGTAGTCGGTCTGCGTGTGTACCGACTTTCTGGAGAGCGCGCCGTGCCTGGTGGTGACCATTATCGCCTAGTTACGGCTGTTGTTAACGAGGTGTTGTTTGTGTGTAGGGGGAGCGCTCTGCCCTTCCTGCGCGCCCTGCCTGCGCGAACTGCCGCGCTAACTGCCGCGCCACTCCCTTCTGGCACGCCACGCCCTGTTTGCCCGCCCTGGTCGCCGCGCTCCTGGTCGCTCGCGCTCCCTAGGGGCTGCTTTTGAACGGCTGGGGAGGGGGCGCTGCTGGCTCCGCCTTCGCCTCGTCAGCCTCCCTCACGAGGGCTGCCGGGTCCTGGCGGCTCCCTCAAGTAGGCTCGATGCCGGAAAAAATTAGCCCTGCCTGGCCCGATCCCCCGCTCCGCTACAGAACGCGTCTGCCCCGGAGCCGATCGCCTCGGCAAATTGTGTCAAAAAAAAAAAAAAATAAATTTGTGTCAAAACAGTCATTTTCTTGAAGAGAGAAGTGCCAATATTTGAGATGTAGATGATTGGGCCACAATGTTTATTTTTAATTAGAAATGGAAATTTTGCCTCCAGCTGTTTGCAAGGGGACCTGTACACTTAAAGGACAGTTTATTACAGTGCCAGAGCAGTGTTGTCTCAGCTGCTTTTACAATGATTAGCTGTGCTATCATGGGATGTCAGGTGTCTCTTGAATTGTGCATGTACTTTGTGTGTACTTCCTGCCTATTAGGTATTAATTAAAACAAGGTCTTTCTTAATATACTTATAGTAACATTTCAGAGATAGGTATGTAGTTGACAAAGCAAAGAAGTGTGATGAAGTGTTGTCAAATTCTAATCCCCTGATCGCATGGATTGTCAAGGTAAGGTGAGCATTGTTTTAAAGATTATCATGATTATGACAATAGATTATAGTCATATGATTATGAAAGATTATGACAATAAATTGAGTAAGCACATTATAAGGAAGGCCTGGAAGGCAAGTCCACATCTGGAACCTGTTCTCAGCTCTTGTTCAGCACTCTCAGTCAAGCTATCTGTCGGTGAACTTCCTACTTGCAAAATACTCTTTTCCTTCCAAAAACTATCTAACCTATTTGAATAGTAAGATATTTGAAGCGGGATGTAACTTATAGTTTCCTTATGTTTCACAGTCAGCACACATTAGTCTATGTCAATTCTGAACACTACCAAATAGAAAAAAAAAAAAAAAAAACCTGCAGGAATTTTCATAAAGTGGTAAGCCTTCAAGAGATGTCTACAAATTAATTGTGAAGTTGACTGTATTTAGCTTCTTTACATCAGTTCTGGATTGTAACTAAGGAAAAAGCAGTGAATCCTTTGCCTGGATCTTCAGACAAAGTAGGAATAGAAAGGAATAGAAATTTGAAAATATTTCTTTACAAGAGTAAACAGCAAAATCTTTCCTTACTGTTTGTTGTGATTTGGATTCACACTAATTTTTGTTCCAGTTAACCAATATCCAACAAACAAGCAGTTGAGGAGAAGAAACACAGAGAATATTGGTTTCTGTCTACATGAAAACCAAAGGAACATTCTTCTAGTCTACTTCAACCATCCTGGAATTAGTACTTTATCATGATTTCTCCTTAATTAAGGTACATGTAGTTTATAAGGTAGTTTATAGTTACTTTATTTTTTTTTCTTTTTTAATATATATATTTCTGAATCTTCTTAGTATTTTATGAAGAACAATGTGATCTAATACTGTAAAACCAACACAGTGAATATTAACAGTTGTAAATAACCCATTTTCAAGGCAAAGCAGATGCAATTCATTAATATGAGAAGGTCACCATAACAGTCTGATAGACAGAAATAAATTTCCAGTAAAACTTCTTTTAAAAAGGCAGCTTCGTATAGAACAAAACTGTCACCTGAAGTATCATTGAGGTTATACTAATTGCCAGTGGCATAACAAATATTTTTAAATCTACTGCCTTTTTCCTCTTTGTTGCAGCTCAAGAACTTGATTGGCAGATCAACCACATGCCAGCTCTCAGCTTTACACTGATATTTAACTGAGCATAGAAGATGCTTTCTGCCCATGTTCCCCCTGCCCCAGATCTCATCTACATTATTTCTTATTTCTATGCCTGTGAGATAGGTATAAGTAGGCTTTTAAAACTTATTTTTTTATACTAGGTTTAGCTAATTTCAATTACTGCACAAAGCATCTAAAGCTAATCCAAACTTTGTTGCATTAAGGAACTATACAAGGAAACTCAAAGCTTTAAAGCATGATTGCACTCAGACAGGACACAGTCAACATATCTGAGTCAAATTATACATGCCTCACTTATAGTACGTTGTGGCTTTATTTTACTTATGGATGTTAAGTGTGTTAATCTTATTTGCATCAGAACAACAACAACAGCAACAGCAACAACAACAACAACAAAAAACATTTGAAGTGTCACTGAAAGACTGTTTAAGAAGCAAATCCTGGGAAGTTCTGAATTGGACTGCTGTTTGAAATTATATATTGAAGTAAGAAAAGTTTGATTTAGCAGAGCTACCCCCAAAAGTTACTTTGCTTTGTGCAAAATCTAAGGATTATTACAACAATGCATGGATTTCAGGTATGTCAACTCTTGTAACCCAAGTTTATTTTTTTTTTTTTCTAGACTTGAGTCATATGACTAGGTATTTTTTTGTGGCAAAAAAGCATTAGGCCTTAGATACATGGAACAAAAAAGCTGAAGTGTAAAATATCAGTTCACGAAAATGAAGTAGGATATACTGTAAATATTAAGAGAAAAATCAAACACCATGTAAGCTAACTTCTATGCTCCATTGCCATGCCTATACCTCTTAGCTCCTTGAGAAGAAGAGGGTCCATTAGTTCACAGTATTAAGACTTGTGCAAATTAAGCTTAAATTCTACCCTGAGTACACTTAATGAAAATTCAGATCGAGAGATGAAGTTACCATCACATATTCTTTTACTGATATGCCAGAGCTCTTTCTATCCATCTTGAAACATTTGACTCTCATCATTGACGAACAATCAGACAAGTATTTTTAAACACATTTACTATTTTATTTTAATTTTAAGATAAAGTTTACACATTTTACAGTGACATTTGATGCTACCCTGTCACTCTCAAGTAAACTACATGTTAGTTAAAATACAAAAATACCCAAATGCTATGATCTCATGATCACCTGCTTACCCTGTCCACATCTGTAAGCATGAAAAGGCTTCCATTTTTAATTCATAAATATTCATAACATTATGCCCATGCATAAATACCAAACAAACCTGAACAAAAGAATTTTTCAGCAAGTAATATGTCACTGTAAAAGTTAACAAAAAGAGTCTGTACATGATTGTTTGGAGAGAAGATTACTCTTATTCTAACAGGTACTACCCGGACATTTTCTACAACAAATTTATTTCTTTTAGAGATGCATTATAGAAGTTTTTTTAATTATTATTATTTTAGCATTGCTTTGATTTATTTTTTTTTTCTCATTGTTTTAGTGACACTCCCATCCCCCAATAATTAAATTATCAATCTCCACCATGTCATTTCTATTGGAAAGATAGTCTACCTAGTTACAAAAGCCTGAGGGTTTCACCCTCATGTATGTCATGAATGCCAGAAAAATGAAAAGCTGCATAACTAGGTTCATTTCTCTAACTGAAAAATTATTTATGTTACTATATACTTAAATGAATGGCTTAAAGCTACTGAAGTATTACAGCTCTTAAAAATGGCCTGATTAGAAATGTCTGTAGTTGTTATACAGAGGTTGTTACAGATTCTATCATCTTTTTCCCTCCATATCCAATAGCAGTACCAGAAACCCTTCTTATTCAAAATGTTTGAGAAGTTATCTATACTGTAATGTTGGATTAGCCAGATGAGATCAAATTATGAGATAACAGTATAAAGTGCAGAAGCATTCCCTGAAGCAGCTTTCATTTAAGATTAAATGTCATCATTTCCATAGTTCATTAACTATAATTCAACGGGGAATAACTTGTTAGCTGCACTAGGTTTCCAGTATCATTTGTTGCTTCTTGATGAGATCTTGTTTACTTCAGAAATTAAACGTAACAGTTGTATTTTAGCAAGGAATATTAAATGTAGTATTAAAAAATAATATTTGTCTCTTATGCCTAATAAAGCTATAAATTGCAATATTTGAACTTGATTCATGCCTACCTCTTTAATTAACCATTAAGAAAGCCATTTATTCAACCAATTCATTTTTGAACATCAAAAAAGTGATTAATATTGCAATAGTTTAAAAATTATAATAAGGCTGACACACTGGGGAATTTTTTTATTTATTTTTTTATTAATATGAGATTAAGTTGTGTACTAGCTTCATCATTTCCTAATGCTGTTACAGTTAGCTAAGTTTGACTATTAAAGTGTCTAGTATCTGCACTCAAGCAAACACTCAGCATTGATGACAGAACTGCCTGTCCCTACAAAGTTGTAATGCAGTTAAATTCTAAGCAAAAGATTATTAAAGGCTCTTCAAACATCAAATTACTCAAATGGTACCTCAGTGAAATCTGGTTATGCAACTGTTTCAAAGAATCTGTCATGACTTGCAACTACAATTGACTGCTAAGGAGTACAATATTATTGAAGTTACTTATTACAAGAACCCATTTGTTGTTTCTCCAACTTCTAGAAATGGGGTAAAAGATTGTGTTTATTCCCATCCATACCACCATCCCTTTTTCAGGACTAAAAAATAAAACTAATAAAGAAATGCAGAGATCTATGGTACTAACCAGCTTTATTTTGTATCACTTTTAAGTGCTCCACATTTGCCACTTCACTGCTGACCCTCTGTTTGACTGCTGTAACTTTGAATACAAGAAGTTAGATGTAAACTACTTCTCCCTCAGGTTATTTCAAAAAATTCCTGGAGAGAAGACCCAAAAGTCTTAAAGAATACATACGTCCTCCCAGTCACCACACAAATTTTACATAAGCCTAAAATTGTTTTAACTCACCAAAGCCCGGCAAAGGTTGGATATTTACTGGAAATCAGTTCTGTCATTAGATACATCTTAAAATAATCTAAGTTATTAACAAAAACCAAATTTGAGAGCTTACTCTTTACAATCCCCAGGCAAAGCAGCAATTAAAAAACTCACGATAGAAATTGAGAAACAAGGTCAGTCCCTGCTTCTGGCACTCAGATTCCATAGGTGCACGGTGTTTACATGGTTCTTGACAAGTTCTTCAGTAATGGGGAGAAACAGAGTTTAACATAGTATCATCTGTGTGAGGCCTAAGCAGGATAGTAAATTGTGCACCAAATGTGTTCAAAAAGCATATATCTGGGTAGATCCCAGCTGCCATTGGATCCTAGGTTTTGTGTTGTCCTTAAAAAAAAAAAAAAAAAAAAAAAAGCAATGAAATGATTTCTTAGATTTGCCTTATAAGTCAGGAAGCAGCAACTGACTTTAAAAAGCATAGTCTGATATGTGGCATGGGATGAATGAAGGTGTTTTAAAACTCACAAGAGGTGGTTAATAATTTTAAAAAGTAATTAACAACAGAAATGAAATCTCAAAGTATGTCTAGCCTAAGGATTATTAACCATCTGAGGTTAATCAGGAGGTATCAGCATCTACCATTTCTTAAATCATCTCCCAAGAAATGATCTGGACCTTAGCCTATATTAATCTTCCAATTAATTAAGCAATACAGATTCAAGCTTTCAGCTTCATTACAAAAGTCACACCTTGCTACAGTTCGATAATAACAGCATTCTCTAATGTCAGGAGGCAAATAAACCTCCACAGGAGCATAAAATTCTGTATCATACTGCCTGCACTATGCAAGCTGCACAGTATCTGCAGTCAGCAACATTTTCATTGATTTCAGCGTATTCGCAGTGTCAGCCCCTATTATCAGCCAAACCTCATCATACAGCAACTGTGACATGCTCCTGATGCTTCCCTGGCCCAACCAAAGAGAGACAGAAGCCTCTGAAACCTAGACTTTACTACTTAAATTACACAGTGAGGACACCACAGTTTCTCAGAAGAAAAAAAAAAAAAAAAGAAAGAAAAAAAAGTGGGATTTGGGATTGCTATGAATATTCTTGCTTTCTGTCTGCATCAGCATGAACATATTTCTATGAACACTGTCCTACCCTCGTCTGAATCACAATTCCACATTTAAGTAGTTCTAAACAAAGGTGAATCTGGTATTAGAGAAGAGAGACAAGCTAACAAGTCTGTGCCAGAGGATAACTGAAAGAAACAATGGTTCAACTGTCTAGCAACTTAGAAAAGCTATCTTTTAACAAAGTTCAGAAATATATAAGAAAAATTACTAGTGGACAATCTTGACTTATGCTATAAGTTTTTCCACAGGATAAATTTCCAAAAGATTTTATATTTAAAGAACAGAATAGGATAGATGTTTCAATAGTATAGTAATAACAGAAATTTTGTTAAAATAAAAACTACCATATCCTCTGAACTTCTAGATTAAAGCTGGCAAATTCAAAATCAGTGACTAAATTTCTCTTTACACATTTTCTTTCTCTGCAAAACATACCACCAGCTTATGGCACATTGTCACAGGATAACAGAATTCACCACTTTCACAGAACTCCAACAAAAATGAATAAATATCAGAAGGAAAAGAATGCTGCTGTTAATTCAAAGAATATTAGAAAAACTGTTATATCTGATGATTCAGAAAGCATTGACCACATTCTAGCTAACTGCGATTACAAGCTGTTTAGTCCTTCATTGAACACTACTGGAGTTTGAATCATCTACAGGTGAACCCCATACTGAAACGAGAAATGCAATTCTTATGTTTTTATGCATTTTAGATAGGATTTCACTAGACTTCACTAGAACAGGGGAAAAATGGCTGTCAAAAAGGGAAGTGCACCACTTACAAAAAGAGACAGAATTGCACTGATCATTTTCAAATACAGTGTACACTTCAAGTCTTTTACTTATATTTACTTACTCTGAAATTTTGTAGTGTTGGTAACCCTTTCTGAGGGAAACTAACACATCTTTAAAGAAGGGTAAAAACCTTACTCTTTTAGCGGTTGCTCAGAACATTTTAGGGGGATGTATGTTCCATTGGAACTTACACTCCATATAAATTGGGGCATTAAAAACACATATGACATAATAATATTTATCCTACTAGATAAATCTTTGTTCATTATGAGTAAGATGGAAGTGGTACAGAAATTAATTTAGGGTAATTGATATGCAACTTGTGAGTAAGACAACAAATATTTGGAAGTTATTTTCTTCCAGTAAACACAGACAGATAATTTTGTCACAGGCAATGAATCCCAAGTAGGGAGTTGAAATGTTTATGTCATCATAGAATGGATTGGGCTGGAAGGGACCTGAAAGACCATTTAATTCCAACTCCTTGCCATGGGCAGGAACACCTCCCACCAGATCAGGTTGCTCAAAGCCCCATCCAACCCGCCACTGAACACTTCCAGGGATGGGGCTTCTCTGGACAACCTATTCTAGTGCCTCACCACCCTCACAGTGAAGAGTTTCTTCTGAATATCTAATCTGGATCCACCCTCTTTTACTTTAAAGCCATTACTCCTTGTGCTATCTGTACATTTCCTAACAGAGTCCCTCCCCAGCTTCCCTGTAGGCCCCCTTTAGGTACTGGAAGGCTGCTATAAGGTCTCCCCAGAGCTTTCTCTCCTCCAGGCTGAACAACCCCAACTCCCTCAGCCTGTTTTCATAGAAGAGATACTACAGCCCTCTGATAATCCCTCACATCCTTGTGCTGGGGGCTCCAAAGTTGAACACAGGACTCCAGATGGGGTCTCATCAGAGCAGAGCAGAGGGGGAGAATCACCTCCCTCACCCTGCTGGCCATGCTTCTCTTGATGCAGCCCTGGGTACAGTTGGCTCTTTGGGCTGCAAGCGCATGTGCTGGCTCATGAAGCAACGTGCATCAAAAGCTTTAGTACTGCCATTTAAATATTTCCATCTGTGGTTTCATTTTCAGGCTGCACAACTTTTTCAAACTTTGTTGAAAATACTCATCTGACAGTAGTTTTGTACATCTTTATAGAAGGGATACTTTCTCTTCTGGATTTATTACTTTCAGTCACAAGCCTTACACATTGTAGCTGAACATTGGAAAATAGTAGTTCTCAGGAACTCAAGTTGTTTTATCATCTTAGAGAGTAGGTATCAGTGACATGAAGCAACTCCTTTCTCAGACCAAGCTTCAAAGCTGTGCTTGAAGAGCATTTAATAACTAGAGCTTCTCAGGGGAATGTAATAATTTAACACTCATATTCTTCTTACTCATGTAGGGCTTCAAAACAGTGGTTCTGCTTTTGCAATTTGACATTTCAGCTGCAAAAAGGGTGGCAGTGAAGGGGTTCATAGTGAAAGTAATGGTACAACTGAGCAGCTTCCTTTGTAATCCCCAAAGTGTTGGAAAACCCTGACTACGGATGGGCAATTTTATGAATGAATTTGACATCACTTTGAATCATGCTTATCATTGCTGTTCAGCTCTGGTTTTGTTTCTGGAATTCCTGACGTTTTGAAGCCATGTCTTCAAGAACCAAACTCATCAGTTAAGAAGGGGAGTAAAATGCATACTAGAAAAAATACACTTATGATTGCATACGTTGTTTTTTGGCCATCTGCAGTCTGTGGTAAGGCAGGAAGCATTCCACTTTTTTCTCAAGCAAAGTCATTACATCTGTCTTTGAAGCTTAGCCTCTGTGAGTAGGCATGTTACACACAGAAGTCAGTAAGAGCCCACAAAGAATACCATACATGCACAGAGTAATTAATTTTAGTATAAATAATCTAGCTATCAAAACTCAATTGTGTTAACATGATGTACATTTTGCATACATTTAGATATGTTACACAAGTCTTAGAATAAAGAAAGCTGAAGCAAATCAAGCCCACTTCTATGAAATGCTTAGGAATTATTCCAAAGGATTATGTAATTACCAAGGTGTTTTATCGTATTTAATTTAAGAAAAATCACTGGGACTGATCTCTTCTTGAATATCTTTATTGCCCACAAAGCACAAGTGCTCTTCCTTCAAACTGAAGGGCTCAATAAAATGAATGCGATTAATTCTATTGCAACAAGCTTATAATTATTTTCTGTTTACTTACTATGATCCTGGAGCTGGAGAATAAGTTAATTAGAACTTTTTCCAAATAATGACAGGTTCCACACATTTTCTGGAATATAAATGTTACCAGTATAAATAAGAATGTTGGGCTTGCAAGCTGAATTCAACCTGTAGTAGCGTTATTCCCCACAAGTAAAGCAGGTAAATGGGAATATAAATCTGATGTTAGTTGTTTGTTTTTTAAGCTAATTAAGCACACAGCAATTTCTCTTTATAGCTAGCTCTAGAAATATAACTTATCCTGGGACAAACTCAGTGCAAGAAAATACGTTTTCCACTAAACTGTCTGCAAGCTGAATTCAGAAAGAAAGAACAAATGCAGCAACACCCGTTCCACGTGAAAAGGTTTTCCTCAAAAAGACTGTACAACTGTTCTGAGTAACCGTTTCCTCAAAGAGCAAGAAATGAACTGGATAATCTGATTACCATTTATAAATAAGGACTGGTAACAGAATACATGTACACCTTATGACAAATCATCATCTGCTATAGAAACTTATTCATGTTGTGCACATTCCAGGTCACTTTCCTCAAGTCAGCAGGACTGAGGCTATTGCTGACAGTGAACAGTTTCCAGACAAGAAAACTGAAGGCCTGAGTTAAAGGCAGAATAAAAATTCCTGAACTGACGAAAATTTAACTGTGTAAAGTAGAGAAACCCTAGTGTGTCAAACCAGGGTTAACCAAATGAATTACTATTCAGTATGAATGTTCATGCTAATTTCATGGTCAAGGAGGAAATAAAAGTAAAGGGAAGAAAGAAAGCAAACAAAAAAACTTCCATTTACTTCCATTTAATTTCAAAGGGAAATTTTCTAACATGCTACTAAGGGAAAGCCTTTCTAATGCATGCGTGCATCCCAAGATAAAAAGCATGTTCAAGACTGAAGAATTGTGAATACTACCTTGTTACAGACCAGAAGTGACCTTAGAATAGCAACACCATCTGTAAAGCTTTCCCTAATCAAGGCTGTGACACACGAAGCACACTGCTAAGAACCCTAGCACCTCAACATACTTTCCACTGTGTCCAACGGACAAGTTGCATGTCTCAGCTGATATTGCCACACGTGGATTGAGATCATGCCCATCTCTTCCAGGAAGGCATTCTGGCAAGCAGCTGCAATGCTCAGTTGAACCACAGTAGCATTCATAGAGCAAGTCAAGAAAATCACAAGATTAATTGCAGACCTTTTTAAAAAAACTGCAGACCTACTAGCCCTGGTTTTCTCATGCATCACACAAAATAAAGGCAGGCCCTTGGCTTGGCACAACAGCTTCATGTGTATTGTTCCCTATACCATGCCATACAGATACAATTACACCTACCTTCCCATCAGAACAGCTCGTTGCTTGAAGAGAAACTACAAGCTATAATAGCTAACTAAGGGACAAAGGGAAAGAAAGGTATTTCATACACTGTTGTAGTATAGTTTTTTGGTATTTCTGCCAAAACCCTTTGGCCTATGTATTTTTCCTTTTTGCTTTCCAGTCAAATATAGGAGCTTGAGGCTGAAGCAACAGCCAGAGAAGATAACTAACTAGGGAAAAGGAAGGAAAGATGCAGCATTTGATACTCTTGGCAGAGGTACAGAAAGACAACAAATGAAGACTCTTTTCTATCTAAAGCTAAGGTCTGACATACTTATTCCTAATTTACCAGGGAATTAGAGTTTAAAGATACTTTGTATGATCAATTAGCTATTCCTCTTGCCTTAAGGCATAATTCCACCTGCAGCATCTTAGACCTGCTTATCCCCTTGTTTCTCCACAGTTGGAAGCTGCATCCCCGAGCAATTTATTCCAGTGCTTCCCTATCTATGCATTTTGAAATTTTTCAAAAGCATTTAACCTCAATCTTCCTTACTCTTTCATGAATTCATTATCTTTCATCTTATCATGGATGAAAAGGATTATTCTGGCCTTCTCTGCAACAGTTTTACATATTTAAAATTCTTCTTAGACACGATAACATGAATTAAAATCATATTTTTCTTGTAAGCTACATTTTGTAGACCTGTGATCATTCTTATTATCCCCTCTGAGCTTTCTCCAAGTGTGCAGTGCAAAGCTCAGAACTGGACAGAAGCCAAGACCTTGCTAGTACTGAGTATAAAAGGATTACTTCAAAAGGCCTTAAAGACTTGTAAACTTGCAGAATATAATATTTCCTTTTCTCCCCCTAAACAGCAGGATTTGAATGCATTATGGTTCAGCTAAGGATCCACTACTGAGTTTTTTTTTGGAACAGCTGCCGTCTAAAAATTTGTTCCACATACTGTGCTTGGGCATTTTTATTTTTTAAATTTCTCCTTTATTCTATTTCCCCTCAAAAAATGTTATCGTCCCACTTTTTTATTTATTGTTTATTTATTTATTTATTTAGGTAACACAATTTAGCAAGAATATTTCCAATGCATAATCTAATTTCCATGACATTAAATTTTTCTTGTTTTTTTTTTACACCCAGAACACCAGCAAAACACAAGTTAGAAGCAAAGTATCAAAGACTACAAAAGTGGTTTTGCCTTAATGCTCAACTATTGCAGGCTACAGTTCTGAATAGGTTCAATGAAACCTTTCAGTTACCAAAAAATCCCCCCACACATTTTTTGTTGTTGTTTTTGTTTTTGAAAGCATTAACCTGTCACGCATGAAAAAGTTTGGTCTTTCAGAGATGACTGGCAGACTAAGACATTACATGCTGATAACATCCAGTTACTATTTTTGAGAAACAGTTCATAGCCTTATGACACTGTTCTCTTCAGTTGCAGTTCCAGTCTCAGCAACAGCACTAGCATCCAGTCTTCCTTTTTACCTTTTAGCAAATTAATATGAATTACTATGGAGAAAATGGAGTGAAGTTATACAGGTCAAAAAACGACAAGTCCACTACTCACCCCAGAAAATAAGATTATCATGGGAATCATAAGTTTATGTTAAAAATGTAATCACTTTTATGACCAGTTAATTATGACTACGTAGATTGAAAGATTGGTCTTTTGTGCTTATTTTTACTTAAAAAGACATAAGAATATTCTCTAATTGGATAAATATATTAAAAATATATATATGTGGATTTAGTTGCAGAGTTTTTAATACTTATTCATATGTTGCTAGTTATGTTAATGATCCATCCAGAACAAACCATAAGTATCTGTGTCACAACTTAAAGTTGTCACTCTTACTTGAAAATTTACTCTTGGTGAGTATCATAGATTAAAAGCACTTGTGAACTTTTTATTTTTTAGCCACTGTAGCTCAAGAGCTCAGCAATTGAGGAATAGACTAAAATCAAAGCTTTTCTTTCATATTCAAATCTGAAGACACTGTCCATAATTCATTTGATCATTATCAAGCCATGCCTTATAAACGTACGTGGGATACATATATTAATGTATATAAACAACACAACAAGAGATTGTCCTTTTTGCACATCTTGTGGAAAAGATGCTGTTGAACTTGAACACAAGTTCAGTATCTTAAACTAGCTCTATGCTGAATAAGGATATATAGTTTCCACAGTTGTATAAAGATTATATCTCCAGTATTTTGAGTAACATTTTACATTAGTATCAAGAGTCATCCAAATAAAACCTGTGCTAAAAAGAAAGCTTAAACTAGAAGATACAAATTAAATTAAATAAATCCTGGAGTAAAACAGTAAACCTCTTTACCCTTTATCCCCAAGATAAAGACTGGATATTTTACTGTGAAGTGACAAGCACCAGTAAAATGTTTATACTTATCCTATTTTGCTATCTTGATTATTATTTTTTTTTAATCTTTTTGCATGTGTTCTGCATTTAAAGATATTTGATCACAAAAATGTCCATCTTACAAAGGATGTGTTTTGTTTCTTTTTGGCAAGACAGCTAGAAGTTCAAATGCACAGTAAGTTCTATCGTGTGTTAGACACACTTATGTTCAAAGGAATTCTAGTTAGCTTAGGTTCAAAAAAAAGAAGTACTAATTTAACAAAAAAAAAATCAGAGCATGTGCACAATTATAATTGAGCTAGTTGTCACCCTATAACAATTTGCTTGCGTATGCAGAACTTGTTATTTGGGCTGAGGTAGTCAGCAAGAGCAAAACTGATAACATTAAAGAGGAAAGTATTTCTCACTTAAGCCTAGAGTATACCCTGGAGGTACATAAGAGATGCATGGATGTGGCATTCAGGGATGTGGTTTACAGATTGACTTGTACAGTTAAGTGAATGGTTGGACTTCGTCTTAAACCTCTTTTCCAATCTAAATGATTCTATTCTATTCTGTGATGTAAAGCTCCAGTATCAAAATGAGGCAAGCACTATTCAGAACATTTCTTTCTTTTGGCAACCCTACCCAAAGCAGGGCGTTTGAAACTAGATGATCTTTATGGTCCTTTTCAACCCAGGCCATTCTATGATTTCTGTGGGTTTCTTTGCCTTAGTGACTGAAATGGCAAGAGGTATAAAAAGTGAGAAGAGCATCTGAACACTCTTCTTTTCCAAAGTCAAATGCATTAATACCCTATAACCTCTCAGACCTGCTCGTGTCTGCATTGGCTGAGTGTGGCCGTGCTTCATGAAAGCATCATTTCTGTCTTAAATAGCTGTTTAGTTCTCTGATAAAATTCACAATGCCTGGAAAAGAATTCTCTAGGATTCCTGAGGTCCTAGAAAGCAAGGTGACAGTTTTATCACATGGACTCCCCCAGCAGTGAGGTACAACAAGGCATAGATCACAGGCTGGACCAGCTATGTAAAATCTTATGACAAGCACCCAAGGAAACAAAAATAGGAAGATACTGACCTGCACCATATCTATCTTCACATTACCAAGCAAGTTAGTTAACAGAAGCATGGCATAATTTAGCTACCTTCACCAAATACCTCTTCCAGCATGTACAAGTTCCTTGCAGATATTTTGGAAGAACAAATGGATGGCAGATACATACCTTCCATATCATCACTTAATTTTTCAAACAAGAGCAGCTTGTTAAAAAGGCCTTCAAGAAACTCAACTTGAATGAAGAAATTTTATATGCAGAAGAATAGCTAGATAGGGAGACCACTCACTGAAAAAAACACATAAATAAATAAATAAATAATTGCTCGAGTGTAACAGCATAACTCTTTGTCGTTGTTGTTTTTTGTTCCAATTAATAGCCTTGACCTTTGACTTTTTTCCTTTCTCCCTTTTGTGATGCCAGAGACATTCAGATCTGCTTGAGAAATTATAGCTACATAAGTGACTCTTTGGTATGATTTTTCTTTTTTTTTTTTGGTAAATTCATATTTTTGCTCAGTTTAGAGGGGCAGAAACTGCCCCATAAAATTGGCCAGCAGTACAGCTTCCCATCATTTAAAGACATGGTGTTTATTATACACAAATTTAGCTACCTGAAGAAAAACAATAGTGGCTTTGTAACCATTTCAGAACTTTTACAAGTTGATCCCAGTAGATAGAGATGACTGCACATCTTCCCATGATGATTTTAAATCAAACGTATGATTGCCTTTGTATTCCAGAGCCCTGAGTGCTTGACTCAAGTGCCAGCAAGCATGTTTTATTTTCTATTAATTTGTTCAACCTGTCTAGATCTATTTGTGTCACCTCATCAGACTGGTGCCACCAAATGCTTTGACATTGACTGTTTCTTGTCGTTGTTGTACAGCAGCTTTACATGGAGAGGAAAAGCATGCAAGACTTGTCAGAAACAAGATTAGTTTACTTCAAAGCATAATTCAGTAAGACTGACAGAAAATGTTCAAGTCCAGAAACAGTCCAGAACATCAATGTAATACCATGATTTTGGTTAAGCATTCAAAATGATCTGAACATGCACTGAATAAGTCAGTAATTTAGTGTCTAGGAAGCACACACCTGGAATTTTTATTCTCTTGGCTCAGCAGTTATAACTTCCAGATGGACTACTTGCATGGGAAGTTCAGCTATGTTTTCACTGTATGCCACTGAAAACCTACCGTAAAAAGATTCATTTTACATTAAGCCATTTATAAATGCCTCCTAAACATTATTCAATTTAAAGACTACATTACTGACTTAATTACCAAAACCTTATATTCACAGTAAATAAAAGAAATGGAAGATGCAAGGAGACCAGTGAAAAAACTAGTAGAGAATTACAAACCCTGAGCAGCAGCCCCCCAGCCTCTCATAGTTTTATTGTTCATCATGAGCCTACAGGGTATAAGACACCCCTTTGGCCAGTCTGGGCCAGCTGTCCTGAACGTATCCCCTCCCAGCTCCTGGTGCACCCCCTGCCTCCTGGCAGGGCAGAGCAAGGAGATGAAAAGGCCTTGGCTCTGTGTGAGCTCTGATCTGCAACAACTAAAACATCGGTGTGTTATCAGCATTATTCTCAGTCTAAATCCAAAACACAGCACCATACTAGCTACTAGGAAGAAAATTAACTCTATCCCAGATGAAACTATGACAAAACTGATTGTTTTAAACAATGAAAATGATGCAACTATGCTACAAAGCTGTTAGGGCTGTAGACTGTCTCCTTCATCCATATCAAAGCAGACAGTGACCAGCTGTTATAGCAAGGCATACTGCTTGAAAAAGCCAATTTTTGGCTTTGCAACCCTCTCCTCTTGCTGTTGATTTGGCAATTAAATGTATGGGCTTGTAACTAATAAGTAGTCACAGCTTCTCAAAGGTAGTCTGCCTGTACCCTCTCGAGCCCCTGGTAGGGCATGTAGTTCATTGATTGTGTTTTTTAAATCCTCCACATCCCTCCCTCTACCCCTCAAGTTAGAGACTTTCACTAATATCAGTACGAATTTTACTCCCACAGGGCTGTGTAGAATATAGGACTAATTACATTGAAAAATGCAACTGGCTCTCCTAATATTGCACTGATGTGTTACAGGTACTAAAAGTACACAGCTTCCCTGCTGCAAGGGGAAATTCAAGAGCTATATGCATCTGTCATGGGAAAACACATGAAAAAGTAAAGAGAAACCAGAATGACTTTGAATTGTTTTTGTACATTTTATGAATATTGTGAATAATCTCCATTCTTTAAGAACATGTATTCCTTCAACTGTAGGTGTCTTTATTATTGATGTGTTTATCATTTGTGGGGTGACATTACTTGCCATGCTTGTAGCACCACTTGTAGCACTTGCAGTTATTTAACATGAGGGAAAGTCCAAGACATTCTGAGAAACCTGTTCTTCTCCTACAGTTCCTTCACCCCTAACCATACATGTCCCTGTTCTTTAGACCCAAAGAACAATTTCCTGCAACATCATTTCTTACTGCAGAGGGAAAAAATGACAAGATTGAATGCAAGAAAAATTTTTACTACCAGGGCCTTCAGCAATGAGACACTTCTCCCCCCATGATTTGTTGCAACTGGGGAGACTCATTCTCTGTGTACCATCCCCAAGAAAAGAGCAGAGGAGCTCTGCTCTCAGCAGAACTAGCAACTGCTGCAGGTGTGGCAGCACAGCACACAGCAAGCCAAGCAGATAAGGCTCTTAAATCAGGATCAAGCGTTGTGTTGTTTGGCTTCAGGCAAGCACCAGCCTGTATGAAAGCACCTCCAGCTTCCCCAGTCACCCTTATGTCCCATGTTTGCATTGTCCAGAGCAAGAGGCCAAAGGAGAGCTGATGTATTTCAACAGGCTGGATGTACGCAGAAGGCTATGTATACAGAAAACTGTTCTCCTTCATTCCTTGAAATAGCCCCAGAATGTAAAAGAAATAAGTTGGCACCTACAAATTTGTAGCTTATTGAAGTAATGCCCAAACTACATTTCATTAATCAAAGAGTAAGTGTGAAAGACTTCTAAATTATTTCCAATGAACAAAAAAAAAAAGTCTATATAACCTATGATTTCTTCCATATAGGCACAATTAGATGATGCATCCCTAGGGCAAAAAAAGCATCACACCTTTCCATACAGAGGATAAGACTGAGTCACCCTAAAGCTAGCCATTACAAATCACAAAGACAGTTTGGTTTATCAAATATCACATTTCCATTAAGTCACACTCATACACTGAAAGAGTTCTCATTATAATTCAAGATGTGATCCTTCATTCCTCTTACACAGGATTATATCATTTGAGCATCTTTTATTCTGTTGGGTTTTCAGTCTATTTATTCCCATCTACCAGCTGCTGGAATATGAAATAGCAATAACTGCAAAAACAATATGCTAATAAGACACTAATGATTTGTGTCTTAAAGACAATTCTCCTTTAACCAACCTCTGTCATTAAAAATATGATTTACAGTTTATACCTATTTTATCTAGAAGTGTGGAAAAAAAGGCAATTCTAATGAATTACTTTGCACAAAACATCAGATCCCCAGGAAGGACCTGCAAGATAATGCATTAAAAGTTAACAGCTTTCCTAGCATGACATAAAGAGAATTATTAAAGCAATCTTAAGATCAGTGATGTTGAATGTCACTACTGCTTAAATCATTATGTTATACTCTGATAAAAAGAAGGCCTCACACAAAGTGTTTAATTTCTTACTGACAAGTCTGACTAGGGAACTGCCAACATGTTTTAAACGTGATATACAATAATAAACTGCAATAACACTTTGCCAATATGCAACAACTTTATATTTTAGTACTAAATGAATTTTAGAGTTTCAATACAATTCTGCAAACTACTATTTCCTTTGCCTTCCCTCTCATACTTTTTGAATGTGAAGCACCCTAATGACAGTCACATTCTGCTGAATAAAACAAACAAACAACAATGACAAAAGAATGCATATAAGATAAGCAGATATCTATCTCCTGCAGTTGTAGCAGTTGTACATGTATGTAAGCTACTTGAAATGCAGAAATCCTGAAGTACCATCTATGGCCAGTTTCTATACCTTTCCATAGGATGTTAATGCTAGCACTAAAATTCCTTTGAGGGGACTGGTTAAAAAAGTTATTCACAGAAAGGGTCTGGAGAAATATCTAATTGAATACCCTGTCCAGACAGTTCCTGATGTAGATTTCATGTAGTAGTAAGCTATGTGTCAGGCAGATCTGCTTGTTATCTGTGAATGCCCTCCCCTCCCTCACCTTCCTATCAGCCTCTGGGGAGGTGACCAGCTATGGTTTGGATATTTCTACACATTGCTGTGCACACTTTGCATACAGAAGCCAGGAAACCTTGGGTCAAGATACTTAGGGTAAGTTTAAATAGATTTTAACGGCACCAGAAAGTGCTAATACATGACAAGTGCATACATGAGTATTACAGAGAGTTATTGCAGATGTACAGATGGATATGTACATGCAAAACAGTAATTCCCCACTCCCCCACCCCAAAGTGCCTGAGGGGTTTGGTGGTTGTTTGTTTTCTTTGCTTTATGAAAACAGCTCTGCAGCAACAGCCTGTTTTTGGCAGATTCCATATTTTTCAAAGTAATGTCAAAAAAGTAGTTTCACAAACTAATTAAGACCTCTGTCAGACACAGAGGCCCCACCTTTCCCCTGGTTCACTGGTGGCCTCATTTTTATCCTTGCTTGTACAAATGGGGTTTATAATACTACCCCTTGTATAGATGCTCTTGGTCAAGAGAAACAGACCAAGACTTCTTTTGTTATTTTATATAGCTGGCTTTCAATCTGATCAGGGAGTGCTGGTGCTAACACAAGAGATGCAATTAACCACTTCTTATAACAGCATATTTAAGTCATTCATAAAATCATACCCAAGTATTTCTCTCCTGCCTTTTGTTTGTTTGTTTTTAATAGCTCTCCCAACACAGTTCTTTATCACTTTAGAAAACCTTCATTAAAAACAACACTGGTAGCTAAAATTCTTCTTACAATGTAAGTCTATCCTCCCTCAAAATACTCTGCTCTCTTAGTTAACGATACCTGGAGAGCTAAATGAAAAAAATCACATACTTATCAACCAAAATTGTTTTTAGAACATAATTTTTTGCTTATATACCTTAATATCAATTTAAATAAAGAGTTTACTGAGCATTCTGAAAAATGCAACAAAATATTTTCACATTATCCTCTTGAAAAGAGAAATATAATAATATTTCTCTTAATTATATTTAATATAATATAATTATATTATATAATAATATAATCTGCCTATATAATATGCAGATGAGAAAACAAGCTTCTGTGTTGCAAATTCATGATGGCAGTGAAGTTCCACAATCAGGATATTTTCTGGGTTTCCCAGAAGTATATATTCTGTTAGTATCAGTTACACACAGGTCTCCTTGACTATAATCTCATAGAACAGTGAAGTTATTTACTACTACTCATTCTACACTATACAATTTTTACATTAATTGATGCAACAAGAAACAATGATGAACACTAAAAACAGAACATGAATTCAAACTTGATATTTGTAGAGAAGTAGGGAAACCATATTTGATTACCTGTTTACGAAGGATGTGTGTGTAGGCAGAAGTTTTGATTGGTAGGAGCAGGAGCTACAAAGATGCTCAAAAGACCTGTATTCTGTACAAAAGAATTACTTTTACTTGATACAATTACTTGTATCTGGCACACCACACTCTATCAATTAATCTCAAGTCTAGGGCTGCTTTTATTTTATTTTTTTCCAATTCTGAAGTCTGTTTTTTTTTTTTTTTTTTTTTTTTTTTTTAATCCAGCAATTAAAGCAGTAAAAGAGAATGTTAACTTAAAACAAATAAGAAAGTGTGTTATTTTATAAAATCATTAGTTAATCTGAAACAGAAAAGACTTGCTGACCTGTTCAAGGCTGTGCCAATTAATTATGCTTTCTGCAGCTTAAGTTCATTACACTTTCTTTTTTTTTAAAAAAATAAAAAAAAAGTTTGAGTGGCCCTGATGACAAGTTAAAATTTACTTTTAAGCTAGGAAGTATTTTTGTTTTGTTATTAAATTGGCTAGCTCTATACTATTTAATTAAGAAGTGCTAGGAAATGTTCCACAGCACTGGAATTCAATTACTTGTCTTTCTAATTGTTCAAACAGTCCTTTCTGGCATATTTTTGGCCTAGATTGGCCTAGAACAACTATTACTCTTCCAAACAGCTCTTGAGCCTGACTCAGGAGTTGGCAAGGTCCAAAAAGGTAATTTTGACAGAGCAATTTTATTTTTAAAGGCTAAGATTCTGGCACAAAGGCCAGGTGACAGAGTATGGTTGTGTTCATGATGTAGTTTTTGACACATTTAATTTACCAACATAAAGCACAACTTTTCAAGGCACAGCCAAAGCCACACACCTCAAAGCACAAACACTACCAAACCCAGATGCCAGAAGAGTTTAGAGTCACTCAGATGACTAAATCCTTTATCTAAGTCACATTTCAGAATTCTGGTGGGTTTGGTGAGGTTATTCATGAAAAGATGAGGGGCAGAGGCCAGGATTTTAGACCTGCTTTACTGCATAAAGAGAATCTCAGATTTGTTCTTATTTTTCCATCTGCAGCACAGGAAGAATCTATAAATACCTTGGAAAGTCATATTTCATCCCACCTAGCAAAGACATGTCCCCTCACAGCTGTATAAGATACATATTGATTAGTCCTAAAAAAAGTGATAGTAGGCTGAATAAGAAAGTCACTGTCCTTTTTGGAGTAACTATCTAGGTGAGAAGTTCTGGAAAAAAAGCCACCTGAAATTTGGGCTAGGAAATGACTGTTTCTAGATGTCAGTGCTTTATGATCCATCTCAAAAAAGAAAAAAAGAAGAAAAAAAAAAAAGAAAAAAGATTCACATCCATGTTTGCTTAGGTTAGTTTTTTTGTTTGTTTGTTTGTGTGGTTTTTCTTCCTTTTTTTTTTTTTTTTTTTTTTTTTTTTTAAACGCTTCAGTTAATAGCCTTTAAAGAAACCTCACTGACTGATGGAAAAAGAAAAAATGTTTTAATGCCACAACAGGCATTAGAAGAATTATTTTTAGGTCCTCCATCTAACCCTGAGTAACAAATTATAGCTTAAAGCATAAGGTCTCTCTTCAGACATTTTTTTGCTCCACAGTGTCAGGTTAGTATTTTTTAAGAGTTTGCAGTAAAATCTCTGTAAGTAAAAGTAATCTACAAAGTAGAAAAGGGAAGTGTTTTCCTATTTCCTCCAGTTGAAATAGGAAAACACTACATATTTAATATGTACCTGCAGTTGGGTGTTACTGAAATATGTTATTTGGATGTGTCTTGTGGGGAAAAAAAAAAGTTACCGAATCCCCTTATTTAATGAAAACATACAAAATAAGTGTTAATCTCATTTGTTTGACTGATGTTTTCATTTCCTCTGCTGTAGGTTTTTTTTTCTCTATATAGATGCAAACTTCTACATGTAGCACTAGTTTCTGAACAGCTTTGAAATCTTAAGAATTTTTTCCATGAAAGGACTAGTACTTTGGAACAAACTTTGATGCCTTACATACTAAGCTATTACACACATGACACTACATATTGTGGAGGCTTTTTTGCAATGTTCATTTTTAAAGAGCAATGTTTTTTCTAAAGCTCAAACCTAAAGTTACAGATGCATCTAAACAATAGATTTGCCAGCTGTTTGTTCAGCTGAAGAGCCCAATTAATAATTGAAGCTTCTATGTTTCATTCTTCTGTTGACGGTTTCTACTAATACACTACCCCAAACCATCCTTTCTCTAAAGACACACTGCAATGAAATTGGGTAATGTCTAGGATGCCTTTATAAAGATTTTTTACTGCTTCATTTTTATTAGTACAACTCATCAGCATTTTTGGTCACAATAGTTAATTTTTCATACAGTTATAATAAGTATTATAATTAGCTTTGTGCTCTACAGAATGCTGTGAACTAATCAAAAATAATAGTACAAACATGCCTACATTAAAGGAACATAATTAACTGTAAGAAAACCGTACATTTAAAATAAACCTGAGGAAATGCACATAAATACAATGACAAAATGCCCAAAAATCAAATTAAGTTTTTTAAAAAACATATCCTTAGTGAAAGTCCAGAGCAGCTGTAGACTTGGTTGGGATTTGACTACCTTTCCCTGTCTGGATACTTAGTTAGGTCCTATTACTCTTGCCTTACCACACCTATTGCTTCCAGAAGACCACTGCACTGCAGAATCACACTTAAGAGAAAAAGCTGCTGCCCAGAACGGATGAGAACTGCTGGATTTCTTAACTGAAGACTGCATGTTTCAAAAATATAATGCCAGAATAGAAGGAAAGCAGTTTTAAAAGTTTACATTGACTCTAGAGTTACAGGACTTAACCATATTGTGCACTGAGTTCAATCTGAACACATCTTCCAGGTTTGAGCCTTTCAGCATTCACATCAAATTTCCTTCCACTGAAACAATGATGCACTTCTGCCTTCATCTGTGCCTCACTTCTAAACACGAGGCAAGGACCTAGACCTTCAAGCAGTACAACAATCATTTGGCTTTGATGTTAGACATTGCCCAATCCAGCAGCACAGTGGAGGCCAGGCTCCTGCAGCTCCCTGCCCCCCAATCCAACCAGTAGTGACGGCACATGTACAACACACACACACAAACATACACACATGGCTGGCCACAGAAATACATACCACACCAATGGCCTCATCCCGTTCCCTTCTCTATGGGATCAGGATAAAGGTTTACACTGGATGGACACAGATGAGCCAACCCCTCCCAGTAGCTATCGGTAGACACCAAGTCAATCCAGCAGCTGTCTCTGAATCCTAGGACCCTACCCTCTAGTGGCCAGACACTCAGGTCCCTGAAGCACCAGCACCCCTCCAGCTGCTGGAACAGAACCTGCCCCATATACATGCACCAACACACACTGTGGACTTGTCCAGTAGTAGGCCTGGGATGCTGACTACTTGGCCTGTGGGGATTTTTATCTCCATTTGTCCCATGCAGCGGTGCACAGGTATATCCATGCCCAGGCCTTACTACCTCTTTGGCAGTTGGTCCACATCTATTGGTCCCTCTAGGAAGAAATTCCTACAGAGGTCCCAGGGACACATACTTCCAGCTGTCTTGCAACTTTACGGACAATTGGCTCCCAGATCCCTCAGCCTCAGTATGATGCTCACTAGCAGTCACAGGTGCGCACACACCCTCACTCACTCTAGTTGCTGGCATTCAGACCTGCAGACAGAAATGTATGCTGAGTCCCTTCACCCAAGGAAATAGTTGAAATAAAGTTTAACAATACATGATGCATTGTGCTGACCTGCCCAGACAACTATAAAAGAATAAGAGGCCTATAGGACTGTAGAGAGTCCTATATTCCATATATATATGCTCTGTGCAACACTAAATCTCCACAGGCCATCATAAGTCCCATGCTCCTCTACAAGGGAAGCCCTCACTCTGAAAGGTGACAGGGACAACTAGTCCACTGACTAATCTTGATGAATTTTACCCCTCACACTAGGTAGCTTACAGCCCTCCCATGGCAGTCTTTGGAGGATTCAGGTATTGTCTCCCTTTCTCCAATGGGGTTATCCTGCCTGAAACTGTGCCTCTGTGTGTGGAGACATGCCTTTTAATCCAGCAACCTAGCACTTGGTGAGTCTTACAAATACAGGTCAATAATCACTGATTTTGACCAGAAGCCTAGATTTGAAAAATGTCAAGACTCTACCAGTGATGACAACACAGGTTGTGTAGGTAATAGGTGCAATTGAAAAGGAGTCATTTGTTATGAACGAAGTCATCATTATGAACTTCAGTGAAAAAAAGTCTTGTTCTAAGTAACAGGAATTTACCCTGAAGTTTCTGTTACTACCAAGCATGCAATATCACTAGATTAGTATTGATTTTTTTCCAAGATGTTTTTTTACTTTGGTAACGTTTTAAGGAAGTAGAGTAGTACTTACTGATATTTATTTGTTGACAAGGTCTCAAACCTGATTATGTTATACTTTATCATATTCCACTGCAGTTGTAACTATGATTGGACTACAGTGTTTCATCCAGTCACTTGAAACATGACTTCCACTTGATGAGATAGCCTAACTCCACAGGCAGCCTGTAGCACACTCATGAGATCCACAACATGAATTTCAGGCAGCTGCTGTGCAGGATAAGTAAGGCACAACTTCCAAGACAATGTTTCTTCCACATCTGTGCAATAACAAGCCCTGCATTCAGCAGGGACATGACTTTTGGAGTCTCATTGCAACAGCACAGAAGTGTAGCAATGTCAATTCAATAAAAAGTCACTTGTGAGAGTTGGCCTGCGGAAAGCAACATCAATTTTTCCTTCTTCCATCTCCCCTCCATTTATCTTTAAGTCAAAAAATCCTAGTGCTTGATTGGCTTACTGTGTCAATAAAAGTCTTCACTTGTGAATTTTTCCCTCCCATCCCCTTCTGGGAATGGAAAACTTTGCTCATCTGTTAAATATTCAGAACATTCGTACACAGTGGCAGAGAAAGACCTTAGTTGTTAAGCCCCTGTGTGCACTTTGAGATGGATTAAGTCTAGCACATTGAGCATCATATTTGTATTTGAAGTAGAAAGTGAGAAGTAGATTCTATGACAAATTCAGGCATCTGATTTAAAAGTGCATGTGGAAAATTGCAAGCTCAAACAAGAAACAGCTACATCCCCATACCCTGTCACCCTCCCAAAGAAATCCCCATAAATTTTAACCAAGTAAATATATATATATATATATATTGTGTATTTTTAATATTTTTTATTAGGAACTGTGCAAAATTTCTACTAGCTGATCCTGTTTAGTGAGGCCATCAACCCTGATGGAAGCATGCTGATCAGGTGCAAGTATACATATTAACCTGTGCAAACAAGGACTTAAATAGTCCTTTAAATAAGCAATCATTGTGTAATACCTATTTTATTGCACATGAGGTTTAACTTCCTGAAGTACAAAAGCAAAACTACAAAACAAGAAAGGACTAGAGGTGAGAAAGAGGCAATTGTCATGCCAGTGGCAGCCGCTTGCCTTATGAAGCAGCCACAGAAGTATTATCAGGGCTTGCAGGTGCAGAGCATGAGACCAGCAGGCCAAGAAAAACAACATGAGAAAAATGAAAGAAAGATACTGCCACAGAGGCCCTGGGAAACATTACTTCAGCTTCAGTGAAATGTTACAGTGCTGCAAATAGGCCCTGTAGTACTGCTAAGGCTGCTATGTGCAGCATCTTTTTTTTTTTTTTTTGGGGGGGGGGGGGAGGGCGGGGGTGGGGCAAGAAGTTATTTCCCCTCATTCCCCTGAATAAACAGCATGTCATTTATTAACAACTCTGTGAGAATAGTCAAGCTCTTCCATGCAACCCAGCTGTAAAGTTTTGTCAAAGTTAAGCAAAAAAAAAATAAAAAATCCACAGGATAGCACATACACCACTTTTTAGAAATCACATTATCTTTGAATACATCCCAATAGCCATATGGACTTTTATAAAGAAATAACTTAGAAGTCTTTTTCTTGCTAATTTGTATTGATACAACTGCCTTGAGTGATTTTTTTTTCCCCTTTCAAGAACCACTTTAAACAGATAAAAACCTTAAGAAAAAAAAAAAAAAAAAAAAAAAAAAAAAAACAAAAAAAACACTAATTCAGTATTTTAAAAGGAAAAGAAGATTCTGACCCAGACCAAATTAAAGTAGTGATGAAGGCAGCTAAAGTCACTGATAAAATTGTTAAAGCCAACATTTTCTGAAAGGCTCAGTGTTACTATCAAGTCATGTTTTCAGAGTTCACACTAAAAAATATCCAGTTTCTGTAGCTTAATAATTAGTCTGCAAAGTAGTAGAGCCAGTAGTATCACAACACCTTACACAAACTGGCATTTACTTAAAAAACAAATGAAAGCTTGTCTTGAAAGAGTGTCTGCATAAGGAACTTTAACAGGTAAGTCAAAAGTCTTCAGAAGAAATACAGTATTTCAGCTTTTCTAGCATTTACCACACAAAAGGTTTCTTAGAGCTTCTGCAACAGCTGTTTCACAGCAACCGCATCTAAAGGATGTTCACAATATTGTATTTAAGACTAAGTCAGAAATACTAGAGACACTACTCTAGAAACTAATGTTAACTCAATTCCACTTGCAGTGTATTATTTCAGTCAGATTCTATGGCATGTCTAATCACCTTCAGAAAGCAGTCATGAGTAAGGTAAGAGTGGAACTTCAGTTATAGGATGCCAAATGCTAATACACTTTGGTACAAGTCCTAGCAGCTGAAGAGTGCCAAACACTCAAAAGAAAGTTTCAAGACCTTGCCTTTAGTTTGTAGGCTGCTATTTTGTAAACCTATCTTCCCAAGATCCAATTATACCCTGAATAGTCCCAGTGTGTAGAAGAAAAAAACAAACAAACAAACAAACAAACAAACAAAAAAACACTGAAGGAAGCACATAATGCAGCCTCTTCAACACTTTCAGAAAATAAACCTTGTGTTTACCTACCAAGAGGGGATGCAATCCAGTTAGTCCAGACTGTGTTCCAGATTTGACAGTAATAATTTTGGAGTTGCTAAAATATCATAAAGGCTTTATTTCAAAAAAAAAAAAAAAAAGCTTAAAGCTGTTCAATCTGGCCATGCTTACAACAAAATACTTGAGTTCACTTCCAAAATGAATTTTCAGTAACAAATGTTTTCTAAGTGTCTAGTTACTACACATATTAATGTTCTTGCTTATATACAGAAATAATCAGCCAGCAGAGTCCTCCTTGATGATATCAGACAGCCACTTAAAAGTGAAGAAACGTCATGACATTAACATGACCAGATGCCTGCCCCAGAAAACAGTAAGCTGACCAATATTATCAATTTGTTAAGCTACTGCAAGTGCTAAATAAATATGCAAAAGTGAAACTTGACTAACAAGCAGAAATATTTTTGATTGCTTATTTTAATGAGCATGTTAGTCAGTTTAAAGAGCATACAAGACATTACATACAAAATATTTTTCATCATGACCCTGTGAAGCAGTAAAATGGCATCAGTTCAAAAAAGAAAAGCTGACAGCATTAAAAAAAATAATAATCTTGTTATTCTACAAAGAAGTCTCTAGTTGGTGTTATAGAAGAATCACAGAATCACAGAATTTTCTAGGTTGGAAGAGACCTCAAGGTCATCGAGTCCAAAAGAGTAACACTCTTCAGTAGAAATCACACAAGTCATCTGGAAGACCAAAATCCTTTTCCTCCATATAGAAGCATAACATTTGTAAGACGTCAAACAGCATAAACAGTGTTTATTTCTTTTAAAAGAAAAGCTACACCACTGATGACTGGCAGTGCAAGGATTCTTCCTGGCTCAGCATTTCCCTCCCTGCCCTTCCTCTACCCCAGATAACTACTATTGCATCTTAATGCCTTTTCTGCCTCAATGAGAAAAAAACACAAAGCATGAGCATCTTGAACTTTAGGAAGAAAATGAGTAATAAAAAAATTTCTTTAGGAAGTGTAATGGAAGAAAACTACAGTTACAGATAATATAAATCACGGGCAAAAGTGTTCATACAAAACCCCTGTAAACAGTATAGTTCCAGCACACATGGATTAACATCAACTCACACAAGCAACCATATGCTGAAAATACAAACACAACATACATTACATACTTAAAACTCTATCATCTTTCAATGTTCACGATATGTATAGGACAGACATGATTGCACTAGTGTCAGGTATCCTCCAGGGTTTCTGATATTACCTGAATTTAATTGGGTTTCCAGGAAACACTGGTGCTAGATAGTGCCTTGCAAGTCAAGAAGCCCACACCAACATGAGAACAGAGCATAACAGAGCACCTCCAGAACATGATAAAATACAAAACAAGCACACAGCTCTTACATTATGCTACAGAGCTAAGGTTTAATTGCAATAGTATTCACGAAAGAAAATGGCTACCGCTACATATCAGCTATCCCACTGTTCAGGCCTCACTTTATTTTCTTCCTTGACCAAAGTTATCTCCTCATTTTACAAGAGGAGACAAGAAAGATTTTAACACTTATATATACAGTAAAAGCCTTTGTAAGTGCTAAAAATCATCTAAAAATCTTATTTCAATGTATATACTCAGACATATCAATAAAGCTAGCTTTTAGGCATCTGATCACCTTTTAAAAAAAAAAAAAAAAAAAAAAAAAAAAAAAAAAGCATATGCCTGTCAGTATGATCCATGTGTAGTAGCAATCACCCTTTGCCTTAGAAAGTCTAATCATAGGATATCCTGAGTTTGAAAGGACCCACAAGGATCATCAAGCACACAACTCCTAACATACCTTTTGTCAGATTCAATACAGGTGTGAGAACATCAGTTAATCTGAAATACTGCTGAGTAGTGAAAGAAAACAACTCAGCTACTACAGTACTTCTCCAATCTACCTTAATTTCATCTAAATCTTCATGAATTTGGTTATATAGGTCATAAGACATCTCTTCCTTGTTCAGTATTTCAGTCTCATTATCCATAGTAATACTGTGTTTTCATAGCTGTCAAAACGAGTTTTCATTATCACAGAGTAAAGTTTCAATCAAAAGGACTTCAACTCTTAGATATGGTAACTAAAGATAGCAGAAACAAAGCACTATTTCACACAATTTCTGGCAAGATTATACTTCACAAAAAGTTTATGTCAATAGCTCTTAAAAGCAAATTCATAGATCCATGATCCTATTTGTCTTTCAGGACACCAGATACACCCAACACAGACATTCAACTGCATTTAGAAATATAGCTGCCTTCTATCCTTCACTAGATTATGTAAGCAAGATCTTCTGTACTTTTAGCTATAATATATATATAAATAGATAGCTTCTTTTCATTCATTTTCTAGCAACAGCCTTAATTTACACAGCTCTCTAGAAAAAGATACTGTCTTCCTATTAAGAGATATTCTTTCTTTATCAGGATAGCTATTTGGGCCACATAATAACACTCAGCTACACAGAGTGCAAAAAAGTTGAGGCCCATATAGTTAAATATTCAATATAAGATCACTTTATTGAAACAATAACTAATACAATAACTACAGATGTTATTGTCCTCCATTGTTTTCTGCAATAGAGCTACATACAAGAAAACAAAATAATAAATAAATAAATAAATAAAAATGTCTGCCTTATTAAGACAGCCAGGCAATAAGTATCATGAGACAAAAACAACTCACAATACAACCCCCACGCCCACACCCACGAATTTAAAGCCCTCCTTGGGTGTTAAAAAAAAAAAAAAAAAAAAAAAAAAAAAAAGTTATCAACTTACCAGAAAGACAGAAAAACAACTCCAACCCTGTGTATCTCTGTGTATCTGTGCATCTCTGAGCTGTGCATCTCTGACTTGTCCTGTGCAGCTGTGTGAAAGCTGAGGCAGTAACTGGTTTTATTTTAGTCTTTGCATATTGGTGTACAAAGAGGAAAGGATTTGAGGGAGTGGGAGCGTGGTTTCATAACAAAATGTTGATGGTATGTTTTGAAGTGTTGCCCCATTACAGAAATATGTTAATCTTTTTGTCATGTGTAAGGCTGTAGCTACTAATAAGTATAACAGAATAGAGTTGGTCTAGCTGCTTCTCCGCTGCATACCTCTTAACAGAAAACCCCCTCTTTAGCTTATGTTTCACCCATTTCCCACACCACTGCAAAGTTACATGTATGGGCTTTGTTGTACTTTACAGAGAATTCAGCAACTAGAGCCTCATTCCTCTAACAAAACATTTATTACCATTAAAACATGTACACACCTAGAGCTACAGTATGCTAAGGAAACTATACTAGGGCATGTGGAAAATACAGAGGTGACTGGTGACAGCCAGCATGGCTTCACTAAGGGCATATTGTGCCTGGCAGATCTGGTGGCCTTCTACCACAGGGTTATAGCACTGATGGATAGGGGAAGAGCAACTGACATCATCTACCTGAACTTGGACAAAGGATTTGGCACTCCTGTGTGATACACTTGTCTCTAAATTGGAGAGACATGGATTTGATGGATGGACCACTCAGTAGGTGAGGAACTGGCTGGATGGTGACACTTAGAAGGGTAGTGGTGAATGCTGGAGGGAAGTGATGCCATCCAGAGAACCTGGACAGGCTTGAGAAGTGGGCCTGTGTGAACTTCATGAGGTTCAACAAGGCCAAGTGCAAGGTCCTGCATCTGGGTCAGTGCAATCCCAAGCACAAATATAGGCTGGGTAGAGAATGGATTGAGAGCAGCCCTGAGGAGAAGAATCTGGAGGTGTGATTGGTTGATGAGAAGCTGAACATAAGCTGGCAATGTGCGCTTGCATCCCAGAAAGCCAATGGTATCCTGGGCTGCACCAAAAGAATCATGGCCAGTAGGGTGAGGGAGGTGATTCTCCCTCTCTGGTCTGTGAACACTGCATTCAGCTCTGGGGCCCCCAGCCCAAGAAGGACATGGACCGGTTGGAGTGAGACCAGAGGAGGGCAACAAAGTTGATCAGAGGGCTGGAGAACCTTTCTTATAGAGACAGGCTGAGGGAGTTAGGGTTGTTCAGCGTGGAGAAGAGAAAGCTCCAGGGAGACCTCAGAGTGGCCTTCCAGGACCTAAAGGGGGCCTACAGGAAAGCTGGGGAGGGACTCTCTGTCAGGGGTTGTAGGGATAAGATAAGGGTAACAGTTTTAAAATTAAGGAGCGTAGATTTAGATTAGACATTAGGAATAAATTCTTTACCATGAGGGCACTGAGGCCCTGGCACAGGTTGCCCAGAGAAACTGTGGATGCCTCATCGCTGGAGGTATTCAAGACGAGGCTGGATGGGGCTTTTAGCAACCTGGTTTGGTGGGAGGTGTCCCTGCCCATGGCAGGGGTTTGGAACGAGATAGTCCTTAAGGTCCCTTCCAACCCAAATCATCCTGCGATTCTATGATCTATTCTATGATCTTCAACTGGTTTATATCAAGCAGAGTATCTAATTATTAGACTAGAGCATCTAAGACTAGTGGACATAAATCTGGGTATGCTGCTTCCTGCCTGTACTGCCTATGCAAACAAGTGTGCCTTCAAAAACAGCATGCAATGAACATCTAGGCTTCTAGGTGTATCTGTAGCCTCAAATTTTGACATGTGCAAGTACTGATCCACTCTGTGATCAAGATTCATCTGTTTGTGGAAACATGCCTATGAGTTTGTTATTTATTTGAGTGAACAGTATTAAGGTAAAAAAACATTCAGGATCATTACAATATCAGTAACAACTATGCAGGGACTATTTTCTGTAGATTTGGAGCCTATGTTAACACTTTTAGTACATCTCTGAGCATGTTCAGCTTTCCCAGAGGCCATGGCATGTTTTGACCTAGCTCTCTGTTCCTTTTTGATGAAAACTTATATACATTTTATTACTTTTAATATAGAAAAAGTGTATCTAAATATTTATGTTCTGTGTTTCTTTGACTCAGGACTCCAATTTTAAATCACAGGGACTTCTAAGGAAGTTTGGTTCCTTATACAGGAGTCCTTACTCAAATATTAGATGACCAGATTTCATTTGCTTGAAATGAGAAAGCTATATTTACCTCAAGCAAAACTATCTGGCTTCAGAAACATTTAGCTTCCAATACACCTCAGGTATATGGTCTATTTATTTATTTATTTATTTAGTCTCAAATTTTCTTTCCTTTGCAATTCAGAGATATCTATCTGTTTGACAGTGCCTTGTGTACTTACTTTCCCTTTCTAAATACATCTCTTCCTTCTGGGAGCTGAGACTGAATGTTTCCTTCTATTTCTGGCCATGGCTTTATGGAGAAGAGAATGACATTCTGTGTGACTATAATGTTTGGGATGTGGGTGCAAAAATACAAGGTGGATCTGCACCACCTAGACTGGCTCTGACATGCCCTGATTCTCTTTTCGTTGGTGCCAGGATTAATTGTTCTCAGGGGGCTGGGGGTGGACCACATCACAGCTACTTGACCAAAAGTAATGTTGTTGGTCTCTACCTTTTAAAATTAGGATTCACAGACCATTGCTTTGACAATATGCTGGTGGCTGTGTATTTAATGTAAGGGTGACTAAACTGAATGGACTGAGGACAGCTTTGATTGCCTTAATAACTACTGACAATGCCAGCTACCATTCATACTTATTTCAACATATACTATCTCATAAGCTGCTGCAGTTTGTTAATGCCTTGGTTCTGATTTGATCTACCCATCAGCTTTCCCTGCATGATGGGTCAGATGCTATCCTTTTGCTTCACTGCAGACTAAGCAGGAGTATATAACGCCATAAAAGCATTGGTCTCCATGATTCTCAAGACATGTAACAGAGTAGCCGCCCAATTAACTAATGCCCAATGCTATGTGAAACTTCACAGCTTGTGTGGGTGGGTGGGTACAAGCATGGGTAAATGTTGTGTAATGTGTTGCTGTGTAATTTTAAACAGTGTAGCACTCAGTGTAGCTTTTCTGTTCTTTTTACATTTGTATTCTGCAACCCTACTTGAGTAAAATCCATTTGAAACAACTCCTTAGACAAGATCCACATTTCCTAGATGACACTTCAGGATTTCTCTTCAAAACAACAAGCTTATTTTTTTACATACATTCTTTTTATTACTTATTACAGCCTTGAGACCCACAGCAACTTGAAAAAGTCATTTGCTTGTCCTTTTAAACTGAATTGTTAAAGCATTTTCACAGAATCACAGAATCATTTAGTTTGGAAGAGACCTCCAAGATCACCTAGTCTAACCTCTGACCTAACACTAACAAGTCCTCCACTAAACCATATCACTAAGCTCTACATCTAAATGTCTTTTACATACCTCCAGGGATGGTGACTCAACCACTTCCCTGGGCAGCCCATTCCAATGCCTAACAACCCTTTTGGTAAAGGTCACTGAAGTGAGGTCAAAAAAGGTCACTGAAATGAGTCAACTCAAGGTGCATACACTGTGCATTTACCTGGTAGCCCTCTGAGGACATAAGACCAAACACTGCCCAGACACGTTCCACAGTCAGGAAGGACCAGTTCTGTTCCACTAGATTGTATAGGAATCAATTAGTCTAAGTAGTAAGTAGAATCCAGGAACCTGAATGCTGTCTTTGACAGTGACAAATACACTTTCATCACATCACGCAAATTTAAATTGAATCATATTTCATGATCTCTTTAATAATTTTCAACTTCTGTGATAGAAAACATTGACAGTGTACTTATGCTTGTACATTTAGTCTACCACAGTAGAGATTTTCGGCCAATATTGCAACTGTTGAATTTGCTTCCATTACTCTTATGAATTTATGTGTCAGAGCTACAGACTTAAATACTCTTGATACAACATCTCAGGAGAAGGCCCTTCAGACTTCAGAGAATTTCTTAAGACAATATACCACAAAATTATAATTTTCCAGTCCCTATTTATACAAGAATTGACTAATTAATCTAACAATGTTTCTTTTTTCATTTAATTAATATAAAGTTGTTTGATACTGAATTTGTGAAGCTGCGGTTATTAACAATAAAAGCATAAATGAGGAAGATTAGTAATGCATTAAGGAATGCTAATTGTCATATTCCTTTTTGTTCTTATCCTTCATTGTGTTAAATACATTCTGCCACTAATACAATAACTTTGTTAGTCATTAACATTTATGGTGTATAACTAGCTATTCTCATGTAGAAACACAAAAAAAAGCATGACTAGACCTCTTTTTCAACATGCTATCATTTTGTTCGAGTATAATATTCTGAAATATATTTTTCATATGAAGCACTACTTTTAGAACTTTAAAATGTTTTAAATCCCAAGTATTTGTCATATCTGCTGACATTCATTCAGCACTTTTAAAACATGTCATTTATACATATACCAAATTTTTTCTCCCCTGCTTATGAATCTCTTTTCTTGAATTTTCCACATCCATAGATCATCTCCTGAGGCTACAGACACAGAGCCTGTGTAGATTGTCTGATCTAAATCTCATGTCCTTTGGAGAGAGAGGACAAAAAGCTGAAAAGCTTTGCCACGGCTAAAGCAGATTTCTCAGTTACTGTTGTCTGTAACTATTACAATACTGAATAATGGTTCTTCATGTCCTTTCAGAGAATAAGACCACTGTCATATCCAGACAATTGCTCCTCAGGGCATGGATTGTCTTTGTTTGACACAATGGTGCTCGATCCCTGATTTATTCTTTAAGTATTACTCTGATAAAAAGGACAAGTCTGTCTGGGAGACAAGTATCTTCTAGATAGATGCAATGACAGTATTGAAAACATCCCCACAAGATTCGAAGTACAAAAGCCTTTCTGCATTCCCTCCTCAGCACATCAACAAATAAGTACCAAAAAGCGTTTGGGGTCAACAGAATTTTAAAGAACCTCATCCATTATAAGGAAATTAACTACAGACATCTATTTTATTGCCTGGCATCAACCTCTTTTTCATTCAGGCTGGACAGTCTTAAATCTAAGTAGTCTTTTCTTTAAGAAGAACTGTAATTGCACATCATTTTCCCACAAACCAAGTGCATATTTCTTTGTTCATATGCTCCCTCTCCTATCTTTAGATGGCAATTTCAAGAAGAATATCTTACGAGCTTATTCACATCTATTCTGTATCCTTTCTGACAGCAACTTGGTTGTTGTTTTTTTTTTTTTGGTGTTCTATATGGATTCAGAACATGGAAGTCTAAAGCCCTACTTAATAAGGGCCTCAAGGGATGTATATAGCCTTTCCAGATTTCTGGGAGGGAATTTGAGCCAGAAATGTCTGTTAATTGCTTAAAGAACACCTTACACATTTGAACCTTTTTGCTGCTGACAAGAGTTGGCACAACCTAGCTTAGGGCACTGCCAAGGCACAGACCATTGCAGAACTTCTGGCTACGCATCCCTAACTTGCACTGAAATGAAAGCACAGTTCCCTTTGAAGTTACTGGCTCAGAAAGCTGCATCCCAGTTGGCATTCTTGTCAGTGCTCTCAGCAGACAGAACCACCTTCTCTCTTCAGTAGCTCTTTCCTCTTGGTTAAAGCCCAACAGATAAGTACAGCTCCTGTCAGAGTTGAGTTAAGTCAGAGGACAGATAAAGGGATTTAATTCTTCATCTTTCTCAAAGCTTCTTTTAAAATAGTAAATTAAATGAAAAGAAAACAAAATGTGTAAGACCTTCTAAGATAACCCAGACAATCATCAAATTAAATCTAAGTATTATGCAAATGCATTTGGGGTATTTGATTTGATGTATTCCATGATATCACCTACAAGCTTTCCAGTCCTCTACATCATATTAGTCTTTTTGTCCCCGGTATGAAGCACTGCTAAGGCATACTTCCTCCCATGTCTTTAAAGCTTAGGGAATCTGACTAAGTTACACAGGACAGGCTTTCAGGCAAAAGGTTTGTTTGTTTGGTTTGGGCCATATTGGTGGGTTAATATAGAGAGACAGATGGTTAAGTGGTATTTGGTTACATAGGCTAACAGGCTTACAGCCTACTACAGCTCACGTAGGCTTCAGGGATCATAGCAAACATGTAATAAAACACTAACATGGGGATCTCCACTGACATGAACACTGCATCAACTGGTCTTCGGCACTCCTGTGAGAGCACAGAGGCTCATGAGGTGAGCTAACATGGAGGCCTAATAGAGGTGCTAATTACACACAGCACACAGGGACAGGCCTGTAATGCTGCATGTGCGAGACTGCTTTGGGGGATTAGGTGTAGAAGTGTGCTTACAGATCTGTAGGTGTTCTTAAACATCTCCTCAGTGCTTAATACCGTGGTCTCTCTGGTGTATGACTGACACTCATCCTGAAGGCATAGTTCACTCACAGTTGATTAATTATGTGTTGTTAGTAAATGTTTCAATCCTGATTTAGTGTAAATCATGTGAAATGAGCTTTTTTTTTTCCTGTGACATAGACAATATTCAGCTTTATGACATGTCACGCAACTGCCTGGAGATCAGCAGAGGTCCTGGGTCACCTTTCTTTCTGGAGAGAGAAAAATATCCAGGAAGCCTTTAAAAGTAACTGCAAGAATAATGATGCCATTTACAATTGAATAGTTCAGAGGAGTGGCACCTAGGACACCTAGCCAAGAATAAGGGAGAGAAAACTCCTCAGAAGCCGATAATAAAGTCTAAACCTCATGGAAATGCTTATTCCACATGCTCATATAAAGAGAAGCAAAGGAGCATTTTGACCTGGAATGTAACCATCAAGCTGTATTTTGTTGTGAGCAGTGCACATGGGAACAATCAAATCCAAAGATGCTTAATACCATTACCATTCCGCTAATGAGATACCTCTTAAAAGTCATTTTTCCCAACTCTTGAATCTAAAAACAGACTCTAAGGAGGCTACATAGGCATTACGTTTTGTGAAGAAACTCTGAACTAGTATCTTTTGTGCTGTTACCCATAATTTTTCTACGTGTAATATTAAAAATAAATGTCAAATTGGCTAACTTTTGACAAATGAAGCATCCTGATAGACAAGTATTTTTAAGGTTATTCTTCTCTACCTTGAAGAGGATAAATAACATTTAGGTCAGCCTGAGGAACTGGTTTATATTCTCACAGGAACAATATTTTTTACAACATTCTCTTACTCAGCCTAATTCCTGGTCCACCTTACTCACAGGCAACCACCCTGTCATGCCTCTTCTTTTCTTAATGTGCTCAAAATGATGACTTTGAGCTGTCCTTCCTCTTTTCCTTCCACCTGGGAACTCAGAATTACACTACTTTCTAAGTAAATATATTAGAGTACTGTAAAACTAGGTACAATTCAAATTAATTTGCTTCACAGTTTGATCAGTGCCCTAGAAGGTACAGGTTTCATATCATTTTATGAGGTACATTTCATAGTATTGTGTCAGCACTGTGTGAGGTATATTCCACAGCTTTTTATCACAGTATTTTGTAAGAGATATTTGATAGCATTTGATGTAGCCACTTTACGAGATGGCCTGAATAGAATTTAGCAGTAAACTTTTAGGGGGCATTTCATGGCATACAAATATAGATGCACAGAAACAGATACAAGAGATGACGAACAATGTTAACCCTTATTATTCTGAAGAAAATAATTATAAAATTCATCTTACTGCTCAGCAAATTTCTAAATCTTGGAAATCTAAAATGGGATTTCAGTCACAGAGTTGTTCTGCTTTGGTTCTGACATGATAAAGCTGCCCTTTCACAGGTGCCTTTTCAGTCCAGTTGTACTTGCATATAACAGTATTGCTGTATATCTTGCTAATGTATTTCCATTCTTTTAAGGTATATTTTCTGCCTTTCTATGCTCACAGGTCAAATCTAAGTGGTCTGAGACAAGACATACAGGGACAAGAAGTACTGTACAAGAAGTACAAGAAGTACTGTCCCTGTCCTGAGTCATCTAAGTTCCCTAAGTGCACTTCTGTACCATTCAAAGTCTCTCTGAAGCCAGGCTGTCTCAACAAAGCCAAGAAGTTAACTCAGCCATTATACAAACAAATAGGGCACCAAAATTCAGAAGTGCTAAATTGGAAAAGGAGTAACCCACATACAGTTTCCCTGGTAGTGGGAAGAAGCCAGAGGGAAGGGAACTGGAAGCTGAGAAATTTTCTCTTTGCTATCATGGAAACCAAAGAAGAAAAACAAAAAATTTTTATTTTTTTCTTTTTCTCCCCCCCCCCCCCCGTATTTCTCACAGACCCAGAATATTTGGCAGGGTGATTAAGAATAGAATCATTATCATGATTCTATTCTTGATTATCATGATTATCATGATTCTATATCATGATATGGAGAAGACAAAAGAGGTTATGTCTGGAAAATTAAAATTGAGGGTAGGCAGGTTTGGAAGGGGTTTCTTCAGTCTGAAAATGTGAAGGACAGAGAAATGACATGATCTGCAGCTTACAACAGAACAGAATCTTGGTATGACTTGGTAGGAAAATGGTTTAAAAACCCAACTCAGTGAGACTTTACAGCACAAAGAAAGCCAATACAGCCAATTCACATAGAATTACCTGCAGATAAGAAAACATACATAGTGGCATAACACCATAGCCCAGAACAGACGATGTTATTCTCCCCACATACCAGGAGAATAATCTGGGACAACAACTACTTCTAGAAGTCCATTGTCAAACTCCCAAATGAGGTCTTTCTAAACTGGCATTTCAATCTACACACTACAAAAATAACCAGGCAGAAAGCCACATTTACATATTTATGTAAGCATAAAACCAAAACATTTATAGGAAGGACAAATTTCAAAGCAAATTTGTTTAGTTTATGCCATTACCTGTTTGTCACCAAGTTGTTTTAAAAATACAGTATTTCAAGTCATTGTCATTTAATCTTTTAAGATACATTTACATTTTTGTTTGAAAAATATCCAGAGATCCCTTTAAATCTAAACAATACTGGGGGTCCATACCACCAGAAACATATAGAAAAAGTTCTCAGGATGTATAATTAATCCTTTCTACAATAATCATAAAAAACAATATGAATGAAGTGAAAAAAAAAATGCGTCAGAACCCTGCACAAAATAAATACTCTGTTTCAATAGACACTACATCCTCAAGGAAACTGGACAAACTAGCAGATGACAGATTTATATATCACAACTTGACCAATTTCATATATAACCACATGCAACTTCAGAAAGTCCCCTCTGCTGGAGAAAATATTCATGTTCAATGGCTTTACACTGATTCCCCTGAGAATACAAATTAGTTTTAATTCCCTGTTCCAAAATAAACCTTAAAATGAAAAACTTTGTTAATTGCCAAAATTAGAACATTCTCCATTCTTCCTCCTCCTCTCCTATAGTCCATTCTTCCTCCCCCCCCCCCCCCCCCTAAAGTTTAACGGTACTGTATTTCAGGAAAATAAATAAATAAATAGCTCTCACAGATGACAAATGACACATCTAGAAATAAATTTAAAAAATGGAATCATAAAATATCTTCCTGGCACTCAAACTGAAATTTCATGCAAATAAAAGAAGTATCTGATTACATTCAGATCAATCTTCTATGAATGTATGTTTAAATACTAAGCAATATTCTTCTTGCGTCTTTTTTCTAAGCATGGTTCTTTTCTTTCTATTTTTATTCGTGAACAGAAGAAAACATTAAACTCTACATTTTCCATTCAACATTGAAGCAACATCTGGACTATTTCTGTTTTTTCCCTTTCTTTTTCTTGTAATGCTGTTCACCTTGACTGAATTGTCAACAAATACAGAGAACAAAGCAATTTAAACTTGATGTGTGAGAGCACTTATACATACACACTGCCTGATTCTGCAACTCCCCTTTTACTCAACTAATTGTTAATCATGTAAGACAGAATCTATATTCTATAGGCTCAGGCCTAAGAGAAGAAAGGAAAAACAACAACAAAACAAACAAACAAACAAAAAAACACACTGCAAACTGTTTAAAGGAAAGATAAAAGCTGAAATTTTAGTTCTGTAGGGTCACTGACATCAACATTGAATCTCAGCTGCAATCACAGACCTACTACAGTAAGACCTATATTTTAAAAGTTTCAAAATGAGAAAATATTGAATAAGTAAATGAAAACGCACAAAAAGGGAGATTGAAAGATAAACATTTTAGGATATGATTATTATCCTAAGTTTTTTATCAGGACATAAAGATTTCAACAAATATATGAATAAAAATAAGCTCTGCAAGAGTCTGATGGACTTCTAAAAGAAAAACCTGTTATGAAAAACAGCAGAGACAAAAGAATAGCAACAGTCTAAGACCTCTACAAAGGTCAAACCCTGAAGGCTGTTTAAACTCAGTAACATAAAAAATAAATTGTGCAGTTTTCTGTTCTCCTTTTACAAGACGTTACAGAAGATAAACTGTAGCATCAAAAACTTTATCATATAAACATTTTCTTAGCCTAGCTAGGCGGAGTTGAATAACTCTTCATATTATATATTTTCATTAGTGCCAATTTGTAACTACAAAACCTATCAAAACAAGTTGCTGATGAGTAGGCAGCTTTTCACTGGAAGTAAAAGATAAAAATAAATTTCCTTTCTCACATGCACACAATGGTATGTGTACCCTGGCTGATATTTGGTCATACACAGTACAGTATTAATTAAAAGTGGTTAAAGGAAATTAAAAATAATTTGTATTACTCATTCCTCTGAAGCTTAATAGAGACTGGAATAATATAATATATAAATGACACGTTTAGCTAATAAGTAAAGTTTACAGGCTTACGGCCAGTGAAACATCAGCTCGTTTCAAACAGGAACTGCCAAAGGGGGATGTCACAGGAACTGAACAAAATCTGAGCCAGAATGATGTTCTTTTTGTTTTTCTGGAAGATCATCAGAAAGCATATTCATAAAATGAAGAGTCTCAAGGCCTAATTTTTCAGAGTGTATGGTGTTCACCTATTACTCAGGGAAGCCTACTGAAATTGTGTATTCTGTGACACAGAGCAAGATACACCTCTTGTTGTTGGAGCCACCCTAGCCATAAGTTTGAGTGCTTCTGTTCCAACCTCCTCAAGAACACCAAAAGGATTTTCAAATGCAAAAAACCTCTTTTACTCGAATGTAAACTCTGATTTATTAAAAATATGGCTGGGTAACACAGAATAGCCATAGATAGGATGAATAGAAATGGAGGGGGGAGGGGGCTTATGAACAAATTTCCGCTCCTTAGTTTTTTGCTTCCAGGGTTGACTGAAGATAATGGTTTTGTTTTGCAAAAAACTCTTATGAAGTTCCCACTGAAGAAGGAAGGAAGGGAGGGAGGAAAGGAGGGAGGAAAGGAGAACTGTTATACAAAGTGAGAACAAACACACAAACCAGACACCATTCATCATACCTTTCAAGTCAGTTGCAGCTGACTGTTAGAAGCCCAGTGGTAAATGGGCCTTTATAGATACTCAGCAACTAATGTTACAGCTTCTTAGATCTTTCTTAATTTAGGTTGACCAGATGTGCACCAGACAGGATGACACCTCTGAAAATACTTGTAGGATTCATATCTACAATATCAGACCTACCAAAAAGCTAAGATTCTCTGAGGATGAAAGGACGAGTTGTAAAATAGCAACAGCAGTGCAAATCCTGAGTTCATTTTGCTTCATAGAACATACCATGAACAAACTCTATGGTTTACAAGTGACTAACCTCTTCTTCGTTACTAAAATGGCACACAAAATTCAGAATAAAATAATGTATGATCAGGAGACTACCCAGTCAAGACAATCACCTGAAATAATAACCAAGGAAGAAACTGTCAAACTCAGGAAGTTTGAGATAAATTTGGTCAATCCTAATTCAGATGGTCTTAAAGTATTATGAAGCAAAGACAGTACCCTAAAGAAATTCAGAGTACATTTCTCTTAGCCAAATTCTCAGCATACTTCGTATTAGTCAGTGTGAACCTCAAAATGTTTCCCATTTCCACATCTCTCAAAATGATAGTTCTTCTTGTCAAAAAGATGATATACCTACTGTTTTGCATTGATTATACCTAAAGTCGAAGTAGCATGACTAGAAAAACTACTATAAAAATGAACAATTGTTTTCTCTGGTTTTTTTTTTTTTTTTAAACACATCCCTAAGTTATTATATGGTTCTTAGAAATTCAAAGCCAGAGGCAGCAAAGGAACTTGTCTACAGGTCCCACTACAGACCTAACTTATAAGGTCTGTACAGCAACAGCTTTTAATTTTTCTTCATTGTACAAGCCTATAGATAAAAACTGAATCTAAAAATACATAAAATAAACTGCAAAAGCCCCAGATACCGAACAACAGGGAATATGAAGCATCTTAAGGAAGTTAGTGACAGATGTAGATGAGGTAGCAGAAGAACATTTATATTTCATGATGGAGGAAGGACCAACTGCACAAATGCAATGAAGAAAGGAAACTTTTTACATTCTGGTAATTAATTAAAATCCAGCTCTTTCTGGAAGCGCAACCACATTTGACTGAACTACAGCTATAAACAGTTAATGTATAAATTTAGCTCCTGTATAGGTAGGGCATTGTTCAGAGTGGTACACATTTTCTTGCAATGATTAAAAAAAGGCTAAATATAGTGGACCAATAGAATATGAGAGTAAATTCTGAACTACTTTTCTGAGTTGTGAAGTACTGAGCTGTAAAGTGTACTTTGGTGAGTTATGTGTATGCACATATAGAACCAACTGTGTTAGTATTTTTAAAAATGAATACAGACTTCATTGCTCTCATAACTATATTAAGTTACACAAATCCTAGGCAAAAAACACAGAAAGACTGGTATAGGATATTTTCAGGAAATAAGTGCAAAATAGCAATAACAATATTTATGGTTTTATGGAAAATAAGTCTTTTAGAACAAAATAGTTGTTATAAACTGTACCTAGAAGTTTAGTTGAAAAAGCAATGGATTTGTGTTTAGTGAAACTTTCATCCCATTTCAGGATCTCCCTACACACACACACACACACCCTGCATCACACAACTGGGAGTTCATATATTCCCACACCAGTGCCATAACTTCTTTCTAGCATCTCAGAAGGTCCCATCCACTTACACAGATTCAGGGGAAACAAATAAATAAATAAATAAATAATAAATTAAAAAAAATGTTGTAGGTCAGCTGCAGCAGAGTTGAAGATAAGGAATGTTTCCAGAGTCCTGCATTTAGGGATTGTTATGTCTCCTGAGGTGGGACTATGAGTATCACTTAACTTGATGTGAATATGAGAGATCAGCATGTTCAAATGAAAATGTCAAACCATGGATAAAGACAATTATGTTAAAACAATAAACCTAGACATGTACAAATTAATTGTAAGGCTTCTGAGGGTGAAAGAAAAAGAGCAACAACAACAACAAAAAACAGTACTACAAAAATAACTATAACTTATAGCTTAAAAGGTGTTTAACTGATAGCTCTCAAAAACTTACTTTAAGTGGAGAATCATTATCCAGTTTACTGAAAGCTCTACTGAAAAGCCTCAGTTCAATCACTATTATTATTATTATTATTATTATTATTATTTAATCTGGGCTTGAGAGAACAGTTTAATGCCATTATGATTAGTTTTTATTATTCCCCAAAATTGGTATAGCTGTGTGAACTGATGGGGAGAAGGCAGTTGGCAGATCAGTACACAACTTAGCACATAGGGCTTATTTGGGTAATCTACTGTTTTAATAGAGTTAAATTCAAAGTCATGTGGATAAGAACACAAAAAATGTAGCACAGGCCTTCTAAAGCTGCATGCTGAAATACAGTACGGTTGTAAAGAACTGCAGGGTCCTGTTAGACAATCAGATAAACATGACTTGCTATTGTGGTATCTTGTCATTTGTAAGATGCATAACAAGTCAGATGTTAAAGATGATATTGTATCTGCATGAAGGGTCAGTGAAATCCCTTCTGAAGCACTGCATACACTACCATATCACAGGATCTGGGTGGTCGCACACTGGAGCAGGATCCCCAGGGATGTAGTCACTACACCAAGCCTGTCGGAGTTTAAGAAGCATTTGGATTGTGCACTTAATCACATGGTCTAAAATTTTGGGTAGACCTATGTGGTGCCAGGAGTTGGACTTGATGATCCTTGCGGGTCTCTTCCAACCCAGGATATTCTATGATTCTATGATCTAGAAATGCAGGTTGAGGGGATCTCTTAAGGCCATCTAGTCTAACTTCTTGTTTGAAGAACTACTGCCAACTTTAGACAGTGACAGTTATACTTTTGTCTAGATGAGCATTGAAGTTCATCCAGCTCATCAAGGATGAGCCTTACGCTCCATGGGCAACTTGCCCTACACTGTTATTGAAAATAATTATCCTAATGTCCAGACAAGCCAACCAAGTTGCAATTTGAGACATTTATTTTCTGATGTATAACCATTCAGTAGCAAGGAGAGTCTGGCTCTGTCATTCAGTATTGAAAATTGTCTCCATCTCCTCTTGATGGATTCTACTTTTATCTTTTTCTCTACAGTGGGCCATAGTCCATACATGCAGTCCGGATTTAGTATCTTTGGATAGAGAATAGTACATCAAAATTATTCTTTGGTCACTTATGAGCTTTGGCTATTTCTACATACGTATGCATGCATGCATAAGACAAGATGCTGCAGAACTTAAAAAAACATAAATCCTAATATGCATATTTTTACTGACATTAAAACCTATAATTACATAAAAGTTGCCAGACATATAAATATCTACTAATGATCAGCACATGAGATGACTGGCTGTTTTTTCACAAGAAAGACACTGACCTCTTTTTCTTGCTAATCTATTTTTATCACTTATATTTTAAGCAAAAGACAGCATGAGAAAAAATAAATGAAATTGAGAAAAAGCTTGCAGCTAATGCAGAGACAAGCAAGGACTATTTCACATCTTGTTTTTATGTACTGCTACATCCTTTTAGTTTTCTCCTTATTGTTTTTATGTGCAGATTTATCTCCTATATTTTCCTTTATCCACTACATGGCACGATGAAGCTGCTGAATACCAAAAATTTTATAAGCAGAAAGGAATGCAATGACCTCTAGTGAGGGATGATAGTCTGGGCAGGAAGGCACTGTTTAATAATAATAATAATAATAATAAAAAGATTCATACATCACTTAAATCTTATATATTATCTTGAATCTTATTGCATTATTATTATTATTCATAATCATCTTAATGTGACCACTATTTATCATCAGCTTTTCATCAATTTTGTTAACACCAAAGTCTGGAACATCTTGACTGAAATGCAGACACGCTTCTTCCTTCTAGAATACAATCATATTTATGCAGTAAAAAAGTGAAATGATCCCTCAATGTCCCAAAGGAAACAATAGTTCTAACAGTTACAAACTATTAATGACATCTCATTAGCTCATGACACTGATATAATTACATTTATCATCACTGTATCTTATTCACAGCTACATCTACTATTGTTTTACTTCTCATTCAAGATTCTTATATAGGAATTAGCCACCACATCTTAAGATGCATTAAATTTTGGAAAACTATTATTATTCAAAGCAATGAGCTCCTACATCCTTGTTTAAAAACTGCTATATCTCATATTTCTTTAAGATGCAAACTATATTTAAAGTTTTAAAAAAAAAATTATATGCCTCTTCAACTAAATCATTGCACAGTTGACTGTGCAATGTGTTACAGCAGGAAATCTGTTACTAATCTAGTACCAGTCATTACATTGATATTCTACTGCAGGAAGAAATTGTATAGATAGTAAAAAAGTAGTATTAGAAACAGTAATTCAAGCCTAATGAAGCAACATTAGCACTTTTATGTTGTACTTTCTAATTACAAAGTCTGTTAATGAAATTGGGGCATTTACTTAATTGCTGTGAACAATTATTTTCAAATTAAGCCTAGCAATTAAATAGCATGATTAAACTCATGGTACAGGCATTTTAGTAGAGATATGGCAAGTGTCTTGCCTGCTGTATTATGCATTGTAGTCAAAACTGCAAAAATCTTCTGATTTTCCAATGCAAATTAAGAGCGATGCCATTTTATCAAGAACAAGAATGAATATGCAAGGTAGGGGAGTGGGGGAGGAGGTGTGTTTGTGTGTGACCCTAGTGTGGAAGCCAAATAAAAGCCAGATAAACTGCTGCAAGAACTAATTATATCGGTGATATTTTCTCCCAGTTTCTTCTGTACAAGGAAGGGTCATGGAGAAAAACATAAAATCCATATATTAGCTTGCATTCCACATAACAGTGAAGATGAAACAAAATGCATTTTCTAGTTGGAGCCAGAGCCAATGCTTAAAGCCCTTTAAATCATTAGATCATCTAACAGTTAACACCAGGAATTTTACTGGTAAACACACTGAGATTTTTGAGTAATATAAACTAGTTTTGTCTGAATTAGTTTTATTAGCAGTAGAAAAATGTCAAGGTGATGGGTATGGATGGATAGGACATATATGTTTCCCTGAAACAACAAAACACTTCTGAGACCATTCATCAGTGCACAGGATCTGACATTGTGTCTCATGTGAAATACAAATCCTGTGATATCCTCTTTCCTGATTCCAATAATAAAAAAGGTATGTGTAGCCTTAAAAATTGGAAAGGAATTTGTCAATGTTCAGCAAACTAGGTAAGGGACATATTTAAAATATACGATGATTGCAGTATTGCAACCAAAGGGAGAAAAAAGTACTAGTAGTGAAAAAAAATAAATATAAAAAAATCATACTTTTTTCAAGTAATATTTAGGTGTAATTTTTTTCCCCACAGAAATTATACCAAAACTTAAATAATACAACATGCCACACTTTTCACAAAAAATTTGAAAGGTGGTTAAAAATATTTTAGTTTACAGCTTTAGTGTCTTCAGTTAGAAACTGATCATTAGAAAACTTCAAAATCTTGCTTCATTGAAAACATTAAGTACTTAAGGAATAATAGCTATACGTGCTGAAAGAAATACATAGAATTTAATGGGATCTAAACATTAAGTACATTCTTAAGTGGTTTGATTGAGGACTTGCAATGTGAAGGCTTCACAAAATACATAATATGAAAAGATATAACTAAAACCTTTAAAAAATTAAAAAGCTTGAATAAATTTAGCCTATGACTTGAAATCATTTTTCTCAATTCAGAGTCTGTTTTAACATGGCAAGTGGTCTTGGATTCAAATGTCACTCAAGGGGAAATAAAATGCAAAAAGCAGGAAAGGAAACTGGTGAAAATGTCCAGCTGAAGACATAAGACATGATCACTTTTTGAACTCCTTTTTTTCATTACAGCAGTCACTCAAGACACCTATCTATCTACTAAAATCCTCTAGGTTAATGGCAGAAGTTGCTTATGCTCTCGTTTTAGAAATGTAAGACTAACACTGGAAGATGGTTTGCTTTTTAATAATGAAATTAAAAGAAATACAGTCACTATGGTACTGTATCATTTTGTATATCATAAGGTTCACACAACATACTCAATAGAGTTGTTCTGGAAGCAAACATTTTTCAGGTTTGAAATGGACATGGAAAAGGGAGTGCTATGAAAAAAAATGAAAAAAAGTTAATTATTGTTGGGAGACAGAAAGTTTGCACAGCTTCAAGTTCAAAATTGCCTGCCGCCAAGGTAAACATCTTACATCAAAATCAGGATCTCTACAAACACTTCTGTTATGTGAACTGACTGCAAGAAATTCTGATCTACCAACTGCTCATTGTTTATCCTCTCCCAGCAGATGCCAGAGCACTCATGGCATGGAGCCAGGCAAGCTCAGTGCCAATGGGGGACTGGGGACCCAGCCTTGGCATCCCCTGGGGGCCTCCTCAGGAGATGTGGGTGCACCTCGCAAACCCAGCTGTGTCCCATAGATTTGTGGCCTCTTGGTTTACCCAGAAAGGCAGGATGCCCACCCAGATCTGGCCCACACCCACACCGCCCTCACTGCCAGAGCCTGAGGAAGGCACATAGGGAGCCATTGGCCCCGGGACTGTGTCCACTGGGTACTACAGCACGCTGAGGCTATTTGTTACAGAGCCATAAGATGGGGTGGGTTGGATGGGTTCCCTTCTCTTTGCTGTCAGAAGACAGTCAAAGAAGAACAAACAAAATCCTGAAAGGGTGTCATTAGTATGTGGTACAGCTGTTCAAAAGAAGTAATATAAATTTCAAGAAGCAGTCTCCTTCAGAATATTTCCACAGAATATACCATGTTGAAAAGCTCACTAGTACAAATATTGAAGACAGAGTTTCAAAAAAAATTTAAAAATACCATATATCGCTTGTCTTCTTTTCAGTGTGGAAATCATCAGACCACAGATAAATGGTCATAAAACAAATCACTTGACTATCTTCATAGAGGGACAAAAGATAAACAGATGTATTTTTTCTATTTTAAAGTATAATCCTATAGGCATTCTCACAGATTCTTAAAAACCAAAGCCAGTATAGTTTATAGTATGCTCTACCAGACGACAATTCCATAAACTTATGATATAATGCAATTATAATCTGTAAAAAAAAAAACATAATTTCTAAAGTATCTTCCACTTGAGTTTTGTTACTCCATAGCCCTCATAGTAGGCAGTATTGGCATGGGTAATAACAGGTGACTGTTTCCTTGGTTCAGCTGTAACCAGCGTCTTTCTAATTGACCAAGCAGCTACAGATAATTTCAGTTTATCTTTGTATGGTGTAATCATAGATTCATATGGATGACACTAACAAGCAGTTTTTCTAGGATGAGATATTTATAACCCTAGCACAATGTCACCGTGCACAGAAATGGAGGCCTGATATGAAAGCTCATACCAGGAGCGTCCTCGTGACAGCAAACACAGGATGGAGCGCAGGTAAGTACCAGTACAGGATTAGAAGAGATTGGACACAGGCTGGACACAGGTGACCACACAACTATGAACAACTCTCCAGTGGTCAGTTAAATAAGTCCAGACCACAGCTAGACAAAACTGTTTTTAGGAGTAACAAAGAGAAAACAGAAATAGTATCTAACATCCATAAAGGAGCCATACATTCTACATTCATATTTTTCCTTGCAAAGGACTCCAGATGCTGAAGGCTCACTGTAACATCCCACCATCAACACTATAATGAAACCACTTATAATTAGGATCAAGAAGGGCAGTAGAAAGGTAAGCATAGCAACAGAGGAAAGGGTATACACTAAGAACTATGTGTATTACTATTTTTCCTGAATTATTGGTGACTATTCTTCTACCCACTATATATATATATTTACCGTGATAGATCTGGACTAATAATGAGCCTTGGATTAGACTGTTGAGAGTTCAACTACATTTATAATGAATTATTGGCTTTATGTGAAAGTGTGTCATCTCTTTGGCTATAAATAAGATTTTCACTGTAACTACTTCGTGGAGAATACAGAAAGCCCTTCTGTAAACCCTTATGCTATTCTGGGGACATTCCCTCTATACAGACTTCAGTGGATGAAAGTGTACAATAATCACAGAAGACCAGAAATGTAATTAATATGTGTTCCTATGGTCCTTGGAAGTATGTTATTTAAACAACTGATTTATATGGATTCTAAGCCAACCTTTCTAAGGACTTGCTAAAAATGTGAGAATAAAAAAAAAAAAAAAGCTTTGGGACAGAGTAACCCAGAGGTATTGTGTTCTCTGCCTTTGTCACAGAAAAAGAAGCATTTCACTTTTAAAGAAGGGAGGAAATTCCTGCCATAGATGAATTTATAGAAGGGTCAGTATGTCTCAGAGGGGCTCAAAAAAAACAACCAAACAAACAAAAAAAAACCTTTATCTTTTTATAAAAGGAGATAAAATCCAAATATCCAAATAGATCCATCTCTGTGGCCAAACTTTTACAAGACCTCTGGAAAATTCTTTCTGCTTTTTTTTTTTTTTCCCCAATGTTATTTGTATCCTGATGTGGGGATTATTATTATTTTTTTCTTATAAAGAACAAAAAGCCAGACACACTTATAAGCCAGCCAAAAAAATATACAGAAAGCAAAACAAAACACTACAATTAAGAGTAAAATTGTATCATACTAACCCCAGAATAAACTGCCTCTACAAACACACATACACCTTTTCAGAAAAAATGACAAAACTGTTTTTTTCAATGGGGACCAAACCCTAGAGATCTGGAGTCTTTCATAAATATTAAGCAAGCTGAGTAAAAGCTTGCAAGACTTAAGAAAACCACCAAGGTTTTTAGTTAGTTAGTCTGTTTGTTTCCAAAATGTCCTGAACCATGTGGGGAATGTAGGCAGGGTGGTTAGCAACAAACAGACAAGGAGAGGAATCAGAATCCACAGGCAGAAAACGAAAAACTAGAAATTGAAATGATACTAATCAAACTAGACTAGGAGAGCAGGAGAGGGGAGGGAAGAATTCCAGGAAGACCTGTATGCTCTATGCCAAGTTAGAAGGGTTATGCAATATCAAGAAACATAAATGAAATGGGTCATTTATGACAAAATCAAGAAATGAAAAACAAACTAACTGCTGATACTGGGGTTGTTGAGGAAACCTGTGTAGCAGTCTGGGCAATCATGTCATACCGCATGATTCTGAAAGAGCAGGGTATAGATCTGAGCCCACAAAATGAGGCTGGAGAAGCTACAAGTGGCTGAGCCAGAGGCAAAGTCCAGCCCTGCTGCTCATCGAGACCTCTTTCTACAACTGGCTGGCTCAGTGAAGGAACTGACACTGTCCTAAGTAGAATACGAGGCTAAGAGCCCTTGGGGTCTTGGGGCTGAGGAACAGGAAAGGTAAAAAAGTAAATTTAGTAGCATTAATTATTACCTGATCCTCTGTAAAACCAAGAAGGGGAAAGGACAAGGAAGCTGGTGCAACTGACACTTCTTACTACCACAGCAGTTCCTGCTGAACTGACCTCAGAATCGTTCAAAGTATATATATTGAATGGCTGCTTAAATAAGGCAAGAAGAGCAGCTGTGAGCAGCATCAGGGAGGGCACTGCCTGCATGGGCTGGCCAACAGCAGCATGGAGATGCTCCAGCAGGAGACCCAGCTGAGCAGGTTACATGTGCTTTAGCAGAGCAATCAGAAAGTGGCAAATGAAGTCACCTGGAGGAATATAGAAATGAAATATATAAATGTAGATGTGTAGAAATATATTTGGAGTGTAGAATTTTTTTTTCCTTCTGTTTGTGATATTGTAAGTAGCAGAGGTGGACAAGCACCTTATTATATCTAGGCTATATCTCAAACATCTGTAGCAGATGGCCTGAGCCCAGGCACGTGTCTAGCTCTAGGGCCTGCAGAAATGGGAAGCACAGGAGGTACAAGGGAGAGAGCCAAAAAGGGAAGCAAAGGAGGTCTCTAGGAGAGTGAACAAAAGTAAAAAGAAGGAAGCCATTGGGAGGATAAATTATTTTAAGCCTCTACTAACTGTTACTTTTGCTACTGTAATTCCCCAGTACCATACCGGGGAAAAGGAGAAGGAATTGGGGCTGCAGGGTGAAAAGGAGAGGCAGAAATAACAACCCCTCCAACAGCAAGAAAAACACTGCAATAAGGCAGATGAACTGAGATCAAAAACAGCTACACCCATGGAAACCTGAGGAGGAGAGGAGACAGTGAGACAAAACTCCAGCATGTGTTCTAGTGGATCACTCGAAAGAGATCATCATTAATTGGTTGATTAATTAACTAGAGACCATAACTAATTAACTACTGAGTGCCCCCATCTTCTCAGTTATGGAGCAGGAAGGCCCAACACCTGTCATCCCAGGGCTTGTGGTCAAATTGGAACTGAATCAGGAGAAGGCCTTCTGATGAACTAAATTTACAAAGTGACAATATAACACAGTCCTAGGGTACAGCTGAATACTGACACAGCCATTACCATAATCCAGCAGCCCTGGCTACCAAAATCCTTAATGGGGATACAAAAAGAATTGTTATGCTAGAGTCTTTTACTGGACACACCATAAATGCAAAAGAAATTAACCCAAATGAAGTGTATAGTGGTTCATCAAGAGGAAATGGAACATTTTGTGTCGAGCCTAGAGATAATAGTCTACATAATGAGAAAGAGCAAGGAATCCTGGTTGTACTCTTTTTATGGGAAAACATATTAACATTGGATTTAGCACATCCATATCTGTGGATTTAGGAAACCCATGCCTGTGGAACTGGGGAAGGTTAGCAGGATGGCATGCTGAAACTATCCCAACAGTACATGACTGTGCAGTCTTAAAGACCCCTGAAGTTCTTAAACTACCCAAGGATGACAAAGGGATAGAAACTTTCAACCTGTTATGGTACCAAAATAAGTTAAAATACGTGCATATTGGACTGAAGAGTCAATCTTTATCATCTACCACAAAGCAGTACTTACACTCTCAGGCTGCAGAAAAATGAAACAAAATCCTAAAGACAACCATCCAAAGCTTATATGAGCAAAGAGCAATTATACAAAGGCCAAAATTCCTGTAACCCTCCAGTCTGTCCTGGCCAGAATTAAAATGGCAAAAAAATACCAGGTAACAGTGGATTTTTGAGCGTTAAATACTGTTACAAACAGCATCTGTTGCAGCAAAAATGCCAGAAAAACAGCCACAGCAGCCAGGACAAAATGGTTCAGCGTGTAACAGATTTAGCGAAAGCACTATTTCTCATACCACCAGCAGAGAAGTTCAGGTGTAAGTATACCTTTACGTTCAAAGAACAGAAGTGCTGCCTTACTTCCTTAGGGATTTCACAATGCTCCAACTCCAGGTCATGCTCATGTTACTTGAATGTAGGAAAAAATTTCAGAAGCTGAGAAGTCCATTTAATTTCATATTTAGATGATGCCTTTATACATGGCCTCTCAAACAGAGGTAAAAGACAGCGTTCTAGCTGTAAGTTTAAAAAAAAAGACTGAAAGACTCAAAATAAATCAGGAAAAAAAAGTTCAAGTGGTACAGAACAAGGAAAAAAACAAGGAACAGACTTAGGATAGGATGAGCAGCCTCCCAACCAACAGCAAACAAAACAAACAGGAAAATTTCTTGTCCCTACAAATGTACATGGGTTAAGATTTCTTTTGGGACTGTTTAAGCTTTCAGGAGATTTTATGTTGTGTCATCAGAAATCTGTAAGCCTTTAACCAAGCTGCTAAAGAAAACTTAGGAACAGGAATTTTCAAACCACCTCTTAGAGTTGCCAACCCTCAAAAACAGGTGAGCACAGCAGTCTGTCATTAGTGGTTTCTTTAGGAATTTGCAACCACTTCAGACACAGTGGGAGCCATGCTATCATAAAAACAATAGAAGAAATTTAAGAAAGCAACTAGAAAGGTCCTTAAATCATCCACTAAAATGTTAATCATCAGTTATGACTATGAGATGCTGGCCTTGATATCTAAAGCAATTCAAGCATAATCAAGTAAATCCTGAGCTACAGGTATGTATACGCTCACTCTTTCTTACTCAGTGGATGATGAAAGGAACAAATATGTTCCCCACCACAGACCCTGATGATTTTTTTCATTCCTAAATTCTCATCTTGACTCCACATAGTCTAATAGTAGCTTGACAGTTAGAACTTTTTTTTTGTTTTTAATTATTATTTTATGAATTATGTGAAACATTTGGCAAAACAAGCAATGGCTACACATCACAGTAAAGTACTACAGACTACCCTCAGACCTATGCAGGCCATCAAAAGGCAAGAGTAGGTAGGAAAGGGTAAATGCCTCCATGAAGATCCTTTACTTGGTCATGATCAGGAGCTTTGAGTCACAGAAGGATTTGCAACAACCTGTACTTGAAAGTAGTGGTCTGTAATTTGTGGAATATCAAAAGGGGAAGATTATTAACCTGTAGCCCTCTGATAACAGGTAATATTGCCATGGGTAATAATAGGCCACAAGCTTTACACTGACTTTGCAAGGCAGCAGGACTTGACAGGCTTGCTCTGTCTGAACTTTTCTTAACCTGCCTGCAGCTTTGTTTTCTTGGTTTATCTATAATTGCCATCTTTCTAATTGACCTACTTGGTCAATTAGCTATGGCTAATTTGCATTGCTTTTATCTTTGTATGGTATGACCACAGTTTTATACAGATGACAGTAACAAGCAGTTATGAGAATGAGGTGTTTTTGTCTCTAACATAAGGAATGATGCATTGTAGAGAAATATAAGCCTGGTACCGCAGAATAGACATTGATAAGTGGAGACAGGATGTGGTACACTCTAGACTGAGAAGAGCTGGGACACAGATTGGGCACTGGAGACGTTGTGACTATAAACAACTCTCCAGCAGTCAGTTAAAGTAATGGAGACTGGGATGAGGCAGAACTGGTTTGGTTTGAGGGGCAACAAACAGAACCCAGAAACTTAAGAGCATCTAGCATTGCTGTGGTTTAACCTGGCCGGCAGCTAAACACCACACAGCTGTTCGCTCACCCTCCCCCCTCCCTCTCTGGGATGGGGGAGAGAAATGGGAAAGTGAAGCCTGTGAGTTGAGATAAAGACAGTTTATTAAGGCAGGAAAAAAAATATAATAATAATAATGATAATAGTACTACTACTAATAATGTGTACGAAACAAGAGATGCACACTCCAATTGCTCACCATCCACTGACTGATGCCCAGCCTATCCCTGAGCAGCCAGCCCCCCACCCTGGCTAGCCACCCCTATATATTGTTTAGCATGACTTCAGATGGTATGGAATACCCCTTTGGCTAGTTTTGGTCAGCTGTCCTGGGTCTGTCCCCTCCCAGCTCCTGCTGCACCCCCAGCCTGCCCACTGGCAGGACAGAGTAAGAAGCTGAAACATCCTTGGCTTAGTGTAAGCACTGCTCTGCAACAACCAGAATATCAGCATGTTATCAGCACTCTTCTCATCCTAATCCAAAACATAGCATTCTACCAGCTACTAGGAGGAAAATGAACTCTATCCTAACTGAAACCAGGACAAACATTCACAGAAGGCACCATATACACTAAGTTCATTTGTAACACAGAGCTGCAGACCAATGAAAAAAGTTTAAAAAGAATGTTATAAAACACAGAAGAGTAGACTGATCTAAGGTATGGAAGAAAGGAAAGGAAAAATGAAGTAGAAGAAACTATCAACTTTAGATTCCTCCCCATGAGGCCCCGAGATAGTAATGACTTGCTGCAACAGTCCATCACCAGCACCAGAATGAAGCTATCGAACTTACAACCCTGAAGTGTCACAGAAGGGTGAGCACATAACCATTAACTGGGATACAACAAAGAAGTATAACAATTTATTCTGAATTATTATCAAATGTTTTTCTACATACAAGTATTTGTCTGAAATCATTATATATGGACTAATAATGAGTATTAAATTACAAAGTCAAAGTTTCTATTATATTAACAATAAATTATTGGATTAATATAGTGTGTTTTCTCTGTGTCCATATGCAAAGATTCCAACCATTGACAACTTTCAGTCTATTTCAGAATTTTCTTCAAATTCTTGGGCTGGTTTGCCATATCAAAATTTAACATGAGGTTAAAACCAACATACTTTCAGTTGCAAGCTGCTGATGTTTTGTTGTAAAATAATCCATATAATTTCCCTACTCTAGTATTCTGTTCTAAGGGTAAAAATAGGGAAGGACCTCAATAATATAACATTAATGTTAAATACAGGATTCCATCTCCAGTCTTAGAGACCACTCAGCATAAATGGTAAGATTTAAGACTTATATTAGCACATACAACAATACAATCTATCTGCATCTTCCAGGGACTGCTATCCTTTCCTGAGAATCTAAGATTTTATTTTTGTTAAATTACTTCATATTAGATAGGGTTCTGAACAAAACTGATGGAGAAATGCTTCTGCAAATCCTTCAAAAGGTTTTGAATAAAGTTTGTATTAGCTGCCCCATTCATTTCACTAATAAATAGATGCTTAGTAAAAAAAACTGAAATGTCTATTAACATTTAAAATGAAATAAAGGGTAAATGAAATGAAATGAAATGAAATGAAATGAAATGAAATGAAATGAAAAATGAAATAAAGGTAAATAAAGGGAGAGGAAGCAGAATTTATTCACAGAAGTTGTTTTCATTTTGAAGCCACAGGTATGTAGCTTCCAGGAAGGCATTCCATATCCAGAATCAGCTACATCTCAGGGCCTGCAAGCATCCTCAGCTGCTGCTAGAAGGAATTAATCCAAAGAATACAACTGTACTTCAGGAAATGTTTGTATTTACACTACTTTGAATATGTAAAGAATTTACTATGGAGGGCATCTTTTTGAAGCACTAATGCTGTGAGCTAGGTTTGAATGTGAATCACTAACTTTTCTTTTTTAATCTGAATGTTTTATTTACTGCATTCACTAATATTGTTCTTTCCCTACCAGTTAAAACTAAGAAATAGGAGACAAAATAATTCATTGTTATCAGTGAATCCCCCTTACACAAAGCTCAGGATTTTCTAGACTTGGAGGCTGTTTTTATAGTGTAACTCCTTCTAATTTGAAGGAAGAAGAACTAATCTTTCTAGCCATTTTTCATAGCTGTTTTCACTTCACAAAACTTTTCCAGTGTTTATGTATGCAGGGAAGAAAAGAAACTCTATTGAAAGTTTGAAATTATAGAAGACTTCAAAGGTTTATCATGTATGATACATAGCAAGAAGAGAGGTTAGAGAATTAGAGAGTCAGACTAGTGACACTCAGGTACATAAAGGAAAAAAAAAAAAAAAAAAAAAAAGACTTAGAAGGCCTAATACTTAATAAAAATAGCAGAAACAAAAGCCTATCGCTTGTTCCAAAAAATCTTGTATAGATATTATGAGCCTAATACAATAAAAATACTCAAATAAAAACTGTGCTGCTGAAAGAACAATTGTACCGACAAGTATTAAATCAGTTGTATTAGCTCACTCCTTATCTCTTCAAATTAAGTCTTTTTGTTCTGCAATGATTTAATAATTCCAGCATGACAAAGGATAAAAGCAACTTATCCATGTCTACTACTTCAGCTCTCCTTTTGTGTGTATGCATGTGTACATATGAGTGTGAACAAGTTAATTTGGTGTTTCTAATTCATCACTTAATGATGAATTAATTCTACTCAGAAATTTCAAGTATGGAAAAAAAATTACTGAATTTCTACATGAATATTTTTCTTTATATATATACATGCCATAATGAATATTTTCTAAACTGGGTATTATTTTAAAAAATTAATAAATGATGTACCTGAGAAATGAAAAAAAAAAAAAAAAAAAAAAAAAAAAGGACAGTCAACAAATTATCATGGCGCAGGGTTTTGAATTTAATTTAACCTAGGCTAATTTATGTGCTGCAGGTATTTCAGTAAGACAGAAAAATTAACTCCCAAGAGACAAAGCAAGTTTGGCAACGCTGTATATGCCAAATAAGAATATCTGAATAGTGGCAGAGGCCAGATTTCAGGAGCTCTCCTTTCCTTAAAATTATTACAGCTGTTATCATTTTAAAAGTACCACCTAAGCCCTATCTATAAACTAACCTGTTACACAGTTCAAAGGTATCTTTATGTTAAAACATATTTTATATTCAAGCATAAAGACAACTGACAACAGACATTAACAAATGGAAATGTACAGTGTAATGGTTAATATTATTCATCACCAAGGACTGATTCACTAAAAATTATTAAGGAATACAGAATAGCAATATACAGGTTTATTTCTGCATGTTTGATGGCTACAACACAATAGCTAGCACCAATTTTAGTCATTTTTTAAAAATGAATATTACTTTGCCTGGTATAAAATTTCATAACTTCCTCTTTCCTGTTATGTTGCCAGAAAGGCTTACCAGCCAGTTTAACTTACAGCAAACCTACAATCACTCTATCATCACCCCCATTTAGTATTATTATTAGGCACAAATTGTAATAAAGTTGGAGATAGTACAGTGACTCCACTAGAGGTGGATTTTCCACTGAAATTCTATTTTGTTTTCCAAATACAGTATTAATTGTGCACAGGTCTCATGTTGGTCCTCAGGAGTAAAGGTAAGTCTAAATGAATTATGAAATATTTACAAATGCCAATATGCAACTGAATCATGGTGATGATATGCTGTCACCCACAGGTTGGGTGTTTTTTGTTTATTTGTTTGTTTGAGGAGTTAACAAAGCAAGACAACATCTGGACAACCTCCACAAGAAAGACAAAACTGTGCTCTCTCTTTTCTCATTGCCTTGAAGAACACTGGAGACCATAACCATGCTCTTTTCTTACAATTTCTTGTAAATTGCCTTGCACATTGAGAGCACTACAGAACTAACATGCTGACCTCAGTGATAACACGAAAAAAAAGTAGTTGCAAAGAACCCTGAAGTTTTTATTCTCTTTAGATAACCAGGTGCTTGCTTCTTAACTTTCAGAAAGGCTTTTGTGGTGGTAGTGGTGGTGGTTTTTTTGTTTGTTTGTTTGTTTGTTTTTTTGTGTTTGTTTGTTTGTTTGTTTTTTCCAAAATCATTTAAAAGATCTGTAGAGAAACAGTTGCTACTTGGAAATGTTCTACACAGTTGATGACCCAAATTTTTGAAGTGTTTGTATAATCGTATGCTTTGTAACATGCAATGAAACCAGTGAAGTAAAATAACATTAGGAGGTGTGTATGTATATATATACATTTGTACACATTAAAAATGAAATTATTATAAACAATATGTATGTATGTATGAATGTTAAATAACTGGATCCTTCCCTCCATTTTGCTTGCATGATAGAGCAAAATATTTAAATAAGTTTATCTGAACACCATTTTGGGTTATCATGCACATCTTGTAGCATGTGTGGTATTTTATGTTCATGAAAAGTAACAGGTACCAAAAAAACAAAAAACAAAACAAACAAACAAACAAACAAAAAAAAACATTTTTCTCACTGCTGCCACTCTTTATGGCAAGAACCAAATTATATGGTAGAAATTATTATACTCATATTCATATTTGCATCAATACCACAGGTATTAAGTTCTTTGGTATTATCATAGAATAGTTACAATGTAAACAATAGACAGTAATCAGAAGTTTTACGTAATAGGCATCTCTGAAAAGGTCATTAAACTTTCTAAGACTTATGTAGGAAGAGGCTATTTATGACTTGCAATGGTTAATATATGCATCAAACAGACATGGTTTGCAGATACAGATCTAGTTTAAGTAGAAATCTTTATTTGTCCTGTTTGAGAAGTCGCTTGGGATATTTACTTATCCAATGGAAATGTTATGTGTATTTGCACAGCACCTAGAGACCTTCAAAATCATTCATTAAACTGGAAGAACATATGAATAAATGCAACTTAAGAAGCCTTACACAAAGGGAAATCAGAAGCCTCAAAAATTTTTACAAGCATGTGGAACAAATTCCAAATTGGTGATTTAGGAAATAATCTGGAGTTGAACAACTCAAAATGCCCAGTGAGTAAACAAAACTTCCAGTAAAGGCTGAAGGGCTTTTAACTCTTCATGTAATCATAGTCATGTTATAGTTGATAATAAATAAATAAATAAATAAATAAATGACTTCCTTCTGCTAAAGTCCTGGGCATTAATTAATCATTATCATTCTATGAGTGGCTCTAGAACTTTGGGGATAAACAAGGCTTTCCTGAGTAGGCTCTAGTAAAACCCTTAACTGTTACTTTTCTGTACAGAATTTGGCTTCTCAAAAATCTAGTAAAACAAACTTGAATGAACCCATAAGAAAGTCTGCAAATTTCAAAGCCGATGAAGTATTTGTTTCTTTATTACTATTGACATTAACATATGTTGCATGGTGAATCCTTTAGTAAGGTTTGTTGTTGGTAGGTTTGTGCCTTGCACCACCAATCAGCACAGAGTGTCGGAATCCACACAAAGGTCTTTTAATTAAATAATTAATTATATAACTCTGCAGAATCAGGTGCTTAGCAATCTTTCACAAAGCAAGCACACCTGACTCGAATCACCATTATTTATACACAGCAAACTTGTGGAAACTATCTCTTTGGCTACCTTTGATTGGCTATTACAGCTCACCTAACTTACCTCTACTGAGTTTGCACACTACAGAGCAACAGGGGTGGGGGGATGGTGATGTACCAAATCCCACATTAGCATACGTTAGCATTTTGATGGGTGTGGTTCTTAATATGTTAATGACCCTTAATGAGAAAAAAAGTTACTATAGGTCAGTCTGGAGCTGTTTTTCTTCTTGTTTTTTTTTGCCTTTTATCCTTTATCTTCCTTGCTTCTGCTAGCTCAAGGCTACCTGTCTCTTCTTTCCATATTTTCTCAGCTAAAAGACTACACAAGCTACAGGCCTTCCTATTTTCTTCAAGGTTTCCTTATTTTTTCCCAGCTTTGGGACTACAGGTTTAGAGATCCTCTATTTATAAGCCTCTGTTATGAATAGTACTCTATAAAATTAATGTTTTTTTCCTGTGGTGAAATGAAGAGGCATCCTATGCTTCCAAGTAATCTGGCAAACAAATGCAATATGTTAAAAAACAATGACTCTAGAAAGAAGTTCAAGCATTGTAGGCCAAATGGCATGAGAGAAAAAATAAGAAAAAAAAAAAAAAAAAAAAGGCTTCAATAGAATAACCTTAAACCAAGTCCTAAATAAATAAAAATTTAAAAGGGGCTTGAGTGACTGTAACAAGGAGTGAATTCCAGAAAGAAATTGAAGTAGTATGGTTTCATGTTACAAAGTTAGGAACATACAGGTGGATTGTACACACTATCCTTTTTGATAGCCATCATTATTTGGGTGTGGCAGGCTGTCATCCATATGAGATGTTAATCTGTATGGGGCCCTTTGCTATCTTTTCAATCAAGAATTACCTAGAATTTACTAAGTGCATTACTGAGACTATCTTAGTTATGACTTAGCTTAGGTTTCTAGAACATCATTAAATCAGACATTGACACATGTTCATGCATCATGATCACAAATCAACACAGAGTATCTCATCTGTGACTATCCGTCTGGTGAGTGCATTCAAGCCTTTCACATATTATCATGTGAATTATATTATCACCACAGATGAAGACTGTAAGGAGGTTCACTGGAGCTTTGCAGATTTCCAACCCAGAGAAGTGTTTCAGTGTTTAGGTGTCTCGAGAGTTCATGAAGCACTGTGTAAATGATGGTCCTATTTTTTTCCTCAGTAATTTATTCCCCAGTAAGATACATCATGCTGATTTTGATGGGGATAGAGTTAATTTTCTTCATGGTACCTTTTATGTGGGTATGTTTTGGAATTGTGATGAAAACTGAATTGATAACACATGAATGTTTTAGTTATTGATGAATAAGGCTTACAAAGAGTCAAGACCTTTTCTGCTTCTCATGCTGCCTTGCCATCAAGTAGGATGGGGATGCACAGGAAACTGGGAGGGGACATAGCTGGGGACAACTGACCCCAACTGAACAAAGGAATGTCCCATACTGTATGACACTATGCTCAGCAATAAATGCTGGGGAAAGGAGGAGGGGTGGGAGTTCAGAGTGATGTCATTTGACTTCCCAAATAACTGTTATATATAATGAAGCACTGCTTTCCCAGAAATGGCTGAACATATGTCTGGCAACAGGAATTAGTGATTTAATTCATCATTTTGCTTTTCTTGCATGTGCAGTTTTTCCTTTACCTAGTACATTGTCTTTATCTCAACCCCCAAGACTTCTCATGTTTACCTTTCCAGTTCTCTTCCCTGTCCCGCTGGGGGAAGAGCGAGCGAGTGTTAAGGGCTTAGCTGTCTAATGGGGTTAAATCACAACATATGCACAAACAAAAAAGTACTAACACAAACCCTTTCATGTTAAAAGAACTAGCCCATCTTACCTTTCTGGGTATTCTGAGCCATTAATGACTCCACTCATGGAGAAATGAATCTTGAAGAAATGTAGCAGACTGTCAGCTGAGAATATTCAGGCAGAAAAAGATAAAGTTCCTATCTCAAAATAGAAAGAGTTCCTTCTGGAGACTGTAGCTTTGATGTAGTGCCTCCTTCACATGGTCTTCTATTCAGATCTCATTGTTTCAGTTTGCTTATTTTCTCTGTACCATTAAAGGACTACCTTCATTATAAAGACCATTAGCAGTATTTCTTCCACTTGTTCACTTGTTTAATTACGCTCTCTTTTTTCCCAACATCTTTCTTTCTAAATGTGTTTTCCACAGCTTTATATTATCAGTAAATATACTGTGAATCTACAGAGTGAGAGAGATTAATATTCTGGATATTCTGTCCTGGTCATAGGACATCACACTTTTTTTGAATAACAGGCAGCCTTTATTGCAGACCCTCTGCCTGATGGACATTCTACTTTTTCTCTAGAAAATATATTTGCCTGTACTTATCTGTCACATCCTTTCTTTAGGACAAATAAGTCTGCTATCCATTAAGTGAATGCTATTTACTAGACAATACTGAAATCCTTCCTACAGCATTTCTTAGAACATTATTCCCACCTCATTACTTTTTAAAACACACTGAACACTATGCCTCTGCAACTCAGCACAAACAACTCATCACAGGCCTGTAACTTATCTGTGGTGAAATTCACACTCACAGCTCAGATTCCTGTCCCTCCCCAGAACACCAAGCTGCCTTACTCCTTAGATCTTATGCTGAGCAAAGCACTCTTGGATCCCTTCCCAGACCTGAATATTTACCTTGAATGTTCTTAACATTCTCCCTGTCTTGAACTAATTTCTCCTCTAAGGTTTTCCCTCCCATTCTTAGACCTAATAAGACCTAATATCTTCTCCCAAGCACTAAGTGATAAAACAAGAGGAAAAGACCTTAATTGGTGTCAGAGGAGGTTTAGGTCAGCTATTAGGAAAAACTTCTTCACTGAAAGGATTGTGAAGTATTGCAACAGGCTGCCCAGGGAAGTAGTTGAGTCACCATCCCCAGAGGCATTCAAAAGACATGTAGATTTGGTGCTTAGGGACATAGTATAGTGGTGGACTTGGCAGTGCTAGGTTAATGGTTGGATGAGATGATCTTAGAGGTCTTTTCCAACCTAAATGATTCCATAATTCTATTATTCTAATTATGAAATCCATAAAATAAAATGCTGGGTCTCACAAAATACCTAGTCTGTAACTCTTCATCTCTGATTTTTTAAAAAAATTATTTATTTTTTTCTGATTTATCCATAAGCATTACTTCTATAAAAGACATATTATCTGAAGAGGGAAGACTTCATGGACCGTAACTCAGGACTTCTGGTGACGTAGGGAGGTAGAGATAAAATACCAGTTATATTACTCCATTTACATTGGTCAGCAAAAGGCTGGAGAGATCTGCTAAAGACACAGGAGGAATTACAAACTGCAAAATTGGGATAGTAGTCTCCAAGTCTCCGTTAGTGTGAATGCTGGTCACTGTAAATAATATGACAGCACTTATGCTCTTTGAGGCAGTAGATTTCAACCTGCACTACTGTGGCATTTTCCATTTTTACTGTGGCATGTTCTCTTTCCTCCTTTGCATGTACCACTATTTAGACACTCATTCACAGGAAAGCTGTCAAAAATCTCAGCTCAATAAAATGCTACAGTGGTAGTTACCAAGAAAATGTTTAAAAATGCTGTATTTTGCAGAGGAAAAAGAAGCTATTTTCAAATGTAATTCCTAGTTTATATATGGTGTGAGATGCCTTGCATCTTATAAACTTCCAGGGTGTTGTGCTGAGCAAAAATAATACAGCTTACCTCCAAGAAGGTTTGCACAGCTCCCTTGCAGTCACACCAGGGAAATACCTTTCTTTATATCCAGTGTCAAATCTTTGCAGTTCCCAGCATTCCTAACAGCTGCTGTCCACTGACTCTTCACAGGAACAGTACTAAACTCAGACTCAAAGGAAACAGCCAATGGAGTCACTATTCATGCTTAGATTATTAATGGAAAACTTTATGTCATGTCATTACATTTGTTTTCCTCATTTAGTCTCATGGTAATAAGCTTATACTCACTAAATGTCAGGGATGGGGCAGGGCGGGGACAGTGGCAGCATTAATGACAACTAACCTTGAAATCATACTGAGTTTTGGAAATGGCTATGAGCCTTGACTAACAAGTAAATAATTGCATTTATTTTGATTTGTTTTAAGAGAAACTCTGGTAAGATAGTAACTTGTTCATATTGTTTACACGTTTGCAATACCCAAAATCATATGAAGCAAAAGCCCTTCTCATCAGCAAGTATGCTGCTTTAAGGCACAACAGGAAATTATGATAACTGATAGGGGTTTTCAAGCACCTCTTCTTTGTGATCTTTAATATTAACTTAAATGCAAATGTTTTATTATTTTATAACTCCTGATTTTACCATTTGCTTACAAGAAATAACAATGAAATAACTAAGATATATTTTACCAAGATATTATCTATAAAACCTACAAGCTTAGCCCCATACTTGCAGAAGTAATTTTGCAAAATCCTTGCGATTGTAAGTGTCTTTGTAACATCAGCAGGACTCCCGGGGGGACACTCCCACAAAATGTACTGAAGTGTATCTGCATATTATCTGTGTCTGGGCAAACGTTTGGTATGCTGTAAAAGGTTGAGAGAAAAATAAAATAAAATAAAATAAAATAAAATAAAATAAAATAAAATAAAATAAAATAAAATAAAATAAAATAAAATAAAATAAAATAAGCTTTTCATTCTGGAAGTTGATTGGAACTTAAGTGGTTAGATAATGCTTAAGGGATGAATAAATACTGCTCAAATTCTTTTTCAAATTCATTTTGGGTTTGGTAAAAAAATTAAAAGCATTATAAGTATTATAAGGACCCTTCTCTGGTGCATTTACATAAGCACTGAGCAGAATATCAAATATCTTATTTTTAAAATACTCTGAACATAAATTATGCTTAAATAAACCTGATGTTCCATGATATTCACATCTGTACTGCATTCCTTCTGTAAATGTCATAATAGTAGTATAGATAGAAAGAATTAATTTTAAATTTCCTATCAATATTTCTTTCATCTATGTTTACAATATGTATATGCAAGCAACCAAATGTCTGTCCCTAAAAAAAAATCAAATTTAACAGCAGCACACTAGACTACAGATTTATTTTTAAAGGAACACAATTTTCAGACGCATGTTCTATTCAAAGAGAAAAGATAATGGGCCAGTAGGTTGATCGGGGGGGAGAAAAACATAAAGAAAAAATGATCCCTTTAAAAGTTTATAAATGCAACTTATTTGTGTGCACAGGTGTGGTAGGTTGATCTTGACTGGCTGCCAGAGGCCCACCCAGGCACTCTCTCACTGCCCCTCCTCAGCAGTACAGGAGAAAATAAATGCATAGGTCCAGACAGAGACAGGACTCTTACCAACTATCACCATTAGTAAAACAGACTTGACTTGGGTAAAATTAATTTATTGCCAGCTAAAAATAGAGTGGTAGAAACTAACCCTCTTTCTCTCCACCTTCCCCTGCCCAGGCCCATGCCTCTCTCCCCAGCCCCTCCACCTCCTGCTTCTGAGCAAGTGACACAGGGGCTGGGGCCAGTACCTGAGAACCCCTCTCTGACACCCCTTCCTCCTCTATACAAATCAGTTTGGAATCTCATGCTATACAAATTTTTCAGTAATTAGTGGATAAATACCAAACATCACAGATAAAATTTGGAAAAGCTTGTGGTCAAGTGAATTAAAAGGAGAAAGGAATGTTTCCAACTTGTTTGCTAAACTAGTAACAGTTCACAGTTAAGACAACCGAAGGGATGAAGATAGACATCCCGATTAAATGTCCAAGCTTTCATTGAAACCACAATTCGACATATGGAAGCCACAATTAGACATTAAGGAGGCATTTTTACCTTATGCAATACCAGTAAACATAATTCTGGCTATGTTTTACTGCTTACTTTTTCAACTGAAAGGTCAGAAAACTAGGAAGGCAGCAGACAAAAGTTTAAAACACTTTAAGGGTTAGCAAAAAAATATTGGGAAGAAAAATTGGGAAAAAATATTTGGGAAAACTGTCTATCTAGCTTATTACTAAACAACAACAACTAAAAAGTACTAGGCACAAAATTCTTACAAGCCTCATAGAGATAGACATGCTGGACACTGTAAGCCTCTGGAGTTTATTAGCCAAAGGCAAAACAAAACATCACCAAGTGCAATTCAAATCAAAGCTAGGGATGAGTACACACTGTTTTTGTATCTGACATCTGAAATTCAACTAGTTTTTAAATGACACAAGTATTTTCAACAGATGATGACTGAAGGACATTGCTAGAAATATGAATTCTTTGCCTCTGGATGTGCTGAAATGAACAGTGCTTTTCTAGTTTAGCTCTAATATTCTCTCTGGCTACATTAAGCTCTGTTCTACTTTTACCAAACACTTATGAAGTTTATCAATAAACACTTCATTTTACTACTGAAAGGTATTATTCAAATTTAGCTTGAAAATTTAGATGAAGCTTTATTGAACAACCTTTTCTCTTTGGAATGAGGATGTCATGGCAATACTGTGCTTGAGTTCAAAGGAGCTGTGCTGCCACAGGACGTCCAATATACACCAAGCCTCCAAAATGCACTCTAAGAATAATTATCTGATCCAGGAAAGGTATTTGTTAAATATCTGTAGCACTGAGATTGCAAAACTCTGTGGCAACTGTATTTGCAGAAGGGTTTTAGGATGTATGAGAGGTATAAGGTGAACATCATCTTTGAAACTTACTATCTAACAAAACTTGCCTGTTCTTATATCCACAAATTCATTCTGCTCAGTCATCACAAAAAAAAACTTTTCACCACCCTTTTACTGCATGGCACCTTCATGGTCTCTCCATCCTTTTTTATTGCTTCTCCTCTTCTTGTATTAGCATGTGAGCCTTTTTTCTATACTTAAGCAGCCTCACTGTCTCCTGATCTGGCACCCTATCTATCCTTCAGGTACACCAGATGCTGAACTGACTTCAGAGTAGGAGACTGAAAATCTAGGCATTCATATTCCCAGATCCCATAAGGCAGGAAAACAACAAGAAATAATTGGTCATTATAGATGTCACACTGTTTTGGTTTGTTATTGTGTTGATTTTGTCATTGGAAACACTGGAGAGAAGTGAGTAAGAGCAGCATTCTGTGTATTACTGTGTATTACTTCATGTGTAACAGGAGTTGGGGATGTGGCAATGAAGAAGGAATATCACTTAGTACAAGCTTACAAAGCATTTGTGCCTTTGCAAGCACACTTTGCTGAAAGAATGTATAAAACATTCTACAATGGGAGAGAAGGAGGGGAAAAAGGAAAAGGGAAAGAAAAGAGAAAAGGAAAGAACATTACTACAAAAGTAGAGGAATCATGAAAGATACGCACTGCTGCTGAGCCAGCGGTGTTTCCTTAGGATGAACTTCAGTGGAAGAGTAAAACTACCAATTTGGGAACCAAACTGAAATCAGACCAGCTTGAAATGGGTGAGTTGCACTAGTGCACTACCTGTTTTTAATGTGTCATTTATTGCTGATCAGGTCAACTATCAGACATTTTGAATGGTAACTTCTTTTCTATTTTGCAATTTGCCCTTTCTGATGCGCAGTCTAATTCTGCTTTTATAGCACTGCTCTACAGCTCACAGTAAATGTAGAAACTACATTGATAGTGGATATACAGGTTTTAGCAGCCTTTAAAGTTATGCTGATATTAAAACCTTTCTATGATTAATATTGACATAAAAGCCTTTCCAGAATGTGTTTATATAAAAAGCTTTACAAATATTTTACTGCAGAGAAAGACCATAATGTTATTTTATTGATGAGGTTATAAAAAGAACAATTCACTGACTTCACATATTAATTCTTCATATTAGTAAGCCACAATGTGCCCTTTGGAGTGTGACTACTGAATTTTCAGTTTACAACAAATAAATTTATCTTCTAAGACACCATTCCTCTCCTTTTCCCCCTCTTCCTCCACATGGTTAGGGGATGAGCATATCACAAGAAGGGAAGATAAGAAGGCAAAGAGGCTGGGTAAATACTTGAGTAAGCACAGTGTTCAATACACAGCAATTTAATAGCATTTTACCATAGCCAAAAGTACAGATATTGGTACTTTATGGCAGTGGTGACCATTTTAATTATGTGTTATAAGGTTGACAAGTAGAGAATAAATAAACAAATTTTAAGCTGTAAACTTTTCTAGAAACAATTATCCTTTACAACATGGGCAAACAGCAACATTTTTGGGGGTTCCTCCAGCTGTACTACCAGCAATTTAAAGTTGGCAAAGTGCAGTAATTGGATGTCTGGGTCATATGTGAAACCTCTCAACATCTTCTGGCTATTGCCTCTGCTTCATCATCTATCATCAACCCAACTGTTTTCACAGTCCCGTTCATCATAATATCTGGCATGAAATGATTTTTTTTTCTGGATTCTCATACTAAAATCTAGTCTAACTCTCCACAGTGTGTACACACGGGGAGGGAATTTCAAGACATGTTGTACAGACCTGTGATATTCTCAGAGGCAATCTTCAGGTTCTCAAAATTTATGTAGAACTACATAGTAGTGAGCTCAACAAGCAAGAGCCACAGGTATGGAACTAATATAGAAGTCTAGAGTGCAGTCTTTCATCTTTTCCTGTTTATAGCTTTCTAAGCATTTCTCAAAAGAGTTTTAAAAAATTATATGAGTGAATTGATGTATAACTAAATGTGCTTTTTTTTTTTTTTACTTTTTTTTTTTTTTTAATTCTTCTTCTTAATCACTTTTCCTGAATCTTTAGCAATGGTCCAGAAATGGACAACAACAACAACAAAATCTCTTTAGAACTTTCAATTTCTACAACTCACAGTTTGATTAGACATCAATAATTATTTAGGATAGTATCCAGTGTTTATGTGATCCCCAAAGGACTATACAAAGATTGTATAAGAAGTTCTTTATTTGAACAAAGTGTTCATAGTTTTGACTGGAACAGAATTTATTATCTTCACAGGGGCTCACACAATGCTGTGTTTTGGATTTTTTTTATGCAAATAGTGGTGATAACACCCCGATGGTTTTGGTTGTTGCTGAGACTATGCTCTTGACCCATTGGTATTATGCTAGCACATAAACTAGACTTACTAGGGTTTTCTTTTTGGTCACAATTAGAGGAACTTTTATTTATTTAGTGAAAATTTATCAAAAATGCTATTTTATTAAAAATGACATATTTGATAGGAATATACTAATTCTGACAAAGCTCTGAACAAGTAATCTAAGGAATTCAGAATAAGGGAAAAAGTAATTCATACAATGCAGGAAAACAGAAATTATAGATTTATTTGCATTAAACTTCTTACTCTACATTTAACATTACCAATTTTATTCCAATTAAAAATCTGGTAACTCTGGCACTCTCAATACCATTCCATCATTATAATATTTTGTAGTGTAAACAATACATATATTAAAAGGAAAAATACAATCCTTTTCATGCAGCAGTATGTGATGTGCTGAGAGAGCTTTTCTTATGAGACACCTGGCCAGAGCACGCTGTGCTCATGTCATGACAGAGCAACCCCTGTGTTTGCAAATATTCAAACGAGACCTAGTAAGATAGTGTTGAATCTATCAGTGCTGGAACAGCAGAATGGTAGTCCAAGACAGATATCAAACAACATGAAAATGCAAAATAAAGGGAACATGGGTAAGTGTGAAGCTAAAGCATGAAGTCCTTTATGAAATGTAGAATAGGAATTCTCCTTCTCTTCAGAACATAAACAGAAGGGCAGTAAGCAATCTGGAAGAGTGAGAGGCATGTTTACAGCCAAGAGCATACTGAAGCTCTAAGTCTGGATTTGATCCTATCAAGTTTGTCCAAACCTATTTTATGGTATTTCAGCATTTCCAGCTGGAACTGCTGAATGTTAAATTAGGAATGAAACACTTTCAGAGCCTAAAAAGAGGTTAACAAAGCTGGACTCTAAACATGAACACAGTTTTAAAGGTCTAGTCTTACACTCTTTGTGAACTGATTCACCCAAAAATCTTACAAAATGAAATGAAAGCAAAACAGCTCCTTCTAAATGCTGTTTAAAGACAGTTATTATACCTACAACAGGAAAGATGATCAAAATGTATATTCTGTCTCTTTCCTCTTTGTTGTCTGTTGTGCCAAATACAGCAGGTGCCATCAGAAAAACCTGGTGAAAAGAAACGCACTGCAATACCTTGCACAACAGGGTCCACTGCAGATAGTGATAAGTTTTCCCTTGAATTTAATACTTTGCAGATACCTTTGAGTACAAAAAGAATCAATTCAATATAAATTCTAAGTGAAGAGAATTCAATATGTAGAAGATTCAATATGAATGTTGGTGAAATTGCATTGAGTTCCTGTTTAGAGATAAAAAAATTAAACTATTTACTTCTTTTTTCACTGGATAAAATGAGTCTTTGGGAAGATTTACAGAACCCATGTCTGCACTGAACCTGAAAGAATCAAAAGCAATGACATGGGAAAAAAAAAAAAAAAAAAAAGAGAGAAAAAAAAATAGAACGAGACAGATATACATCATATTCTTCATTCAGGAAACTACAGGACCAGACGTGTTGTCTGTCTTTCAGTTTCAGTTTTTGTTCAAAATTATTTTTCTCTCTTTAAATAATAAAATATTTTTCAAGTGGGGTGCTAGAGAAATCTTGTCTCTGCAGCAAAGTAGATTGATGCCCCCTCCACTAGAAAGATAAGGTGGAATAAAGTAGAATGAAACCCAAATATAGATACCGAGGCTTAGTCCTGAATTAAAGCCTAAACCAGTATGGCTCTGAGGTACATGAACTTCATTTGTTATTTTTTTACCTCTCCCAGATTTATACTTAACATTTCTCTGATTTAAACTTAAGAAGAAAAGAAGGAAAGAAAAAAAAAAAAAAAAAAAAAGGAATAAAAAAGTATAGATAGTGGCTACTTCCAGTAGCTTTAAAGAGAGATATTCTGAGCTAGAAACTTATGAAAATATACCACATTTCTGAATATTCTCTTAATGTGTAAATTAAATAGATTCTAATGATTCTAATGAATTAAATTCTTAGTTTGTCCAGCTTTTGTGGCTTATATAAAGCATTGCAACCTCTATAAGTACTTCACTCATTTTCTTAAGGTAAAAGGATATTTGCTATTCTCATATCCTAAAACTTTGAAACCAGGACTTCAAAAGAGTAGGTAAAGATCCAGAATCCATACACCCTTACTCCATAGAATCATTCCTTTCTTATCAATGTTGGCTAATGACACAGAATTTGCAAGGAAGAGCATAGACTGATAGAGAATGAGACTGAAAGAACAAGCAGTTCTGCTCCTAACAGCTACATTTTGGTGAAAAGAGAAAGGATGGGTGGGGAGGAGGGGGGAGGGGGGGAAGGAGGAGAGAGGGAAGAAAGGGAAAGGAAGGGGAAGGAAAGGCTAAAAAAGAAAGAAAAAAGTTGATTTAGCTATTAACCAGCACATAATGCACTGAACATGGTACTGACAGCCATGAAAAATGAGACCAACTGAAAGTAAAAATAAACTACACAGCATATAGAATCTCTGACTAGAGAACAGAACTCAGTGTACAAACCAGATTCCAAGCAGTAAAAATAAAATAAAATTAAAAAAAAAAAAAGAGAGAGAGAGAGAGAAAAGAAAAAAGAAGAAAAAGGAAACATTGTAAATGAGACCAAGAAATGAGCCTGCATACAGATTTAAGTATGAAAGTTAAAGATAAGCTAATGAAAGTAGAGTCTTTTCTCTTTCTCTGAAGAAGCAAGCTGAATTGAATGAGACTGATGCCAGAAGTAAGCCTGAAAAACATGTTTACAGCTGGTAAAGGTGTTTAATGGCTGCTATAACCCTTGAGAGAATGAGATGCACAGTTTTGTTTCTCATTTGAAATTAAGAAGGAAAAAATGAAATAGACCAGTTAAAGCTGACCTTCATATAGAACTTCCACAATGGTACAACTGCCTTAATTAGAGACAGAATCATAATATGACCAAACAGGACTAACAGCTCAGACAAAGAGATCTAACAGAGCAGTTAGACACAACAAGCAACCTCTTCCAAAAGCCAAGTGCAACTGAATTACCCAACATCAAAATAATAGACAAAGTTACTTTTAAGTGAAAGACATAGCAGTAAAGACACCACCACACAAAGCTCAGTGTACTCTTGACAAAAGACATGAGAATCTGGGTAACTGCTCAGGCCTGTATGACCTCTATTCTATTCAGCTTCACTGCTGGCAAGTTTAAAGAAAGTTCAAATACATCTGAACTACATTACTGCATAAGTACTTGTAGCTACTAGTAGAAAGTTACGGTCAAAGATAAAGAATAGGGGAGGCAGGATGGATAGCCCAGTCAAGAACTTAGAAAGAAATACAAAGCATAAAAGGAAGAATCCCCAGCAACTGAGCAAGACAGCAAAAGATACTGAAGATGGAAAAATAGCAACATATACAGTAAATATAGACTACAGACCTGCAGCAGATGAGACCATCTGCAATGGGACTACAGCAGATACTGCAATATGCAGACTCTGCAGTAAGAAAGCTGCCAACAATCCAGCTGCCATATTTACAGTCACGCTTTGGATCAATGACCCATTTCTCTTCAGCTGCATTGTAAAGCCAGCAGCAATGTAATTCAAGCAACACAAAGCTATAGCAGCCTGGAAGATTTTGACCAAAGGTTAGGGATGTACAATAATGTACAATAAAATCTTTCTGAGGTGTGTGGACAATTTCAGGCCGTCGGAAAAAAAAATCACAAAACAAGACATGCTACTGCATAGAGTTTGTAACAGTTGGCACATAGAGGTGCTGGAGGAGGGACAATATCACTGGTAATTTCTGTTCAGCTTTCAACAGAATACAGAGGGAATATATTCTCTCAGCAAATTCACACAGAGGGCAAGCTGCATCATGCACATCCACAAAATGCAAAGATAAAGCTAGTGAAGAAGAGTGAGTAAGCCTGTAAGGAAAATGCATGTTACATCCCTTGAGACTAGCACAGAACCCATCAGCAGACTTGTAACAGCAAGTCAACCTTTAAGTAAACTGAGGATCTACCCTGAGATATACTTTCTGATTTATCTGCAGCAAAAATATTCACAGTGCTTGTGATGCAAAATGTTTTCTGACAATGTATTCTGGCACAGTGTGCCAGTTTTTGTCATGTCTTTGTAGCATGTATCACAGGATGTGAATCCACTTGCAAAGTTATTCTAAGAAATCACAAGGATTGCAGCCAGTCAAGATTACAGCTGATGATCTTATCCTGTAACAGAAAAAAAAATATCAAAGAAGAGGCAATCCAGGACTGTGGACAGCCACAGATATCAATATTACAACCACGCTTAAATGGCTGCCAACATTTCAATACTGTCCTAGATGTAGTCAGGCTGAATGTAAGAACATAAAAGCAGGAATACTGAGAAAAAACAAAGGGCCATCTAGACCATCTCTCTCTCTCTCTCTCTTTTTCTTTCTCTTAATCCAAATTGATAACATTTGGGAAAAGTGCATAATGCTTTTTTATAGGAAGAAAGGAGCCACAGTCCAAGGAAAGGGAAACTTTCTGTCAACCCACACAGGGATGAAATTTCCTGCAGCCCCATGATCTGCAAAGGAATTAGACTGGATGAGCTGAAGTTGCAGTCCAGTCTATCTGGCTGCAGTGATGGACCTGATGACTGAAATTCCTGAGCTGATCAGCAATCATGTCCACTGTCCACAGCAAATAACACAATTGAGGTAACCTGCAGAATTTGCAGAATTTGCAGTTGTCTTCAAGGAGCTGAACATACTATTCACATACATCACTAGTGCATGGCCTGGAGCTAGCTCTGCCTAACATGCAGGCTGATTGCCTTGGGAAGAGACTAAGGAAAGGCTTAGTTGTTGGTTTCCCAATAGATTTTTGGCCTGCAACAACTTATATGTGAGACTTTTCTACAAAGGTGGTGTCTCTGTTTTTGATGGTCCTCATTGGAAGTCAGTGAGTTATTTGATCACTTTTGAACCAAAGTGATAATTTATTATTTTCATAGCCTTAATATACATTTTGTGAAGAGCCCAAAAGAGGCACCTGTTGACTTCAGAATCAGTAAAGAAATGTTAAACAGAAAAGGTCTGAGGAGAGTCCTTCAGTCCATCCACTGACAGCAATAACCGCCAACCTTGACTGGGCACTGGGACAGGCTCCCCGGGGCAGTGGTCATGGCACTGAGCCTGATGGAGTTCAAGAAGTGTTTGGACAACATTCCCAGACACACAGTCTGATTTTTGGGTCGTTCTGAGTGAGGCCAGGAGTGAACTCCATGATCCTTATGGGTCCCTTCCTACTTGGGACATTTTATGATTCTGCGATTTTTCCATATTGTGTGAGTGTATATCAGAATCCTTTGAACCCTTGAAGCAGCTAATACGCCAAGGTACAATGTAAGAATACCTATATTAATGTTTTAAAGAGGCAGTCTTACTGAAGTGCTATGTGCTAATAAAGCAGCCAGAGTTACAGTGCACTATCTTAAAGTATTAAAATTTGGATACCTTTGCATTTGTGAATACTCCCCTAGCTTCCTTGAATACTTTCACAAAACAGTTTAAAGTACTTGCTTGAAGTCATATATCAGGGAACCAAATTATGGTTTCTTAGATCCCAGTTATTTTAACCAGCAGCTCTTCCTCTATATAGACACAGTTGCAAACAGAAATATTCAGGTTAACATCATTATCACAACATTTTCAGAGAATCTAATATCAGTAATACAAATCTGCTCAGTCTAAATGTTGTCTTTTCCTTAAATGGTATTTTTAAATCTCCTCTGGAGTACAGATATTAAGGAGATACTTCCACAAACTATAAGTAAGGTTTACAAGGTATGGGCTGAAGGGAAGACCAAGGCATTTGTAACATCTTTTCCTCTGACAAGAATAGCAACAAAACTTGTCACTTCCATAGTATTGTAACTGAGATAAAGCATCTTCAGGGTTTACATTTGCAAAAAAAATACATTAAAATTGTGGCTGTTGCAGATGGTTTGATAAATCCTGGAGATCTAAAACTGACAGAAATATCGGTTCTAATTGACTAATAAGCACACATCTAGATACTTAATTGAATCTAACAATGATGAATGTGCATAACATTTATCAATTACAGTATGTGACCTTTACTGAACAACTACCTATATAATAAAATGGTTGCTGAACTGGATCATGGAATGAGGTGGTTTGTAATAAAGATCATATTATTGCTGCATTGTACTTCAGGGGCAGGAAGCAGATAGGTCAAACCTGTGATGTTATTTAACTCTCATTGTCTCTTTAATCAATATATTCCTTAATAACCATAATAGTTACAGCTACATCAGACTAATACTGAATGCTTTTCTTTGTTTCAAGTGAACAGTTTCAGTGAACATAATGCAGCAGAACAGATGAGCACAACAATGACAGTATTCTCAGGAACCACAGGGTACATTCTCCCCCCATCCCCTTGACTTGATACTCTGCAAGTTGCAAGGCTTAAGAAAAAAAAAAAAAAAAAAGAAGAAAAGAAAAATCTGTCTTGACGGCTTAAAGTGACAACCCTTATCAACTGATACTATTCAGTCACAGAGGTTACACTATACAGTAGAAAGCAAATCTTCTCATTCTGAGTGACAGAATCAAAAAAAAAAAAAAAAATGTCATAGGGATATTTCCATTGTTGATTTCTGAGCTACAGAGATCCACAAATCCTAGAGCTTGCTACTCATGAGCATGTGAGCATGTTGACAGCAAAGCAGTAGGCAGCGCATTTCAGAAAACTCTTCTAACATGAATAAATTCATGATATAAGCAAACAAAACCTCCAGATGTCAATGATATAGCTGTGCCACCTTCTTTAAATTCATCCATTACTAGAACTGACTATATTTGTGGATGATTTGAGCACAAATCACAACAGCTTATTGTTTATTTTTCAAAGAAAGAAAAGAAACAGAGCACCTTAAAGGGCCAATCCCACCATCTCATATATCTATATACAATCATATATTGTATCATATACAATACTAGCTAAATATGAGCACATATTCAGAAACATTGTTCACAAATTGAGCCAGATGAGCAGAGGCAGCTGGAAAACACCCCACAGTTGCAAAAAGTATGTTCAAGTTATAAATTTTCCTGTTCCCAGGTTTTAAGGAAAAGAGCAATGCATCAACAGCTTGAAATAAATGAAAACTTGCATTGTTTGGGAGAGGGGCCTAGTAAAATTGTTCAGTGACCCACCACAGCTGTCTACTAAACGCAGTTACACAAGTAAGAAAAATATAGCATAAGGCTAATATTGTCATGTGCAAATTAAATTCAAACTTGTGTGCAACCCATCTGACTTGTTCAAAAACTAACTTTCACAGGAACGGATCACATGATTGTGTAGGATCTAGGTAATACCATGGGAGCTACGTTAAACAGCAGTCAATGAGTGACATAAGGTAAAATTACTTCGGATAGGACCTCCCCGTGTGCCTGAACTTCTTACTTCAGTGATCATTTGTCAAAGGAAAAATATAACTGTTTAAATGAGATGTATTTTTTTTTTCCTGATATATGCTTTGAAAGGATACTTGGGTATACTTTTGTGGAAATGATTTAAACCAGGGTACTGGATCATGTTTCAAGGTTTTTTCAGAGAGTGACTTTGTTCATTTTTTTCCAACAGGTGGAATTTCTGTTTGTTGGGTTTCTTATAAAATTACTAAATTCTTCCAAATTTCTTATGTTTACATGTATTCATTTTTGAGTTTCTTTGTAAATGTATTAGTTTTAGTATTAAAAGTCATATAAGATGTGAGCATGTACTCAAGAAACAGTTACTATCTGAGCTGTGTCTAAATGCATATTTTCACAGCTACAGATCTAAAATTACAAATACTTGGCTGAACTGAATGTATGAAGTGACAATATATTCATAAAAGTGATTAATATTTTCTGCACTTACTGTGATCCTTTTTATCGCTAAAAATGACTGTTCATATTTCTGGGTTTTATATGCAAGTCTTCCTGTTTCTTAGACTTTTTTTGCCTCTTGAACCTCAGTAGCAGTGGTTTTCAATGCTCTTTTTTTCTCAGCAGTCGGCTGTTACAATTCAGTGGTTAGTGATTTTTACCCTGCTTGAAAAACCTCTGCTGTAACACACTGCTGGTCAGCCAACAGGCAGATCAAAAGCACTACCCACTGAATGCATGGCTGCCAACAAAGAGGGAATTACTTGTAGGAAAACAATCTGTTTTTAAATTGTAATTACCCAGAAAATACCTGGATGCCCTGAAATGTCACAGCACTGTTCTGTCAAGGATTACTGTTTAAACTGCATTCTTACCAATTAATAAATCTATGCTTACCGCATGGCCTTGGAAATGATCTTTATTGTGAATCTTTAAAATACTTTTCAGAGTTTTTACTGCTTAAGATTGGGTTTGAGAGTTTGTTTCAGGTTTGCATTAGTGACCCTGAGTGGAAAAAACAGTCCCGTGCTATCTCTAGTGATCCAACACGCCTGGGCTTGTACCTTTCTTTCTCTTTTTGCTCCCCTACCTGAAAACAAAACCTAACCTAACCTAATCTGATCCTTTACCAAATGCTTCCAGAAAGTTGTTTGGACTTGGACTTCCATAGATGAACATCTAAACACAACCACTGAATAAAAACTATGTAAGTAATCAAAGGAGAAAAAGAAAGGTAAAAAAAAAAAAAAAAAAAAAAAAGAAAAGAAAAGACAAAACCTTACCAATTATAATACCACATTTTCCAGTACCATGCCCTGCACTTACCAATAAAAAATTAATACCAAAAATCTGAATGAAGGTAGAAATGCGCATTTTAAGGAGTACTGGGCCTTGTGTTGGTACAGTCTCTACACAGCTTTACACAACACTATAATGGACTGAACAGCTCAGTCTTGTGTGGACTGAACAGCTCAGTCTTGTGAGAGTTTCTTCAAAGCCAGTTAAAAGTTTTCTGTACCTAACCCATCATTCCTACACCTCAGCTGCACCCTCCTTTTTGCCTGTACAGCCATTATCGAGGCCACACTGTAAAAATAAACTTGTATCAATTAAAATAACCCTCCTCCATGGTTGTATTTAAGATGAACCATTTCTGTAACATGGTAACACAGTATTATAAACAGTAACGTCACTTGTCACGACAGTCATGACACTGATAAGTGGCCAGAGGAGGAGCAGGAATTGCTTAAGCTGGCTTTTCCTTCAAAGACAGGAACAATATGAATGTATACCTTCTGGTCCAGACTTGAAGGCTGGCAGCAGAACATAAAGGAAGAGAGGGTCAGTTTTTAGGGAAACTTGGTTGACTGGGCAGTCAGAGAGTACAAAAATGGAAGTCCCATATACCTCAAGGTCTGTAGCTATTATTTTTATTATTGAATATATAGCCCATATTTTGGCACTGAAGTTAAGCAGAAATGAATTCAAAGTAATGGTTCTACATCTGATTGCAATCAGACTATTAGGAATGTTTGAAAGGCAAAGCTAAAATGCAAATCTTTTGGCTTAAATCATTTCTATGCTCTGCAATAAGCAATGACAAAAATTGTCTCAAGCTATATTTACTTTCCTTTAAATTCATGAAATGTTAGTGTACAAAAAAACTCAAGTAGAGGGGACACTGGCAAACTGAATGTCAGCAAAACGTAATTAATCTCAAATAGATGTTGGTTTTGTCTCTAATGATCTTTGTTATTTGTTGCATTCAATGTTACAGTGTACAAATACTTTTTCAAAAGTTTTTTATTGGAAACAATGCATTTGATTTGCCTCTGCTTGACAGTTTCATCACTTAGTAATTATTGCAGGAATTTGAACAAATATTGTAAATCACCAGTTAATGAAAAATTGCCTTGTTTCACTTAAAAACTTCACTGGATTACTGCTATCTCAAAATGATGAGTAATTTTGAAACTAAAGAGACAAGAAAATATATTTCATCAACAGGCACGAGTGTGTACTAAATCAGAAGAATTTATTCCTTTGATTATTTAAAACCATAAATTTTGCAATGGCTATATAATGGTACTACTATCAGCCAGCATTCAGAGGATAGTAAACATAGTGTGAAAGTGTCCAGGAAAGTTATTTTGTCCTTCCGTTTTTATTTTTGGCAAGAGACATAGAACAGTTAACCATTCAATTGACTAGACTAGAAAATTTTATATTTTTTCAGAACCAATGACTTCTGTGAGCTTTTTAGCTCTGGACAATAAAATTGGCTTCAGTACAATTTTCCATATTTAAATATGTATAGAGTGATGAAAAAATAAGTAAATACATATAAAGTTGTGGGTTTTTTTTGTTTGTTTGTTTTTGTTTTTGTTTTTGTTTTTTGGGGGGGGGTCGGGGAGTCTTAAATAGCCAAAAAGCAAAGCAAGCTCTGAATTTTGGCAGAATTCAGACTTGAGGAATTTTACTTCAAAAGATGAAAGGCTTTAGAGGCTGCAAGAAAGCACTCAGAAAACCTTACCTATACGATCTCCTAACCCAGTTTCTTCCAGAGCATGCACATGAAAAATACAAATTTTGCCCTTAACAGAAATTCTTGCAAACAGAAATCTTGATGAAAAATGTAGATTCATCCTAGAATTCATATAAATAGGATTTTTTTTTTTTTTACATTTATTCTGCATATTGTAGCTGTGTGCAGTAGGAAATACAACAGCATATATAAACCATACATACAAGCTCACATTAATACTGTAAACATGCATTATCTTCCCTAATCTACGTAATAATCTGCCCACAAGTAAAAAATCATTGTAGTGAAAAAATCTAGTTACAAGATGCACTTGGAACTTTCTTGTGCATTGCCAGCACTGCCTCCCACCCCTGATCATGTAACTTCTTTTGGTGCTTTGGCAAGTTGACTTGCTGTTTCTGAGTGCAAACTTTCTCTCTCTACTCCACTGACATTAGGGTTGAAATTGTACCTATTCTATGTGGCTTTAATGTACATCATCAGTCTCTTTCTGTCTCTCCTTGTTATGCTGCTGTCAGTGGCCTTCAGATAGGCATACTGCTATCATTTCAAGAACAATGGCAAGGGTAAGCAATCCCATACAGGGATTTTAAATGCATTAAATTAACTGGCTTTTCCATTTCAGCCAAAGAGTTTGGGTGCAAACTTGAAAGTTATATTGGATGAGCCACCTTCTTTTGTTCCCACAGAATCCTAAACCTCCAATAAATAATAACCTACCTGGAAATAAGGATATGGCTGAAAAATACACTCCAATCACCCTGGAGAAGCAGCAGGACTGCAACACATTTTATTTCTTGGCTGTATTGGTGACTGAAAAATGGCAGAGGCTAAGGAGATATTCATCTGGTCCATTTTGTATAGAAAAGAAAGTGATGGGGAACTCTGAAAATGTAGTGATAATTTGTGCACTTTATCTGATTACTCTTGCAGCATAATAAAATACTATGATAAATTATTGCATTGTTATGATATAAAGAGTATTTTTAGGCAATTATAATAAACAAGAAGCACAAAACACATTTATTGAATTTTACTGCTGCAGCTTCTTTTATAGTTAAAAATAAAAATCATCAGACATTCAGAAAGATGACTTATGCAGGAGACATTATGACTCATAGGCCTTACAAAACAGATGGGACTTTTTATTGGGGTTGGGCAAATCAAACAACAAGTATGCTGAATAGCATACTTACCAGGTATATCGATGACATGGATAGGGCTTTATTCTCTTTATGCCTTCAGTAATTTCACTGCAGTGCAAATTCACTCACTTCAGTGGGGCATCTCCACAGGCACTTGTTAAGAAAGATTCATCTTACAGCTACAAACAAAGAGCTTATAAATCAAACAAATTACTAATCCCACTATTTCTTACATTTTGTATAATCACGCATAAATAACTTCAACTATTGCAGCCCCTTTCTCTGTCCTTTTATATATTATTCTAGAAAAAAAAAAAAAAACAAAAAAAAAAAACATACAAATACTTAAGCACACAGGTATTTTATTTTAATTTATAGTATTACAAAAGATATTGAAGTTATTAAAGTTAACTGGGTTGTTCACATGATCAAGTGACTAAATAAGCGCATTCTGAATCATGTCCACAGTGAGTCAGTTGCTTATTCCTGTTCTGCGGTTCATCCTCTGTTGAACACAAAATTCCCTGAATAACCTGCTGTAGACCCAAAGCTAGGAAAGAAACAAGAAAACATTGAAGAAAATAAGTAGTTGTGTAGTGTTTCTATAGCTTGTGTATCTTTTAGCTGAGAAAATAAGGAAAGAGAGAGACAGGTAGTCTTGAGCTAGCAGAAACAAGAAAGATAAAGGATAAAAAGCAAAAAAACAAGGAGGAGAAAAACAGCTCCAGACTGACCTACAGTAACATTTTTCTCATTAAGGGTCCTTAACATATTAAGAACCACACCCATAAAAAAGCTAATGTATGCTAATGTGGGATTTGGTGTCCTATCCGTTCCCCCCCTTCCAGCCACCCCCACCCCCATTCCCCAGCTGTTATTCTGTAGTGTGCAAACTCAGTAGAGGTAAGTTAGGTGAGCTGTAATAGCCAATCAAAAGTAGCCAAAGAGATAGTTTTCACAAGTTTGCTGTGTATAAATGACAGTGATTTGAGTCAGAGGTGTGCTTACTTTTCGAAATATTGCCAAACACCTGATTCTGAAGAGTTATACAATTAATAATTTAATTAAAAACATTGGTATGGATTCAGACGCTGTGTGCTTTTTGGCACAGTGCACTGGGCATGAACGTACGGACAACACCAAGACAGAGACTCCACAGCCTTTCTGGACACCGGTTCTGCCTAAGCACCCTTATGAGCACCCAATCTTTTCCTTTTTGCTGGCTGGGCTGTCTCCACCTGCAAGTGTGGGCCTGGTGCTGCCCATCTTTCTGCCATAGAGCCCCTTGCAGAAAGCACAGGCAGCATCTTCTCTACTCCCCCTTCCCAGCAGGCAGCTGGAGGCAGCTGTCAGCTCCACCCCTGAGCCTCCTCTCCTTCATGCTGACCACAGGAGTTCCCTCAGCCGGCCCCTGTATGCCGTGTGCCCTGGCCCCTCACTCCCTCCAGTGCCGTCAGCTGGGCCCACTCCACACCCATCAGGATCTTTCCTGTACCGGGGACACCAGAACAGGATGCCAGAGTGGAGGTGCAGTTACAAAAATGACACAAAAGAAGAGAGGAAAGTGTTTTCACTGGTTCTTGTTTATTCTTATTGTGGTTGTTGTTGCAATATCTTTCTTTCTTTCTTATTTTTATTAGGATTGTTCTACCAGTTTGCTGTCCAGTCTTGGGAAGAACTGGTAACCAAGCATCTTGAATGGACCTTGCGCTGCACTCCTGCGCTCCTTGCTGGCAGACCTGAAGACTTGTGCTTCTTCAGAGGAGCAGCTGTCTGCGTCACCGTTTTGAGGGATCTGCTGCTCCTCTCTGTGCACTGCCATGCAGGGCGCGGCTTCATCTTCAAGCACCTCTTGGGCAGCCTTCTCATCCTCAGACCGAGACACCCCGCGCCCAGCGTGGCCTTCGGAGGGCTTCTCCTGTCGCCCTGGTGCAGCAGCCCACAGGAAGCCGAGTGCACTCTTGTCCACGGCTTGGGACAAGAGGCGGGGATGGGGGGCAGGGGATGGGGGAAGAGGCCATCGTGCAGGCAATCCTGCCAGATGGTAAACGGATGGCCTCTCCCCCCTAGCTGTGGAGGCGGAGGCAGGGCTGGGAGTACGGAGCAGACCGGGCGGTTCTGCGACGACGGTGGTGATGTCTCGCAGGTGGGAGCCCTGGCACGATGACACTGTGCCACATCAGAGGGCTTGGAGGTGGATCCACCTCCATCAGCTCTTCCTCCGCAGGTGGATCCACCTCCATGGGCTCCACACCGTCCGCCGCGGCTGCTCCGCCTCCGCTCTCTGTCCTCCGCCTCCACTTCTTCTTGGGTTCATCAACCCAGCGCGCGTTGCTCCCACAAAGCTGTGGGCAGCCTTCGCCCCAGGACCTCTTCAGGACAACCATCGCTGTCATTCGCCAGAGGGCCTGGGAGATCAGCAAGGGATGGGCCAGGCGCAGGGGCTTTTATAGGACCCGGAACACAGCGGGGGGCAGATGCCACAGTGACATCAGGGAGCCTCGGTGATGCCCCTGTGATGGCGCCCCACGCCCCACGCTCAATGTGGCCGTGTTGGGAGGGAGCTTGTGCGGCCTGAAAGAGGCCCTCGTGTGGAAGGAGGAGGAGGGTCAGGGGGGCTGAGGATCCTTTCCTGGCGGTGGCCAGGTGTCCTGGTTTCAGTTAGAACAGAATTAATTTTCTTCCTAGTAGCTGGTGGAATGCTGTGTTTTGGCTTAGGATGAGAAGAGTGCTGATAACACCCCGATGTTTTAATTGTTGCAGAGCAGTGCTTATACCAAGCCAAGGACATCTCAGCTTTTTGCTCTGTCCTGCCAACAGGCAGGCTGGGGGTGCAGTAAGAGCTGGGAGGGGACAGACCCAGGACAGGTGACCCAAACTAGCCAAAGGGGTATTCCATACCATCTGACGTCATGCTAAACAATATATAGGGATGGCTAGCCGGGGGGAGGGGGCCGGACTGCTCGGGGTTAAGCTGGGCATCGGTCAGCGGGTGGTGAGCAATTGCATTGTGCATCACTTGTTTGTACATATTATTATTACTTTCCTATTATCACCATTGTAACATTATTATTATTATTGTTATTATTATTTTGTTATTATTATTTTCCTGTCTTATTAAACTGTCTTTATCTCAAGTCACGGGCTTCACTTTCCATTTCTCTCCCCCGTCCCAGAGAGGGAGGGTGGAGGGTGAGCGAACGGCTGCGTGGTATTTAGCTGTCAGCCGGGTTAAACCACGACACCAGGTCCCAGTGTTGTCTGTAGGTTTGTGCCGGGTGCTTCCATCACTTTTTGACTGTTATTCGTTGTATTGTATTTACAGATTTCACTGTGTTTGTTTTCCTGTGGCATCTGCTACTTCATTTTTTTGTTTTGTTTTTCAGAAAATCTTCTTGAAAAGTGTCTGTGTATAGTCAGATTTGTACTTGTTACACCATATATACTGGAAAATTTATAATTAATGATGCAGAACATTTCAGACAAAGCACATTAATTTGAATGTGATTCTTGATAAACAGATTTTAGTTTTCTCCCTTTCAAAATGTCCAGAGTAATACAAGATTTTGTACTTTAACTAGGTACTCAAAAGTATTAAAAAAGATGAACTTAGTCAGTGAAACCTAATTCTCATTGCTTCCTCATCAATGGGAATTAAACATCTAAACTACAAGGATCTAACTAGTGAACCAGACATTTTCAGGAAGTCCTTAATTTGCCTATCACTGAGAATACTGTAACTGCAACTGTGGGCAATATAAAGAGTGCTATCAATATGATCAAAATATCAAAATATAAACATTATAAAATGATAGAATTTTGAAAAATTAGATACTGATTTATCAAATTGTTATCTCAAGCTTGTAAATATTTCTGACTTCTTTGTTTTTTATCATATTTGTTTGTTCTCCTCAACAGTTGCCTGGAATACTACTGCTAATAAATGATTTCTCAAATGCCCAGGAAAATCCACAAATTATCAGATGCAAAGGAAAGAAAAGTCTTTGTTGATGTTTTGTATTGTATATTCACCACCACAGTAATTTTGTTATCACTGTCAGGCTGGAGGTGATCGACTAAATAAAGCCTTAACAATAATAAAAGTAATATTAATAACAAGAACATGTAAGGAAAAGATGAGGAAATACAATGGATATCTAATCCATAAGAAAACAACACACTATGCATTAGTTTAATTCAGAAATTTACAAAAGGTAAATAAAGGTTAATAATTAAATTTAAATTTTCACATCTCCCAAGTTTCAGGATTTGATTTTCCAACCTTAATTTATCTAATGGTACTGCAGATATAGAAAAGTTAAATGGTTTGTAAGAATATCATTGCAAATACTAGTCCTTGTTTTCCAAAACAAAAGCAAAAAACAAAAACAAAAACAAACAAACAAAACAAACAAAAAACAGCAAAAGCAGGATTATGTATACTAACAGGTGACCAGATTGGGGAACATTTCCTGTTTAAGTATTGCATCACCTTCATGGCCCAGCAACTTAATGCTCTACCCACTTAACCATCTGTCCTATTCTACATCTAGCATTTTAGCTATTTAACTTCAGAAATGAAAATTCTAACTGGTAGAGATGTAATGTTTCTCGTTAATGTAAAATGTGTAATTATTACTTCTGCATAAAAAGATAAATATCATCATCCATTTTAGGTACATGAATTAGCTCTGCTGCTATAAAGACTATAATTCTTACAATGAAGAAAAATAATTAGAGGAATTGTTGATAAGAAAAAACAGTAACCACACTTTCTCCTCATTTACAGTCACACCTGCTTAGAGATTAAATTGTATTTTTATGCTACATTAAAACAGCATTTTCTACAGGAATGCATTATGTTTCTGAAAGACAATTGCAAATGCCTTTGTGAACTCAGCAATATTTTGCATTCATGAAGCAAGCATTTGTGTTAAGTGTCTATTAATCTGTAATTCCAGTTCTAAGACAGAAAAAAAAAAAAAAGAAAATGAAAAAGAAATGTCGCTCAGAGCACCGCCCATACAGTCCTACACTTTTTGAACACTTCTGTGAGAGTTTTATCATCCTTTTCAACCTCCAGAACCAAACAGAATATTAATATCATGCTTGATCTGAATGCAACCACCTACCATTGTCACTCACAGCTGATTCTCAGTTTGGGAATTCACATTTTTATCTAGACAATCCTATGTCACAGCAGCTATAGTATGATACTCATCAGTTTTGAGCATCATAGTCGGTAACAAAATTAATACTAACTATATTTAAAAGATAGCAAGTTTATCTTATTCTCCAGGAAACACTGAAGTCTCTTTCTTTTAAACCTTTTCTACCACTTCACTGAACTGCTTTTCATCTAGCTGCCTTTTAAGAACTTAGAAAAATAACTAGATATTATCAGGCTGTTCTTTCTCCTAACATATGAAAATGCAACCGGGTAAAAAGAGTTGCAGTGTGTTTGTAGTTACTATGTTTACTATAAGATCTCACAGAGAAACTGAATAGGTTGTTTAATGTCTCTTGGAATCAAAAGAAACAGCAGGAGAAATTCTGTTCTACAGCTCTGCACCACAGGAAAAGAGAGAAGGATATTCTATCTAGTCCTATCTGGGTGGAGTAGCTGCAATATATGTGGGCACACGTTTCCCTGTAGAGATCTGTAGTCATTCTTCATTTTGTCATGTACAGTTTTGAACTGCTTAGTGAAAAAAGAGACAATGATTTGGTATGTAACGTTCAAGTAAAAAAGCCCATTTGTTTAGAACAGTTCAGAGCATATACTAGATACACAAAGCTAAAGAGTGTTCTTGCCGATGAATGCCAGCAGCCAGGTAATCACACTCATAGAGGGATTATTTTGACTCTGCTTTAACAATAATTTGGACAAATTGGACATCCTTGTGTTTGTTCTGGAATACATCCAACATAACAGGTGAAATGTATCTGAAGTTTATTTTAAGGTGAGGAAACTTAGTCCCTACAAAAGAGAAGATTCCTTTTACTTGGTTACATGGTTTGCCCTGAATACAGAATGTCTATTGTCTGTTCACTGCACACTAAAAAAATCACATTCCCCTTTTTTATTAAAGAAAAGATCAGACAGCACTACAGTGGGTACTTATCTATTCTGCTGTAACAAGTTCAGAAATACCTTCAGATGATTCCAGCAATAACCCTGATACTTCATTGCACATTGTTAGCTTTCCGGAAGCCCTGTGGTATGCCTTAGAACAAGATATAACTGCAGTTCCAAGACACACATCATGGGGCTCCTAGCATACATATACACACATGTACATAGGAAACAAAGAGGGACCTAGGTGTCTATTGCCACACTGTTTTCAATCATTCCAGTTTTTGCCTCTGAGAGCTTACTTCATGACCTCTGTACTTTGGTCTGACATACGTATTAGGTATGACTTGGCCACTAAGATGAGCTCTTATCGCAAACCCATTTGGGTTGGAAGGGACCTTAAAGATCACCCAGTTCCAACCCCTGCCATGGGCAGGGATGCCACCCACTAGATCAGGTTGCCAAGGGTTTCATCCAACCTGGTCTTTAACAGCAAGGAAAAAGTCCACAGATTTTCTGGGCAGTTGCCTCAACACTCTGAGTAAAGAATTTCCTTCTACACCTAATCTAAATCTACCCTTTTTAGTTTAAAACCATTCCCCTTGTCCTATCAATGTCTGCCCAAGTAAAAAGTCACTCTCCTTTTTTTTTTTCTTTTTCCATTTTTTTTTTTTTTTTTAAATAAGCCCCCCTTCATTTTAATATTGAAAAGCTGCAATAGGGTCTCCTCAGAGCCTTCTCTTCTCCAGGCTGAACATCCCCAGCTGTCTTCTTCATAGGAGAGGTCCTCCAGTCCTCTCAACAACTTCATAGCCTTTCTCTAGACTCATTCTAATAAATCCATGTCCTTCCTGTGCTGGGGGCCCCAGAGCTGGAAGCAGGGCTACTGGTGAGGTCTCACAAGAACAGAGCAGAGGGGGAGAATCACCTCCCTCGCCCTGCTGGCCACGCTACTTTTGATGCAGCCTTGGATGCAGCTTGCCTTCACAGCTGCAAGCACACACTGCTAGCTCATGTTGAGCTTTTCATCCACCAGAACAACATCTATATTCATAAACACAGTGTGCAGTCAAGGACAACTCCCAGAATTTTCCTCTTCTACTTTTTTTTTTTTTTTTTTTTTTTTTTTCTCTTCAGAACATTCCTCTTTATGTTGGCATTCCTTTTAAAAAATATGGTAGGTGATAGACTGTAATGACCTAGTCCTCAGAAGTAGTTCTATAGTAAAAATCCTTGCAACATGGCAATGGAGAAAAATGATTCATAACGGAACAGATTCTCCTTGAAAGCTTTCAGCTGGAGTTTTACATCACTTTATTCAATCAGAAACAGAGATGATTCTTAAAACATTTAATGACATTCTCAGTGGCTGGGATAGCCACCTTGGCTGGGATACTTGGCCAACTTCTTTTTCCTATCATGAATTTTAGTCGATGATTCTTATGAATCAGCACTTCTTATGAAGTGTAAATAATAAGAAATCAGACGTAAACAGACAATGTTGGTTGTCTGGTCTTACATGATCTGTAGTTTAATTATCATTTATTTTCTTACTGAGTTTTCAAATATTTCAACAGTCTACCTTTGACCAAATGTGTTTTTTTTTCCTTTTTTTTTTTTTTTTTTTTTTTTTATGACCACAGAAAATAGATTCTCCTTTTCAAGATATTATTTGGCAGCTGGACCAAGCCACCTAAATTTGAGGCTCTAACTAATCAAAGCAAAGTTGAAGCCTGCATGAAAATTTTTGGAAGATGTTCCCTGCCCATGGCAGGGGTTTGGGACGAGATGGTCCTTTCCAACACAAACCACTCTGTGGTTCTATGACTGTATGAAATATACCGAATTTTATAAATGACTGCTCTGGTTCTGTATTACGTTACTGGGACAGTTCTTTCATCAGGACTGAAATTTGAATGAGAAGAACACTAAAAGTAAGCAGGTTTTGTCTCAGTCTGTTTAATGAAGCACCACTGGCCCAAAAGGACTGCATTTATAGGACAAAGATTTTCCAGTATTTTAACTGGTATTTTTGCAATGAAGTCAAAGAAATCATTGAAAGAAATCAGAAAATTTCAGAAATCCATGGAAACAGCATTTAGGTCTTAACTTAAGCAAGACACAAACCGTTACATGTGTCAGTAACAAACTGACATAGGACCATACAAGCTACTATGAAAAAAATTAACTCCATTCCAGTATATGCATGCTTAGAGCTCATGTTGCCTTTGCTGGCAGATGTGGTGATCCAATACTTTTGAAGGTCCCCACTGGCAGAGATGTTCTAGGGAGGATTTGCTTTGCAAGGACCAATAGGCTCTCTCTCACATCTGCAGTCACAGTAACACTACATTTGTTCCTCGAACAGCTGCTTCTGTGGACACTGCACAGAGTTCATGTTACGATTCGTCATTCTGCCTGATTGCTTGATTCATCGATTCCAAGTCTTAAGTATTTTAAATAGATTAACAACACCGTACATACAAAAACATTATCCAATGCTCAAAAGCTGTCAGCAATAAAATCTAATTTTAATAAGTGACTAACATAAAGAATTATGATACTAAAAAGATAATCTATTTTCAGGAATCAGTATCAATGTTTAAATCAAGGAATCCTGCTAATGTATCTCTCTGGCAGATTTCCTGTTAGGTATTTGTTTTCAATTACTGAAGATATTCAATTCTTCATTTGAAAGCAGATTAAAAAAAAAATAAATCTGTAACTATTTTTAAAATCATCATTCCATCTACAAGAACTATGAAAGAAGCACACTCAGCTAGAAGTACTGCAGGACCCAGTCTTGTTTGGAAGTGAGAAAAAAAGGGACTTCCAATATGTGAAGTGCATAGGTGACACAGAGCTTGGTGGAAAACAGTTTCTGGAATCAGGCTGAACTCAAGCACATCCATGAAGTACATCTATGAATAAGATTTCCAAAGCATTGTTCCAGATGCCACAAACACACTGCACATGAAAATCCTGACAGAAATATCATATACTATGTAAGCAGAAGGCCCTTTTAGTTCCCTTTTGCATGTACACTAGACAAGAAGGAAAACGTACATAGATAACAGAGAAGGAAATGTTTTTTTCACACTATTAGTTCTATCATTTGCACATGAAACATTTGTGTCTGATAGCTCAGTGCAAAATCTTCAAGTTGAGAAGCTTTACTCATTCAGCCCGTTGCAACCCTGAACCGAAGCAGGCAAGCCTTTGCCAGATACCTTGTTGCTGAATGACTTGTAAAGTTATATATAACAAGTTCTATGATAAAACTGAAAGATAAAAATATTTTTCCTGGTTTATAACCTGTGAGCAGCACAAGTGTCGGAGTGAGAAAACAGAATCCAATGATACTTGTGTATGTGATGCGTGTAGCTTTAAGAAGTAACATTATCTTTCATATTCAACTCCTATCTCTGTTTCCTAAGAACTCCTATCCTTTTTCTGGAAAGCACTTTGTTTGTTTGGATTCTATCTGTTTTAACAAAGTGCTGTCAAGGAATCCACTAAGCTGAGTATCTGCCTATATACATTGTTTAGAAGTGACTCCTACTGCTGTTTTATGTATTATTCCAGCTGAAAGAGAGCTCATTTTGGCTTCCTCAAGCTAAAAAATAGCTCATTTTAGATTCTTCAAGGAATTTGCATTCCTTGACTTAAGCTTTTGCCCCTTGGTTTTCATTTTGACACCAGCTTGAATAATCTTGTATCAATTGTCCTTCCCAGTCTCTGCACAGCATAGCTGGTTAAGGTCACTTCCTAATCTTCCCTTCCTAAAGAATTTGAACCTTGATTTTGAACCTTCTGAATAACTCAAATCATTGAGTCTCAATTCTGAATGCCCTTTCCTACCCTTTCCTTTGCTGCCTCATTCCCTTAATACCTTTATTAAAACGAGCTGATTAGAACCACTTACTGTATTTCAGATGTGGCCTCAGCCACTGCTGCCTTTTATAATGCCAAAATCATACCTTCTTACATTTCCAATGCTACTGCATTTGAGAATCAAAGATATTACCTAGACTTTTAAAATTAATTATGTTTTTCCAGTGAGGTCTTGATTCTGGTATCTTTATGCATGCTGAATGTTACTTTATTCCTCATATACCATCTCTGGTTTAGCCTCTGAGAGGCTAACAGAAAAAGTATCTGTGGTAAAATGTTTTTGAGAATTCGATGATATGTAGTCTAACAAGGATAGGAAATTTCATATTTTCTAAATTTTTAGCTGTGCAGATTTTGGCCAGCATAGTAACTGGCTTGTGCTAGAGCACATGTATTTGGATGTGGGATAATCATAATCCCTAAAGCTGATCCTCTTATCTCATTTTCCACTTCCTGGGGGTCATAAAGTCATATGCATATGACAGTCGTATTTGACTTAAAAGTGCAATATCCTAACAGCACCCAACAACAAAATATTCTGAAGGACTATTGCAGAGAACTCCAATAGAAGTGTTCAAATTAGTATCAGTGGAAAGCAAACGAGAATGTCTGCATGTGGAAAAAACAGGAGGAGCAAACTGGTGAGACCTATAAGAACAGCATGTTCTGAAGGCACAGAGATATACACGTGATCAAGATCCCAGCATGCCATGGGACACCTAGTTCAGGAAACAGAAAACAAATTAAAAGAAGGAAAAGCCAACACTCAGGTTAAATGAAATAAACAAATTTAGGTATTCTGCAAGGGAGAAACTTACAGCACAAGCTTCTCTTGTTTAAAAAAATAAAAATTAAAAAAAAAAAAAAAATTCTCCCATCTAAACACAAAGCTCCAAAGTCAACCATGTCAGTGCAAAGTGGCAGTGGTTCCTGACATTTATAATGCAGAGCTGTGTGAGCTAAGTCAAGGATTATTTAGAAAGAGCCTGTACAGGGTGTGAGGAGCAGGCAGACAGGAAAGAGTCAGACTTCATAGAACATGGCCCTCTCAGACTCCTTTTGTGTGCTCCTCGTTTCTCCCTGCTGAGTCCCCTCACCATTCCCAGGTGTAATAATAATTTTGTTATCCTTGTATTAAGTATACATGTCCTTTATAGACCTTTATAGACCATCCAATAAGTGGTCTTTCTGCCTATGTTTTCTGCTTTGAAGAAGTTCTCTTGCTGTTTCAAGATGAGACTCATTACTTTTAGTTACTTCTACATTACTTCTGAAAATCAGAATATTGCGTGCTTTATGCTTTGATGATCTCTTAAATCTATTTCTGAATGTAGAATTAGCAAATACCTACTAACTCCTTCACAATCTGAGAGGGCACAATAGATTTCTGAATAATTAGCCATGCAGGCTAAAAAGCTTCTCCAAAAAACAATAACTGAAATAAGCAGCATCTGAACTTATGCACAATCAAAACTGATTATGGATTAGGGTAGTTGGTAAGCACAACAGATACATCAGATCAGGTGTTGGACTGTTTAAACTAATGCAGCATTTAGCTGCTTTCGAATTTGTACCCTGTACACATCTCTTCAAACATCACTGTAACACAAGGGTATCCAACTTTGCCCTTTCTTAGTAATCTGATTGTTATGGTGTTTCAAAATCCATCTTCAGAAATATCAAAACAACCATCTTCAATAGGACTACTCAGTTCCATGACGAGGGCATGTAAAGTGCATGTTCTCAGAAGAAAGCAGGAATATACAAGCAACATTCAAGAGCTGTTTGGGATATATAAATAGCTTTTTTCTTACTCTTGACTTTTTTTTTTTTTTTTTTTTTTTTTTTTAACAGAGAAACAAAAATGAAACAAAAGCAAACACAGAAAATACAGTATCAATATACAGACTTATGTTTTTACTGAAAAGTATTTCCACATCAGTTCCTTACTGTCATACCCTTCATCAGATTTTCCATCAGACTGTAAAGTCAGACAGAATAACTATGAATTTTACATTAACCCAGTATCCTCCAGTACTACATTTTATCAGATCACAGCCAAACCTGATCAGGAAGTTGCATTCTTTACTGAGACCCAATCTTGTTTTATACTTTCTCATCCTGGACTTACATAAGGATTAGATAGCTATACATGTATGAGTGGATATATGAGAAAATGTTCTAGACACATTACTGCTGCTTCTCTTCACTGTCACTAAAGACAAAGGAGAATTTACTAGTTTTAATTCTCTCTTTCTATGGGATGAACACCCTCTGGTCTACCATACATTTACACTATTGATAAACAATGTGAGAGGGAAATCACATTTTGCATAATCTTTTCATGCTCTTTCTATTTTCATTGTCATGTACCACTCCAGATATTTAAAGGATTGACTTTTAGTTTGCAGACCATGGTGTGAGTGACTTGCAACAGTAATCAGCTCACTTGGTACGATACGGATAAAATGATCCACAAACTATGTCAGTAACACACATTCTTAGGTCAAATGCAGAAAAGGGCAAATCCAACTCTACATCCTTTCTCATGTTGCACTTGCTCTGTTTCTCAAGCCTCATAGGAGTGTGCCATGTGATTATTTGGACTGTTGAGTCACTCCTCGGTTCCTTTCTATTGGATTTGTAGAGGATTTACTTGAGTAACTTTGTAGGGGTGGACTAAAGGACTGCCACTGGCATCACAACAGTTTAAACTGCAATTTCCCTGGAAACCATGTCTTTATCAGGCAGAGAATAAGCTGAACTTGTATGTTTGGCTTTAGTCCAAGATAAGCCTGCTAGCCCAGTATGAAGGCAATAATAAATTTAGATGAGATTTTTCATAAGTGAATAGGACTCAGCTAAAAGCCTAGTAAAGCTTTGCAGCCAAGAAGGGTTTGACAGCTGAGTACGTTTACGCACTTGAGGATAGAACAGAAGGGCACAAGTATTGCATCAAGCAATCAGCATGGATTTCAGCAGGAAACGTGTATTTTGAGATATTCTGCAACTTGAACACCTTGCTGTCTACTTTTCACAACTCATTTTATATACAGTAATTTAAGGGGAAAGTGCTCAATCCAATAGCTTTTTATAGCAAAAGGAGCTTTCCATTGGCATTAATGGACTTTAAGGAAAAAAGAAAGAACAAATTTACAAGAAAATCTGTATCATTTTAAATTCTTCTGTACGTGGAAGAAATTGCTCTTGACCAGAATGCAGCTAACATATGTTTATTATTACTATTATTATACTTAGATGATATTCACCTTCAACAATTTTAACAGCTTATATATGATGTTTTTTCCATGTACATAATTTTTAGTTAAACTGTCTATATTTCTTGAGGGTAGAGAAGAACAATAATTTTTAGATTTATATTCCTTTGCAATGTGAAATATTCATGGTTTTCTTTTCATCTTAAATGGGAATAAAATGTCAGAATATTGCAAGTTTGTGATTTTAAATCAAATTTTAAAAAATAGTATGGCAACATCTAGTTTCTTTTCAAAAGTATTTTTTTAATCTTGAATTAGGTTAATGCTATATGTTAATGGTAGTTTATACAATATAGTTCAGCTAGTTTCTCATAGTATTTTCTCAACACAAAACACAAACTTTTTTTTAATTCTCTATTTCTTATATATTTGTCTACCATCGCTACACAGCATCACTAATTCAGCAACCTATTTTTCATTTCTTTGTAAGAGATTATACAAGACTGAGAGATTGTTATAGCGTCCAGTGAAGATAACAGGGAGTCCCACTGGTGGCAGTGGTCTTTGGATTTAATTCTGCTTTTCTCACCAGCGACTTGGAGAGAACATCAATTCTCAGACGTCTTTCTGAAATCTCTTCCATGTAGAAAAAACTGCTTGAGATCATTTCATGAATGATAACAGTTCTAATAATAAGTGCTGGCCTTGCTTCAGAAGACTAAATTTTGGAAGAGAATTTGTCTCTCACAATGTGCTTAAACTCAGTTTTTAGTAGCTGTTGCCAACCAATCTATTCCACATAAATTGAATTGCAGTTCACCAAAGAGATTTTCTGTTTGAATCCCCAGAGATTTCTTAGTTACCAGCATAGTCCATGTCAAATTTACAGTGGAGGGGAAAGCAGTCAGTATACAACCTTAGCCAGTCTTCTTAGAAATATTTTAGGGAAAAAAAATAAAATAAAATAAAAAGGTTTTCATTCAGGTTCTTCACTACAGCCTCAGAGTTATGAAAATTCAGCATGCAGACAGGAGACAGAAGTATAAAATTCCTAAACCTTCATGAACTACATTTCGCCATTGCAAAACCCTTGTCTTATTCCTCAATAAATTGCTTCTCTGTTTTCTCACTCCTCGGCACCTTTGGTAGACGTAATACCTTTCCTCCCTTTTTCCTCTGCTGCACCTTGATCTGATTTATTCAATTTCAATCTTACAATATATACTGCATAGTTTCAAACAGAAGAAAATTATCCTCTCTCAATTCAGTACTGAAATTGTTTGCTGATAGAAGAACAATTTGTTATGATTAATTAGCTCATGTTTTTGTTACAAGTAGAACAAATAGCTGTGTCCTTCAGGTGCCACGTGCTCCAATTTATGTAGAGTGACCCTAAATTTGCCAGGAAAAGGCAATTTTTTACACAGCATTACTTTGTGCAGTCTACCAAGACAACACAGTCAACCATTTTAAAGATATTTTTACACTTTGGTCCTTGTTGGAACCAGTCTATACACATAAACAGAGCAGTGTAAGAAGTTAAGAGAGAGCTTAGATCTTCTCCCAATCTACATATCTATGTACAGGGCCCAGGGAGTGCTAGGACTTTCAGTCCTCTGGAAAGCAGACTGTCCTAAAGTAAAATACAAATCACCACACCTGTATCTGAGCCATACCTTGCTCTGGACCCATCAAGCTCACAATTGCTTTTTGTGTCAACCTCCTCATGTTTGATGTACATGTCTTGAAGAAATTCATAAATCTGTATAAACCTCTGTGCTAGCATGATAAAACTACCTGCAACTGCAGAGCTGGCCTATGACTCTACTAATGACAATATTGTTGTCAATTCTTAACCCTGACTAAATATAATCTTTAAATAGATTTTAAAAGTAATAACCAAATGCAAGCTCTAACACAGCAAACAGTTCGATGCAGTTTAATTCCTGCTCTCTGCAGAACTAGGGAGGGAAGTCAAAACCTGTAAGTTTAGGGAAACTGGAAAAATCAGAGGCAAAGTACATATCTCTGATGATATTTTGGTACACCACCTTCATACTGATACACACACAGGTTAAAGTATCATAAACTAGTTCTTTAAAAGATATAAGTTTTGGTAACTTTCATAATTATCGATTAACATACATCAGTCTATTACTTCTATACATCCAAGCTAAAGTATCACGAACTGGTTCTGCATAGGGCATAAATCACTGCTGGACTCAGAGCTACACATAGCAAAACAGACATACACATGGTCAAGCTTTTATACTGTTAATATTCAATACTGGCCAGCTGCGAATGAACTTCACTAAAGGAGCCAGGGGACATCAGCTCAGACACACTGCCACGTGAATGCTGCAAACCAGTAAATATAGTACTGTGATTGCTAGTAAAAGGTCTTGTTTTGGCTTGCCTGGAACTTGAACATATGCAGCTGTAGCAACAACCACCTAGTGGCCAAGTAGCTATCACCTAGACTGTTTTAGTTTTAATAATTTAGATGTTATTTTTGACATAGATATGAGCAACAAGTAGATACACGTTGTACAATGAACCATCTACAACCACAGAGTAATGACGCAGCATAAGGGGGTACAGGCATGAGGCTGATGGATAGCAAGGGCCTTGCAGGTGAGAGGAGGGAGTGATACCAGAGGGAGGCCCTAGCAGAGGCTGGTTGCTGACAGTATTGCAAACTTAGCAACAGGGAACATGCACTTCCCAGCAGAGGAAGATGAACTGTCCCATTCTGAATGAGTATCTGCAGATGCCCAGTGCTCACCTTAGCACTGCATCCCACTAAGGCAAGAGAAGCACTGAAGCGGTGAGCATGACACCAGAGGAAAGGGAGGCTACACCAAAAGGGGTGTTTGTATATGGACACCCCAGCTTTAATATTGCTAATGAGGTCTGTTTTGTATTAACTAGATGATTTAGACTGTGAATGCTACTATCTACCAAGTGTTACAATGCAACCAAACTAGTGATAACTGTTGGTAGGTGAGTTCCTAGCTTCACTACGGGGTGTCTCTCTTTGGAAAGTGACACCCACACAGATCAGGACCTGGTGAATGCGTGGTGACCTGCAACCATTTACAGCCTACAAGAAGCAAGCATCTGTATTTAATGGCAAAGTTTAATAACATCGCTTCATCCCTTCCTGCTGACAACCTGCCTTCCCTCCAGCACAAGGAATGATATACTACTGTTGGTTAGCACAGTTCCTCAACCAAGGGGGCCCACACACATGGGCATCGGTGTGTTCAAACACAGAAGCGACTCATCATAGTGTATGTAAAGAGACCACTGCCATTCCCCTCCCATCTGCAAAGGTGTCTCAGCAGAATAATCACAACGTCCATACTTCCAGTCTCACTGTACTACCGCAGAGCTGTGTGATGTTGAAGAAGCCGTATTTGCTAATGCAAAGTTCTTTTACCCAAGAGACAATGAGCAGCCCTAAAACTAAGCTAAAAAAAATAGATTAAAGTAAGAAGTACAGAGAACAGGTAAAGGCATTTTGTGTGTGTGTGTGTGTGTGTGTGTCCACAGATTATTTCAGGTACTGACCAAAGACAAGACTTATAGTTTTCTTACTGGCAGGTGCCAAAGGCCATCTTTCCCTCCACCTCTGCCACCGGACAGACAGCTGCTGCCTCAGACACTGTGCACTTCAAGGACACAGTGGGCACTGCATTTTCACTCTTAAGCATTGCCTCAGTGTTGCCAGCAGCATTTCTTCCAAAGCTCTAGTACAGGATGTACACCCTTGTCCCATAAGTGGGCTGCCACCAGTTGGCCTGTATTGCCTCACACACAGCTACAGTGCAGGTGATGCTCCATGTGCAGCTCATGCACGTGTATCTCAGCTAAACCTAAGAGAAGATGCTGCTGCCAGTGTGGTTGCAGCAAAAGAGGGATCAGCAAGGACTTCAGCACTTAACTAGCAACACCACCTGGAGCTTCATGCTACCATGCCCAAGATGTCAGCAGTTTGAAGGGTGTGCAGACAAGCTTCAGCCAAGTCATAACCTCCTAGAGCCACTTCAGAGACAAGAAGAAAAGAGGCACCCAGAGCCCATCTACAGTGTGCAAAGATGTTGCCTAAGGATTGGGACCTCCAGTGAACCTGCAGCCAAGTTCAGGTTCATCTAGAGCTGACTGCAGGTCAGTTGTAAGTGGGGTGCAGCTCCTGACCTACTGCTCTGACAACATTAAACCATCTGCAGATAGAGAACCGAGGCTGTGACCATCCAGTTATCACATCTTTGTGGATTTAGAGAAATAAAAGGTTAGTGCATTACATGTATTTACAAGTATTTAGCTGCTGCATATGCCTAACTGTATGTATTATTCTTTGACACATTATAGGTTTAATTATGGTATCTTAACTTCATCAAGATAATTATAAAGGACCTGGTGAGGGCCAGAGAAGCATGGAGCTACCTGCTTCAGCTGTATAAAGTGGTTTTGCTTTCATCTTTGATATTGTAGATATTTACTTCCTATGAAAAAAGCTGATAACATAAACCAGCTTATCTGAATCTGGTTTTCAAGTTGAAGAAATTTCTTTTTCATAAACAGGAAAGATGGTACTATTTCAGAGTTCAGATTATTTTTCAAAAGAAGTGGCCTAAGTCTCACCCCATCTGAAACAGCTCTCATGGAACATGAAAACTACAGTACTCGTTCTTGTCCTTCTATCCTAGTACGATACTCCAGTGGTACAATACTCCAAATTCACAGTACTTTAAATAAAATGAAAATGAGAGCAAAATTAGGTTAACAGATTTACCAGAGAGGTGCTCTTCATTTTTAGTAAGTAACCTAGTCCTTGATTAAGAATTAACAAATATCATAATAAAATTTGTTCACACTAATCATGCGGTATTATTCACCATTACAGAATCACAGAATTGTAGGGGCTGGAAGGGACCTCGAGAAATCATCAGGTCCAACCCCCCTGCCAAAGCAGGCTCCTTAGAGCAGGCTACTATTTTTAATTCTGTAATTTAAATATAAATTACTGACACTGAGAATAAAGAACAGGAACAATAATGGTTACCTGCTGTATATGGTATTTAGTTCTAAAACTGGATAAGGGCATGGCAGTTTGTGTGAATTTCTTGACTTTAAAGCATAAAGCCAGAGTTTTGCTAACTCCTGTATATTTGATTTTGAAAGTTATTTTCAATTAAATATAATGCAGATAAATTTTACTGCTGACAGGAAAAAAGTGGGGACAAATGGATGAAATGTATATATTTAAAATACAAAGCCACTATTTAGTTGTGGTTTTGTTGTTTGTTTGTTTTTCTATTTTACTCTTCACTGACCTGAAACCGAAGGGTAAAGATCACTGAAAATATATGACTGCATTTTTCAAGAAAGTCCAGTGACGCTTTTTAATAGTTGCAATCTTTAGGAGTTATGAAAATTGAGGTAGAATTCATGACAACAGAACCTCATGAAAAGTTAAGTAAATACAAGAGCTGCTAACCATAAAACTGAATTGATTAAAAATAATCATCACTTAAAAATAAGTGCTCCAATGAACTCAAGTATTTCCCACATTCTTTGCACTTTTTAATGTTTCACAGAAAACAAACAAACAACAAAAAAAAAAAAAAACAAGCAAACAAAATCAAACAAAAGAAAATTTGAAAGCATCTGTTTTGAAATTCAATGACTATTAACTGGGGATACAAAGGGTTAATTTTCAAATTACACAGGGGAGATAATCTCAGATAACTTTAGATGTCTTCAATTAGATATGTACGACCCTACTAGTCATCCTACACTCCTCTGGAGTCAGTGGAGAGAAACAGGCTTGTAGATTAATTTTCCATTTTCCTCTTGTTCTGTAATCTTAGTCACTGAAGTTTCTCTGAAGGGGTATTTTATTTCTATACTAATTCCAGCACAGCACTCTCTAATTAAGTTAGTAGCTCTTGGGCAACAAAGGCAACAAGTGTCAGTATTAACGTTAAAGTTGTTAGTGTGAAGCTCTGAAAAGTGTAACACTTCATATATGATTCATCACAACAACAACAAAAAAAGAAAGAGAAAGGAAGATAGCTGGATCCCCAGATGTGCCAGGGTAGGGTTTATATGGACAGATGTCCTGTACACTATCAGAACACAATTATTCTGAGACCTGGCCCACTCATTACGAAAACAGCATAGAGCTGAACTACGAACAACCCATTCAAACAACCTCGACAATCAGACAAGTGAGGATGACTCATATTCCAACACATTTTATTACAGTTGAACAAAAATTTATGACTTGAAGGAAATGACAGTATTTCAAAATTTGTTGTTCTCTACTTTGGGTGAAAAGTCAAAGTAGTTTCACAAGTTTATGGTTGTGTTTACATCCTGAACTGTACTTTGAATTCATCATTTCCTAGGAATGAGCTATAAATGGTGACAGTTGCTTTTGACTTTTTTAATTAAAAATATGACAGTTGAAATGGATTGTTTCATACACATGATCTACTCTTGACAAATTTAACAGTTCAGAAATAAATCTGAAAATGCAGGCAGTTCTCTTTTCTTTTTGGCTCACAGCAACTTTTTTTTTTTTTTTTTAGCACAAATGTATTAAATGTAATTGCAGCAAATAAAAAGTTAACAATGAAAATGAAAAGGCAGAAAATATTTTTCAGCCTACATTTAATGATTTGCTATTACCATTGACCATTATTTCCATTATCTCAATCAGAGGATCAGAACAGCTAGTACTTCACTGCATTCAGCCTTCATTCAAAAGTGACCTTTGAATGTAATTTGTCCTCTTCCAATTTAACAGTAGTCTGGATAAATGGATATTAGATCTAGACAGTATTCCGTAGGCTCTCAATCAGGTAGAATTGCTCTACTTTTGGAAATACTGACTGACTTGTGGAAGGCAGGCATTTCTCTGGATAACAATTTAGCACGCCTCTGTCCTGAGTGTTCGGTTAACCCTGTTGCATGGGAACAGTTGGCAACTGATTTAGAGTATTTCCCAGATTTTACTGCATTCCACTAGGCAGTCCTTTCTATTTTGTGCTGATCCAGTAGTCAGCATATTTTACTGATTCCCATGACATCAGGCACATAGACTGAAGCTGTTTTTTGATTTTTTCCATTAGCTGCTAATAGAACTAAAAGCATTCCTCACTATTTTCTTTACCATCCATTTGAGACAGTTACTTATCTCCACTGAATCTGCAACAGTATTTAATGTTACTCTGGAAGAATTTGTACTAAATTTATTTGGTCACAAAGCTTCCTACAGTCCTTGCTTTTACACCTACATTTATAAATAAAAATTAAGGAACTAGGTTAAAGTTTTTACCTTAAACTTCTAAAGCATGTTAAAATCAGTAATATTTTACAGCCCTAATGCACAAGAGGAAAAAAAAAAATGAAAAAGAAAGCAATAAGGTTGAAAAATGACACTATATATTGGTTTTCCATTTCATGAAAGATTTGATCTGATCCTTAAATTCATTTCACTTAGTGGATCGAAGTAGCTAAGCATGATCACAGAATCATAGAACGGTTTGCATTGGAAGGTACCTTAAAGGTCATCTATTTCCAACCCCCTGCTGTGAAACAAACAATGACTTGTTAATGTGTATTTTAATCTGTGCATATCTCTCACATACTAAAACTCACTTAGGTGCAACCACAAAGTGAAAAATATCCATTTACCTTACAAATAACCTGTCTAATTAATCAGCCAACAAAGGTTACTCTGCAGTAAACAGAGCTAGAGGTTGTCAACTTTTGTTGTAGCATTCATTCAGTTGGTGTTAGCAGACCCATGGTAATAACCTCAATTCAGTGGTAGAGAAAACACTTTTACGGACCTAACTACAAAAGTTTATCCCAGGTATCACAATCTTCCGGGTATCACAACCAAGAGTAGAACTTTTGCAGCTGATACCACATTATTCTAGAAGGTGAAGTTTTCATCATTCCTTTATTTTCTGTTTTTCATTATGTCCCTTAAAAAGCCACAAGACAGATCACTTTCATTTTAGAAAATAGAAATAAAAATATAATACATTCTACTTCTAAAAGATAACAAACCAACACAATGAAAAAGCATAGAGCTCATGATCAAGAATATCTTCTCTTCATTCTCAGCTCTTTTTCTGACCAATTCAGACCACAAACTATCCTACATATCATATCACATCATTTTTTTTTTTTAAGTGTTAAGAATACATCTGTTTTGAAAACCATGTTGGGCTTCTTTAACTGGAAAGGCTTCACAAAACCAAGCAGGAATTAGACCAGGGATTACAACATCAGGGTATAGCGTACATCATTCATTATTGCTGCATGTAGCATCTAGTTATGTAAAAATAAAATTTTTCTTCCTGAAGTATTTCAACTCCAAAGTGACTATTCATGGCAATAAGGAGGAACTGATCACATTCCATGTTATCAACATACAGATACTTGCAGCAGAAGCAATATATTCTTTGTATTAACTTAATTAATATGCTTATTATATATATTTTTTTAATTATACATTTGATCTCTTTAATTATACATGCACCTAAATATAAAAAGAATAGTTAGGACTTCAAAAAATCCCACTGAATTTTCTTAGGATTTTGGATCAACAACATTTGGATCATAAAACTTTTATGGTAATTTTTTAGAACTTTTCTTTAAAATCACTTTCAGACTCTTAGAAACAGAATTCTAGTCAAGTGAACAGCTAAACTGAAAATAAAAAGTATTTTCAGGATATAACGTCATGACTTTCTTGTAATTTAATGATAAAACATTTTACAATCAACAATATTGTCTGAAGTTATTTTCCCATATATTGGAGAGAAGTTCATACTTGCAGAGATGATTTATGGAATCATCAAAGTTAACCTTTTTCAGTAACAAAGGCATACTTTAAAAATCAAACTGTTCTGTGGGTTACTAAAAGCTTTGTACATGGTAGTTTTGTGACAAAGATGAAGCCTTGAATCAACTTTGAAGTAGAAGACGTTTGGCAGTGCTTCAAAGCTGAGAGAGATGGCACAGCATAAAGGACTTTTCCTCCTTTTTCCCCCCACACTGAAAGGGAAAAGACTAAGAGAGAAGGATGTGCTTAAATAGAGAAAAGATTTAAACTGTTTTTGCCAAGCCAGTAAGACACAAAAAGGAAAAAAAAAGCATGAGTTCCCTTGGTTTAAACACAAAGAACTATAACATCTGAAACAACTTTTCAAAGAAAAGCATGGTTGACTGAATGGTCTAAGTTTAAAGCTAAGAATTACGTGAATCATTCTGACATACAGGTAATAGTGTATTGATAGTGTTCTGAGGAAAGGTTCCCTCACATTTATATACCATTTCTTCTTACTCAGAGAATTTGAACTACGTGATTGAACTACGATTTTGCTCAGTGGATATTTTCTAAAGAAATTAAACAATTAATACTTCCTCCACTGGCTGTTTTTGTTGAAGGACATTCAAATTTGCCTTTAACAATAGAAAAAGAAGTAATCAAATGAAAAAGGAAAACAAACCCTTCCAGATGTGCTGTCAGAAATGAAAACTGCTCTGAAGAAATCCATACATAGTGTAAAGCAATTAAATGAAGAACCTTTGAAATAGGTTAAACCACCACCTGTAGAAGTTTTTGTACAGCTGTTCAAAGTCTGGGGAAGGGAAATGGACTAGATGGCCTCCCTAATGGTTAAAATTTGGTTCTCTTCAGGTTATAACAAACACATACCTTACATGAGTATTTAGGTCAGTTTAAGGTGTTTTCACAATGTTTAAAAGAGTACAGCATTAAAACATGCTGCAGGAATCTAATCTGACTTTCAAACTTTTAAGGCATGGGATATTTATCCAACTGGGGCCAAAGAAAAGCTAACAAAATATACAGACAAAGCAGTCTCTACAAAGTATAATCCTAACAGCCAAATTCTGTAGGAAGCTGGAGACCTGTGATTTGCTTCAGACACAATCTAAGGAGAAATTCAAGGAAATCACACTAAAAACTTCAAGATAGAGAGGTAGAAGTCTAAATCTGAATTTGTCTTTATTCAGTTCCAAACTCAATCTCTATGCAACAAAACAATATTCCAAAGCAATGGAAAATGGTCCAATGAAGGTGGTCCCAAGAAGAGCCACTCTGGGCAGAGTGGAAATGTGACTTAGTACAGTTATAAGTTTCTTTCCATGCCTTCCTAAGTTTGCAGCAGTATTATGACTTGCCTAAAAGTATCGCAATAAAACATCATTCACATTAACGATACAGAAGGTTGTATCCTTGTTGCACTGTTCCTTAAGACATGGCTAGAGCTCCTGCTCATTATAATCCAAAACCCTCATGAAACATGGGATTAGAAATTAGAGAGCAATTAAGATTGAATATGTAGGCAACACTCATTGCTTAATATGTGCTACATTTACGATGTGCCTGTGCTGCGCTTAGGCCTCCAGATAACAGGAGCCCCTGGGACCCCAAGAACCAGATCAAACCGACTTTATGGTTCGGACTGTGACCAAGGGCTCAGAGATAAGGAGGACTATTCTTAAAAAGGGACATCAAACATGCAAGGCCTCAAGGTAACAGGGGCCCCTCAGATCCGGAGAATCGGACCAAACCGACCTTATGGCCCAGATTGACCAAAGGCTTAGAGAGCATGCGTGTCCTGGTTTCAGTTAGAACATAGTTAATTTTCTTCCTAGTAGCTGGTAGAATGCTATGTTTTGGCTTAGGATGAGAAGAGTGCTGATAACACCCCGATGTTTTAATTGATGCAGAGCAGTGCTTATACTAAGCCAAGGACATCTCAGCTTCTTGCTCTGTTCTGCCAACGGGCAGGCTGGGGGTGCAGCAAGAGCTGGGAGGGGACAGACCCAGGACAGGTGACCCAAACTAGCCAAAGGGGTATTCCATACCATCTGACGTCATGCTAAACAATATATAGGGGTGGCTAGCCAGGGGAGGGGGCTGGACTGCTTGGGGTTAGGCTGGGCATCGGTCAGCGGGTGGTGAGCAATTGCATTGTGCATCACTTGTTTTGTACACATTATTATTAGTAGTACTATTATCATCATTGTTATTATTATTGTTATTATTATTTTCCTGTCTTATTAAACTGTCTTTATCTCAACTCACGGGCTTCACTTTCCCATTTCTCTCCCCCATCCCAGAGAAGGAGGGGGGAGGGTGAGCGAATGGCTGTGTGGTGTTTAGCTGCCGGCCAGGTTAAACCACGACAATGCACAAAGAGACAAGATGAAAAGTTCAACCCTGATGAAGACATCTTACTTCATCCTCACGACCCTCAGCGCCCACCACCAGAAGGCACCACGCAAGCGTAGCGGGGAGGAGTTTATGGAAATGACTTCTTTGAGCTAATTTTAATACTAAGTGGGAACAGGTTATGAATATGTATAGGCATACTGGGAAACCTCATGAATATGTAAATATTTGCTGCATATAAGCAAAGCAAGTTGCCGTGTTAGGGGCACACGACTTTGGTGGGACTACCCCCCGTGCTGCCCAGTGCTGAATAAACATACCTACTTTACAATCTTACTGATTGTGGAGTCAGTTTCCACGAATCACTCAGGTCAAAGCTTCATCCAAATGCCTGTAACTAAAATAAAACACATCTGCAGTTTACTAAGTAAATGATGCAAAATGATTCATGACAATCCAAGAACAACAACAAAAAAGATGAAAAATAAATATTAAGGAATATAAAATCATCTTTCAGAAGTAATTGAGAGAAGGGGAGACCTTCCAAAAACAACAGAAGTATCAGATTGAGCTATTTTCACCAAATCTGAAGTTTGAGAAAGTATAATCATACAATTTCAGTAACCCTCTGATATATATATAACCCATATAATATATATGTCCATATATATATATATACACATGTCTAATAACCCATAATGAAGTACATTCCCAACTATTTTCTCTGTTCTTTCTGAAGGAAGCTGTACTATTATCATCCATTTCTAATTAGCCAGGACTGCACATCATGCTGACATTTCTCTACAGCACATTTCCCAGCATAATATTCTTTGTACCCTAACAAGGGAGTACAACTTATCATATGTAAAACATTGCATTAGGATGTTGCACACTCTTCTCCTTTAGTAACTAAATACAACCCATACAATGAACACTTGAAGTTTTTGATTCTTTCCTACAAACAATTTATGCCACCTTTTTACCCCTCCTGATTTCAAATACTAGCTACTTTTATCCCTTACTACTTTTCAGTATTCATAAAAGTTTATGAATCTTACCACTAGGGTCTGCTTATAAAATTCAAACTTGCAAAAAATAGTAGATGCAACATCTAAAACGTTTTACATATTGACAACTGTACAGAGATATATTAAGTGAAGATCTCACAAAATCAGCTACTTGATGCAACTGCTGATCATGAGACTACCATGTTTTTAAAATCCACTAAGTCAGTAATTATATAATGAATTAAATATTATAAGGTAGGTAGAACAATGAATCAATATACGTGATTGGCAAAGACATTAATTTACATCTCATATTATGGAAAACTGAATATAATATAATAATGCTTAAAGGGGCTAGTTGTGTTCAAAGCCTTTAATTCTGGAGATCAGATAACTGTAAAATATTTGCATGTCTTAAGTAAATAATGCAAACTATGAGAAAACCCTCGACTGAAAATAGTGCATTTCTTGAACAGATATGAGTGTCTATAAATATAACTGCATTTCTTTGCAAGTGGAAGATTACTAGAAACTAGGGCAACTTAAAAATTCTCTCCTCACTTTTTGAAATAAAAAAAAAAAAAGAAAGAAAAGCAGTCCTTGAGTGAAATAAAGATGTTAATGTCTCTCTTATTTGCCATGTAGAGATTCTTTATTTTTTCCATGTTTTCTCTTCCTCTGTCCCCACCATCAACACAGCAACCTTAAAGAATAGACTAACGAAAAGGACCAAGTGGCAGCTTTTTTGGACACATCTGGAATGACCTCTCTGTACTAATCATGAGGAACTTTGGGTGTTTTGTTACAGTATGTACTGAAGCTTGCTCTCAGAATTAACACCACAATTCATTCACTCATCATGCTCATTTTTTTTTTTTTTTCAGATTATGATCTCTATAGTCAAGTATTAATTTATTTAGATAGCCAACAATTCAACAGAAAAACAAATTTTGTAAATCAAAGGTATCTTTCAAGATTTATTTCCTGGCAGTGCCGCATAAAGAAAATACTATGCAAGTCCTTGTGCTGTTTTTGGCTGGGATGGAAATAATTTTCTTCATATCAGCTTGCATGGTGCTGTGTCTTAGGTTTGTAAGCACAACAATGCTGACAACACACAAACTTGTTAGCTGTGGTTGAAAAGTGCTTGCACAGTGTCAAGGCCACCTCTGTCATTTTGGGCCCTACAGTGAACAGACTGAGAATCTGCAAGAAGTCAGGAAGGGACACAGCCAGGCAGATGATCTCAACTCAAAGGGATATTCCATACTATATGGCTGTATGATCTCCTGAATAGCTGCTGAAGAGATCATATGCCCAGTTCCTGTAATAATTAAAGCTACAGACTTTAAATGATGTCCCAGTCAAAAGTGAAAGATGTACTCCTATATGAGAAGAGATTGTACTTTGCTTTTATAGACAAAAATATAAAAAAGGTTGCTATAGTGTGCTGAAGTATTGTACTGGGTCTGGCTGGAATGTTAACTTTCCCGGCAGCAGCCCATTCAGTGCCGTACTCTGTACTTGTAGCTGGAACAGCAGTGTTATCACACCAGTGTTGTGTCTACTGCTGAGCAGCAGTGGCACAGCATTGGGCCTTTCTCTAACCCTCCTAGGGGGTGGGCAAAAAAGTGAGGAGAGAAACATCACTAGGGCAGCTGACCTAAACCAATCAAAGGGATATTCCATACCATGTGGTGTCACACTCAGCAATAAAAGGTGGAAACAGGAAGAAGAGGGGAGGGGTGGGCTCTCGTTGAGAAGACGTCGGTCCTCCTCTCGAACACCGGCTGCGTGCGTTGAGGCCTTGCTTCAAGGACGTGGTCAATCATCGCTCATTTGTGGGAAGTAGAGAGTAATTTCTTTCCTCTGCACTTCCATATAGCTTTCATTTTATTTTGTTTGTTTGTTTTCCTCCCTTTTTCCCCTTTCCCTTTTATTTCCCCTTAGTTAAATTGTTTAGTTCATGGTAGTCTTTATTTAATTATTATAATTATTTCCCTTTAATTAAATTATCCTTATCTCAACCCGTGAGTTGTTCTTTGCTTTACTTCTCCCCCTCCTTATCTAAAGGAGGGGGAGTGAGAGAGCGGTTGTGGGGTTTAGCTGCCCAGCACGGTAAAACCACCACAAGTATTTTCTCTATCACCAGTTAGCAATATAAAGATTTCAACAAACCTTGTCATGTACTTTCTTCTTCCAGCTAACTCATTTTCACAAATATCTTGCTTTAAATTCACTTATCTTCTTACCTACATGATTCTTAATGTCAGTTTAGTACAGAGCCACCATACTGCCTCGCCTCTTTGGATTTTATTTTTTTCTTGTGAGAGAATGCGGCAATCAGCTGCAAGTCCTTCACAGGGAAACCTGTGAATAGTTTATAGTTCCTGCTTCCCAGATTCAAATGGATGTGCCAATACCTATAAAGATCAGTTTCAGAGCAGTACAATCTTTTTAACTCACTGCCAACATCATCTTCACAACTTTACAGCAGCACATGCTGCCATCAATCTCATCCTTTGTAAAAATAATTCTTTCTAGTTATGTATGTGGAGTGACAGTGACTGAACCATTATAATTTTACCCCATGAGCAGTTAAATAGGGATACTACGGTGGTTGTATCTCCTGGTATTACCCAAAGAAAGCCTTCAACACCACACTAATTTCAACTACAAAGAGCCATTTTACTAGTTGAGGAAGAAAGGACATGTTACTGAGTCACTGTGTTCCTTCACAAGCTATCATCTTTTTCTGTACTCCACTACAAGTGAAACTTCTACACACAGAATTCACAGAACAGCTTGGGTTGGGTTGGAAGAGACCTTAAAGGTGACCTAGTTCCAACCCCCTTGCCATGGGTAGGGACACCTCCCATCACACCAAGCCCCATCCAACCTGATCTTCAGCACTTCCAGGCATGGGGCATCCAAAGCTTCTCTGGGCAACCTGTTCCAGTGCCTCAGCACTCTCTGAGTAAAGAATTTCTTCTGAATAGCTAATCTAAATCTCTGCTCTTTCAGTTTAAAGCCATTCCCTTTATCCTATACTCCCTAATAAAAATCCCTCCCCTGGTTTCTTGTAAGGCCCCCTTTAGTTACTGTAAGACCTCTTTAAGTTATCCTCAGAATCTTTTTTTCTACCAGATAAGAAAAATAATAATTTTATGGAGCAAAAGAGATGATTCATGTTCATAAGTGAGCTGAACAACCTGCATTCAAAAGAAAAGAAAAAAAAAATAAATAAATAAAGTTTTTTTTCTCAAAGGAAAAAAAAAAAAGTTTTCATGCCCATAAGCATTATTTTTCCCCAAAGTCATAAGAGTGAAGTGTAGCTTAAATAAATGCTAAATCTGATTCCATGCTCCCTGGCAGCAAAATCAGATTTTTTTTACATTACAAATGCAGTATTAGTAACATGTAAAGCATACAAACAGCACTTAAATGGGTAAAGACTCAGACATTGACTTCCATTTTCCAGAACTCTTTGTTACCTTCTAGTTACTTTCAGAAGACATCAAAATTATTCTCTTTCTATCGCTATTACAATACTACCAACAAAACAAGAAAACATGAAATATGTTGTTAATAGTTTTATGTTTGAACAAATGTAAAACATGGCGACAGGAAAAAAAAATAGGGCTCAAATATTTTCTCATAAAAATCCAAATCCTCTGTGGATCTAAATTAATTCAGAAGCTTGGAAATAAATAATTTATGGAAATTTATTCTCCAAAATCCAAATCAGAAAAAATTATGAGTCATAGACTGCAGATGTTCCTATATTATTCGGTGAATCAGGTGCACTAGTTTTTCAGAGAAAACTGCAAGAATAAGATCTGTTACAAAGATAGTGACAAAATTTGAAGGCAAATGCTCAAAGTTTGAGTTTGTATAACTGTAAAATGTTTTCTGCTATTATATGTTATATTTTAACATTTTAGTGCAAAATGGAAAATCTCATTTAAAATAATTTTGAGTTTTTCCTTTATTATAAGTATATTGCTATTAGTGAGTATATTGCTATTAGTGAATCTTGGCCAACTCGATAGGAATAAGAAAATAAGAATGACATATCTAGTATTTAGAACTTTTTGTGTTCTATTCCATTTAATGGTAGTTTAAAGTGAAGACCAAAATATAAGAGGTCATTGCTTTGTTGATCTACTGATCTCTCATGCTTACAGCAGCTAAATGAACTAAACATATTTCACTCCCATCCAATTTGTGCCTCTTCCAATATCTGCAAATAACAGAAAAACTAATATAAGTGCATGACAAATTATTGACTTCTGAAATCTCACACATACACACAAAAAGGCAAACAGAATATACTGGTGCCACCCTTGTTAAATACAAAGCAATAAGTTCTGATGCCTTTGACATCTGACATGTTTTGAAATACCACTAATAAGATTTTACAGAATACCACAGATATTACAACCTCATGGGTCTGAATATAAACGTCCTTCATATTTTCCTCTGCTGGCCACAAACTATTCTTCTCCATACAAATTATTTTATTTGATCTAGAAGCTATCTGCTGAAGCTCACCTCTTTCTAACTCGGCTAATGCTTTCAGAGTGTGCAAGAAACTTCTCTCTGCTACCATTGAGGGTCCTCAGGAATCAAAAGTGCTCAGCACGCGCTGAACTGCTAAGGCCTAGACAACTGAAGTTGACTCTCAACAAACAATAAAATGCTCTTAAACATTAAGTTTTAACTTCTGCTTATGGGATAGTGCAAGAAATGAGAAAAACTAAGGATTTCTGTGTAGGAAACAGCTGTCTCTTCAACCCTGTAGTGTCAAAACAAATACCTATGCAGTCAGCAAATAGTGTTCATCAGGAGAAAGCATCAGGTTGCATTTCAGGGTTCTATCCTGCTGGCAGAAGTGAAAATCTATATGAGGACACCTGGGACATGGGAAGAGAACAAAATTGCTCTGAGCCACTGTGCTTGCTGATAAATGGCACACTAAGAAAAATACATTACTTTCCTCTCTCACAAGTAGCTCTAAAGGAAATCTATAAGCTGCTTTCAAGATCATGTTTCTTATTATTTAAATTTTCCCTCAACATATAAACTTACCCTGGTATGTACAATACTTAAGAAACAGAGAGAAACCCAAGCTGTATCCTGGGTCACAAAGCTTTCAGAATCCACAACTGACGATACACAGACAGAGGATGGTATACCAGTTACACGATGCCTGGGACACAAGGAGATTACATTTGGTTTTCTGATCCTCCCCATACTACTCCTCCCCCTAACAAACTGTTAGGCAACTTGCTTGGTCTTTTGGCTAAACTGAATCAAGGAAACAACAGTGCTTCTGTGTTCCCTGAGCATGACTCACCTGTTTCCTATACTATATATGAACAAAATTCATCTCCTCCCTCCCACACATTGATTTCAAAGGAGGAAGTCCATGTGTGAGGTAGGAGAGAAGCCAGGAGTCCCAGAGTTCACAAAGGGAGGTAAGCCTGCAGATCATACACAGTACACTCCTATATGAATGTTCACAAATCTTTATGAAGAGTGCTATTACAACAGCTTAGTCTCATGCATTATCAATTCTACACACTTGAAACCCCATTTAGCCTAAGCTTCAACTGCTAGTTGGAGCCCATTACTCATTCAAGTGAACTGGAACGAGCATATCAATTCTAGATGTTACAAATTAAATGGAAATGTGCAAGCTTCCCAAGAAAACCTCTGGAAGGGTTACTTTAGATCACACCTGGTTCTATTTATTTTATATCTTGACAGAAGAAGCTATTTTGCTACCAGTATGAGAAGAAGAAAAAAAAAAAAAAAAAGCCTACAGCATAGCACCATAGCTAACTGGCAGACAAGAAGAACAGTATGGGTGATCATGCCAAACTTTAGCCTGCATATAGCAAAGAAATCAGGAATAATCCATCCTCAGATAAAAGTTATTAATTCCCTCCCTATCCCATACTAACTTCATTGTAAACACTGCCAAACAAGAGCTAGAGTAACCTCCTGTCCCAGTGATAGAGAGATTCAAAATGGAAAATAAAATACATCCAGATTTTGAGAGATCTCATAAATGATTGAAAAAACTTTTTTTTTTTTTTTTTTTTTTTTTAAAGACCTACAATTTTGTGATAGAGGCTATATCCACAAAATCACATCACTTAGGAAAAAAAAAGGATAATTTGTCTAAGCGTTTTTAAATCATCTCTTGTTCAAATGCTTCCCTCCTCATGAATAATGTTCACTTCTAATAATTGTGAAGTAAGACATCTGAAATCAGTAATCCATTCAGACTTGTGACTTTTGGCCGACAGCACTTGCAATTTTCCAGAAGCAATTCTTCAGCGAAGAGGAAGCACAGTGAAAGATGAGAGCATGCTTTATATTTAGAAACAGTTGCTGTTTCAGACTTATTGAGGTGGGCGGGGGTGTTAATAAACTTAGGGAGATTGATTTAGCAGGCAAAACTAATTGGTCCCATTTCTCAACAAGTGCATTATTGCGCTTATTCTTACAACTACAAAGTGACATGTAAAGCAGCACATGGCTAACTGCACCAGGAAAGAAAAAACAGAAAAGCAAAACAGTTTCAAATAATACACATAACAGATTTTAATAGAAGAAAGACTTATATGGCCCATTAGAAAGCAGAGGAACTGTGGTTTGCAGTCACCTGTTTCTTGTGCTGAGAATTAATGTATAAGCGTCAGGCCATCTTCACGTACAACAGAGCTGATAATGCTCAACAGGCCAGGTTTGCTCATTAGGTGCTTCTGGCAGACTGACTGTAGGGAGAACAGGTGAAGTATTTTTTGGGGGCATGCTGAACTTTAAAGGAAGCAGGATGTTTCAAGCTGATGAGGAATTTGGATTGCAAAAATACAGCCCTGAGAGATGGATTAGTGGGCAGGTAATGGCAAAAGGCATCCGATAAATTGCAAAGTTATGTGGTGAACTTATTTATTACATGCCTATGCAATCTGTCACAGGGCTGTCCTATTTATCACCTTCCCAGGTGAGACGCATATATTAATATTGCACACTGATATCATTTGCTGACAGCTTAGGATCCTGTTCCTGAAATTCATGCATCACTATTCCCTGCTCTCTCCTATCACAAAGAACTCCATCCAGTTATATTTCCAGAAAAGCGCTGAGACTTCTGGCACAGCTGGCATCATGTCTTATACTCTTCCCAAATCAAAGTCAAAATACTGAAAATAAAACTTATGCAAAACCACTTAACGTCTAAGAAAAAGCCAAAGCAGTCTTAGTTGGTAGCATCCTGCTGTTCACGGATTTATTGTATCATGATATGCCATTGTTCAGTCAGTAAAAGCAACCTGTTAGCTTCACCCAGCTGAAAGGATCTTGTCAACACCATTCTGCCAGAACACCTTTTTAACATAAAAGGCTGATTCATGAAAACATGTCTTGCTGTTGCTGGTTTTTGTATAATCACACCAGCTTTTAGCAAGAGCTAAACACTACTTTTCACTGAAATACCTACAACAACAGGCTGCAATTACACATTCTTAGACTTCATTGTGTCTGCACTGAATCACAGTGGCAGTTACTCCTGAGTCAGCAAGGCTGTCGCACAAATACTGAATCCTGCATGCATTAAGGTAAAATGCAAGTCACGGAAAACTTTGGATATAGTCATTTCAGTTAAGCAAATTCTGTCAGCACCTAAAGAGAAACATGCAGTTCTTGATCTCTTTCTGTTTCTCACACTGCTGGTTTTGAGGTAAAGTACTCATAGTATAATAAGGTACAACTCAAACTCCCTATTAAATCCATCTCAGGATGTACCTGCAAGTCACATTAAGTTCATGTGGAAAAAGAACAGTGTTTCATGAAATAAAAAACAAAACTGCAGGCAACCAAACAGAGGAGCAAAACTCAGTTGCAACTGGAGTTTTCAGGGAACTCGGATGACTAGAAAAGATTTAAGAATCGAATCTTTTCCTGTAGATGTTTGGAGCCAGTAAAAACTAAACTCAGCAAAAAGACTAGGGGAAAAGCACATTACTGGTTTTCTGGCATAGCTTTAACACACTACAGTTAAATGTCTCAAACACAAAGAATTGAGATTATCTAAGGCAACTGTCAGGCTGCCTTCTTTGGAAACACAGTACCTTATTGTCTCCTCCTCACTTCTTCCTGAATAAGAAATTCAAGGCCCAGTTAAAAAGACTACAGCTTTCAGGCTGTCCCACGTTGAGATTTGAAGAAAAATCAAACTTTTGTTATATGCTATTTTGTATGTCATTTTGAAAGGGACAACAAACTTCACAGCTATTCATATCACCATTTAGATCATATAATCAGAGATTTATGTACAGAGTTTCTGAAATCCCTAACTTATGATCAGATCACAAACGGGATCAGGCACTGAGAAAACAACTGCTGGAAGATCTTACGTAATTTGAACAAGTTACAATTTTACAAGCTGCAGAGCACTACTGCGTTATACTACACATTTGGAAGACAAGAAAACAAACTGGAATCAGATGGAAACATCCACAGTAACACACAGGAGCAAAGGAAACAGGTGATTGCTTCCATTGATTCTTAAAAATGCAGACAGACTATATTTTCAGGAAACAATGCACATATGAAATTTAACAGATGAGTGGTGTTTGGCCTTGGAGATAGGACCATATATTTCAAGGGTTAAAACAATTTTGAGTAAGCACACAGGAAAGCACTAAAAGAGCTTAAAAAGAAACATAGCATAGAAATAGCACAAAGTGGAGAATCAGAAAAACATCACAAGAAATATTTCAGAGAAAAGTACATTCTTAATACGTTCAACAGAATTGAACTCTGGGTAACTGAAGATTACAAAACCAGGCACTGCAAATCAATATGACAGATGAAGTTCCATTACCGATTGTGCCCCAAAATACACAGGAAAGGCTTTAGCTCACATGATGGGTACTACTACAGGGTATGTGAGTGATGCAAAGGTGAAGTCAAAGCTTAACACGCTGAAGTGCGTAATTTTTGCAGGAAATGGATTGCTCAGGGTGAATCAAAAACATGTCAAATACTAATTGTGATTCAGGGACCATTCATGTAGAAAGACAGTGATGTGTTAAAGATTGATTCAGAGATGTCTTTATTAGCACAAGGAAGCCATCAACAGAATATAAAATAAAGTTGACAGAATTCTATTGTCGTGTCATAGAGGCATCTAGAAAATGCTGGCAATGGAAACCCTCAAAGACAAACTGATTTAAAAGATGGAAGAAACTACAGAAATGATACAACTAGTAATTTCAGAAGTGGAATGACTCATACAGCTCCTGGTATGCTAAAAATATATAAGAAAACACTTTTGCATACCCACCAGATGCAGCCAAGGTAGACTGGAAAGATAAGTTATGTGGAGTGGGGAAGGACAATGGAACTAGGTGGTCTTAGAGGTCCCTTCCAACCCAAACCACTCCAGGATTCTGTGATTCAAGGCATTCCTACCGGCCCTTCCTAAAACTTTAAAGCAAGGGATAGTGAATCAGATACATTAGAGCACTTGTTATGCCAAGAAGTGCATTATAGTTACTTTACATAGAAGCTTACAATAGAAAGAGGACCAGAGAACACGAAATATCAAAACTGAGACACAGCTTGCTCTAGTACTTGCAGCAACTTTGGATTCTTGGATCAATTGGTTAAGAACTAATGTATATTTTCCTATAATTACTACACCTGCTATCCAGAAATAGAACTGCAAGAGTACAGAAGCTGCAGTACTGAGAGACAGTGGATCATAATTAGATCATAACCCAAAATGTTTTGCAAAAAGTATGATTTTAAACACAACTGTGAATCCACCCTGTGCCAATTACCTTAGAAAAACACTATTCTGAGTATTCTTTCGAAAACTGAAAACATATTTCTTTGCTTTGTTGTCATAATAAAATTTCAGGTCAGTTTTCTTAATAAGGTGTTACTTTCTGCTACATCGTTCTGTAGGTACATACAGGAATGACTGTACTTGATTAAGTAAAAGCAACATGTAAAACAGGGCTATTGTAAATCCCTTTTACATAACAATAAAAATAAACTATGGTTTTCAAAAGACAAAGCATTTGTAGGCATAAGATAATATCCTTCATTATCCTCACAGTATCTTTCCAGACAAAGTGTCCAACGTACAACTTTACAAGTACATAATGTGATGAGCGAACTACTGTCTGATGGGTCAGACTCAAAGTATTATAGCAAATGGAGTTATATCAGTCTGGCAGCCAGTCACTAGTGGGGTTTCACAGGGCTCCATTTTAGGGCCAGTTGTGGTGGTTTTACTCAGGTGGGCAGCTGAGTTACACCACAACCGCTCACTCCCCCTCCTCAAAGGGAAAAGGAGAGAAAATATGACACAAGGAGCTCAAGGGTTGAGATAAGGACAGGGAGATCACTCAACAATTATTGTGACAGGCAAGACAGACTCAGAGCAGGGAGATAGTAAGATTTATTGCCTATTACTAACAAGCTAGAGAAGTGAGAAACAAAGGAAAGAAACCAAAAACGCCTTCCTTCCCTCCATCCACCCTCTTCCACCTCCTCTCTCCCAGCTGCTGATGTGCTGCATTTTTTCCCCCATATTAAATCTGCTCTCACAGAGGCGCAAACAACATCGTTTATTGACTCAGCTCTGGGCAGCAGTGGGTGCCTTTGGAGCCAGCTGAAACTGGCCCTTATCTAATATGGGGCAGCTTCTGGATTCTTCTCACAGAAGTCACCCACCACTATGGCCCCCCTACTACCAAAACCTTGCCATGTAAACCCACTACACCAGTTCTCTTTAATATTTTTAGAAATGATCTGGACATAAGACTTGAGCACGTAGCTGTTGACTCCCTTGAGGTTAGATGTCTTGCCAAGATCTTGACAATTCAGAAGGCTGGGCAACCACCAGCTACATGAAGTTCAGCAAGGGTCAAAATATCAAGAGAGTTAGAAACCACATAGCAATCCAAAAATATGATTAATTGCTATCATGGAATCGTGGTGGGACAAATCATGCAGCTGAAACACTGGAATCGAGGGCTATAAACTTTTCAGAAGAGACAGGCAGGGAAGGAAGCATGAGGGTGATAACTGAGGTCATCTACCAGGATTCCTGTAAGACCTTTGACATGGTCCCACATGACATCCTGATCTCTAAATGGTATAGACATGGATTTGAAGGGTGGACTATTTTGTAGATAAGGAATTGGCTGGATGGCCACAGCCAGAGAGCTGTGGTGAGTGGAGAGGTGGAGACCAGGGTCTGTCTGGCCAATGGTCCTGTTTAATATCATTATTAATGACACAGACAGGGAAATAAAGGGCACTCTCAGCGAGTTTGCAGATGACATCAAGTTAAGTGGTGCAGTCAGTACAAGAGAAGGAAGGGATGACATCCAAAGAGACCTGGTACAAGACCTGGTACAAGCTAGAAAAGTGGTCCCATGTAAACATAATGAGGTTCATCAAATCCAAGTGCAAAATGCTGCACCTGGGCACAATTCCAGACATGAGGAGAGTCTGGGAGAACAACTCCTTGAGAGCAGCCCTGCAGAGGATGACTTGGGGTTTCTGGTGAACAAAAAGCTCAACATGAACCAGCAGTATGCACTTGCAGCCCAGAAGGCCAACTGCATCCTGGGCTGCATCAACAGAGGTGAAGCCAGCAGGGTGAGAGAGGTGATTTTCCCACTCTGCTCTGCCCTAGTGAGACCCTGCCTGGATCACTGCATTCAGCTCTGGGGCCCCAGTACAAGCAGGACATGGACCTATTAGAGCAGGTCCAGAGGAGGGCCATGAAGATGACAAGAAGACTGGAGCACATGAGAGAGCTGGGGATGTTCAGGCTACAGAAGAGAAGGCTCTGTGGAGACCTTGTTGTGGCCTTTCAGTACCTAAAGGAGACATATAAAAAGATGGAATTTGACTTTTTACATGGGCAGATAGTGATAGGACATGGGGAATGGTTCTCAACTCAAAGAGGGAAGATTTAGATTAGGTATTAGGAAGAAATTCTTTACTGTAAGGGTGATGAGGCACTGAAACAGGTCACCAGGAGAAGCTGTGGATGCTCCATCCCCGTAAGTGTTCAGGTTCAGGTTGGATGGGACCCTGGGCAACCTGATATAGTGGGTGGCACCCCAGCCCATGGCAGAAGGGTGGAACTAGATGATCATTAAGGTCCTTTCCAACCCAAACCGTTCTGTGATTGTATGAAAACTATTAGCAAGTGTCCAAAAGAAGCAACAAAGATGGTGAAAGGTCTAGATTACAAGAGGAATGAGAAGTGGCTGAAGTCATGTGGTTTGTTCAGCCCAGAGCAGAGCAGGCTGAGGCTCATGGTAGCCTGCAGCTTCCGCTTGAGGGGAGTGGAGGGGCAGGTGCTGAGCTCTGCTCTCTGGGGACAGTGACAGGACCTGAGGAAATGGTGTGGAGCTGTGATGGGACATTCAGGCTGGGTGTTAGGAAAAGGTTCTTCACCAAGGGGGTGGTCAGGCACTGGGACAGTCTCCCCAGGGCAGTGGTCATGGCCCCAAGCTTCCAGAGTCCAAGAATCATTTGGACAAATCATTTGGACAACACTCTCAGACACATGGTCTGATTTTTGCATGGTCCTGTGTGGAGCCAGGAGTTGGATCCCATGATTCTTGATGGTCCAACTTGGAATATTCTGTGATACAATGTCAACTGTAAAGTACAGATAATCACAAAATAGATACCCAAGATAGATATTTTCTCTAAGGATATTATGACCTGATACCAAAGTGGCAAGCCTTCACTCTTCAGCTTACTATAAAGAAAAAGAATCAGAATAATGGACCCAAACTTAAAACTGAAAAAAAAAAAATAAAAAAAATAAATGAAAAAGCTGAGCTGATCAGTGGAAAACGTGTGCCAAATGATACAGAATTTAATCCACAAAATACTTCAGAGATATTCATGATGAACTAAATCAGTTCAGAGATCCACTGTATACATTTGTACCTCTAAATAAAAGAAGTTCAAAGACTTCAGCAAGTCAATCAGCTTGCAATCAAGCAAGCCAAACGGTCAAAGCCTCTTTGGTATGGAGGACGATGGCTGAAATATAAATATGGAGAGGCCTGGCAGATTGATTACATCACACTCCCTCAAACTCGCAGTGGCAAGCGCCACGTACTTACAATGGTGGAAGCAACCACCGGATGGCTGGAAACATACCCTGTGCCTCATGCCACCGCCCGGAACACTATCCTGGGCCTTGAAAAGCAAGTCCTATGGCGACATGGTACCCCAGAAAGAATAGAGTCAGACAATGGAACTCATTTCCGAAACAACCTTATAGACACTTGGGCCAAAGAACATGGTATTGAGTGGGTGTATCACATCCCCTATCATGCACCAGCCTCCGGGAAAGTTGAACGATACAATGGACTGTTAAAGACTACATTGAAAGCAATGGGCGCTGGGACATTCAAAAACTGGGATACGCATTTGGCAAAGGCCACCTGGCTAGTCAATACTAGGGGATCTGCCAACCGAGCTGGACCTGCCCAATCAAACCTGTTACGTACTGTAGATGGGGATAAAGTTCCTGTAGTGCATGTAAAAAAATATGCTGGGTAAAACAGTCTGGGCTACTCCTGCCTCAGGAAAAGGCAAACCCATTCATGGAATTGTTTTCGCTCAGGGACCTGGATACACTTGGTGGGTGATGCAAAAGAACGGAGAGGTCCGGTGTGTACCTCAAGGAGATTTAATACTGGGTGAGAATAGCCCATGAACTGAATTGTACCATGTTAATTGCTATATAATACTGTATGTTACCACTACCATGACTACTATAGGTGACTAATTAGAATGTATGGAAAAGAGTGTAACCTGAGCATGACATAAATGGTATGGAATAAGGGGTGGATAGATGTCCTGGTTTCAGTTAGAACAGAATTAATTTTCTTCCTAGTAGCTGGTGGAATGCTGTGTTTTGGCTTAGGATGAGAAGAATGCTGATAACACCCCGATGTTTTAATTGTTGCAGAGCAGTGCTTACACCAAGCCAAGGACACCTCAGACTTTTGCTCTGTCCTGCCAACAGGCAGGCTGGGGGTGCAGTAAGAGCTGGGAGGGGACAGACCCAGGACAGGTGACCCGAACTAGCCAAAGGGGTATTCCATACCATCTGACGTCATGCTAAACAATATATAGGGGTGGCTAGCCGGGGGGAGGGGGCCGGACTGCTCGGGGTTAAGCTGGGCATCGGTCAGCGGGTGGTGAGCAATTGCATTGTGCATCACTTGTTTGTACATATTATTAGTAGTAGTACTATTATCATCATTGTATTATTATTATTATTATTATTATTATTTTCCTGTCTTATTAAACTGTCTTTATCTCAACTCACGGGCTTCACTTTCCATTTCTCTCCCCCGTCCCAGAGAGGGAGGGGGGAGGGTGAGCGAACGGCTGCGTGGTGTTTAGCTGCCAGCCGGGTTAAACCACGACAACCACACACAAGACTCCTGATCACCTATTGCTTAACTGACAGCTTGCTCTCTAGCTGTGTTCTGAACCTCACCCACATATAGTTTCTGGGCATGGTTCTGGAGACAGTCCACTGGAGAGATACCATTCAATGAACAAAATGGATGTGACTGCAGCAGTTTTGATTCCTTTTAGCTGTTGCAGTCCTTCAGTGTAACCAAGTTTTTGTCTCCAAAACCTTTGTGTATCTTCATGCCACATCTGAGGCTTCTAGCACAGTATCAAATATTTTTACAGAAACAGCACTCTGGCGGGCAGTAACACAAGTCTCACACTCGTTCAGACAAAATGAACTGAAAAAGACATACCAAAAATAACAGTCTAGTCTCAGGACAACAGAAAAAAACAGGCCAAGAACAGTGTGCTGAAGCCTTTGTAAGCCTCGACATAATTATGTGCCATTTGGTTACAAGTAGCACAGTTAGTCCCTGGGTTTAAACTTCAGGGGCAGACAAATTATAATGTGGGTGAGGCTGCACAGTGCAAAATTCACCTATGAAATTAAAGTAAGCTTTTCAATTTATGTATTGCATATTCTTTATACTAATATATTCTCATCTGTATTAAACACGTTGTAAGATGTACATTTGTTCTCTGTAAAAAAAAAAAAAAAAAAAAAAAAAAAAGTTTTTGCCTCCATTTAAAAAATTACCCCCTAAAACAATAAAAGCAACCATAACAAAAAGCAGTAAGTGTACTTTTTAAATAAATGGAGACATTTCCAGAGCAAACCACAGACATTTTCAGCTCTAAATGATGTTATCTATCTATAGCTGTTAAGATGAGCATCACAAAAGCCTGATATGGAGAGGTGGAGAGATAAGCATCTAGGTAACCTGACTACAGTCTTAGTTGCACAACAGTGTTTCCAAAATGGTTACTTATGTTTAGAACAGGAGAAATCATCTTACAGATCAAAATACTTATTTGTGTATCTCTGTTACTTTTTATTCAAGGTTTACATACTACTACCCAAATAATATTTGAGAAATCATACACCTTTATCCCTGCTTCAACCTTCAGTCTCATAACAGCATTTTATAGGTATGTGCTTTTATTTGCAAAACTTTCTTTGGACCATTAATTAGCAAAGGCAAGCACAGGTAATTTAACACTGAACTTGCCAGCACTCTGTTACTCTTGGGCACTACAATAGCAGGTATGATTGTCCACTTGAAGTTTCTAAGAGAAATATGTAGTCTCTTTGTAAAATGAATTAAAACTTGGGCTTTCCATGAACTAATATTCTTTGTTTTTGCTTTGCTTTCCACCTCTGTTTCTTTTTTCTTTTTAATATTATTATTATTTTGTCTTTAGGCAACTTAAATATTTAATCAGCATAAACAACAACAATGCCAAATTGTACGATTCTGTTTCTTCAGCTGTCAACTCCTTAACATTTGAACCCATGAGATTAATAGCCTGCAATCAAGGTGAAATGAATTCACCAAAAAAAAATAAATCCTTAGCCCATAAACTTCTCAACAGCTCAATATACAGCTCATTATACCTCAATCTTATTTTTATTCTAGTTCATATTAGAACAAACTTAAATGTATTAATAGTTCCTAATTTTCTTGCCATTAAAAAAAAAATAAAATTATCTAAGGCACATCCACTCTGCTTTCCAATCTGTATCTACATGTGCACTACAATGGAGAGGTAACACAACACAAATTTGAAGAAAAGGGAATAGCTGGTGGAAGGTGAGGTTTCAGCTGGAAATTAGAAGACATTTAGAAGACATTTCTTCTCAAAAAGAGTAGTCAGGCATTGGAACGAGTTGCCTGGGGAGGTGGTGGAGTCACCGTCCCTGGAGGTGTTTAAAGAAAGGTTGGACATGGTGCTTCAGGACATGGTTTAGTGGGTGACATTGGTGGTAGGGGAATGGTTGGACCAGATGACCTTGGAGGTCTTTTCCAACCTTAATGATTCTATGATTCTTTCGTGATTTCATGGCTCCATAGGGGGTGTGGGCACCCACAGGTGTGTCTGCATTGTTGCCGCATGGGGCGATGCTGGGGCTGACCCGTAACAGCCCCAATGGCCCCACAGCAGGGCACGGTTGGGCCCAGCAGCCAAGATGGTGGTGCCTCACCTCAAGGACAGCCTGAGGAAGAAAGGAGGGCACCGCGCTACCCGGCAGCCTGCAGAAAGAAAGGAAGAAAGGGGGAGAAACAGCCCTGCTGGCACCTGGGGAGAGGAGGAGGGAATCCAGGCACCGGAGCAGAGATGCCCCTGCAGCCCCTGGGCAAGCCCCATGCTGGAACAGGGCACAGCATGAGGAGGAAGGGCCGGCAGAGAGTGGCTCTCAGGGACTGATCCCAGCCTTGTGCCCACTCAGAAGCAAGAAGTGGAGAAGGGGTGGGGATGGAAGGGTGAGGATGGGCATGAGAAAAAGGACAGCTTTTAGTTTGTATTAAGGGGTTTTGGTTTGTACCACTATTTTTAATTGGCAATAAATTAACTTGCTCCAATTAAAGTATGTTTGTTTCTAACGGTAATTGATAAATACTGTCCTTCTCCCTATCTCAGCCCATGTGCTACTCCATCTTATTTTCTCCCCTTGTTCCTGCTGAGGAGGAGCTGTGGTAGAGCAACTGGGTGGGCCTCTTGCAGCAAGCTCAGGTCAACCCACCACAGTCTTCCAATACTTCAGAAAAAAACAATGCATAGTACTCCAATAGCCCAGTATACTTATTAGACAACCTGAAAATGAGCTTTGATTCTTTTGTGAATCTGCACAGCAGTGACAGGGATAGGATAACTTAACACACAGAAATAATATAAATATTCTGTACACAAGAGATCTGGGAAGAAAAATTAAGATATAATTCAGGCTGTGGCCTGAAGCTGTTCCACACGCAGATTTCATGTTGATGTTAATCATGAAGTGGCTGGAGGGTGCAATCCTGGAAAAATATACATCTCTTTATAATGGAAAACCATTTTTTTCTAGTTGAAAAATAAAACACAAAGACATCCCTTATAATAGGATGAATTTGCACACAACATATACGAGCTATAAACCATTTCTTCTGTTTTTACTGAAGACAAACAGTGAAGGAAGTATATATGCACCATAGAAAACATGGCATTAAGACTTCAGTCAAAGAATAAAGGGTTCAATGAGCTTGTTCTCATCTCCTACAGGAATGAAACTCTGGGAAATTTCAGGCAGAGAACTGTTGAGATGGAGGCTCATCAACAATAGTTTATCTACCAAGTATGTTTTATTGTCTAACTTGGTTATCATAGAACATGGGATACAAGGAAATCCATCTATTTCTTTTCAAAGACATGTAAAGTCCTCACACTCATCACATCTCATTAACTGCACCCTGGCCCCATGTCTCAGCACACAGCAGGGCACTGTCACAGCAGCACCATCACCTCACGCAGGGTGTGTGCGCAGTGGCAGTGCTGTGTGCACCCATCCTGACACAGGACGCATGCTTTGCTTCGTTACCGACAGTTTTGTGCATGGAAAGGACCTGGTTCCATGACAGTGTGGGTGAGGGAAGCTGGCAGGAGAGATCTATTCTCCTTAATCACCGGTGATAGGACCCACGGGAACAGTGTTAAGCTGCGACAGGGGAGGTTTATGCTAGACATCAAGAAGAGGTTCTTCACTGAGAGGGTTGTTGCACACTGGAACAGGCTCCCAAGGGATGTAGTCACAGCACCAAGCCTGCCAGAGTTTAAGAAGCATTTGGACTGTGCACTTGGTCACATGGTCTGATTTTTTGGGTAGACCTGTGTGGTGCCAGGAGCTGGACTCGATGATCCTTATGGGTCCCTTCCACCTTGGGATATTCTATGAAAGTTAATAGAAGTACTGGTTGGTCACACTGATACAAGAAGATAATCAGCTATTTTAAAGTGAAACCATTTGTTAAGCCAGAACATAATTGGAGGAATAGATAAAAAAAAAAAAAAAAAAAAAAAAAAAAAAAAAAAAAAAAAAAAAAACACCTTAAGATGAGTTGACTAATGCAAAAAAAAATAATAATAATCATGGAATATCGTGGCTTCACCACCATTTTACATACATTTTTCAACTGAGACATATTATCACTACAAATGGCTGGATGAAATAAAAAGTTCCAAGTATAGAATTTGGACTAGACTGGTATTTGTTCATTGTAGCTCTAAAATGCATGCTTTTATGAATGGGCAAATGCAGTGAAGCCTGGCAAATTAGATAAAGCCATCTAAGAAATTCTATTGCATAAAAGCTGCCAGTTGACTTCATTAGTTTATTTTCAAGTGTTGTATTTAGTCTGCTTTTAGTTCATTTGTCTATACAGAGTAAGCAGTTAACCAGGAATACCTGAATGACATATCAAAGAAACATTTTGAAATGAATCCTTGCTAAACAGGGAGCTGTTATGTGCTATATAATTCATCTGGAATTTCATAGTATACAAAATTTTTACACAGTGTTTAGTATTGCTCCTTTTTAGTGACAACTATTAAGTCTTACATATTTAAAAATTGGAGCTGTTTCAATTGTCTGAGTAACATTTCCTGTTTAACAAACTCTTTGACAGATTTGGTCCCAGTTCAATAGGAAATCTCATGGGCTTCTCTGGGTTTGCATTTCACTTCCTGGGTACAACAGATTCTACTTAGAGATCTAACATTTGCTGGCACTAATCATGCCTGGACATCATAAAACATTTCAAATTGCTCTCAATTTATAGTCACTACTGCTTGCACTTAGCATTTTTCAGCAAAGCAATTTGTGTTATATGATACTTTGAAGTAGTGTCCTTGTAAAGAACCCCATCATATGCAGCAATTTCATCTGTGTAGTCACAATAAAATTTTATACTTGGAAGAATCTGTGCTGCTTCTGTTCACCATCCATGAAGAATTACTCTCAATCTGTTCTAAGGTTGGATCATTTTATCTGCTTGAGCCTGACATATTTTGCTCAAGGAGTGGACAGTACCAGCATCATTTACTCTACAGACTTCTTCATGCAACTCCTTGCCTAATTTTTTGGTTACTTCAGAAAAAAAACTTCATTTAATAAATATTCTTCAAAGTTATGATGATTTTTCAAAGCTGATAGGACATTTCAACAATTATTTCCACAACATGAGTCTGTCAGAATTTACCTCAAAAGATTTCAACCCCAAATGGTTCATGAAATCACTGACTTTTTCACTGACTAATTTCTATCATTAGGGTAGCTTCTGTCTCTTTCCTAACCATGCTAGAATATCATGGCCCTACAAGGGTTTGATGTTCCATGAGTCTGGCTGAACATGTTCAACAAAGCTCACCAGGAAATGCTTCTCTGGAAAGCAGCTACCATCTCACAGTGTACCAGGAGGCAACAGTTTCCATTAAAAGTCCCTCAAAGCTGGAGATTTTACCCTTCCAGATTTTTTTCTTTATTTTTAACTTAGTTTTTCAGGTTCTGTTGCCAACTCTCTCCTCCCATCCCCTTTCATGGGAGGACTTCATACACTAATTTAATCAAGGAAATATTTAATCAAAGTGATATTTCATTAAAATATTGTCAAGCATCTTCAACTTTCAAGGCTTTTGGGAGCCCTATACATTTCTCAGGTCATGTCAGTTAAATTTTACTTCCTGGGCTTTCCATTTATTTATTTATGTATTATTTTTGCCTTCTACTAATGTACTAAGTTACTACATCTTGGGTGATCACATTACCACGTTCAAACTCCTGTTCTATTACAGTGAAATCAAAGAGTCAGACTTAAAAAAAGAAAAACAAAAACTATTACAAATAAAGCTTAGCATTAAGGTAGCTGAAGACAAACTTACTTATTTCATATTAACAATATAAATATATCTAGTTAACTGCAATAACCACATTTCAACTGGAAGTAATTTCAGCTAAAATCCTTCTTCATGCATACCTATACAGAAGTCATTCTACACTATTGCAATTATGTTGCAATTATATTTTCAGGTCAATATCTGTGTTTGTTTTCTCTATACTAGAAATACACACACACAGTTTTGGTCTTTCAAGCCTGGAAAGCTACTTCCAAAGCAGCAGGAGCCACCACTCTTGAATTGTGCTGGGATGTCCTTCTTCTGACTTTGACAGATGTCAAACTCTTACAGAGTGAAATAAAATGTTTGCCATTACATCTTATGCCAACTGAAAAAGGGATATATTCTTTACTCAGTGTTTTTGCACTCATGATGTTACAAAGTTCTTTGGATTTTTGTTCATAGTACTTAATATTTCATATTTTTCTTTAACATGCAAGTTTTTTTTTTTTTTTATTTCTGTATTAAAAGCAATCTGATAATAGGCATTATTAGGTCAGGAGATTACATGTGGTGAGGAAACATGCATGGATGGTGCATATATGAACTTGCATGCACAGCTGTACTTAATAAACATAGTACTCCACCACAAGGTATGTTGGAAGTTGCAGCAGTATGAAGTAAATAGATTAAGACTCCCAGCTGAGAACAATACAAATTTATGGTTTGCTATGCAAATCTTGCTGTTTGGACACACACACACACCCATCAGAAAAGACATGCATGGTACTCTTTAACTGTAGTAAAGCAAGGAAGAAAGAACACTCACTTTCCTTCCAGATAACATCTTCTCAAGTCACAGAGCAGCACACAAACTTTTGTTGTTACTTAAAATTTTCGGATTGATAACTGCAGCTTTTTACAGCAGGAGGATGGGAGGAAATACCCAGAACCTCCTAATTTCTTTCACCCCAGCCTGGACGAAAGAGTAGGTGGGGAACAAGAAGCTTTAGTAAGAGTACATTCTGCTGTTTTAGAACAGTTGACCTACTACAGCAGTGCAAACCAGAAGTTATTTTTGGATAAAAGAGCCACAGAATGACTTACCAAGTATTACATTCCCATATATTCAGAATTGTCTTCATCTGAACCCGTTTTAGCTGTAACAGCATATTGCCCAGTGGTGCAGCAAACATAACTTGCTTTAGCTTAGCTTTCTGAAATCACATGGATTTACCTCTGAAAGAAATTAAACTGCATATGATAAAGGTATAATAAAACTAAGCAACCATTGCCTAATTGAACCTGTGGACTGGTAAGAAAAAAGTGTTAGCAATGAACAGGAATCATCCAAAAGCTACCTCCAGTGGAGCAGGTTTGAGGAGGAAGAAAACTCCCCACCATCAATATTCTCCTCACCCAGGAACAGAACTGGAATGCTCACAACTTGCCTCAAGAACACCACAGAAGGGTGAGCATAGCACTCAATGTAGTAGATGCAGGAAATCTTGTTTAGAGCAGTTTAAACTGAATCATTATTGGGGATTAGCTGTAGTATTACATGTTTGTACCATTTTATTCAGAACAGTGATAACTGTTTGCAGGACTGCAATTAGGCTGGTGAGGCACTGATTAGACTCAACAAATATGAAGTGTTCTTTAGCCCACACATTGCAGAGGGCACAGAGCAGAAGAGCATTCTTGTACTAGACTCATCTCTACATAAATGTTAAATTTTTTAATTCCATTAATAATAGTCCTTACAGTTTGTTTTTAAAGCAAAGTAGAAGTGTTCTTTCATGTATGACAAAATTATATATGCTCTCAACACTTTAATATAGGTACCCATACTCAACTCTTCTTTAAAATATCCTGACAAGCTAAAGTATTCCCTGTACAAGTTAATAATGCCTTATTACTGTTATAAAATAAATAGGTGCTGCAACATGTTTTCCACAAACTGCAGTGAGCAGCAAGTCACTAAAAGACAATTTCAGAAACTAGAAAGATACTTCAAATTGAGACTGAATTACCATAATTAGTAACAGCAGTAATTACTTTGGGTCAAAGTTTGGGAACGCCAGTAGGACATGGAATGGAAAATGTTTTATTGCATCTATTGTTTGCTTCCCTAGCTGTCAATTTTTCATAGTATGTCTGCTACTTATTAATCAATAATCTCTACCATTCAAAAAGTCACCCTGAAGCCAGCAGGTCAGGCTGATGGATAAACTGAAGGTTTGTGTCAACTTAAATGATTATCTGATTCCAAGTGATCTACTAACAGCAGTTCACATAGATCATTTCATCACCAGTTTAATCAGAAGTAATGTTGTTTATTTTGTGGTATTCTATCATCATCTCAGCAGTTCAACAGCATACTGTATGATAAGGCAGCACACATATGGCTACAATAAAACACCAGGTTAAAAGGTAGATAAAATCCTTCAGGGAAGCAAAGTCTCCATCATTATGCTCACAGTTTTCTAGGCAAATTCACCAAACTGGAAAGAAGGGAAGAGGTGAAAGTTCTGTCTGTAAACTAGTGGGTAACAGTTCGCCAGCTGCCCGAATTATTCTCAAGTACTTAGGCACATCTCTGGATAAAAATTATTACGGTTCAGAGGATTTGATGTAGACAGGAACATTTGTCAAACTATAACCAAACTTTTTCAATTTACATTAGCGAAGTTATGAAGCTGAACTATGGCAGCCACTTGCACTAATCTATTAGTTAAAGAAAAAGGCCACAATGCATGACATGCCTGCAAATCTGTCTATATCTGTAAGCAGATGTGTATATTCAGGAATGCATTTTAAGCATCATTAATACTGATACAGAAAGATACTGCAGTCATCTTTCATAACCAGAGGTTTCATGGCTGCAGTGTGCTTGAACAGCCTTCTTCAGCTCAGAGTGTTCATCTGTCTTGTAGAAATGGTTCAGCATTTTCATTCATCATTTGAATGAGGTGTGGTAAATTTTTTTTTTTTTTTTAAGATCAGCTAGTGTATTTTCATGGACTGTGCTTTCTGAGCCCATTAATAGTAATGATGTTATATGGTTCACTCTAGTCCTTTCCTTGGGCTGCTACTCACATCTGAGTAAGTAATAAAGAGGGAAAGCCCTCCTGTATGGAAATGCATGGCTTCACCAGAGTGGGGTGAGTGGAGTGCAGTTAAAAGCTTCAACTAATAGAATCCACTATTTTTCCCAAAGAATGAAAGAAGTAAGCACAGACAGAACAGGGACCTATCAGAGACAGAAATTCTCTCTAGGATTTTCTTACCTTTATTTTATTTTATTTTTTAATAAACAGACTGCTGTGCTCATATAAATTCACAGGAGTAAAGACTGAGATATTTAGTACGTGCTGTACTGGGTATCATTTTCAGCTGCCTGTTTACTGCATTCTGCTAGGTAAGTGAGTAAAAGCAAAAGCTTACACCCCTCCCTGTGGCTTAGGAGGCTCTCAGCTCTGCCACATTACCATCACATTCCAAGCTACACTACATCCTTCATCTCCCCAACCTCCATGGATTTTGTGGCATCCAGGATCACGACAATCACTATGCTTGGAAGTACTCTTTAAATTTTATGTTTAGGGAGGGATTATTTGCTTCATTTAGAAATAGTTCAGATTCCTTCCCCTATTCCAAGACCAGAGGTGCTGACATCCATGTGCAGTTTCTCCCCGACTCCATTCAAAGATAACTTTTTCAAATAAGCTGAACATTTGGGGCCTGATTAGTATCTACCTTCCAGAGTCCTCTAAATGTGTCTTTACGATACTGGTGCTGGGAAGCACAGCACAGAAAACATAACTCGGGGGAGATCGAAACTGTACTCTCAATTTAGACTGCTATGAACTAGAGTAACTAACAGTCCTTAAGGCTGTAAACTGGAGCAGTGCTGCATGACCCCTTTAGCATACTCCACCAAACTATCTGCTTCTTGAATGCCTACACCATCCCAACACATCATATCATAATGTCATACCAGAGAAAATACCTTTCTCTACAGTGGACCAAACTATAGAATACAGAATAACTACTGATCACAAAAATAACAAAAAAAAAAAAAAAAAAAAAAAAAAAATCAGGTAAAAGTGACCATCACATTTCTTTGCCTATCTTAGTAAGATGGGAAAGCAGTACACTTAAAGGAAATTTTTGCATGATCAAAATGTGCTAAATATAAATTAAGAAACACAGAAACAACCCCCTAGGCACTCTCTATGAAGACTGACAAGACAATCAAAGAAAAAAATCCAATTTGCCTGCTGCACACAATGAAGCAAACAACGGAATATTCTGGGTATGCACACCAGATGCTGACACAATCTCTTTCAGAACAAACTAAGCAAGGGAACAGAGGGACCCTCAAAACCTTAAGGAAAACTCTTAAAAGACAAAACATAATTGTCCTTTTCAGCACTACACAGAAGAACAGCAAATAATAGACAGGAGTGCAAAGGACCAGTTTCCACTTTATCAATGGGAGTATGAGGAAAACAAAAGAAAATTGTCACCACTTTTGTTTCAATTCTATAATTATTCTCATTTTCATCTCTTCACTTACTTTCACACTACGCATATGTCTTTCCTTTCTTCAGAGCACATACACTTTTCAGCTAGATCAGACACTAAAGACTACAACCCAGCAATGCAGCCTGCAGAGACATAGATGACATTAATTAAAAGCCGTGCTCGGCTTAAGAAAGAAAGCCCTATTGTCTCAGACACGAAATGAATTAATCCAGACTGTTCTGAAAGAGATGACACTATGAATAACTTCAACACATCTTAAGTGCAAGATGGTCCTGAAGAAGCTTGAATCCCAAATATCTCTTTGGAGGTAAAAGAAAAAGTGAGGTCTCATTTCTTTTAGGAACAGAGTTGTTATTTTATGTGTACAGAATTATAAGAACACAGTTATTCAAAATTCACAAGTTTTAATTGATAGGGCTCTCATCAGCCACTACATACATTATAAAACTAGCAAATGTGTACATTTTAAAAGAACCTGAACAGTAACTAAGAAAACATCTTCTTCGAAAGTATGTCAATTTAACAGATGTTTTAAAGAACCGAAATGGATGTTTCCAGAGAATGATAAAGGATGCATGAAGGATCCATCAGTGCAAACATTATGCAACAAGTAAAAGTGAAATACTGCTGCACAGTGGGATGTTTAACTTACTTTTGCAAAACTGAACAGACACTAAGAGGATTTTTTTTTTTTTATTGAAGAAAAATAAATGTAGAATGACTCCCAGGCCTTTGATCCAGTCATGGTGGAAACCTGCTCTGGCAGGTTGATTTGCTCTGAATCCCATGCTTCACAGACTGACAGAGCAGCACTATAGAGGAGAGTTAATCAGCAAGATGTATAATGGGAAGAGGTCAGAATCAATAAGGACTTGCTTCTGACACTATAGTGCTGAACACCACACTTCATGCAGCAATTCTTTTAACTAAAAATATCTTCATGATTGCAGGCCAAGTCTTATTTTAGTGCCAGTGACAGATTAAGGAAGCGCTCACTGCCAAACGTATCATTTATTTATGAGGATTCCAAGCGGTATACAGCAGCAAAGCAATTTCTTTCCCATGGATTTCAGCAGAATGAAAACAATGTTATGACAAAATGCCCATTTTGGTAGAATTAAGATCAAGAAGTCTTTAATATTTAAAGGTCAGTTAGTCTAAGAAGTCCACATGCTTAGGAAAACCTGCTGTACTAGATAGAAAAAAATGCCCATTTAGCCTCGTGTCCCATCTTTAAGAGTGAACAAAAGTGTATGTCCTTGAAATGGTATAAGAACAGGTAAAAAAGAGTCATATAGTGATACCTTCCTACTCAAGCTTCCACAGCTCTAAAGATCTGACTCAGGAAAGTTGTGAATCAGAGATGGCAATTTCAGAACTCACGGGCCTTCACAGGTCACTCTTCCATTAATCTGACCAGGGTAAACCACTTGCAGTTAACAAAACTAAAATAGCAGCAGAAGCCCAGCACTCCTGGGCCAAACTGCTGATACCTACATTCCACTGATAACTTCAAGTAGTTAGAAATTTGGAATTAGTAGTTTTGAAGTTAGTTGTGTGGGTTGGAGATCTGTATGAATCTTTTGAACAATGACTCCTATAATAGAATCTCTACTTAAAATCACATTATAAAATGTAAATATGCTTCCCTCATATGTAGATATAGCTGGGTAGATCATCATACTTCCCAGAACCGTTAGGTTCAGTAAACTAACGGGTGCTAAAACCTAGTCAATTTCTAAAGTGCAAATCCATGCTAAGAACATTCAATTTTCTTATGATCTGACTTGCTGGTATGGATATGGCTGATATTCAGCCTATTGTCTCAGTGCGTTTATGAATTATAAGCACACTACAATACCACAAATGACTGAAGTGTTTGCCTTTTTTTTTTTTTTTTTTTTTTAGAAGTACAGCAGAAGAGAACACATCATTATTTGACACAGTGTTTAGACTTTTTTAAAATGGTTTCATATTAAGGCAACATTCAAGAATAACAGTAGGCAGATAACGCAAGAAAATAAGAACTAATTATAGTAGCAGGGAGAAGACTGTATTTAGGACTGTTGATCCAAACTAATGGGATCTGGAGGGACACAAAACAGACTTCATGGAGGGAGAGTGGAGGAGCAGACTTGAACTGCTTCTCCCTGCCATTTTTTGACCCTTCAAAGATATGAACTTCAAATTGAGTTGAATCGGGATTTTTAAAAAAGCCACTAAAAATCCTGAGAACCGAGAAAAACAACAAATTAACGTCTGTGTTGTTAGCCCCCAAAAGCTTGTGTGAGGAAATTAAGTTGCTGAAGTTAAGATGAAGGAACAAGAATGCTGCTTCTAGTTAAATCCACAGCTTAGATTACATAACCAGGGAAGTGCACAAAACCAAGAGAAATGCAATGCACCTATACAGCCTGTTCCCAGTCCCATCCCTACCCCAAAAATAATGGAAAAACACACATCAAAACTGACTTATCCCAAATCCCTATTACTCCAGAAAGGCTATTCATGTGCTAGTAGCTTCTAAACAAGTAATCGTTAAGTAAAATGTGGTGGGAAGAGTTTGGCAGAGAAGTTGGAGAACTCCTAAAACTCATTGCCTCATTGTAATATTCCCTGCATTATTTCCACAACTCATTTCCAGCTATTTGCACAGCACTGTTAAGCACGGTATGTTCATTTACCTAGTAAACTAGCTCACATCCCCTTCGTCCTGTACACAGCAACTGAAATTAGGTATAGCTTCACAACATACACTTTTATTCCCTTTTATCAAAAGAAAAATCCGGATATTTTGGTATTCTGAGAGGGGCAAAAGACTATCAGTATTCTTCACGCCACAAAAGATCAGCCAAGATTCATTCAGTTAATGCCTGGATCACCTATTTTCAGTCTCCCTTCAGCTACATCTTTCTTGCTAATTCCCCCAGATCAATATAGCTATGTCTAACATAAAAACTGTTACCAAACTGCATGCAGGTAATTACAGAGATCAGTTTCTATCTTTTTGCCAACAATAGCAGATTGTATTGCCCTGTGCTTTAAATCCGCACTTGTTTCAGAGGCTTGGATTTTGCTGAAGTTGATCATCTTGAAGGGCATAAGATATCTGGTAACATTAAGTAAATTCATAACACTCAGAATAAAAAGCAAAATAAAATAAACAGCCATCTTAGATGCTGAACGTTATCTTTTCATATTCTAAATGATACAGACCAGCAAGATGACAAATTTTCCTTTTTCAGGTCTCAGATAACTTTAACCTTGTGGTATGAGGGGGGTAGACTAGGCAATCTCCACAGCTCCCAGCTGCCTGGTGACTGTGCTAATTAGCTACACAGTGATCATTATGCTGAACATTTCATCACAGCAGCATTCCAGTTTTTCTCTCAACCCATCTAATGCTACATTTAATATCTTTTTCTTACAGCACCACTTTCTTGCATTTTACTTCCCACTTTGAAGCTTTTGATACAGCTTTAGATCCCCTCCAAATTTCATGATGTACCATTAGATTCATCAAGAACACATCAGAGCAAACTCAAATCCACCCTTAATGAAGGAAAGAAAGCAAAACCACCTTCCTACCATCCACTTACTTTCACCCTCCTCCCCTTCCAAAGCAGTGCAGGGGAATGGGGGCTGTGGTCAGTCCCTAACACTTTGTCTCTGCCACTCTCATGGCATGGTCACCATGACCATTATCATGGTCACCCTCTGCCCCTGCTCCAGTGTGGAGAGGATCATGGTGGAGCTCAGCTGCCCAGCAAGATAAAACCACCACACCTGGACCAGTGGAAGGCATCCCTGCCCATGGCAGAGGGGTTGGAACTAGGTGATCTTTAAGGTCTCTTCCAGCCCAAATCATTCTATGATAAGTGTAAAAATATATTATCAACAGTTTACTCGCATGCTATACAACCTTCTCCCAGTGCTGACCTACTTACTAAAAAGTCAAGGATATTGTTTCTACTGTGCCATAATTATAGAGTACCCAAGAAACAAGAATGGAAGTAATACTTGGTAGCTTTATTATTTCAGACACCTAAGCCCAAGACAGGAGCTAAAGAGCTGAGCACGAAGTCTTAAGTAACATTTTTATTGTCATCACACTTAAAAAGAAAAATGTTAAAACCAAAGGAAGAAGTAAATTAAATGTTTTGTGAGCTTTTACTAAGTGCTTCATTACTTACTGAGTGCTACCGAGAGCTTTATTACTGGTGTAGATTTAGAACTGTGGAGTCAGTTTGGGAATTTAGAGGAAGAACCGATTAGAAACAATTAGGATAAAATGACTGCTAACTGGAGAAGAAGGTATTAAGGTTGACACCTTCAAGGCTGCCTAAGGAAGCCACATTTCTTGTCTTTTTGATAGTTTTGCAACTATTACGTCCCTAAAAGATAAGTCTATCAGTTTATCTCCCACAGAATTAGGATATTATTTCCTCTCAAGTATCTGTCCAAGGGAATGTAATGGGGTCTGAAGAACTCATGAGATCTTCTGTGGCTGAAGATCCCTAGCACAGATTGTCAAAGAGTTGGCTCATAAACCAGAAATCATCCAATCCCCACGATGGGGAGGCTGGAATGTGTGAAGAACCTTAGTAAATTCCTCCCAGCATATGCTGTATTAGCTTGTCACAAAAAAAAAAATAAAAAAATAAAAAAAAAATAATAAAAAAAACACAAGTAGTGATAAAAATTCTGCAAGTGTAAGGTGCAAAGCAACTATCATGGTCACTGTTAATTGAAACCAGGTCAAACTACAGAAGAAAAGCAAGTCCAGAATTGCTAAGAGTAGAAGTAGTAAAAGAGATGAACTGAGAGGGAAGAAACAGAGCTGCATCATTGAGTGAGGGAAGAAACTAGAAGGAATGGTCTCTTTCTTGGCTTTAAAATTGTCTGATATCTACTAAAATTAGTAGTAGACCAGTTGGTGTGTGTGTGTGTGTGTGTGATGCAGAAACATATTTCTGCACAAAAAAAATGCTGCTTTATTAGGACAGTGATGAAGGACATCATGTCAGTTTTTCAGCACTTTAAAACACCGGAAGAGTAGTTTTAAAACCGGTGCATCCATTTGAGCTACCACAATTTGTAATGACAGCTTGTGGCTCCAAGATCAGACTCAGAAACTGAAGACCTGGAAAGAGCAGAAGACAGGCCATTTTAGCTGTCTAAAGAGCCACCACGGAAGAATTGAACATATAAGTATGCACTTACTACACTCCTGGTTTCCACTATTCATAAGTAGACTACTCAATTGGCTAGTACTTCAAAGTGTCACCATGGACTTGTTTGCTTTTTCATTTCAAGATACACACAAGAAACCACAGGAAAGTTTTACTACTGACATTGGAAATAAACAGACACTGCTACATTGGGGGAAAAAAACCAACCAAACAAACAACAAAACACTGCTTAAACACTTATAAAAAGCTATGGGGGGGGGGGGGGGGGGATTGGTCAGAACTGGATGCTTTTGAAAACCCAAGTGTTGTTTGTATTGTTCTTTTGTTTCTTTGTTTTTAGCAGAAGTGTCCTTTATTCTCTATGCCTCTATGTTATAGGTTTAGGAATATAATTCTATTGGTTTACATGAACAAAAGAGACAATATCAAGTGTGTATCTATGAGTGCTTTGTATGTCTTATGAAGTGCCCATATTGCACCATGCTATTATAGATTTTTTTTTTTTTTTTTGATACACATTATAACCAGACTTCTTTGAGAAATTGATAGTCTTGGTCTCACTTCAAAGTGCAGCCAGATGCTTGGCTTATCAATATTCGAATTACCTTTTTTTTTTTTCTTTTGTGGAGGATCTATACAAAAGGCAGAACAAACCTCAAAGCTGTGTAACGAATCCAAACTATAGTTCCCCGTAGTAAGTCACAAAATCAACTCTTGGGAACAGATACACTTCTGTACTGAGTCACTAGCTATCCAATAAAAGAGATCTGTTTCTTGTTCAAGGAGTTGACAAGACAGTAAATCAAAAGTTTGCCTTTTCACAAGGATTAAAATAACCTTGTAAGAGAAAGGGAGGTGAAGTAGAAAATATCTATTTGGAGGGTGAGGGAGAAGACATAGTTTTGGAGGTATTCATTAAATAACAAATAAAAATAACACATCCTCAAGAAAATCCAGTGATATTGCTGGAAGGTTTGGAAAATAAAATGCTAGTTTTAAGTTCTGAAGCACTGATCTCCACAGACATGATTTGAAACCAGACAGGTTTGTCTTGCTCTATAGTCATATTTATAAATATTCAACCCTTCCTTTTCTACTAGCAGAAGTCTCATGATGAATGAAGGTGTTACTCTATCCTAGGTTGTACAACTTTTATCTTTTTCTCTCCCTGTCTTATGAGCCTTAATTTATTTTCAGCTTGACATTTGGTTTTGGCTATAAGGTTGGTTTGTTTTTCCCCCACTTTCAAATACGCACTCCTCATTTCTGGTAAATAGATCAGTTTAAATCAAAAAGCAAAGCATGTCTTGTTTAAGGGTTAAGAGTACGGGTACAAAACAATTATCATAAACATGTTTTTCACAAAAATGTTTTTAAAGCTAAAAATAAATATGTATTTACCATGCACATACACTCAGTGTTGACAAATATTTTTTAATAATATGGTTTAAAAAGTTTGGTTTCTCACTCAGTTTAATATGAAAAAATAAGCAGATGGCAACACAGTATGTGCCTTTTGGATATTATGATAAGATATCCATTGCTGAAATGTAAAAATTACCTTGTGGCTACTTTATCAGTATAGTAAGATGCTGTTTGAAATGCAGAAGCAAACATTTAAAATTATGAGTTCACTCAGCATGCAGAGGAGTTTTCAAAGTAAATGGAAGTTCAAGTTCAGAACAGACTTTTTATTTGAACAATTTTTGTAATATCGCAGTTAAAAGATCCCCTTAAAGCAGCTATTAGTTAAGCCTCCTGCCTACTTTTAATACACCAGTAATAAATATTATAGCTACAATAAAATACACAATACCTGAAAATTGCTGTTATGAGATCTCCTTCAACACAGCAATTAATTAAGAAGTGTTAAACCAGTAAAATGTAGAAAGACATAATATGTTTTGAAGCACCCCAGCAATCAGTTTAAAAATATACCTGTGAAAGGGAAAGAAGCTTAAATATAGTGTAGAGTTTGAGTTTGTACTATGCATTTTTCAAGTTACATGTGCTAAGGCTATGTTTTTTCACCCAAATTTAAATGACTAGAGAAAGTTTCAGCACCAAACAAGAGAGACAATGACAAATATGAATTTCTCAAGAAACAATTGGGGTTATTTATTAACAATATAAAAGAATACTCCCCTAGCTGTCTCCGGACATTTTAAGAGCCACCTTCCTATTCCTTAGAGGGTTACGCCTCTAAGCAAAAGGCTACTACCATATACTGCAACTTTAAAGAAGGTTTAAGCACAGGAAGGTTGACTGCTGTAAAAAGAAACATGGTATGCATCTTCACTGTATTTTACAGGCAGCTCCTACTGGCTTTGTCTGCTCTCCAGCCCCGCTGGATGTAAGCCAGCGGCAGACCAGAAGATACTGAGGTACAATTAACATGGCACTGAGTTTGAGCTAATAAGCCTTGCTGAGAGACAAGCCTTTTAGGCTCGTATGGCACCCAGGCTCAGTGCCGTGCTAACACAGCTACATGGCTTCCACTTTGGAGCTGGCTCGCATCCAGCTGGTCCAGAGAGCAAGCAAGGACAGCTGGTATTTGCTCTGAGCATGGACAAGATATACTAGTGACTGCCACTGCCTGCAGGAAATGCAGAGCCCAGACCGTGAGCAGGACCACGCTGTAAGCAAGACCTTCTGCTTCTGTTAGCTAGAAATACAAGAGAGAATGGCTGAAGGGAACATCTATGTACTCGCAAGGCTCAGTAAAAGCGTAATAAGGGGAGGATTGTATCCAAAACACACTTTGTACATGTACTTCGGTCAATCTTGGAAGATTAGATCAAGTATGTTGTCCTCCCATGACTCTGCAAATATAACTGCCCTGTGTTCATGAGAGAAAATGGCACAAGTATTATTTTGTGCCTTCTGACAAGCACTATGCACAGAAAGGTCACATCTGCCTGTGACAGCATTCAGACAACCACAAATCCCCAAGTTTGCTTGTACCATCATGTCCAGAGTTCACATAACATTTAGATTATTACTCAAACCCCGTCTCTCAGTCGCAGGAAACATGGAAATTCAAACAGTGAAGAGCATGAACCTGGGCTTCTAACTTACAGGGGCTCTATTTGAGATACAAGAATGAAATCAAGTCTAATGCAATGTCCAATTTACAATCTGAGCAATATACGTATCAGTGGGTTAACTCACAGTATGCAATTACTCTTACTCCAGCAGGTTAGGAGGCAATATACAGGCTTAGGTGAATCAGAGTGAATGCTTTTCAGATGCAAATACCCCTCTCCACAATTCACTGTATTTTCAGTTCAGTGTATATAGCAGGATCCAAAGATAAGTCTTTCTAAAACTTGTGGGGAAGAACAGACTTGTAAGCCATGAAATTTGACATTACTGGGAAATGAAGAAAATGTACCAGAAGTTTTAAATTAAATGGAAGTTATTAAGAAGGGAGGGAAAATACTATATATATATATATATAAAAATATATAAATGCTTCTTTTTAAAAATGTTGCATATAAGAATTCAAAGTATAAAACCATTAATCTATGTAGATTGGAGTATCAACAGAAAACTACTACTGTGCAAGGAGCTTGAGGCGAGAGGAAGGACAGCTAGCTGCCTAGGTGACACAGCTATTTACAGAACACAAGCAGCCTGTAACTCCCAAAGCCGAACCGCTTCACTTTAAGACAAGTTCTGACCAAAGGAGACAGGGTGCAGCAAAGAAGAAAAGGGCACATGGGGGAAGGTGTTGAACAGATCGGCCTCAACTAGCTGCTGCTGGCATACAGTAGGGAGATGGTCTCCTCTCAGCAGGACGAAAAGAGACCCAGTGGGGAGCTGATGCTACTAGTTGGAACCTGACCTCTGAAAGATAACCCTTGATAATTCTTTTCCAACCAAGGAAATTAAGATTACAATTGTGAGATTAGCGAAGCTAAACCCAGGGACTCCCCTACAGGAAAAAACAAACAAACAAACAAACAGTGGCTAAATGCAAACTTCAAAGACCCATTTAGTAAATTACCTTTGCTATATATAAGAGGTAGTAGTTCTCACAAGGCAGACCTTCTGCTATGTCTGATACTAAACTGATAGTCATGAGAAATACTTTAGTTTTAATATTACAGGAAAGCTCAGAGCAGAATTTAGCTTTGTCCTGGTTTCAGTTAGAACAGAATTAATTTTCTTCCTAGTAGCTGGTGGAATGCTGTGTTTTGGCTTAGGATGAGAAGAGTGCTGATAACACCCCAATGTTTTAATTGTTGCAGAGCAGTGCTTATACTAAGCCAAGGACATCTCAGCCTTTTGCTCTGTCCTGCCAACAGGCAGGCTGGGGTGCAGTAAGAGCTGGGAGGGGACAGACCCAGGACAGGTGACCCAAACTAGCCAAAGGGGTATTCCATACCATCTGACGTCATGCTAAACAATATATAGGGGTGGCTAGCCGGGGGGAGGGGGCCGGACTGCTCGGGGTTAGGCTGGGCATCGATCAGCGGGTGGTGAGCAATTGCATTGTGCATCACTTGTTTGTACATATTATTATTACTTTCCTATTATCACCATTGTAACATTATTATTATTGTTGTTATTATTATTTTGTTATTATTATTTTCCTGTCTTATTAAACTGTCTTTATCTCAACTCACGGGCTTCACTTTCCATTTCTCTCCCCCGTCCCAGAGAGGGAGGGGGGAGGGTGAGCGAACGGCTGCGTGGTATTTAGCTGCCAGCCGGGTTAAACCACGACAAGCTTACTAAAATGAAGGGTTATACAGAGGATTTATCTGACAGCACTTTAATGCCACCATCCCAAATGCACTTCATTCAAAGTACTTTGCTGCATGCATAGTAGCAAAATTTAATTGTAACTGTAGGCATTTTCTTGCCACTTCTCCACAAACAGTCCATGGACTTCATACAACTATCGATCAAAAGTTTAGTGATGAAGGTACCTATTCCTACTCAATCTACATACTAAAACTGACTTTCTACTGTCTTGAAGCATATGATAGATGATATGATAGATGTTTACATCCTGAGGAGTAGTTAGGAAGAATTTCTATGGATTGAAAGTAAATCATTGTCAGTGTGTAAACACAAATGTGGACGGTTAAACCCATGTATAGAACACAAAGATAGCTACAGTCAGTCATTCCTGCACAGAGCTGTATGGTCAGACCTTCATACTGGGGATACCCTCAAAATACCCTACTTGTAATGTATAGGACTGAATGCCAGGTCCAGGCAGAACTCAAACTGCTCACCTCCTCCCCATAAATTACAAATCTCATCGCTCTATTAGACATCAAGACTGGTTGTGCATCCAGGTCAGGCTTGGCAGCATCTATAGTCTTGCTTCCTTCTACAAGCACAGATTAAGAACCCTCGGCAGCCTTTGCGGATGCACATCCGCTGCTTGGATCAAATGAGCAGCTGTGCCAGGGGAACTGAGCTCAAACTGCTTTCAGGTTGTCAGCAGTCAATGGGCTGGATAATTACCTTGCATCTACCCTTCTGATTTCAAGTTTCTCACAAGGCCGAGCATTTCTCTGAACAGCCTCCACTTCCTACTGATGACCACACTTAGGTTTTTCTTTTACAGTGTTCTACTACACTCTTTACTTGTAAATTCAGCCTCCTAAACAAATCTCAACAAAGACATATCGTGTCCATGAATCTAACAGTGAAAATACAGCAAAATCAGCAGTCTGGCTCCAGCAATAGCTGGCATTGCAATCATGTGTTCCCTAGGATGCTTTTTACTCATGAACTGTGCCTTACTCCAATTACTAATTACGTAGTTTCCTTTTATATTTATGTTTGACAGGAGACCTCTCATCTCCAGTGCAAGTCAATGAAGAAAACTAGGGTGTTATACTGCTCAGACTTAAATGCTACATCCAATGCTTTAACTATAATGTCTGAAAAATAATACTATGAGGAAAAGAGAAAAAAAGATAGACTGAGGCTACATAATAGCAGTAAAGCTGCATTTACAAATAAAGTAGTTTATTTGAAGAAAAATTTGGTTCTTAAAATGCGATTACTTGTCTCAAATGCAGACTTGAATGCCCTTAAAGGTTGAGGTGCTTCAAAATCTGAGGGGGTCAGGATTTTTGGCATCAAGGTTTCAGAATTGCTTCTCAACCTGCTATAGATCACTTGTGAAAAGCATTATGTAAGCAAGATATGAAAGCTCAAGCTTGTAGAAACATCAAAATATATAAAGTCCATAAGCCCCAACTACATTTTCTCAGTTCCAAGTCAGTTTCAAGGTGATAAGAAAAAGGTTTTAACAAACTTGTATGAATTTAAAACAAATCAAACAAAACCAAGAGCCTCTAGTAGAACTAAAATGACAGACATTACTATATCAAGTCAAAATGAAAGATGTTTTTTTTTTTCAAATTTGTAAGGGGGGCATATTAGATTCCTCACTAGATCATACAATTATGGTGGTTTTAATAGAATGTCTAAACACTAATAATCTCTGGCTTGAAGTTCTGTGGATTTGTTTGTTCACAAAACATGGATCCTGACCTAATTGACATCTACTTCAAATTTCCTCTTCTAGTGCTTACTTTCCTTGCTCTTCTTCAAAACAGCTGTAACAGCTTCTCCTTTGAGATCCTACTCCTCCCCTCCCCCCCCCCCCCCCCCAAAAAAAAAAAAATAAAAAAAGCAGCACGTCTTGGGTAATATTTAATACAGGCTCTAGTTAGCAGGTTTTGGAAATCCATCCTTTTTGTAATAATCGCACAACCAAAAATTGATTATATGTTAAATTTGTATTAAATTGCTATCCAAAATCCAAGCATTTCAGTACTATTTGGATTGAAGAAATTATTATATTGACTATTATAATTTCACTATGTGCAGATAAAATTAAATAACTTCTATCCATCCTATAAGCACTCTAGATCTGACAGCAGTTTTTGAAACTGGCATTCTCTTTGACACTAGTGTGACTCCAGTGGAATAATACGACTACTTAGCACTTGCCTAGCACTTTTTTTAATCTTCAAAGCACTTTACAAAGATTATAATTAATGATGACAACAGCCTAGTGAGGCTTGTAAGAATCATCCTCCCCAGGTGATACACAGAAGAAACAGAGAAGTTGCTTATCTAAAAAAAGAATGTCAGGGTTTGCAATTCTTTGTTTTATGCTTTGATCACATCTACGGACAACATTTTCAACAAAATTTACTGTTGCTATTGCTGCACTATAATCTACTTCAGCCTTAAATCATGAAAGGTAACAGAAACAAAGAAAAATCATTTGTTGAATACATGATACATGATACAACCTCATCCTAGTACTACGAATATACTGCGAAATATGTTTCCATTATTTATTGTATCTACATACACAGTGATCTGAGATCACTGTGGAACAGTCAGATATCAGCGTGTCAGGTTATTACAAATTGACATTGCTGTTATAGCAAGATTTTCTGTTCTTTGAAGCACTACCATTATCTCCTTACATTATCACAAAAATGTTTGTAAGATTATGGCTTAGGAGGAGAGTCAAAGACTGCCACAGCCAGGAGAAAAATTAAATTTCAGAATTAATAAATTCACTTTCCATGGATTCCATCTATGATACATCTTAAACCCAGCAGTGAAGCATACAACAACTTTTAATGTATTCTTCCTAACAGTATGGGAATCACTCACATTTATAAATGGTAAAATTTATAGCAATGAATTTTACAAAATCTCAGTTTATATCCGCAGTTGATACAGACACAATTTACAGCTTCTCCATTATCTCCTTCTACAAAATGCAGAGAAGCACGAATACAATTTTCAAAAGCTGCTGTGTAGAAAGAGAAATACCCCAAGTAACTCAAAGCATCCCCAACAGGGCTTTTAAGCCTTCTGCCTTTCAGGAAGGATCAGGCACATGCTGCTGGTTGCTCTTCACCTGTGGGCAACATCTCTGAATAATCACCCAGAGCAAGGCACCTTTTAAGAAACATGAAAGGGTGCTTCTCTCCTATCAGAGGACAGTCAGAGGAAGCCATGCTGACAAGTTTCATCTAACAGCACACTTGTTACCACCCTGAATACGGTTTACCAAAGAAGATCTGAAACACCGTTTTACCTGCCTTAAGAACTTCTCATATCATAGTCTAAAGTGTAGGACATCCCATGCCAGGCAAGTGTCCTAGTCAGCAAAAAAAATCACCACCATTCTTTTGTGTGGCCAAATAATACTTAATGGTCATCAGAAAGGTCATGCACCCTCTCTAATAGGAGGTGTTATGCCAGTGGTGAAGGCATTAGTAGATAAATTATATAATGTAAGGATACTACAATTGTTAATATTACCTTATCACAGTCTTATGTGTTATAACACATATAATCACTAACATTATATAAAAATATTTATATGGCTTTTTAATAGGACTTTCACCAGGATTTTGTAGAAGCTGAAATAAACTATTTTTAGAATTTATTTATTTTTACACCATAGCTACACTGTATTTTCAAGGAAGGTCCTGCATATTTGGTTACCTTTTTTTAAAAAAATAAAATAAAATAGTAAGCATACATCAAGTAATTCCTTCAGCTTTGTGCATTTAACCTAAATGCTGGATTTTTCAGAGTTTGTGGAATTTATGCACACACACAAAAGAAAAACTATGCATATAAGACATTTTGGTTTCTTCTGCTTCTTTTAACCTTTACAATCTTGCAGAGAAGAAAAAAAAAAAAAAAAAAAAGAAGCCCAGAAAAGCAGATATATACACACTAGCCAGCTCACGCTGTAATTACAGAGAAACATACAAGTGAAACAGAGGTGGTTACACACAAGAGAAGTTAAATCATTTACAGGGGAAGATGCATACCTATTGAATAGTGAAAAACTAGTAGTGGAAATCTATACTTTAAGCAGTTGCATTTCTGTGCTCTTGTTTCAACTATTTGCATGCAAAAGTAACACAGCATTAGCATAACTGCTCTGCAATATGGCATAATTGCTGGAGCAATATAAAACTCATACATTCCAAAATCATCTGTATACATAATTTCTGCACTAACATCAAAGGAAAAAAAAGCAAAACCAACAACAAAGGATCTAAAAAAAATTTAAGAGGGGGAGGGTTAAAAATTTAACCTCAGCAAATTTTTGATCTCGAGTTATCTGTTGTTTTTCTTCTATGCTGTGCATATACTAGGTTGAATAAATGTCAAAGAGCTGAATGTGATACAAAAAATTTCAGAGTAGTTGTGTATATCATTAGCTAGCTACTGTCATTTACCTACCTCAAAAACTGTTCAATAAACCGCAAAGGTTTTCTTGTGATGAGACTGACAACAAAAAGAAAAAGCATTAACTTCTTCCAGCTACCTCTAGCTATTCTTCCAGTATCAGGGAAAACTAGCAAATATAAAGCCTTTGGCTCTCTATTGTGTACCTTTTAGAAAGGACATCTGAGAGAGGGGTAGGGGTGTGTGTGCATATAACATGAAGAAGCAGCCACAGTGACATAACTCTTCAGAAATACTGAGCTCTATGTCTTTAAGGGAAACCAAGAAATTTTGAAAGCCTTGAGTATATTTTCCAAAGTATTGAAGGCAAGCTAGTTGCTGGCCTGTATCAGGTAAAGTAAAATCCATGTTTCTTTTCTTTTTTGTTTTCCCCTCTAATATCAGAGACCTGGAAACATTTCATCACATTTTTCTACAGTTGATACATGTAAAGCAAAATGAAATGTTATTTTTTTTTCCTGTTTCCAGATTCAAACATTTCTCCATTTCAGAATATATTGTTTTACAGACTGTTTTTACTAGCCTGTTTCTAGTAAACTGAAAACAAAACATTCATAAAGGTTTTAAAGAAATAAATGGAATAGAGCACCCCATATAGTAGTGCAGGCTCCCTTCCCAACTTAGATGGTAAAGGTTGCCAATAACTCTCCCATATTCTTCTGGGTGCATCTGTATTTCTTGTAGTTCTGCTAGTCTCCCAAATTCCCCTCGTTTTGCTGGGTATGGATATTTCCCATTTGAAGATAACACCCCAATGAAATAGCACAGTACTACCAAGTACAAAGGAGCTGTGCAGCACAGTTGCAGCTGTTAACACCCCTTTACGCCAAGCCTGAAGGATACAGGTACACAGGTAAGCTGAGCACACAAATGAAGTATCAAGGTAAAGCAGCTCTGGTCTGCTCTATCACTTTCTCCAGCTGGATGCAGCAAAGCACACGCAAGGAGAAATCTATTTTCCTGCACCAAAACAACAGTAATACCAATAATATCCCCAAGAAAAATAAAACTACTATAAAAATGAACTTTTTCTCTTAAAAGTAGTGAAGGTAAGCCTGCTTAGAACTGATACAAGTCTGCAGTTACTAAACACTGAACTTCTGGATAAAAAGCATAAAAAAATAAATTAACAAAATGGTCTTCCTAAAGAATTATATAATGCATCTTGTGTATAATCAGCAGTCCAGAGAGTATATAACTGAGGTGATGTAAACCAGACTGAAAAAAAAAAAAAAAAAAAAAAAAAAAAAAAAAAAAGTGAAGCATAGTAATAGTACAGCACTCATTTAAATGGCACATTCCAGGTGGAAGCTGGTGTGCCCTGCTGGTACTTTGAGCTGGCCAGCAGCAACACAGTGATGAGCCACAACCCACCAGCAAAACTGCTGCTGAACCTCCTGGAAGTTTTTCAGATTCTCAACTGGAATTTGGGAAAGGCAAATGCTTCAAGAGGCAACACTGTGCTGCCATGGCTTTTCTATGGGAAACATTTACACCACTGGCTCCAGTCAGCTCTATATAAAACACAAGACTGTGGCATCAGTTTGCTGCCCAGGTGCTCCTTACAAACCAAAAGGGCATGAGGGGCAGTAGAAACATGCTGGCTCCTTCCTGCCAGAGACACTATGGGGGCTGTGCTACCTCCTGCAGATGGGGATGGGACCCAACCTCCCTCCCACTGCCATAGGAGAACAGAAATAAATCGGCTTTAGAAAAAGCAGAAAAACAAAGACTTTAAAAAACAAACAAACAAACAAACAAAAAAGTTTTCAGGGCCTTAGGTATCCTCCAGTTCTTCATCTGCTTAAGTGTCTATACTAGCCCATGTCTTAGCTGATATAAGCAAGTGAAACTCCTTGTAAGCACAGCTCATGTTCTACAGCTAAACAACTCTCAGTTTGCAACTCACTCAGTGTCTTCACAGCAAAATCCACAGGTCCACAGCCTGAAAAAGCAGCAGGATGTCTGCCCACAGCACATGAGTGTCCTATTTGCCTCCACACAAATTCTTGCTTACCCAGTGCCCACTCCTGCATGTCTGCAGCTGGGCTTGGAGGCCCATATCTGCCAAGCAAACAGTCACAGCCGAGTCTGCCCCAGCAGCACCCCACCACAGCTGCCAAAATGGAGCATGGCAGCACTGGCAGCCATTTTACAGTCACCACGCCTGGGCAGAGCCATGGCCTTCTTGCGCTCCCTCACTACCTGGCCAGGTAGCAGGGCGGTTTTCATCAGGCAGCAACACAAAAACTCCTAGGCACTCTAAAAAGAAAAGCTGAATGAATGTGCCTGGTTAACTGTGTGCACAGCATTCCCCAGGCACCCACAGTCTGATCTTCACCTTCCTTCTCCAAAGCAAAAGGCAGCCCAGAGCCGGAGGCACCTGGGGCAGGCCTTACCAACATGTATCATCAGTGCTCTCAGCCCAATACAAACAGTTGTTTTTGAGGTGACCACAACAATTAATGAATGATACATTAAGTTATGTCAGCTTACTCTATGAAAACAGCAGCTAAATGCTCAGTATAGGTTAAAAATAAATAAATAAAATCCAATGCCAGAGATTACTGTGAACTATACTACCATATAAATCCATGGTTTACACACATATCAATACTAAGTGAACTTAAAAATAAATATATAAATTAAATAAAAGAAAACCAGGAAAAATATTTGGAGAAGGGAAACAAATAATTACCTCAAAGGGTAATTAAGGTGCTTGAAAGACTGATGGTATGGGTTAGGACTCTAACATGGAAAAAGTCTAGGAGGTTTACAAAATCATGATTATTAAGGGAAAGGTCTTAAGACAGAGTTCAACAATTCATCAGTTCTTCCAACATTAAAACAAACTTTTTTCAACCCCAATAGTGGACCTGTAAATTCTTTGTCAAAGAATGTTGAAGATACAATTTCAAAGGGAAACCAGACAAGTGTTTGAAAAAAAAAAAAAAAAAAAGCCTTATGAAGCTCAAGACACCCTCAGATGTAGAAAGTTGGGAAATAGAGAAAGTGAGCAGAGGAAATAGTAACATATTTTACTTTTTTATTTATCCATTGGTATCTCTTTATAGCCAATCTTGGTGAGAAGACACTGGGCTAGAAAGACTTAACTGAACAAGAATGTTTCTGGATTTTCATTGTAGCAGGTTATGGGATGGCACTGTTGCTCTAGAAGAGCAGAGATCTTATCACCAGCTACACCCTATACAGTTGGTAAACCTTATCTTCCAACATTTGCATCTGAAACTCCATCCATTATGCAGTACACAGTTAAAGTAAAAATGCTTTGCTGAATCCCACCTAGTGATTGGTAAATGCTGCTTATGCTTATGCAATGTATATGCACTGCATGCATTGCCTGCATCTACAAAGCAGCCTCCCCTTCTGAGGTTGGTGAAATACTGCAGACAATTCCACATCTGTCCTTTCCAGAAGTCAAAGTTTTCTTTATAAGGATAATACATGTACATGTAGTAGGGTGCTTCTCTCCCAGAGTGTATACTGCAAACAAAACTGACATCTGCAGATCATCAAATTCTGGTACTGTTTTGGCTTTCACAATGCAAGGAAACTCAGATCCCTAAAAAGTTAAAGTCACTGTTTCCGAACCACTACCTCAAACTCCCCATCTGTCTCCATCTCAGAACCCTTCGCAAGATTCAAGATTCTCAAGAACCCATCTCAGATTCAACATGTTACACTGGGACAACTGTTTACAGAGAAGACTGACAGACACACTTCTGTCCATGCATCACTAACTTGTGTTTTCCAAATACACAATTCAAGGTAACAGGAAGGCTTTCTGTAAGAAATGCTCTTAGCTCCAGACAAAGCTGGAGTTTACATTCTTTCTCTGTTCACTGAGCTGTGTTCAAATAGCTCAAAGATGACTGACTGGGGTGATGTTCAAATGCACCCAACAGGGGAGAGCTCCCAAACTTGCTTTAGAATGACTATATGTCCCTATTGGAAAGAGGTGTTTGATTATACCTACTGAAGTCCACACAGCTTATTCTCTCTCCATCTTGATTTGGAAGTTTGAATCTGTGCTCAGTAAGAGATTAGTGATGAAAAAACAGGTACAGCATTTACAGCATTTTCATTAGTGATGAAAAAACAGGTACAGTACGTATAGCTAATATCATAAGTGATTACCCATAATTACTTTAGCAATCAATTCTCAGTAATGAGGGAGTTTCCCATTTTTTTTTTCCTGTAGTGTTCTCTCAGTCAAAATCTTCTAGTTTGTCTGCTTGTCTTCTTGTTTATCTACTGTACTGACTTGCTAAAACATACAATGTTCCTTCCACAATCTTTTTCTTCTCATTTTCAGTAATATAGCATTTTTTATTATTTTTCCCCCTCACTATAGCACATATTGATGTAGTCAAACTGTATCATACAGATTGGTGGCACATTACTGTAAAATAATAAAATCCAACTGCTGACTGCCATAAATGGTACGTTAAGTTTGTATCCATATAGACTTGAAAAATATTAATCAGTGTAAACATACACTTTTCTGAGAACTTACGATATAAACTACAAATCTACATTACCTGTACACTAGCATAGGGACAGGATAATTCACTAATCCTGATCATAAGAAATTCCCTGCAATAAGTATGGGAACAACCTCCAGGAACAATTTACATATGGCCTTCATGATTTTCAGGATGCTCCTCGCAAATATCTTTCACCACTGCTTTGCATCTAGCAGTGTTGGCTTTGAGTAAGTGACTGGTCCATACGCATAACGCTCCATGAAAATCAAGTTCTTTGTATGTGGAAAATGAACTGATTGACATATAAGGAACAGCAAGAGGTCACAAGTGATACATCTTTAAAATATAAAAAGCATGCCATAAAGCCTTTTCCTGAAGTATGATTTTAAACATCTTTATAATGTTTGGAAATATAAGACAGATATGGAAGACCATAAAATTCATTAACTTAATTGTAGCAATAAAGATCCTGCATAAGGATCAGGAAAAGACTTTTTTGACATTTCACATCTAGTCATCTGACAAAGCACAAAAGGAAGATATAATGATCCTAAAACAACATTTGCCATACTTGAAACATCTGTTCCAGTCCGCATTTATAGTTCTCCTGTGTTCCCATCATTTCCTTCCATCTTATCACATATGATTCAAAACAATATAAAAACAGGTTTTCTAAATTTAAGGCAATAGGAAGGAAGGGATAAATGCACGCATATCTCTGCACCCATTCCTAGAAATTAAAGCATGCTACAGGTAACAGCGTTTACCACTTAGTTTCTTTATAGTGTCTCTGCACTCAACTCAAAACCATCTGACTTTCTGCTCCCTCTAAGTAGAGCATTAAATAGAATATTTAAGACTTAAACAACAGAGAAAAAAAAAAAAAGTGAAACAAAAAGCACACACTCAGATGCTCAAATATTGCCATTGTGTTTTTGAAGCACTTTTTTCCATCACAGAATGGATTAAACTGATATAATAACATAAGACTCTGTAGCTCAGATGGGGGTAAGGAAGGTGACTGTTCTTTAACAGAATTTATAAAATATTTATTTTCTCATTTGGGGATTATTATCTATTAAATTTCTATCAAGAAATAATAGATAATAATAAACAATTATCTAATTGTTTTGTCTGATAAGTAGATGATCGGATTCTTCAACTGTGATGATACAATGATACTCGAGCTTCTTTATACACTAAAAACCAAAGCAGAAAATGTAACAAAATAAAGGCAATCCAGCAATTACAGGCAGTGCTATAAGCAGAATACTGAACACGGAAAATGCTTTGATTTCAACTACCTATGCTATTTTATAAAAGTGTTGTTAAAGCTCTGGATCTAATTATACCCTAATGTACAATGGAGAATCAGGAATTTCAGACAGCTGTATTATTCTAGGTAAGAGACAGGTAGCCCTAATGCTATATGCACTGTGATATTACTCAGATAACAGATTCAATGGTGTTTTTTGAGTCAAAAAGCCAACATTACTACACTTGTTCACCATGAATCCTCCCAAGGGTAATAATTTTCTGATGTAACAAGGTTGGTCATATAAACTGCCTGCCTCTGTCAGCACACTGTTTGTATTAACTCATGTACTTCCACTGTAGAGAGTAGACGCATACCAATTTTATCATCTGAGAACCTCATTTCAAAGAGAAGCAGGATAAGATCATTGCATGGGAAACAAACTTACCAGGTAACTAATGTAGAGCTAGACTAACTACCTAGTGATCATTTTTATCTCAAAGTGACCACAAAAAGTTAGTATGATCCAAACTAGAATAATCTGTTAAAAATTATGAAATATTGAAATATTGTAATAATGTTTCTTTAAAAACTGAAATATTACTTAAAGCTTAACCAAAAAAGAACATTGCAATATTTCTACCCATTTCTTATTGCATTAATTGTAAATTTAAAATTTTCATTGATATTTGTGTGTGTTGTGTGAGACCCTTTACACAAGCAGGATAGCTAAAATCACAGTCTAGGGATCTAAATGCATTCTGGTAAATGAAGCCATCGTACTAGCTACATCATTTCCCATTAGTGGTTTAAGGGTTTTTTTTATTTGTTTGTTTGTTTGTTTGTTTTAAATGAAAAAAAGATGAGATTGAGGTTTGCCTCAGTCACTAACAGCAAGTATTTATTTATTTTTTAAAACAGATTTTGTAACAGCATTGTAAAACAATTAAGTTAAAAACAAAAACAAACAAACAAAAAAAAACTTGTTTGTTTATTCTAACAGAAAGGTAAACCCCAGGGTGACTTAGACCAATCAAGGCTAAGCAACAACCAGAACAGTAGCAGATGAAAGGCAGCATTGACTATTAATCATGGAAGATAAACACTTCCTCTAAGTAAATTGACTTCTGTTTGTTTTTTGAGAGTAGGTCATTGTCCAAGGTATTCCTAGGAGACAAAATTGAGGAATTTGTTTGATAAATTATTCATCATAGATCATTCCCACAATTTTAATTATGATACTCTTCCCATACCAGTCAACACACAGAAAAGCTCAAGACCACTGATTGTAGGAAACAGTTTTCACCTGCACATTGACAGTATACATGTATATAGGGACTGGATTCAGTGAGTAAAAGCTGGTATCAGCCAGTAATCTTATAGTTCACGGAAAAAGGGCAGGTGATCATGCAAAAGAATTAAGCAAGACTGAGAAGATGAGATACACAGACTCCTGAATACTGCAGTAGTTCCTGCTGGTCAGAGAGAAACACAGGTGCACTAGCTTCTCTGCCATTGTCACACTGTTCTCATTAAAAGGTGAAAAAGATGACATCTTCCAAGAGCTGAAAAAGTTGTGCTCTTCACAGGGAATGAATGAGTCCTTGTCTTCTTAAGAGCAGAGTAACCTCAGCACCAGTCAAAAACTTTCAGTCTCACATCAGTCACAACATACCTTGAAAAATTTGGCTCAAAGCACTAGACTGAATTAAAAATAATAATGAAAACATCGCTGTAAGAGTAAAAAGTGACAAAACCTTCATAATCAGACACGGTATCCCTTTTATACTTTCTGTAATGAAAATTTCTCCTTTGCTTTAAGGAAAAATTCAAGACTAGTTCACAAGAGCAACTGACAGGAAGCAACAGAAGAGAGGAGTTAAGCCCCAAAAGAGTGCTGTCAAGAAACTTTCTTCTAGGCATAAGAACAAAAATATCTAAAAAAAAATTATGGGAAGATATTCTGAGAATAGCAACAAAAACACCAATTTTAGAGTGCTTTCTTTCCTTGTAGAAATCTTTTTTCATTTTTAGTTTAGTTGACTGTTATAAGTGTAAAACTATAGAACTAGAAGATAAAAATCCCTCCAAACACCCAACTTAAAAAAAAAAAAAAAGCAACAGCACTTGAATTACACTTTGTGTGTGCATGATTAGACTCATTAAGTCTAACTAGAGTCTGAAAGAGTGAAAAATTTGGCTATAAACATGGGAAACAAACAGGATTGTCTATTCCAACTATTACAGATGTTAATTTCTTACCTACATTTGTATCACTGATACTACCTGCAGCATACAACCACCTCCAGTGAAAACCTTCCTTTTCCAAATCACAGCAGAGGCTGAGGTAAAAATACCACCTTATCACTGATATTTTTGGATAATTTTTTTTCTTGTTCTGTACAAGAGAGAAGCCCCACTTTCCCAGAGCCCTGTCATCAAGTACTTCTGTGGGACACAGATCAGACTGATTCAAATGCAATGCATATGGTAATAGGATAAACAGGAAACTATTGCAGAGGCATGCGAGTCAGCTTGTATCCTATTGCTTCCAGAATTCAGCAAGTCAGAGGGAGGCTAGCTGATTTATCCAACCAATGATCATGTTCTTCTTAAGTAAGTTTTTTCACAAAAAATCGTTCATTGTTTGTCTTGATGTTGGCAAGATAATAATGCCATCTCAAAATCAGATACCACATGACCCTTATAAAGTACTGAAGGAAGCAGATAGCACGAAGCCACCTCTATCTCAAAGCTTTTCCGAGGAATCATCTCCTCCTATATTCCATTATTTAAGGCCCCTGGCCGTAAGTGTCAGAAGAGGCCAAATAGCATTGTGGCCACATCCTGCCCCAAACTACTACCCAGTAAGGTCTATATGTCAGAAAAGACATTAGAGGGCTGCGTTGGGCAGTGCCTTAGGGATCTGCTATTTGCACCACTAAACCCTTCGGCCCACACCAGGCTGGCAGTGCCCCCAGAGCCTCCATGGCAGAATTCCCCTTTACCGCAGCTGTTGCAGCACTGTGGGTCTTGTACCTGGCATCTGCAAAGCCAGTGGTGCTGCTGCAGCACCTTCCCAGGGAAGCAACTACCAGTGGCATGCGACTTGCCCCTCTTTTTGCCCCCTCCTTCCTTTGCATCATTTTGAAGATTTTAGCTTTTGCTAGAGAAAACTAAATGTAGTGCACAACAGCAGAGAGAAGTCACTTGAATGCTTAATAAATATTAACCGATACTAGACATGCATAGGAATTAAAAAGTCAATTAATATGCAACATTTATACCTAATTAACATGCTCCAAACAATGCTAAGAGCATCAAAAACACAAACAAACAACAGGGAAATAGGTCCCAATGAAAAGTATAAAGTACTAGGGAAAAAGCATTGAGAAATCATCGTCCTTGTCTTCATCACCATCAGCAGTTGCACTGGAGACCACACTACTCACACAAAAGACACTCATCTGAAGGAATCCATCATTGTTGTTCCTATCTAGCAAGTGAGGGTGGTTTTCCTTACTGTTTTCTCATTCTTTTTTTTTTTTTTTTCCCTCCAAAACTAAGTTTCATACCATGACAACATATTGTGTCAGCTATGGGCCCTGATAATACATTGTTGAAGCAGATTCAGATGCTCAACATCTACTGTTAAACAGCTAGCAGGCTGCCAAAACAGTATGAAATCCCTAAAATTTTGTTGAAGCAGATTCACATACACGATTCACAACCGTGTATTAGCAGGATCCATAGCTGCATTTTAACAACACAGATTGTTTTCATACAGTTCTCCTCCCGCCCCATCACCAAACATTCTACCTTTATTTCCAAGCCGTAATCTATTGATGAGTTCTTGCTTTGCCACTGTTAAATGCATAACTTCTGTGAAGTGAGGAGAGCACCAGAAGGAATTGTAAATGGTGTCAGACACTTGGGATAGGATGGGGTCAGGCACTGTGAGTCTCTTCCAGTGATACATGGTGCGTTTCATTGGCAGAACATGTTTGTCATTTCAGATCTTCTGGAAGCCCTTTATTGGGTGAAAAAGTCTTTATCACAGAAGAACTTCATCTCAACTCTCATCATACTAAGCAGCTGCCTTTCCAGCTCACCTGCAATTATGATACCATTGCTCCAAGCACAACAACAACAGCTGTAATTCGGCAGCTAAGGTTGCATACAACCTGAAGCAGAGGCATGTTAACAACATTCACTGGCTATTGTCACTCTCCTTTAGCAAAACAGCAAATTTGTGATTTTCGTTTAGAGGTGACCTGCCTGAGTCACAGCATGCCACAAACACAGCCAATGCACTGGTCCCACATGTGGTTCTCCTCCTGCTTCCTTAGGAAAGGTACGCTTTGATTCCTGTCAGTCCAGCTACAAAAGCAATATCCTTTCAATATCAGCTCTGAAGCAAGCTGGTGCTACTCCTGAAGGGGAAATAGCCACCTCCTGCAATCAAAGCAGCAGAAACAGATCATTTCTAGAGGCCTTTGTTAGCTACCTACCTCCTCACAAGGGCACAGTATGTTCCCAAAGTACTGTGCAACTAAGGTAACTGCTGGGACAATTCTTTCTCCTGTGCACCTCAGGGTAACCGCCTCCTGCTGCGTGAACTTCAGCCCTGGTGCTGGTAACATGGGCCAGTGCATGTAGGAGTCAAAGAGAAGTAAGGCAGTTAGAAAACAGGCAGGAAAAGTGTCAAAACCTGGCATTCACAATGCTGGAAAGTGGCATGAAGACAAATTTTTCAAGACAGTTTTTACAAAGACCTAGGCTATTTTTATGCAAAGGAAGCTGACAGTTTAGGCTAGCACATAAATAATCTTCCTTAGAAAATAAGAAATGTTAAAAATCCACACTTTATATTTATAAGCAACAGTCAATGAAAATTAGAACTACCAATGAACTGAGCAGTTTGTCTAAGTTATTTGTCAAATTCTAGGTTTGGCTGATCACACCTCTTTGAGTCTGTTGATTTCCTTGATATTCAATTTGCATTGTAACAGCAAAATCGGAGCCTTTGCCATCTTTGTTTCCAGTGGAAAAATAATGGGAGGCTCTGATGACTGTTGAGTGAAAGACTGCCAATAAAATACATTTTTATCAATGTACATCCTGAAGTCCCTTTTCACTATGTCACACCTTCCTCAGACTTAAGCTGATTTTATCTAGTATTTATCGTTTCCATTTACTTTTAATCTATTTAATTATCAAAAGATGCAACCTTTTCAAAGAACCATGGTCCACACTGCTGTTCCCAGCATTCAGCCTGCTGCTGTACTACCTCTTGCTTCTACTCACTCTCTTCAAACACATTGTCTGATCTCTAGATGCTTGAATGCCTAAATCCCCTGTTTCTCTATACAGTTTTCATAACCCCAGCAACTCTTTTTTTTTTTTTCCTTCCGCTGTCTCACAGAGCACCACAGCAGTCTGCCCAAGCACTGAGCACAGATAGAAGTTGTCCCCACATCAGCAAGGACCTTGTGCTGTTAGACATACCACTGTTTGAACAGTCATAGCTGAGCAGGATACCATAAAACTCAGTGCAGAGGAAGATGCAATTTAAATTCAGCAGACTACCTCCTGCAGTAACTCTCAGTAATTTCACTCCATTACAGTTTTGCTGAAGTCAGAACTGGACTTACAGATGCAGACTGGGGATAAGGTCTCAAACTACCATGGATAAATCCACTTAGAACCACGCATTCAGAGGCTGAATGGTGTCTGAATAATTAACTGTTGCTGGGAAGAATCCTTCCAATACTGATAATTTCTGTGCATATGTACTTTATATCAGTGCTATTAGTCTGTTCCCTTGTGCTAACGTCCACAACGAACAGAAGGAAGTGATAGACTCAGATGACAGGCTTTCATCATTCTGAAGAACAGAACAATGGCAACAATTATGCCATGCTGACATCCCAGCCCAGCTTCAGCCCTGCCCCACCACTTAGGACTTGCCTAGGGATCACTGGACTGTATCTGATGCCAATTACCCATACTGGGCCAGAGCCTGCTATCTTGATGGGGCAGCATGCATGTATTAACTCCAGCTGAATTAAAAAAAAAAATAAAATTATTATATAGAGAGGCAAAATGTTAAATAGTGAATTATGTCTACATTGTAGATTCTGGATGGACAATGAAGAAATTCAAGGAGCTTCTTTCTCAGACAATTCCCATTTCATAGCCAGAAACAGTTCCAACACATGCAGTTGGGCATAGCAGTGTATGAGCCCACTGTGCATGCATTTCAAAAGCAGGCATAGAGAAGCAAAAAAAAAAAGGCTATACTAATACACCAGTGCCAAGCAGAAAAGCTAAATTCTCTAATGTCCTGGTTTATTATATTACTCTGATACTTTCTCCTTCAGAGGGACTGGAAGTACCAAGGAAAGTGAATGTCAAGTATATTGTAACCCTAAAATCACAGCAGCATTAAGTCCTTATATCTTTTAATTATTTCCCTTCTCCTTTGTCCAGTTCACTGACTTTGTCACAGTTAAAAGTACTTTTGCTAGAAATACAAAACTAATCAGAAGATACTTGTTATAAAACCTTACTTCACTCTGACTTTGGCTGATCAAAACATGGCTAGTGAAGTTATATGTAAGTAATTAAATGAATACTTATACCATGAATTGACAAGTGTCCTTACTGAAGTGTGTGGAAGTCAGCACATTGCTAACTTCAGTAAGATGATTTATATATTAAACTTCATGTTATTGTCAAGGCTATGCTGTTTTGTTCCAAATGCTATGTCAATTGTAGTGGTCTTCCATGGGCAAGAACTACATAATTGCATGCCTACACAGAAAAAAATGGTCCATGTTTTCAGCCTTCCTGAACAGAAACAAATGCTTCTGCAGAATGGATTACATGAATGAAGTTGTTACACAGACATCTGCTGAACTTGTTTACAAGAACTCCAGTCCTAAGTGACAACTTGAGCTTGATACCAAACCTATCACTGCTTCTGAAAGCTGTTATTAAAGTCTGTACAGTTGACTGCAGTCATGGTAAAGCCTTGAAAGTATGCCTGCAGTCACTGAACTGACAGCAAATTAAGTCAAATTCATTTGCTCTCAGGTTTACCAATGAGATGAAAGTAATTCCAAAAGCAGAAATATACCCTTCACCAGGAAAATAAACCCAACTATTTCTTTAAATTTCAAGAGACTTCATATTCACTGAACATGGAGAACAAGGAATGAAATAGCATCCCATGTTGGCATTATTAAGATGCAAAGTCCTTCTGCCACAGATATGTATAGATTTTTAGATGTAAGAGAAAAAAAAAAATCTGTTTTCAGACTTGGATTTTTTCCACTACCAGCATTTAAATTGTGACAAGGCATCAAATAACCAGAAAACCCTGTATGTGAGGTTTTTAAACTTCACAATACAGCACTGAATAGAACCATGGTATATCCTGATTTGGAAAGGACCCACAAGGATCATCAGGTCCAACTCCCGGCTCCATACAAGACCACACAAGAGTCAGACCATGTGTCTGAGAGTACTGTCCAAACGCTTCTTGAATTCTGTCAGGCTCGGTGCCACAACCACTTACCTGTGGAGCCTGTCCCAGTGCCCGACCACCCTTTGGGTGCAGAACCTTTTCCTAACACCCACCCTGACCCTCCCCTGTCCCAGCTCCATGCTGTTCCCTCGGTCCTGTCACTGTCCCCAGAGAGCAGAGCTCAGCGCCTGCCCCTCCGCTCCCCTTGTGAGGGAGCTGCAGGCCACCATGGGGCCTTCCCTCAGCCTGCTCCACTCTGGCTGGACCTCAGCAGCTCCTCATACACCTTCCCCTCCAGACCCTCAGCTATCTTTGTAGTCCTTCTTTGGAAGTTAATATTTATCTGTTTGTATATTGTGGTGCCTGTACTACACACCATTCTCAAGGTATGGCCACACAGCACAGAGCAGTGTGGAAATAAGCTAGATGCATTCATTTCATATAGCTGCAATACCCTAGCAGCTAAAAGCAATGTTGTACTGCTGTTTCAGGTGACAACACTGACTGCTTGGTCAGTATTTGAAGTTAAGTCTTACAGACCATAAGGTCACAACTGGATGATGCTTTCTGCATGAAGTGAGATCCTGACATCATAATGGGAAAAAAAAAAAATACTGCTTCTATTCTTTTTTTTTTTTTTTTTCCCATTCAGCTGCTAACTCTGTTATTTTTATTGCCTCTCTTTTCCTCATTCATGAAACACAGCTAATACTTCAGAAGTAAAATTTATTGTTCATTACTTATAGCAAATTAAAAAATAATGATTTTCTTTCCACTAAACCCAGCAGTAATATCTTTCCCTTCAACTTTCTGACAACGTTTGGTCCAGTAGTTTTGCATTTAACCTTTACTTCCCAGGATCAGAAGTCACTTCACAGCTGTGCAATCAGCCTCTCAGAGTAGCAATAAATCTTATCTTCTATTACTATTCCCATATCAAAAGTAATTGTATACTTCATGCATAGCAGCTAGATAATAAATTTGCAGTTTATCACCACAGGATTTCAAAGAAAGCATGGCTGAAAATAACGTGGTTAACATACTGTCCCAACTTTTCACTCTGTTACTACAGTGAAGGTTCAGATATGAATATCTGACTGTCAAGAATTTCAGTAACACAGAAATAACCACCTCCTAATAAAGGCCTGTTCAGAGCTGGTGTTCAGCATAGGCAAGAAAGAAAGAAGGCTGCTCAGTGGGATGAGATGCTCAGAGATGAGAGTAGCAAAATGTGGTGTCATGACTCAGCTTCTCCTCAACTTCCTCCTTAAGCCACCCTTCTCAACCTCCCTTCCTACAGCTCCTCCTGACAGTATGGTTCACCAGTGCAACAGCGATCCTGGCTTCTGCACCCTAATATGGTCCTGCTTTGTACTGCTTTTAAATTTTAGTAAGCATAGGGAAATCTCTTTGCCTCAAGTGAATTATGAAGTTCTGAGTGAACAACTATTTCTTGATCTCCGTGTCAAGACAAACCAGTAAGGAATTCCCAGCAGACAAGGCTCAGGGCCTATCAAGTTTAATTTCTTTAGACAAAAAGCCCCTTAACCTCCACCAGGAGCCACCCCAAACATCACTGATCTTTGCAAACTGATTGCCACTGAGATCTCCCAGCCTGCTTCACTGGGAAGCTACCAAGCAGCTATCAAAAACCTGACATTTACTGAAATTAGTTACGTTATCATAACCTTTGAAAAAATACAGGTCAGCCAATTATTGCTGACCATGGCTTAAGCTATCCCTGTGGTCTATGCTTAGGAATTTTATTTACTCCAGCTTTCAAAGGGAGTATGGAAATATGATCTTAATAATTTAGCTCCTCTGAACTATTACTCAGATTTTAATGTCGCATTTAATTTCACACCAAAAGAATTACTGAAAACATGAATTGTGTACCTATGTCAAATCAAAGTTCAGATAAAGTTCCTATGGAATGTGACAAATGCAAAGTCTAATTCAGGAGGAGCAGGACAGGGGGTACAATTTCTGAAAGGTATAAATAAAAATCAGGTATCTAGCATTGATTTACAGTGTGGTTTTACTCCTTAATTTCCATTCATTTTTCTCAGAGTAAGGACTGAACAAAACCATTAAACCTTAGCATCAGTAAGACCAGTAGAAACCACAGGATTACTTTTATCTCTGCTTGGAGAATGTTCTGCAGACCTACAGGCCCTGAGTCAGGAAGGTACTTGGAAAATCCTGTTTGCAAGGTTCACTGCTGGTTATCTGGCTGCATCAAGGCACTAACATGAAAGTGGTTTTGCTTTTAGAGATGATAAATAGAAAATGAGAAGACTACTCATTTTGTATACAAAGAGAAAAAGCCACTGATGCATATTCCTGACACAGGAGTACAATTTGTTACTATACAGAAAGCAACATTACCAGTTCTACAGTGGCAAGAGAAACGATGATTTTGTCATAGGAAAAACAGTTTGGAAAACAGGAACAAATCATTACTTTGAGCAGTATAGTTTTATTTATAACAATGAATACTCTTAGACATGCAAATATTGATGTTTAAAATGAGAGAGTTAAGAGGAAATTTACAAATAATCAGACTGATTTTGCAATTTATACTCAAAGTCAGAATATAAGCAGAAAAAAAAAAATGAAAAGCAATGTAAGACATTCTAACATAGTAGCATATCAGAAACAGGAAATGGTTTTAGTTAGACTCATGATTGCGTCAATCTTTTTAATTCATACTTGCCTTCCTTTATATCACATTTTAGGCACATATGGTCACTTTTGCCCTGAAACTCTTTGAAGCTTTTTAAAATCAGGTATACTTAACTGTCATGTTATTTTCCACTAAAAAAAAAATAATAATAAAATAAAATAATATGAACGTGCACTGTTTATCTGTGTGCTGCAATATTACAGATAAGTTTTAGACTTTTTGGTTGTTTCTATAGATCTGGAGTTTGTCTAGATCCTATAACCAATCTCTTATCCAACATTAAATAACAGGAGATCTTTAACAATTTTAAGTACTAAGAGTCTCAGTTTCAACATAAAAGACATGGTGTTTTTTAAATGAGATGAAGATTACAAAACCAGATTCTATTCTTCCTGTGACAGTCATGGGGTGCTTTGAAAGCTGTTGACTTGATAATGACTGGGACTGCGTATGTAGCACGACAGACAGCTATTATGAAATCAGTAATAGTTCACATGCAGCTCTAGAGAAAAATCCATGAGAAATGGATTTTCTTATGTCACAGACTTTCTTCTAGTGATCAGATACCCAGAAGGAAAAAGTGAACATAGGGATGGATGGATTTAAGCAGCAGGCCAGTTTTCTTAACTCAGCAATGGGAGAAGTACTGCCTGCACACTTTTTGACTTATCAGATACCAGGCATTTTACTGAACTCAGGAAAGCACTATAGAGTCCTTGTAATAAAATCAATGCTGTGGGGCAGGCTTTCTCTGGCTTACTCCACAGGGCTCAGATCAGTTTTGTATCATTTCAACCTCTTTTTGCAAAGAAAGTACCATGTGGAAAAAAAAACTCCCAAGTCTTCCTCTTTTCCCCTGACAAATAGTGTTGCAGCTTGGTCGCTGGTACCTCTGGGACTGGCCTATTTGTCACCTCCTTGAAGGGAACAGAGCACTGAAACCAAGAGGAAGAACATTTCTTTGCTACAAAATATGAACATTCCTGCAACTATGAGTTCAGTTTCAGCAGAAAAAAAATACCTTTCTGATCCACAAAATGGAAAGACTATGAGATTCACCGAACTATGGGAAAGGTGGTTAGCTGTATCAAGAGAGACAATGGCATCCAAAGCACTAGGTCACCCCTGCAGCACCTTGAGAAGCTTGGAGAGAAGTGGGGGAGAGAGACTGCCTTCAGCCTTCATTCTGCTTCCCATCATCAGAAAAAAAGCAACTGCCCCCCTCCTGTGGCATAGATTTAGCTGTCTGACGAGCCGAGGCCAGCTGCTGGGATGACACTTCTTCCATATCACTCACATATTCTAAGTTTCTTTAAAAACATCCCCAGCTAACTACATGTATTGCTCAGATTGGAAGGGAGCTCTTAATCAGCATGAGTTATGCCACCAGGGGTTTCAAGAGTGACAAGAAACATTTTAGGACGAAGTGTTTAGTCTTGGTATGAGCATGTCACAAGCCCAAACAGACTGGAAGACACGAAGCTGCACATCACAGCACTGACACGTTTAACAGTGTTTGCAGGTCTTCATGTCTACTGTACTCGTGTTTTCACATCACTTTCCACAGTATTTTACAGTTTCTCTGATACAAGAGTAAAAGAGATGGGGGATGGGACATTGATATGAAAAGTTTAAAATACCTAGTATTAGCTGAAAACTAGGATCTGACAAAATTAAATGCTTATGGTATAATATTTAATAGGAAATGTTAACTTCTGTGACCACTTATGAAGACAGAATATGCTGAATGAAGTCTGACATTTTTATGTGATAACTTAAAATGCATTCAGAAAGGAATAATAAATCAATGGAGAATTCAAGTATATGATCTAGAAGAGATAAGCTGGAATACTTTGCCTGTCATCTATACCGCTTCGTCATAGAATCCCTCCAGATGAAGAAACGTGGGCCAGTGACTTTACCAGGTTTATCAGAAGCTTCCACAGTTGCCCTATAAAACAGATTCAGACTCCCATGTGATGCGCCAGCGTCTGACAGCACATCTTTGCCTGCTTGAACCTGCAAACTCTAAGCCCCACAAAATTCCACTTCTAAGCAAATTTATCGATAATCATTTATTAGCTTTTCCCATCGATTCTTAGGAGGGTTAATATTCCAAATTCCACGTTTACTTGTGAAATACATCAGTGTATTTGAGGTCATTGCATATTTACATGATCTCATGCTTAGAACTTTTAGTTAGAGTGTTCATTAACAAAGAGATACAGATTTTGATTTCTGTCACAAGAGTTCCTTACCAATTAGTAAAAACTTTATTCAGATGAAGCTATCATAATAAGACCTCTTTCTAAGATTATGCAGTACTTTCACACTTTAAACATACCTAGTTGTCAAATGATTTATAATGCATAAGTTTATTCCTTGCTTGGAATGACTATGGTTACATATATTAGGAAATTTAATTTAATTACACCATGCCTATTATGCTTTGGGCAAGTCTGTTAAAAGTCTGCACTATGTTTATCCCCAAAAATTGTGCCATGTTTTCCATTTACAGTAGCTTTTCAGCCTAGAAATATAGAAATTCTGCTGTATGTTTTTAATTGGAATATTATAATAAACCTGTCCCATGCTTTGATTAATGCTTATTGGTCATTGTAATTTCCTCTTGGATGACCTGCCAAATTCAACTTTATAGAAGTGACATCAGTGAATTCAACTGCCAGATTTTTATTTTTATTTTACTTGCATATGGTTTTACTTGCATATTTTACTGATAGGGTTGCCAAGCCCTATCAGTCATCCAAGAAGATATTAATAAGTATTAATGCAAAGAAAAGTAACCACAACTCTCTTACTGAAAAAAAAAAAAAAAAAAGCAAGAATTAAATCTCCTTGTTTAAGTATAATCTTAATCATCTCACAGCTAGGTTATATAAGGTCCTCTTGTAACTCCTTCTCTAAGACTACAATTTCATACTAATTTCACAATAAAAGGGGTGACATCCTTTGACAGCAACAGGTGCTTGTTCACATGGTTTCTTTTCCCTCAGTTATATTCATGTATCTGCATAGTGTTAGAAGCTGCCATTATGGGATACAGAAATAATCTACATTTAAGCAGCTGTGGTGTTTGTTTTTGATGTGTGTTTGGTGGGGGGGGGGGGATACTTTGTGCTTATTTTTTTTTTTTTTTTTTTTATTTAACATCTAGATCATAAAACAACTCTAAGTTGAATAGCCACAAAGAACACTTGTATCATGGAGGTACTGACTGGGTCACAGGCAGTAACAGAATTTTTAGTTTTTAAATGGTAAAATTAACAGCTAATTCCACCTTTTCCTTCCAAGAGGAGGATGAAAGAAAAGAAAAACAGATCTTAAGTTAAAAATGGCAGATATTTCACTTAGGATACTGTGTTAAAGTTTCAAATACTGTGACAGCAGCAGTACAAAAACCTAAAGAAAATAATTTCACAAGCATTCAAGCCCTGCACTACTTATTAAGCAAACCATTTCTGCATATACTCAAAACTTCAAATGTCTTGGCTCTTAACATTTACTTTCAAGATTTATAGGCACACTCATTGTGCCTGACATAAATGCTTCTGCACACATTATGCTCACAAAACCTCATAATGGGCATGCAAATTGATGTTTATTCACTCAAAGCCAATAACTACACATAAATGAGCACTGCTTCTGCAGGTACATTGATGTATCCACTGAAGTCTTCTTTCAAACTTTTCCAAGCAGTGTTCAGGGAACACATGTAGGCTTTTATTGTTGTCACAAGTTTTAAGTATTAGTAGATATAGACAGATTCTCCTTAAAACACTCCGTTATGCAGTTTTACTTTTACATGCTGAGCATCAAATACCGGAGACAAGGAGATTCTTGCTCTGACCACCACAGAAGACACCCACATTCCAGAGAACTGTAACCATGATTATCAGTGTGGCTGTTATGAAGATCAATTCATTTTAGATTGTGAAGCGCTGATAATGAACTATCTAGAAATCAAACAAAATTGATTTTAAACAACAAGCCTTTATTTCCTCCCACTGCATGCATGCATATATACATGAATGCATATATATATATACACACACACACCATTTTCTCATACTATTACAGCTGTCATTCTGAATTCATTTGTTAAAGTACTGCATTTCTTCCAAAAGAATAGTACATGCACTTTTGGTCTTTAAAAATAACAAACAAACACACCAATGATCTCTTTGCTATTTATAGGATGAAGAACGTGACTGCAAAATATAATTATATTACGGTTTATGACTGAAATCACAATCAGAGTTGATGTGCAGAAGTTTTCTCTGAGGATGACAGAAGATGCATTATCTTCTTGTTCAACTTCTCCACTAACAAAGGTTAAACCGCTGCTATTATTATACTAAAGAACTGTTAGATTAAGGTCAGTGATGCAGTATAAAGAAGTGGTTAGATCAAGTATTTTGCTAACTCTCCACGATGCATTAAGAAAGCAGGTACTCTGTAGGTTAGCTTTGTGAAATGCACCTTCAGCTCCGCTCCAAGCAGTTTTCACACTTCAACAGATCAATCACTTTAAATTCATTAAATATCTACTAATAATTAACACGACTGATGTATTAGTTTTTATTATTCAAAATACGTCTTAGTTTCCACTATATATATTCAAATTGTACTGTCATCTATCAGTAAGATACAACCTAAAACATATATTCATAGTGGGAAATGGGAGGCCTTATATTTTGAAGAGATAAAGACATCTACTCTTCCTTAATTAGAAGATAACCAAAATTAATTTTTATTCAGGGCAAAAGGTAATTCTATTAATTTGTTTTACAGTGTAGGAAGATAAAAGAGCACCAAGTAAAGGGTCTTAAAGACACCATTTCAAGGTACCTTATGTTCAATATGAACCTTGTGTTCTTGGTTGGGAAAGAAGAAACCACTACCATATTAGAGTGACTCCATGTATGAGAATGACCCAGCATTAAGGCTTCCAACTTCTGAATTTGTCTCATGATACTCTGTGCTATACCCAATATGCAAACTAAGTTTCAGATTCTATGCTTGTTTTCACAATGAAAGTACTACAGCCCTAAGACAATTGTATTAGCTTTCTTTCTATTTTTCGTCTTTTACTTTTATTCACAGATCATAAATGTGAAATTCATCTCGTTTTGTTTACAGAAAACAGATTTAGTTCCTTTATAAACCTGTAAAATGGAAATACATGCTCGCAATTGTTGTGCTTAAGCAGTTAGTCACAAGCCTCAGAAGACAAGTTACTCTAACCATAGTTTCAGGAACAGCAGATGCGGAAGACTTTTCATTGTAACTCATCTTTATTATGGAAAAGAATAAAAATGAGCATTGCCAGTAAGGTGCTATCCTTTTATCCTGACCAACTAAGTAAGGTTTGATGTGAAAGAAAATCTTGAACATTTGAATTAAGGCTTAATATTTTTCCTATTCTATGAACAGTTAGAAGTATTTCTGTGCTTAGTTGTCCTACTCACTGCTTAAACTTCCCTCTAGAGTTCCTAATGGAACCTAATGGGGTGCCCCAGGAGCTGGGGGGGGGACGCAGTCAGGATAGCTGGCCCAGGCTAGCCAGAGGGATGTCCCACACCTTGTGGTGTCACATTCAGGAATAACAGCTAGGGGAAAGAAAGGGATAGGGTGGAGGGTGCTGTCAGAGTGATAGCATTTGTCCCATTTTGTCCTATTACATGTGATGAGCCCTGGCTTTCCTGGTCATAGCTGAACACCTGCCTACTGGTGGAAAGTAGGCAAATGGATCCATTGTTTTGCTTTGCTTGCACACGCAGCTTTTGCTTTACCTAGTCAACTGTCTTTACCTCAAGCCATGAGTTCTCACACTTTTACCTTTCTGATTCTCTTCTCCATCCCACCTGGGGAGAGTGAGCAAGCAGATTACTGGTGTTGAGCTGTCTGCCAAGACTAAACCACAACAGTTTGCTAATGCACGGTATAATCCTTTAGCAAGAGAAAAACAGAACAGAAATGGAAAAAAAAATAGACCTGATGTTTTCCTAGCAAGGCATGAAGGGATTGCCCATACCAAAACTGCAGATATGAAGGCATTTATCACAGACATTTCAGCTACTCTCTGCTGACCATGCTCAATAAAAGGAAAATTTAAGAAAATGGCCTTTCAGGCCTTGCATAAGAAGCTATTGATTTCACTGGCTACAATCTATCTGGTATCTCATTCCATTATTAAAAAAAAAAAAAAAGAGTTAGGGCATGTCATTATTGCCAGCAGCATCAGACTTGTTCCGGTGCTAGATCACTAACACATTAATGGTTTCATTGACAGCTCTATGAGGAACAGACAATGGTCCTGCCTATTTACCATGAGATTCATAACTGCACTCTCAATCAGTGGATCATCCTGCAGATATTAAGTACAAAGTATTTATCATCATAATCATTGAGCAAAGTATGTGCCATGTTTAAGAACAAGTTAGCAAAGCCTACTAGAAATTTTAACATATTAGGGAACAGAGACATAGATTGTTACGCCTCACAAATAAGTTTGACTTTAAGGAAAAGTACACAAATACATCTTTATTAGCTAAGTATTCTTATTTCTTTCAACCTTAGTCCCTCTGCAGTCTTCTAGTTGTGGCATGCTTACTCAGCTAGCAATTGTACATTTGAGTAGAAAGCATTCTTAAGTAATGTTCTATTCCTTGATTGCTATCTGAAGAGCAGTGGGGATAATATGAGATCTGAAAATTTGATTTCAGATTTAATTTCTATGTAAGAAAGCAGGATTACTCCATACTCTGAAGCATAAACTTGTTTGGTCCACTTAGAATTTTCTTGAGCATTTTACCCTCAAGTATTTGAAGCAAGTAATTGTGTTCTTTCCTGCCTATAAATAAATAGTGTTAGAATCACTTGACATCACTAAAAAGACTGCCAAGTCCTAAGGTAAGGAACTCCCACCAAAAATGTTTTTCAAAAAGAGCTGCAAAAAGTTTCAGTAAAAAATAGAAAACATTAGTTACACAACAGAAAACAATATAAATTAATGCAAAAAAAAAAAAAAAAATAAATTATTCTACACTTGCACAAATAAAGGATTTAAGCATATGCTTAATTACAAGGAAGTGAGTAATTCCAGTGGCCTCAATGACTGAGGAGAAGGTCATACTGCAGGGACACATGAGATAATTTTCCTTTTAGGAACACGCTGAAAATAGTGGGGTTCCATGATAAGCTTAGCCTTAACCTTTCCAAAGTTATTAATAAATGAGGAAGACAAATAAAAGACTATCATAGCTTATATTGAGCTATATATAAAAAAAAAAAAAAAAAAAAAAAAAAAAACCAAAAAAAACTATGGACTAAATGATAATAAAATTATAAATCAGTTCGGCAGACTAAACAAGCATATGAGAAATTACAAAGAAAACAGTGATGATGCCTTTAGACTAATCCCCCCATATATATATATGAAAGTTTCCATTACCTATGCCATTTGATTGTTTACTACTTTCTACATATAAGTTCTATGAGCCAGCAATATATTTGGCAGACATTAAGTAACTCGTAAGCATGTTACAACAGGACTGTTCTACCAGCAGCAGCCATTGTCTGACTGCACCCCAGTGAGGCTGGTGCAGGCCCAGGGAGGCCACAACGTCCAGGTGACGTGGTGTCCCTGGGTACCGGGGCACAGAGAGGCTTGGAGCAGGGCCAAAGCTGAGGGCCAGCCAGGGCTCTGAGACAGCTCCTGAGCACAGGGTCCTGCCCAAGCTCCTGTCTCTTTCATGCCCAGCTACCACCCAGCAGATGCAGGCCACGTCCCACCATGGTGCCTGGCCAGGAGGCACAGACCCTGGGCAGGGGGTGGCTGGTGGGCCTGGTGACACAACTGCAACCTCCATATTGACTCCAAGATGTACGTCCATTTCTGAATCATCGAAGAGGGCAGAGCAACTCTAAGTAGAGTCTGTACCTCTTTTGTAGTGCATAATATAACAAAGACCAGAGAAAGCAGCTAGTTAGGCACTGGTAGGACTCCACACCATCAGAGTGTGACATAAATGGAAACACTCAAATGGAGGGTGGGACTCTTCCATTATCCCACCCCACGGGTTGAACAACTTCCTGGCTCTATTCAGTGCTAAACACTACCCATTCCAGTCAACTGCTGTAAACCATTAATATTACAATCACTGGATATTTTTCAAAGATATCTTTCAGTCAAATCATAATTCAGGAGTAGATTTGCATATTTGTTTCCTTTGAAATGCCTTGGAAATCACTTGAAGCTGAGATATTTCAGAGCAATGAAGCCACCTCAAAATACCCTATAGTTCCTCAAGAATGCATTAATGTTAAAAGGCATTATCTGCTCTCATTACAGAAGAGGTACTCCCAAACGATGAGGAATTAACTTCATGCCAGGGGAATATCACACTGAGCTTTGTCAAATGTACCTTTATGTTCAAAGAGTATTTCTACTGGTAACACTTCAAATCACTTACGTGCTTAATCTATATTCCTAATTATAATGCTTTATTCTTTTGTGATTTTTTTTTAAATCAAATATCATACTTTAAAAAACAGGAATTGTGTTCTCTTCCCTCCTACAGGTATAAAGGAAGAGAAGATTCTTTTACATTTTCAGTCTTACTATGCTTAGAAGTTGATATAACTGAAATAAAATGTCAGTTGTGAAATTGTTATAAGAGGCCAAATTTAGAAGTTGAACAGCATTTGTTCTCAAACTCAGCAACATGAGTCCAACCCTTCTCTGTTGTCCCTGGGACAGATTTTCTGTTCAGAGCCCCCACATAGCTCAAGAGAACTAGGCAATTTGGAAAGATAATCACAAAAATACCAATTTTTAAAGATTTGAACACAGATTTCAGCTTTGGGCACTACTATCACTTAGGGTTACGTGTAGGCATTTAAAGGGTATCACCAGAGTTTCACTTCTTAATCAATACATAGACAGCAACCTGAATACTACAACTGCCAGTTTAAGGTATTTTATTTTAAAATTAGAGCGGTTCTATTTTTTAACACGATAAGTTTGATCATTAATGCTACCTACCAAGACTGGGGATCTAGGAATTAAATCCAATGATACTGTTCTTTGTACCAGGCATTACTAGGATATGAGCAGAACAACAACAACAAAAAAAGTTTGCCACATCTTAGGAATTTCCAAAATAAATATAACAGGAATATTATTTTAGGTTGGGTATTCAGATTTACTCTTAATGTTGTCCACTGCAAAACGATCATTAATGCAGATCTTAACAAGGTCAACTACGATATATTAACAGTATTTTCCATTTCTGTAGTTAAAAACACAGTCTACAAAAGATGACTGCCTTATTTATCCAATTCTTGAAGCACTACATCTGAAAGTACCATGAATAGGAATGGATTTTCATAGGTGTTTTTCATAGGTTTTTTTTTTTTCTCTCTCTCCTTATACAAGTCAGAAAATCCCCTAAATGACAAGTATCAGAGGAAGAAAGGCTATTAACGTGCCAGGATCTGATTTCACCAGCAATAACTTGATTATAGTTTACTATAATTATATAGCCTTCTGTTCATGCTCTAATGTCATATGAATATGACAAAACCTTGCTGAGGTGAACTGCTGTTAGCCTCATATCTACCCGCTTTAAAACAATCAATTAATTTCACAACAAATACTAGTCTTTCTCCTCCCCTCTCAACTCATCTCTTACCTTTCGGGTTTTATTTTTGTTTTTAAAAATCAGCCTATGCACAGATGTCTGGGATGTCTCATATCTGGAAAAAAAAGCTTTTTGTAGCACAGCAACACATTCATTTTTCTTCTAATTTGCATAGCCAATTTACTGTTATTGCAAGTGTTTTTCCACTGTATTCAAGAAATAAAACATTCGAGTGCTGAGAGAAACAGCATGAAACTTATTTTTCTCTTGGAAATTGACACCTTTTTTGGAAAAAAGCACATTTCACTCCAGTTAGAGTCCTTATTTTCTGCTTTCGCTCTGTTCTATTTAGTCCATAGATGCTTTGCTCTTTTCTCATGGCAGATAAGACCAAATGATTTTTTTTTTTTTTATGCTGTATCATTCCACTGTGATTATTTTCTCTTTCTTTCTGACTTTTTCTTGACTTTTAAACTCTATACAAAAGACTTTGGTTGAAAGCCTTACAAAGCTGTACCTTTTGTTAGAATTTATTGCAAGTTATTTTGCCTTGTCTTCTAGGAAAACATATTGCTGAGTGTCCCATTTCTTCTTGTCTTTTGCTTGTTTATAAATACATACCATCTCTTTCCTGTTCACAACTGTAACTCAATGTACTAATGAAAGCAAATACCACGTTATTTTATTATTATTATTAGTTTCTTTTTCTCAAAGGAAATCTCTGTTTCATAGGATTTAATTTTTCTTTCCTTGTGGTAATGTTACTTTTGTAGCCTTTATCCATATTTATAAATCTGTGTACATGACAACATATGCACTTGTTTATCCAGAACAGCTACAGAACCTATGCAAGAACGGTCCTTGCTTCTCTAGCTGTTCTTTCTGATGCTTCATTGCAATTTTTAAATGAAATTTTTTTGTAGGCAGCATTACACATTTTTTCTTTAAATGAGAACAGGAATGCTTGTGCTGCTATTCTATCTGATTCACACACGTGGTTGAAATACATGTATTACAGCTGATAGGCCTAATGTCAGAACATGTAACACAAGCACTCTTGGAAAGCAAGGTAAATGGATTCTATATTCAGGATTCTTTCAAACTGAGGAACTTGATTCTTTCAAATTAGGGAACTAAAAGGGAGTGATGCAACCTCAGTCAGGGAGTAATTAATTCAGATTTAAGCCTTTGTTTCCAGTTACTTTTAACTCTATGTTAAAAATGTACTTCAGCTTCCCCCACCCACCCCTGCTGTATTACAGCTCAGGTGTTGGTTAACTTGAGGACAGTTTGAATTTTGATGCATCACCATGTTCCAGCACTAAATAACCAGTGCCAAAATGTTAATGCAAAGTGTCTGCGAGGAGATCTCCATCTCCCTGGCTACCAGGAGCATGAGGATCCTGATGAGACAGGACAATGTGAGACCACACTTGGATTAGCCTCAAATGAATGGAAAGAGGTAGGGAAAGGAAGGCTGACACAGCTGTAGTGCACCCTCCCTCCCAACAAATCTACCCTTTACTGCAGTCTGTGACCTAGATTCACTCTCATACAGTAAGCAAGCTATACCTAACAGGAGTGGTTGTATACATCCTCCCCCACCCTCCAGTTGTCAATGGAGAACTATTTAAAAGCAATTAATAGCTGCTAGGTAATCACCACCACTTGGTCAGGCTCAAGTTCAGATAACACAGATAACTGTTCAGGCAGTACTCTCCTATTCCTGTCTTCATTATTCCCCCTATGCCCTGGCAAACACATTCTTGAATTGTACTCATGCTGCAGAGGCTATGCTTGAGCACACTGCTGGAAAGCTGGCTGCGCCCTACAGAGCAGACAGTTCCCCCGCCACTGTACAAACACAAAGATTTCCACTATAAAGGACAAGGACGCCCAAGAAATCCTGCCAACTGCTCGACCAATACGGCTCTCAGTACACAACTCAAAACATTAAGACCTCAAGGCACCATTATGGTAATTCAGTTTCACCTCCTGCATAAAAAAAGAATTTGCAGGTTTTATTTCACTGCTGTAGATGTTAGGGCCTGGAAGCTAAAGATGATCATTATGTCTGACTGACCTTATTGTATCAAGATGAGAACCACAAAAAAAAAATAATTTGAGTGTTAGGAGTGAGGAACTGTTATTCTTAAAGGCAAACTGGTATCTTCACTTTTATTTATGCACTTAATTTATTTTAGTTTCAGTAAGATATGGTGCTAAATACACAAACCAAATAAGTCAGCTCCATAAAAGATTTACAGAGATGATAAAATTTTATATGAGAAGTCTACCCTAATAGATTTTAGATTTTAGTATTTAAAGAGTCATTATCCTAGTTCTTTCAGATAGCCCAAGATTGAAATTCCACTTACACAGTGATGTAATTGGTTACATAAAATTTAATTAGTTGCAATGTTGCACTCCTTTGGCTGTTTCTCTACCCACCCCTAACACCAACCATCAGTGTCATGCAAATACATATTTTTGTTAAGTTTCTAGTAAGAAAAATCAATCTTATCTGTTACTGAAAGTTGGCACATACACAACTGTAACATTTAGACATAGTTGAAAGTGCCATGGCACAAGCTGAAGCTGAGATTTATTTTTAGCATACAAATCTGTCCCAAGTAAGAGGACATTACTTCTGCATACACTGCAGCTTGATAAAGAGGAAAAAAAAAATATATATATATATATATAGCTTATTTTTATAGAGTTTCATCGATGTAACTACTGAAAGCCAAATACTAGTATGATTGTGCATTTGGCTACTAAAGAGTAGCACAAGAGTTTACTAAAATAGCGTCTGCTGTTCTAGTCCCAGTGCCCTATATTATATGACAAACCAAAAGTAGCCTCAGGTTGCAATTTTACTGAACAATGGCTTTCCAGTGTTATTAATTGAGAATGTTTATAATAGGCCTTGAGATTATATATATATATATATATATATATATATATATATATATATTTTTAGGGGGTTGGGGGGGATGACAAGGGAGAATCTGGAGTTCTGACCACAGTGAAAGCTCTGTAGATACAGATAAGCTGCAAAGAAAAGTATGGCATGTTGTTTGGTGGCTTCATTTTTCATTATTCTCCCCAACCCCATCTTGTGAGCTTGTGTAAACCATTAGATTTCCTTAGCATTCATAATTGCTTTGCAAGTAAAGGTCACAGAGAGGTTGATGTCCAATTGATGTGGAAGACTGGGAGGGCAAAGTGTTCTGTACCTAGAGGGAATTGTACAGGTTAAGACAAAAATGTGTTCAAAACCTAGGCTACTGTAGAAGGAGATCTCAAATTCTGGTGCAGTGAATTTTTAAGCAGTTACACAAGCACTCTGTCACCTGACAGTCTGTATCCATCTGAAGCTGCTTCTACAAACTTTAGGCTGCAAAGTCAAAGTTGCCTTGAATATTTGTTTGAAACCTATTCAAAATGTACACAAACTTGGCAAACAAATTTGAGTGTTGTGTTTGTTATACATTCTGTAGTAGTGCAAGCACAAATAGCTAGTAACAAGTTTTGAGCAATTTCAGAAAGGATTCTCATCACAAACTCAAGAAACCCAACACAGATAGTTTTAGACACAGACAGTATACTACATACCCTGATGTCCTCCCCCCACCCAAAAAAAGAGAAAAACCTTGGTCAACCATTTAAGTTTTCAGCAAGACAGCAGAGTCAATTTTAAGAGGAAACTTGCAACCTAGTGTAACAGCCATAAACTCAAAATCAAATGCAAACTGAGTATGACTAAAATATTTTTAAGACTGAAGCCTAATAAATTGCTTAATTCTCAAAGGAAGTGACAGAAACCTCATTACTTGGGCTGGTTAATGCTGGACTGCACAAAATACCTAGCTTCCAGTACCTGCTTGGAACAATCCCTCACCTACAAGTTATTGGACAAGATGACCTCAGAGGTCTTCCCAGCTCTAATTTTTTTGACTCAATGAATAAACATGAACCTAATCAGAACAGGTACAGTGTTTATCTAAGCAATAATGTTTAGCTAACTGGAGCACACAAGAGAATTAACTGCTTTTATGCTGCTGATTAAACAAGATCAGAGCTTTAAAATAGGTTTTGGAGTTTTAATTTGCAGACCTTGATATGAATTTGTATAGTAATAACCTGTTTATAACCTTGGGCCTGTGAAACAAGCCTTTAGATGAAATTTTATAAAAAATAGTTTGTAGAATACAGGAACAGAAGACCTGACTCAAACTATGTGAGATTTACATGTAAATAACTTGTAAGACTTTCGACACAGGCTTAAAGCAATTTTAGAGAAAACAAAAGCGCTAACAGTGATTGAAGTTTAAATCCTAAAAGCAGCTTGAACTATGCGATACTGCCGGATATTTTAAGTTTGTCTTTGTTTCAGATAAATCTAATTCTCTATGAATTTAGAGGCACCTATCACCACTTATATCACTATTCTTTTTTGACATTTTCAACAATTTGTATGTCATTGATGACTCAATACATTATAGTCTGTTCTCCACCATTTAATTACTCAAGCTTAAAATTGCTTAATTTGCTTTATGAACAAGTTGTTATTATTAGTTTCTGTATGTATGGTTTTAGAAAGGCTTTTCCCTAAATATCTGTGCTAGCACAAGCCAGAATGCAAGAATGCTTTTATAGCAAAGCAAACAAGAGGTCACAGATCTGGTCAGTTTGAATACAGTCAATATACATGTAAATTAGTATTTACCAATATTGTAAGTTCAGTACCAAGTTCTACTTGAAATACCTATAGATGAGTTCCTTTTACTTTTTTGTTTGTTTTGCTTGCTTTATAGTCAAGAAATATAACACTAGGTATAGAGAAATTAGCTGAACTTTATTTGAGCTTGAAGAAACAATAAAAAACATTGAATTCCAGTTCATGGGTAAACCTGCATAGCAAATTGGACCAGAGAAATGGCTAGCTTTACCAGAGGCCTTGTGGCTTGTTGGCCAAGTGCGTTGCAGACAGTCGTTGCCATAAAGTATTACCCTATGAATCTAGTCTATTATTAAGATATCTTTCACATTATAACTGCATTTGATATCCAAATACACTGACATTGTAAAGCATACATGTATCACAGCCCCCATGGCACCACTTCACATCCTTCCACGTGAGACAGGTCTGTTGCTGGAAAGGGACCGTTCACATGGCTTAATGCTGTTCAGAGCATGTATGGAGTTATGATCCAGTCTGAAGATCTCTTCTAGCACAAAGACAAGTTTTTCGTTAAAAGCTGACATTATCATTGCAGATGACATTTGGTTTGGGATCAGCATATTCTCCTCTATCAAATCACCTTTTTTATTTTTTTATTTTATTTTATTCTTTTAAGCAAGAACCATCATACATATGCTTTCACATCATACGTACCCTTTGGACAGGTAAAAATATTTTTTCCCTTCATTTCTTATCCCCTAAATGAACTTTTAATCCAACTATTTTTACCTACTTTATTAACTTTGCTAATGTGTTAATTTCCCCTATCTTCTCTGACCATGCTTTTTCCCATTCAACTCTGCAATCCAGGTCTACATTTTTCTTCAGTTTTACTCCTGACTCCACCATTATTTTTTTTCCTCAAGTAGAATGTCATACTTATAACATTTTAGTAGAATTAACATATAAACTTAAGTGTTCATTAGAAATATTGAGAACACAGCCCAGAAAGTTAAAGATGAATTGTAATGAAAGTTGCAGCTAGAGGTACAATACAAATCTGTTTTGAAAAAAACCTTGCATCAAGAGAGAGAGATTAAGACTCCTACAAAACGTAACAAAGCCTCAAATATTGCAGTAAAGAGTCTAAGAATATACCTGAGAATAGCCAAATTGGAGTCAAATAGGCTGAAGCATAAGTCCTGTCACCCCTACATACTCTGTTATAAGACACACAGAGGAAACCTTTACAACTTTAGACGGAAAAAGACATTATGAAAAAAGATTTAGTGAAAATTACTTCAATTCAAGAATGTTTTCTTTAGAATATTCTATTCTATAGATAGACTTTAGCTGTAAGTATAGGAGAATGATGTAATAGTAAATAGTAAATTCAGAAATTAGTAAATAGAAATAGTAAATTCAGTACTACATATTGGGCTACACTTTGATACATCCTCACTAGATAAAGAGGAGTACACTAATCTCAGTGGAAGAATCTAACCTCTAAGGTAAGATCTCAGCTCTGCTTTTAGGTTCTTATTTCTCAGCCACCAGAGATGTGTTGAAATGCTATTACCATAAATTTCTAATCCCAGAAAAAAAATTCTTCTATAAACTCATGTTGCTTCTGGTATGGATTTTTTGCAACGTTCCCAGGTGCTTTGTAAATAAAATGTCCTGTCGCTTAAAAGGAGGAGTGATTTTAAGATCTGAAGATCATTCATAAAACCTATTTTTCTTCTGGTACAGCCTAAGGACTGCAAGATAACATTTATATTATTCTAGCTATTATGAAAACCCACATGAATACGAAATAAAGATCTTGTACAAAGGATGGAAAAGACTTTTTAAGGTCTGGGTTGGTGCAGAAGCAGGAACTTCTGACTTATTAATCTCTTAAAAAAGTCACTGTTAATTACAAAACATCTTTAGAATGTTTTGTGTTCTTGAATAAGAAAATAAATAACAGAAATGAAGAGATAAACATAAAGCACAAAGAATTGAGAATAATCATCACTACATGTCAGGCATGCCTACTGCTTTTCTCGGTGCTTTGCTGAAAAGTTTTACAGAAAAAAAAAAATAATAATAATAAAATAAAGGGTTACCCTCACACAAGAATTTTAACAGTAATACCAGATCCACAAAATATTCCCCTACCTCCAGTGTAACCACCAAATGCAAGTATGGTTTTACAGTAATAAAGGAAGTTGCAATATATTATATTATATACTTGAATGCAATATAATATATATGCAATATATATTATATTATATACTTGAAGTCATGAAAGCAAAGGGAATTAAAGAGTATTTAGGGAATCAACTAAAAATTGAGACAACCTTGGAGATGAATGAGTCTACCAGAACTACTGCATTTTTTATTTATTTATTTTTTTTTTTACCACGCGTTTTACTATTTCTAGTTTTTAGGCAGCTATTTAGATAGTTGTGCATCAACTGTGCATCAAGTCAAATCAACTTTGAATTTACTTAATGAATTAAGTGAACAAATAATTAGCTGCATTGTTTTTTGGAGTCTTTTCAAACAAGAATCTACTCAATGAACAATTAGAATATTGCTATATAAGCTATGGCTTTCTATAGAAATACATTTCTGATATGATCGTGTTGGCATTTTCTTAAAGTGTAGTTAGGTCTCATTAGCATTATATCCCACTATTTATAATTAGTGGTCATAAGACACTGTAATCAAAAAAGCCACTTTCAGTGGGGATTTATTTTCCCTTGAAACATAATACAAAACCCTGGAATGTTTCTGTAACAACTAACTATGTTTTTCAAGGCATGAGTAAGACACAAATGCAGAATAAGCAGACATTAAAAACCTGAATTTTCCACTGTTTACAGTATTTTATCACTGCTGAGTGCCTGAGCATGACAGTCTGTTCTTATTGCTGTTATATGGTCTGCCAGTTTGTGGTAGCTGTCTCTCCTATTCTTTACACTCAGAGCATGTGACAACAAAAGCTTTTACTGACAGATTGGTAGTTTGACAGCAGTGGTATGTTGCTATGTACAAAACCAAAAACTTAAATTTGCATTTGGAGTCAAGCTAAAGTTTGAACCACATTGATTGGAGGCAGTTGTTTAAGTCTAAATCTTTCTCCAGCAGAGGACCTCACCATCAGCTGCAGAACTTAATGGAGTGCCTCAAAGCAAAACAAAATAAAACAAAACAAACAAACAAACAAACAAACAAAAAAACTACATCTGACCATGAAGCAAACTGCTGTATTTATATAAGGAATTTAGGGTAACTAGCTTAAACAACAAAGATTACTATGGCCTATTGTATCTAGGTCATAAGTAATGTCATCATAGAACAGATGTCTAAAATAGGACAAAGTGTTCAATGCCTCCTTGTGCCTATTAGCTAAAAATGGATCCCACAATGATTAGCAGCTACACTTCCAGCTGAGTAAAGTGCCATGACAGTATTTTGTGTCTTAAGAAACATCAAGGTCTTTTGCCTCAGGTTTAATACTGATGTCTGTAGGTAAAATATTCACTGTAATGAAAGTACTGTAAACTGTTTCAGTTCTTCACTGTTTCCACATTCCTGATTTCTTCAGAAGATAACAAGGAAAGAACAGTACCAGTGTGTTTTTTTTGTTCTTTTTCCTATCTAAATGCACTCCTCCCTGGTTTTCCATGCATCTGTTCCACTTGCCCCCTTCATCAACATTTTCACATAGGAAAAAAATTGTTCTGATAATCATATTAGGACAGTCTCAATAAGTGAATATGCAGATGGATAAAAACCTTGATTATTGGGTTCAGAGGGTAGTGGTGCATAAGTAATATACAAGTGGTAAATACTCTACAGGATCTACCCTAGGACTGGTCCTGTTTGATAACTTTATGACCTGGTAGATGTGCAGGAGGTGACAGAGGGCATGCTGGTCATATTTGCAGATGACAAATTGGTGTGAACCAGTCAATACACTTGGAGGCGAGATTGTCATTCAGAGGTACCTACGCAGGCTGGAAGAGCACACCAACATGAAACACCTGAAACTCAGCAAGAACAAAGCTGAGCCTGGGCAGGAAGCACCAGTGCAAGGACAGAGGCTGGTGCTGTCCACTTCTGCTCAGCAATTAAATTTCATCCAGATACTGCATCCAATCTTAGGCCCTCAAGTACAAGAAGAGCATCAATAAACTGGAGCTCAGTGGAAGGTCTCCAAGGTAACTCAGGCCTGGAACACTTGCCCTGGGTGCAGAAGGTGACAGGGACCAGGGCTCGTTCAACCTGGAGAAGAGAATACATTGGGGAAACTTAAGCAGTCTGCCCACACCTACATGGCAGTTAAAGGAAAAAAAAAAAAATAAATAAAATAAAAAAGAGGCAGGCTCTATATAGAGGTTCACAGTGATTAAAGGAAATAGAGGAGGTTCAGACTGGATATGAGGAAAAAAAGAAAATCATCTAAGGAAAGGTGAGCAGCAGAACAGGGTGCCCAGAGGGCAGCCTGTACAATCTCTGTCCTCAGATGTTTTCAAGATTAAACTGGATAAAGACCTGCCCAGCCTGGGAAACCGACCCTGCTTTGACCGGGCAGTTGGACAAGAGACCTTCTGGAGTCCCTTCCAGCCTGAGTGACCCTATCCTATGATTCTGTACACTATTACTATAGTCCTTCTCCAAGTGATAGGGAAGCCAATAGAGAAACGTACTATACCAAACCTCATTCTCACCAACAAGGAGGGGCTGGTGGAGAATGTGAAGCTCAATAGCAGCCTTGGCTGCAGTGACCATGAAATAGTGCAGTTCAGGATCCTGAGGGCAGCAAAGAGGGTGTACAGCAAGCTCGCTATCCTGAACTTTGGGAGAACAGGCCTCTTCAGGGAACTGCTTGGTAGACTACCATGGCACAAAGCCCTCAAAGGAAGAGGGACCCAGGAAAGCTGGCTAATATTTGAGGATCACCTCCTCCATCACAGCTTCTGTGCTGTACCCATTTTACCATAAAATGAAACCTTGCTTTCTTCCACTTCTTGAACTTAGTAACAGATTTGGAAAGCTTAACTTTTATAGTCACACACTGCTGAACATGAAATACACTCTGGGTTTATAATGGTAGAACTGACCCCCACAACAATTAGCATAACTAACCTCCTATAGAAATCTTGCTGTCTTTCACTCCTCAGAAGAATAGATAGTTTGAAGGGAAAAGAGACTTGAGGAAATCTAAGGTTAATTTAAACAGTGGTATGTGTATGAAACATCTGAGGAATTTGTAATGTTAAGTTTCTGGCAGGAATGGATTAATAGAAGAGCAAGTGTTGAAAGGAGTATGATTAATAGTTTCACATGACTAATTCATTACATTGCATATAATGCTGTTATATATTGCCTTGCAGGTTCTCTTAGAATATAGGCACATTTTTATTCTGAAGAAAATGCTGTGCCATGCAGTTTTCTGCTGCAATTGCTGTGCATGCCAGCTGTGACAGGCACTGCCTGCTACTTGGGAGCTTTTACTTTACCTCAGCTTCCTGCAGTGATGATGCTCCAGTTACAGATGCTCTCCAGGAACAGCTCATTCCATTGAAGCTTCTGAATGAGAGTATAATTATGGCTACATGCTAACATCTTTCACTCAAGAACTGATGTGTAGGTGCAATAGAGGATCCAATGCTAACAAAATACCAGGTTGTCAGTTTCCATTTTAATCCTAATCCAACCACACAAATCCTCCCGAGGACTGTTTCCCCACAGCCCAAGTAAGGAGGAAGGACTTGGGGTCACAGCACACATTGGGTAACTTCATACACTTAACCATTTACAACTGAAGTAGAATTTTAGATTTTTCTTCAAAAGGTTTAGAAGCCAAATAGTAGTCTTTCCTCAAACATAGTAGTCTTTTCCTCAAAAGATTTCCTTCTGTTGATGACTCCAATTTTATATATACTGAAGGGTTTGTTGGTTTGAAATTAGAAAATCAGAAAGTCTAGATTCATTCTGTAGAATCTACTGGAGAAACATTCACTGTTTTTGTACACAAGGAAAAAATAATGAAAATAAGTTAACATTTTTGTAACCAAACACTTTCACTATTCTAAAAACACGTGCAGATTTTTTTCCAAATGGATTGAAAACAAACTATGTTTATGAATTTAGAGACAAATAGGTCCAATTAATTGGTAAAATATTAATGAAACAATAGTAATTGGAAGTTGCTTAACATTCCTTGGCTAGATGCTCTAGAAATCGCAGTCCTATAACAGCAATGTTTCACTGATTTAACAAAAAAATCAATATGTTGCTCATGAGGGAAAAAGCACTCTAATAAATTCCCAGAAGACATGTAATGGGTGAGTGCACTGAATATGAAACAAAGTTATAAAAGAGGGAAAAAATGGAAAAGGAAGCAGAGAACACTAGAATTACATGGTTATCAAAACTAAAAGATACTAAATAAGATGCAGGGGTTTGTCTGTTAGAAACAACAGAAATCAGCATAATTTAAGTGCATTTTTAGATAAAAATGATAGCCACATTTCACAGAATGGGCAGAAAATTAAGTATGTTTTACAAGTTTGTAAGATGTGATATTGTAGTATCACAGAATCAAGATGCAACCACAATCCTCATGTTGGGAAATTGCTCCCAGTTAGCTTGCATCCAAGACCTGTTTCCAGAGGGAAGCTGGGACAGGAGCACAGAGGTTCAGCAACATTTTACAAACTAGCCAAGTTCCCAAGTTCCAAACCCTGTGGAAGAGAGCTAAAATTTTGCCTATGCATAAGTAAATGATGAAATTTGCATAGTAACAACTTGTCAGCCTGATATTGATCCAGGGTAAAATAGTGAATGGCTGATACAAGGCTATTAATTAATACAAGTGCTGAAGAATTAAAGGATTAAAATGTAATTAATGCCAGTCAAGAGGAGATAACAGCAACATCACTTCTGATCAAAATATATCAAGCTATTTCCTGTTATTTACTTAGTGCACTGCTTAGCAACGGACATAGTTGCGTAATATTTCAGTTAAAGGGACTCACAAGAATTAGCAACATGTAAGTAGATTAAAAAGCTGATAAATATTTCCTTGGGCTTCCTGTAGGGATGAATAATAGTCAGAGTGTGTTTTTAGCAGGATTTCAGAGATCAGTTCTAATCCCATTATTGCTTAACAGTTTGTCAAAGACCTGGAAGGAAGCACACATTAATCACTAATAACACTTATAAATGACATGAGAAATGGGGAAAATAATGAAAAGGATAGATCACTAATCCAAAGTGATCTGGAACGCCTAATAAGTGGGGCACAAGCTAACAGAACACGTGCCATGATAACTGACAGTAAGGTCACAAATTATGGAGGTCAAAAGACTCTAGAGAAGAGTTTTTCTGAAAAGGTTTTGGGGAACTGATCAGTAACCAGTACAACTGAAGATTTCAGTGTAGCATTTAATAAGCACTGCATAGCACTAATAGAATTTCATTACTTGAGTTGTATCTCTGCCTTAGTTTCTCCATACTGTCAACAATGAAGTTATAGTTTAGTAATGATTTATCATACAGTCAAACACCCGTTTTACACACATGCAGCTAAGGATAGCCAGAAATAAGTCTGACTACAGCTGGAATGCATAGAAATATTGCTACCAGGATATTTTGTTTCCCTCAAAAGGGAACAAAAATTAGTAGTATTTTAGGAAGTTTGCTTAAAATTAAGCTGATTAGATTTAAACGATAAAGGCGTATGCTTGTAAAATAAAACTGTGCAAATGACTTACAATGCAGTATTCAAATGCAATTCAAGAGCTACAATTTATGTTTTTACAAATCACAGTAAATGTTTACCATGTTTACCAAATGTTTACCATCTTTGCAATCCCATTTAAGTAAAGCCAGCATTGTGTAGCTGCAATTGCTGCTTAGGAACCTAAGAAATAAGCTACTATGAAGGAGATTTGTATAACACAGTATCAAACTATTAGCTAATTTCTGTAATCTATTTCCATAGTTGTGTTTGCACAACTCTTCGGTTTTGCTGATGAAAGAACATTAGTATTGTAATTAATATGCAATCAGTTTATTTGGAAAAAAAAAAAAAAAAAAAAAAAAGAGTCCCCATCACAGAAAAACACATTCCTTAAGGCCCACAGAGAAGTGATTTCTGACCTATCATGCTTCCTGGTTTCTTAGAAGTCAGACTTCTTTGCCATATTAAAATCAGATTCATGTATTGGCAGTGAGTATCAGACATTTGTTCTGTATGCCATCTGTACATCAACAGATGTTTTCTCATTTTAGGAAATATTTATCTTGTGCATGGGCTACAGTGTAGGCACAAGAAGCCAGAATACTAACCAGAAACAGACATCTGTTCTGACCAAATTAAAAAGTCCACCTCAACAGAATACCGCTTTCCAGTCATGAGAATTCATCATAAAGAGCAAAACTGTTACAAATCAGATGAAGCGTTTATATCAATTTTCTTCCCACCCTCTCATGATGTCCAACAGGGAACAGGTAGGAAAGAATGAGAACAGCACACATTTAATGGTGATTCCCTGAAACACTTGATAGTTTAGAGAAATTTGTGATTCAGACTACAAAGAAGATACCCATGAGCTTCCAGTATCTTCCTAATCTTTTAGACCCCTGAGACAAGAAGTTTCCCTTCATAAAATCATATCCACTCTATTTTATTCATCTGTGTTGACTAATTTGATTTTTTACGAATAGCTTCCATCAATTAGCCCTGCACCAATAGCATAATCACTAGCCTGTAGTTACCCAGATCTCTGGTGAAACCTTTAAAAAAAAAAAAAAAAAAAAAAAAAGGCACCATATTAGCCTCTTCCTGGCCCCTGATACCATTGTAGCTTTAAGCTGGAGATAGGCAAACTGTGGTAAACATTTTTTTTCCCAAGTTGCTTTAGAACTCCTTGGAGTGATAAACAGGAGACTGGTGAATATCCTCTATGTTCTCTATCCGTTCCATAGAACCTTCTACTAACTCTTCCATTTAACAGGTTCCCTGACATTATAAACAGGATTTCAGTGTGGAAACTCCTCAAGTTCCTCAATGATGAACAGCAATGCAACCCCTCCCATAAACTCCTTTGCTGTGGTCTTACCCTCTTTGATGAAGGCATAAGAAGCGGACTTAATTAGCCATACAAACTTTGTCAGCTTTCCTCCATGTGATAGCTTTAGAAAATAATTGACTGCACTTCACACCTTTTGAAAGTTATTCCTTTAACTCTGGGTATTTTGCCTCTGTATTTTGCTTGCATCTTCTTAGCGTTTCTGATCCTTTCTGTTTTCCTTTCCCTTTGATTTGCATCAAAGATCAAGAAATTTAAAGACAAATTGCACATACAGGCCTAGTACTTTAACAATCTCAAACTGCTTTGTATTTCCTATTGTGTATTGGCACTCAAATTCTTAACAATAAAGACTACATTTACTTTCCTTGAAAAAATCTCAATAGCAGAAGTAAACATAATACTTTAAAGCAAAATAAATGTTTGATCATTTAAAGCAACAACTGTGAGCATTTTGTTGTAAGAACATATTTAAGGTAAATGAATAGATATTAACTGTGATCAAAACTAGCAAACAAGATACAACAGTTTGATGTGTTTTAAAACAAGCTTGGTTAGGTTTTAGGGATGAATGATCTCATTATATAAAGGACAAATAATGTTGCTATCAAAACACTGAAACAACATGGGATATGCTATTTCAGAGTGCAGGTTACCCACCCTGACTGCACTGTGCAATTTAGAAAGATTTTTCAAATTAAATCAATTGCCAGGAGAATATAGCTTCATCTATATATATACACTTATATTTTAAATTGGGCTAAATATCAGAGCCAAACATCCCAGTCACAGAACAGTGCTACAGAGCTATACTGCTTCCTGTGCCTCCGTTTCTACGCATTGTACAGCATCATGCACAAAGACATTGACTTAGCTGCAGCTAGCTAGAATATCTCCTCATGCAGTACAGAATGAAGCTCTGCAACACAGACACTCCTGTATGCACTGCCAGCACCTTTTTATTTTTGTATCTGTACTGGGTGGTAACAGCATCACTTCGATCGATTGTATGTTCACATACTATGACACCAATATAAAATAAAGTCCCAATTGAAAATCGATCCTGTCTATTCTGAAGAGAGACTCTGGTCCATTCACATACTGTGGAAAAAGCTGTCAGATCAGACTGCTAAAAGTCCCTTTCATTTGTCTTCTGATCTTGGAGAAGTTGTTTCATTTGCTAGTGCTGCTAGGATTTAGCTACACAATCAGCCGCGATCTGAGTTTGGTAAGCAGGAAGCTCTGCAGCAGCTTCACAGTAGCACGCCATATAAAATTAGAGCTGTTTGTCACATTGGGCAATACCAAGAGGAAGGTTATTGCCTCTTTATCCACTGTCTCCCCAATTAAGTCTAATTTTGGTTGACAAATAGTAGCATATTTAAAAGAATAAAATAAATAATAATAAAATCAGGCAAAAATGCAAGAAAAGGGAAGCATCTTTGGTTTAACAGAGCATCCTGGAAGCCAAGCACTGGTGAGCTGACATTTATGGACAGTACCAAACACTGAACATACATCCCCTGTTCTGTGGCTTCACTGTGTATATTAATCTATGCAGAAAATACTTGAGACTGTACAGTATGGATTTGTCCTCTGTTTGCAAACCTACTTGAAATATCTCAAGCCAAGAACTTACGTTTTTCAGAGGGCAAGTAAAAACAGAGCTGTTAGTAATATAATATCATAGCCAAAATTGTGTTTTTTTGTTGTTTGTTTGTTTGTTTTTTTGTTTGTTTGTTTTTGTTTGTTTGTTGTTTTTTTTTTTTTTTCCAATTAAGTGGCTGAAGAAAAAAAGCATAGAGGAAAAAGTAAACAAGCTGTAACTAAAATATTGTGTTTGTGGGCAGTTATTTTATTCAGCCCCAAAGAACAATAATGAACTTTTTTTTATTTTTCCTCCAGTAAAAGCAAGGAAAGTTTACAAAGAGTACAGAGTATTAAACTGTCATAGCCAAGTCACAATAGAAACATTAACACCCCTACACTTTGTAAAGACAATCCAACTCTGAAAAGCAAAGGGGTTTATCCTCTTCTGTGCTCACCTCAAGCTCATCATCAAGCAGGGGTGTCTATGGCACTGGGTAACTCAATAGTTGGGGGGTGGTAAAAATTATGGCTTGTCTATTTTGTGTATTTCCTTCAATATTTTTTTCAATCGAGAATATTTCAGCTTAGGTTTAGGACAGTCTCCAGGACACAGAGAATTAAGTGATGTCTCATTGGTTCAAAGGAATGGTAAAGGAACTGCCCTGAAGAAAGCAAATTTTAATTTTATACCTTAAAAGTTAAAATACATTTTGAGCCAGCCTCTCCTGTTCTTCTCAATCCATTTGACCATACAGTAGGAAAAGTATTGACAGCATCTCTTTCCTTCATTTGGTAGTATTTAAATTTCTAGAAAAAAAAAAACACAGCCAGAAACTGAAACTTCACATAGAAAGAACTAAATGAGCCATTTAGAATGTTGTGTTCCTTTTGTGTATGCACAGCAACATTTAGTGCATCCCAGAGTAATTTTGAGCTTACACATTTGGCAAAGTCTATCATTATATTTTGCTCCTGGAACTAGCCAAAAAGCAAACACGTGTCAGAAAGCAGTAGAGAATCCTGTCCTACACAACTATTTATCTCAAACAGGTATCAAGAGAACAAAATATAGGAACTGAATCTCAATACAAACCACAAAAGAAGACCAATGATAAATCATTAGCAATGTAAAAATCAGCAAAGCATCCATAATTATTTTCTAACTAGTGCTCAGTTTTCTCCCCATTGAGAGTACTGCATATATGCAAATTACTTGAAGATATAACTGAGCATTGTTTTCCCCTCATTTCAAGTTACCCAACAACTTTAGTATCTAGTGAAGAATTCCTTTCCATAGTAGCTGGTCAGCTGGTTTGAGTGTAGTCCATGGATCCTGATATTTAACTTCAGACATGCTACCAGCACTTAATGAGAACTATTTGTAGAGTTAAAACAAACAAACAAACAAACAAACCAAAACAAACAAACGAACAAAAAAAACCCTAGAGATTGATTTTCCACAAGACAGCTTTATCAAATCATTAGGTTCTGTGCTTCTAACTAGGACCTCTCTAATTAACTTGCAGCCTAAAATGAGTCTATCACCTCAGACAGTCTTATCAGCATTAACTGTCCCGATTTTTCAAATAGGAGGTTAAGGTGTTTGAGTTTAGCTTTTCCTGACGTTAAATTGATAAAACGTCAAGCTAATTCTTTGTAATTTATAAATGTTTTCAATGATGCATATCCTAGTAACATAGTATATGCCTATGATTAATATTTTAAATTGATAGTATATACTCAATAATACTTTAAGGTAAATAGAACTGATGTATGGTTGTATTTATAATGATTTTCATTACAAAGATATCACAAGATTATAATATCACACCTGAAAAACATTCTGGGAATGCAAACACGCAGTAATGTTTAGGGAAGAATATTGACAGAGAGGAGTCTGTTCGAAGGACACATTAAAATAAGCAAAAAAGATGGGAGCTGCTATAGATGTTACCTGTTTCTGAAAGACTCTTCAGAAGTACAGGAAGGAATATGAAATACAGGCTCATCACTTACTATACACAGCAAAAAACACCGATCACAAAGCCATGGAAAGAGGATCTTCTTCCTTGTTCTGAGAAAAGGACCATCAACTGCTTGCTGGTTTGACAGCTTTCTCCCATCCCTGAGCTGCGATGCCCTGCCCTTAAAGAAACAGGGAACCAGGTCCAACCCAGCAGCTGGGATGCTGAGCACTAACTAGCAATGGCATCATTTGGAGGGGGCATTGGTTCAAGAAGAGAGGGTTACATAAAGCAGCCCTTTGCACATCACTCTGTAGTGATCATTAGGCTTTGTGGGTACTGGAACTCCTCACAAAATGCATAAAAATATATGCAATGTATATCAGCTGTGACTTAATCAATTAAGTGCAGAACTGACTAACACTACACCAAAATGAATAGGCAGACTTTCCTTCAGCACTATTTCCAAGTGGTTTACAGCAGTCCACAGCTCTGACACCCAAATTTGAAGGTGGTGAAGTCCCATTTAATATTTGAATTACTTATTATTCAAGAAACTACATTCCTACCGTATTTGTAGTCAACACCTATAAATGTATTCTCAGAGCTTCTGCACTTATCGCCACAGTATCTGTGTCACATTTACATTTAAATTGGTCTTCACTCCATGTAGTTTCAGTGCTTCAGATGCAGAAAAAAATCCTAGGAATTCCATATTACATTCTCAATAGTTGTTTTGGGAAAGTACAAACAGCTGAAGCTCATCTTGGGAGTTTTTCTTGAAGGAAGTTACAAACACCTGGAATCTACACCAAGATATTTATGAAGCCACATTAACCTTGAGCTAGCTAATTAAAACAGTGTTGTTTCCTGCACCACAGTACTGCCTGATATTAGACCTGGGCAAGAGCCTCTCCCTGGCTTTTGGCAGAGGAAAGCAGCTGTTACCCACACCAAGCCTCTCAGGTCATTCAAAGCCCTGCAGCATTCTGAGTAACACAGAACCTAGTTTCCCTGTCTCATAAAGTGGAGGAGAAAGCTGTTGGTAACTGATTAAAAGGTACTTTTGAAGAAGCCAGCATGCTCTTTTTCTGAAAATGATGTTACCCTGCCTATCTATTACCATTAAATCTGAAGAAAAATACACACAGCAAGATAGGTTATCATCTCAGACAGGTAATTCACCTCAGATACCCTACTTCCACTTTCTTTCATTAGCAACCAATTACATTAGATAGAATTAAATGTTTTAATATTTCTGCAACACTTCTCACTCTTCATGCAACCATCTCTCATCACATGCACTGGAATAACACTATGAGCAATTTCTTCCTTTCTGTGTTTCTTACCATGGTTTTTGTCATCCTCTTCCAAGCTACAAACACATTCACAGTAGCAACTCGCCAGGGGCAGTCAGGGTATTGTGTTCTACATGCATTAGTACTCTACTCTGAAGTATTCATTTGTCCAAGAACTTAGGGATCTTAAATTCAGGAATATTGGCTATAAAGAGCAATATATTCATCATTTTAGTAAAGGGACTGTAACTGGCAACTGCTCCCATATGCAGGAATTTTATTTCTGCTTCTGATGCAGTATGCTAACTTACATACACTGCTGTATTTAAAGCAAAAAGGTTTTATATAAAGCTTAATTCACCATCTTTCACATGCTTTAGGCAGAGCCGGAGGCTACCAAACCATCTTACAACCAGTAATTGAGATGCTTGTCAGTACAATCCAGCTATTGGAAAACTTACCTTTTGGGGAATTTGAGATAACCTGGAAAGAAAAATCCTGACACTTCATGAGGCAACTATAGGTTACATGCTAAATGAAAGAGTTTCTGCTTGTAAATAGTAGGTGTAGTGAATACCATTCAATAGGGAAAAAAGTTAGGATAGATGAATAAAATATTAGGGTTCAGGAGAGGAATCTTCTCCAGGTAAAGTTGTTTTTTAACCGCTTATTGCAGAATTCCTCCCCCTCCCAAGATATTTAGTAAAGGACACTTCAGTAACCTGAAAGCTTTTCAGGCAGCAATACAGAGGTGTAGGAATTGAGATCTAAGTCCTCTGTGTTGTCAAGCATGACAGACAGAAAAGCAGCTATCATGCAATCTTAAACACTCCCTTTTGAATGGAGACATCAAAGCTCTACTACAAAATTAATACCAGTTTTGAATCAGCATACTAGTAGTTAGATAACAAGTCCAGCTGTACATTCTCATTAAATACAATTTAGAACATATTCCAAAAAACAATGCATGCAAGATATTCACTGTAATCTTGAAAGTGAGTAGTTAAAACAGCTGATCAAAGAGACTGCATCACTACAGAGCACAGTTCCCATGAGTTCCTACACTTGACAATCAGCATCCATATCACAAAGCATAACACCATCACCTGCTTGCTCTTCAGATTTTTTCACCTGTGCTTATGAAATATGATAGAAGACAGACTTTTAAAAAGCAGTACATAAAGTTGTTCCTCCTGCAAAGTCAATTGCTCAAATTATTTATAGCTCTCTTCAGAGCCAGTATCTCCATGTTACTGGATTGATAAAAAATTTGAAAGAGTATGATGAGAGATCAGCCACTCTCAATTTTCGTTTTATAAATGGAAGGTTTTTTTTTTTTTTTTAACATATATATAAAAAAAACATTGCTATCAACTGTATAAGATGGTTTCATACTCCAACTCTGAAACAGAAAATTTGCTTTTTATTGTAAATGAAGTCTCAACTCAATCTGAATTTAGTAATATTTATAAAATAAATATTTATAAAAGGTATAAAAGGCAAGTAAACAGCGCTGGGTGCGCGGGGAGTCTATGCTCTACCAACATGCACACACGAACATTGAACATTCTAAATATATAGAACATTGCTTTTACATACTACACCTGAGTGCACCTATACATATGTACAATCAGAAAAGGTAACAAACAATCCTGACAATTCCATGACTTAACAGTCTGCATTTTCAGACAGCTAAATGTACAGCTAAATAAAAACATCATACGATGGGTGAGCAATTGGCTAACGGGCAGGGCCCAAAGGGTTATGGTAAATGGAGCTGTGTCAGGCTGGCGGGCGGTCACCAGTGGGGTCCCTCAAGGCTCCATTTTAGGGCCGGTACTTTTCAATATTTTTATAAACGATCTGGATGTAGGAATAGAGGGTATTTTGAGCAAGTTTGCTGATGACACCAAACTTGGAGGAGTTGTGGACTCAAATGAGGGCGTAAAGGCCTTACAGAGGGATCTGGACAGGTTGGAGAGCTGGGCGATCACCAACCGCATGAAGTTCAATAAGAGCAAGTGCCGGGTCCTGCACCTGGGACGGGGAAACCCTGGCTGCATGTACAGACTGGGCGATGAGACGCTGGAGAGCAGCCTAGAAGAGAGGGATCTGGGGGTCGTGGTAGACAGCAAGTTAAATATGAGCCAGCAGTGTGCCCTGGCAGCCAGGAGGGCCAATCGTGTCCTGGGGTGCATCAAGCACGGCATCGCTAGTAGGTCAAGGGAGGTGATTGTCCCGCTCTACTCTGCGCTGGTGCGGCCTCACCTCGAGTACTGTGTGCAGTTCTGGGCACCACAGTATAAAAAGGACATGAAACAGTTGGAAAGTGTCCAGAGGAGGGCTACGAAGATGGTGAAAGGCCTTGAGGGGAAGACGTACGAAGAACGGCGGAGGTCACTGGGCCTGTTCAGCCTGGAGAAGAGGAGGCTGAGGGGAGACCTCATCACAGTCTACAACTTCCTCGTAAGGGGGTGTCGAGAGGCAGGAGACCTTTTCTCCATTAACACTAGTGACAGGACCCGCGGGAACGGGGTTAAGCTGAGGCAGGGGAAATTTAGGCTGGACGTCAGGAGGGGGTTCTTCACAGAGAGGGTGGTTGCACACTGGAACAGGCTCCCCAGGGAAGTGGTCACTGCACCGAGCCTGTCTGAATTTAAGAAGAGATTGGACTGTGCACTTAGGCACATGGTCTGAACTTTTGGGTAGACCTGTGCGGTGTCAAGGGTTGGACTTGATGATCCTTAAGGGTCCCTTCCAACTCAGGATATTCTATGATTCTATGATTTTCCATTCCTTTTCTTAATTACAAAAAAGTCTCCATTTTCCATTCCTTTTGAACAATATATCTTGCTTTAAGTTGTCAAGCAACTCAGCCTTCGGGCCTTATGTATCCCATTCATCCCAGATCGAAGAAAAGCATATCCATCTCCTTTTCAAGGCCAATAGGCCTGGGTCAAAAGGCACATCCAGGTCAGCAGGGGGTGTAACAGCAAAAGCCTTCGATGGCTGTAGCAGCAGAGGGGCCCATGGCGTAGCAGTCGGATCAGTAAACGAGCTCCCTCACTGTCTGGCAAACCACACATTTCTGACTGTGATCCCACATGGCTCTTTAAGGCCTCAGAGATTGCTCACCAGGTGCCGAGCAATCCCACTGCCACCTTGTCGTTTTCAGTTGCAGAGTCCCACACCTTGACCTCAATTTGATCCCATATTTCAGGATCATAAACTGTCCAATTGTTAATAAGGAGAATAAGCGGTAAGGTTACCAGGACAGTCTTTGTTCCTAAGGACCTATGACTCCCCATAATGCTCAGCTGCTTACCAGCGAGAGGCAGTTGTGTGCACGGGTCCGCTTCTCTCAGCTCGGGCTTCTCTCCAGCTCCAGTGTGCCCGTTTCCAGCGACTTTCTGTACGAGCTTCTCTGAGCGGTTTGCTGAGTTTGGCAAAACTCGCCTATCTTCATGAGGCGATCAATGTGCCTGTTTGCGTCCTGGTCTCTGTTCTGCTAGCCTGTTCTTTTTCATTCCTTCTTTTTACTTCTTTATTAATGACATAATTTCATCGTGTTGCCTTCTTTTTTTATCTTGAGGGCAGGCTCCCCTCTTATACCCTTCTCTCCACAGCAGTTCTTTTCAAAACAACTTTTCATTGGTCAAACAACTTTGAATATAACAACAACAGCAAACACCCAGACACTTCCATGCCTTAACCGGAGACAGCATGGCATCTCCTGAATCACCCTTCTTTGGAAGGTTGAGAGGAGTGAGGAGTTTCCCTCTAAACTCCTTTACATTCCTGATGGCCTCATCCTTAAGAGTCTGATATTATCATCAACCACGGGGCTTGCCGACACCCATGGCCACACTCCCAATTCTCCCCCTTCTTTATTAATATTAACCATTTTCTCGACACGAATTACCACTCCATATATAACACTTTTGATTTTAGAACTTAGTTTACACTAACTAATGACTACTCTGCTTTAAACAGCTGATCATTATTAACAATTTTAACTTTTCTGCAGATTAACTGATTTCAGAAAAAGCTCATTAGAAATAGTTATTTCATATTAATATTGCATGTGCTTAATCCAAACACTCTGACATCATTCCCTAGTAAAAAAAAAAAAATTCCTCTTACTGATAATTACTATGTCTTGGTATGGCTTAACACTGATAACACCACATAACATTGGATGAAGTAAATACGCATGCAGAACCAGTATAACTGTTTAAATAATTCATTCAGTTCTGTTACTTTCTTCATTATCTCTCCATTTAGCTGCTGAAAAACACTAACATTAACATTTGTTTTCAAAAACAACCTGTAAACGTCCAGATATAAGAAACAAAGCCATGCCATAAAGAATGAAGAGCAGTTCTATGGCTCTAATTAGTGCAGCCTATAAAACTAAAAGCCCTGCAGTTTAGGGCGACTTCAGAACCACCAGCACAACCATTTGCAGTGCAAAGGAGCTGCTAAAGGGGAATTCAGACTCCGGCTGTTAGAGCTTCATGCGAACATCAGAGGTACTGGTGCCACCTACCATCTTAACTGATGATACATGCTTTAAGTCAGTTTTATATTAACAGCATTTATTGTACTTACCTCCTCTCTGGGTTTGTTAAGTACATATGACGCTGTTGTGTATGAATTACATCAATATAACAGATTTTCATACATCTTTGACAAATTATTTTGCTGTCTCTCCTTAAGCATGACATTTTTGGGACATCCCTGAAGTACTGTTCTTGGAAGCAATGTCTCAGTGACCATAACCAAACACCAAGCAAAGAACATTTCAAACCATTTCATTAAATGCTGTTTCACTACTCCCCAAGCAAAGAGATTACACAGAATGATTTTCAAATGTTGAAAAACAAACAAACAAACAAAAAACAAAAAACACCATACATTAACACTAAGACAGACCGACTAGGCTGAGTTCCATAAAACAACCCAAGGAAGAAAAGAGGTTAAAATTAGTTAAAAAAAAAAAAATAGAAAAAAAAAATTAGAAAAAATTAGAAATCTGACAACAGAGGGAGTCTGTTGGAGGGCCCCCGAGGTCCTCGGGACCTGGAGGGGGGATGCCCTCAGGCTGAAGCTCCTTGCCATGGCAACACAGCCATGTTTGGCTACAGGTGTGGATCACCATCACAATGGCCATCACAACAACCTGTTTATGTCATAGTTGCCACCACCATCGTTGCCTTTCCGTCTGGGCCCTATAAATACAGGAGCCTCACTGCTGGCTCACCACTTGCGAGGCGTCGGGGCTTTCTAACGCCAAGCAAACGCGGAAGCAACAGGAAGCAGACTGGGAAGATGGGTGGCTGCCCATCTTGGAGGGAAGTGATGAAGAGACTGGCTCAGTTGTCAACATGCAACAAGATGAGGAGGCTGTGTTGTGGGAAGACAAAGCAGAACAAGAAGAGGAAGACCTGCTTCGTCACAAGAGCGATGGCCGGCATTCGTATCACCAGTGGCATGCAGAGCACGGCTGTGAAGACAACAGCGAGCAGCACGAGGCCGCAACGTGTCTTTTGGCTAAAGAATGGTGTGGGACCATGGCATGCCAATCGTCGTGCGAAGCACCGGGGACACAGGCACGCCCATCTGCCAAAAAACAGGGAAGAGCCCATGGAATTGGATCCACCACAAGATGAGGAACAGCCCATGGAGGTGGATCCACGAGCAGAGGAGGAAGAATGCATGGAGGTGGATCCACCACTGACAGGGCAGGCATGGAGCTACCCTGGTGTGTCTTTGACGACTGCCATGCGAGAACGACACGCTCATCGCAGAAGTGCCCGGCCAGCTCCCTACACACAGCATAGCCTCCACGCCCACCATTTACTTGGACAGAACCACTGCTATGGATGTCTTGTGGGCTCGCCTGCAAGACATTGCAGACATAAATAATTCATTTGTTGATTTGTTGATTTGTTGATTGTCCTGTGACACCAGTACACCGTTGCTGTACTGGTGTCACAGGAGGTGTCCCTCAGAGGGCCACCATGGGCCTGGGGAGGGGGGATGCTGGGAGGTGTCTCAGTCTGGGGATGAGAAGGCTAAAGAGAGGGTGCTTGAAGATGCAGCCAGAGCCCCCGTGGCAGTGCCCAAAGCATAGCAGCAGACTGAGCACAGAAGCGAGAAGGGCAGCAGTTCCTCTGGAGAAGGAAAAGGCTTCAGGTCTGCCAGAAAAGAGTGCTGGAATTCAGTGTTGGGGTCCCTTTGAGATGTTTCATGAGGAGCTCTTCCCAAGATGGGGCAATCAGCAAGAAAAAGAAAACACCAACACCACCTGGTAAAAATGCTCTCCTCTCCTATTTGGCTCTTTGGGGACTGCATGCAGGCTCATCTCCCCTTCTGACTGTGGGAGACCTGCTGTGCCATCCGCCAGCCCTCCTGAAGAAGTGGCATCTTGTCCTGGTTTTGGCTGGGATATTGGTAATTTTTTTCACAGTGGCTGGTGTGGTGCTGTGTTTTGGATTTTGGATGAGAATAATTCTGACAACACCCCAGTGGTTTAGTTGTGGAAGAGCAGTGCATACCCAGAGCCAAGGACTTGCCAGCTTCTTGTACTGCCCTGTCAGCAAGGACGCTGGGGGTGCAGCAGGAGCTGGGAGGAATCCCCCCTCATCACCTGGTCCTGCATGGACTCCTCTCCTTGGGCCACAATGTGGAAATCTACTCTGTCATGCTGTGGTGGTTCCGCTCGAGTGGGCAGCCGAGCTCCACCACAGCCGCTCTCTCACTCCCCCTCCTCAAAGAGGAATGGGGAGAAAATATGGTGAAAAGGGCTCAAAGGTTGAGATAAGGACAAGAAGATCACACAATAATTATTGTAACGGGCAAAACAGACTCGGCATAGGGAGATAGTAAGATTTATTGCTTATTACTAATAAGCTAGAGAAGTGAGAAACAAAAGAAAGAAACCAAAAGCACCTTCCCCCCCCCATCCACTCTGTTCCACCTCCTTCCCCTGAGCAGTGCAGGGGAACGGGGGAATGGGGGTTATGGTCAGTCTACAGCACTTCTTCTCTGCCGCTCCTTCTCGGTCACTCTCGTCCCCTGTGATGTGGGGTCCCTCCCACGGGATGTAGTGCTTGATGAACTGATCCAGCGTGGGCTTCCCACAGGCAGCAGCTCTTCCAGAACTGCTCCAGATATGGGTCCGTACCACGGGGTCCATCCCTCAGGTGAAAACTGCTCCAACCTGGCTCCCCTACGGGCAGCAGCTCCTGCCAGGTCACCTGCTCCTGCGTGGTCTCCTCTCCACGGGCTACAGGTCCGGCCCGGAATCTGCTCCGGCAGGGGTCTTCCACAGGTGGCAGCCTCCATCGGTGCAGGTCCACCTGCTCCACTGTGGTCTCCTCCACAGGCTGCAGCGTGGAACCCTGCTCCACCGTGGTACTCCATGGGCTGCAGGGGGACATCCTGCTTCACCATGATCCTCACCACAGGCTGCAGGGGACTTCTGCACCAGCTCCTGGAGCACCTCTCCCCCTCCTTCTTCACTGACCTTGGTGCCTGCAAGGCTGTTCCTCACTCCTCTCACTCTCCCAGCTGCCGTGTGGCACAGCGTTTTTTTCCCTGTCTTAAATATGCTCTCACAGAGGCGCAAAACAACATTGCTTATTGGTTCGGCTCTGGTCAGCAGTGGGGCCCTTACCTAACATGGGGCAGTTTCTAGATCCTTCTCACAGAAGCCACCCATATGGCCTCCTGCTACCAAAACCTTGCCACGTAAACCCATTACATATGGTACACCACGGGCTGCAGGGGAGACAATTTGCTCCACCTGGGTCCTCTCCACGGGCCGTGGGGGGATTTTGTTCCAGGAACTGGAGCGCCTACTCCCCCCCTTCTTCACTGATCTTTGTGTCTGCAGGGAGGTTTCTCACTCCTCACTCTCCCAGCCGGTGTTGTGCAGCAGGTTTTGTTGTTGTTGTTGTTGTTGTTTTTGTTTGTTTGTTTGTTTGTTTGTTGTTTTCATGGATGTGCTCTCATGGAGGTATAAACTGTGTTGCTCATGGCTGGGCTCTTACCAGTGGTGGACTCCTTTGAAGCCGGCTGTCCCTTATCTGCCACGGGGCAGCTGCTGGATTCTTCTCACGGAGACCACCACTGCAAGCTCCCCCCGCTACCAGAAACTTGCCACATGAACCAAATACACTAGGGCAGCTAGTTCATTGCTGGCCCATAAAGTATCAGGGCTTAAATTAACTAATGAAACCTTAAATGTTGTGGGGGAAGGGTTGGGGGGGGTGGGGAGGGGGACGTGGGGAGAGGGTTTGAAGAGACTGAGATAACAGTGCTACTTTTTGGGGACACCTAGTTGAGACTAGGGTTAAAATGATCACTGGGCACTTACTTTATGTACCCAAGGCAGGGACTAACTTGTTGGGAAGGGATTTGATGATGAAATTGGGCATTCAAATAGTAAATTGTTAGATCGGAGTAATGGTGTTACTAACAGAGTGCTCTCAGTTCCCGAGACAAAGATATATTTACCTTTGACTGGAAAGACCCTGAAATGGGGAGGAAGCAACAATATATGTGGACAGTTTTACCTCAGGGGTTTACAGGGCCACTGAATTTATTTGGGCAACTGTTTTACATCAAGGGAGTCAATGGGAAATTTAAGCAATGTGTGACACTGTGCTATGGAAATATGTATGTGTAGGAATAAATATACGCTTTAAACAAGCATGCAGGACTTGTGTAGTATGCCAAAAGGTAAATAGGAAAATTATCTGCAGTCAGCCCAAAGGGGGATGAGGACCAGGAATTCAACCCATCTAAAATGTACAGGTTCCAAAATTTTACAGAACTCCTTAGAGTAGATAGATTTAAATACTTGTTATTCTTGGTTGATCATTTGTCAGGGTGGGTGGAAACTTTCCCTTCAGTATCTGCTACTGCAAGCACAGTAGCTAAGGTAATTCTAGAACAAATAATTCCCATTATTGAAAATATTGACTCTGAGCAAGGAAGTCACTTTACTTCACAAGTATTACAAGGGCTAATATGGACTCGAGGAACTAAAAGGGAATTTCATGCTCCTTGGCATCCTTCCTCTTCTGGAAGAGTAGAGTGAATGAATCAAATAATAAAAATAATAATAATAATAATAATAATTAATTTAGTTCTGGAGACTTGACTCTCCTGGATAAAATGTTTACATTTAGTTCTTCTGCAAACTCTAACAGCATCTAGAAAAGATATGTGATTATCATCATATGAAATATTATTTGAATTGCCATACCTGGGCAGAGCGAAATTACCTAATTCAAGACAAAAGATGCTTTTCTTAAAAACTACATACTTGGGCTGTTGTCCTCTTTATTATCTCTCCAACCCCACCCTTGGAAGTCCCGATCCATCAATTCCAAGCAGGAGATTAGGTACAGACATGAAGAGAATCAAAGCTGCAGCCTGAGTGGCATGGACTCTTCCAAGTGCTCCTGACTACTGAGACGACACAAAGAACAGCTGGGAAAGGTTGGACTCATTATACCTGGGTAAAAGTATCAGTTAACCCTGAAACCCAAGAGACTGTCTTAACTAAAACTTTTAAGGCTTAAACTGTTAAAACTAACTATTGTAAACCTTTAACTTCACCTTAGAAGAATTCTTAATGAATTGATGGGTAAAAGGGATTGAATTACACAGCATTAGATTGTTTACACGGAACACTCCCTGGAAGTGGGAGAAAAAGAAGGGGGGGCATTTGATCCCACCAGAAGAATCCTTATTAGTTTGTGATTTTTATTATTTTTATGAATTATCATTTTAAAATTATTATAGGGGCATGTATAGAGAGAGATGATGTATTTTAAGCTTATCTTAGTAATATCTGTTCTCAATGGATTAGTGATAGGATGGGGGAAAATCAGCATTTCCAATTAATCCAGAACTTCTCTCAATTCTATCTCAAAATAATTGTTGGATTTGCTCCCAGATGCCTAGAAATACTGAAAAGGCCCTGTCTCTGATTGCTATTCTGTTATCTGCGGCAACTGTGTCTGGATTCTCTAGATTTCTAAAAATGACAGAGCATACGTAGTCCCAGGAGGGAACAGACTTTGAAGTTGAGCTCCCTACACATAATCCTGGCTACAGTATAACATGTTATCAAAGGTGCCTTTTAAACAACATTGATATAAAAGTCAGGGGCAATACTACTGATCCTGGGTGTGGAAATATTTATCCATGAAGTAGGGAATTAGCCATACTGTACCAAATATGGTGGTGACAGGAATGCTAATATACATAATGCACACCAGATACAACATGGGAATCCTGTAACCAGATGGCCTGTCCTGAATGGAAAGAGGTGGTATTAGCTACATAGCAACAAAACCAGGAAGGTGTTGCCCCTATGATGGAAGGGAACTTGTACCCTGGGGGCAATAATTCCAAATGTAACTTTTATTGAAGACCCACAGAGCCAAAGCCCCCTTGAGACCCAACACAGAATAAAGAGGGCTTCAAATAACCCTGTAGTAAAAAGCAACAGGGCATTTTACAGTTTTGCAAGGTGGTTTTTACCTTGGTTAGGGGTGAGTGAATTAGAAAAAGCTATTGTAAATATCTCGGCTAAAATTGAAGAACTAGAAAATAACACTCTGGATATAGTCCAGGCACTACAAGAGGAGGTAACAAGTTGTTCAAAAATAATACTCCAGAATTGAATGGTATTAGATTTATTACTAGCCTCATAAGGAGAAGTGTGCACTGTAATTAATGCTAGTTGCTGTATGTAGATCAGACAGGACAAATTGAGACTGATCTCAAAAACACTTGGAAAAAAAAAAAAAAAAAAAAAAAAAGATCCTACATAAAGTGGCTCAAGATGACGCTTCCTGAGGATTTGGAAACATTTGGGAGAAAATAACTTCTTGGTTACCTGAATGGAATTGGCTCAAGCAACTTTTTGTTGATATTATAATAATGATGGTATTGTGTATCTGTCATGCCCCATGACATCAAAAGAAAAATATTGCACCCTAATGTCGGAAAAAATCAAGAATGGGGGATGTGAAGAGGTGCAAAAACAACAATAGGAGTAAGAAAAGAAGAGGGGGAGACTGTGAGAAACAAAGTTGTGTTTTTACAGTAAAATATGTTTTTTCAGTGGAAAATTCCACTAACCTTGCATATTAAAAAGTGATTGTGCAGGCATGACAGTGGCATAGCAGTAGGGAATATGGTAAGCAGATAAGGGGAAGGTCCCACTGTCCCAGAATAAGGAGGATAGCTAAGAAAAACAGGATGAGCAGTGTGAAAACAGTAAAAACAAAAAATCACAGGCCCTCTAGTCATAAGAGAAGGAAAAAAAAAAAAAAAGGAAAAGGAGAAATTAATGGTTGGTCAAATAAAATTGTATGAAGAAAAAATGAAGAAACAGGGGAGGAATCCAGTATTGGGTAATAGGGAATATAAGGTTATGATATACTTTTACTGTGCGCTCCTGCTTGCAGGACACCCACTATAGCAATCGTGAATAAAATAGTTTCACATCCATAGTTTTTCATTCTGTCTGAAAAAAAATATTGAGATTTTTCTCACATAACTAAACCTATATTTGTTAACTGGACAAATGATAACTTATGCTAGATTTTGGTTAGGCTAGTAATAAAATCTTAGTTTCATGCATAAGATTTAATGCTTTTTGCTCTAAGCATAATTTTGAGTGTAATAATTTGTAATAGAATATTCTTTCTCAAAATAACTCCATTTAAATACATTTGTCTTTGGCTTTAATTTATATAAACCCAGCTAAAACAGAGGTTTTCTTTCCTGGCTTGCTTTTTACTATTAGGTTTGTATTTAATCACTTCAGTATATTTTTGTAACCAGTAATATATCTTTCCATAACAGCAGCAAGTTTATTTCTATATTTTTTTTTCCCAATGGCAATTAAGGGGGTTAGAAATAATTAATGTAACCTTGTCCTATGACTATCAGTATGCACAATTACAATATAAAGGTGCTAGGGTACGTGCAATAAGAGAGAGAAACCAGTAATTTCCGAAGACTGTACAAGATATACCTAAAATATATCATTCAGAAGGAAGAATAAACTGTTTACAGCAATGCTACACCTGCATCTTACAGGATGATATAGTGATAAGCCTTGTAAAAGGGTGTGCCTTTGGGGCCTCTGACAGTACAGACAAAAAATGGAAATACATTCATAGATAATTCAGATTGGCCTCAAAGTTGGTACTACAAAAAAGTTATCTAAGTTGCAAGGTCAAGGTGTCAATTTATCGGTACATTTAACAACAACAACTGATTACTTAGTTGTAATCCAACTGATCATAAAGAAATTCACAGCTCATCATCAGACTGAAAGAAAGAAGTGGAATACTACCTGCTGTGACAAACTGCTCTGAATCTACTTCCTACAAATATGAGGCCTTTTAGTCCTAAAATTCTTCAGTAAATGTAGAAATCTGTATTTCTCATCATGATGGCCTCCGGAGACCATCTCAGCATTTAAACAACATAAAAAGTTCATTACTAGAAGCTGAATAAAGCAACTTCATAGAAAAATAATAGCTACAGTAAGAAAAGAAGAATTCAAGAAAGAGTTGTTCATTTTTCCTATAGATTGGGCTTGCTATATGTATACCATGGAAGACCTTAGCAATAGAGACTAGATCTGAGACCACTGCAGTTCCTTGTGCAATGGCTTATGCTAGAACTTAACATCCCTTCTTCTTCTGCAGTACAAGCCATATTTCATGAAGATGGCATATGCCATTTTCAAGCAATTATCCAGCCACCATATCTTGACCAACTGTGCAGGGCATCACAATACACAGTGGTTTGCAAAGAGTTTTTGGCAAATGGTCATCAGTTGGCTTTCCCAATGGTACCTGCTGTAGTTTTGGTGAGAACACTAGTCACAGAAGGTCCCTATTTCCAGTTGCAATACCGTTTTTATTGTTTTATTTTACCTGATTTATTCATCACCACATTTTCTGAGCTGTAAAACGATGGTTGAGAGGGAATCAATACTATGCTGCAGGCCTGGGATAGCCAAGTGATCTTAGAATTTTATATTAATGGGGTGTTTTCCTAGATGTCTTATGGATCTTACCCCAGAATGTGTTTGTTACTTCAGTATAGATAGTGACAATTACACTCAGAATGATGTGGCCACCTTCATTTGGAACCTCACTACCTCCAGATCTCATTAACTAGATGAGTATAGTCTGATCAGGTGTCATATGGGAAAGACTTCTTTATATACTAATGATATTTCTCAATCCTTATGGCATATTAATGGAAGGCATTGTAAAAATTGGATTCTCAATTTTCAATTTTCTGTAAGGCCTTTAAACATTACTGACATTTGATCACCAAATACAATTAACAGCTCTCATGCCAACAAAAAAGCCCAACTGTCTGCGGTGCAAGACAATGTAGAGGCTGATAGAGGACTGCAGACATACATGTATTTGACATGCACCTGCACACATAGCAGATTGCATCCAGTAAAATTCAGGCTCAGGCAGCAATCAACACTGTATGGAGCCTTGCCAGTGCTTCCATGTCATGACACTCCACAAGCAGTGGCCTTTCTGACCATATAAATGCAAGAGAACTGCCTCTACAGAGAAATCTCTAATTTAGGAGTAAGAAAACATGCCGTACACTTTCAGAAAAGATAAAAAAAAAGACCAAGAAAAGTAAATATGAGAAAATTAAGCAAAACAGGGCATGTAGAGTTTATATTCAGATTAAATTAACGTATGTGGAATGAGATAGGTTCGATGTCTTCGGTGGATTTCTCTATGGGTCTGACCTTGCAGGGATGCTAGCATTCCATCTTTACTACTTGCAAGCCTATGGGCCAAACATTTAAATTGCCAGATCCTAATTTTACTGCAATTCCCATGTTGTATGAACTTTAAGCTCCAGTTCCCCCAGCCCTGTAATTAGAAGAAAATCTGTGCGTCATTTTAGAAGTTCCCAGCTCTCACAGATTTAAAGAAAGGAAGAAGAAATGTAACTCAAATGTGCCCTAAAACATCTGAGGCCATAAAACAAAACCAAATACAATGTGTTTGAAAATCATTGTATTTAAGTCAGTCAGTATTTTTGCCTGTGCCACACTTGGTTTTATAAGCTTTGTGTTCTACACAGGAAATTTTAATCTGTGCCCTGGAGAGCTTTGAAACAGCTAGACTATAAACAGAAATATCTGTACCTCACAAACCCTATGTAGGTACGATGTGCAGACTCCTTGCACCTTCCACCCTTTTCTTTACAAGAACAGTTACCTGATTATTGAGGATTACAGTTTAGAAGAAAAGCAACACAAAACCTTCCTCCACAAAGTTATTTGGTTTCCTTCTTTTCAGTCATTTAGAATTTTAGAACAAATATTACATTTGTTTTCTACCTATTCCAGGAAAACATATTTTTACTTCAGTGGTGTACAGAGTCTGAATATATACATCCACACATATAAGCCACTTCTTTGTCTCCAGAGTAAAATTTGGATTATAAACTCCTATTTCTGTGCATTCTGAAACCATAGGCTATTTTTCATATCAGAATTAAAAATAGACTTGACTTTGTTTTCTCTTCTCACCTTGAATGTGCTATTTTAGTTAAGGGAACAGTACATTTAGAAGAAAGACACAGCCTAATATGATTGCCCTTGATAGAAGCTGTCTCCTCAATGAGAAGCTGAGTTTACACACCTAGCTTTAATTATAATGCTGACGTGAATAAAAAAGAATCTTAACAGGTTACTTTTTTTCTATTTTTTTTTTTTTTAATATTTTAATTCTTAAAGCCAAGAATTTTCTTCTTTTTTTGCAGAATGAATATATGTTAGAGTAGCATTACTGGTTTTGTTCTTAATAGTTACTTTTCTTTTTCTCTTTTTTTGTACTGCTATCATCTCTTTCTTCCATCCAACTTGAAAGTATTTGAACCTCTATTTCACACTGTGACTAGCATGGAAATAACAGAATCTCTGGGATTACTGTTTGTCTTTCTCTTCTCCACAGGTTAGTAAAATAGACATTGACCACCAGATTTTTGCCTGTAGCTTCACACCATGGCACTAGTATCTGTTTTTCATTATAACAGATTAAAAGAACCTGGGAAAAGTCCTTTTCACAATAAAAACAGACTTCTTAGGTGGTCTTTTGCTGTTGCATAGAAATAAGTAATTTTATTAGCTTAAATTTGGGGTCTGCTGAAGTGAATTTCATCATGGAAATCTGTCACAGATCTTAATCTTGGGCAGCCTTAGCATCTGCCACTAATCCTCTATTTTATTGTTTCAGTTTTATCTTCCCTGACCTTGGCATTGAGAGAGTTTACACTGCACACTGAAGACACTTATTTTGAACTTACTCCAGTGTTTTTAGAGCTGAGCCCGGCTGCTGGTAATTCTTTGCTAATACTCCCAAAGGCATTACTGTGGACACTGACATTAGGCATGCTCCCAAAGAAGAACAGATGTTCTTGTAACTCAAAAATACAAAAATGCGGATTTGATTCCAACTGAAAGCTAAGATTTTCAAATGAAAATGGTAGGAAACAATTCCAGACCATTTGCAATAATTCCTTTCTTTTAATTGCTGCCTTCATAAGCTACAGTTTTCATCAAGATCCCCAAATAATTTTCATACAGCTGTTGTTGTATATGTGGACCTGAGTCCACATAGTGATATCACTAGTGTACAAGTGATAAGGAAAGTTTATTATGGTAAATGTAAATTTAGCCTTTTATAGTGCACTGTCTCATTTAGATGGATCTGCAAACCTTCCAAGCATGAGTGGTAAACATGGATCTAACACAAATGATGTAAAATCAGGCATGAGCTTCTTGAATCCTTACTACCAACATCTCACGTAGTTTACCTGCATTGACCTTGATCACACTTTCTCCCATAGTCTTATTCCTTGCAGACATTTTGGACATCATTGTGAAAGTCATTGGTTCAAGGTTTAATGTATTCTGTCATCAGTCATAAGTTTGCTATTTTTATTTCTGCTTCCTGTGATTTTTCAAACTACTTTAAAGATCTTCTTAACAACCCATAGAAAACTTCTATGTTGTTTCACAAGTTTTTAACTAAACATTTTAAGCACTTATCTGTATAGGCAAGCTAAGCTAACACAGGTGGATGTAAGTCAATGTCTGAGTTAATGAATGCTGTGTCAAGCCTCATGTGTGAAGTCCTGCTAAAAGCTTAAATTAATCCCAAGACCACACTAATGATAACATGCACAGCCTGAAAATTGGATCTGTCTCACAGCTGGCCTGTTCAGTGCCTACGAGGAAGTTTCTACCATTGTTCATTGGGGACTACACATGGCAGCAAAGGAACAACCCAATGCAATAACTGTGATGCTCACATCACAACTATACATAATAGCTGCATTCACAACATGAACTGAATTACTCTGTCAGTTCTTCAGAGCATCTAAATCTACAAATAAACAATTCATTAGGGCATATTCTGAGAATCTGGTAGACTGATGTACATTAAAGTCTGAAAAGTGTTAGTCAATTCACCTTATTGCTTAACAATAGCGAAAAAGGCATTAAACAGGTCCAGAGCCTACTGAGTAACAGATCAAATTCCTAGACAGCAATCCAGAAGACCTATTCTCCATAATCTCCTAATTCTTTGAAGCGTCTAAAATGAATAATTGCTTTCATGTTCTGACAAATTCTTTGTTCACTTAAATCTCTTCGTCTGAGATCTTTCATTTCCTTAGTGCTTTAACTGCAAATGGGTATGCCAAAGAATACCACCACTGCCATTGCAGCTGCATGCCCCTTTCTTTTCAGTGCTTCTCATCCATCCAGGGAAAGGTGAAGCACATTGAATGTTGGGAAACAGAAGGAACAAGATAGGATCTGGTGCTTACATTTTCTTGTCAGAACCTCGCTCAGTACTCAGGCTTTCTAACTTGTCTTTTTGGGATATCTTTCCCATTGACAGTAGATAGCGGATGATTCAAATGAGTCTTCATACTGAATTTAAGAAACCTATTTCAGTGTGCTGGATCTGCCTCTATTATTTTTTGTAGGAAAAGATGTTCTTGTGTTTTTGTTTGTTTTGTTCTCTTTTTTACACATCCATACTTTCTGTACTCCCTGATAAGAAATTATGTTCAGTGTGCCCCAAAATACTTGCAGAGATTGACAAATTACAAATGGCCATATTGTGTCGTCGTCCTCCCCCCCCCCCCCTTTTTTTTTAAACAAAGTTACTTTGTTATTGTGGTGGGTTGTCCAACTATGGCCAACAGCCAAGCATATACACATTATACACATACCTACTTGCTCCCACCACCACTGCCCCACTGGATGGGAAAGAAAATTGGAAGACCAAAAGTAGGAAAACTGGTGGGTAAGGATAAAAAACAGTTTAATAGGTGAAAAAATAAGAAGAAAAAAAAAAAAAAACACAATGCAAATTACTCACCACCTCCCACAAGCAGACTTATGCTCAGCCATTCTTCAAGCAATGGACACTTTAGAAGCCAAACCTCTGCGTTTTTCCTTCCTCTGCCTCAGTTTTTGTTAGTGAGCACAACATCGTATGTTACGGAATATTCATTTGGTCAATTCAGTTCACCTGTTTTGGTGTGTCCCCTCCCAGACTCTTGCCCACCCCAAGCATATTCACTGGGGGCGCGGAGAGGGAAAAAGAAAAAGCTCGATGCTGTGCAGGCACTGTTCAGCAATAGCCAAAACAGAAGTGTGTTATGAACAGTCTTAGCCACAAATGCAAACCACAGGATCAGACAGGCTGCTATGAACAAAGTTAACTTCATTCCGTCCAGCCCCAAGACAGCTATTAAAAATGTCCAGCAAATGTATATTTTGGAATACTCATTCACTGAAATTAATTAGCTTTACTATAAATGCTAACATACTTGTGCCTGGGAATTTTGATTTTCTCCTTGTTTGTATCTTATAGCTTTTATAATCTACATGTTGTCAGCTCCTTTTCGATTGCACCCATGTATCTTGAGAGAAGCTAGCCACTGTTTGTAGACTACTTTTTAATTTTCAGAGTATTCAAAATTCATAATATAATCCAGTACAGTACAAAGAATAGTATGGTAGCCAACAGATCTGACATTGCCGGACTAAAAAATCACTTTACGCTCATCTGCTGAAAAGGGGGTTCACCGATCAGTGTATAGCTCCATGTTTCAAAACTCTCTATCATGTCAGCAATTGTCAGGCAGTGCCTGGGAAACAAGGCACCAGGCTTTTCAAATGCAACTCAACGAAAACTAGAAGTAATGATCACTTTCCACCGGATGGTGTTTAGCTTGGGTTTTGTTTGCTGTCATTTGCACAATTATGGCAGTGGAAGGAAAAGTCAATAGTATATAATTCCTAATGGAAGGTTTAGCTTGTTTTTAACTATTGTATTTCCAAAGATGTTGTAAAGAATGACTGGGTGAAATGGAGGAACTGAGACAATGAATAGCATGGCATGCCATTTCTCATTTTTTCTCCTTTAGTAAAATGAGCTATGTTCTAAAAATTCCTCTTTCTGCTCTTCTCTGTTCATATCCACACTAGTTATAACAGGGTTGTTTGTTTGTTTGGTTGGTTGGTTTTGCTATTATTTATTTTAGTCACCTAATTGCATACATGTTTTTCCACAGGAATCTAAAGAGTAATATCATATGAAATTTTGTAGCCAAAAATACAGTGGCTCCACATGAAATTGGTTTTTGATAAGATAGCTTCTATCTGTTCAGTCCACAGGAAATTATGTTAGCAGAAATTCTCTTAGGATAGAGAACCATTTTTTGTAACTTATACTAAACAATGTCTTTTGCTTATTTTAATAGGCAATTATATCAAATACATAAATCCTGACTTATTAGTGTTCACAGTTCCTGTGCAATAAAAATGTCCTAACTAAATTTTACACTGTTTTAGAAAGGGTATTTCTCAGGTGGCATATTTTCATTTCAAGCAAGTCTGGCTCTTGCACTCAATCTGCCATGGCCCTGAGAACTCTCCTGTTGCCGTAATACAATGTCCTATAAATCCACAATGGTAAACTAGTTAAAGCAGACTAGACGCTGTGCTACTTCCAGAATTTTCATTCTGCTATCTCATAAATTGTAACCATTCAGATTACAGTAGCCTAATAAGAAACAGAATTACATTAAAGTCTAGATTGGTAACTAAATCATGTAGGGAAGAAAAAAAAAAAAAAAAGCAGAAATTCTGGCTGGTTTAAAGTAGAAACTGTAATTAAGCTACCTCTATTTTATAGATCTCACAGGCAGAGAAAACAATAAGAATATGAAAGGTTATAATAGTAAACACATCAACATAAAGACATAAAGGACAATTTGTTACAAGATTTGATTAGCTAACGTTAGTAAGTCACCGATCTCTCTCACTCTGCATACTGGATGTTTTATCAAAAATCAGACACCAACCAAATATTCTAAGATGTCTTCAGCTACTCAAGGCTTAAAGGCACCTGTCAGTATGGACATTAATGCAGGAAGAGTACATCTATACCCTCTACATTTTCAAGCACAATTTGTATTGAAATGCTCCAATTCTTACTGGAGGAAGAGGCCAGGATAATTCTCATGGTTTGTTTCACATTTGATGTCTGGAAGAAAGGGAAAAGAGCATCATGACTTCACATGTACATTTTTATTGGATAGCCTTGGGTAAAGTGAGCAAAGGACATGATAGAAGCAAGTTTTGATGGAGGCAGGAAGTTATGATGCTTGGGGTCTCCTGAATATCAGCTACTGGGAAACGGCTAAAATTAAGATGGCTAGGAAGCTTTTCCAGGATGTCCAAGTTACTAAAGAATCTCTATCAAGAGAACTTAAGCCATTGTGTTTTCAATTCTAACCACTGTTATGAAGTAGGGACTGCCTTAAGCAAGTGCAAGTGCAATATTGATGAATATTCTACTAAAATTCATGTGCTACACCCTGTCAAATCCATTTTTCTGTTATTTGGCAGCTAGAGGAAAACTCTGCACACTCTCTGCAGTTTAAAACAAAATGTCATGTAAGAATATGAACATACATATAGAGATTATGGAGTAGAGAGTCAGTTGCCTTCGAGATAATTTGCAACTGTTTTCAATATCTTCAAGAAACTGTCAGATGGGTAGATCAATTATGTATCTGCTTTGAAATTAAATTTTGTTTAGAGACTGCTTCCTGACTTGAAGGATTTCAAAATCATTTCACGGGCACTTTTTTAATTAGTGAGAGTGTGAAAAAGACAAAGTAATAAACAAATGCAATGCTGGTATGTGAAAACAAAACAAAACAAAAAAAAAAGTAATGCTTACCTTGTTCTCTGCTAAGGTTTTACTCTATACTGTACATGTATGTTTTCACATAAACCAATCCAAGAAAAATATACCTTCACTTCCACAGACAAAAGAATAAACGTACAGGCACTAAAGCACTCTGGGGTGTCTGTGATGCATATTTTTGTTTCTTTGCTGGGGGCCAAGGGGGTGTAGTGGGCTACATTGTGATCTATCATTACTCCATTCTTTTAGTCCCTCTTATTTTGTAAATACAGGTACAAGAAATAGCTAAGAGGCAGTAGGTACCCTAACTAAAATTAAAGTAGTTTCAATAAACTTATTTCAACAAATATGTAAATACCTAACCTAGATTTATCTACAATAGCATGTTTCCCTTCCTTAGTGTGGTCTAAGTGAGAAACAAAATAAATAAATAAATAAATAATAAAAAATAAGTAAGTTTTAAATTCCTTAAGTAACACATCCAGTCATGTAATTAATGTTTTGATGCCCTAAGGAAAAGGGTTCGTGCTGTTAAGTTCTGTCAGTGATGTGCAACACTAAGTGGCAATTTTAACCATTCTTTCATCAACTACATCATGAACCACTAAACGCGAATTTCAAGAAAAAAAATCTCATAATGCACTTATTTTACTTACAATTTATATCACATAATTGTTATTCTCTTCCTCAGTTCATCTGAGGACTCTATATGGGAATACACCATCATATCCAAATAGAGCTGCAATACTAGTTCTAGTCACACTATAATGAAAAAATACTCTTACTTCCTTTTAAGTGAAATAGCCATATTTTCTCCTTTACTCAGCAGAATGTGCAGGTTTATTGCCAAAGCAAGCCTTTATCATGTTAAAAAAAAAAAAAAAAAAAAAAATCAAGGAAGAGTATATTAAGTCTTCTCTATAATTAAAGTTCAGGCAGTTTAAATCTAAAGCATGAAGGAAAAAGCTAACGTTACGACGTAGAAATGTACTCAATAACATTTTTTTCTGAGTCTTCACCAGCAAGTGCTCTAATCACACAACCCAATTCCCAGAAGGCAAAGGCAGGGACTGGGAGAATGAAGAACCACTGTAGGAGATGAGGTTTGAGACCATCCAAGCAACCTGAAGACGAAGAAGCCCATGGGACCTGATGAGATGCACCTGAGGGTTCCAAGGGAACTGGTGGATGAAGTTGATATGCCACTGTCCATCATATTTGAGAAGTCATGGAAGTCTGATAAAGTTCTCACTGACTAGGAGAGGGGAAACATAATCCCCATTTTTAAAACGGGAAAGAAGAATTACCTGGGGAACTACAGGCCAGCCAGTCTCACTTCTGTGCCCAGAAAGATCATAGAGCAGATCCTCTTGGAAACTATGCTAAGGCACAAAGAGGTGATTCATTGCTTCACAAAGGGCAAATCATGCCTGAAGAATTTCTTGGCCTTTTACAACAGGGTTACAGCACTGACGGAGGTCGAGAGGTTGAGGGATATCAGGGAGTGTGAGCAGGAGATAGACTTGTGGAGCAACTCCCTTCAGGGCCTGAAGGACAGCTACCGGGGTGAGACACCCCAAATGGGGGTGGACCCCCTACCCTGTTGCTGTTGGGCAGAGGGAGGAGACCTGGGAGTTGAGGAGGAATGGAGACAGGTCCCTGCTCGACATCGCAGGTGATGCCCCCCCTACCGGCCTCACTTTCCCAGGTGCCCTTACGCAACAGGTTTGAGGCCCTGGAGCTTGGGAGACCGGTAGCTGAGGAAGAGGTAGAAAGTCTACCCAGGAGGATGCCTAGGGTGAGGAAGTCAATTCCACACCTCAGGACTGCCTCCACCAGGAGAGAAAGAAGGGTGATTGTTGTGGGCGACTCCCTTCTCAGGGGAACAGAGGGCCCTATTTGTCAGCCTGACCCTACCCATAGGGAAGTCTGCTGCCTCCCTGGGGCCAGGGTCAGGGACATTGCCAGAAACCTTCCCAATCTGGTTCGCCCCTCTGCCTATTATCCTCTTTTAATAGTCCAGGCTGGCAGTGATGACATTGAAGAGAGAAGCCTGAAGACTATCAAACGGGACTTTAGGGGACTGGGACAGTTAGTGGAGGGAGCGGGAGTAGAGGTGGTGTTTTCATCTATCCCTACGGTGGCAGGGAGGGTACAGAGAGGACATGGAAAGCCCACCTGATAAACATGTGGTCAGAGGCTGGTGCCAACACAGAAATTTTGTTTTTTTTTGACCATGGGGCGCTTTACTCGGCACCCGGCCTGATGGCCGCAGACGGGTCCCTGTCTCTAAGGGGAAAATGGATCCTGGGCCAGGAGCTGGCAGGGCTCATTGAGAGGGCTTTAAACTAGGTAAGATGGGGGATGGGGCTGAAACAAGGCTTGTTGGAGCTGTGCCAGGGGTAGCAATGGCAAGGCTGGGAGAGAAGGCAATGGCCCAGCTGAAGTGCATCTACACCAATGCACGCAGCATGGGTAACAAACAGGAGGAGCTGGAAGCCATCATGCAGCAGGCAGGCTACAACGTGGTTGCCATCACGGAGACATGGTGGGACCATTCTCATGACTGGAGTGCTGCAATGTCTGGCTATAGGCTCTTCAGAAGGGACAGGCAGCACAGAAGGGGTGGTGGTGTGGCTCTATATCAGAGAGAGTTTTGATGTCATGGAACTTGAGGCTGGGAATGATAAGGCTGAGTCCCTATGGGTTAGGATCAGCGGGAAGGCCAACAAGGCAAGCATCCTGGTGGGGGTCTGTTACAGACTGCTGAACCATGATGAGGAGACTGATGAGGAGCTCTACAGGCAGCTGACAGAAGTTGTGAAAACGTCAGCACTTGTTCTCATGGGGGACTTCAGCTTCCCTGACATATCCTGGAAGCACAACACAGCCCTGAGAAAGCAGTCTAGGAGGTTTCTGGAGAGCGTGGAAGATAGCGTCCTGATGCAGCTTGTTAGTGAGCCTACCAGGGGTGGTGCCCTGCTAGACCTTCTCTTCACAAACAGAGAAGGACTGGTGGGAGATGTGGTGGTCAAAAGCTGTCTTGGGCAGAGTGACCACGAAATGGTGGAGTTCTCTATTCTTGGCGAGGCCAGGAAGGGGACCAGTAAAACCGCTGTATTGGACTTCTGGAGGGCTGACTTTGAGCTGCTCAGGACACTAGTTGGTAGAGTCCCTTGGGAGGCGGTTTTGAAGGGCAGAGGAGTGCAGGAAGGCTGGACGCTCTTCAAGAAGGAAATCTTAATGGCACAGGAGCGGTCTGTCCCCACGTGCCCACAGACAAGCTGGCGGGGAAGAAGACCAGCCTGGCTCAACAGAGAATTGTGGCTTGATCTTAGGAGAAAAAAGAGGGTTTATAATCTTTGGAAAAGTGGGCAGGCCACTAGGGAGGACTATAAGGATGTTGCGAGGCTGTGCAGGGACAAAATTAGAAAGGCCAAAGCTCATCTGGAGCTCAATCTGGCTACTGCCATTAAAGAGAACAAAAAATGTTTCTATAAATACATCAACACAAAAAGGAGGACTAAGGAGAATCTCCATCCTTTACTGGATGCGGGGGGAAACTTAGTTACAAGAGATGAGGAAAAGGCGGAGGTGCTCAATGCCTTCTTTGCCTCAGTCTTTAGCGGCAATACCGGTTGTTCTCTGGATACTCAGTACCCTGAGCTGGTGGAAGGGGATGGGGAGCAGGATGTGGCCCTCACTATCCATGAAGAACTGGTTGGTGACCTGCAACGGCACTTGGATGTGCACAAGTCGATGGGGCCGGATGGGATCCACCCAAGGGTACTGAGAGAACTGGCAGAGGAGCTGGCCAAGCTGCTTTCCATCATTTATCAGCAGTCCTGGTGATCGGGGGAGGTCCCAGTTGAGTGGCGGCTAGCAAATGTGACGCCCATCTACAAGAAGGGCCAGAGGGCAGACCCGGGAAACTACAGGCCTGTCAGTTTGACCTCAGTTCCAGGAAAGCTCATGGAGCAGATCCTCCTGAGAGTCATCACGCAGCACTTGCAGGGCAAGCAGGCGATCAGGCCCAGTCAGCATGGGTTTATGAAAGGCAGGTCCTGCTTGACGAACCTGATCTCCTTCTATGACAAAGTGACGCGCTGGGTGGATGAGGGAAAGGCTGTGAATGTGGTCTACCTTGACTTCAGCAAGGCTTTTGACACCGTCTCCCACAGCATTCTCCTCAAGAAACTGGCTGCTCTTGACTTGGACTGGCTCACGCTTCGTTGGGTTAGAAACTGGTTGGATAGCCGGGCCCAAAGAGTCGTGGTGAATGGAGTCAAGTCCAGTTGGAGGCCAGTCACTAGTGGCGTCCCCCAGGGCTCGGTGCTGGGGCCGGTCCTCTTTAATATCTTCATCGATGATCTGGACGAGGGCATTGAGTGCACCCTCAGTAAGTTTGCAGATGACACCAAGTTAGGTGCGTGTGTCGATCTGCTTGAGGGTAGGAAAGCTCTGCAGGACGATCTGGATAGGCTGCACCGATGGACTGAGGTCAACTGCATGAAGTTCAACAAGGCCAAGTGCCGGGTCCTGCAGCTGGGGCGCAATAACCCCAAGCAGAGCTACAGGCTGGGAGAGGAATGGTTGGAGAGCTGCCAGGCAGAGAAGGACCTGGGAGTGATGGTGGATAGTCGGCTGAATATGAGCCAGCAGTGTGCTCAGGTGGCCAAGAAGGCCAACAGCATCCTGGCTTGCATAAGAATCAATGTGGCCAGCAGGGCTAGGGAAGTGATCGTCCCCCTGTACTCAGCTCTGGTGAGGCCGCACCTCGAGTACTGTGTTCAGTTTTGGGCCCCTTGCTACAAGAAGGACATGGAGGTGCTTGAGCGAGTCCAGAGAAGGGCGACGAAGCTGGTGAGGGGCCTGGAGAACAAGTCCTACGAGGAGTGGCTGAGGGAGCTGGGCTTGTTCAGCCTGGAGAAAAGGATGCTCAGGGGCGACCTTATCGCTCTTGATAAGTACATTAAAGGAGGCTGTAGTGAGGTGGGGGTTGGTCTGTTCTCCCATGTGCCTGGTGACAGGATGAGGCGGAATGGGCTAAAGTTGTGCCAGGGGTGTTTTAGGTTGGATATTAGGAAAAACTTCTTTACTGAGAAGTTTGTTAGGCATTGGAAAGGGCTGCCCAGGGAAGTGGTGGAGTCACCATCCCTGGAGGTCTTTAAAAGACGTTTAGATGTTGAACTTAGCATTATGGTTCAGTGGAGGACTTGTTAGTGTTAGGTCAGAGGTTGGACTCGATGATCTTGAGGTCTCTTCCAACCTAGACAATTCTGTGATTCTGTGATTCTGGATAAGAGTAACTGACATCATCTACCTGGACTTGTGCAAAGCATTTGACATTGTCCTGCACTACACCCTTGTCTGTAAGTTGAAAAGACATGGATTTGATGGATGGACCATCAGGCAGATAAAAAAATGGCTACATGTTCGCACTCAAAGAGTTGTGGTCAACTGCTTGATGTCCCAGTGGAGACCGGTGAAAAGTGACACTCCTCAGGGGTTGGTATTGGGAGCAGCACTATTTAACATCTTTGTTGGCAATGTGGACAGTGAGATTGAATGCACCAACAAGTTTGCCAATGACACCAACCTGTGTGGTGTAATTGACACATTGAAGGGAAGAGATGCCAGCCAGAGAGACCTGCACAGGCTTAAGAGGTGGGTCCATATATACCTTATGACACGTGCAAGGCCATGTATAAGGTCCTGCACCTGGGCTGGTGCAATCCCAAGCACAAATGAAAGTTGAATGGAGAATGGATTGAGAGCAGACCTGAGGAAAAGGACCTGGATGTGGTGGTTGCTGAGAAGCTTGACATGAATCAGCAATGTGTGCTTGCAGCCCAGAAATCCAACTGTATCCTGGGCTGCATCAAAAGAAGCGTGGCCAGCAGGTTGAGGGAGGTGATTCTCTCCCTCTGCTCTGCTCTTGTGAGACCCCACCTGGAGCACTGCGTTGAGCTTTGAAGCCTGTAGCATAAGAAAGACAGGAACTTGCTAGAGTGGGTCCAGAGGAGGACCATGAAGACGATGAGAGGGCTGAAGCACCTCTCCTATGAAGACAGGCTGAGGGAGTTGGGGTTGTTCAGCCTGGAGAAGAGAAGGCTCTGAAGAGACTTAACAGTAACCTTCCAGTACCAAAGGGGGTCTACAGAAAAGATGGGGAGGCACCAGGGAGTGCAGTGATAGGAAAAGGGGTAACAGTTTTAAACTAAAAATGGATAGGTCTAGATTAGTTATTCAGAAGAAATTCTTCACTATGTGGGTCGTTAGGCATCAGATCTGGTCACTTGGAGAAGCTGTAGATGCTCCCTTCTTAGAAGTGCTCAAGGTCAGGCTGGCGGGGGCTTTGGGCAACCTGATCTAGCAGAGTAAAGTAGGTGGAACTAGATTATCTTTAAGGTCCCTCACAACCCAAACTATTCTATGAAACAAATTCTTAGCCACTTTATTTTCTTCTGTTTTGAACTATGTTCAAACAATAAAAAAAATAATATAAATAAAGCCAAAATAAAGCCCTTAAGTAATAAATAAAATACTGTTCTTCTAAGATTATATTCTAAAAAAGCAGGTATAAGGAAATGTAGCATATCTATATAAGTTATTTTCACTCTTACATGGTGCTGTGGGCATGGTTTGTGTTGTAAACTACTCAAGGCCAATATGTGCAGCTTCAACTTCAGACCATGTGCAGACTTCTAGCATCACTGAATTTCACCAAAGTAATCACAGATCAGGTTTGAATCACAGCCTGTGTTACAATCAAATTTTGCTGTAAGCATCTTTACCGTGTCACTATAGTACCTTCATATTAAATCCAGCATTTATTTTATTGGGAAATAAAAAAGAAAAATGCACTCTTTGCCTTTGAACTGGTAAAATACTGTTTACGTGAGTTACTGATGCCAAAATACTTTCAGCCTCTCAAAATATTTTGTCTGCTTCCTAGTGTCTTGGGGAGCATGTATTCTTCCCTGTTTTGCAACGATTAAAATGAAAAATTTTCAGTGCCATTCCTGAAGCATACATTAATGTGCATGGAAGTAGCATCCTTTTATGAGTTACAGAGGTTTCCAGACACATTGTTAGTCATGCCATTAAGTAAACCTATGCTAATAATGAGCATGCAGTGTTTTGTTAATTCATGGATTGCCTGATAGATGGGCATTCGTAAACTTGTACTAAACATGTAGTTTATATTAGTAAACAAGTCAACTGCTGTTGACCTCAGCAATGTTGAAATCATTATATCTGTTGCCAATGACCAGAGCACTCTATAGGATGTTCCTTACTATGAAGTAGCACAGAACTGGTATATGCTCGCAGTAAATTCTGAAAATCAAAATACTAACGTATAACAGCCCACTAGTTTTAGTTGGAAAGTACAACTGGTATATTAAAAACAGTCTTCTTCTACTGTAATTGTATGTCCTGGGCAGGTCAGAACCCCTTGACTAATTAAGGAAAGATAATTTACCTGGGAAACATACTGCTTACTTCCTCTGTTTTCCTCTGGTTGTATCAAAGTTTTTATTTCACAGAAAACAGAATTTAATCTGTCCAGTTCACCAAATAAAGAAAATTCAAAACCTAACCCAAATATATAAATATATAGGATAGGATAGGATAGGATAGGATAGGATAGGATAGGATAGGATAGGATAGGATAGGATAGGATAGAATAGGACAGAATATATATATAATATATAAAGTTCCAACCGCTCAATCCTCATAATCTTTCAGAGCCTTGAAATAACTCCAGGTGCACCCAACCTCCAACCTACTTTGACTGCTCCTAATTTATTCCAGATGCTTGCAAATAATATTTTCTTTCGCCCATCTTCTTTCCTTCACATTCAAGAAAAGGGGTTGGGGAAAGAAACCACTGCATTATGCCCGTTGAGATCCCACAAGGAGAATACTAAAATGCTGACAAGACTCTAGATGCTTTAATGTGCTGACTCAAACATTCGCCACACTTGCTGATGAAGACAGTTTCAGAAGACAAAGTAATCATTACAACATTCACATGGCAGGTAATCTGTTTCAAGTTTTATAACATGCATGGCATTGTTTTCATTCTGGCAAGTCAGTTGAGCTTCTAACAAATTTATGACTTGTTTGTTGATCTCAATTGCTCAGAGCTTGTGATTAATTTTGTGCTTGTGTAGCCTTTCTTAGTCTTAAAACCACATGAATATAGAACATTTAAACACTTGACATATACTGGTGTATTCATTTCCTTCCTCTTTTTGACTGGTTTTATCATGTGAGAAAACATTTGAAACCATTATGATAAACTATTACGAGACTTTAAAGAGTGATTTAGAACCCCATTTTCCTTTTGCTTCAAAATTATTTATCAGCAAAAAAAGGGGCAATGGTACTTCATTGGATCACAGAGCTACTCTAAAGTATATAAGCATATGAACCTGTGAACCCTTATGGAATTTAATTAAGGTTCCACAGAACATGGACATTTTACCAAAGGCTTCCTGTAGCAAAGTTGCTATGATAGGTTTCAGCAGGACTTACTCAACTGTGGAAAAGCTGGATCAGACTTTGTATGAAAATTTAAACCTAGCTTAAGTCACTATGAATGTTTGTATCATCTTCAAAAAGGTCCAGTAGAGAAATGAAATCCAGTACACGTCTCTCTTGAGTGGTACAAAGATATAAATACTGTATTTCATTTCAGAAAATAAAAGTAAAGGTGATTCCCTCTGTAAGACAGAAAAATGTACACTGGAGATATATAGGGTGCTATTCTAAACTAATTTTAATAGCAAATCTTATCTGATGTCAGCTCAAAATTTAGGATAAAGAAGTCCATTTCAGCAGCTTGCTGTACTACAAGAATTCTGAACATCAACTTTATGTTGTATGTTTGTTCAGAGAATAAAGTCATCAGAGAACAGAAGTATCTGCAAGGGCACAGTTTCTGTATATAAACAACGTCTTTTAAAACCACTTAATATTTACCATCAAAAAACAGCAATGAATTATCATCATGCTTCCATCCAAAGAAAAAAAAAAATTAAAAAAATCAGCAATTACGGAAGATCTGCAATTAGACTTCATCTGTATTTTGAAGAGAGAGTTGAGACTCTTATGAACAATAGCAAAGAGAAAAGATCTGGGTGGAATAATCTTAAATTATTTCTTTCAAATATGTATGTATTCCACAATAGAAGATTTAAGGTCATTTAATGTTGTGGATTTACTCTAAACTGGAATTACTATTATTATTTGTCAGAAAGAGTATTTACACACACACACACACACAAAAAAAAAAAAAAAAAAAAGCAAAAAATGTAAGATAAAGAACAGTCTCTGCAAAGAAAATGAAATTAAAAGATCTTGAGTGAGTCCTCTTGACTTTTTTACCTGGTTCTAATGGATTAAATTTGTAAAAAAAAATAAATTGGCTAGATTTAAATAGTCCAGACTATTCTAATTGCCTGCTCCAAAAATGTGCCCTTCCACTAACGGCTTTGTGTTTATTTTATCTGAGTGTATTTAGTCTTCCCTCTACCTAAATAAGGAAAGAGAAGAGCCATTTTAAGGAAGAAAATCTTAAAAACATAAATGCATAGGAATGAGCAAGTACTAATGAAACCTGCTTCAGGGTTAACCTAAAGTACACACATAACAAGTGAAGCCACTCTACCTCTCTAATTAAATTTTTAAATTGACTAGTCTTAATATATTGGTCAATCCCTTAAGATTTTAAAGTCACCTTCTAACTCTAATTGTGAAGGATCATTTACTCTATTTCTTCCCCTCTGTTTAGAGCATGATAAATTATTCACCTCATAGTCACCACAAAAACGTAGCAAAGGTGATTAAAATCTGGGAAACTGAAGACTTTTCAATGGAATTGCAGTGGAATAGATTACTTCTTTGGGGATAAAAAGCAAGTAAATTGTTGCAATTGTCATTAAAGTATAAATTAGTACCTTATTGTCATTAAAGTATAGATTAGTACCCTATCTAAAGGTTAACTTCAGATTTATTTATTTTTTTCATAAAAAGTATGCAGCTTGGAACTGACTCCCTAATTAGGGCATTAAGACCCCAATGTCACTCTGTAGTATGGCATTTCTGTATTTGACATATATTTGGCAATGTATGTGTCTGGTCCTAGGCCCTATGGACTGCGATAGAAAGTTGAGGGAGTCAAGAAAATTCTGTACATATCTCAAAATCTAGAAGATTGAAAAGAATATGAAATTATGTAGCTTTTAACAAGAGCATATGATAAAGCCATTTGTAATCAGATATCTGTCATACTTAATTGGATGGTTTTACAACACTACTGAATAAACAGAGCTAGCTCAACACTTCTAAAAAGTGTGGACAAAATTGAAATTTTGCCATACCTACAATTTCACCTTTATCTTTTCAGAGGCATCAAAGTAGCTATGGAGAAAGGACTGGGAAGGAGAGCCAGCTGAGATTAACATAGTTTGAGTGGGCTACGACATGTTTCAGTGAGATTTGAGTATGCCAGGTGAGTGAGACTCCATTAACGTATGATACCTTCCAGTATAAATTCAGGGAGGGTTTTATTCCTAGATCCCTTGCTGGTATTCTGCTTTCTATTCTCTCCTGAGTTTTCTCCAAATGTTCCCACTTCCACGCCCTATGCTCTCTAAGGTAACATCTCAGAGCATCTGTAGCTGTAAGGATCAGTCATGATCCACGTCTTCAGCTACATCGTATGTCCTTTTGACCTTTTCTCTTATTGAAGGTGTAGAGCAGATCTTTCAGAGCTGAACCCAGTCTTGAAGGATACAACAGGAACTGTGACTACCTTATCATATTCTGCAGCAATTGTAACATGAAGAACAACAGTTCCAGCCACATCTGGGGATAGACTAGGGACCTTTCAACCACTAACTCCCAAGAAACTCCTTAGGTGCTGACAAGTGTTTTCTTTACATGCTTGTTTAGGCGTATCTTCTGAGGAAGCAAGTGTTCACAGAATGAAAAAAGATGACTTCTTTACAAGTTAAAAAATTGTCCTTGTGCTTCTTTTTATGGGGTGTCACCTGGGAAACTTGAATCACACAAGCAAAATCAAACAGATTATTTCTCTTAATAACTTGTCCTGGCATTTTGTAATGCCTAACAAATTTTTTAAGCTGCAGCCATGAATGCATTATTTGAATAAATGTGATGCTTTCTCCCAGGGACTGAAATGCTCTGTGTACCTCTAGGACCCATGAACAACAAAGAGAGCTTTTGGAGAAAACTGGAAGTTGGCTGATTACATACACATACAGTAAGTATTAAAAAGGATGGAAAAGAGAAAGGATGGAAAGAGAATATTTGAAATACCAGACAAAAAAGTTAAACCTTTCTGTGGACACTTTTTCAGAAATTGTCCACAGTGAAATGGTAGGATACAGCATTTAGTGATCACAGATGCAGGGACTTTTGCTTGTGAGCAAAGACTGAAAGAAGTGGAGTCACTTCTCTAGAAGGCGTGATGATAATTTATAAGCATCAGATACTTCAAAGTAAGGAAATAAATTGTTCTTGTCCCATCTCCAATAGCATTGGACTTTCTACTTTTCTATCCTTTCTACTCCTTCAACATGATTATTTGTAAAGTTTTTCTAATGATAAGTAAGCACTGCTTTATGCTGGAACATAAGTATGGAATCTATGTTATTCAAAGCTTTGAAGAATGCTATAGATACACAATATAAAGATGAGTTCAGCTACTCTGAGGCAAAAAGAAGTAAAGTAGAGAAGATAAAACTTCCCTAAAAGGCAATATAAAAAAGCTGCTTTTTTTTTTTTTCTTTCTTTTTTTTTTTTTTTTTTTTTTTAGGGAAAAAAAAGCAATATAGCTTCATAATGACGATTCTGCATAGAGGTACTGACAGAGATACAGCTGTGGCCATATACGAATTTGTATCACAGCCAATTTTGCTCAACATCATCACTCTTAAACAAAAATACAGATGGATATTGCTGCTAGATGGTAATTATTTTTCCCACGAATTAAAACACTAGTTTTCCTTTTTAGGGTTTTCAGGCTTCTGGTCAGCTGGAGGTAGAGGATGGTTTCTTGAGCAGCTTCTGCCAACTTTTGCTGATGCAAAACAGAAATGGAGCAGAAGAATGTGGATTTTCACAGGCTCAGACTTTTTATGTAATTGCCAGTGTAGATTCAGAGAGTAAGTAGCCCAGAAAGTTCACTGCAGATGGAAAATCACTACATTGGTTCTAAACCATAGAAATCATAATATCATATCATGGTATTATGATCATAGTATCATAACATAGTTGAGGTTGATAGGGGCATTCGGAGAGAATCTAGGCCAACACTTGCTCAAATTAAAGTCAGCTACAGCAGGTGTGATCTGCTGCACAAACTGCTGTGTCTCTTGGATAACCCTGTTAGCTTCTGCTAATACATAAATATATAAATATATTTGATAATCCCTTGCTGAAAAGTAAATGTTACCAATTTGGCCTTTTGTGAAAGCTGACTTTTGAGCTTTACCTTCAGGTAAAAGAATAACCCATGCATATAAGAGCTTTTGAGACATAGATAAAGGATGGAAATAGATGGAAAGAGGATGATGGATTCACTAAATCCATAATGAATTCATATGTTGTATATTACAATACATTAATTAGCTTTTGTTTTCCAGGGCAGATGCAATTCTAGCACCCATAGTTACAAACTCAAATATATGCACTTAGAAATTTTAGAGTAAGTTTCAAGTTATTCACGACTGGGCTATTTTCCCTTAACATGCAAACCTATTTTCTTAATTTAGCAGGCATAGTTTCACCGTGATTGTTGCTCAAATGCTGCTTTATTCCTGTTAATGAAGTTTAATTTATATAAATGATTTTTGCTAGCATTCAGCAAGCATAATGGCCTTTCTGCTGCTTATAAATTTATACAGGAAAAATACAAGGGAAAGTAGTAAAAAGAATATAGTAGTTAAATTTTAAAAAATGACAACAGTTAAATGTTGCTAAAACTGGAAATTATACAACTCTGATGGGTTGGCTTAAAAAGAGGACAAAAAAGGTTCAAGAACAGGAAACTAGTTTTCAAAATGAATGATCAGGAGCACTCACAGAAATAATCTAACAAATAACATTAAATACAAATATTGCCTCTGCTTTTACTTGTCCTTGAGCTTCAGAGTGCTGGAGGCTAGGACAGGATACCACAGAGTACTTTTCGCAAAGTGTCTGCTAATAAGGAACACTGACAACAGCTTAATGGACTAGATGAACCTTTATGCTTAGTACAACTGTGCTTATGGAGGATATATTATGTGAGTGGACAAGCACAGGATCATTTAGATTATACCTGAAAATTGCCTGTTTATGAAATATTTGTACTAAAAAGGATTCCTAGACCTTCTTCATAGGAACCTGCAACAGACTGCATTTCAGATTTATGATTGGTGCAATTCAGATTACGTGTTTGGTGCAAATAACTCACCACAGTAGGCAAAACTGAGAATTAAGGAATGGCTTCCATGAATAAAGTGAACAAAGACAGAGATTGTTTTGCTATATTTTTCATTTGGTTTGGAAGGAGAGGTGTAATTTTGCCTTTTCCATAAGAAAAATATGTTATCAGAAAATGAAAACGTCAAATAATGGCATTTACAAGTTTTAATGAAAATCTTCATGATTATAATAAAAAAGGGGGTTTTGTGTGTTTGTTTTTCTTATTTTCAGGTCTTTCCTAAAGAAAACATAAATATGGGAGAGAAACTGCATTCTTCTCATTTTAATCATGTTCTCCTGATAGAAGAGCATAGGAGATAGGAGAACAGAGCATAAAAATTAAAATTAGTTTACTGAGTAGTTCTAAATTTAAAACAAGCAGGACAGCTTTACTCACCAAAATATATTTCCAGGCTGTGTCTGACCTGTGTTCCCTGCACTAAGCCTGATCCTGAACCTCACTTGTGGGCTGATGTGCTGGCCCAGCCTCAGCCCAGCCCCAACCCCATGGACTGCTTGATGGTTACTGGATCTAATCTTAAAATTTAGAGTGACTTCTCACTTTCACTCAAACGTGCTTCATCACTGTGATCTGGACTCTTAGTTGGACCTGGCCATAATGGTCAGGTCTCCTGCTCCCTGTTTGGGGCAGTGGTCATAGAGGGCTACCAGTACCCTGATGAATAAACATGCATAAAATGATCTAAGAAGAAAGAAAAATGTGTTCACAACTTTTTGTTGCAGAAGATTCTCACTGAACACTGCAAGTATCACGTGTGTTTAATGAGAAGATCCATGTGGACTACCTAATTAAAGTGGAAATGGTTCGTATGGCTATATTCATTTTTTTAATGTAAGGAAGAAAAGTGAAGGAGAAGCGAAGTATCCGCAGCTTCTGAGCCCACTCATCAAAATGTAGAACATGATTGACAATTCTAAATATAAATATTTGTGGATGTAGAAGATGTAGTCGAATAGTCCACTCTAGAGATCACATGTGCCACCAGTGTGATAGAACAGTCTTATCCAGGAAACACCTAGAGGCAAAGGAAAATGCCTGCAGGGGAAATTCAAAAACAAAAAAGTAAACAAACACACACAATAGCATAGGTAAATAGGAAAACAAGCTAACAATGCATAACAAAACCGTTTGCATTACTTAGAGCAATGGAGCAGACAGTAACTAAACAGAGGTGACCTTGTAGTTCCTTACTTTCTGAGATGTTCACATATATATGCACGCAAGCCTGCTGGCATATGAATAGCTCTCTGTTCTGGTGGAACTGAATGCAGTTTCTGCAGAATGATCAATGATATCTCTGCACACCGTTTAGATCTCTGCTTACATTTCACCTCGGAAGACATAATTAGTACTAAACATGCTTCAATTAAGATTTAGAGACTTTTGCCATGGTTATATCTGTCTTCAAAACACAATACAGGTTTCAGGCACTGGGTTAAATATGGGCTGCAAGTTTTGTCCAGCACCCAGGAAGGTCTTAGAAATATTAAAAGTCTTCCAGAAAATTCACTATTCCTTACCATTTTCCTAGTTTCCTAATTAATCAATGCATTTCAACACCACGAATCAAAGCCATGAAAAAAAGTGACATGCCTAACTTACCTCTCAAAAAAAAAGAATATACCAAAAGGGCTCACATTGATTTATTATCTTCACCTGTCCATGCAATGCTTGACATGCACAGTTACTGACACTAGTGACTAACAAGTTCAAATAAATCGAATCACATGCAGACGTAGCCAGAGTGCTAACCAAGTAGATTGCTTATGGAGTCCTTGGCAGTCCTCTACGGGTGTTTGATGAGGAAGAAGTCTAAATCTCATTCACTGTAATTTGATACAGGCACATTAGAATATGCTGATTTAGGTCCTGAAAATAAGATGTAGAGTGTGGAGCTGTGTGGTGCTTTGACTATGTTACCTCTACAAATTTATGATCAGTTTTAATGTGGCTTTTAGCCCAGGTTCACATATTTTTTTAAAAAAAAAAGAAGTCCTAGTGTTATGTTTCCATGCTTTGAAACATCATGTATTTATTCACAGTAAGAAAATTCCGTTTTCTTTCTTTCTTTTTCTTTTTCTTTCTTCCTTTTTCTTTCTTTCTTTCTTTTCCTTCCTTCCTTCCTTCCTTCCTTCCTTCCTTCCTTCCTTCCTTCCTTCCTTCCTTCCTTCCTTCCTTCCTTCCTTCCCTCCCTCCCTCCTTCCCTCCCTTTCTCCTTTCTTTTCTTTCTTCTCTGTTTTTATTTTTGGGCAGATTTCTTTGCCATGAAAACATTTTAAAAGCTTATTCTAGTAGATCTCAATTTTTGATTATTTTCCTACTATCCAGCTTTTCTTACTCATTTCTCACCTATCTCACACATAGTGGAAGGTGTTGTGCAGTATGCAATTTTTTTCCATCAGCAAAAGCCCCTTCTTCAGCAGCCTATTTCTGTGACACCAAACATGCCTAAACCAAAGAGCTTTAGACTATGTCATGTCAAAATGGCTTAACAAAATAGAGAATCACCTCAAATTGTGCTTGTGCTTCCATGTATGACGGAGAATATTGTTTTGGGAGAAGAATCTAAACGCTGGCGGTAGAACAACATCTGGCTAACACAGATGTCCCACTGAAAGGATATAATACAATGTTCAAGAACTGAGTAGAAGTAGTTGTTTTCTTTAGATTTAGAAACAGAGGAGAAGAGACCTAAGACTCACAAAGATCCCTTAGAGAAAGGTGTGGAAAAACAAGACCGAACTGCAGAACAGAAAACAGTGCTAGAACTAAGGTAAGTTAGCACAACAATACGAAACTCTCTTCCAAATCTACATGCTCTTTTAGACACAGCCAACTTGGCAAAAAAAAAAAAAAAAAAAAACAAACACTGGCACTGGAGCAGAATGAAGATGCACCATAATGAAATATGCCTCTATCACTGTTATTATGAGTAAAATCACATCAGATTTATGAGTGAATCCCACGTTGGATGTCAACAAAAGCACTGGTTTTGGAAACATTAGATTTTGTTAGTTTCTTGAGGTATCTTTCCCACCTTTGCTACTTGTGAAATGAAAATAACTTTATCATGTAACACGGAAATCCTTAGGCAGAAAAAAAGTTTCAATAACATTCCCTCTAGCATGCAAAACCTTTCAATTTCTTGAATATAAGGGAATAGAATATCAATCAATCAGTGGATTACAAAAGTTTCTCTTACACAAAAGGATGAAAATTTGCCTTAGAGGGTGGCTGTTTTTTCTACACAGTTATCTGATAAAAATAAAGGAAAAATCTGTATACATTCATTTTATAAGAAATTTGCTACCAAGTCATTTTTTGTCTTTTCTCACCTTCTCTTAAGGATGATTTCTTCAGAAAGAGTTCTGGTTTACTTTTGCATCTGAAAGTCTTAGCTCACCGATTCAGTATCTTAAACGTGAAATAAAGAAATACTGACCCAATAAAAGTTTTTTATGTCAGCAGGCTTCACTGCTTACTATTTTAGACAAGACGTCTATGTGTTTATTTTTCAGTACCCTGTACTTCTGTTACACTGCCACATGATGGCCATTCATAAGGAGAGTATGAAAAGTCATCATGAAAGGAAAGTCTGAGACATGGTCTCCTCGACCAGACACTGGAAAAACAAAGAAGGACAGAATGACCAAGCTTAGAATATAAACAGAGTAGGCCAAAAAAGCACATAGTATCTGCAGAAATTTTAGTAAATTAGGAATTCGTCTTCATCAAGGATCTCCCTGCTTTCACAGTATCAGCAGTGTACCAGTGTGGTGGTTCCGCTCGAGTGGGCAGCCGAGCTCCACCACAGCCACTCTCTCACTCCCCCTCCTCAAAGAGGAATGGGGAGAAAATATGTGAAAAGGGGCTCAAGGGTTGAGATAAGGACAAGAAGATCACGCAGTAATTATTGTAACGGGCAAAACAGACTCGGCATAGGGAGATAGTAAGATTTATTGCTTATTACTAACAAGCTAGAGAAGTGAGAAACAAAAGAAAGAAACCAAAAGCACCTTCCCCCCCTCATCCACCCTCTTCCACCTCCTCCCCCTGAGCAGCACAGGGGAACGGGGGAATGGGGGTTATGGTCAGCCTACAGCACTTCTTCTCTGCCGCTCCTTCTCGGTCACTCTCGTCCCCTGTGATGTGGGGTCCCACCCACGGGATGCAGTCCTTGATAAACTGATCCAGCGTGGGCTTCCCACAGGCAGCAGCTCTTCCAGAACTGCTCCAGATATGGGTCCGTACCACGGGGTCCATCCCTCAGGAGAAAACTGCTCCAACCTGGCTCCCCTACGGGCAGCAGCTCCTGCCAGGTCACCTGCTCCTGCATGGTCTCCTCTCCACGGGCTACAGGTCCGGCCCGGGATCTGCTCCGGCAGGGGTCTTCCACAGGCAGCAGCCTCCGTCGGTGCAGGTCCACCTGCTCCACCGTGGTCTCCTCCACGGGCTGCAGCGTGGAGCCCTGCTCCACTGTGGTACTCCATGGGCTGCAGGGGGACATCCTGCTTCACCATGGTCCTCACCACAGGCCACAGGGGACTTCTGCTCCGGCGCCTGGAGCACCTCTCCCCCTCCTTCTTCACTGACCTTGGCGCCTGCAAGGCTGTTCCTCACTTCTCTCACTCTCCCAGCTGCTGTGTGGTGCAGCATTTTTTTCCCTGTCTTAAATATGCTCTCACAGAGGCACAAAACAGCTTCTAGATCCTTCTCACAGAAACCACCCATATGGCCTCCTGCTACCAAAACCTTACCACGTAAACGCACTACTACCAGGACTCCCACCTTTACTACTGTAAATGCAGAAATGCCAACACTGGGTTAAACTGTAAAATCCACCCCATAACATATGTAGCAGTTTAAAAACTGGATGCTTAGAAAAAGGTATAATATCAGGTCAAACACGGTAATGATTTTTTCTCAGGATACTCTCCCAGCTTTCAAAAAATCAACAAATTTCCTGAGCTACAGATTACATCTGTGTTTAATATGCCTTCAGTAGGCAATCTCTTCCCACTTAGTTTCAGGGTTGAAAAACTCAGCACTGCATTGTATTTTTTAAGAATATACCACTATAAATTTTCTTAGGGTAGCAACACAATTTTTTTTTTTTTTTTAACACAGCAGGACATATGGTTGGGGTGGTGGACTGGGGGAATGAGGCCCATGACTGGGACAGGGCTGGGGCTTCAAGGTGGCTCCCGAGCATTGGCAGGGCTCCCGCTGAGGTGCCTCAAAGCCAGAGAACTGCACTAAGGCCCTGAGCCCAGGCAGCCCAATCCCAGGAGAGTTAGGAGGGGGAGAACCCACCCAGGGCTCTGAAAGCAGCAAAAGACAGCTGAATTTCTTTGATTTCTCTTGAGGAAAACTCTCACCTACAGGCATTTGGTTGGAAAAACCTGCAGTGGCAACATGGATGGCATTAATCACTGACATCTAAGTAGTTGTGTAGGTAGCTGCTACTGTAGTGCACCTGTCAATTCTGTCAGTGCTAGCCTTGCAAATAAAATTTGTTCTGTAAGGTGCTTTAATTTCATGTTATGTTTCTATAGGTCAGAACAGTGAAGATTAGATCCTAAAAGGAGAATAAATTCACATCTTGGACAGTCACTAAACCTCAGATCACTCCAGCTGCACAGAACAACCCATATAGCAAACATGCACTGCTGTTACACAAACAGCAAAAAAGCCTCGAAGAAGGCTCAGCAGAAGAATTTAAGTTGACTGCCTCTTTCAGTTGAGCTTTTGAGTTCATGAGTGACCAATAAAGTTGCTGTATCGCTTCCAAGTAATTTCTGACCTCGTACAGCACAGCAGTATTTACATAAATGAGTACCATCAATGAGTACCACAAAGTTGACTCCTGCACCACTTTTCACTGACTTGTGAAAGTTTAATTTGTTAGGCGGGTACTTGCAGCATTGTGAAGCAGCAGCCTCTCAGATCACAATCACAACTCATTTCTGAACTGGCACAGTCCCCTCCCTGATGGGGCCTGGCATGAGCATTTCTCTGAAGCTTCAAGTGCAACTCCATGAAGACCTCCTTCCTCAGATCCACACTTTGAAATCAGTGCTGAACACCTCATATTGCTACCATCACATGGAACAACCTTGTTCTAACTCTTCCTCACTTGAAATCTGAAGCTATATGAGAAAGTCCAACATGTCAGCATCTTGAATGTAAGAGGTGCTCTCCAGGGAGTCCTCCTACCTCTTCAGTGTGTAAAATGAAGCACTGTCAGCACTCACAGGCTGCTGAATTACAAACATAAGTGGCAAAATTTAACTCTGTTTTGCTGAGATATTATACAGTAGTGCACTAGGTGAAAAAAATGCCATGAAAAGTTAGGAAGCCTGAGTGTTGCTCTTAGCAAACTGAAACCTCAATATACTCTGCAAATTGATCAAATCTCTAGAAGCTTCTGAAAACATCCTGTTAATATTCTGCTTAATGCAATTGCATTAGAATGTTTTTGTATTATATTCCCAAAATTGCCATGTAAACAGTAATCACTTAATCGATATTTTTTGTGTATAATTAGACCAAATTCTATGGCCCTCCTAATTTTCCTTAGTAAAAGGTTATGTCCTGATCCATAAGAATATTTTCTCATCTTCCATTCACAGTGACGTATCACCTTTTGCCTTCATTTTTCAAATTTCTTATTCTCTTTGTTTTCTTATTTTTTACTTCCCCGTTGTTTCTTTTTAATGCTAACAGTTTGGTACTTTACCATGAAACACATAAGTGAGTGTACCTCTGAGGCAAAGGCACTGTTAAGTCCTGGCTGAGCTGTTTTTCTCTCAAGCCTTATATTTCTGAATAAAGTATGGAGAGTTTCTTTGGTCTGTACAGACAGAGCATAATTAATTCAACATTATTATTATTATTATTATTGTACAATTAAACAAAAATAGCATAGAATACAAAACCTTCATATAACCTTTTACTGAATCTGTCACAGTATTAAACTTGATTATTACATCACATTACATTATTTTGCTTTAAAGTCCCTAGTTGTGAGCACAAATTTGCCAAATCTCAATTTAACCCACACTGATAAATCGGTTTATCTTCAAATTAGATACTGTCATTTCAACTCTCAGTAGTTTTTTGATATCTGTGATTAAATTCTTAAATTTTGGTATTTTCAAAATGCATTAGGCAAAATCTGTATTTCCAGTGGCTAGCATGAAACTTGTTTTTGTCTGATGTCCTGATCATAACCACTGTATAAGAGAGGAAGAATGTCCATAAAAAATAAATGACAGAAGAAATAAAATTATTTCCATTTTACTCAAAGATTAATGTAACTTTTCCACACTGACCAAAACAGGAGTGGGGTCTGAAGCAGTATTTTACATGCTACTAACTTATTACATATGTCTGAGTTTTAATGGAAGAATCACATGTGCACGAACAGAAGAAAGGACTTCTGCCTGCTTACCTTCTCTGTGTTTTCACATCTGAAGTCCCCTTGGAAGGTTTCTAGTACGAGGAATCTGCTGAAACTGGTGCATGAAACTTGGAGAGCTGGTATAAAGCTACATCATGTAGGCTTGACGTAACAGAGATCAGGATGTCACTGTGGAGGGGATCAAGAGAAAAAGTGAGCTAGCCTAGATGACAGCATATAAACATCAACTCCACAATGATGCTTTCAAGTTATACAAATAGGGCAAGATGGCATTAGTGAAGGCTAGAGTGCAGGATGATGATGTTAAAGTACAAGGTAATGAAACTTGCACTGGATTTGTTGTTGTTGTCTTAAAATGATGAAGGGTTCAAGACTCTATCATGAGAAAAACGCTAGAGAAGACATATGGAAAAACAAAACAAAACAAAACAAAAAAAACAAGGAAGAAGGGAAAGGACGTCTGAAGTACAAGGTGAAAGGTGTAAGGAGGAAGATCAAGAGACCAGAACATATAAGATCCCAGAAAAGAGGAAATTTAGGGAAAAACAGGTTTAAAACATCTATGTCAATATTGACGAAATAAAAAATAATAATAATAATAAAAAAAAAAGATACAGTGAAGAGGTAGGAAGGTCAAGGAAAGGTGTTTTTGCCATCATTCTTAGTGTTCTTTCATAAAAGTCTGACTATCCCTTTCTGTTGTCTCAGAATTGTGACTCGTATCTTTTAGAAGTCCATCTCACAATTTATTTATCTAGCAATGTCTTCTGGGGCACCACATTGCATATAGGGCTGTGCCACACTCAGCCTGAAATGTTGTACAGATACTTGAACTTTCAATTTTTGATTGTTTCCATTATTTTCTCCTCATCTTTAAAGCATGGACTTTGATTAGATCTACAGATGTATTATATATCCTTCCTTCTTCATGGTCTCACTATCCCTTAAATGCTCTGAGTTACCAAATTTTGTCTTCAGATACCACCTAATGCCTCAGAATTATGAACTGGATGTATATGTTAGGGAGACAAATGACAGGTTAAAAAATAGCGTGCATTTTAGGAAACCTGAATTCAATCTTCGCTCGTATACTCTTACACATTTTGGATGGGTAATGCATTTCCTATCATTTATTGCTAGGCTCTGTTGAAATGATAAGCAGTATTTGGAATATATGATTTTGTAATTCAGTCTAAGGCACTAAATCCAGACACAGTGGTGCAAGAATTGAACACCATAGCAACAGCTTTATGTACCTGCAATTTTTCATCATCTGCTCTGCTGCGCATTTTCACAAAATCAACAACATTGTTTTGGTGGTCACTTTGCCTGCTTCACTGCTGCATATTGGAAGATAAATCCCCATGCCTGCTTTTTATTACTTGGTATTTTTAGCTAACTGTGTTGATTTAGCCTTAATTACTTATAAACTGTGTCAGATAGATTAAATATTTCCAGGTGTGTATTTCATTAAGTCTTTTTAATCAATTTTATTAAGGCAGTAACTCACCAAATCAGCATGCTTAATTGGCCAAATAAGTTATACACAGAGTGAGAATGGTGTCACACTCAAATGGAGGGTTGGGTAAAATAAAATCTATACTGCTGATGGACTGTATACTGTGAAAGATGTTGGATGAGTCACCTATACCTAAACCTTTACCTTTTACTTTTCTTCTATGTCTTATCCAAAAACTGCTCTCAGATTAATCCTTTTTTTAAGGCTACATTCTTTCAAGCGGCAGGCCAAATGCAGGACTAACCTGTAATGGGTTTCAGTCCAATAGATCTCTTCTGTTCCGGTCATTGTGTCCAAAAGGTTACTGGGCTGGTATCAACCTTTTCTAACCCTACCTTCTAACTTAACGTATAGTATTTAAAGAATTCAGCTGTCCTTTATTTGATCTCATGAGGGTTAGCCTACCATGGACAATGGAAAAACCTGGTCTGTGTGCTGATTGCCATTTCTTTTCCTAACTTTGTTGTCTTTGCACAGTTCTCTGGATTTTGAGAGGCCTCATTAGCCTCTTTTATTAGAATTAACACGATTTTGCATAGCATTTGGCTTTAGTTTTAAGTGCTGTTTTAAGTGCTGTTTCAAGCGCTGCAAAACACAGTGCAAGAATGGCTCTGTTCAAAATCATCTCAAGCAACCCTGCCCTCCATTCCATGTTTTTTTTTTGCAGGGCATGTTGTGGGGACCCCCAGGCTACCTGTCTGTGGAATGAATTTGCCTGCACTTTTTAGCTTACACTGAACACCGCATGAGTGTAATTATGCTTTCTCCACACGCTTTGAAAAAATACTACAGTAATTTTATGGCTGTGTTAATAAAGTAGGTTAACAGATACACTGATTACAAAATCAGAATTTTGATGTTAAAAAAAAAAAGAAATCCATAAAATATATAAGAAAGTATTATGGGTTTCCAAATCAGTCTGTTTTTCATGAATGCAAACATTCTGGAAGTTTACAAACACTTTAATAGCAAACTATGAAATCCAGTATGTTTTCTCAGACTCCTGAAGTGCTCAAATAGCATTCTTGTCCAGAGCTATCAGCCTGATAACAAACATAGTATCTACAAATAAAAATGCTATTGCTGTGTCACATAATGCTGTCATATTATTTCCAGACCTCTAACAGCAGAAATCAGCAGCAGAATTGCAGGCCACTTAATAAGTGAGTAGGAAAGCTCACTGCACGCAGACGCCATCCCCCTGGTGTAACTTGCTTTTCTCTCTCCATAGAGACAGATGCTGACACCCCTCAAACAGTATTCAGAATACTCCTACAACATTTCCTGATGGTCAGTGATCTCTCTGTCTCAACAACAGAAGTATCATGAACCAAACAACGTGCAAGAGTAATCTCCTGCACTTGCTGTTCAGATCAACATTCCAGCACCACTGCCTCTACTTAAAACCTGGAATATTAGTGTACGTGCAGTAAATACTTCCAATGCTGAATGTGTGATTGATACTCTGATAAATTCTGTTTGTTGTGACACTACTGCCAAGGAGCAGTATTTCTGTGTTTTGTTCCAGCTTCATCAGCTAGAGTTTTACACAAACCCTGTTTCACAGAGTCTTATGGAAAAAAAGAACAGCAGCAGTAATTCATTAAGAATTCCATTCTAATTTAATTTCTGTGAAGATAGACAAATTAGGATGAAGAAATTAATCTTTCCAAGAGACAAGAGTTAAATATACTGCTGAATTCAACAGTTTTATAGCATACTAGGAATGCTTAACTATTTTAACAAACAATACTTGAAATTAGCAGGAAAGGGAGAGGGAAAGGGAGAATTTTTAAATAATAAAAAAAAATATATTTATTTATTTGCCTCTGGCAGTGCACAGCACCATCTCTGGCCTCTGCTAAGCTATCCATGCCAACTGTGATTCTTCTTGGCTACTGCTGAAGCTGAATGTTTGCCTTTGGAAAACAACACGCTAACCAAAAAGCAAGTTTTATCAAAGTATTATGAAAATAGGGCCAAGGGCTTTCCAATACTTTGAAAATTATGTTTTGCTTATCTAAACCCTTTTTCACTGTAGAGCTTTTAGTGTCATCTACCTGTAGCACAAGACCTTTAATCATAAAAATATAGCAGTAATATTAACATTTTTGTCTATTACTCATTGATGTACACAAGCAGAGGGGGGTTGGCAGTAGACAAGCTTGAGTTCATTCCTCCATTTGTTTTATTTATTTTTGCAGTGTATTTTAAATGGATTCTCTCTTGGGCTTCTTGCTCCTGCAAGCAGTAAATCAGGCAGCGGGGCGAAAGAGCACTTGAAAAGATTACTGCACCAGTTGGGCTTAAACAGCTCCATCCCAGCAGGGCAAAAAGGTCAGCTCCACTGTAATGAACCCCGCAGTTAGGAAGCCAGTGTTTTGTGCTTTTTCACATAAATGTTACTTAAATATATGTGATATTATTATTCCTATTATGACTGTGTGATCAGACAAAGGCAATTCTATCTCTCCTGAAAAATGATACTCAATTTATTGTTCTTAATCCAGAATCCAAGGGTGCATGGATACATAAAACATACATATAACATACAAACATATTCTGGATACAGAATAACTGCCTTCATGTTCATAGGACATTATTGGAGTTGTCCGTCCATTTGTCTGTGTTCCTCCCAACCTGCACAAATAAAAAAAAAAATCAAAACCCGATACCTTTCAGTTTTCACTTACCTACATGGTGAGCCATAACTTCTCTGTAATTATGCTAAATCTAGAGGAGGGAACTCACAATTCTAAGGAACTGGATCAGGGGCACAAACAATGAAGCAAATCATTCAGCATCACTAGTCACAAGTAAACAATAATGCAGTATTTACAGTCTAAATAATGGAATAGAGACAGCAGCCTATGTTACATATTTCTCTCTTTAACATAAATTGGCCATATTGTCACCAGGCCAGAGTTCACTGCTCTTGAAATAATTGGATGCAAAGTGTAGATATTGCACCAAATTAAGTTAAACATGTAATGATCGCAGAAGTGGGGGAAATAGTTTGAAAATGCAATTGCAAATAGATTAAAATACTACCTCTGGTTGCAATTTGACATTTGTTACTATAATATTACAACGATATGTCTATCATGAGTAGCTGGGGCACAAAGCCAGTCACATTTACATGAAAAGTAATATTAGAGTAATGGCTACAATGGGACATGTTAAAAACATTTCCACATCTACTTCTATGATCATCTTTTAGTTTTAAACTATCTACATTCATTTAAAAAGCATAATTATGTTATAATTAGATATTGATCATTACACATAATGCTTTCACACACAGGTGCCTAATTTTTTCTTTTTCTCTCTTTTTTTTTTGTTTTGTTTGAAGTTTCACTCTAGTAAACCTTTAGAGCCAAATTTATCATCTTTATTAGTAGTTTCCCCATAACTACTCAACATCTCAGTTCAACAGATTAGAAAGGAGGCAAGAGGGAAAAAACAATCACTAATGTGAGTCTAAATGACGAAGCTATCAGTGAACTCAGAATATCAGCTTCCAGAATAGTTTGAAGAAGCCTGTTGATGCTTTTATTTTTTTTTTTTTTTTCATTTTATTTTTCTGGAAAGCCTGTGAGAGACATGCTACCTGATCAGATGCACTTTTAAGGAGTATTTTTTATTTTCTTTAATTTTATGACATTACTTCGTCATGAACTAAATATACATATACATATAATTGAAGGAAGCAGGTGAGAAGGACAACATAAAAAGAAAAGCAGCATAAAAAATGTGTGCACAAAGCTATAGTGAAAAGACTGAGTATAAAGGAGGGAGATGACAGAAGTCAATAAGCCAATAGTACAAGGCAGAGAAAATTCTGCAGGAACTGTAGAAAAAACTAATCAGATACATAAAGCAGCAAGAAAATGTTTCTGATGATCTAGTTGTTGGCCATCACTCGTGCCATTTGCTTTAAGTAAACTATAGGCTAAACTATTCATTTTAGCATCTCACTATGGCTCTCACTATTCAATTTTAAAAGCAGACTTTGAATGAACGACAGTATCATTAACATGTTACAATCAACTGGAAAGGCAGGAGATTTATTCTATTTGAGAAATAGTATGCATGTATCTTAATTTAGCTCGTATAAAAGAGATGTTAAATAACATGAGAATAAATGTGAAGACTCATTCAGATTAAAAATCTCTTGTGCTGTATGTTATAATAACATAACCTGATGGATACATTAGAGTAAGAAACAACACGTGATGTACCAGTACCACCACTGGACAGTAAAAATATCACTATTATTTCATTAAGTAATCAGAGAAAACAAGACATCACCTAGGCCATGCCAGCGTACTCCAGATATCCCTACTTTCATTTTCCACTGAAATGAGAATTCTAGTTTTGGGATCCTTCCTTAAAGCCTGTGTCAGAGTGAATATGATGGTGCTCATATCCAATTAGCTGATCATACATTGATGCAAGGCAAATATTTGTTAGCTGGCTTACACATGGCACCATGTTGGCCATTCTGAATCTCCCCTGGGGTTACACTGGTAAAGGCAGCGCTCCAGAAATCCAAATCTGGGCCACGGTCTTGTAAAAGAATCCTGCATATGCATCTGCTCCATCAATAACGACTCATTCCCTTTTTTTTATTCCCCCCCCTCCCCCCCCCCCGACCCTGCGGTATTTGAATACTGCTTCAGAGCTATTGATTTATGTGTTTATTCTTGACACTGTGTTACTAAAAAAGCTGTTTCACAAATTGATTCAGTATCTCTTTTAAGCAGTTAACTGAAGTTCTCTGAAGAGTTACAAAGCTTAAGCTGAAATTTATTAGTAGAAATAACAAAAATGGACAGTCACTGTCACACAAGATTTCTTAGGTGCCTTGGTGAGTTCTGCTCCAATTCTCTCCTGAGAATCAAGCACTGTTAATATCAGACATTGAAATTTTCCATTTTATGTTCCACTTCTGCATGATATGGTTAATGTTAGACTTTAAGACTACGAACTTCACAGTAACCTTTTATTGCTGCTCTGTGCCTTCCTGACTCCAAAATTCTCCTGGGTTTTATTAGGGTCTCTACATCCCTTAGGTTTTTAACCTCTTTTAAAAAGCAGCAGGCTCTTTCACCAAACACTGCTCCAGGATTTTTCTGACCATTTAATAGTTATTTGCTTAATATGACTCCTAGGTACAAAGCATGCAAACAAAAGCACAATCTGCACTAAGGATATATAACTACTCCTACTTCCACAACAGCAGTGAGACCCCCAGCTTTGGGAACAGAGTATTACTGCTTGGCCAGGAAAGGAAAAAAAAAAAAAAAAAAAAAAAAAAAAAAGCAGGACCAAGGACCAAGACTGAACGCTGAACAAAACTTTGATTTCTTCCCTGGTTAAAGACTAGGAGCTACGTGGCTACGTGAGGACAGAGGAAGAATAGCTCTTCGGACTTTAAAGGAAAAAGAGGAAAATGTGAAAGATACAAAAGGGAATATTAATGCCAACAGTTCCCTAGCACATGGCAGAATTTGTCATGAGCTACTTGAAATTCCTGGTAAAGGAAACAGCTGATCTTGTGCTGATAAAATATAGGCACTACATAAAACAGACATGGCATATTTCTTGGTTTCCAGTGGCATTTTCTGAAGAAAATACTAGGAAAATATCAGCAATAAAACAAATTAGCAGAATACCTTCAATGGTAGAAGAACACGGGCAGCTAAAAGCCTGACTAGAGCTGAAGCTCCCTGGAAGCCTGGAAATCAGAAGTGCATCTGTACCTGTCAGTATCAAGCATTAGCAAAGACTTTCAGATGATGGCTTAATTTCCAACAGCACCACCGAAAAGTTCCAGAACTTGTAATAGCTGTAGGGAATTTTCAGTAACGAAGGCTTGGTAAACAAACTGGGAAGCTGTGTAGCAGAAATGAGACCAAGTATTTGAGACTAAGCAAGAAAATAAATGCAGGAGAGAGGATTTCTCAGGAAATAACAAACAAATAAAACAAAAAGTAGAATATTTTGACAATTTTGACAGATAGAAAGCTTATGAACCAGCCTAAAGTCTTAAAGAACACAGGTATGGAGGGCAATGCTTGCAGAATGCTAGAAGATGTAGCAATCAGAATTTGCCATTCTTTATACCCGTGTTTATTGAGCACAATGTCCTGACACAAATAAAGAAACTGAGATACTACAAGGCTGAATATAGAAAGGTATGCCAGCCAACCCAGAGACTAGTTAAATAGAACATGTAATAAGCACATTTTAGATAATGCTCAGCTTTGCCCAGCCAAAGAAGAGGGGAAGCAAAAATGGCAATGGTTGACCTCTCTGCATGTAAAAACATGTATTGATATGAAGAAAAGAGCACCAAGAGTCTGAATAGCTTTCCATGGAAAGCTTAACACCTAGTAATTCTTAGCATCTTGTCAAGGATTTGTTCTTAAAGCATTCCATGAATGTACAGTGATGACAACATCAGAAAAACATGTGTCCACCCAATTTCAAAACTGAGACCCAAAGCTGCAAATCCAAATAGCCATGGATATTTATCTAATTATCTATTTATTTATCTATCTATTTATCTATTTATCTAATATCTATCTTAAACTTACATATTTTTATACCTATTTAGGTTCTTAAGTAGGTATTTTCCAAATAATCACTTCTTGATTTTGTCTTAGCCACCAGACTATCTGAAATTACATTTTACATCTGTAAAATAAGAAATTACAATTTACAACTGAGAGCCATTTTCAGTAAAAGAAAAAAAAAAAAAAAAAGAAAAAAAAAGAAAAAAAAAAAAAGCCTTGAAGACAATTTGATCCCAGGTAAACAGGCTAAATGAAAGTGTATTTTTTCCTTTTTTTTTCTTTCATCATGAAATCTCCTGTAACAGTTGTCATGTTTCTTCTGTTGTTTCCTCAACTTTCTCATAAAGTCTACAATGGATTTCTTATGTAATTGGCAGCTAGCAGAACATTTTATACCTTTGGTTTTTAATGTCTTATAATTTAATATTACCACATTTTCAATCATACTACACTAAGGCATATCACAAAAGAACATTGATTAATAAATGAATGAGAGTTACGCTCATCATGTTGAGAATGTAACCACAGGCACTATCTTGATTGTGAAAAGAAACACATGGATTCTCAAAAAAAAGTAATATCAAAAACCTATGACTCATGAGTTACAAAAATCACAGTAAACTTAGAGATAAAAAAAATATTTTTCATACTACCCAAGATAAATGTTGTATTATTTTTATATAATTACATATAAGGCCTGTTTCTCTGGGCATCTATACTATGTATTTTGAATAAGCCTGGGTGAAATTTTTCATTATGCAAAAGCTGCAACAGTCAAATTTCTATGTAAATTTTATGGAGGAGTAAGGACAATCTCCTTTATCTTGTGTTAAAATCTGCAGAATTCCAGGGGAAGGCTTACTGCATTTACCTCCACTACTTAATAGTGTGTTGTACTGGAGCTAGAGGCAGATACTGTTATTTATTAAATCACATGGGAACTGCAAGTATTGAACTCCTGGAAGTCCCTTCACAGCATGCATATCTTAAGAGTGTAGTGGCAGATCAGCAGAAGTCTACCTTCTTACTACAGTCACACAGTTCTTGCAACAAAGTCTGAACACACAGATGTCACAGAGGGACAGAGACTTCATCTTAATCTCTGACAGCAGCATAAATGCTAGCATAAAGGATGCAAGGGGAGTCATTCCCCTTTGTATTTATCCAAATAAATATCCCCCTTATTTATCTAAATAAATTTGTTTCTTCTGCAGTTGCTGGGAATGACATGATCAGTGAAGGCAGAGCAGGCTGGTACTAAAATTTAATTACTCCTGTGGTGTATTCATGCAGCTATAGCTAAAAATATCTGAGCAGTTCCTGTCTCAGAAAGCTTTTCTCTGCCCCCCTGTGTAGATAACTCCCCTGTCAGCATCCTAGCAGGATGCTGTGTACAGTAGTCAGAGCAGAACAAAATTTCAATATTCACCTTTGAAGGATTATTTTTGGCAGTCAGAGACCAAAAAAAAAAAAACCATGCAGTGGCCTAAAACATCATATGTAACTGGATGTGGAAAACATTTCCCAAAGAAGAATGAAAAGATTTCTTTAGGGAAGAGTTAATTGTTTAACTACCACTTAAACAAAAAACCCTTATTTGTTTACTAAATTCTTTCCTGTTCTTTCCATAAAGAAGAAAGCAGCGTAGGCTGGAGACAGCTCACATAACTTTCTATTTATCTAGCTAAATTGTCTTCACAAAATGTTTCTCCCTTTAAAGCAAGGTTTATTTCATGGTATGATTGAACCTCTGCACAGCAGTGAGCATTCACACACTCACTACAAAACTCTAAGTAATATATTATGGGACTGTCACTCTAAGTACATTTAAAATGTACTGTGTTTACCTTACCAACAAAATCATTTTAGTACAGAAGTCATTCACATATACATTTCCTGTACAAGGAATTGTATTATATTCTAGCATTAATGTCCCATAAAGTTGTTACTGCCATAGGAATAGCAAAGACATTTCATCGCATTCAATGAAACATGCAGGAACAGATGATTAAAATGAAGAGTTGGAAGAACAACACTAATGAATTCATGCTTGTTGTTTGCTTCTGCCTAAAATATTTAATGGAATCTCAGCAGCAAGACAACAAGCAACATTTACCTGGTGGTAGAAACAAAAAAAAATGAGATCCTGACTCCTTTGAAGTTAATGGCAAAACTACTATTACCTTCAGTTTGCTAAGAATTTCACCTGTCATGCTTCAACAAATGGTGGGACGCAACTGTAGTGTTAGAAGGACATTGTCACACTTCCGCATTATAGCTCTTAGGCACTGAAAACATTTTTTTTTAAGAACGTTCTTCAGTAGCTTCTAATCAAACTGTGTTTTCCAAGAAGCACAAGATTTCAAGCTCACAAGGGCTGGCAAATTTGCCCATGGGGAATAATAATTATTATTAGGGAAAAAACAGATGTTGCCACTATTTTGTCTTGTACTGTCACAACTGATGACAGAACATATGCAAAACAAGGACTATGTCAGGGCAGAAAAATATAGGCCTGCATATTCTAATCAACCACTGGAATGCCTAGCACCTGAACATAAGATATGAAAAATGGTTCTCTTCTGTTTCTTGCACCAACTGGCAGGAAATAAGCATTTCAGCATGCACATGTGCCTCCACACTTGGCTTTGGCTTCCTGAATTTTACCCTGATTTACCTCTCAGCTCAATAAATCAGCTCAATGTTCCTGGAGTGTGCTTGGAATTTTGCCTACCTAACTTCACTTCTTAACTTTTCAATGAAAATTAGATTCAGTAACTCATTTCTTGTTTTTTCTTAATAGTCTATTCATACTCCTTTTTTACTTCACTTATGTTCATCTCTCCCTTCTGATTCACTTACTCAAGGGTGAAATTTAGCTCTCTATATATCAGTCTGGCTCAGAAACTTGCATAACTACTTCATTATGTATAAATGTACAAAAATGTAACGATGTTTGTTATGACACACTATAGAAATGAATTTTGGCAAAGAACACAAAATATTATTGTTTTAATACATTCGTTTAAGCAATCAAAACTTGCACCTGAGTGACCGAAGAGATTCTAAGACAGAAATTACTTTCCCTTGTGTGCATCACATTGAAACTGAACTCCATATAAGCATCTGGGTACGGATTACTGTAGAACCTATTTCAAATTGTATATTCTTTCATTTAAAGTCATAAAGTCAATTCAAATATCTGTGTAACATAAGAGCTTTTAATGTGTAATAAGTACCTGAATATGAACAGCTGTAGGTCTTCGTGTTTTCAGCAATAGTAAGAAAGGAGATTTTAGTCCTTCTTATTGTACCTAAAAAGGGATTAAAGTTTGTGTATTAGATGCAAGAAATGACTGCATTTAAAATTAGCTTGTTTCATACCAGCTTCTACAGACCTACCATCTGAATATACGTAAGGATCAATTAGCAGTTGCATAAAAAAGGAACTATTCTAAGTTTATCCGAGTAGCTCGCATCTACACAATGGAGAAAAAAAAAAAAAAAAAAAAAGCTAACTATGTGACCAAGATTTTACAGTAACTTGGAAAACATTTCAGCCCCAAAAAAACACCAGTTACTTCTGCAAAAGACTTGAGAACACTTCCTTTCTCCTGGATTTATTTGAACTGAATCTTGGAATTGGAATAAACTACTGCAGTTCCCATCCTTTTTTGGAGAAAAAGTGTATGCGAGGAAACCATTGGGTTTTCTCATACATCTCCCCATCTGGAGGATCAAGAATAAGATTGGTGTCAGGCTAGAAACAGCCATTCCCTACCTCTCCTGTTTTCTACTTTTTTTTTCTGAGGACAGTGTAAATGATCTTCTGCATGCCTGGAACAATATGATAAGCAAGGAAAAAAGATCTACAAACTTCTTGCAAATGGCAGCATTGCTTCCTTTACACTCATCCTTTCATTATGTAAAAGGCTTATGGTAAGATGTGAATCAATCTATTTCAATTAAAATACACTTAACATTAGCTCAGTAGATGTGGTGGCAGACCATGCTTTGTCATCAAAAATGTTGGTGGTAAATTGTTAATCTAAATTAGTGAAATCAGTCCATCCCAAGGAATATGGATTGCCTCTCTTAAATGTAAACTCACCAACAGCACAGTACTTTTCTGAATACATACAGAAGGAAAATACAGTAGGAAATATGCTTTCTAAATGCTGAATTGCCTGAAGATTGCAATTCTATCATGTTACAGTTAATAATCAAAGTAGTTTCTCAGAGCTGTAAAATGGAAACAGATGTTGGCACTTACCCATTTCATGAATTAGGGGTGATAGAAAAATGACACAACAAAACTGTTAAGTTTAAGATGTCAGTTTTGCAGTACTTTCTTGCCTTCTAAATATTAAACAGTAGTTTGAGGTAATAGGAGATTCTGTGCATCTTTTTATCATTTCCCTTTTGCTCTTTAGGTGTGAAGACTTAAAACTATATAATCAGTGTATTAGAGATGGAAAAATTAATTAGTGACTTGTTATTTTTATTTTTGATATAAGTCAGCTTTGTTGGGCTGACTTACAAACTACAGTTCTTCAGATCCTCTTTAAATCGGTTCCTAACTAATGATGCAGTTATTATCACATTTGATAAGCATCTCCTTACCAGCTACACTTCCCACAAACGAAGAACACAAGCAGAAGCTTAATTGTAGTGGCTTCCTGAATATTTACCTCTCAGCTCAATAAATCATGATGGTTCACCTCTTCCAAAGTCAATAACTATTTAATATTCTATTAAGTTGATGGGAGTAAAAGAACAGTAAACCATGTTTCTGCTATAGCAATGTAATTAACTACGACAGGGAACAATTCCCCTTTCATTTTGAATAGCAATAAAGCATCAGTTATTCAAGGAGTTTCATCGTTTTAAAATTGTATATAAAGAAGTGGACCATACAAACTTAGACTTAACTCAGTTTTCTGAATGGAAAGTTAAAAAATTGTTAAATTATAACTTTACTACTATACTGCCATATTATTTCTGAAGAAATTCTTATGTTAACTGAGAATGACTCCTGAAATGATGATAGCCAGCCCAACTACATAAAGTCAATGAAAGAAAACTGTACAGTTTTCATTTGTGGATTAATAGTGAATATGCTGTCCTTTAAGACACGGAAATTCCAGATGGCCTAAGCTCATTACATATTGGGGCTTCGGAATTCCTTAATTTATATCAGTTGTATTATTTTAATTAATCCAGATTTACTTTATCCTTCTTCCATTTGCAGATAATCAAGAAGACTGAGGAAAGGAATTGGTTCTTCAACGAAGAATGAGATTTCAAAGAAAATGTTATTTCTCTTATTAACAGAAAGAAAGAAAATATTACCATTCTCACAGTTTCTGACTACTCTCAAATACAATGGTAAGAGCAGTGAGGAACAATATATTTTATTAGAGGATCATGTTCTCTTACAGTGAGAAGTTCTCAGATAACTTCTTATATTGAAGTTATTCTCAGTAACTGAAGTTATTCTCAGTAAACTGAGAATATAGTCATAGATACCGTACCAATATGGATCTCATTTTTGAAGTTGAGGTAGAGGGTAGAAGGATTTGGCTTTCTCCTTCTTTTATTCTCAAGAGCAGCAGTATCAGATATGGAAAGAAGGATAATGATCACTATTTCTTTTTAACTTTATATGCATTCTTCTTCAATTTGTTTGTCTGTGAGAGACAGCAAAGGGCCACAGGAGCCAGAATTAAACAAAACCCATTTGCTCCTGCAGACTTTATACAGCTGAATTAATTACAGACTGATTAGCTGCTGATTTTTTTCTAACCTATGACTCTGCTCAGGTCTTATGCATCTCTGCCACTTTTCACTCTTCACAAACTCTGCAGATTTTGTTAGCATCTTTTCCAATAAATTCACCTCTTGAAGGGAAACTCCTAAGCACATGAACTGATAAACAGCTGATCAGTACTTCCAAAAGGTGCAGTATAGGTATAAATTAAATACCACTCAAATTTAATGAATTCTGGTATAGCAATTGTTTTAAAAAGAGTATGTAAATCCTTTGCAACTCAGTGAGAGTGCTTGGAAAGACCAGAGCTCAGTAATGAATCTACCTCAAAGCTACATCACAACAACCCCATGCAATGCTACAGGCCTGGGGCAGAGTGGCTGGAAAGCTGTGCAGAGGAAAAGGATCTGGGGGTGTTGGTCAATGCTCACCTGAACGTGAGCTGGCAGTGTGCTCAGGTGGCCAAGAAAGCCAACAGCATCCTGGCTTGTACCAGGAATACTATAGGCAGCAGGACAAGGGGACTGTCCCCTTGTACTCAGCTCTCGTGAGGCCACACATCAAGTAGTGTTCAGTTTGGGCCCCTCAATACAAAGACATTGAGGCCCTACAGCGTGTCCAGAGAAGGGTTACAAAGCTGGTGAAGAGCCTATAAAACATGGCCTATGAGGAGTGGCAGAGGGAACTGGGGTTTTTTAGTCTGGAGAAGAGGGGGCTCAGGGGAAACCTTATTGTTTTCTATAGAAAGGAAGTTATGGGGAGCTGGGGGTCAGCCTCTTCTTGCAGGTAATTAGCAACAGGACTAGAGGGAATGGTCTCAAGTTGTGCTAGGGGAGGTTTAGGTTGGAAATCAGGAGACATTTCTTCTCAGAAAGAGTAGTCAGGAATTGGAACGGGTTGCCCAGGGAGGTGCTGGAGTCACTGTCCCCAGGGGTGTGCAAGGAAAGGTTGGACATGGTGCTTAGGGACATGGTTTAGTGGGTGATATTGGTGGCAGGGGGATGGTTGGACCCCATGATCTTGGAGGTCTTTTCCAACCTTAAGGATTCTATGATCTAGCAGAGAGCTCTAATATTTCTTGCTTTTAACACTGACAAAGGTGGGTGGTTTTGGATTGAGTCTTACTAATTGAATTATTAGTAATAATAATAAGCCTGCAGATGTGTCTTTTGGACACTAAGCTGACACTGCCACTGTCTTCTTGATTAAGTTCACTTATCTCAGAAGAATCAGCCTTTACTGGGGAATTCTGTAGCTGAATTCCAAGCTGTTGAGAGGAGGCATCCTCGTAAAGTGTGAGATCTGTGAAGTTCCCCTGCATTTTACCATATGAGGCATTTGTACACTGGTGCGGATAAAAATATATCAATTCTGCAGTCATATGCAACCCCAGCACAAACACCAAAAATCAAGATTCAATTTCCCTAATATTCACTGATATACATTTTATGTATTTTTTTTGCCAGAAATATTTTCTTAAAACAGCACTGAATTTTGGTTCTTTAATCTGAGCCTCTGCAGAATGATGTCCTTTTTTTTTTTCCCCAGAAGTGTTATTAAACAAACTGATACCACCTGAAGATTTGGCATGGTGCATAAATGTCAGTTAATAATGAGATCATGCACATTAATGTCTTTACTTATTTATTTTTGTAGTGACTAGGGGAAAATGAAAACGTGGAATGAATTTTCAAAGGTAGTACTTTCACAATGCAGTGGGTTGACCTTGCCAACACCCAGCTGCTCTCCCACTACCCTTCCTCAATAGGTCAGGGGGCGAAAATAAGATGGAAAGGAGGAGAAAATAAGACGTAAAGGATTGTGAGCTGTGACAGGATGATCACTTAAAATCTCGGCCAAAACAGATTTGGCTTGGGGAACATTAGTTTCACTTTTTACCTATTAAAGTAGACTTAGAGAGTAAGAGACAAAAATTAAAACAGCTTATGACACACATACCCATTCTCCCTAGGCCCAGCTTCACTCTTACATTCCTAAGTGCTGCAGAGGGTGGGCCAGTCCCTGAGAGCTCCTCTCTGCCTCCCAGCCCCATGGGCTGAGGGAGGGAAATCCCTGCTCTAGCGCCGCCTCCTGCCCAGGGGCTGCAGGGGGTTCTCTGCTCCGGCGCCTGGAGCCCCTCCTGCTCTCCTCCTCCTCCTCTCCCACCAGGTGCCTGCAGGGCTGTTTCTCCCCCTTTCTTCCTTTCTTTCTGCCGGCTGCCGGCAGCGCTGTGCCCTCCTTTCTTCCCCAGGCTGTCCCTGAGGCGAGGCGCCACCATCTTGGCTGCTGGGCCCAGCCGTGCCCTGCCGTGGTGCCACTGGGGCCGGCACGGGGCAGCCCCGGCATCGCCCCACACTGTGGCAACAACGCAGCCACCCGAGAACCAGGCAGCATCTGGGCACACACATCCGTTACACATAACTTACAAAGCATGCCTTGGAGAATACAAGGGTGTCGTATGACCATATTTGTCGTTCAACTCTGTATACAGTAAATTTGGGTTCACATCGGGTCGGCAGTGTTATAAATGAAGTCTCAACTCACTCTGAATTTAGTAATATAAAAGAATATTTATAAAAGGCAAGTAAACAGCGCTGGGTGCGCAGGGAGTCTATGCTCTACCAACATGCACACATGAACACGAAACATTCTAAATATACAGAACATTGCTTTACATACTAAATCCGAGTATGCCTATACATACGTACAATCAGAAAAGGTAACAAACAATCCTTTAAGTTCCATAACTTAACAGTCTCTATTTTCCATTCCTTTTGAACAATATGTCTCGCTTTAAGTTGTCAAGCAACTCGGTCTTCAGGCCTTACGTATCCCGTTCCTCCTGGATCGAAGAAAAGCATATCCATCTCCTTTTCAAGGCCAATAGGGCCTGGGTCAAAAGGCACGTTCAAGTCAACAGGGGGTGTAACAGCAAAAGCCTTTGATGGCTGTAGCAGCAGAGGGGCACATGGTGTAGCAGTAAAAGAGCCTGCAGCTCCCTCACTGTCTGGCAAGCCACACGTTTCTGACTGTGGGTCCACATGGGTCTTTACGGCCTCAGAGACTGCTCACCAGGTGCCGAGCAATCCCACTGCCACCTTGTCGTTTTCAGTTGCAGAGTCCCACACCTTGACCTCAGTTTGGTCCCCTATTTCAGGCTCAAATACTGTCCGATTGTTAATAAGGAGAATAAACTGTAAGGCTACCAGGACAGTCTTTGTTCCTAAGGACGTATGATTCCCCATAATGCGCAACTGCTTACCAGCGACGGGCAGTTGTGTGCACAGGTCTGCTTCTCTCAGCTCGAGCTTCTCTCCAGCTCCAGTGCCACCTGTTTCCAGCGACTTTCTGGACGAGCTTCTCTGAGCAGTTTGCTGAGTTTGGCCGAACCTATCTTCATGAGGCAATCAATGTGCCTGCTCCCATCCTGGTCTCCGTTCTGCTAGCCTGTTCCTTTTCATTCCTTCTTTCTGCTTCTTTATTGATGACATAACTTCATCACATCGTGTTGCCTTTTTTTTTTTTTTTTTTTTTTTATCTTGAGGGCAGGCTCCCCTCTTATACCCTTCTCTCCACAGCAGTTCTTTTGAAAACAACTTTTCATTGGTCAAACAGCTTTGAATATAACAACAACAGCAAACACCCAGAAACTTCCATGCCTTAACGGCTGGAGAACAAGAAACCCAAGCCTGCATGGAGTCTCCTGAATCACCCTTCTTTGTTCCCTCTAAACTCTTTTACATTCCTGATGGCCTCATCGTTAAGAGTCTAATGTTATCTCAACCACAGGGCTTTCCAACCCCACTCCCAAATCTCCCCCTTCTTTATTAATATCAACCATTTTCTCGACACGAATTACCACTCCATATATAACAGCAGTAACGTTACAGGTGTACACTGACTGGCTCAGTGTGAAACATAACATTGGTATTTGGGGAAATAACATGGTAGGACAAAGCTCTAGTTTCACAACAGAACGGGAAGGCAAACCTGAAGTTTTATGATTCAAGTGTAAGAATTTCTTAATTAAATTTAGTTAAGTTTAGTTTTAGTTAAATTTAATTTTTAGTTAAATTTAGTTAAAATTAGTTTTTAGTTAAATTTAGACTACTGTATGCAGTGACAAGTGTACATCCTTCTAAAACAACTTTTATAAGATTTGCAAGATATATTTCACACAAGCAACTGTGACTGGTTGGGCAGCATGTTAAGAGGCTAAATTCTGAATCTGGTTCATTGGTGTGAAAATAGACACAATACTTTGTCAGTGCAGTCACCTGTTACGTGCATAGTGATAAAAGCAGGCCCAGGATCCCTAGTTTGTTTTAATACAGGACTGTCCTGTATGGCCAATCTTATGCTACTCTGCTCATAATGCTTCTGGAATCTCTAAAGAAAAGGAAAAGTAAATGTAAAAAAGGTTTTAGCCAACAGATTGAATAATTAAGTACTCCTGCCAAAGCAGATGTTATTAAAGGCATCAATAATTAAATGGCAATAGCTGCACTTATTCCTAGAAGAGAAAAATGTAAGAGCTATCAAACTGCTAAATCTATGGTGAAAAAAAAAAAAAAAAAAAAGTTTTAATACAATTATTATGAATTAACAATTAATAAAAAAAAAATAATAAAAATCACTAGTTAGTATTATTATATTATTATACTCCAAATACTTGCAGAGTGGGAAATGAGAGAAAAGGAGTTACCAGATGCCTGCTGAGTGCTAGCAGCAAGGGCGAGAGACCAGACCTGGTGACCTGAAGGATGTCAGCATAGACCAATATGAACCACGCAACCTGCAGGAGGCCCTTATGGCTCAGGCTGCGTTTCTCAGCATGTGGTCTTGATGCCATGATGCAGGGGTAGTTGTCCTGCAACCTACGCGGAGGTATTGCTTAAATCAATTTAATCTAATTTAAAAGGAAATCAAAGCTACATAAATTGCAATTTTCAGTGTCCGTAGATTTAAATCTATTCCTTGCGTTATTAAGCAGATCCAATAAAGCAAATTTAAGGATTAAAATTATATACAATTAAATACAATTAAATACAAAGACTTCCCGAGTACCTTTAAGAATCCTTTTTTTTAGTGTACAACAATTTCATGGCAATCCCACTGGCAGTAAAACTGACAGAGACAGTAATTAATTTTAACACCTTTGATTACTAAATTAATATTTTCTTATTAAAACTACATAAGCTAATGAATTTACAGTTAGTAATTCCACAGATGACTATAAATTTCCTGCTATTCTCCCTTCATTTTATTTACCAATGTGTAAGTTTTGACTATCTGCAACTTTACATATAGATCTTGATCTCAGTTGAAAAGCCACTTTACAAAATGTAAATTTGCTCACTTGAACTGTTTGTTTCCTTCATAAGAGATTCTTAAGATTCATAAGAGATTCTGTTTCTCTTTCAGCTGCAAGCTGTTTGAAATTAAACCAGGTAGAAGAAGTTTCTTTGACTTGAAGCATTGCATTAATTCCTAAGGGAAAGCTTGACCCTTTAAAGCCTCAGAAAGAAGAAAACTGTTTTTCTCAGTTTAATTTTCATCAGAATATCTGAACTGGATAAGCTTTGAAATAGGAATGTTACAGTTTCAGCAGTACAGCAGTATTATACAGCTTCCACTGAAATGAAAGCAAAAACGTCTGCTATCTACCTATGAGTAGTAAGACATTCAACATGACAAAGAACATACCCTGAACACAGTAAAGATCCTAAGTATATTGCCCTCTGAGATTCTTCTGCATGTTGCAAACAAGTTTCCCTTCTATGCACGTGTTTTAAAATCATTGGTTTAGAACAGTGCTGTCAGTATTGCATGAAGTCGAAGTCCTGTACTGTTTCTGCTCTGAGGTTTATTTGGAACTCACAGGCAGCTGGCTGCTCTTTTATTTATCAGTTCTTCAAGAGTACTCATTGAAGCACCATTCCTGTTTCACCCAGTGGTATAAGGTGCAGTCACCAAGGCACAATAAATCTGTCAACAAACGCTGGCATTTCTTCCTGGCTGTGCCTCTTTGTTTATCAAATAATCATTTTCAGTAATAAGGGAGCAGAGTGTAAACATGTTCCTCACTAATTTGCTATGTTTGAACATCTGATTCTTTAACATTGTGAACGGGAACCACTGATGAGCTTTGTGACTGCACAGTTTGGTTCCAATTAATTTTTTAATGAAACAAAAGTCAAGCCCAACTGTGACTTGTGGCAGGGTTTTGATTTCAGCAGTGCCCTCTTACGTCCTCTCATTTGGCTAGGTTTCCCCCACTGAACATAAATATTGATAGTTGACAAGATAGCAAACACTAAGCAAGGCATGAAGTGTACCAAGCAGCTTGCTTTTCTGAGTTGTCACTTGATTTATTTATTTGTTTGTTTGTTTGTTTATTTATTTTTAGGGGCTGCAGATCGGCAGTTTAGGGGACAGATCGGCAATTGAGCTTATCTTGAATTTTCAAGTTCATTCAAATCTATTTTCAGAATGGATATCCCAGGGTGATGGTAAGGCAAAGGAAGCAAAGTGTGCTTGCACCATTGAGCACAGTGCTTTAAGCTGATAGAAAATGTTTGAAGCTATTTAACTTCTCTGTAGGAGCCCACAAAAGTCTGTTGCTTTCTGCCACTAATAAATGCCATGGAGGCCAGTTGCTTTCAAAGCTCCCAATAAAACCCACTGGTGTTGTTTTTACAAGAACACAGCAGAAGGGAGGAAAACTAATTTAAGAAATGTTTGCAGCAGTGAAATAGTGCTCAAAGCTACAGCATTAATGACAGTAGTCAGTAGCAGCAGCTGAATGCCTGGATTTAAATGGCAATCTTCTTGGCTCTAGCAGTTTAAAAACAACCCTGATATTGGACTGCAACATCCCTTTTGTACACATACCCAACAGATTGGGAGATCTCACCCTTGGATTCTCAACTCTATAACCAATCAGGTTAGATAAAGGAAAAATAAAATACCTTGGATCCGAGGCTTGTTTTATTTAGCATGCATTCTGTAACAGTTTGCAACTAGAAAAAGAAAAACAAAACAAAAACCAGCAGAGACAAAAAACAAGCAAACAAACAAAAATCAAACAAACACGTAAGCTTTATCTTAAGGAAATAGTTCCAGTAGCTGGGGACAGAGTCCCCCAGCCAGTATAAACTGGCTCAGCTCCCATGACTACAGCTGAAATGCACCATGGCTATTGAACAGATGATGGGGCTGCCTGACATTAGCCTCTGGAATTCATACCAAATAAGTGAAGTTAAGATTATCAGAAGTATAGCATCTACTTTTTTTTGTATCAAAGTATCTGATTTTTTTTTTCTCAAGTTTTGGTAAAGAACAAAGGGACACTTACTCTTAACCCTTAAATAAAGATTTAGAAGAGTAAGTTTAAAAATATAATTTGGAAGAAGTCTTGCCTGGAGTCCACAATTCAAAATCTGGATAAATTCCATAGAGTTCAAAAAATGATGGACCTTAAAGTTATTCTGCAAATCTGGGAATTTAATTTACTTATTTTAGAGATTCACTTTAAATGCATCCTCCTACACCAGATATGCCAAGAATGGAACCCTAGTAACTGAGGAACCAAATTCCCGAGGAGGAACCATATAAAATCTCTATCTATAAAAGCTCCATCTAATTTTTCATAGCAACTTTTCCCCACACCTCACCAATACAAAACAAAGTCTGACCCTCATTTTGTTTGTTTGTTTTGTTTTTTCTTCAAGTGGCAGAAGTAAATATGGAATATTTACTTCCATATGTGGATATGGAAGTAATTATAAAGGATTTATAGTATGTAGCATGCTTTTTCTATTGTTTCCAGTTTGTTCCAGTGCACCTGTATGATAAGCTACAAAAAGACTATTCTAGATTACTGATTTCTGCAAATGGAGGTATGATTCCCAAAAATATGTTTTCTTAGCATTTTTAATTTTTAACCTCCCAATGAATGCCTCTGGAGACTACTCCAAGCATTCTACTGCTGTGACAATTTTTCTCACAGCACTCACTGTTTCCTCATTACTAATTTTATTGTGCCTACTTCTTTCTTCAAGTTTTACACTAGATAAATTTCCTTACTCCTTGGAGTTAATGCTCTGAGAAAAAATAAAAACAAAAGCAAACAAACAAACAAAAAAAACCCACATTTTTTTCTTTTTAAAATTAATTACATTTTGTAAAACGTTCCCTCACAAGTCACTCACTCAATTACCGAGCAGATTTTTGAAATTTTTGCTGCCTTGAATCTTTGAACGGATTTGGAAAAAGCAGTGTCTGCTTTTTGTTTGTTTGTTTGTTTCTGTTGTTGTTGTTTTTATTTTTTCTGAACCATATAACAAAATCATATTTTGTATACTCCTTCATCTGGAACTTTTTTGGTATTAGCATTTTCCAAGGGCTAGCTGTATTTAATTTTATTTCAGGCCTCTTGTATGGGAGGTTATTGAGTCTTTCAAGCAGATACTTGAAAGAAGTGAAAGATAACTCACCTCTCCATGTTATTAAATGATCAGCCAAACTTTCAACTCAGGTTGCTCACAGGAACATCTCTTTGTTTCTCAGCCTCTGATACCAATCACTGTCATTCCAACCAAAGAGTTACCATGAATTATCTTTTGTGTAAGTCATGTTTTTTTCAGTCAAAGAGAGATATGCTATGCTGAACCAATTTAGTTTCTGTTTTTCTGATCTTTGTTTGAATAGCCCTGACTTAGTATTAATAGCGTGCTCAGCAGTATCTTTTAGCTTTTCTTCCATATGATAGTCCTAGTCACAGAAATACATGATTTTTTCAAATAAGTCTTCATTTATTCAGTCAAATATTAAAATATGGACATTAAGCTGGAAGCTTAGGTCATCATCCTAAACATAAAAATACTTTATTTCTTTTATGCAGTCATTCTCCAAAGCACTGGTGTGATAACCATTGTTATTGAGACCACCTCTCTTCTATAGTGGGAAATAGGTTTTAAGAATTATTCACAGTGTTTCCTTTGAGCCTCAGGAACCCATATCCACTGACCGCTTACTGTACTTCTTCCTACTACCCATTTTTATTGGTTTCTCACTATATTTTAAGGCACACTCCTAAAATCTACTACCTTGGTACTCCTGTAAACATTTACTTTAATATATTAATTATTCCAAATTAATTTGTTTTCAGTTCTCTCTTCAAGATAAGAATATCAAGCTTGTATCTCCAATGAATTTCTGTAACTCTAAATGGTTCTAAAATCTATTTTTGTTTAGAATCTTTTTTATTGGGTAAGTATTCTGTCTTTATGTCAGTTAATCCATTTGATTTTCAAGTTATTTAATATTATTATTATTATTATTTTTATTGCCATTAATACATTGCCCTGTATAAAATACATACATCAATGCAAAATGGAGGACTAAGGAGAATCTCCATCTTTTACTGGATGCAGGGGGGAACTTACAAAAGATGAGGAAAAGGCAGAGGTGCTTAATGCCTTCTTTGCCTTAGTCTTTAGCGGCAAAACCAGTTGTTCTCTGGATACCCAGTATGCTGAGCTAGTGGAAGGGGATGGGGAGCAGAATGTGGCCCTCACTATCCATGAGGAAATGGTTGGCAACCTGCTACGGCACTTGGATGTGCGCAAGTCGATGGGGCCAAATGGGATCCACCCGAGGGTACTGAGAGAACTGGCAGAGGAGCTGGCCAAGCCACTATCCATCATTTATCGGCAGTCCTGGCTGCTGGGGGAGGTCCCAGTTGACTGGCGGCTAGCAAATGTGACGCCCATCCCATCTACAAGAAGGGCCAGAGGGCAGACCCGGGGAACTACAGGCCTGTCAGTTTGACCTCAGTGCCAGGGAAGCTCATGGAGCAGATCCTCTTGACAGTCATCACGTGGCACTTGGAGGGCAAGCAGGCGATCAGGCCCAGTCAGCATGGGTTTATGAAAGGCAGGTCCTGCTTGACGAACCTGATCTCCTTCTATGACAAAGTGACGCGCTGGGTGGATGAGGGAAAGGCTGTGGATGTGGTCTACCTTGACTTCAGCAAGGCTTTTGACACCGTTTCCCACAGCATTCTCCTCAAGAAACTGGCTGCTCATGGCTTGGACTGGCGTACGCTTCGTTGGGTTAGAAACTGGTTGGATAGCCGGGCCCAAAGAGTCGTGGTGAATGGAGTCAAATCCAGTTGGAGGCCAGTCACTAGTGGCGTTCCCCAGGGCTTGGTACTGGGGCCGGTCCTCTTTAATATCTTCATCGATGATCTGGATCAGGGCATTGAGTGCACCCTCAGTAAGTTTGCAGATGACACCAAGTTAGGTGCATGTGTCAATCTGCTCGAGGGTAGGAAGGCTCTGCAGGAGGATCTGGATAGGCTGCACCAATGGACTGAGGTCAACTGCATGAAGTTCAACAAGGCCAAGTGCCGGGTCCTGCAGCTGGGGCGCAATAACCCCAAGCAGAGCTACACGCTGGGAGATGAGTGGTAGGAAAGCTGCCTGGCGGAGAAGGACCTAGGAGTATTGGTTGATAGTTGGCTGAATATGAGCCAGCAGTGTGCTCAGGTGGCCAAGAAGGCCAACAGCATCCTGGCTTGCATAAGAAGCAATGTGTCCAGCAGGGCTAGGGAAGTGATTGTCCCCCTGTACTCGGCTCTGGTGAGGCCACACCTCGAGTACTGTGTTCAGTTGAGGCCGCACCTCGAGTACTGTGTTCAGTTTTGGGCCCCTCGCTACAAGAAGGACATGGAGGTGCTCGAGTGAGTCCACTAAAGGGCGACAAAGCTGATGAGGGGCCTGGAGAACAAGTCCTACGAGGAGCGGCTGAGGGAGCTGGGCTTGTTCAGCCTGGAGAAGAGGAGGCTCAGGGGCGACCTTATCGCTCTCTACAGGTACCTTAAAGGAGGCTGTAGTGAGGTGGGGGTTGGTCTATTCTCCCACGTGCCTGGTGACAGGATGAGGGGGAATGGGCTAAAGTTGTGCCAGGGGTGTTTTAGGTTGGATATTCAGAAGAACTTCTTTACTGAAAGGGTTGTTAGGCATTGGAACAGGCTGCCCAGGGAAGTGGTGGAGTCACCATCCCTGGAGGTGTTTAAAAGATGTTTAGATGTAGAGCTTAGGGATATGGTTTAGTGGAGGACTTGTTAGTGTTAGGTCAGAGGTTGGACTCGATGATCTTGAGGTCTCTTCCAACCTAGACAATTCTGTGATTCTGTGATATATACATGTATATATATATATATATATATAAAGCCTCCATACCTGATTTTCAAATCACTACATATATACAAATGGTTGCTTGGTGCTCTGAGAATATTAAAAACAGACAATAGAGGTGATACATGCTCTAGCTTTCCAGACATCAGAAGGGAGGGAATGGGGAGAATATTCTTTCTGTATGTAAGAAAGTATGTTCTACAATATGCTTTCCTTTAGCAGAATGAGAAAAAAAAAAAAAAAAAAGAAAGCTCTCTTTAGGAAACACGTGGGAAGAGAGAATACAGATACCATGCCATGGTATTTTTTATTACATAAATACACTATGCCTTGTGGTAAAACTGTAGTGGAAATTCCTGCTTAGGCAGAAATGAAATTTAAGTCTTTAAGGAGAAGTCAGGCCATTAACTCAATCACCAGACTCTACAGACACCTAAATTCAATTGAGCATTGCACAGACATTTTAGGTTGCACTGTACTGGCAGAACTCAGCACCTTTCCCTTGTAAAAACATTACTGTCTCATAGGACTAGATAATCAGAATATTTAATAATTATTCTGGTTCTGATCCCAAGAGTCTCCCATGCTGGTTCTCATGGTGACAAACTTCAGAAGGAGGAATGGGAGGATCAAAGTAGAAGTCTGGAAACGCAGAAGTCACACAGACCAACCTCCCTGTTTCAGACAGATCAGCTGGGTTTAAATGATGTACACAGAGCAAGCCAACACAATCTGTCCCATTAACCTAACCTGATCCTTTGGAGTCTGTACAGCCAGCACACCTGTCCCTTTACAGAAGCAGGTTAGGGGAACAGCGTGATCTGTGTACTCCAGCTTCCACAGGCAAACACATCACTTGGAGAGTGTTCTGCACTGAAGGAGTCTGGCAATGTTTGATTGGCAAGATGAGTCAGGAGGTGTCTTTGCAGGAGCCACTTAAAACCAGAGAGACAATCTTCCAAATTAAGATTCAGACCTAAAGGTTGACTATATAAGAAATAGCTCAAGCTATTACCACTTCTATCCAATTTTTGCCTCAGATGAGAATTGTCACAGCTAAAACCGGAACATTCAATCTCCTCATGGATACACCACTGATTCTCTACTATCTTTAGCCTGACACATCAAGGCAAAAATAAAGGATTTTGGTCCATTGTAACAAACCTAGTTGAAAACCGTGCTGTGTCAGGAACTGATCCAGTATTATAGTAGGTATGTCTGCCATATTGGTGGGGGCATCCATCAGAGAAGCAGACTAGATAGTACCAACTCTAAACCTGCAGCCACCTGATTGATTTTAGTCCACCGTGACATGGGTAATAAGGTACTGCAACAGGCTGCCCAGAGAAGCTGTGGATGCCCCATCCCTGGAGGTGTTGGAGGCCAGGTTGGATGGGGCTTTGGGCAACCTGGTCTGCTGGGAGGTGTCCCTGCCCATGGGGGGGTGGGATGGGGTGGGGAGGGGTGTTAGAATGAGATGGTCTTTAAGGTTTCCATTCCAATGCAAACCATTCTGATTCTACTACACTCTGTCACAGGCATTAGCATTATCCCACACCTCTTCATACACACACACACACACACACACACACACACACAGAGACACACAAAAGCCAATGGGAATGTGAAATTTAAGTTCTTTATCTCCTTACATTTTAAATGCTCTTCTTTCACACTAAAGGTTTCAGAGAAGTCTAAGGAAAGCTTCTGAGACTTTTTGCCTGCCTGGCTGCTATGAATAGGAAGGGTTTAGCGTGATTCAAGATTGTTCTCTCTGGGTAACTTCAACAGCATCTGTTGAAGACTAAGAGCACATCAGCTTTGCTGACTAGAACAAGAGACTGAAAAATAATTTGCACTTGGCTCTAATCAAGGCCAATTGTAGTCTTGGTGACCTTGGGCAAGTTACTCAAATTCTGTGTTCTTCCTGCTCAGCTGTAAAATTAAGTCAAAGCAGGACTTCACTGGAAAACAGATGTTGCCTCAGAGTTGAATTTTTCTGGTAAATAAATTATAGAAGAAAATATAATAATTAATTAATAACTACCAGTCAGCACATAGTAATTATGCAGCCAGACCCATTATGACTGTACATAAACAAAATCAATTTTAATTACAGAATATTAATGTTATCAAGCATTGATAGAAAGACTTTAAATTACCAAAAAGCTTTTTTTTTTTCCACTGAAGCACAGACACTGTGTACCTTTATAAGCCAATCAAATCCTGTTATAAAAGCCATGTATACTGAATTTTAATCCAAGTTTGAAAACGCATTTCTGTACTGTTTCATGTCTTAATAAAAGTGATGGTTTTATGAGCAATGAACATAGAGGAACACAGAGACAGATTATTGTGGTGGTTTTACCATGCTGGGCAGCTAAACACCACAACCGCTCACTCCCCCTCTTTAGATGAGGAAGGGGAGAAGTAAAGCAAAGAACAACTCATGGGTTGAGATAAGGATAATTTAATTAAAGGGAAATAATAATAATAATTAAAGAAAGATTATTATGAACTAAACAATTTAACTAAAGGGAAATAAAAAGGGAAAGGGGAAAAGGGAGGGGAAAGGGAAAATAAATAAAAAAAAAAAAAAGGAGGAAAACAAACAAATAAAACAAATGAAGGCTATGTGGAAGTGCAGAGGAAAGAAATTACTCTCTACTTCCCACAAATGAGCGATGATTGACCACGTCCTTGAAGCAGGGCCTCAACGCACGTAGCCGGTGTTCGGGAGGAGGACCGACATTTTCCCAACGAGAGCCCACCCCTCCCCTCTTCTTCCTGTTTCCACCTTTCATTGCTGAGTGTGACATCACATGGTATGGAATATCCCTTTGGTTGGTTTAGGTCAGCTGCCCTGGTGATGTTTCTCTCCTCACTTTTTGCCCACCCCCTAGGAGGGTTAGAGAGAGGCCCGATGCTGTGCCAGCACTGCTCAGCAGGAGAAACAACACTGGTGTGATAGCACTGCTGTTCCAGCTACAAGTACAGAGTACAGCACTGTATGGGCTGCTGCAGGGAGAGTTAACATTCCAGCCAGACCCAGTACAATTATTGATTTAATAATCAGATAATTTAAAGCATACGATCTTTTAGGATATCAATTAATGTAGTTTTTTGTTTGTTTGTTTGTTTGTTTGTTTTAAGTAGAGAAGGATTTGAAGTGAGGTTCTCTTTTGGAAAGGTTTCAGTGTAAATGAACATGACTTTTATGAAGATTTTCAAACAAGCATGACAGATGGAAATGTATTTTTCCATGTCCTCAAGTACAAAAATAAATAAACTTAAAGAGCTTTTCTTTTCTGAAGTTCCTCTCCTCTTTGTGAGGGTGAAGGAGAAGAGGAATGCAAAAATTACAAAGGCTTTTTGCATCCATTCATATTATTTTAAGGGAATTGATATTGTAATGCATTGATTTTCTATTATTGTGCATTTTGGAGATTGGAAATCTATAGCAAAAGGTACAGGAAGATTATCGTGACATCACTGTGACTGATATTTTTGAAATTCAAAGAACAAGGATATAAATAACAACCAAAATTAAACAAAAAAAAAAAAAAAGAAAAAAAAAAAAAAGACTATTCTATCGCATTTTTTGTTCTCACATAGATGGGTCCAAAGTTCAAGTTTATCATGCCAGTGAAAATATTTCAGTAATAGTCATGATCTCTGATATCCCAGTCTTTGCTGACAGAAGTTGAAAGAACCAGTTTTCAGTCTGGATTTCAAGACAATTACACAGAGATTCCTTGTTCTTTTTACATTGCAGAATGCATCCAATACCATTTTTAAAAGCCATTAAACCATACTAAGCTTCATTGTGCACTCCTCACTCTTCAGTATCCCCACTGTCTTTTGTTTCCATAACAGGTTTTCTTAAGACCATGGATTGATTCACTGTAGCTGTAATTCAATTGCTGTAGCTATAAAGCAGGATGGAAAGCATATGCCTTCTAAGCTGCAAGACAAAAACCTGGCATTGCAGAGCTCAAATTGTAGGATTAGCTCTTGTTAATACTGCATATTGATTTCATTGTAATTCTACAATGGGATTGGACAAAAAGAATGCAACAACTCATCTACTTCATCCTAAATCTAAAAATGGCACTAATTTAAAAGTAACGGAAGAGACTACATATTTGAAATGTGCAACATCTGCCTGTTTCTCAGTCAGATGGATACGGAATCTATGGTAGATGTAGAAGGCTGCATTTGTGTATAAGTGGTCAGTTATACACCTTGCAATTCTTTCATCTTCCATGGATTGCACGTGGAAGGCAAGCACCAAACCAACTGTGTTTAAATCAATAAAAATAGACAATGCAGGTGCTAGAGATGCGATGTCATGCCTATTGTGTCTATTTCACACTGCAGTCAATTAAGTGTTAGAATGATCTTGATAATCATATTAGCCATATGATGTAAGCCATCTATATATGGTAGTGACAAATGAACAAATCCTACTGCTAGGAACTTTTTTGCTTTTATGTGTCAGAAGACAAATCTGGAGGACTCTATATCTGGAATTCTAATGGATTTTTCAATAAGTACTGATAACATCTCAGGTACTTCAGAAATGAGCAGTTAATGGGATTAATTTCCTCCCCTTCCACTTGAAATCCTGTAGTATCCCCTTGCTTCGAGAGGCTCAGTTCATGTTTAAAATCCTTTAGGATGAGTTGGTTGCTGAGCATAACAGAAGGGGGTTGGTTTTCACATAGAAACTTCATTGTCCTTCAGGTAGTGTTATTCTCCAAACTGAGTAAGTATCTATAGGAACTGTTCTGTGTTTAGAATTTAGAACAGTAGGCAAGGTGCCAGAAAGAAATACAGATCTGTCATTATGTTTAAACCACTTTCACTACCAAAGAAGCCCTGGCAAAGCCGCATTTGTTTAATGGCATGTTGTAAGTTTCATTGTCCTATATGTTTCCATCCTTCAACATTTGTTGCTTCAAAAGTACCTTCATGATCTCTCTCTCTCTCTCTCTCAAAAAAAAAAACAACAAAATGCAGAGTACACAAATAAGTCAAACTAATATGTTTTTTTTTTTTTTTCTTAAAAAGAAAAAAGAAAAAAGAAAAGTTATTTACCAGAATTTTTACCAGAATTCAGCTTTATGCAATGTACTAGAGGGAATGCAATGTACATTGTTTCAGTTGAAACAATATTCAAAAATAAACTAATTCATGCATAAAATTTGGGCATGAGCATTAAAAATAAATGAGTAAATACATATATATAAAATAATTGTAATTCACATCACCAGGAAAAGTCACCTCGCTGGACTGCTATAATTTTTAAAGTTGCATAGTTTAATGCAATATCAAACATTTCAATTTGAAGGGAAGTGATGACAATCCAAGTGCTAACTCAGAACAGTGAAACTGAATTTGTGCAAGCTCAGAAAAGTCCAGAAACTTCACTAGTCTTTGTGTAACTACTGTGAGGAAAATAAATAAATAAATAAAAAAATAAATGAGAAAGCAACATGGAGAAGGTGCAAAACCTTGGTAAAATCAGACCTGTGCTATGTATCATCAAATGGTCCACACCTATGTTTGGCTAGAATAAGCAGCCATGTGGGACCTAATCTGCAGCTGATGGTGGGCCAAAGTGCTGTGCAGAATGAATGTGAGTAATGCTGGCAGATAGCTGCCTCTGAAAGTGCTGCATTATAAAGAGGAATACGGACAGGATAATGGACTTGGGCCAAAACCCTTGAATATCAGAGAGTGAGTTAGTGACAGTGCAGTCAAGTAGGGAAATAGAAGCAGCTCAAACCATCCAGATTAAATAACATAGGGAGTTTTGCTGGATATAAATATCAAGATTAGTATATAATTTATTATATTATTCAAGACATTCCACTAATCCCTTTATTAGAATAGGATTTTTAGACAGGAGATCAATTTCTTCTTTTAAAAATGTACCTTTCATCTTCAGATACACAAAAATTATTTTCAAAAGCACTTGGCATGCAAAAATTCCCAGGATTCAATGCATGTTTAGTATTCAATTCATTACACCAATGCCTCTAAAATTGGTACACAGGATAATACTCATTTCTTAAACGAGTCAAGCTCCAGTGAAATTGAAAAGAGCTACACGTATTCATTTGCATCCAGAATGTAATGGATAATTTGAAGATGCTAGAATAACTTTGATGTGTTCAATATTACACAAAATTTGAAAGTTATTTTCTTTTTGCTATGCTTTATGGCCAACTACCATATTTTTCAGCAAGAAAATATGGAAGCAACCTATGCCATCAGATATACGGATATTTATTTGTAAACATCTAGCAGAAGCTGTTTGACAGGAATATAGGCCAGGGTCAAATTTAAGGAGTCACTAACAAAACACAGATTAGATCCTCCACATCCAGGCAAAATTGGACTGAACTTTCTTGTGCTCATAGAAGTAATAGTCCTTACTCACAAACAAATTTTAGTAAAGAAAGAAAAAATATAAAGAGAAAGTTAAGATTGAATTACTAAATCATAAATATTTGTGGACTTCCACTCTGATGAGGAAACTGCTCATGCAGCTGGCTTTCCTGCCTTTTTGCAATCTCTTCTTCACTCACTCTTTGAGTTACTGTAGACAACATAGGCACAGTTCAAGTTGTTTCCGATTATGTCTTTTGTAACATTTAAAATATTTTAATTCTTTATTCCTGCTGTACTTCACTAGCCAGTCCCACAATAATCCCACTCTTTTAGCTGCCCTTGCTGTTCCTCACTCCTCCTTTCTCTGTTAGCTTTTATTCCTAATTAATTCAATCTTTCAATAGTTTATACTCTTCTAGTTGTTTACAAAATATAAGTAACACTGAGGACTTACATATCCCTTATATATACATAAAGCTGTTTATGTAAAAAAACAGATTTTTCCACCTCTCAGATCACAGAAAACCTTTTAACAACTGTTTCTTGTTTACTTCATGCAGAGTGTTAAAGGAAGACCCCCAACACCCCTTTTCTTTTTGATTAACTCTTTTTACATTTTGCACTTGCAAATGAGTGTACTAGATAAGAGCAGTTGGTCCACCACAAAGCTGTTAGACTTAGTTAACCAATTTCTTTATATTATTAAGACTTCAAACTTTCTCTGCATGATGATCTCCTCCCCCTTTCTGTGACATTTTTCTTTTTGCAAACTGAAATGTCTATCAAGAAATGAAAGCACGTAGCCCACAACCTACCCCAAATACACAATTATGTGATGTGCCAGCTCTTTCCTCTTGCTTCCCATCCCTCTGTTAGATATTGCTGTTCTCAATGTCCTTAAAGTTGCCTGGCATCCTAAAGATGAGGGAGATGTTTTTCTGCCACCAGGCCTGCATATAAAATATTGAAATTGAATAGCGAGAAATGTAATAGTGAAATTCAGGGCAGATAAGTTAAAATTTGACAGCAGCCAATAGGTTTTTCTCAGCTCCGAAACATTTTATGATGCAAGGATTCTAAATGAATTACATGTGATTAAAACTACTTCATAACTATTTCAGTGATGAAGTTCTTTATGTCAAACACAACTTTTGAACAGAATTAGTTTCTAGTTCTGAAACTCACATTGTTACAAAAGTATGAGTAAGCATGTTCCAAATTCCAGTATGAGTCTACAGTCTACTGGTAATTGGACAGATGGAAATTTTACTGTCATCTATGAATTCATGTATCTGTTTTCTTCTTCTTTTCCCTAAAGAGGTAGAAGTGTCTAACTGTTGATTTTTTCTTCTGTTGAAGTAGCAAACTCTACCTGTTGTCTTAAAAATAATGAGAAAAAAAAAAAGTATTTACAGTGTTTTGTTTCAATGTATTCTAGTTGTATTATATTAATGCAAAAGACAGACTAGCAGACATTTCTCTATGAGAGAAGACAAAAGAAAAAAAAAAACACAAACAAACAAACAAAAAAAGCAGAGTTTAGTTGTTTAAAAAGACTTTCTAGTTAGAAACTATTTTGGGAATAATTCTATTTTCCTTAATGACAATCATATACATTAAAAATTGACAGTATGGCAGAGTGCTCAGCAAAACTCGGCACAGTATGGCAGCGGAACATTTTGTGATCTTCTATCAATTTGAACCCTACTTTTATTCCGTACAGCTACTCCCAATACACAGTAACACAAAATTGGTACATTATGTTTGTTCGTACCTATAATAAATAAAATTGTTATGGTATTTTTTCCTTCCAAGCAAATGAAAGGCCTCTGAAATTCAAGGTTTTGTTGGACTTCTAATGAAGAATGTCAGCTTTTGTAATTCATCAACATGCCACAAAGAATCAAATTGCTTTAAGATAAAATGCTTGAAATGAGTATCAGAAATCAGGAGGTAATATTCAAGAAGCAATAATCAGTATTACTGTCTTATTGTAAGCTTGAAGGGTTAATTAATTAATTAATTTATTTATTTTCTTGTATTGCTAGAGCTTTAAAACAAACTGTTTAAAGAAGGAAATAAGACAGACTAAGGAAAAAAACAGCAACAACAACAGCAAACAGCAGAATGCAGCAATTGGGGCAACATTTTCTGTGCTACCACATTGTTAAATCACATTTATCATCAATTAAACTTTACTTCTGTATACTTTATTTTTTTTATTTCCTGCTGCTAAACCTTACAGGTCTGATTTTGGAGATAGGTACTGAACTGCCTTTTACTGTATTAGGAATTCCCTTGAGTGAAAATGTGGTGACTGATGTGGAGAAGCAGTAGCACTATTGAGGAAAATTTTGTTCTGTCCAGATCCCCTAATTTAAATGTATTATTAACATATTTATTAATACTCCAAATTATAAATACTCCATGAGTTGAAGAAACTTACACATGGAGAATTTAGTTAACAGTTAATCAATATTACAAGGAAGGAAGGAAGAAAGGAGGGAGGAAGAAAGGGAGGGAGGAAGGGAGGGAGGGAGGGAGGAGAAATCAGAGGGGTAACAGCCCAATATAGTTTCCTGGTTTCATACATCCTGTTTGCAAGATACTTCATATGAAACGTTTGTCCTCTTACTCTTCCAGAAAAATACGTGAGCTGGGACATGACAACTTGAGGAGCACAGTTAAAGAAACATACCAGCTTCAACAGGTACTTCACAAAAGAGGCATGGCTTCAGGTGATTCTCTGCTTAGAGTGTGGACAGAAAGCCAGATCTAGCCATGAAAGGAAAATGGAGATAAACCTGACTTTTGAGAAAAACAGAATTTGTATGCACATTTGATTTTAAAAGTCACCATTTAACTATCAGAATATTTTCTTAAATGGTGAGTTTTCACAAAGGAAATCAATGCACAAATATAACAATGCATATTTATGACACATAAGAAAGAGATATCCACATAATATTTTAAGTAAAAAAGAGAAATAGAATAAAGGGTACATTAAGTCTGTATAAAATATTGATCCTTTTAGAAATAGTGAAATTCAATAAAATTAGAGTAAAACGTGCCATAATTTAAAACATGCTTAGCACAACACTTAGCACAACATTTAATTCATCTGCATAAATCAACCTTAGGTTGACTCTGTAATAGGGGAGACAGAGGAGAGCAGTTAATTGCTCCTAACAAGGTAACCAAACTGTCTTCTATAAAAATTATTTTACTCCACTGCTGCTTACTGATTTGTACATTAGTAAAGGCATGTTCAATAACTTCTATTGTTTCTTTTACTGATAAAGTATCATAGATGTATTATACTCATTATGTTTAAATAATATTTTTAATTAATTGTAAGGCTCTTTATTTCATAAACGAAGATTTTGAAGTACTTTTACACCACCTTTTTCTTTGTTGTTACTCCTTTTGTCTACAGTTTATTTTTCTTCCTCTATTTTCCTTAAGCAACAAATAGTTATAAGTAGTACATAACATAAAATGTGTCTTTACAATTGTAGAGATAATGCATAAACAAAAGGACAGGAAAACTATTATTTTTTAACTCATAATACAGCATGTTCTATTGCCTATATCACTACTAATGTTATACATAAATATGTAATTTTAAAATATGCAGTCCAATTTTCAAGATGAATGCAATTGCAAAAGAACTAATATCATCTCAAACTTAAGTGTTTTGTCTAAGCTAGTCAGCCAAGCTCCCCCTATCAACAATCAAGAAAAACAGGCATTTGTAGAGTATATATCTACCTTTTCCTACTGATTACTGAGCAAATCTATGTGCCAAAGTTAGAGGATGTTAATAGCAGCTTCTAAGTCTAATCCTCACTGAAAACAGATTTTTCTTTCAGTCAATATGGTTGACAAGTTTTCAAAATATGCTAATTTTACTAACATACCTCTAGTAGGTAGTTCTAATAACCAAAGGCTATCACAGAAATCTTTCTTTCTCTTTACCTACATACACACATGAGAGAGACAGAGCAAAAAGTCTGTATATACATATGTATATATGTATAAAATATATGGAAAGCATACCAAAGTTTATTTTAATGTAGTGAGTAAGTCTGTCTAACTATACATGCGTTTATTTATTTATCTGTGTTTAATGATCTTGAAAGAACCCCAGGGCTTAAGTTACATTTGGGAAAAGAAAATGTGATTTGATTTTTTACATTGAGCTGGTTTTGATAAAAATAATAATAATAATAATAAAAATAAACAGAACAAGATGAGGATTAAAAGGCTTCAGAAATAATAAGACCTCTGAAAATTCTGCCAGTCTCAGCTTAAGTATCAATAAAATACCTATTTACACATTTGATATTTGCCAGAAAGAAACAAAACAACAACAACAACTAAAAACCCAACCTACAATAAAAATAAAAAAAATAAAAAATAAAGAAAAAGAAAAAAAAAAACAATCCTTGGGACAAAACATTTAGACATTTGCTTTCTCTCTCTTCTTTTGGAGAAGAAGAGTCTGAGAAATAATTGATTCATCCTCCTCTTATTGCCAGCTCTCCAGTTGTATTGATCTTCCTTGCCTTGAAGTTTTTCCTGGTGAGCAAACAACAGACACTTGACTTCCTGTCTCTTCTCTTTCCTACTATGAGTTTGTTCTGAATCCCTGGTGGGCTTAGACCTCCTATTGACTTTAGATGGGAAATCTTCTTATAAATGACTGCACAGCTGTGAACTAAAATTTTTCTGCTGGGTGACTCTCTGCCACCAACAATTTGTCTAATTATATGCCTTAGCCTCTCCCTCTACTATCCAACAAGCATGTGCACTGTCTCCAAAAGTCAACATAAAGCTGTCTGTAATTGTTCATTTGAATGGAGCATTCCCTTCTATCATTGCTTACCCTTAAAAAAATTATATATATATATATGTATATATATATATATATATATATAACAGCACAAAGTAGTCTGCAATATGTAAATTATTTTGTACAGGTAGAGCAGAGACTTTAGTGCCTCTTGTTTCCTATATTGCTTAAAGCAAAATATAAACTTGGATCTGCCTGTTACCATTATTTAGAAATTTTCTTCAAAACAAATTGAGAGATATGTAATTGCAAATTATTTTCTCTTTATCTTGAACAACACCAGAAATTTATGTAATTACTTATTTCACATCTGCGGTTACTTCAGGGCTGCTTAACATAGAGAGTTTATAAGTAAAGACTATTCTAAAATAAAAGTTGTTTCTGGTAACATATTTATGTTCCTGTGAGATTAGATGTCACAGGTTTTTTTTTAGATGAAGAAGAAGTAATGCAGTATTTCAATATTGCAAAGTCTGCATTTAGACAACTGGGAAAGTACAGAAAAGAAAAAGATACCAAGTTTGCTCCTGTTTGGCTCATAGAACAAGATATGCATCAAGATACGAACTTGATGTTACATACCAGGAGAGAGCAGAAACACCGTCACGTTTCTTTAAGGTTGCAAACAATCTGTTGGTCATACTGTTTAGAAAAGTCTGGAAAGCTATGTAAGAAGTGGTTTATTTATACCATGCCCACAGAGGTCATTGGCATAAGGCTGTTTACTCCTAGAGGTTATTGACTCTCAGAAATGCAACTGTGGCTTCTGTGTGGTGACAGAAGCACGAACTATTGCTTATTTCAAGTCAAAGCAAATCTATCCACCTAACATATTAACTACATCACAAGAGCAAGGTGCCTCACAACAGCAGTGGCAAAATAGCAGTGGTTTAAAAACATCTATTAACAGACTACTTTTAACAATACTCTGTTTATAATATACCCTGTTATCTTCCTTTAGATATCAGGTGAAGAAAGCATTACAGATTGGTAAAACTGATCAAGTATGAAATTCCTATGAACTTAGAATTCCAGACTCAGATAACCCCAACTTTCAGAATATACAAATCCAAGGTTACCTCAATTTAATATTCCCTTCTGAATAATTTATTGTTATGATTATGGTTATATATGACTACTTGAAAGGCTATGTGTTAGGAATTTTATAGTATGCCACTTAGAAATATGCATCATCAACCTCATCTTCAAATTTGGCTACACAAAGAGCTGTCCTGGGTCAGATTAAAGATCCATTTAGCCCAGTACCCTCTCTTTGATGCTGGACAATGGTATATGATTATCTAAAACTTATGAAAAATCAGAGTATGCATAGGTAGATCTTTTCGTTCCAGTAAGATGTGATTTAGTATCTTCCATCTATTAATTCCATGCATATTTTGTCCAGTTATTTTGGACTGCCGTCCTTTTTATTCCTGCCCCTGGTCCTGAAATGTTAAGCTATTTCTTCAGATATAATTCTCTGCTAAAGACTTTGCCTTTATTGTTATCGAATAACAACCTATGGATTTAGAGTCATGCTTCCAGACTAGCCAGATTCCTCTCACCTAGTTTTCATATTGTACACCTGTACAAGGAGTCACTATTCACTTTTCTGGGTTTTACTAATTATAAGATTATTTCTTACTACAGGAATAATAGATAAACAAATCATTATGAGATTTTTGATGAGAGAATGCTTTTCTGTATCATCCTTCCAGGTTTGTTTGTAATTTACTGGTCCAGACACTCCTGTAAAACAGCTAACTTGTTCTATATTATCAGCATAATTATTTTGCAAAAGGCTGTCATAGATCATGAAAAAAATTTCTTATAGCATCAGCTCTTTAGTCCAACCTGAGGTACTAAAAGATGACATAACTAAAAGAAATGAACACAGGTGAGCTTAATATTCTCTCTTTCAGCCTATTTTAGCTATAAAACTTTTGAAGTAATGAGAGGAAAATATGAAACTTGAAACTTGGTGTAAAATTGAAGAAACAGAGGCATACAAATAAGTTGAGATACAGGAATATTTCTGCAGAAAGACTTATTTTGTGACTTTTGTAGGCCTGCTTATTTTTAAAAATATTTTATGGCCATTCTTAAATAGTAGAGATGACAACAAGAGCTGTATATAAATACATGGAATGGAGGAAGACATTTAGCTGCTTCTGTCACATTCCATTTTGAGTCAAAGATTTCCTGAAAGTAATGTCTTGTCCCTAGACAAAGAGATTATTTTCTGAACATAGAATATGTATTATTGAATTTAGGTTTTCCTTAGAAGTTCCTGATGAAAATTAAATTAATTCTTATGATGAGATCATAGATGGCAACAGGCCATCTTTGTACTGTAATTTTTTAAATTTTTTTTTCCCTCAAATCCACAATCATTTTTAAATACCTCACAAGAAAGAGAGAAACTTAAAAAGTCAAAACAGTATTTCTGAGTTTTAAAGTGGATGTTTTGATAAAGTCTTTGTGGAAAGTCTCATACAGTCAGTCCAGCAGTTTTGGGAGTCCTTTTTGGTAAGTGCTGAGATCAAATTACCTTTGCAATTTGATTGCACTTCCTTCAAGGTGGATTGAAGCTTTCAATTTGAGGTTCAGGGAACTGCGACCTGAATTCTGAAAGTAATTTAAAGAAACTAGATTAGATAAAGACAAATCAAGAAGTTATGCACTGCAGGTAAAGTTATAAGTATTAAAAGACAGTATTAGCTTTCCTTTGATATTTATTATCAGAGATTTTCAATACAAATTAATGATCTAAACAAAAATATTGTTTTTTCTTATCTATTCAGATATGAAAAGGATTTTTAGATAATTTTAAACATTTCTTACATTTATTACTTCAGTGAAAATAGATTATTTAGAAAAGCAAATAAACAAACACCTTTAAGATATCAAAATGTTATTTAGAAAATGTGTAGAAGTTTTGGGTGTAGGTTTACTGACTTTCTATCAAAAAAAGAATCCAAAAGAAGGGGGAAATGGTTAGTTACATTATTCATGAAACTGACAACAAAATGTGAAAAGTTTTAAATACATTTTATAATATTTATGTTTCAGATAAAGACTGCACTTGAATCAAGACCTGATGCCTTGCCTTGGTCAAAGTAAGCAATTGACTATATCACATGCTCTCAGGCAAAACAAATCTGCTACTGTCCCTGACCCTGCCTATGCCAAAACTGGAGTGCTGCAAAAACTGGCTATAAGCTCTTCAGAAGGGACAGGCAGCACAGAAGGGGTGATGGTGTGGCTCTCTATATTAGAGAATCTCTCGATGTTGTGGAACTCGAGGCTGGGAATGACAAGGTTGAGTCCCTTTGGGTTAGGATCGGTGGGAAGGCCAACAAGGCTAGTGTCCTGGTCGGGGTATGAGGAGGTGGATGAGGAGCTCTACAGGCAGCTGATAGAAGTTGCGAAATTGTCGGCACTTGTACTCGTGGGGGACTTCAACTTCCCTGACATATCCTGGAAGCACAACACAGCCCAGAGAAAGCAGTCTAGGAGGTTTCTGGAGAGCGTGGAAGATAGCTTCCTGACGCAGCTGGTTAGTGAGCCTACCAGGGGTGGTGCCCCACTAGACCTTCTCTTCACAAACAGAGAAGGACTGGTGGGAGATGTGGTGGTCGGAAGCTGTCTTGGGCAGAGTGACCATGAAATGGTGGAGTTCTCTATTCTTGGCGAGGCCAGGAAGGGGACCAGTAAAACCGCTGTATTGGACTTCTGGAGGGCTGACTTTGAGCTGCTCAGGACACTAGTTGGTAGAGTCCCTTGGGAGGCGGTTTTGAAGGGCAGAGGGGTCCAGGAAGGCTGGACGCTCTTCAAGAAGGAAATCTTAATGGCACAGGAGCGGTCTGTCCCCATGTGCCCAAAGACAAGCTGGTGGGGAAGAAGACCGGCCTGGCTCAACAGAGAGTTGTGGCTTGAGCTTAGGAGAAAAAAGAGGGTTTATAATCTTTGGAAAAGTGGGCAGGCCACTCGGGAGGACTATAAGGATGTTGCGAGGCTGTGCAGAGACAAAATTAGAAAGGCCAAAGCTCATCTGGAGCTCAGTCTGGCTACTGCCATTAAAGAGAACAAAAAATGTTTTTATAAATACATCAACACAAAAAGGAGGACTAAGGAGAATCTCCATCCTTTACTGGATGCGGGGGGAAACTTAGTTACAAGAGATGAGGAAAAGGTGGAGGTGCTTAATGCCTTCTTCACCTCAGTCTTTAGCAACAATACCGGTTGTTCTCTGGATACCCAGTACCCTGAGCTGGTGGAAGGGGATGGGGAGCAGGATGTGGCCCTAACTATCCATGAAGAACTGTTTGGTGACCTGCTACGGCACTTGGATGTGCGCAAGTTGATGGGGCCAGATGGGATCCACCCGAGGGTACTGAGAGAACTGGCAGAGGAGCTGGCCAAGCCATTTTCCATCATTTATCAACAGTCCTGGCTATTGGGGGAGGTCCTAGTCGACTGGCGGCTAGCAAATGTGACGCCCATCTACAAGAAGGGCCGGAGGGCAGACCCGGGGAACTATAGGCCTGTCAGTTTGACCTCAGTGCCAGGGAATCTCATGGAGCAGATTCTCTTGAAAGTCATCATGCGACACTCGCAGGGCAAGCAGGCGATCAGGCCCAGTCAGCATGGGTTTATGAAAGGCAGGTCCTGCTTGATGAACCTGATCTCTTTCTATGACAAAATGACGTGCTGGGTGGATGAGGGAAAGGCTGTGGATGTGGTCTACCTTGACTTCAGCAAGGCTTTTGACACCGTTTCCCACAGCATTCTCCTCAAGAAACTGGCTGCTCATGGCTTGGACTGGCGTACGCTTCGTTGGGTTAGAAACAGGCTGGATAGCCGGGCCCAAAGAGTCGTGGTGAATGGAGTCAAATCCAGTTGGAGGCCAGTCACTAGTGGCGTTCCCCAGGGCTTGGTACTGGGGCCGGTCCTCTTTAATATCTTCATCGACGATCTGGATCAGGGCATTGAGTGCACCCTCAGTAAGTTTGCAGAAGACACCAAGATAGGTGTGTGTGTCGATCTGCTCGAGGGTAGGAAGGCTCTGCAGGATGATCTGGATAGGCTGCACCGATGGACTGAGGTCAACTGCATGAAGTTCAACAAGGCCAAGTGCCGGGTCCTGCAGCTGGGGTGCAATAACCCCAAGCAGCGCTTCAGGCTGGGAGATGAGTTGTTGGAGAGCTGCCAGGCAGAGAAGGACCTGGGAGTGATGGTGGATAGTCGGCTGAATATGAGCCAGCAGTGTGCTCAGGTGGCCAAGAAGGCCAACAGCATCCTGGCTTGTATAAGAAACAGTGTGACCAGCAGGGCTAGGGAGGTGATTGTCCCCCTGTACTCGGCTCTGGTGAGGCCACACCTCGAGTACTGTGTTCAGTTTTGGGCCCCTCGCTACAAGAAGGACATCGAGGTACTCAAGTGATTCCAGAGAAGGGCGACAAAGCTGGTGAGGGGCCTGGAGAACAAGTCCTGAGAGGAGCGGCTGAGGAAGCTGGGCTTTTTCAGCCTGGAGAAAAGGAGGCTCAGGGGCGACATTATCGCTCTTGATAAGTACATTAAAGGAGGCTGTAGCGAGGTGGGGGTTGGTTTGTTCTCCCACGTGCCTGGTGACAGGACGAGGGGGAATGGGCTAAAGTTGTGCCAGGGGAGTTTTAGGTTGGATGTTAGGAAGAACTTCTTTACTGAAAGGGTTGTTAGACATTGGAACAGGCTGCCCAGGGAAGTGGTGGAGTCACCATCCCTGGAGGTCTTTAAAAGACGTTTAGATGTAGAGCTTAGGGATATGGTTTAGTGGGGACTGTTAGCGTTAGGTCAGAGGTTGGACTTGATGATCTTGAGGTCGCTTCCAACCTAGAAATTCTGTGTGATTCTGTGAAAACCCCAATAAGCCAAGATTTGACTTCTGCCAGCAGTAGCTTTCACCATTTGGACTTCTCTTACACATCTGTTCCCTCCCCTTTTCTTTTACCAGTCTGTGGGAAGAGAACTTGGCTCAAAACCTGGGAAAATTAGAATCTCTTTTCTTCAGGTCACCAGAGTGATGCTCATTGCTGTTGTTCAAATCTACTACAATGATTGTAAGTCGAATTAAAAAATAGAATTTTATCTCTTCATCTCAATATATTATGTATATATATAGGGCTTCAATTTTGTTACCTTCACATATGTATTCATAGATAGGTAATACACATTTTGACTGTTACATCACCATATCATATGGCAAACAGCAATGGACGCACCCCCCACCTGAGTGGGAGAGGTTATGTAGATATGGTATACAGTGCAGGACTATGGACTGGTCCAAAAATGTGAAGATGAAAAACCTTTTTCCACTGTTTTGGTAAATCCATGCCTAATGTAACTTTGTAAATATACAAATAAAGTAAGGGAAAGTTGTGGAAAAAAAAAAAAAAAAAAAAAAAAAGTGAGAGGATATAACAGACTCAGTCTTGACACCATCTCTGTATTACTCTACTTTTATGCTGAGATTAATACACTGGTGTTTCAAGCTTTTTGCTCCAACATCAGATGAACTGAGACAAAAACAGTGCTGTAACATATGAGAACAGATGCCAGCAGTTAGCTTAATACTTATTTCTTTTTGACTTTTTCACTATTTTCACTTTATTGGAATTTCTTTGACCTTGTCTGATTGTTCTCTATGGGTGGGTTAGTGATATGGCATGTGCATCTAAAGCATGGTATCTGGGATTAGTCTGTTGCTCTACAGTACAAATAACTGTCATGTGATGCACTTCACTGGTTTTATGATGTTTCTCCCTGCAGGCTACTCTGAAATGGTACAGATTACCTTGATGCTTCCGAAAGGCAGCTCAGTGCAGGACACCACTTTCTAAGAGTCTCTGTTATGCTGCTCATCGGTCATGCTGAGAAAAATCGATCTGTTTATGCACTGCCCTTTTGCTCTTAACCTAGTCTGAAGGAAGGAAAAACATGCAACCTATGGATTACTAGCTAATAACAATAACTTTTTTTTTTTTTTTTTTAAAAAAGCTAACAAAAGTCTGAAATAAAAATGCTATCTCTTCTGAATTATACTGGAAGTTAGGAAAACAGAAGACAAGATATATACTTTTGTAACCAGCAATTAATTACACATACAAATAGTTCCAATGGATTTACAAGCACACATATCAAAGCCAGAAATTGATAAAGTTATAACATTTTAACAAAGAATTTTAACTTCATTTGAACCCAAAGTGTTATACAATGCTTAAACTATGCTTAGAAAAATGCAAATCATGCATAAACTGATACACTTTTTACCTGTAATAATTTATTCAGAAAAAAATTTCATAAATTAGTGTGCACAGATGAAAAAAACATTTTAAATAATAATGTGATTGCCTTTGTATGTCATCTCTGTGTCTATGGAAGTGAGGAAATTTTTACACCAATAGTCTTCCCTTTAATTATTCCCCATGGGTAAATACTGCTTCTGGTAAGAATAGAGATATGCAACTTCAGATGTTTGTTTCTACTTGTGTACACATATGCATATGTGTCTTTTGATGCTTCTATAAGATTCAATACGTGTAGGAAATAAATGGCTATGTATCTCTCTCATAGTATCTGATATAGAGAAATGTTAGTATTTCTATTTTATAAACTGAGCTGAAGGACTGGCAATTAAATGTCATGCTTGAAAAAGTGATTATGTTGATGAAACAGTGGTAATGTAAAGACCTTTCTCTTTATTTACATGAAGTCTGGTACAAGTAAATAACTGAGCCTTCTTTTCAACATTTTTTTTTCTTCCTTTTTCTAAAAAGATAGTTGTAATTTATCATTTGTCTCTGCCACTAAGGAATGGAATAAAATGTCTCAGTTCACAAAGACTTAATACCATCCATATCAAACAGGCGTACATGAGTAGTTGCAAAACCTGCTATTGAAATTTAATATAACTAAAAGTTTCACTGCTACATGGAATGCACATGGATTTGAGAAGACTTTAAAATACAGTATTGGAGCTAGACAGTTAGATCTACATGTATGTAAAAATAAAATAAACCTCCAACAGACCGTGTACGAAACCAAGTACTGAAAAAGGTCAAAAAGCAGGACTTACTATATGTAGTTTAGGTTCAACAATCAGGCCACATTTTGGGTACTGTAATAACATACTCTTTCAAACACTCTAGTTCTCTTAGTAGCACCTTCAGCTTCCAGCACATGTATATGTCATTCTTTCTGGCTCTAGTTTCTGAAACTGTCAGTTCCTAACGTAAAGTTTCTTAATTCCACTAGTAGGCAGAACTAACTACCTGCTCTACCTCCTCTTCAGTCAGAAAGGTGCTGGTCTCTTTTCTCAGATGCCATCTGATAGGACACAAAGAAATGGCCTCAAGTTGCACCAGGGAAGGTTTAGATTGGATATCAGGAAAAATTTCTTCATGGCGAGAGTGGTCAAGCACTGAAACAGGCTGCCCAGGGAAGTGGTAGAGTCCCCATCCCTGGAGGTATTTAAGGGAAGTGTGGATGTGGCACTAAGGGTCTGATGACAGGCCTCAGTACATGAGGTAGATGGTTAGACTTGATGACCTTGAAGACCTTTTCCAACCTAGATGATTCTATAAATCTATAACATTAGCAACAAAACTGCTCTGGTTTGTGAATGCAATTCAGAATCAAAATTAATTGAATTTTTATTTTGTAGGCTGATTTAACTTTCAGTACTTAGATTTCAGTACCTAGCTAGCACTCACAGAATGACCGACTCCAAATGTAATATCAAATAATGATTTTTATACCCAAAGATATGTTGTTTACCAACTAAAATTATAGGTCTGAATACCACTTGTGGTAAGTAAGAGTTCTCCTACATTTTATTATGTCTTTCTTGTTTCAGAGTTGGATTTATGAACAGTACACTACATGTGATTCTTAAATTTGTGAAACATTTTGATGCTTAATAAAAATAAAGTTTTTTTTTTTTTTTTTCTTTTTGCACCAAGATTAGCTGTTTTAAAAATTTATTTTATTTTTTTTTTTAGCCCTGGCATGTACCTATATGATTAACCAGTAAGGATTAACTGTGAATTGAGCAGACAAGGGTCCCAGCAATCACCTTCTGTACTTCAGTTACACTGAGCCCAAAGTGAAGTTAATGACCCCAACCTCTTTTGCAAAGTGCTTTGATGAGAAGTGCTGTTGATATGGGAACTAGTAGCAACTAGGAGCAATTTGAGGAAATTAATATCAGAGAAAAAATTTTTATTCATATATTTGTGCTTGCTTTTCTGTGTAGTTAATTAGATTGCAAGCTTTTCTAGACTGACACTGGCTTTTTGCAACAACAATCAGCATTTCTTTCTCAAGAAAGGCCTGATGTTTATGGTAGAAGTTTCTTGTAACTAGTGGTGTTCCTCAAGGGTTGGTGCTGAGTCCGGTCTTGTTCAACATCTTCATCAACGACCTTGATGAGGGAATAGTGTCCACCCTCAACAAATATGACAATGATACAAAGCTGGGAGGAGTGGCCAACATGCCAGAAGTCTGTGCTGCCATGCAGCAAGACCTGGACAGACTAGAGAGATAGGTAGGAAGAAACCAAATGAGGTTTAATAAGAGCAAGTGTAGAGTCCTGCACCTGGGAAGGAACAACCGCATGTATCAGTACAGGCTAGGAGATGACCTGCTGGAGAGGAGTTCTGAGGAGAAGGACCTGGGGGTCCTGGTAGACTACAGGTTGGCCATGAGCCAGCAGTGTGCCCTAGTGGCCAAGGCCAATGGGATCCTGGCATGCATTAAAAGGAGTGTGGCCAGCAGGTCAAGATCTTCCCCCTCTACTCTGCCCTGGTCAGGCCTCACCTGAAGTACTGTGTGGAGTTCTGGGCTCCCCGGTACAAAGAAAGACAGGGATCTCCTGGAAAGAGTCCAGTAGAGGGCCACAAAGATAATATGGGACCTGGAGCATCTTCCCTATGAGGAAAGGCTGAGAGACCTGGGTCTGTTCAGCCTGGAGAAAAGAAGACTAAGAGGGGCTCTCATCAATGTTTATAAATACCTAAGTGTGGGAGACAGAGGGATTTGGCCAACCTCTTTTCAGTGGTCTGTGGGGACAGGACAAGGGGCAGTGGCCACAAAATGGATCACAGGAAGTTCCACAACAATGTGCAAAGGAACTTCTTCATGGTGAGAGTGATGGAGCACTGGAACAGGCTGCCCAGGGAAGTTGGAGAGTCTCCTCTGGAGATATTCAAGGCCCATCTGGATGCCCACCTGGGCAACCTGCTCTAGGGAACCTGCTTTGGCAGGGGGGTTACACATGATGATCTCTTAAGGTCCCTTTCCCCTTAATACAGTGATCTACTTGGATTCACTTTTTATGTTTTTACTCTGCACAATCCACTGCCCTTTATGGGCAGCCAGGGACAGCCTGGGCTGGGGTTTGTCATGCAGTAACAACCACGTCTGCTCACAATGTCACTGCAGACAGTACTGCACAGCCCCAGCTCAACCACAGAGTGAGAGACACTTACACCTGGGCTGCTGGGGCTGCCAGCACCTGGTTCTTCAGCCTTCTTCTTTATATCTGTGATCTCTCAGGACTAAACTTCAGAGATACACCATGTCTTCTTCACTGAACACCTCAGGTAGTCACTTTTCCATTGATTACAGCCATCCGAGCCCCTGGAACATCACCACAGCTGTAAATAAACATTCTAAACCCCAGCACAATCATAAATGATACAGGTAGAGCACTGCTGTGCATTTGCAGTACTGCAGTTATCCATAGTGACAAGACCACTATCATTCTCAATTTGCATGATAGATGGGTTTTGCTAAAAATGCCTATGACTATTAAACTAGGTTGTTAATCAGGGACACAGATAGTGTTCCTATTACTCTGGTTAGTATTAATAATGTCTGCAGTAGTCCAATAATATAATTCCAACATTACCTCTTTACACATTTGGCTGTAGGTAATTTATGGATAGTACTGAGTGATATATCCTGTAGCTATGAACTCAGTAACTACCCATAGAAAGTTTCTTAGCAACCTATATGAAGCAATTTCATAGCATGCTACTGTGATTTAAGACCACCTTCATTAAAGTCTGGTACTTTACAACTGGAATCTTTTTCTGCAATCGATACATTACCACCTAAAAGCAGCCTCACATAAGAGTCTGAGTTATTTATAGCTTACTAGCATTTTTTTCTGTCCCAGCTTAAAAAGTGTGAGAGTCACTAAGATATGTTCTAATGGATCAAAGCCTGATGCTCTTACTCCTTTTTCTTTGCGCAGTCCCCATGGTCGCCTGGGCCTGCCCCAGTTACATGGTCTGCTGGGAATGCTTTACTAGGCAAAGATCTCCAGAGAAGAGCTCTCTGATTTTTTCTTCCTTTTCCCCTGAGTACTCTTAGTAAGATTCAACCCCAATAAACTTCCCACAATGGAGGGAGTAGAAGACCATCATTAAGACAAAGCATAAGGTAGCCTTAGCTACCCAGAAAGGGTAATCTAATGGCCCTTTTTATGTGAAAAGAAAAGTTCAAAAGAATTCTCTTAGGCTCTGACTCTAGCTTTTTTTTTCTACAGTTGAAAAATAGAGCTGCCACAACTTTTCTTGTAACCTTTATAACTCTCTCAAGTGCTACATTTAAATTTACATACCAGATATTACATCTTATATGCTGTGATGGAAATAGCCTATGCAGTTAATGTTTTATCATTACTAGAGATAGTTAATTTAACCTATAGAAGTTCACTCAAAGTGAACCAATTTAGTTCAAGCTTGCCTCCATTTCCCAGATGCTTCAAACACACCTTTTAGATGCTGAGGAAAGTTCATTTAAGCCTCCAGAAGACCTGGCTATGATCTTAACACCTACCTGAACTGCTCATTTAAGTGTGGATCCTGCAGACTGCTTGAAGTGCTCAGGCAACAGTAACCCACTCTGAGCTGCTGTCTTTCCCAAACATTTCTCAGACCAACCACACTGGCCTGAGAATGGACTTTGCTGAGTAAATCCAGAAACTCCAGGAAGCAAGGGGTTTTCTGCACATGCAGCCTTTAAGGGATTAGCTGTATCTCCCGGCATGCTAGAGAGGCTGTGCTGCGAGTAGCATCTTGCTACTACAAAAGGTAAGATCTGACAAGCTAAAGATGAGTGCCAGATAAGCAAGGTCTTTTCTAACCTCATGTAATGTTTGTTTGTCATGTAGATGCACTTCAACATTAAAATAAACTATGGAAGTTAAGAACCCATGTAACTTTAAAAATTAAAAATTCATGAGGCATACAGGTAGATGAGAGAAAATTACAAGAGCTACTCTGTGCACTGAAACAATTGGATATTTTAGGACATTCTCATTAAATTTCACTTCTCAGAAAAGCAAATGGATTTACCAATAACTACCAAGAATGACTCTAAGTACTATACGAAATCATGAAAGAAAACAGTAGGTAAAAAACCTCCAACCTATTGCAAATGTGATCGTTTCATTGTCTGTGCTTTTTTTTATTTATTTTTTCTTTGTTTTTGCTTTTTTGAGAGGGTGAGGGTTAAATGAGTCTGCTAATGATTGCTTGGAAACACTAATTCTGATCGGGCCTACATTACCATATGGATGAAACAGGTGTTTGCTAAAGGCAGCAAGCAATATGGGGCAAGAAAATTTTTAATGGCTTTTGCACACATGAGTGAGCATGGGACAGGTGGGTCAGCAAAACCTTTAAATTTACCAATGGCAGAAAAAAAAAAAAAAAAAAAAAGCAAAAAAAAAGGGCTAACAAAACATGGTATTTCTAAACTTAAATATATCATTGCATTGTGTGAATATCTAGCAGTTCAGTTTTTGCTGTCTGATGATTCAGTGGCAAAATGCTGGTTTGAGATGGGATGCTGAATGTTCCAATTACACCAGTCCAAAACATGAAGACTGCATCGTATCAAGAGAAAGCTAAAAAATACAAACTCCAGGCAAACACCATGCAGAAAAATACAGAGCATTATGTTTTATAATGCAGTGAGTGTTTGTTTTTAGCAAAAATATTCCTTTTCAGGACAGGTTGCTTAATGCATTTCCCTAGCTGGCTAAACACGCAGTGATGCAATTTGTTGGCTCAGGAAAACAAACAAACAAACAAAACTTTTTTCTTTTTTTTTTTAATTCCCTGTTTTTACTATAGCATAAATGCAATAATGTTAGAAAATATCAATACAGTCTCATAACATACTCCCTGCAATGACTATGGGTCGTTTATGAACTTCAGAGAATAATATTTTACAGCTGTTAGTATAGTAATGATACAGATAATAAATTACTGAGGCAAAATATATTATTGATATTGCAGTGCCTTGGTGGAAAATCCTCTCAACAATGGAGGTCTTTATGTTCATGGTTTGAATATTTTCTGTGCTAGATTTGTGCCTTTATTTCTCAATCAGTGATTGGAAGGAACCTCATTGTACATTCAGCAAACTGAATCAAACAAAAGATGACTGATTTCCATGGGCCTTTGTTCAGTTCTTTCTGTATCTCTATGTCTATTGTTCCTTTCCATCCTGATGCTCCCACCACCATCTACTCCTTTCTATATTTTTGACACATCCTGCTGAATCCAGTATTTGTTTTCTCTTCCTTCCAGCTCTACAATTCTCTCACTTTTAGACTGTCTGACATTGTTTTTGAGCAGCCATCTTTGATCAAGTCTTGACAGTTTGTTAGACCACCCTTTCCCCATTTTCCTTTAATGATTCATGGGGCTAATTGGATGTAACCTGTGCTCTTCCTTACAATAGTTCAGATAATTCAAGGGCTAAGTTTCTGGGGAACTGGATCCCTTGCTTCGTCTATCTGAACTTTTAATAAACAAGTTTTTGTTCTCATTTCCAAAGTGGCAAATTTGGTACTAAGTAACTTTTGAAAAATTAACTTCCTTTAGAAGAGCACAAAGTTAATTCCATTGCAGAAGAAAGGCCTCACATCATACAAAAATGGCTAGGGAAAAACAAACAAACAAATAAACAAACAAACAAACAAAAAAAACCAACACACAGTCTCTCAATTAAACACTTCTAAAATGATTTAATACAGACAGAATGAAATGAATAATGACATCCAAGCCACTTCTTTTCATATACAGAGAAGCCTCATTTCCCCAGTCAACAATCTCTATGTTAGTTATTTACTGACCCAGAAGGTAATAAGCTATTTATTTCCTGTTAAAATGTGGTTCAGTATGCCTGAAAAGAGAAAGAATGGAGTTTCATGTAGGTGATAACAATTACCATTAACAGCTCCTCTGCAGGAAAAAAAGTATAAATATATATATCTTTTTTTTGGTCAAAAATACTGTACATCCTTTACAGCCCTTATATCCTGCACATACAAAGGCTGCTTGTATTTTATTTCAAAACTGCTGGGAATGGAGAAAAAGAAAGTATTCTCTCATTCTTATTTCTCTTATATTTCACAGAAATCTACCTTCTGACTGAAAACCTATTTCTGCCTTGATTTAGATATCATTTGCCAACTTGTTTCAGAATTTTTCACTATTCTCTGTAAGTAGTAAAATTAGGATAACAGAATGAAAGGTGAAGCTGAATTTAAAACATTTTGTAAAGGATATTCCAGGGACATAGGAGGCAGGAAAGGGCAGTGATACAAATATTGAGTCACCCCAGAAATAAGATTCTGTGATTGAAGAAAACAATATAAGATAAAACATTTGGATCTCCTACTGAGAGCCAGATGGGACTCACTGACTTTGGTGATTGGTGAAAGTGAAATTAGGTAGATAAAACTGACCTGCAACTGTTCTTTCAAAGGCAAACATCTGCCTGAGGTTAAGAATGACAACAATAACAAGGAAAAAGAAAAAGAGAAACAAAAAACCCAAGCATGTAACCAAACAGAAGCCTCCTCCACACACATACATACTGCATCCAACTCGGAACAAATTAGACAAAGCTTTCCTGTGGAGCTGCCTCCTGCTTCCATCCTTTATTGGGTGGCTAAGAACATGTGTGATGATCAGTGGGATGTTTACACATTACTATTTATTTAGAAAACAACAGCAACAACAACAACAAAAACAAACAACAACAAACACAATGACACATAGAGAAGAGGAAGATAACTTGTGAAATCTGGTTCGTGTTTGAATATACCTGAACAAGATAAGACTATCCTCACTTAATAATTTCTGACATACCACTAAGTCAATAAGCAGGGCTGTTATATTAAATTAAACAGAAGTGTTAAAAAGATCCAAACTTATTTTGCTAAGTCTTTGAATGCAGGATTATCAGCTTTCAGATATTACAGACAAGAGGAGCCAGACTCCCCATTTTAGAAATGAGTTCTCCCCTTCAGAGCTTGGGAAGAAGTATTTTAGTGTTGGTCTGTACATTTTTTCCATTCAAGACTAGCCATATAAGACATAAAACTAGCAGAGAGTATGGTTTGTAATGCAGGACTCCTCTTCCAGCACAGTCTCCCATTCTCTCCCCTGGAGAGTCAGAAGCCTTTACTTGGCTCTACTCTTTTGTTCTGAGAAACCTTGCACTCCTGATGCCCACTCAAACTCCCTGACTGTGTGGATAAAAAATGACCCTATTCAATATCTCCAGTTGAATGGCTACAGTATCTCTTCCCCAACCTCCTTGTTCAAAGTGAAAATATCAACACAGGTGGTTTCCGCCTGCGGAGCACAGTCCAATCCAAGAAGTTGAGCTGCAACATGAGCGTTGCCAGCTGCTATAAGTGGAAGAGGTGAAATTTAAATAAACCTTTAATCTCTCAAAGGAGAGCTGAAGATAAAAATTTATGCCCTGTATTTAAAGAAATGGCATAAGCTATCAGTGTACAATCCTCCTAACAATTCTGATATGTGGTTATTGGTGCAACCAAGTTGACTGGTTAATTTCCTCCGGAACCCATAAGAATGTTCCTACTGAATACCCTGCCAAGGTCCCACTGAAAATGAAAGCATGACTGGGCCGAGTGCATTACGTTAATCTATGGTAAAAGTGTTCTGTCCTTCAAATATAAATTAATCTAAAGGTAGATACCTCCAGCTATACCAGAAATAAAATATGATAACAACTTACAGAGCACCAAGGAACAGTGTCGCAAAGTTAATAAACTAAACAAAAAAAAATCACATACAACAGAAAAAAAAAAAAAAAGGAAGAAAAAAAATCACCACAAGTAAAAGGTCCCTTTGTTTTATTTCTTCCTCACATCAGAGAACAACTGCATCAAATAACTTGAGCTGCGACAAATCTTATTTTGTGTCCTATTAATAGGTACAAGCTCCAATCAAAGACAAACAACATGCTGTGTCATTATTGCTCTGGCAAGCAATACTTTTACTTAAATAGTTAGGTCAAAAGAAAATCGGTCAGTTTTCTTTTACCAGCATTTCTTTTCCACTTTGTACTATTCTGACAAGTCCCTTTCTCCTATTGGAGAGCTTTTTTTCACTTTCACTAGAGATTCAACCTATTGATAGGTACATGAGGGTTGAAAGAAAGTGGGAACATGAATAATAAACAGAAGGGAACAGGTCATGTACACAAAAAGAGACTGCTGAGGAAGGACATGGTGATGAAGAGGCCTGCACTTGGGCAAGAAAGCAAGGAGCAGCACTCACCCTGCAGAAGTAATCCATGGTGTCAAAAACTCCTGCCTTTTGGCAGAAAGGGAGCATCACAGTAGAAAATAGCTGGGAGGAATTAATACAGGGCAGTGGTTCCTGGCTCTCACAGGCTCACTGTGCTCTCTAGCTTACACTCTCATTTATGGTCCCATCCTTATGTTCACCACCTCTTTGAAGCCACTTCCCTGAAGCACAGGGAAGTGAGACCTGATCTCAAAGCAATAAGCACCATTCTCAAACTTATTAAATAAAGCCCATTGCTTCACAAATTGTCAAAATACAACTCAAAAACTATTCCACTTCAGAAATGTTCTTTAACTTTTAGTTTGCTAATAAATAGCCATCTTGTACCCAACTTTTTCATGGCTTCCCTGTAGATGACAAATAATATCCAACTGATTGACTAGAAATGGTGGCTTAGTTGTTGGGTTCCCACCTACATCTCTTCTTACCATCTGTATCTGAAAAATACAGTTGTTGTGATAAAGCCTGTTTACTGCTATTATTTATATAACTGACTGTTTATTCAAGAGCAGTTGATCGTTTATTCTATTTATATCCCATTCTCATTCCTTCGTAACTGCAAGTAATATTTTGAAAGATCCAAATAAATCAATGTAACATAAATTACTTACATTACTATTGGTTAAGCATGTCTGATTTCAGTTAATTCATAATTAACATTTCCATCTGAGTCATAATAGTGTGTACAGGGAATATCTGAATTGCAAGTAATCAAGGGAGTTGCAATTCAGCCTAAAAGCCTCATGTATAGGCAAAATACGTACAAGAAGATTTCATGATATATGATGATGCACCCAGTTCTTAATAGTCAATATCACACAGGACAGAGAGCAAATATTCTTCAGACTTTTGATGATGACATTTTCTGATTTCTTCAATTTTTCCATACTGCTGTATGCGTAAATTTAGTGTTTGCATCCCTTCAAAAAATACATAGATAAGGAACCCAAAAATCAAGGTAGGAAATGTTTTCTATCCATGTTTCCGTTCTTTCTTGAGTTTTGGCGAATATTAAGTAAAAGGAAAATAAGTCAAATGGAACAACAGTACATGTATCAACATATTTCTGCTGAGAACCACACACATTTAGAGTGTTTTGGTATAGTAGGAAAAGGTAAGGTAGAAATCATATGTTCTAGGATATTAACAGGAATATGAGTCATTATGAGTTTACAGTGAATAAGGTATCTGTTTACATAAGAAACATGCTCAGATGAATGTGTAATTTCTGAGCTCTTGCTGAGATATTAGAGCACTTTTCAATTAACGTAATCAATACATGGCAGGAAATGGCAACACTTGAAAAATCATTATTCAGAGGTTAGATATACAAAATGAGCTTTACAAGAAATGGTACTCATCTAATATTTTCAATCCATCCAAAGTACTAATTCTAGAATATAGTGCTATCACTCACTTCATTACAACTACAGGAATCAATTAACATAATGTCATCACAGCTCATCCTTCTCTTCTTTAGCTGAAATTTCAAATTATTAATTGACTCGTGCAGTAGATGGAACACATAATCCTCTGCAGACTAGATGCACCAGTTTCTCAAAAAGAAGCTGCACCCTAAGCTGCCTAATGGCCCTTGTCACTCCAGCAGGTAATTAAAAGGCTTCCCACTTTGGCAATTAGCCAGTAGAAAAGCAAACCGCATGTTCCACTTCTAAAATAAGGAATGAAGCTCACACTTTGAAGAAGGAATGATAATATTTTGCGATTCCATAACGCCCTTTCTTCGGGGATTTTAAATAAATTAATAAGCATTAATTAATAGGACCTTGTACATTCCCTGGGAAATACTTATGCTACCCATTATAAAACAGAATAAAAATGAATTCATTGCCTCATTTTCCACAGGATAATTCTTCCTAGATGCCTCAGCACTGGAGAATTTAACCAGATTACTATTTGGGGAAACTGTTGAGCTTTTCTGCATACACTAACACAAAAGTTATTGTTAATGCTCAGCATCACTGAAAGTCAGACTTTGTATGTATTTTGTGTGACAACCAGAATCCATGCACAAAACTAGCATCACATAAGAGTCAGAAATTAGTCTGGTGCAGACAAAAACTTGCTACTAATGCAGATACTGTCATAGATAAAATTATTAGATTGCAATGATGTTTTATTTGGTGTACATATGTACATATATACATTAATTAGCTTTTGGGACACTTCCAATTAACTTTGTATTAATAAAATTGAAGAATAACATGTATTAATGTTTTGACTCATCATTTGATCAAATTATGTGTTCCAGCTATTCAGAGGAATTCTGTGAAAATTTTCCATTCTACAACATTATGTTGAATTTCAACAATTAACAGAAATAACATCCATGACTATAAAATAGCAAATGTGTTATAAAAACTCTGGAGTGGAGCTTTTATAACTACTGACATAGTTTAAATTCTATTTTTACGTGTTACATTTGTTCTTTGGGTAAAACATCTAATAAATTTTAAATTGCCAGTTATGGCTGTATAAAAAACAGAAAACTGAGAAACAGAGAAAATATTTTGTCAACACACTATCAACCAATATGTGGTTCTCCTTGAAGAACAAGGTCCCTTGAAGAAGAATAAAATGAATGAAACGGAGCAGTTTAGCACAGATGTAATCTTTATCTCTACGAAACAGTCATTTAAAAACAAATATGGTTTTAACAGATTTCTTTAAAGAGTCTGCAGTTCTCTTGGAAAGGAGATTTTCTGTTCAGGAAGCATACTTTGTCTGAGTCAGTCACATGATATGGTATGAAAAAGACCTTTTTTCACTGTGTCCATTGGAGGGTGAGCAGTGAAACAGGGCTAACGATTTTCTTATATATTTTTTTTTCCCTACAAGTACTATAAAAACTTCCAGATTTCAAAAAAACACTTAACAACTTAACATTGGGGAAATGTTGGAAAATGTTCCATCAAACGTATCCAGCAGCATATTAGCAATAGTAAGAGTTGACAAAACTCTTCAAAACCTTTTTTGAAGTACATAATTCTAGATATCATATACCTTAATGTAAATATTTGCAACAATAATTACTTTGATAAGTATGACATTAGAAAATTAAGTCACTTCTATTTAATGGAGCAAGGTTAAATCCAATTACCATTAATAGGACATATTTCACAACTGCTACTAGTTAAAGAATTTCTTAAATATCATAGAAATTAAAAACAACAGCAACAACAAAAAGCAGGATGGAATATGCAGGAAAAAGCTGAAGGAGAATAAAGACAGTAGATATGGGTTGCAATAATAGATGGCATGATAAATATGCAGTATATATAAGTGAAAGAATACGACTCGGTATTTATTTTTATCATCTCAAAGTACGGAACTTAACTTACATAAAATGTTGAACTGGCAATTGAATATATGAAAACAGAATACGGTACAGACAAAGTATCACATTCATATCTACTTTGAGTGTGGATAGATATTTTCTGTCTTTCTGGGTAGTAGATTATACCATCCAAAGGTATCTTTTTTACAGGGCTTAAAAGCTTTCTAAAAGTTTTGTGGGGGTTCAGAAGAGCTGGCCATTTGACTTGAAGGAGTTGGACTCGATGATCCTTATGGGTCCCTTCCAACTCAGGATATTCTATGATTCCATGATTATATGTTTAGCATGCTCTATTATTGGTCTGACAGACTTCTGTATGCTGCAAGATTTCCCAGAACAGTTGTGATGTGTTAGGGCCTTTTCCTTCCTATCTGAACAATCATTTTATTAAATCACCTCCCAGGTGTTATTTGCCAATTAACCTGATGCATTTTTTTTATTCTACTGACCACATTAAATGCTCATTTTTATGTCTCCTATGCTTCAGTGTATGTGCAGAGTGCTGCTCTGCTGATTCCAGAGATGAACTATCTGGTTTGTTCCTATTTACAAATACTTTTTACATCAATTTTTAATACAGACAAATACAGACACATAAGCAAATTCTAGTCCAAATAATGAAAAAGAAATCCTCCAGGGCAGTGAACAGCAATGCTAGTATAATAAAATATGGAAGGCAAAATGAGTGGAGGAGTAAAGCGTAATACCTAAGGGTGGTAGCAGTGCGCTAAATATGATTACTTAAAATGAAATAAGGGTAGTAAGAAACAAACCTAAAAGCATAGAGATAATGAAAGTTTGAGTTTCTCAAATAGAAACAATATGCATTCAGCTCTTAAAAAAAAAAAAAAAAAAATGTTTATATAGCCTTTGTATTAGGGAATAAGGTTCAGTAATATCTTGTAAAAGTTTCCACTGAAAGTGTTAGGTCAACTATGGCTTTTGTAGTGGTAATCAGCAGAAGAATTATCTTTTAATACATCTGTAAAGGGCCAAGAAATCTACAAACTCAGCAAAAACTGACACTAATAAATACAGCTATATTTGTTTCTCCTAAAATTTTTGTGCCCAGCACTGATCACTTGCATATAAAAAAAAAATTAAAAAAAAAAAAATCTAATACTGGCACATGTGAAGGGAAACTGATACAATAACTGGCTCATCTTCAAGGCAGAACTTTGACAGAAAGTTAGTCTTGCTCTGTAAGCTTATTCCAAAAACCTGCAAGCATTCACCTACATGAGTACATATATACATATTTTGACCAATTTTCTATTTTATGAACATATAAAAAAGTATTTCTATTACTTATTATGGGCAGAACTCAAGGACTTTGTAATACCAGAGCAGAACACATAGACATAGTGACTTCCCAGTACAGACCTGTTCTCAAGTTGTTCTGACTTTTTTCATTCTGCAAAGATAACATACATGGCACATATGGCACTCCTCAAAAAGTAAGTTTAAATATGATTATTATCACAATCTACCACAGCTTTGTGATAGATTGTTTTCCTGGATTCATAATTACCCCAAACTCTACAATGATAAAAACATTATTCTATTTTGTCTTCAATTGAGGCCTCCATTACTCTCATCAGAAATCTACCACAGTAAGGACTGGCATACTTGTCCCACACAAACTCCAGTAACAATATGTATCAGTGGAAAAAACTTTGCCTCAGAAAATTCTGACTTTGTATCTCAGAGAAGTAGTTCAATGTGACATGTGCACTTCATCAAAAATTTACAGTTGGTGTAATTCTCCGGCTAGTGTGAAGGCTGGCAAAAGGCAAACTGCAAATCTGCCTTGTGTAAGCCTTCTGTGCAACAGTGCGGCCTTTTGCCTTTTGCGGCCCTGTCTGCTGTTATCTTGTATAATGTAAAAGACTGAATTTCTGAATTGGCCTCGGGAAGGGAAGGGAAGGGAAGGGAAGGGAAGGGAAGGGAAGGGAAGGGAAGGGAAGGGAAGGGAAGGGAAGGGAAGGGAAGGGAAGGGAAGGGAAGGGAAGGGAAGGGAAGGGAAGGGAAGGGAAGGGAAGGGAAGGGAAGGGAAGGGAAGGGAAGGGAAGGGAAGGGAAAGAGGAGAAACAGTTTGCTGGCAACAAATCTCAAGTGAACAGGTCATTCAGGCATCACTTCAGGACCAGCTTTTCACTTCCCCTTTGGAACTGTCTGCTGAGCCACAAATAGATCTACCAACTACTACCGATCAATTAGCTGTGCTGATTAATATATAACAAATGCTTTCACCAAGGCCTTCATGTCCTGTCCTGCCTTCATGTCCTGTCCTGTCCTGCCCTGCCCTTCCCTGCCCTTCCCTTCCCTGATGCATTAAACCAATGCAAATTACATCTATTCACTATTAACTCAATATGGAATTTTCTAAGTAGAATTAAAACAAATGACAGAATGGGCTTAGCAAACGAAATTGCTAGTAAAAGCCTAGAAGAAATTGCATAGGCATTTTTTTCTGTTAGGCAGACACAGTGTTTACAGCCCCAATAATATTTGATAATGTTTTCTTATTAAAAAAGTGTGTTTTTATTAATGAGCTAGTCCTTTTTTTTTTTTTTTTGTCTGTTTATGTTTCCTAAACATACTCAATGTCAACTTTTTGTTTTTTCCCAGATTTTAAGCAAGAAAAAGTTTGAATGAGATTATTTTAAGAAGGCAACAAAAATCTGTAAATTTTAATGGTAAACATAAATATTTTATAGCCCACTCCATTAACTATGCCTGCTTGTTTACTGAGCAGAAATGCTGTAAAGCATTTATTTTTTATTTTTTAGTCACATCTTCAAATCATGGAATTGGTGTGAAAAGTACTCAACATCAAGGCTATGTATATTTTAGCAGCTAATGTGGAACAGTAAGAGCAAATTTGTAAAGCAAAATCGTTGACATGGAGGACTATCATCCACACTATACAAGAATGTAGGCGGTGCCCTGGTTTAGAATCATAGAATCATTTAGGTTGGAAAAGACCTCTAAGATCATCTGGTCCAACCTTTAACGTAGCACTGCCAAGTCCCTAACCCCATGTCCCTAAACACCCCATTTACATATATTTTCTGAAGACCTCCGGGGAAGGTGACTCAACCACTTCCCTGGGGAGCCTGTTCCAATAACTCATATCCCTTTCAATGAAATTTTTTTTCCTAATATACAACCTAAACATTCCTGGCACAGCTTAAGGCCATTTCCTCTTGTCTTATCTCTTGGTGCATGGGAGAAGAGACCAGTTTCCACCTTGCTATAGGCTCCTTTAAGTTAATTGTAAAGCCAGTAGAGTTTGTTCCTGTAGACTGAATGTCCACTCCTGCATGCAGTGTATCAGACGTACTCCTGATGCATATCTGTGGTTTAACATCATCCAAGAGAAATACATTTCATGGACTCCAATATCAAACAATTTTAAAATCAAAATAATGCAAATGGATTTAAATCAGATTCACAGAGATAGAAGACTCCCAGTCGAGACCCAAATACTTATGCAGTCAAAGTGGTAAGAGTAAAGCCCGTAAAGTTTTCAGACAGACTGAGCATTCAGACAGACTAGTCCAAGTTACAGGTTTTCCTGCATTGCTCTGCTGATGGACATTTCTCCTTATTGGAAGGATCACCTTTAAGGGAAAAAAGATTTATTTTCAGCTTCTGGCTCTCATAAAGCCAGCCTCAGAGGCCTAAAGGTAAAATGTTCCATATATCATTCCCCTCCAAAGTGGTGCATTTTAATGAACCAAATGTAGCAGCTATTTTTAATATGCAGGTATCTAATCTGCTTCTTAGTGGAATGTCTTCTTTGGCCACTCCAAGTCCTTATGGTTCTGCTGTCCTAATGCATCAAAAGGCACCAGGGATACATAGTATAACAAAGGCTTCTATTATAAATGATCATGATTTAAATTTCACATAGTAATACATTTTTTATGTAATTATCTTCTCTACTTATCCTAGCACTGTAGACAAAACTGAGACTTCAAGACTTCATCTCAGTTTTGATGACACTGTATTTCATCTAACACTTGAATAAAACTTATGCCAATATATACTTTCTCTCAGCGTTATAACTTTTCAAGCTTCTTATATTCCATTAAGCCTTCTATTAAATGTGACATCTCAGCTTTATTCAGATCTCCCTTTCCCTGCCTTATCTTTAATAGCTGTATTAGACTTTTATTCCACCAAGGAACAAGGATTTTATTACCTTTCAAAAAAATGGATTAAAAATATTTTTATTAGCTTCTCTTACAGCTGCATTCACCTCATTATTAATAAAAAGTCAGCATCATTATTTGTATATATCGTTTTCAACTGCCTATAAACCTTTTCCCTCCATCCTAGGTGGAAATATACAAAATCATGTTTTAGAGAACAAGTTGATTTTTTTTTTCTTCCCGCACTCTCATTTAAGTAGCTTGTTTAATGGAGGAGAGAGAGGCCCAATAAAATTACTTACATATATTTTTCTAATGGTTCTGGCTTTCAAGTATTGTGTCCTTGTGTTTCAAAGAAAAATGAAGTATGACATAAGGCAGAAAGTAACATTATGCTGTTGCATTGCTGCTTACATCCAGTGTGTTTTCATATGTCTGCTCCAAGTGTAGATAGCTAGAATAATGTCATAACCACTCTACTTCTCAAAATCCCTTGCCAGAAAGCTGTTGCACTTTACTGGACTCTGGCCATATTGTTTCATGTACAAAGTGAGCCCTGAAAAAATATATACACAGATGGTTAGAAATAATGCTACTGTAAAATCTTTATCTACACTACCCAGATCTTCAATAGGCACAATCTAGTTAAAGGGCCTTATCTCTTTGTACCACTGTCAAAGCTGTCTATACTATACTATTAATTTGACAAAATGCCATTAGAAATTGTGGAGCAGTAATAACAAAAGAAGGAAAATAATACAAATCTTCATTCAGCTGAAGTGAATAAAGAAGAATTTCTTATGTCGGCTTCACAGCAGCTACCTGATTGTTAATTAATATCAAATAATTTGGAGGGAAGTGCTGATATTTCTCCACACAATCACAAAGATTTCTTTTTTCCATATCCTGAATCTCACTTTTTGGAAAAACAAAAACAAACAAACAAACAAACAAACAAAAAAAAAAAAACACAAAAAAAAACCAACTTGTTTCAAAACAGATTGTTAATTAAGAAATCAGAACTTCACATTTTTATTGCTCATCAAAGCTTTTTTTTTTTTTTTTCCAACATTATAATGTCCATTAACAAATAAAAAGCTGTGAGAGAGAACAACACTTAAATATATAGGCAGATGCCACTGAATATTGCTTTTCACTTTTGAATTGTTCTTAGGTACAAGGTTCAAGCTATGGAGGATGTTTCATAAGCAAAGTAGTATCAAAAAAAATAGTTAATATAAAATCTGTTTCCTCTAAATAATTACACCCTACAGATATTCAAACACCAGTGAAAAAGCAAACCGTCTTGTTTTCACCCCTTACTGTTAAGACATCTCACCTGATATCTATCAAAGTTTATCAGAGCTGGTAGCTTAATTGCAGTTAACTGAGGGAGTTTCCTTGACATTAAGGCTCACTCACAAACACAGGAAAACAATGAAAAGGGGATTTATTAAAGTTTCAAGCCAACTTAAAGTACACCTAAGAAACTTGATTTATAAATCAATGTTTTTGAGATATAATCCTTGGTTCCCTTTAGCACAATTACATTGTCATTTTCCTTATAGAAGCCCACACAAACATCCCTACTTGTCCCAGATGAGAATCATACGGTGCTCCAGGAAAAATATTACTTTAGTGATCCCTATTCATCTCGAAACTGTGCCACGCAATTGGTAAATATAGCTTGACATCACCTTATGTATGTAGGGAAGGTAAACATAAACACTGTCAATGTAAAATTGTAACACAGCTGTGAAGAGACTGTTTTACTTGTCCAGGCTCAAAGTGAGTATCTGTGGAAGAGACTGTTCTTGACTATTGGACCATCCTTTCTCTAAGATGTTCAGCAGCAAAGAATTAGGTTTAATTAGGTGCTGCCTCTCTCATGCAGCACCTAAATACAAGTATAGTATTCCCTAGATTTTTTTTTTTTCAAACACAGAGACAGTATACATATATACACAACTTCCTTGTGATATTTGTCAAGAAGGAATAATTCTATGTGGTTAAATTGTAAATGCTGAAAAGTAGTTAATAATTACATTCACAGAAAAGCTAATTTCACCATATTTGAATCTCTACTTTTCTTCACTTTTTTCCTGCTACATTAAATAAAGTTAACTTTATGAAAAGGTAGAGAGTACTGAGGTAAATGCAAATATCATATTAAGGTGCTATGAAAATTTTGCTTTTCTTTGATACTCTGTAAAATAATCCCTGACATAAAGATGAGAAATTATTATTTTTTTTCAATAAGAACTGTAAGGAAACAATTGTTTTCTAAAGCCATCATTTTAAATGATCAGTAAGCCATATTTGCAATGTATTGCTAATAATATGGCATCGTGTTTGTTCATAATTTTCACAGACACTTTATAGTTTTCCCCCAAGCAAATTGTTAAAGCATTATTACTACCAAAACACTGTAACTTGGGACTTGTAGTAGTGCTCTTGCAGTGTTTAGGAAGAAAGGAAGCAGTGATGTTCACCACAATTCTACTGACGTAAGCAGAGATAAAATAAAAGCTGCTGTTCACTATTTGTCTACACACACACACACACAAGGAAATAATGACATTGTAAATGAAATGTCTAGTGTATGATGAAGAAACATTTATTTTTTTCATTGTATTTTCATTGTATTTTCACTGTATTTTCATTGCCTGTATGAATGTGACTGTGTGACTGTATCATTTACAATCAGTTGTTTTACAGATTTATATTAATTTCTAAATTCTATTGCACATATTTATAAAAGAAGAAAAAAAAAAACACAAAGCAAATTTAAATAATTCTATAGTTTAAATTAAAAAATGGAAAACCATGGGTTCAACTGGGAAAATTCATACCTCAGGCCTGGGGCACTCGCACACCAGCTTCCCTAACATTCTCTTGTTCCAGGCACAAAGGAGAGCAGAGGTATTCCAGACTTGTAGCCCTATATTTTTTCAGTAATGTCAAGTAAAGTTTATGTGGTAGTATATTAAACTTTATTTTTCTTCATCTGTAACAAAGTTCATATTTCAGTTTGTTTTGTGTACAGTCACAAGTATATCCAAGAAACAGTTCTTTCTTTTTAGGTAGGCCACAAAGGACTCCCTTCCATTTGTCCTTCAAGAAATTATTAAAAAAATATGCTTTTTTTTTGGTTTGTTTGTTTTTGGTAGCTGTCCCCAAATAATTCATGGAAATTCAACGAAAGGCTGAGCTAAGACATGTCTTTCCTCATCACTATTTCCACTACTATTAATAATTTATATTATTTTTTCTTTAAAAAAAAAAAAAAAAAAGGAAATATATTTTTATCAGAAATGTCTTTGAAATTTCTTTCAGCAAAATATCTGTAAACAACTGTTTCTCTTTTGAATTCAATGTGCATAGTTTGAATTTCCCTTGAGAGTTTATCATTTGGAAATTCATTCTCATATGCGGTATTACAATCACCATCACTGTGGCACTTTAATTTTTATTTTAGTGCAATTACTCAGGCAGATAACATTGTTAGTAGCATTAGTGCACAAGAAGAAGAAATTACCTAAGAGTGAGCAGCTTAGTCATGGGAAACTTAAGTCATACATGAAAAACTTTGCAAAGATGTATTAATTAAAATAAAGAAATAAAGAGAAAAAATATTGTTTCCTTTGAGCACATTCATCCTCTTTTCCAGTGATATTCAGTGGGGAATTTGCTAACAATGTAGGTGTTCATAACATCTAAGCTACTAATGATTAAATCTAAAAATGCAATGTTGCTACGAACTGTGTGGTTTCAAAAATAAGTCTTGTTACTGTTCCTTACACATGTTGCTTGAAGTATTTGAGAGTCTTATGAATTTAAGTCACTGAACTCACAGGTTTAGTAATTAATCAGAGATTTAGTCATGGAATAAGTAAAAAGGTGATAAAACTTATATAAAGATAAGATATAAAAATAAATTTCTAAGCAAAATAGACAAGATGATGTGTCAATGACAGTACACTGGGCACTGGAGGGCCTCCTCTATTTCCATTTGCTCTCACAGCTCACTCACTGGCCCAATGAAGCAATGTAACTCCTTGTATCTGTTTCTTTCTTTGTTTCACATAATGTTTATTTCATTTATAACAAACTGAGACTAAGTATTGAAATAAAAGTTTAAACAATCTTTTCCCTAGCCAAGTCAAATACATTAACATAAACATGTCAAAACCAAAAAATCATAACTGTCCTTCAAACTGCCCATTATCCATATTAAAGGTGCTAGGAATGGTATCCCAAATGTTTTGATTTTTCTCTTGTAAGTAGTTGCACAAAGACAATTCTATACATTAACAACAACAAAAGTCCATATAAACACTGAAAACAGTTAAAAGGATAAACACATTTTTGATGCATAAGCAAATTCGGTAAGGAGGTCATTATGGATAGTTAACAATATTCTGTGTCTTTGGGAATTGGTACAGCAATATCTCCAATGTAAATCTGTGGTTACTGAGAAAATAATAAGGGAAAGTGGCAGTGGCAGGGTGAGGCGAGGCGAGGAAATTTCTGACCCTCTTTTTCAAAGGGAATATTTGACAAGTATGGTAATAATGGGTAAGGGTAAGAAATGATGGAAAATATTATCCAAATAAAAGTAAAAACATAAAGATGTTGATGTAATGATGTAATTGCAAACTCCTAAATATTCCTGAACCAGAAGATATAATTAACACTAGACATGAATTTGCCTCTTAATTTGTGTTTTACTACTCAGAACTGGGTTTTGCAAGTTGTGGCCTTTGCTGGGAAGGCACTATCATAAGGAATCCAGGTTTTGATACTGGCAGATGTGTTTTCCTTAGTAGCAGAGTATGGATTAAGAATTGAAGAAAGAAATGTAAACAAAGGATGTCTAACTTGCACCTAGATAAATAGCCATCTTTTTAAAACAAATTTTAACTGTGTGTTATCCCCATTTTGATCACTTTCTGGAATTATCCTAGTAAATAAAGTTTACTGACAGGAACTTTGTGAAATACTAAATTTCAAAGTCAAAACAGACAGCTCTGCCAGAAAAGTAATCCCTAGATTTATGTTTAGACAGTATCAAAACAGATGAATAATATGATCAGGTTTCTAATCTAAGTTATTCATACTTCACAAGATGATTATTAGACTTTGTATCAAACCAGAAAACTGTAGTACAGTTTCAAACGATGTAAATATATACATATACATTTTTTCTTGCTATGTGATAGATATTAAATAGGAAGAAACTCAGTCTGTTTTATTTACATCTTCATTTCATAATTAAGGAAACTAGCCAACTTGTGAAACATGCATAATGGAACTAATGTATTTTCATAAATATCAGTGAAATTTTACTTTTATTTATTTGATCCAGTTTCCCCTTACATATTGTTAACTCTTTATAAGCAAGTTGGTTTTACCTCATATTGTTGGCCACCAGATGACATTTCAAATTGGTTACAAATTTACCTGAGTTCAACTCATTTTATTGAGTGTAAAAGGAAGACTAGAAGGCACATGATGAAAATCAGATCACAGGTCAGAGAAGAGAACTAGGAGCTTGGGAGGAATGTTAGGACTAGGCATCCATCAGAAGTGCAGGTGGGAAAGGCTGAAAAGGGGAAAAGGTCTGTGTTCTGTGACTGGGGTCAGAGAATGGGAGGAGGGAACTCTAGAACAAGCAACATTCCCAAATGTGCCAAATACCCAGCATAATAATCAGGCAAGTAAGTTAGTGAGGGGAAAAGCTGATATTGTAGTCTAAACTGACAGGCAGGTGAGCACCACGCAGTTGTTTCCTCACTCCTCTCTTGCTACTGGTAGGATGAGATAAAGACAGATTAATAAGATAGAAAAGGAAGGTATAATAATAAAAATAATGACAATATAATATTAATATTATTGTTATTAATAATAATATGCACAAAGCAAGTAATGCACGATTCAATTGCTGCTGACTGATGTCCAACCTGTCCACAAGCAGTGGCCTCCCACCTCTGGCCAACCCTCCCAGTTTTGTCACTGAGCATGATCCCACATGGTATGTATGGAATATCCCTTTGACTAGCCTGGGCCAGCTGTCCTGGCTGTGTCCCCTCACAGATCCTGGTGCACCTCCAGCCTCCTCCTGGCAGGGCAGCAAAAGGAGATGAAAATGCCTTGGCTCTGTGTGAGCTCTGCTCTGCAACAAGTAAAACACTGATATGTTAGCAGCAATATTTTTCTCCTAAATCCAAAACACAGCATCATACCAGCCACTATGAAGAAAATTAACTGTCCCAGCTGAAACCAGGACAGCAGATAATGGGATAGACAGGAGAAGGTGCTAAGTAGGATGAAACAAAAGGGATCAAGTTTGAAGGGAGATCAGAGTCTACTTTAGAGCAAAAATTGACTGAGATGTCAAAAGTATCTATGAAAAGTATCTCTTCCACTCCTCTTATGATATATACAAAAAAAGACAACCCATAAACATCTATTATTAGATTACTCCACTATTTCAAATAACATCTGGATGTTAGACCTGAAGAATTTAGTGCTAGTGATAGCCCATATGTATTTCACTTGTTATTTCTATCTGAAAATACTTTAAAACATTTACAAATATACTGAGGGGTTCAAAGTTGAGCATTTAGACATAAGAAATGCCATTAACAAGGTTTTCACAGCAACAGCAAGACAGTCTTGCACAAGAGAAGCAAGTCTATTAAAATTAATATCGTGTATCCATTTCTGCAACTACGTTGTTCTCTCATTGAATACAACAGTGTCACAACAAAGAAAGTCAGAAAACTCACAGCAATAATGTTTAATTAAAAAAAAAAACAAACAAACAAACACAAAAAAAACCCAACAAATATAAAACTGAGAAAGGTGGTTAAAAAGAAGCTAACAGGAGTCTTTTCATGCAGAGTGAAAACCATCAGAGGAAAATTAATTTCATCTGTCAAAAAAGACTGCAAAGAGCATCAGGATGCCAACAATGTCAGCCTAGAAGAGAGGGATCTGGGGGTCGTGATAGACAGCAAGTTGAATATGAGCCAGCAGTGTGCCCTGGCAGCCAGGAGGGCCAATCGTATCCTGGGGTGCATCAAGAACGGCATCGCTAGTAGGTCAAGGGAGGTGATTGTCCCGCTCTACTCTGCGCTGGTGCGGCCTCACCTCGAGTACTGTGTGCAGTTCTGGGCACCACAGTATAAAAAGGACATGAAACTGTTGGAAAGTGTCCAGAGGAGGGCTACGAAGATGGTGAAAGGCCTTGAGGGGAAGACGTACGAGGAACGGCTGAGGTCACTGGGCCTGTTCAGCCTGGAGAAGAGGAGGCTGAGGGGAGACCTCATCGCAGTCTACAACTTCCTCGTAAGGGGTTGTCAAGAGGCAGGAGACCTTTTCTCCATTAACACTAGTGACAGGACCTGCGGGAACGGGGTTAAGCTGAGGCAGGGGAAATTTAGGCTGGACGTCAGGAGGGGGTTCTTCACAGAGAGGGTGGTTGCACACTGGAACAGGCTCCCCAGGGAAGTGGTCACTGCACCGAGCCTGTCTGAATTTAAGAAGAGATTGGACTGTGAACTTAGGCACATGGTCTGAACTTTTGGGTAGACCCGTGCGGTGTCGAGAGTTGGACTTGATGATCCTTAAGGGTCCCTTCCAACTCAGGATATTCTATGATTCTATGATTCTAATGTAAAACAACAGTGTGTGGCTGAATTTTTTAATCTGAAGGCAGGAAACACTCATCCTAAAGACAAAGCTGCATCCACATGAGGAAAACAGAAAAGATAAAATAGTAGCTTAAACAAAAAATACACTACTATGAACAAAAATAAAAATAAAAATGACCAATTTCCAGAAGAAAAATAATAAGAAATCTTTTTACAGTACAGGAGGAGCAGAAAGGGAAGTACTCACGTCTGAATACAGAAGGCCCATGGGAAGATCTGTCTTAAATTAAAATCTCGCTGATAAAGGTTATTCAATGGAAGTGAATATGAACTGTAGTAACTCATGAGGATCAGAAGATAATCAGGAAAAATTCCTAAAGGACAAAATACTGACTTCATATGAAATTTCTCTCAAAACTGCTCAATGGTCTTCTACTGGTGATGGGTTGTCAATTTTAGAAAAGATTCTAGGCAGCTTTATGAGATTTCAAGCCATTAAGTCAAATATCTGTAGTAAGCACATTAGTAGGAATAGTATGGAATGGGGTAATACTGAGGTAATAAAGTCTGCTGACAGTACTGAATTCGAGGTAGGAATGATGTTATACAAACACAAAGAATTTGTAAAAGAATCTCGTTATACAGAAAACTAGGCAGTAAAGTCGCAAATCAGTTTACCATAGATAGATGTAAAATGTCATGTCCCAAAAGCAAGAACCCTAATTCAGAAGGCCCTGGCCCACTCAGAAAGGAAACCCTGAGCAGAAGGTGAAAGAATGTTAGACACCATACAGGAACAGAGAGCAAAAGAGGGAACGGTGGTATTCTGCAATTATACATGAACTTTCATATTGAATATCTCTTTGTAGTTTTGCTCCTTCTACCTCAAAAAGAATATGGTAAAACTGGGGAATGCCCAAAGAAAGTAACAGGTATGGAAGTGCTATCTGTGGAACAGATAGGCTAAGGTGCTGCTACTTAGAAAAACAAAAGATGACTAAGGGAGGAAAAGGCAGCAGTCTATCAAAGAATGAGAACTGCAGACAAATTATATTCCAGCTCTGATACAAACAGCAGAGGATATTATGTGAACTGAGAAAGTGACAGATTCAAAACATACTGAAGGGTATGATTCCTCACACAGGTCTAATTAAGCCATGAATATCCCTTCCACAAATTATTATGAGTACTGAAGAACTGAAAAAGAAATTAGATAAATCCATAGAACATAAAAATTCACACACAGATAGCTCTGGCTCATAAAGTTCCTAAACTGAAAATCACCAGTGGCTGGTAGGGTGTCATTATGTAATTTCTTAGTCCTAATGCTCTTTCATAAGGATCTATTTATTGTTATGTTTGAAAATAGGATTCAGGGCTTGTTGGACATCTGGTCTGAACTGATATGATTACTACCATGTGCTTATGTCCCAGTAAAGCTATAAGGTGCAACCTCCCTTTAATTCTTTTGTGCTTATTTATTACAAACAGTATTGCATACAATATTGCAGTCTTTAATAGGTCCTGTTCTTTCCATTCAACCTCTCTTTCATCCAGTAAGTTGGATGGATGTCCTCAATTAAACAAAAATAAGATATGATCTTGTAGTTTATCTTACATTTTGCCCTATTTCTGGACCTATCGTGTGCAGACAGACAGGAAGTTAAATAATTAGCTTTGGAATGCTTAATCTACTAATCTTCTATCAACAGAATTTTTCAAGTGTAATTATAAAATACTTAACTATCTTTCTGAAGGGGAAAAAAATAAAGGGAAAAGCAAAAATGAGAGGAAAGTATTCTTACTTGGTATACTCTCTTCAGAATGAAATATTACAGTCTGAGTCTTATTGCAGGGAAAAAATAAAATAAATATAAATAGATAAATAAATAAATAAAAAGGCCTGTTATTTGAAAAGGGATTTTCTCTCAGTCAACTGTTGTCTGAAAGATGAGAAATTACATTGCAGTGGTGTCAAACCTAAAACCATTACCACTCCTTTTCAGTTTCATTACAGTGCTAATCAGAGTAGATAGCTATAAGAACTGATGTTGTTCATAGATGGTTTGTAGAATAGAAGTAGGAGATACAGGACTACTTGCACTCATCAGGTTAGGTACATTTGTACAGTAAAGTGCTGTAAGGTAAACAACAATAACAACAACAACAAAAACTAAAAAAAAAAAAAAGGTAGGCAGAAACTGTAAAAGGACAGTTTCATTTTAGACACTGAATTAAAACTTGCAACCTGTGAAGTTATTGACAAAATGCTAGCAAGCTTCAATGTGGCTGGCAGAAAGAGAACAAATTACTGGATTTTCTTTGTACTGGAGAAAGGAATAAACAATTCAATCAATGCTTCCTAATTAATGGGGGTTGCATATATCAGCTTTAGCCAGTTGATTCCACTGGGATATGCTGATGAAAAACTGTAGTGACATAACAGTGAACCAGATCTTTAATTTGTATCTTCATAGCAGTACCTTAATCAGAGGTATTTTATGCAGTAATTTCTTCTCATAAAACCCTTTTCAAGATTCAGAGGGTTTAGTTGCTTAGTAGCCCATTTATGACCTTGCTTTCAAAATGTTATCATCACCAGTCTTTGTAGCAGCATTTTGTAACACTTTAAAAATCAAATAAAAGTTAATATTTAGGCATATTGATATCTCTGTCAGTTACAGCATGTGTTTTCAAAGATGTTCAGAAGCTGCTAACTTTTGTGGAAACTGAAAAACAAAAACAAAACAAAACAAAAACCTATAAACTGTGTCAATAATAAAAGGTGTTCTGTATATAGGTGGGATTCTTACTACAGAGAACATCACATGCTGGAACCTGAGATGATCAGGAAGGTAATAAAATAGCTCCACAGCAGCCAAAACTTACTTTTCCTACAGTGTGTTGAATTTTTATGTAATAAAATGCTCAGTGAAATCTTTTTTTCTCAGAATAAATTGCTAGTAAAATAGAAATACTTTGACAGACTAGCAGAGGTAAATACATTAAATTTGATTAAAAATTCCACAATGACCTTTTTTTTCAATTACATCCCTTACTTTTGTGAGATTAAAGGTCTGCACCTTATTACTAGTGCTCATGCTGATCTTTTTTTTGTGGTATTTTCAGAGACAAGTTATTCTGCATGAAAAGTTCTACCTGTTCCCTCTGGAAAAAGATGTGACATGCATGTCATGGATTCTAACACCTGTCTATCAAAGTAAGATAATATAAGGTAAAAAGTCTTTTTTTTTTTTTTTTTTTCCTTTCTTTTTCCCTTGAAATTCTAACATTACTGAATTAATTTGCACATTGAAAGGTTGTGAGAGAAATTGGTACGGAATACTCAATGCAACTGATTAATGAGGTTAAGGAAAATACTTGAGGACGAGTGAATCACAGTGACATATCCAAAATAATAAATTATGTGTCAATATAAGAATTATACTCATTTTAATAATATTAAATAGAGAAACTTTGAAAACCTCTATCAGGTTTTGTAATTGAAATACTTCACTGAAAAACAAAATAAAACAAAACTTTGTTTTGATTTTGTCTTTTATTCTGTTTTCTAAGGAAGGAGCTGTATTAGTTTAGAAATGAATGCATTACATGTAGTTTAGAGGTACTGCGCAGGTAGCTTCTTAAAGACAATTCTGTCCTAAATAGATCCATAATCAGATGTGAAAGTAAGTAGTATTAATCCTATACATCCTTTTTTTCAAAAATGTAAATGAAGTTGTTCTCATTTTTATATGTGCTTGAAATTATCCTAAGAAATCTGGTTAGGCAAACTGTGCCCCTTTCAATTGACTGCTCCCACACAGTAATTTTTTGCACATATCAAAACCAGAGAACTTTATGAAAAATGCATTTTTCCATCAAAGAAAATTATATATATATATATATATATATATATATATATATATATATATATATAATATATGGTCAGCTTTCTGACCAGCATCATTTACAATATCTCTGAGTGAATCTACCAAACACTGACTTTTGAATAGAGACTGCCTTGGGCAGTGTTCCATAAGCAAAGGTTGTGCCTACATAACATAATAATTATGGCTTTTAAGTAGTGCTCAAAAATAAATAAATAAAATTAAAAAATGGGATACAGATGATTAACTATGACTTGAATGTGCCACAATATTAACCTTCTTAGGGTATCAAAGTAATAAAGGTTTTCAGAATATTAGCTTCCACATCTGTGTGTGAAACAAAGTAACAGGGGAATCCCCTTGCTTAGATATGATACAATGATACTCCATTCGTTATGACAGAAGTTTTACTCTGGTCTTAATAGCAATACTGTTGGACAGCATGGATACTACTACACAAGTTTTATGGTGATGGGTACAGATGAATCTTCCAAATAATTGCAATTTCCTCTTGCTATTTCTTACTATATGAATTTACACCTAAATGTTACTTCACAATGTTTTCTGTTATTTTCTGTTACAGCCACCTACTGACAGTTCCAGTTTGCACCCCTCCTGCTCCTCTCCCTACTGTTTTATTTCATACAATATAGTGTAACATAGTCCCTCTTGCATTGTTTCTATAACAAGCTATTAAATTCCTTCTCATTAAAAGTAATTTTTAGTCCTTTCTCTTATATTTCACACTTTTGTTCCTACTTATCGTTATTTTCAGCAACATGATCACTTTCGTCTGAGTACCAATCTCAAAGGGTACTTAGTTTATAATCTAATTAATTATTAGGTGAGATAATTTTTATCCAAAGTTAGAATACATTAATGTTAATGTTTTCTTGCTTTATTAATCATACTTTGAAGTATGAACAAGTTAGTCATTCAGGAAAGAAAAGCCTGTAAAACTTTCTTAGTCTTTCTTCACTGCTGTTTTGCCAATGCATAAGAGATCAAATTTAACACAGGTTTATAATACTGAAAGATGTATACTTGTGTTGTAAGAAACTAGTAGAGATCAAATCCTATATATTATTCCTTCTATTCCCTTGAATTATATATGTGGTTAATTTTGTCAGAACATGTTTGAATGACATTATAGATTAAAGAATGCAAGGCATGGAATTTTGATTCAATTAGAGTTTTCCCTTCCTCCTAGCCAAGCTAGGATTTTATTACTAGCTTATCAAATTATATAAACTACAGAAAACACCAGATTTGTTTTCTGCTTTCATTGCCTCGTTTTTGCTTCTCTCAGAAAGTTTCCTGTGTAATCTCTCCTTCCAATCCTTTCCAGCATTTCCATTTTGATTTCCATGTTTTCTATCTATAGTACACTTACTTGTACTTTCTTAATGTAATCCTTCGATTTAGATACACTTTTTCTTGCATATCCATTTCTTATAAATGTATATACATATAAGTGCATGTATATAGACTGATAAACATAAAAATTACCCACACTACTAGATGTAGTTATGCTAGAATTAAACTAAATTGTCTAATAGAATTATTATTTTAATAAGTGTTCATTTTGCTTTACACAGTCATTTTACTTTTGAGATTTTACTAAATGTGGAATGTGCATTTGGTTGGACAACATATTTAAAGGTTGGACTAGATGATTTTAGAGGTCTTTTCCAACCTGAATGAGTCTAACTACGTTGGAGGGAGGCTTGCCATGTTCCTAAACTAGCTTAGATATTTCTCTGAACATTAATAAATTAATCTGCACTCAACTTAAAGTAATTGCAGTTTTGAGAGGAATAAACATCCCTCCCATTGGGGATGGAACTTAACATACACTTGAGGAGTTGGAGTTTAAACAAGCAGGAATGTCAGACCAAGTTTATTATTAAAATAAAGGGCTTTTGAAGTGATACTGTCCAAAATATTTGTTTCTTAAGGAATCACTAGTGAAAAATGAATACAAACAGTAATATCTCAACGTATTAAGTATTTAGTTTGTATATTTTAAGTATTTTTAATTGCTTAATATCTTAAATATTGTTAATTGCTTCACCTGGACAAATTATATCCTTTATGTTTTTCTTTCATATGCCAGATGAAGTCAGGAATCTGGCTTAGAAATTTACTCAGTTTTAAACAATTGACATAGTCTTGAAAGGAAAAATAATTATGGAATTATTCTGGAAGGCATCTATTACCAGGAGGAATATGTAAATATTTGTCCTTTTTAAATTTATTTATTTATTTATTTGTGAAAAAGAGAGAAAATACAGCAGCTTTCTCCTTCAGAATAAACTTGCTGTAAATGATCAGATGACTGGAGCACAAAAATACATCATCTGGAACTGATGTATATGTAGTGTTAAAGAAGATGAATGTTGTTCCTATAATGATTCCTTGAAATATATATTTTAGTAATTATCAATTCTTGTGTCAATTTTACAAATAGATGAAAGTAAAGGATTGGATTTTTATTTTTCTTTACGTTAACATAGCAGATATTAGACACCAGCAGTACTATTTATCTTTACACTTAAGTATCAAATGCTTAAAATCTGACCTTGAAATTTCTTTTGCAATTATGTTTACATGTGAATGATTTTCTTCATATCCATTCATACCTAGATTCATTCCAAAAAACAGAGCTGAAAATATGACCTTCAAGTTCTGTTTACAAGTACTTTCCAGTAATGGAAGTACATTTGGTGGTTTTGTGTAAAGTGGTATTTTTTGCAACAACACTATGATTATTTTTACTATTTAGTTTTAGAGGCATCAGTGATCTATGATCAGATTCTTGAAATGTCTTGATTCTTGAAATTCAAGTTTAAGCATGAATAAAACTGTTCATATGTGAATAAATTTACAAAACAAAATTAGAATTTACAGATTCAACAGACAAAGAGAAATGTCATAGAAGGTTTTCACTTTATGTTTGGTTTGTTCCAACTAGCCCTAAAAGCTTTTCAAAATTTGCCTTATCTGAACTTGCTTGAAAAAGTAATTATTCTTGTGTACAAAGTTAAGATCCTTTACAGTATACATGGGATGTATGTTATTAAACATTGTAAATGAAAACAATCCAACACCAAATAGTCAACTTGGAATGTCAAATGGTTTGACATTTACCTAGGTATTACTGAATATGAAGACAGCCATACAGTAATAATATGTAACTCCTAAGGAATTTTCCAACTGTGAGTTAACATAGAGTTCAGCTTTTTTTTTTTTCTAAAACAACAAAAAAAAAATCACTTCTTTGTTCAAAATGTCCTTTTTTTATTTTTATTTTATTTTATTTTATTTTTTATTTAATCTTTTCAAAATCAGAAGACTTTCAGCAACAAAAAAATCTGCCCACAGAGAATGTTAGTGTCACATGTATATGAGTTGGGAGTTTTTCACCCAAGAATTATTGGCTACTGACCAGACATGAGATTAAGAAATATTGCTATATGTGGTCTTCTCATCAACCCAAATTCATTACGCTCAGGTTTGTTTTATTCTCCTGCTCTCTTTATTTATTTACATGCAATAGGCCAAGACCAAAACACTTTGAGCCCAAACTAGATAACAGACTTTTTTTTTTTTTTCAAAAAAAAACTTCTTTTTTTTTTTTTAATTTGAATTGCTTTATAGCTGTCAATGTCAGTCACTCCTCTCTTTTGCAGTATTCTTGTGAGAGAGAACAACTCTGCACAAGAGTTTCACAAGACTTCACAAGCAAAAGTTTCTTTTTTTTTTTTGGTGTTATCTGGTGCAAAAAGTTTTGATTGGATGATTGGCAGTAAAGAGTGAGATACAGATATCTGAAAGAGTTTAAACAGTAACATCTTTTCCTCCATCTGTAATACTATAATTGCAAGTCAGACTGCCCCATCTCAGTAGAAGAATCTCTTCCCTACCAAATTGTCAACATGCATGCATATATATGTGAATACATATATATATATATATATATATACTTGTATAAATATCTGCACTCAAATCTGGATTTGCCTGTTTTTCTATTTTTATTACATGTGACAGAGCTACAGTTATTTGGCTATAATAAAATTTTACATCATTAGGATATAAGTCACTAGGCTTATAAGAATGTTTAAGTTTCTCATAAATTTTAAATACTTCCAGCATCAATGCAAGGTCAAAAGTCAGCTTACAGAATTAAAGGCCTCAAAAATTCCTGTGGGGTCTTCCTTCTTGCTAATGTCAGAACAGCTGGATCCGAAGTCCTCAAAGACCAAATTCTTCCAACTCAATCATTCTGCATCCTTTGCAGTAAGAAGAGAAAACAAGATTCAGAGCCTGAACTAAACTCTTTGAGTAAACTGAGGAGAATCCACTCCTAGGGGTGTAGTACTGGTAGTTTTCTACCTTTTGACATTTTGAACAGGATAGAATGCAATCTCTGTAAGTTGAGATAACAATTTATAGCCTACCACCTTTAAGTATTCATCAGTCTGTTTTCAGCTGCTTCTGAAAAAGAAAGGTATACAAAGCATAAATGTTCTATATATGTTTCTAACTTTTTTTTTTTTTTTTTTTTAATGAAACATGACATTTAATGAATGAGTGAATACTTGAGCTGCAGTAGATGAAAGTGTACTAACATCAATTTAAGATGGTCCCAGCTAAAATTGTGCTAATAGAAAGTGATAAAAAAATCCTTGGTTGGACATTATATTAAAAACGCTTCAAAGAGATTACTTGAGGGAATCCAGTTGTAATGCTTTTCCTTTTGATAAAATTTGATAAGGTCATTTGGTGCCAAATTACATATTACCCTTAAGCAAAATTAAAGTTTTTGACACAGGGTGGCAGCTGAGAAATGAAAAGCTCTTTGAAAGGGTTTCCAAACCTATTCAGGAATATTCTGAAAATTATTTTATAACTCAGTTTTTCTTTGCTGCCCTAGGGATCTTATTTGCTCTACCTAAAGTAGCCTTACCTCAATAGTGCTAACAAAGCAGTGTGTGCTTGTGCTGAAATAGGCCCTGTCTATATTAAGGATTTACAGGAGTAAACTCATTTGCTGGAAAAATTTGTGCTAACAAAATGCATCTTTATTAAAATCAAAGCAGGACTCTCTTTTCAGTAAACAAAATAATAAAAGAAAAATGTAAATGTTGGCATTGATGAAGTGGATACTCATTGTAAAGTTTGTCAAAAAAAACCTTCTGTCTACCTGGGCTTAAAAAAAAAAAAAAAAAAAAAAAAAAAAAAAAAAAGCAGAAGCAGGTATTATTAAAACATTACCTTCTTTTTGTTGTTGAAGAACCAAAAGATGAGGGCTCTATTCTAGGATATTGCAATCCCAGACATGAGGACACACTTGGAGAAAAACTCATTGAGAGACTGAGAGCTGCACTGCAGTGAAGGACTTAGGGGTTCTGGTGGACAAAAAGCTTGACATGAGCCAGCAGTGTGCACCTTGAGCCCAGAAGGCCAACAGCATCCTGGGCTGCATCAGCAGAGGTGAGGCCAGCAAGTCAAAAGAAGTGATTGTCCCCCTCTGATCTGCCCTTGTGAGGCCAACTTGGAGTACTGCGTCCAGGTCTTGGGCCCCCAGCAAAAGAAGGACATGGACTTCTTAGAGTAAGTCCAGGGGAGGGCCATGAAGATGTTTAAAAAGCTGGAGCACCTCTCCTATGAAGAAAGACTAAGAGAGATGGGGCTGTTCAGCCTGAAGAAGAGATGGCTCCAGAAAGATCTCATTGCAGCTTTTCAGTACCTAAAGGGGGCTTATTAAAAAGATGGAGAATGATTTTTTACTGGGGCAGATAACGACAGGACAAGGCAGAATGGTTTTAAACTGAAAGAGAGGAGATTTAGACTAGAGATTAGGAGGAAATTCTTCACTCAGAAGTTGTTGAGGCACTGCCACATGTTGCCCAGAAAACCTGTGGGTGCTCCATCCCTCGAGGTGTTCAAAGTCAAGTTGGATGAGACCCTGGGCAACCTGATCTAGTGGGTCACATCCACTTCTCATTGTGGGTGGGATGTGGGGGGGTGGGACTAGGTGTTATTTAAGGTCCCTTTCAACCTGAGCTGTTCTATGATTCTATGGTAAATAGAAGGAACAACCTGGAGTTCTCCTATCAAACCAGAATATATAAGAATGAAGACACTACATCCTAGATCTGTAAGATTCCACCATCCCAGCACAAGAAAAAACTGAATGTATCTATGATAAGTGCCCTAACCATTAAGCTACCAGGAAAATAAATAAATAAATAAATAAATAAATAAAAGTATTACCACAGAAATTTCCTTGTATCATTTTTGAAATGAAAGTTATCTGCTACTATTTTATTCTCTTCAAATAGTCTACCTGTAAGACACTCAGACTGATGTAAGGGGAAAAAATCAATTAGCTAAGGGTTTCTCATCTCCAAATTTTTGATTTACAATCTGTCTTCATTGTCTTTCAAAAAACTTCTGCATGGAAGACTACATTTCACTTATTCAGTAAAAATAAAGACTTCCGTCCAAAAGCAGATTGAGATGCTTTGCAGATAGAAAAATATGCACAAAATAATGTTTCATGTGCCAAGAACAAAGGGAAAAAGCATTAGCTAAAGATGTATTAGCTTCTAACTCTTAGTATCGTCACTCCATATAAAAATGATTCACCTATACTATTTGTCTGCTACAGACTCATTGAGCAAGTGGTCTACAAAGTGTTTTCTATTAGTTGCAAGATACTTCAACTTAAAAGAAGACATAAAACATTGTTTAGTTGACTTTTATGGCAAACTTAATGAAACTTTCTAAGCCTTTGCAGATAATATTTTACAGAAAATGGATAACAATGGCTGCATGTACAAAAAGGTTGCAGGATATACAGGACACAATAACATTTTCAATTATGGAATATACAACATTGTGTTCCAACAATTGTAGATTGTAAATTAGAACATTATTCTGACTGGCTGGTACTGTCCACAGGAGCTAAAATAGACATCCAGTGTAAAGAGCCAGACCTAGTACAAGAGAACACACTTTTGAGTTATCAAAAATCAGTTAGGCATGACTGCAAGACTATTTTATGTTTGTCTCTTTTAAGGTGTTGTATTTAGTCTTCACTAACCTAAGGAAAGGGGGACAAAGGAGTACAGAAGTCCTCTTTAGTCTAGCCTAAAATACAGTTCAGAGCTGCTGAACATCTCTTCCAAAAGTCAACTCTTGTTATATCCCTTTTCCCAAAGAGAATTAGTTTCCATTGGGAATTCTCTAGTGAAAACCACACTTCATTTCACAATTTTTTTTATTTTATTTATTCATTTTTTTTTTATAGGAGCTGAACAAACTGACACTAAAAAGAACAAGGATGCAAGGATGCAAAATGATGCAAGGATATCATTTTTAAGAGTATTATGCATGTTGCATGTTTCTCTTGTAGATGAAACATCATGGCAGCATCCTCAACATCATTACCCATGTATAAATACTTTAATAGGGTTTGCTACTGCACTGGTTTGCTCCAACACTAGAAAAAAGGCAGTCTGCAAAAACTAAGCACCAAAGTTTTGTCCAGTGATGAGAACAATATGAAAACTGCCAACAGATACAGTCTGACCCAGACTCAGAGAGCCAGGAGTTATAATATTCACATTATTGCTTGATGTCCAAAATAATAACAAGCATCATGACTGAATTAGTTGTGGAGTATGTGAAATAAATATATGATAGTGCATGTATGGGGACTTTTATTTTTAAAGTATTTCAACAATGCACTTGAGTTAGGAGAAGCTGCTCTTTGTGTCACCTCATGCCAACGTTAAGCTCAAATTCCAGTATGAAGTTTAAAAGTTTCCTGGCAGGAAATTCTTTAGATTACCTGTTAACATTAGCTGACAAAAGCCATGGCTGAGGAGTAACTGTTCAAACTGTTGTATGAACTGTTGTAAGACTGCCATATTTCTGCTTTTTTAAGCTGAGAACACATCAGTTAGATGGTAGGTGGCCCAGCTGCTTCCTATGGGCTTGCTTTCTATGACCAAGATAATTAATCATTAGTTAACTTAATGTTATGTTTGACTAAAAGTAAGGAGGAGGACTGACTCTTCTGTGTTCTTGCTCCTACACGTTGGGTCAGGTACAGCTATGAGGAGGTGGAAGGTGACTGAGCCTTCCTTGGAGAGCAGTGGGATCTATCAGACAGGACCACTGCCCATAACAGACAGGAATTTTCTATTGTGGCAGCATAGCAGCTATGAGGCAAACTTACCTAAGAAACCCTTGATACTTTATAAATGAGAGCAAGTTTGGACGCTATTTGTCCAGTTACTTTGTGCAGGGCTGAGGCAGAAGGAGGAAATAACTTTCAGAACCTGTATCCACCCAGCAAAACTGAATTTTCTTTAACAAAAATAAGTCCCATGTAGACTATGTCATAATATAACATCATCAAATACAAAAAAAAAGCTCTCCAGTGTCTCTTGGTATCCTTCCTTCACAGAAAATGCCAAGTTCTCCCCTGAGATCCCCTCTTAGAGCACAATAAATTGCAATTTATTGTGCAATCACAATGCAAATTCCTATAAAACCAAGTGTGCCAAAGTCTGTGTAGTCTTAAATTACTGAATTTAAAATAGCAAAAATATTTATATTATGTTATTTTATCAACTTTTCTCATTTTCTTCAATCAGCACATAGTGCTGTACAAACATGTCAGGGTAGCTGGGCCTGTCTATGCAGTCTGTCATCTGCAGGTAGCTTTCTTGTTCCACTTACACAGTGCAGATCATTTGACAGAAGGCTGTCTGTTGAATCTCAGCTTTGTCCACAAACCCTGTACTCAGAGTGAACCAGACAAGCAGAGAAGTTCTTTTTAATGAACTTGCACATTGCATTTTGAATAATTTGATTTTTTTTTTTTTTTAAATAATCTATTTTTGTAGTACATTCCTGACAAGCACACAGGGACATGGTGATGCGTCTGTGAAATATTGGTAGTTCTCCATTCTCTGCAGTTCACTCCAAAGAGGTTATCTGGCTGGATATCTGCAAAGTTTCTCTGGAGTTACAGTTTACTAAAAGATTGTAGGAAGCATAATCCGACTACTAATGATATGGTGCCAAGGAACAGAACAGTAGAAACCTCATTGGCAAAATGCTGAACTGAAAATCATAATCCATTTGATCCTTAAGTAGGTAACACTGAAAAATTTAGCACTGGGCATCTTAGAGAAGAGAAACATAAGCAGTTTTCTGACATACGGACATTATGCAACTATTGCATTCCTAGTAGACACTGAAAAGCTTCTGTTCTTCATAAATTACTCTTAAATTTAGGGAGCATATAATATTTGTTCTTATGTAATGGGATAATTCTGAAAATAATGGTTTCTTCCTTAACATGTGACAATTTTTATTTATATATGGATGATAAATCTTTTTTGTAGTAATGCTTACATAGTTTGATCTGTAGTTCAACTGCTAAGCAACAAAGCAGAATAAGGAACAAACTGTTCACGAGATCACAAATGAAAAAATGGGATACTGGAAGAAAAATGTTCTTGTGCTCCCTCCCTCCCTCCCTCCCTCCTTCCCCTCTTTTCTTTCTTTTTTTTTTTTTTTTCCAAACATTCCCAGAAACACTGTCTTCAGGCATTCCAATGATCTGTAATACAAAAAGACCATGTTCCTTGTTACATTCATATTTAATAGACTCAGCAATGACAAACATGCAAAATGAATGATTTGAGTCTAGATTATCAGCATGAATCACAGCATGTGGAAAAAAGGTTTAATTGGTAGCGCTCTCTCTCTGACAAAAAAAAAAAAATAAAAATCAGAGCAAATAAACATATTTGTCAAATATGGGAAATATTCCATATCTTCAGAATACTACCCATTTCTTATGTTCATTTCATGCAGCCATTCAAAGAAAATTATTTCTGAAATCATGAAACTGACTTGACATAACAGACTAAAGATTAATTAGTGACAAATCTAAACAAACACTATAGAAAGCAAGTATAAAGGCCAACAACTAAAATGGGAAAGACTTGTAAAGTTTGAATGACAGAGAATAGGGAAGAAAGGCTGATGACAGGAAAACTACACTAACAAGGATCCTGATCCTTGGAATCATAATGGAAAAAGAGTGCATCACATAGGAAGATACAGTATTGACTACTCATCCCAGTGCTGTTGGTGTATATGACTCTCTGTGAATATATTCACACTCGTTTTACCTGCGTGTCATGTACATACTGATCTGATCTCTCTCTTTTTTTTTTATTATTTTTACTTGTTTTTTTTTTCTTTTTTTTCTTTTTTTTCTTCCTTTTTTCTATGAATTAAAAGAAGAGTTTTTCTGTGTGTATTTTATAGATGGGGGGTGGAGGGGGGAAGGAGGCAGGAGAAGACCTATTTGTTACAATAAATAATATACATATCTTGTGAACTTAGATGTTCTTCATCTAAACCAATGAGCTAGCTCCTCATTAACTACACAGAACAAGTGTTGCTTCCTGCAACAAACAAGAAATTGAAACAGAAAATATAGAAAAATACATTCCTTCAGGGGGGACTTAAGACCTCCAATGTGTGAAAAACTGGAGAACTACTTCCTTTTTCATCATGCAAAAGGGAGGAGCTACTTGAAATACTACAGTGATTCTGCTACAGTGTAAAAGGCAAGAGACAAAGGTTTGTAGCAGTCCTGCTAAAGTATTCACTGCAGAAAAAAAAATATGAATAAGACTTTGTGAAAAGAACTAACATAGCAGTGAAGCTAATAAAGTCAGTTATACTTCATTTGTATAATTTTTTATTTTATTTTTTTCCTGAACAATTTAGTATTTCAGCAGGACTAAACATTTGCTTAAGTATATGGCTATGTTATTTAGTGGTCCATGAGAAAGTTGAATCTACCTTAAATGAAGTTTTTGAAAACCCCAGAAAGAAGACTAATGATTTTTTTATTATTATTTTATAATACACTTCAACAAAAATAAAATAAAATAAAATAAAATAAAATAAAATAAAATAAAATAAAATAAAATAAAATAAAATAAAATAAAATAATGGAATAAAATTTTCCAGTTGGAAAACTTCTAAAAGATTTTTTTTTCCCTAATGATAAAGTGTTGTTGATTTTCATATGATCAGAATGACTGATTCTTCATTCAGTGTGTTCATGTTCAGATTGTTATATAACTATTCTGTGGTATCACCACAGGCTACTGTACGTACAAGTATTCCAATAAATAATTGAAATAATCGATTACAAGAAATTTAAATATAGAATATCTGTATTAAGTGGAAAATTAATCAGTTGTTCAGTTGTCTGATCGTCTTTACTACATTGACAAATGTAAGAATGTTATGTCCCAGACAATACAGAAAAAAAAATATAAATATATATATATATATATATACACACTTTTGATAACCCCATTACATTAAGAACCGTCATTAAGGACCACTTAAGCTTAAAAAAAAAAAAAAAAAAAAAAAAAAAAAAAGATTATTTCAAGAACTTGCAAAGAATCTGAGGGTGTGAATTAATTTGAAATTATATTTGAAGAATGTACTTGAAATATAAAATCTATTGTTAAAATCTATTGAAACTAAAAAGGTATCTCAGACTACACTGAATAAAAGGAAGAATTAAATATTTTTAAAATGTATAATGACAGCTCCTCATTATAAAGACAACACAGAAAAAAAGAAGAATAAATAAAACTCAGTTCATATCTAGTAGCTGATTTCAAGTTCATGAGACTAAGTAGGCACAACAGCTAGCCACAAAAGTGGATAAGTCAATGAAAAGCAACAGCTTGGTGCTATGTGAATCCAGTGAAACCCCTGAAAAGATTTTTTTTTTTCTTTCAGCTTTAATGAGTCTATAAAAAGAGTAGAGTGTATTCCTCTAAATTTGGATAGACTGTCTCACATTCTCATACTCCTGGCCGTCCACACAGTCCTGCCATTTAACTGTTGATTGCCTGTATTTCTATCATACGTTCAAGCCAACCTTAGTGTTTCCAAGAAAATAACAGCAGAATGCCATGTCTAAAAAGTCACTGTATATCATCAGTAAGAACCATTGTTCCTTACAGCATTGCTTCTGAAACACAGGAACACAGGAGTTTCTGGAGGATTCCAATCTGCAGAAGTGTGATTTCAGAAAAAAAATGATTTTTCTTTTTCAGATAACTGTGATGACACTGAAAGGTTGCTTTAACAAAACAAAAGAAACTCTGAAATATTTCTAAAAATTATGATCTAAATGCCAGACTTGGTTTTGAGTAGATTGGTCCTCTTTTACCTCCCTTTGGTCCTCCCTTTTACCTGTACCATTGTATAACTAGTGATATAAGACCCATGATGTTGCCTCTATTCCTTTATTAGATGACATGTACTATTACATTAAGGTGATATTTTTTTCCTGTTTGAAAATTATTCCTTCAATTCTCATGAAAAATCATTATAAATAATCAAAACAACCTGTGTTTCTGTTCAAAATAGTTGCAAAAGGATTTAGTAGTCTAGTTTCACTTGTATGCATAAAACTTCACTAACAGAGTTGGTAAGACAGCAGAGTGCAGAATATCATATTTGGATATTTTAATGCAATCACAAAATTGACAAGAATTTGAAGCGGAAAAACAAAACAAAACAAAACAATGGACAGACCACCTTTGCTTAAATGAACACATTCAAACAAAACACATTTAAACATTTTTTCCTGCATTTACAGCAAACTAAAAAAAGAGAGAAAGAGAGAGAGAGAGAGGGAGACTTTTATATCTACAATATGTATCAACTACAAAACAGAGTTGCATAAAAAGTTGTTGTTTATCAGCCTGGAAACTGATTGGAAAAATATAAAATATTTCAAAACTAAACCTCCTATTTAAATAACCACAATTAGAAACCATACATAATAATATATGATCCTGATGGGCAAAGTATCAAAAACTGAATAAATATTCCAATATATTTTGTATTAGATTACAGTAGTACCAAATACTTCTGTAGAAATACTCTCTTGGCCTACTTTTTAAAAATATTCAAACCATTGTAATTTGGAAGATTTTTTCCTCTAATCCTCCATCTCCCTTTTGATCTGAATATGCCATTCATTTAATGACCTGTAAGCTTCCTTTTATTTGAATATATAAAGCCTTTCAAATACTGAACCCACTTCCTCTGTTGACAATTTTTTTTTTCATTTGACACTGCCATGCTTGAATATACCATACTGTACTAATTTTTGAATTGCAGTTCTGTAACCAAAATCTCATTATGAAAAGAGAAGGAAAAAATCAGGCCATTCTTTACAGCATTTCTACAAATCTTCCAGAGCCTTTACTAATATTTCATTTGCTTTTATTTAGTAGCATCATTTCAGGAATGATGACATGCCATCAATAAAAAAGGCATTAGACACAAGATAGGCAAGTATGGAAATGTCCAGTGTCCTTGAAAACTGTTGGACCAGTCCGCCATTCATCTTTTTGCACTTTGTGATTTATTATTTCTGTTTTATTACTGACTATTAAAGTTGGTAAACTGCATAAAAGCATAGTCATTATGAAAATATAGAAGATGCCAACCTGTGCCTTGAAATACAGTTGCATACTAAATAACCATTTAAACACATACAAGAATCTGGATGCTATATGAGTGAATATTCTAATAGATGGTAAACACTGGCACACAATAAATACAAACATACAGTAATTTGGGGGATAATCTGAGACAAGGGTACACAATGAATATTATAGCTTAATGAACAAAAATAGTATACTAGTACAAAATCAGATCTAGCTTAAAACATACTGCAAGTCCTTTATTAAGGAGCAAATTTTCCTACTATAACTGAAATAGTCAAGATATTGCATGTACATATCAGACATTTCTACACAAATGAATATCTAAGCCAACTTCTAGAAAGAAAAAACCTTCTTTAATCACAGAAGAGTCTGCTGTGGATATCTGTGACCATTATTGTACAGATCTAATGCAGAATGAAGATTCTACTGTATATTCTACTGTATAGTTTAATATATATAAAAAATATAACAAAAATAAAAATAAAAAACTTGTGACAGACATAATTGTCTGCTTATCTAGGGTTTCCATAGGCATTTTGAACCATCTAAAAGAGCAATGCTACAGGGATATGTCTTGTATTAAGCTCAATTGCAAAATCCAGAATAACATAACATAAAACAAGATAAAACATTCTATATAGAAAATGCATTGAGTTATATATATTAGTTATACATATAACTAAAACTAAAACTAAAAACTTAATAACTAAAAACTTCCAGCAATTTTCAGCAGAAAACAGAACAAGAAGAAAAAAAATGCTAAAAATTATGAGCAAATGTCCATTATGACATTTTCTGATTCCAACATTTCATTTTAGTCCATCTTTCTTTCTTTTATAATGTCTTCTCAGAGATGATCTTTAAAATTTTTTTAGACTCTACATGTTAATTGATACAAACCCAGTTCCTCTTACTGGATTTTGTTTTTCTAGTTAACAGGTGCTAATTGTTAAGACACTGTGGCACCTAAATTGAAGGTGTTTAAGTCCTTCATTAGATCTAGTCTTATTTCTTGTTGCATGTAGGCTTTATGTCATTTGTGTAAAGGTTTTCTCCAGAGGGGAAAAAATTCTGTTTTTGCTGTCATCCGCAATTTAAAAAGCAGAATTGCATAGTAACTTGCACATTAATGCCAGGCTTGAGGGATATTTGTATGAAACCTTGAAATTAAACCCTTCAAATGAACCTAATAATCCTATAGAAAAGACAACCATGTATTCAGCTAAATTTACTATTCATGTCATAATGATTTGTGGACAAGTTACATCCCATGTATTGTGTTATCATGTCTTTTTGAAGATGGTTATTTGGATTAGCTATGCAAGTGCATGGTTATTTCTCATAAGATGCTTAGCAAGAGCTATCCTTTAACTCAGGATTTCCTTCAGATGTTTGATCAGAGACCACATTTCTGTAGGCAGATGACATCTAAACTGCAGCTTTTTCTTCAGACGAACTGGAAGGGATCTTCCTTACAAAGCTTATTTTAAATATTTTTCAGTATTATTCCTCTAAACCTGTAAACCAATGTTAATTCAGCATTATAAATTCAAATGCAAGCTATGTAATTTTATACAAGATTTTCTTCAAGAAGATTTGCAATAAGTAGCTTGTTAAACAGCCTAGAAAGTTTTACTGACAAACCTAAGAGCTCTTGTTAGCAGTTAATTCTTTTGAAAGAAGTAAAATAAGGTATGGATTTGGGAGACAGCCAAACAGAGGAAAGCAGACAAAAAAAGAAAAAGCTTAACAATTATATGTTTAGGGACCTATCTAACTCTAAACTTTACAAATTGTGACAATGAAATCTGTCTTACAGTTGACACTAAATGTGAACAATGAATGTTTTGTTTGTTATCAGAATGTCTAAGCAGACTGAAAGTTCCAAAGGGCTTAATGCCAACACAACAACCAAAAAAAAAAAAAAAAAAAAAAAAAAAGATTATTTAGAAAATTTTTCATTTTATTTTTCACCTAGGATTTCCATATTTTTGTTGTTGTTAATGAGCAGAAAACAACTTGCTGTAATATAATTTCACTTGTTACTATTACAGTTGCTTTAAAATGTTCTAATTTACAGAGATCACTTAAACAATGATGGCTGCCATACAAAATAGCATATAGATATTTACGCTTGCTAGGATCTTTGTTCCTTCATTATTAGTAATAATGTATTTATAAAACAATATAAATGCTTTATATTTGATATAACCAAACTGAAAAAGGAAGCCAACAGTAACACGAAGCCAAAGAAAGACAGATAAAACATCTCAAAAGTGCAACACACTCCAAAATGAAGAATGTCTGACTTTTTGCCCTAAAGCACTGAAGCTGTTGCCCATTTATGCAGACAGAAAATTCTGCCATTTTGGTTTGATGTCAATTTAGTCCAGAAGAAAGATCATTAATGGACAGTCACACCCTAAGAGGAGGGAAGAAACTGAAAGGTGTGAAAGTCAACTAGAACTGCCCTAGTAGTCTGATAAATTTTTAGCTATTGCTAAATTTCTATACTGTTACAGGTAAACTGACTTTATTTGTCTGAGATTATGAGACAATATATCCACATGTCCATCAACAGGAAGGATGAAGGATACTCAAGAAAGGGAGAAAAAGAAAATCAAAAAGAGAGAACCCTGCTTTCGTTTCTTGTTGAAATGATCACATGCCATGCTGCGCACTGACTTTAGATTGCTTAGAACAAGAAAAACTGTTATCTTCAGAAAACAATACAGAGCTTTTAAGCCTTTTCCAGAAAGAATGTCTAATGTCTTCCTGTTTAGGAGAGTTTAATAAAATATGGGATTTTATTTCCAGGACTTTTTACTTAAATTCAGCCTTATACATTCTTAGGGAAAAGTTGGACGTGGTTCTTAGGGACATGGTTCAGTGGGGGATATTGGTGGTAAGGAGGTGGTTGGACCAGATGATCTTTGAGGTCTTTTCCAACTTTAATGATTCTGTGATTCTGTGATTCTGTGATTCTGTGATTCTGTGATTCTGTGATTCTTAAGATTGTACTTCACCAAGCAAAATCCAAACGCAAGTAATCCTTCAATTTTAGTTACAGCAGTAAAAACATCTAAAAGGTAGAAATATTTTATGTTTATAGGCCTAATTGCAGTAATTCATATTAACTACCAAATATGTCAAAAGAAACATATAGAAAAAAATGAAGTTTGTTCAAAGTTTGATGCTGTCTTAAACAGTTCATAACATTGAGCTCATCTGGAGCTCAATCTGGCTACTGCCATTAAAGAGAACAAAAAACGTTTCTATAAATACATCAACACAAAAAGGAGGACTAAGGAGAATCTTCATCCTTTACTGGATGCAGGGGAAAACTTAGTTACAGGAGATGAAAAAAAGGTGGAGGTGCTCAATGCCTTCTTTGCCTCAGTCTTTAGCGGCAATACCGGTTGTTCTCTGGATACCCAGTACCCTGAGCTGGTGAAAGGGGATGGGGAGCAGGATGTGGCCCTCACTATCCACGAAGAAATGGTTGGTGACCTGCTACGGCACTTGGATGTACACAAGTCGATGGGGCCAGATGAGATCCACCCGAGGGTACTGAGAGAACTGGCAGAGGAGCTGGCCAAGCCACTGTCCATCATTTATCAGCAGTCCTGGCTATCAGGGGAAGTCCCAGTTGACTGGCGGCTAGCAAATGTGACGCCCATCTACAAGAAGGGCCGGAGGGCAGACCCGGGGAACTATAGGCCTGTCAGTTTGACCTCAGTGCCAGGGAAGCTCATGGAGCAGATTCTCTTGAGAGTCATCATGCGACACTTGCAGGGCAAGCAGGCGATCAGGCCCAGTCAGCATGGGTTTATGAAAGGCAGGTCCTGCTTGACAAACCTGATCTCCTTCTATGACAAAGTGACACGCTGGGTGGATGAGGGAAAGGCTGTGGATGTGGTCTACCTTGACTTCAGCAAGGCTTTTGACACCGTCTCCCACAGCATTCTCCTCAAGAAACTGGCTGCTCTTGACTTGGACTGGCGCACGCTTCGTTGGGTTAGAAACTGGCTGGATAGCCAGGCCCAAAGAGTCGTGGTAAATGGAGTCAAGTCCAGTTGGAGGCCAGTCACTAGTGGCGTTCCCCAGGGCTCAGTGCTGGGGCCGGTCCTCTTTAATATCTTCATCGATGATCTGGATGAGAGCATTGAGTGCACCCTTAGTAAGTTTGCAGATGACACCAAGCTATGCGCGTGTGTCGATCTGCTTGAGGGTAGGAAGGCTCTGCAGGAGGATCTGGATAGGCTGCACCGATGGGCTGAGGTCAACTGCATGAAGTACAACAAGACCAAATGCCGGGTCCTCCACCTGGGGTGCAATAACCCCAAGCAGAGCTACAGACTGGGAGATGAGTGGTTGGAGAGCTGCCAGGCAGAGAAGGACCTGGGAGTATTGGTTGATAGTTGGCTGAATATGAGCCAGCAGTGTGCTCAGGTGGCCAAGAAGGCCAACAGCATCCTGGCTTGCATAAGAAAGTGTGGCCAGCAGGGCTAGGGAGGTGATCGTCCCCCTGTACTCGGCTCTGGTGAGGCTGCACCTCGAGTACTGTGTTCAGTTTTGGGCCCCTCGCTACAAGAAGGACATCGAGGTGCTTGAGCAGGTCCAGAGAAGGGCGACGAAGCTGGTGAGGGGTCTGGAGAACAAGTCCTACGAGGAGCGGCTGAGGGAGCTGGGCTTGTTCAGCCTGGAGAAGAGGAGGCTCAGGGGCGACCTTATTGCTCTTTACAGATACCTTAAAGGAGGCTGTAGTGAGGTGGGGGTTGGTCTATTCTCCCACGTGCCTGGTGACAGGACGAGGGGGAATGGGCTTAAGCTGTGCCAGGGGAGTTTTAGGTTGGATGTTAGGAAGAACTTCTTTATGGAAAGGGTTGTTAGACATTGGAACAGGCTGCCCAGGGAAGTGGTGGAGTCACCATCCCTGGAAGTCTTCAAAAGACGTTTAGATGTAGAGCTTAGGGATATGGTTTAGTGGGGACTGTTAGCATTAGGTCAGAGGTTGGACTCGATGATCTTGAGGTCTCTTCCAACCTAGAAATTCTGTGATTCTGTGAATCTGTGATAATTATTTATCTAAGTGAGAGTCAATTTAGCATTTATAATGAAGATAAACAGAGTAACTAAATATATACTATTTTATTCCCTCTCATTTTGCACATGGAAGAACAGGAAGTAAAAGTCAGAATTGAGAAAATTTGTGATCCCACTTGCATAACTAAACATTTAATTTCAATACCCCATGGTAGTTAAGTATCATTCACACTTATTTAGTCTGACTTCAAAGCAGACTCTGAGCAGGAGATTTGCACAAGGTAAAAGCTATTGCACAAATTGCTTTTACAACATATGGTTGCAACAGGCAGACATGATCCTCAGTCATCAAGTATTTAACTTGCATTAGTTCACGCTTCAGAAACAAGTGTTAATATTTGACTAAACAATTCCAAATTAAATTAATATTAGCTTAGAAAATCTATTGTATTTCCATTACTTACTTCTAGAAGGAGGAGATAAGGGTGCACTCTGAAAATGTAACCAAACAATTTACTACAAGACAGTTGAAATATTTAACATTTGTGCAAACACAAAAAATAAGTAAGATTGCTCTTTGACACACCCAGAGCTGCTGGGTACACAGATGAAAAATCATTTAAGGAGGCAGAAGTGACAAAATTCTTAGCAGTAAACTAAATCAGACCTTTACATCAGCAAGGTAATGCTTTCCCATCCATCTTGAGACATAAAAATTCTGCCTTTTCTACCCAAATCTTGGTCTCACAATGATATATTTCTCTTTCATATTAGAGAAGTCGTCTTGCTCCATACTCCTACATTAAAAAACATAGTCCAAGACTCAGCTTGATAGTTCTCTCATTTACCCATCCAGACACCTCCTTTTCATATCTCTGTCTTCTGTCATTGTTCTAAATGTCAGCCCCCAATCCTGACTTTCAAAAATCCTGTGCCTTCATTAATGAACAGTTAATCAAACAAACTCACTGAGGTTCCCTTGCATTGTTCCTATTACAATAACAGCCATACTGGTATAAATCACTTAAATGATAAATAAAATTAACAAATCCCAATGTAGCAGCCACCATATCCAATGCAGTAGCTACTGCAGTGCTGATGATATGCAGATGCTTAAGGAAGAGAACAATAAAAGCAGCTATGGCACTTTCCCTTTGTACTCTGCCAGACTGTGTTCAGAAGCTCCCTCAGTTTCAGTGTTTAGTAATTAACAATGGATTTTTCTTCCAAGAATTAGCCCAGTCTCCACTTGAAATTGCAAACTGTCAGCAGTTGCAATATCCTGTGAGGAGTTTTATGGCTTTATTACCCATTACTTGAAGAATGTACCCATTTTTTGTTGTTGTTTTTTTTTTCTGGACTTAGTTCCTACTTGCTTCATTTGATGCTCTCTGCTTCTCACACTGGAAAGATGGAGCACGTGATCCCTGTCTATTCTTTCCACACCTTGATGATGCTGGAGATCTCCACTATAGCCTCCATGGAATCATCTCGTTTTCAAAAGAATCCTGCTTTAGTCATTCCAAATACAGAAGCTTTTTTGTGCTTCTTAGTGCACCCGCTGACCTGAACCTTTTCCTGTTCAGCTACATCCTTTCTGAGATGGACCAAAACAGCACTTACTATTCAAGCATGAAGCACTGATTTATACAGTCACAAGGTTGTTCTCTGTTTTGCTCTCTCTTCCTTTCCAAGTAATTTGTGACCCTAAATTTGACTGTTCATTTTTGACAGTTACTGAGCGATTAGTTGACATTTCCTTGGAATTATTCATCATAAACCCTGAATCACATTACTTAACATTAATAGTCAGTTAGGAGTATATTTTTTGATATGTGAGTCTGTCATTGTTTATTCCCCTTTCTCTGTTCATTACTTTCCCTTGGAATAGCAGAGGCCTGGTTAGGCTGCATGGCAGTCAAATACACACTTTTCTATCACACAGGTGGGTGGTTGCAGTTTATCATGATCTGGCTAATGGTCTTCTAGTCTTGTGGAGTCAGCTCTCTTCCTAAATACCAATGCAGTTCTCATGGCAGTTTTGCAGCTTGCAACAAGTGACTGTGACTACAAAGCTAACAGTATAGAAAGCCATAAGAAGTAAATTTCTATATTAACTTTAGAGTCTCTTACTGCTGTGTGAATACAACAGCTCAAATTGTTTTCCCTTCCAGAACCACCCATACCTCCCAACTGATCTTAAGACAATCCAAGATGAAAAAGGATATGATTTACCAGCCATTGTTTAATGCACACAAAATTGATGTGGAATGATTAACCTCTCTCTGCTTCTTTGAAACACAGGCGACATGATGTTTTGGATAATTTTTGGATAATATTTGGATAATAAGTTCCATGGCTCACACATTACTTGCTTGAGGAAGAAAAAAAAAAAAAAAAGGACCTATTTCCTCATAATATTTTCTGTTTATTTCTATTTAGGACAACTATATAATGTGAGTAAATTTTAGCATATTTGTTGATCATGGCTAAGATATAGAAGGATTTATAAAGCGACCAAAAATTTGTGTAAATTCTTTCTTTTTTTTTTTTTTTTTCAGTGTTTCTGCTCCATAACATTTTTGAAGCTTTGATATATAAGGTCTTCCAATATGAAATATGCCAAATTTGAAGAAATTACTGGAGAAATTCTACGTAGCCTATTTCTTCTACTTGATCATATGGCAGGCTAATGACAATGCCCAAGTGAGAGAGGATGTTGGTCGCTACATTCTCCATACTACTGGTCTCTCACTGAGTATGTTACACAGCATGTGTTAGAACCACTGTGTGGCATTCTGCCATATGCATCCCATGCACTACTAATGATGTTTATAACAGTGTAAGAAAGAATAAGTTAAGAAATGAGCTTCCAAATGAAGGTAAACCAGTTTATTTGTGTATTATTAAGGATTGAATAGAGTACTTCTGCATAGAGGCAAAAAGCACTATATAAATATTGCAAAATGTTTCACCCTCACAAAGAAGTATATGTGTTACAAATGTGGTCTCACATGATTTCGTGTTTGGACTTTGTACTAAAGGCATCCAGATGGTGTAGTAAGAGATTGTTCCAAAAAGCATAACTGGCATCCTTTCTGTCAGTGACAGCTTCCAGTTACTGCTAGTTGTTATTTCCTTACTCTTCAACAAACAGAGAAAATTTTGTGACAACACTGGAGAAAATTAGAATCTTTAAGAGTTTATGATATGGTAATCTTCACCTTTTTTATCCATCTGAGAATGTTCCCTTTGGAGTTACAGAGCAGTTGTCACTACATATTGCCCTTTTTTTACCTTCCCCTTTCATAAGAGCAGTTTCTAAATCTGTCTGCTCCCAAAGAGGTATTCTTTCAGTCAGGATAAGGAAAAAAATGGATAAGATTACACTCCTGGACATATATCCTTCTTTTTATTACATACCTTCATTGTAACTTCACTGGAATCATTATTATTGCCTCATAAAACATGGCAATGGCACCATTATTGCTTCTACTCTACAAATGTTGTAGATGTTGATAGCACAGAGAATAATGAAGACATAGACTCCAACACACTAAAATCAATTGAAATGCTTTTAAGTTAGCTGAAAAGCAAGCATGTAAATTATTACACCAGATATGGAGCAGTTTAAAAGCTGGCTACAAAACAGTGGAAGGTCATCCATCCATGTTCCTTTTTTTTTTTTTTTGAACTTTTCCTTGGTAACTGAATTATGTTTTCAGTTGTATCAAGCCAGAAGTTTTATTTGGAGTCTCACTTCAGTTTTTGAATAACTTCAGACCTTTAGGTCTGATTTTGTAAAGTTTTACAAATGTCTTAAAGGTAACAGATAAACAGTCTTAAATATAATATATAGTGCTGTTTTTTTGTGTTTTTTTTTGTTTTTTTTGTTTTTTTTTCAACTTCTGAAAATAAGATTAATCTTTATAATGACTGGCAACAAAAAAAAAAAATCAAAAATTATTTAACATACTACAGATTTGAGTGACTTGGTTCATATCAAATAACTCAGGTTATGTGATTTTTTTTGCTGTTGATTCACAACCTGGTGTGTATCCACAAAGAGGATTAAGGAACTGGAGCATCTTTAAAAGGCTGAAAGAGCTGGGAATGCTTAGCCTGGGGAAGAGAAGGCTCAGAGGGGATCTTATAAATGCTGGAAGGTAGGGTATATATATACTTGAAGAGAGGGTGAAAAGAGGATTGAACTGGGCTCTTTTCAATGGTGCTCAGCACCAGGACAAGAGGCAATAGGCACAAACTGGATCATATGAGGTTCCCTCTATACAACAGGGAGCACTACTTTACTTTGAGTGTAATGGAGCACTGGCACTGGTTTCCTAGAGAGGTTGTTGAGAATCCCTCCTTGGAGAACTTCAAAAGCCCCTAGGACATGGTCCTTGGCATCCTGCTCTGGATGGCCTTGCTTGAATAGGAAGGTTGGACCAGATGGCCTACAGAGGTCCCTTTCAACCTCCCTGTCATGTGATTCTCTGACTCTGTGACTAGATCTAAACTTCCTGGCTTTTTCTATACCTTGGATTCTAGTATAGATATTATACCGTAATGCTGTGTAGTAAAAACACAACATTCAAGTTTAGGCTTACTAAGTTTGGCTTATTGATTCATTGAGCAAACTTTCCTTAAGTAGGACCACATATGAAATACGTCTTACTGTCAGTTTCATTGCCGTGTTCATTATGCTTGACAGGTTCTGCTTAATAATAATCCTCAACCAAAGTGGCAAAAGTTATAAAAAAATGAGAGCTTTGTTGGCAAAAGTATAAGATAATAACTGTACAATACTTATAACTGTGCATAACTCATTTCAGTGACATAATTTTTTAAGTTTTGGTTACATGATGTTTGCCACTGAAATAAGCTGTCTGCTACTCATAGGTGTTAACCAGGGCATGTACAGAATGTTCCACAAAAAAAAGCAGATTAATTTTGTTGAATCTTCAAAAAAAAGGAAAAAAAAAAAAAAAAAAAAAGCACAGACAATTTTTTGTCTCTGAGCAACCTTTAAGTAATTGTGTTCAAACTTTTTTTATCTTTTTTATTTATTTATTTATTTATGTGCTGTTTAAATTAGAACAGGCTTCCTTCTTCTTTCATTAATTAAATATTGCAATTATTATTTTCCTAACCTTGAACACTATAAGTCTTATGGGTTAAAGCTTACCTGGTCTGCAACAGATAAGCTTTAGAGAAGCAGAAGAAGGAAACTGAATTCCTATTCTTGGAATGCAGGCTCTCATAAAGCACAGCCAAGCAAATACCTGATCATAGGAGATCCTGTTATGTGCTTCTACTAATTCATGTACAGGTTAGGTGTGACACTATGCTGCCTCAGCACTGTAAGGATCAGTTTGTCAGAAAATATGGAAACGTTGTAGTTGCACCTGAGGCAAATCATGTTATGGAAAAGTAAGCCTTCCCTTTGGTAACTTTTCAGATTGTACCATGCTCCTGAATATATTTTAAAAGTGTTATCTATCACAGATGTCATCAAATAACTGCCATGTGATCTGTTCTGCAGACTCCATCCATTACTGCTTACTCGTAGCAAGAAAGGTTAAGAACGTATTCAGTTCTAGCAGGAGAACTTTATGGCATACCCTTTACTACAGTAACAGACGGGATATTTTTAGTTATGCTGCAAGGCAGAACAATGTGCTGTTGGAAAACCAGTCAGATATATTGTAGGATGTTGCTATTCTTACTCAAAAATTACATTAATTTTATTAGTTCTTTATTCCATGAGTCGTACCACTAAACATGATGAAATCACACCTATGCTAAAGTGCTCCTCAGCATGAGTATGAGAATCTGGACCCAATTTCTTCCATCTGCTATTTCAGTGCTTCAGCTTATGAAGTGTACATAACAATTGAGAAGACTTCAGCAAAACATGAGTTAGAAAACAGTAACAATCAAGGGCTTTTGAAGGAGATGACATTAATTTATCCTCTGAAAGAGGTAAAAGTCACTGTTTGGCTGACACACAACAAAATATTTTCTCTAATCAAATGCACCTGTTTTGTCTCTTACCAAATTAGGCTGTCAGATTTAATCTTTTGGGAAAGTTATATGTATTGGCAGTGAACTAATGTTCTCATCACTTAATAAGGGTCAGGCCTTTTTATTTAACTGACGCTATTTATCGGATTCTGTAGATGTTCATCCACATTCTAACGTGCACTTGAGTGACAGCTTTACTTACACTTGCCATTAGCTTATACAGTTGTACAATAAAAACATTACATTTTTATACTGATTCACTGAATAAGGAAATGAAGTCTTGAATATGTCATCTATTCATTATTTTGGTCTGACTAAAGCAAACTGAACAATGCATAAGTTTGAATACAACACACAGACTTTTCAAAATAACAATTTTCATGAAAATAGGAAGTTTTTCTTCCTGTAGTTTTTCACTCAGGAAAAAAAAAAAAAAAGCTATTTTTTTTCCCACAGTCACCATATCAGGCAATTTCATTCATGCTTATAGAGATGTATTTTTGTAAAATCAATATATACTTGCATCCATCACAGGCTAAGATAATCACCCGGAATGAAGAAACTACCTCACAAATATTTATCTTCTGATTTATGCTTATGTCTTTAAAGCCCAGTAATATGAAGATAAAAGCTTCACTCTTATTGTTAGAAAAGGCTGTAAATCATGAGAGATTAAGTGTACAATTTTGACAGATTAACTAGTATTAATTCCTAGTCTTTGATGACACTACATATTGTTAAATCTAAATGTATGTTTGTGTTAAAAAATAATTTTGCTTCTCATAGTATTTGTGGTAACTATTAACCATCAAGTCTCTGTGAACTAGACTGCAGACAAAAACAGTGATGCTAGAGAAAGGACAAAATATTACACATACGAGCACGAGCAGCTTTTCTCTTTGCTTTCAGGAACATCCTTATTCCACGAGAAATAAAGAAATACATTTGCTGGGTTGGTTATTTGTTTATTTATGTTGTTCTAGTAGCAAATAATACTTTTGGAAATGCAATTAGTGTGAAGTCAGTGGAAGTTTACTGAGCAAAGACTTTTAGGATAGAAGTATAATTTGTGATTACTTGAGCTACATATTTCTCGAATTTATAAACCCCACATTGTACCAAGCATATATTAGACAGTGCTATTCACATACTGTTAATTACTATGCAAGTCACCTGGAAATGACTAGCATAAATATAATTATTTCTTAAAATGAAACTGCATTTAAAATGTCTAATTTTATTTTATTTATTTATTTTTAAAGTAGTTCAAGACATATGTCTCCATATAATGTATTTTCAGCTTTCATTTTGTGACTTTCTAATCAAATCACTTACTTGTGTATAGAAGCTGTCCCTTGAAGCAAAGCCTGATTCACTCAGTTCCACTCAAAAGCATGCTATCATTCTTCATCACATGCTGTAGATGCTGGCATTTGTCCCCTAATAAAGTCAGTCTCAAACAATCTGGAAAGGCCTATTTTAATTAAGACTGGCCAAAAACAAACAAACAAACAAACAAACAAAAAAAACACAGCGACGACTTCAACAACAACAACAAAAATCTTCCACATGTCTCCCTCCACATACCAAGAGTACCAACACCATGAGGAAAGACTCAGTAAGTGTATTTCTAAAATCAGATCTTTTTGGTGTGGGTGTGTAGATACTTTCTTTCACTGATAAAGAAATGTACAGGAATCAAACCCACAACCTTGGCATTATTAGCCCCACACACTTACCAACTAAGCTAACTAGCCCTATAGTACTGCATGTTCTTCCTCTGTTACTAGTGTGTATTTTCTATTGACATTTTATGTATCACAGGTTCTCAGGTTGCTTAGGAGAAACTGTTAAATGCTTTACTTGGGGCATAATGTACTTCATAGAGAGGCATTTGTCTTTTATATACCTGTAAGACATCACATGATCATTTGTATTACAGTATCAAAAACACTCATGAAAATTATGTAAGTGGGCACTGGAAGTATATATAAGATGCAAAACAAATACTCTTTTAAGGGAAAGAGACAAGTTAAACATTTTTAAATCTGAATAGAAATGAACTTCAGAGGTACATCAAAATTTATAGCTGGATCAACATTTTCCAGGGATACAACTTCTATTAAGACATAAAAATACTGTTTATAGTCACAATGTTTCTATTTCAAATAATCAAAATTCCTATTTTTATACAAATTTTGCAGATTAAAGTTCTCTAGCAGAGCATTTGATACTGTTTCCTACATCATTCTCCTGGAGAAACTGGCCTCTCATCTCTCGGATAGATGTGCTGTTTGCTGGAGAAACAACTGGCTGGATGGCTGGCTCCAGAAGGTCCCTGTGAATAGAATTAAATCCAGTTGGCAGCCGGTCACAGGTGGTGTTCTCCGAGGCTCAGAATTGGGGCCAATTCTCTTTAATATCCTTATCAATGATATTGATGCATTATCAATATCTTATCAAGATATCAATAAATATCAATGATATGATGATGATCAAGTGCACCCTCAGTAAATCTGCAGACAACACCAAGTTGGTCAGGAATGTTGATCTGCCTGAGGGTAGGAAGGCTGTACAGAGGGATCTGGATAGGCTGGATGGATGAGCTGAGGACAGTCTCATGGCATTTAGCAAGGTTTGGTGCCAGGTCCTGCATTGGGGCACAACCACCCCATGCAGCGCTACAGGCAGAGTAGGAACAGACACGCTTCCAGACAGGAAGAGTGTCTGGAAAGCTACCCAGCAGAAAAGGAGCTGTGGGTGCTGGTTGACAGGCGACTGAATGTGAGCTAGCAGTGAGCTCAAGTGGCTAAGAAGGTAAATGACATCCTGGCTTGTATCAGGAATCTCATGGCCAGCAGGACCAGAGAAGTGGTTTTCCCATTAGGGAACAGGACTGATGAGGCCTCACCTTGAGTCCTGTGTTCAGTTTTGGGCCCCTCACTACCAGAAGAACATTGAGTTGCTCGTGCATGCACAGAGAAGAGCAATGAAGCTGGTGAAGGGACTAGACAACAAGAGTTATGATGAGCAGCTGAGGGAATTTGTTTCTTTACTCTGGAGAAATGGAGGCTGAGTGGAAACCTCATTGCTCTCTACAACTACCTGAAAGTACACTGCAGTGAGGAGGGTGTCGGTTTCTTTTCTCAGGTGACAAGGGATAGGACATGAGAAAATGGCCTCTAGTTGCACCAGGGAAAGTTTAGATTAGATGTCAAAAGAATATATTCATGGAAAGGGTGGTTAGGAATTGGAACTGGCTGCCCAGAGAAGGGATAGAGTCCCCACCCCTGGAGGTGTTTAAGAGACACGTGGATGTGGCACTTAGGGACATGGTTTAGTGGTGGACTTGGTAGAGTTAGGTGATAGAGCTGATGATCTTGAAGGTCTTTTCTTCCCTAAATGATTCTATGATTCTAAAACTATTAAATGAGTTGTCTTTGCAGATATACATGCAAATATTCACATGCTTTATAAACTTAGGCATACAGACTGTGTGTCTGAGGTGCAAGCCTGTATTCCAAATACAATCAAAAAGTCATGCTAATGGGGCTTCTAATTCAGACACATACAGTAGATGCCTTATAGTGGACATTAGGAATAACACCCATGCCAGCAATGGGGATGTTTTTCAAGTAGATTCTATGTAGAAAAATAGCAGAATATGACTTAAAACAAATCTAATTTGTATCAGGCCTAGGTTAGTCTGTACTAAACTATAATATAGGCACAGTATTTAAAATAAATAAACAATCAAACAAATAAATAAATAAAAATAAAACCTAAATACAACAATACATTACCTAAAGTAACTACATTAGAAATTGCTTAAAATGTGTCAAGACTAATGGTTTTTTCCTTAAGAATACTACAAATGTTCTGAAAGTTGCATTAAAAATTGATCAGCTTTTAAGAATCCTTATGAATACTTGCCTTTGTGCTTTAACCTGTGAGGAGCTCAGCAGTTTCTTGAAAGTGCTGTTACTTTTACTAAATCAGGTCTAGAATATATAGTGCTTCATAAAAACCATAGTTTTAAAAATGTTTCAAACTCAATATCAGATAAATTAACTTATACCTGGTTTATTCCATTATTCTAAGCCATCCAATGAAAAATATGCTTTGCATGACAAAATGATTTTTGATCTGTTCACACAGGAAGTTATATTGCTTGCCATTCTCCACACAGGTAGATGCTTTGAAAAACATTCTGTACACTTGAATTACTCTACAAGGAACAACATATAGCCAAGTAAATAAAGATAACTCAAATGCAACTATTTACTAACACTGCATTGTAGTAATAATCTTTTTGATGGTTTGTTAATACTTATTAAGCTTTAGGAGAAGTTCAGTATATTAACTTAAAGTGCTTTTTCTGAGAATACTCATGCAAACAAAACACTCTGTTCATATAAAGCAAACACAAAAGACAAATTCACAGAGTAAAAATGAATTAAATTCCAAGGTAGAGGAGCAGTCCTATAAGTTTTGCAATTATTGAATTCTGTTACAAATTTATCTTTTGCAGCTGCTGATTAATGCTTCTTTACATAGTCACTGGAATACCCTGTGTTTTAAATTCACAGAGGACTGACCCAAGTATAAATACACTTAATTTCAGTCACTAAGTCACTAAGTAAAGCTCAGACAGCTTAATTTGCAGTCTTTGCACAATGAATTTAATATTACTAGGTAAAGACGGAAGGGGAAGAACAGCATTTTTAGCCCCATCCCACCATTGATAGATTTAGTCAGACCACCACTTCAGTCCATCTATACAATTTACTTCTGGAGTTTTATTGGCAGCAATCTATTTTCTGTATCTAGTGCCACCAACTGTATTTAGTGGAATGTAATTTCAGTTCTAGTTTAGCTATGTTGTATATGGTTTCCATATACCTTTCTATACCTTTCTACCTTGGATGAAATAGTTTTTCTTGGTGGTGGTGGTGTTTCTGTTTGTTTGTTTGTTTGTTTTTAATCAGCACAGGGAAGAAATTTCTACAAATCATCTTAGGTATTGGTAAGGAATATGGTGGGAGCAAAGTATATGAAGGAGAAGAAAAATGAAGAAGTGGAGTTTGGACAATGTGACTGGAAATAAATATGAAAGAAAGGTCTGGAAGGCAAGTGAGTGGTATTCATGGATAAATATGGACTGACTGTGTATAAATAACTGAGATTTCCTCTCCAGGTGCCTACCTGTCCTTGTCAAACTATGTTTTTGCCATGACAGTACTATGGTCAGAGAGAGAACTCCAGGACACAAAGTACAAAGATTTAAAGGAATATGTTGCTGAAAACACCAATGGAAAATTAGAGGTATTTAAAATTTTTTTTGCTCTGTTTTTTAAAGTTTTCAGAAAATATCTGTCTAGTTATTTAGCACACAATAACATGCAGTAATCACTTAGGCAACTTAATTTTCCAAAATATGATATATACCACTTAATTCTTCACAATCTAAGATATAGCAGCTGGAAAGATAAATAATACATTCCTTGAATAGATATAGATATATATTTTTAATAAAATCAGTTTAAAACATGGCTCATCTCTCATCCTTAGATTTTCTTCTGTGCAACCTTATGGGAAGTACTGAACAACTAGACAAGTAGTGAGTGCTATTGTGACAACTGTGTCACATTTGCCATCACAATACACTTTTCAGAAACCCAATGTTAACAATGGAAAGTTTTCAGGAAGGAGTTTGTTATTTTATGTTTGATACTGCATTCTGTGAATTATATTGATGTTTATTTCCAGCTCCTTTTATAGACCAGCTGATAAAATCTTCTGTTAATAAAATTCTGTGGCTCTCTACAGAGTACTGTGCTTGTGCCTGAATTCTGCTTGCAAGTAAACTCTGTATCTCCAGAAAACCACACTTGAAATTAACAAGGCAAGAGGTGAACAAATAATCATGGTCCTCCACCATAATAAACTCCTAAGAGCATTTTACTATGATTCTTTCTGCCTTCTGCTAAGAGTTGTGTATGGAAGCTACCGTCTTGAAAGTACTCATTTGTCATATACTAATTGTTTATTCTTGAGCAAATCTATGCCCACATCCATACTCAGATCAAAAATAAATAATAATAAAATTAATCATGGCATTAGAATAAATATGTTTACTGTATTTATGGGAAAGAGGATAGGATAGGATAGGATAGGATAGGATAGGATAGGATAGGATAGGATAGGATAGGATAGGATAGGATAGGATAGGATAGGAAAGGATAGGATAGTTCAATTGAAAGGGACCTCCAAAGATTATCTAGTCTGACTGCCTGTCCTCTTCATGTATAACCAAAAGTTAAGGCATTGAGGGTGTTGTCCAAATGCCTCTTGAACACTGACAGACATAGGGCATCAGTCACCTCACCAGGAAGCATGTTCCAGTGTTTAACCACCCTCACGGTAAAGACATTTTTCCTATATCCAGTCTGACCCTCCCCTGGCACAGCTTTTTGCTGATCCTGCCCGTCCTGCCATTGGTGACAAGAGCAGAGACTGGCACCTCCCTCTGTGCTTCCCCTCCTCAGGAAGTTGCAGAGAGCCACAGGGTCACCTCTCAGCCTCCTCTTCTCCAGAGGAGACAACTCAAGTGTCCTCAGCCTCTCCTCACAGGGCATGTCTTCCAGACCTTGTACTAGCTGTGTTGCCCTCCTCTGGATATTTTTAAGGTCCTTAACATCCTTTTTGTATTAAGGAGACCAGAGCTGTATAGAGGTGAGGTCACACCAACAATAAATACAGCAGGAGAATCACCTCTTTTGACCAGCTGGCTGTGCTGTGTTTAATGCACCCCAAAACTCAGTTTGTCCCTTGGCTGCCAGGGCATGCTGCTGGTTCACACTGAGCTGGCTGTCAGCCAGCATCCCCAGGTCCCCAGGCTGAGCTACTCCCCAGCCACTCATCTTCCAGGCTGTGCCTGTATCCAGCATGTACATTATTACAGGTGCAGAACCCAGCTTTTAACCCTTGCTGAATTTCATGCCATTGCTGATTGTCCTATGCTCTAGTCTATATAGATCTCTCTGCAAAGCCTCTTGTCCCTCCTGGGAGCCAACAGCACCTCACAGTTTAGTGTCACTGGCAAATTCACTGAAGATGCATTCCACTCCATATCATTGGTAAAAATGTTAAACAGTTCTTGCCCTAGAATTGAGCCCTGGGTAACACCACTGATGACCAGCCAGCAGCCAGAGGTAACTCCATTCACTACAGCACTTTGAGCTCTACCGTTGAGCATAGCATGAACTGGTTTATCTCACAGTTGGACAATATATCCAGAACGATGCTGTGAGGGATATTATCCAAGGCCTTCCTTACTAAGATCCAGAAAGATTAAGTCTGCTGCCTTCCCTTCATCTACCAAGCAGGTGACTTTGTAACAGAAGACGATCAGATTACCAAGGCAGAACCTCCCCTTCAATGTTGACTATGCCTGGGAATAGCTTTGTTCTTTAACTGTCTTCCACTGTCCCTCACTTCTCCATAACTTTTCCAGGGACTGAGGTTAGATTAACAGGTCTGTAGTTTCCTGGGTCTTCTCTCATGTCCTTCCTGTAGACTGGAATAACACTGGCTAGCTTCCAGTCAGCAGGGACTTCCTCAGACCGGCAAATTTTTGAGAGGGGTCCAGCTATAACACCCACTAACTCCTTCATTACTCTGCAGTGAATCCTGCCAGGCCCCATGAACTTACAAACATCCAATTAATATAACTATTCCCTTACAATTTCAGTGGCTACAAATGAAAAGTCATTGCTCCCCAAGTCATGGTCAACTCAGAAGACCAGGCAACCCAAGATTTATCATTAATATTAAAAACTGAGGCAAAAAAAAGGCATTAAATTCCTCTGCCTTTTTCTCATCCTTATTTGTTAGGTGACCATCTTCATAAAGTATTAGTCCAATGTTTTCCTTAGACCTCCTGTTGACATACTTTGAAGACTTTTTTGTTGTCTGACACCACAGTGGCCAATCTTAGTTCAAGCTGTGCTTTGCCTTTTCTTGCTTTCTCCGTGTAAACTGCAAAGAAGGCAATGGTCTGAACTGGAGGACAGTCTTGTTCCTGGTATAATGAAGCCCAGACTTTACATGATGCAGTTGTCTTAACTAAGACTCCTATCTGAGAAAGATTCTGGGGTTTGGTTCAATGCTCATGTAGGTTTATAGACTTTTCAGCAACAAGTAAAGTTCCCTAACAGTACAGTAAAATTAAAAAAAAAAAAAAAAAGTAAAAAAAAAAAAAAAAGTATGTATGAAGAATTGTTCTATAAGCATTTAAACATTTCACATTCATTTTACTACAGGCTTAAAATATACAACAAATAGCAGAAGACAATTCTGATTAATATGAAACAAGTTGTCAAAGGTACAGAATCAGGTATATGCATTTTTGCTTCATATAAAAATATTTTAGAGCTGCAGTCATTCATAGCAGTATTAGGTTAATGTGATTCTAGTTGAGTAGGAATAGCTCCATTAACTCCAGTTCTAAATACTGTAGTGTTGCTTGAAATGTATATCAATATAAAAGAGAAACATCTGTCTCACAATGTAAGTATTCTATAATTATTTTTATTTATTTTGACCTGAACAAAATAGCCTTACCAAAGTGATTTTGCATGTTATGTGATTGACATAACTCACCTTCCATTTTTGTATTCATGCTGAATATTTCTGTCAGATATAAAGGAGACAGTCCATGATGCTGTCGCCTTTCTTTGCCCCAGAGACATATTGCCAGCTCATGTTAAACTCGGTTTCTACCAGGATCCCCAGGTCCTTCTCTGCAAAACTGCTTTCCATCTGATTTCTCCCTAACATGTACTGGTGCAGAGAGTTGTTCCTCCCCATAGGCAGGACTTGACAATTCCCTTTGTTGAGGTCAGGTCAGCTCATTACTCCACCTTGTTGAGTGGTAGCTCACCCATCTGGTATACCAGCCACTCAAAATTCTGTATAAATTCCAAACCTGAGATACACTTGGTCCAACCATGCAGGTCATTATAAAGAGATTAAACATTAAGTGATCCAGTATTGGCCCATGGGGTACACTATTAGTGACTGGCCTCCAGCTGGGCTCTGAGACCAGTTTTCAGTTCTATTCACTATCTGACCTGTATTTTCATCAGCTTGTCTATAACGATGTTATGGGAGACAGGGTCAAAAGCCTAACTAAATCCACAGTAAATGACATCCACTGCTCTCCCCTCATCTATCAAGCCAGTCATCACATTTTAGAAGGTGATCAGGTTGGATAAGTGTGATCTCCCCTTCAAAAATCCATTCTGACTACTGACAATCACTTTCTTGTCTTTTCTGTGCCTCAAAATGGTTTCCAGGATTATTTGTTCCATCACCTTCCCTGGCATTGACATGAGGCTGATTGACTAGTAGTTCCCCCAGTCCTTCTTCTTGCCTTTCTGGAAGGCAGGAGTGACATTTGCTTTTTTCCAGTTCTCAAGAACCTCTCCTGATGTCCATGACTTTTCAAAAATAACTGAGTGGTGTTGCAATGACACTAGCCAGCTTCCATTGCACCTACAGATGCATCCCATCAGGCTCCATGGCTTGCGTTTTTTTTTTGCAATTTGTTTAAATGTTCCCTAATCTAACCCTCCATTACCAAAGCTAAGTCTTTCTTGCTCCATACCGTCTAGTCTCAGGGACCTGAGATTACTGAAGGAGAAAGTGATCTTGAAAATCAATGATCTCTCCTGGATCTCTTTTCTCTCCAAGATTGTATCTCACGTAATTCTTGCAGGCAGATGCCTGAACAGGCTAAAGTCTGCTGTATTAAAGTCCATTTTTTATGATCCTGCTTTTTACCTTGTTTCTAATTAACAGGATTCTGAATTCCACCATTTCATGCCCATTCCAGCCAAGGCTGCCCCCCAGTCTTCACATCTATCTCCACAAATCAAGATGATACTTACGCTTTTCATAGCTCAATAAAAGCTATATCTATCTTATTTTAAAATGTTATTTTAAAAGTGCTAAGTTTTGTAGTAAAATGGTCTTCATGTTGGCAAACTGTTTGAGAGTTGAGCATTATAAATTTCACTTCCTGACTTTTTTGGAGACTATGATAAATGGTACAACTTAAATTTTGCACAAGATCAGATGTCAAAGTATATCCTATTTGTGCAGAACAAAATGAAGAATTTTGACTTAGTTTAGAAGGCATTTAAACATTGATAACAAAGCATTTTATTTTTAGTTTTCAGAAGTATTAAGTATTTACATTGCACATTTGGATTCTCTTTGAATATGATACTAGTAATTTGGATTGATAGATTGACCTTCGGACAAATTGGGGAACAAGCACAAACACTTCAATTAAATGTCTAACATTAACATAACAACATAACAATAGAAAATGCTAAATCAAGGACAAAAAAAATCATCACAGTTTAAGCAGAAAGCAAAACTAATAGTTTAAAGGAAGTCTATATTTAGAAAAGTAAGCTTGTTGCTTTCAACATGTCTTTATCATTGCCTTTCTTTTTGTTTTCTTTTCTTTTTGTTTTCTTTTCTTTTTCTTTTCTTTTCTTTTCTTTTCTTTTCTTTTCTTTTCTTTTCTTTTCTTTTCTTTTCTTTTCTTTTCTTTTCTTTTCTTTTCTTTTCTTTTCTTTTCAATTATTATTTAGTTGACTGGAGACCTGACTTTGCAGTGATTTGCAACTGAAAAATGCATTGCAGAATTAAGACACCTAGATCCTGCAAGATCTAGGTAGAAACAGTGAACTCATTTATATTTATCAAGCTACAGTAGGAAATCAAAAGTTAAATGGTCATTTATATATTGCAGCATCTCATGCTCAAGTTAGATCAACATGAAATATTTGTTACCTCTGATGACAGCTCACATATATAATAAAGTAAATGAGAGCAGGTGAAATTTCAGTTTACTTGAAACAAAAAATAAATAAATAAAAAAAATAAAAAATGGATGGGCAAAGCTACACCAAATTATATATTCAAAAAATGTGATCAGTCTCCAGTTCTTTCTAAATTTTGCTGCTAACCTTATCAACAAAGAACTGCAGATGTAATATTAATGATGTAAGGGACATACAGCTGAGGCAGCAAATTATATATAATCACATATTCTCTTTGAAATATGGCCATGAATAAAATCTGGTCGTATAAAGATAAATGTATTTTGTCACTGAGGTGGATCTTTTCAAAACCCCAATGGCTATATATCTACATTTTAAAATACGCATATTTGATATCTGCACTAAAGCCATTTCTTTCTTTCTTTCTTTCTTTCTTTCTTTCTTTCTTTCTTTCTTTCTTTCTTTCTTTCTTTCTTTCTTTCTTTCTTTCTTTCTTTCTTTCTTTCTTTCTTTCTTTCTTTCTCTCTTTCTTTCTCTCTTTCTTTCTCTCTTTCTTTCTCTCTTTCTCTCTTTCTCTCTTTCTCTCTTTCTCTCTTTCTCTCTTTCTCTCTTTCTCTCTTTCTTTCTCTCTTTCTTTCTCTCTTTCTTTCTCTCTCTCTTTCTTTCTTTCTTTCTTTCTTTCTTTCTTTCTTTCTTTCTTTCTTTCTTTCTTTCTTTCTTTCTTTCTTTCTTTCTTTCTTTCTTTCTCTTTCTTTCTTTCTCTCTCTCTCTCTCTTTCTTTCTCCCTTCCTTCCTTCCTTCCTTCCTTCCTTCCTTCCTTCCTTCCTTCCTTCCTTCCTTCCTTCCTTCCTTCCTTCCTTCCTTCCTTTCCTTTCCTTTCCTTTCCTTTCCTTTCCTTTCCTTTCCTTTCCTTTCCTTTCCTTTCCTTTCCTTTCCTTTCCTTTCCTTTCCTTTCCTTTCCTTTCCTTTCCTTTCCTTTCTCTCTCTTTCTCTCTCTCTCTCTCTCTCAAAATTTCAAGTCAGGGTTTTGTGTTTGTGTACCTCTAAAAGTATTATGAGTATTCATTTAAAAGTTATTTAGAATTGCTAACATAGAGGAGTGGTAGAATTAATGGACTCACAGTGTAAATGCTTTCTGCCAGCTCTTTATTTGTAAGTATTCTGAAACTACACTCTTCATCACAGAGAAAGTTAGAAATCAAGTAGCAGTACTGACAAATTCAATAAAGAAAAAAAAAAAAAATCAATAAATTTCCTGTACAGAGTACAAAATATATCCTGGCTTTGTAGAATAAATATTACTGTCAATAAATGTTTGTTTAAGCAGCATAATATTTCCATGCTTCCATTACAGAAAACCCACACTCGGTAAACTTTAATAAAATAATGTGAATTTGTATATAAACAAGGATGTTAGTGAGGTTTGAATAAGCAAAGAGGTGCTGGATGTTCAGATAAGAAATCTGTATGTTTTTGATTATGATAATTTCCTCATTTTTTTTCCAATTAAATAAATACCATAAAAGGTTTATGCCATCTATTACTGTGTCAATTCCACAGTCTTACCTCATAAATTTTAAATGTCACTGAGACTAATATGAAAGCCCTGAACTTATATTGTAGTTAAGGCTGAATACTATGAATGTGTGCAGTTCCAAAAAAAAACCAGCTTTATTATACACAAGGAGGGAATATTTTATCTTTAAATTTTGTTTGATTGTAGGCCTATGTGGTGAATGACTCCATAGCAAAAAGTGTAGTCTCCAATCTGAGGTCTTGTACTGTCACTGTCCTCTGGATTATAGTTGTGTGGTACAATGTAGAGATACCCATTTTAACTCTAAAAAATTTGGTGTAGACAGAAGACTGTTGGCCTAAAGAATATTTTTGCATAAAAAAAGTATCTCTTTAAGCTACTGTATTTTATACCATTGGGTTTCTATCACAACCTGCCAATTCTTCACTCTAGAGAACTAGAGCTTCTGCGTAGTTAAGGTCTACTGAGAAGAGTTGGCAGCTGGATGAGTTCTCCTTTAATACCAGATGAATCTTTCGTGTCTTCCTTCCATTCTTCCTAGTCTCCTTTGACTCTTTGTTCCTACCAGCTACCCATGGTTTCCATGCACAGTATATCCTATGTATTAGAAGCTGGTTCCAGGGTCTGCTGGTATTTGAGAAAGCATGTGGGATAGTAGACAAATTCATTTGCACCAAACACAAAACAGTTCTCGCTGACATTGTACTCCACTCATTTCAAAGCACATTCTCTGTTTCATTAGGAATGAAAGTTGCTTGCCTTTTTTTTTTTTTTTTTTTTTTCTTTCCTCTTCCTCTCAGGATTTCCTTTTGTGTCTCTAGCAAGTACAAAAAGAGTATATGGGGGGGGAAGAAAATGAAACTATATATGTTCGTTCACCTCATGGCTGCATAAATAATGAGGCAGCGGAAAATATGTTGTTAAAGTGTTTTAACATGTATGTGAAACTTTGGCTTTCTTGCCATGCGTATTGTCAAGGATGATTTCAAAATTCTTGTAGTTCAGTCTTCTTGAGTCCAGAAGTCTTTCAACATTAAGTTGAAATTTCAGGAGTATATTGTCCAATCCCCCTGCCGGAGCAGGAACACAGGAATCACACAGGAATGCCTCCAGGCAGGTTTTGAAAGGTTCTTTGCAGATCGTTAGGGGCTTCAAAGAGGTACTGCTTATAGGAAGTCACTTAGTATATATGTAGTTTACCATAACAAAGAAAAAAACTGAGAGCAAAATTGGTTTCAGCACAAATTGGCAAAAGAGCTCCTTTTACTACTCCACCTGTGGATATTTATTGCTTCATATTGTGGACATTTCAGTAACTATTAATTTCAGGTGTTGTTCAGATATGGTGCTATGTTTGTTGTCTGGACAGTATCAGTAGACCTAGTTAAAAAGCACATGGCATTATGCTGTTGGAAGTAAAATTCTTTAACTTAGGAGAAGAAAATTATCAGGTTTTATTATTTGGGTTATTTTTTTCAGTATGTAAGCAAACAAATCAATTCTGGTGTGCTGAAAAAAAAGGAAGGAAGGAAGGAAGGAAGGAAGGAAGGAAGGAAGGAAGGAAGGAAGGAAGGAAGGAAGGAAGGAAGGAAGGAAGGAAGGAAGGAAGGAAGGAAGGAAGGAAGGAAGGAAGGAGGGAAGGAAGGAAAGAATTAACATTTGACCTTGCATATTTTTATGAGTTAAAAACAAAATGAACATCAGCTCATCAGGCCAAGGATCCACGTGGATAACTTTCTGGAAAGAGCACAGCAATAAACTTCAAGTCAAAACTCTAAATAATATCTCAGGTAATTTAATATAAGCATTAGAAAAACAACATAATCTGAAGTGTCATAATTGAGGACCTGGATGAGGGGATCGAGTGCACCCTAAATTTGCAGACAACACCAACTGGGTTTCTTTAAAAGATGTTTAGATGCAGAGCTTAGTGATATGGTTTAGTGGAGGACTTGTTAGCGTTAGGTCAGAGGTTGGACTAGGTGATCTTGAAGGTCTCTTGCAACCTAGATCATTCTATGATTCTGTGATTCTGTGACATGTATGATGGCATTTTTGTGATACACAAAGGCTGTAATGTCAGATAAAATCTATATACATCTGCTTATACAACCTATCTCAACGTCAAAATCAGGTGAAAGCCTACTTGGTGAACAGCTCAGGAATCACTGATTTCTGAATGAAGCTCCTTCACTTTTTTACTGCTGATAGAGTATTTCATAAGTATTTATTTGTAAATTAGGGATGAGGAGATTTTTTAGTCTGGATATTCTAAAAGAAATTGAAATTCATGGAAATATTTGATTGAATTCTGTGGTAAGTTAAATTTATAGACTTACAACCATTAAACACAAACAAAAAGCAACCACAAACTAGAAAACCACAATTTTGTTCACGACTTAATGTTAATTCAGATTTTTTCCACAGCTTATAGAAATGGAAGAACAATTTTAAAACAACCAAAAAAAATGTGAATAGACTTTATTGCCATTTCTAAGAAAGAAACATGCAATATGAAACTATTTTGGTGGACATAGATCTTTAAAAAATATTTTGATTCCCAAACTGCAAAAATTAACAAAATTGCTGCAACTAATGAGAGGAAAGCATAGTTATCTTGACTATGTATTAGAGCAGTGTACAAGTTTGTATCAGGTATGATCAAACATGTTAACAGTTATTTTTCCACTCAGTTCTTTTCTTCTGCTTCAGGTAGGACAAGTTTCGTGCTGTGACCTCTTCAAATCTATCTTGAATAGATTCAAAATGGTTTGACAAATCTGTACCAAAACCTCTGTTGTTCTGAAAGATTCTGAAGGATTTGTTCTTCCTATGTCTGTTTGCCTTCCTTGGATAGCTGTTTTTGATATTTAATGGCTCTTTTTCTAATCCAAAAAAGGTATCTTATTTCAATTGCTCTAAGAGGAAATAGAACTTTTTGCTGTCATTTATGCACTTATGTCCTCGAGGCTAGATTATAACCTAAAGATAACGGCTGTACGACTCACAGGAAATCTTTCTCTGAAAAACTAATCAATGTTCTGCATCACCTTGTAGAATGATGCTATTTAACCTTATTTTGACACCCAGCTATGGGGTGAAGAAAATGAAGAGTCTCTGCCTTATCTTCTGTTAAGCAGTTAATGCTCCTAGGATGCAATAATCCTTGCACTGAGAATACAGAGATCAAATGCTAAAATCTAGAAGATGCTAGTGAAGCTGCATTACATAAAATATCTGTTTCAACAAAAGAATAATTGAAGTAAGTTTTATAAGTGTGCAGCAGTAGGTAATCTTCAACAGCTTTTTTATATATTGAAGAGAAGCGTTCAGCAGAGTAGTGTATATCAAATGAAACATTGATGTGGAAACTTTTTAAAAGACAGTGGTGATACCTGAAATGTTTCATTGCTCTTTTATCTAGTTTCATTATTCATTTAGACATTTTCACTAAAATTCAAATATAAAAAGAGGGAGAATACAGTCAATAGTAAGGGGAGAACAGCACAGAAGTTGCACACAACCCATAAAATAAAATTCTTGATTCTAGTAAGATTATTCATGTTTTTCTCTTTGAGAAGAGCATACTTAACCTTTTAACAACTAAAGTTTGAATAGTCTAAATCTTTTAAAATGACATTTCAAAATATTTTTATATCTTTGTAGTCATAATGAGATAAAATGAGTTGTATGACAAAGCTTGACTCAAATCACAAGTTATCTTTCATTTCATAAAGAAAACAGAACTGAAGATTCTACACACACACACACACAAAAATGTATATACATATCAGAAGTTTATGAAAAGAGAGTAAACCAACATAAAACTGGGAATTTTGTATATATATATCTTGCTGTAGTCATTAAAAGCTAAATCTAAGTCTCAACAGAGAAAAAAAAATCCAACTAAGATTAATAACTAAGCCTTTCATAACACCCAGTAGTAAATATTGCTTTGGAAAGGGTAGTTAGTTACCCATCAGAAAGTCTTTTGTCATAAAACAAACAAACCAACCCAAGATCATTTCTATTATCACGTCAGAAGTTATTCTTATTTCTATTGCTTATAAACTCCTTTCAGGAAATTGTATAAGCCACAGCTTTGTTTTAACTGAGGCTGGGTTTCTTTCCATGTTTCAGGTATATCAAGATCATATTTTCTAAAGCAACATTTCAGTTTGTAGCTAATACAAGAACAATAGAGCACATTACAACTGTTACTAGGCATTAAAGATCTGTCTTTATTACAGATAGATATGTTGAGCTACAAGATAGAAACAGGATTCAACATTTCTAGACTAAGTAATAATTTTATTTATTCCATTATTCATAAAACATTTCCTTTTTGTGTGTGTGATGCTTCAGAAATGTTTAATTTGCCTTTGCATTTTAAATCACATATAAACCAATAGTGCATAATAACAAAAGTAATGGGCCAATGTTCATGGATAGTAAATATTATCAATGATTTGTGAAAAAAAAATAAACTTTAAAGCATGGCTAAAAATAAGAAGGAATATTCTCTTGAATTTATTACTGGAGTAAGGTGCAATTAAAGGCATAACTTCAGATTCAGGCATGGATTTTAATTATTGTTATCCACTTATTGCACAAAATTCTAGTTCTGAGATGAAGAAGCAGCTGTAAACATCCTTGTGAAATGTCATTTTCAATTGAATATTTTATCCCTATCTACAAAGAGAAGCAACAGCTGAGGCCACTTTGAAAGACTGTTGAGACCCGGATGATCTCAGCTGGCTGAAGAGTCAGATTCCTCTGTATGATGTACATGTCAAGATCCAAATTTAAGCCTAGTTTCATTCAGTGTTTTGCATGATATCTTCGTAAAGTTTCACAAAATACTTAAAGTAATAAAATTAGAAATTACTCATTTGAAATTAAAGATGATTCAACAAAAATCATAGCAGTCTGTTTTTTGCTCAAAAGCAGATGTACAGCTTCTGGAATTAATGGAATAGAAATGTACTCTTGTCTGCAGACAAGCCCACTAATCAGAAGCTGATTTTCACATTAAAGTCAAATGCCATTCTAAGACCTGTTGTGTTTCATTTCAGAGAGGCTATTTAATAGTTAGTCAATATATAGACTGACACAGGACACAAAATACAGACAAGTGATCAGGTTATTTTAGAAAGAATGTACTTCAGTCACTATGTAGATTGGCAGTGGCTTCCAGGATTTCTGGCTGTATATATAATAAAAGAACTCTTCACTGAAGATGTGTGTTTTTCCCAGTCAGTCTGTTCAGTTTTTGTGTTCAATTATACTACAGCCTGCTCACCTGGAACATGACTGTTACCTCAAGTGTGTGCCATGAAGTCAGGTGTTGTCTAAAAAGGGTACCTGGTTAACAGCTTAGATCTGCATGACATGCATAAATTGAGAGCACTGCTGGCCAAAACTATATGCACAGTAATAGAAATATTCTCACACTGATCCAACCAGAATCTACTCATGCTTTTTACTTCCAGCAGTTTAATTCATACCTGCATAGTTGCATAAATGAAATGCCTCCATAGCTCTCTCAGATTAGGTCCCTGTGCCCCTTTACAGCCCAATGAAATTCACATTATAACACCTGCAAAATTAAAAACCTTTATGAATGCACAAGCACCCTGATTTTAGAGATGTATTTTTAGATAAATAGAGGAAGAAGCCTGCAAACAGAATGGTATACTGATGCCCTTACTGCTTTTCTATTTTCCCTATCCAATTTAACTTTTTTAGGCTGCTTCTGATTTTATTTTTTTATCATGCTGCTTCTTCTGTAACTCCTGCCTCAGATTAAGAATGAAAACAAACACACACACACAAAAAAAAAAAATTAAAAAAAAAATCTCATGATGCTAATGCTAGTTGGGTGCATGTGTTGATCTGCTCGAGGGTATGAAGGCTTTGCAGGAGGATCTGGATAGGCTGGACTGATGGGCTGAGGTCAACTGTATGAAGTACAACAAGACCAAGTGCCAGGTCCTGCACCTGGGGCACAACGACCCCAAGCAGTGCTACAGGCTGGGAGTGGAGTGGTTGGAAAGCTGCCTGGCAGAGAAAGACATGGTTGATAGTCAGCTGAATAGGAGCCAACAGTGTGCTCAGGTGGCCAAGAAGGCCAACGGCATCCTGGCTTGTATAAGAAGCAGTGTGGCCAGCAGGGCTAGGGAAGTGATTGTCCCCCTGTACTCGGCTCTGGTGAGGCCGCACCTCGAGTACTGTGTTCAGTTTTGTGCCCCTCGCTACAAGAAGGTCATCAAGGTGCTCGAGCGAGTCCAGAGAAGGGCAATGAAGCTGGTGAGGGGTCTGGAGAACAAGTCCTACGAGGAGCGGCTGAGGGAGCTGGGTTTGTTCAGCCTGGAGAAGAGGAGGCTCAGGGGCAACCTAATCGCTTTCTATAGGTACCTTAAAAGAGGCTACAGCAAGGTGTGGGTTGGTCTATTCTCCCAAGTGCCTGGTGACAGGACGAGGGGGAATGGGCTAAAGTTGTGCCAGGGGACATTTAGGTTGGATATTAGGAAAAACTTCTTTACTGAAAGGGTTGATAGGCATTGGAATGAGCTGCCCAGGAAAGTGGTGGAGTCACCATCCCTGGGTTTCTTTAAAAGACGTTTAGATGCAGAGCTTAGTGATATGGTTTAGTGGAGGACTTGTTAGTGTTAGGTCAGAGGTTGGACTAGGTGATCTTGGAGGTCTCTTGCAACCCAGATCATTCTATGATTCTGTGATTCTGATCTTACGTTTGGCTATTATACCCAGCAGAGGGAAGAGAAATACTAATACACAAACAGGGGAAAGGAAATGAAGTCTCCCATTACTCTTCAGTTTTGTTTCTTTGCTGCCTCTTTGTCTCAGCATAAAGGGACAAATGACTGAAGACTTCACTCCATACTGTTTCTGTATTACTTGATGGGACGTTTTTTTGTTTGTTTGTTTGTTTGTTTTTGTTGTTTAATTTTTTTTTTTGGTACTTGATTCTAAGCTCTCTTTAAATTCAGCATACTAGCTTATGACCAACACTGTTTACTGTGAATTTCTTGTTCTTTTCGTCTTTTCATATTACATTATGTCACAGATGAAATGTCTTCCTTCCAATAGTTTTCTGTTGACTAGTACACCAGTACTATAACATGTACAGCCAGATGTTGCTTCATATAGTTTCTTAGTAGCATTTCTCTTTGAAGATTAAAAGACACACAAACAAAATCCTAGACAGAAAGTAAAACAGCTTATTTTAGTATATTAGACAATGCAAGACAACTAGGAGATAAGAAATGTTACATAATACCAGAGAACAACTGTTATCTGTATTAATGATGATGTTATGGGTTTATATGTCAAGAAAGAAGATTCAGGGTTGATTTTGAACTTTAATCATTAAAGAGAAGTAGAGTTCCACTGTTCAAGCTTCTAACCAGAAGATACAATTGTATTGAAAACATAGATATTTTAAACTTCTTGAGAACAATGTAATATACTTTCCACTTTCTCAAACAGTAAAAGCTCTTTCTGCCTTGTAAAGTGAAAGGATTTTGATTTCAAGAAATGTATAAAGGTGGATTGAGATTTAACACAATATTATTGTATAAAGGAAAGATAAAGGACGCAGCATGACAGGCAAGAAGGTGTTAATAAAATAAAGGTCAGCTACTAAATCAAAAAAAGAAAAATAATTTGGGGGTGAGAGATGAAAGAGTGACAAAAAAGATGACATTAGATTTTCAGCTGTAACAATCTTGTTCTAAAGTCTACATTTTGTTTTTGGCCTTCTGTGGTAGTTAGAGTGAAATTTACATTTCAGAAGATGGGAGATTTGTCAGTCTAAACACTGAAGAGGAACAAAGTAATAAATTTTATGTTTAAAGTTACAGGTATGCAATTTACCCTTCTTTGAATACACACCCATGAGGAAGATAAACTGTACAATCCTGTGAAACAGTAATAATAAATGTGAACTGACACTTTAGAGTAGTAGGTAACACAGTGCTAATCACTGAGACCAGCATTTGGCTGTCCATATCAACTAGCGTCAACTCCATTGGGTGGAATTGACCTCACAGTGAAATATAAACAAGAGGAGCAGGGGAAGAGTTCTGACATATACATTCTTCTGTTCAGAGACCTGAATTAGTTGTACATCTAAAATATTCTTTTCATTATTAGTGAGATCTGTCTGATCTGACCACACAGCTGCAGAAGCTGCAGCTTCTGGATATTTCAGCTTTTAATAGTTCTATTCCAAATAAAGTTTAACTATTATTTTCATGCTATCATATGCCTGAACAGATCTTCTCAAGAGATATTCACCCAAGTTACTAGAAGCCCTGATATTGAAGAAATAAGCTTTCTCTTGCAACTTGCTTACATGGAATGTAGACAAATATATATATATATATATATATATATATAACACTGTTACTTACCACAAAAGTAGTCACATTAATTCCTACAATTATTGTCTGAGAACCTGCATCAGCAAATGGATATAGTCTCCAAAACCATGGTTTAAAATCTCCCCATTGCACTTTTTCCTTTGTTGTTTTCCAGAAGATATAATAAATATTGTAATGTACATACCAATTCCCTTATTTTACTCCTCTTTCATTTGAAAGCATTAAACATCTCTAATGCTCTCAGCATGTGAAAAATGTTGCCACAGAAATCAGATGTTTTATTGTATGTTTTATTAATCATTTTATTATTTATTATTTATTTATTATTTATTTCTTAATCTCAGCAATTTCAATTTTTTGTTTAAGCCATTTGCCTTTTTATATGAATTTCCCCTGGAAAGCTGATTGTCATGAAGACCATAATTTTTTCATCACTATTTTGATAGAAATTTTGCTTCCGCTAATATTTGCTAAAGATTCAAACACCAGACATTAGAAAGTAGGTATGATAATTTATTAACAACCTGTACACTCATCTCAGACTGAGTCTTCAGGATTCCAACAGAATCTAATTCATGCTGGGCAGGCTCACAGAATTAGAATATAAACATTTTATGATGCACCTGGGTCAGGGCAACCCCATACATGAGTACACGCTGGGTGATGAGAGACCTGAGAGCAGCCCTGCAGAGAAGGACTCCGAGGTATTGGTGGATGAAAAACTCAGCATGAGTTGGCAGTCTGTGCTTGCAGCCTGGAAGGCCTGGAAGGCCAAAGCAAAATCAAAGTAAATGTGGCCAGCAGGCTGAAGGAGACAATTCTCCTGCTCCACTGTCATAAGACCACACCTAGAGTACTGTGTTCAGCTCTGGGACCCCCAGCACAAGAGAGAGATAGATGTGTTAGACTGTGTCCAGAGGAGGGCAATGAAGATGATCAATGGGCTGGAGCACCTCTCCTATGAAGAAAGGAACTAAAAGATACCTCAAGATCAATTCCCCTTGTCCTTATGGGGTACTTCAACTTGCCAGATGTCAACTGGAATCACAACATGGCCAACAAGAGCAAGTCCAGGAGGTTCATAAAGCACCTAGATGATAAATTCTTGGTGCAGGTGCTAAGGGAGCCAACTAGGAAAGGTGTCCTCCTAGATCTGTTGCTGGAGAACAGAGAGGGTCTTGTGGGGGATGTGGCACATGGGGGCCATCTTGGCCATAGTGACCATGAAGTGGTTGAGTTTAGAATTTATGGCAACAGGAGGAAATATGCCACCAAAACTTCAGCCAAAAACTTTGGATATGGGGAAAGCAGACTTCAGGTTGTTCAGGGAACTAGTCAGCAAGGTCCCCTGGGAAACCGCTTTTGAAGGCATTGGCGTCCATAAGTGTTGGTCAGTCTTTAAGCACTGCCTCCTAAAAGCACAGGATCAAGCAATTCCAAAATATTGGAAGTGAAACAGGCAGAGCAGCCGGCTGGCCTGGTTGACCAGGGATCTTCTACTGGAGCTTAGATGAAAAAAGAAAATGTACAGCTGCTGGAAGGAGGGTCAGGAGACGTGGAAGGAATACAGGAACACTGTTCATGTTTGTAGGAAGAAAATTCATGTGGCCAAAGCCCAACTAGAGTTGAAGCTGGCCAAGTCTGTGGGAGACAATAAAAAGTTTTTTTTTTTTTTAAACACGTGAACAGAAAAATGAGAACCAAAGAAAACATAGGTCCACTACTTGATGGGGAAGGTAAGCTCACAGACAAGGATATAGGCAAAGCAGAGATGTTTAATGCCTTCTTTGCCTCCGTCTTCAATGCTGATGATGGGCTTCAGGACCCAGGGTGCCCTGAGCTGGAGGACCATGACGGTGGGAATGACAAACTCCCAACCAACCCTGAATGTGTGTGGGATTTGCTGCTCCACCTGGATCCATACAAGTCCATGGGTCTGGATGGGATTCATCCCAGGGTGCTTAAAGAGCTGGCTGACATCATCATGAGACCTCTCTCAATTATTTTTCAATGATCTTGGGAAATCTGGAGAGGTCCCAGTAGACTGGAAGCTCACAAATGTGCTAATTTTCAAGAAGAGCAAGAAAGAAGACCCTAGCAATTGCAGGCCTGTCAGTCTCATGTCAGTGCCTGGTAAAATTATGGAGAAGATGATCCTTGAAGTTACTGAAGCACACCTGGGGCACAATGCAGTCACTGATCCCAGCCAACATGGGTTCTTGAGGGGTAGGTCCTGCCTAACAAATTTGATTTCCTTTTATGACAAGATCACCCGTCTAGTCGATCAAGGGAAACCAGCTGATGTGATCTTTTTGGACTTCAGCAAGGCTTTTGACACAGTTTCCCATAGGATCCTACTGGACAAAATATCCAGCATAGAGATAAACAAAACCATCATACTATGGGTGAGTAATTGGCTGACAGGCAGGGCTGAAAAGGTTGTGGTAAATGGGGCCACATCAGGCCCAAGGCTAAAATGGGCCAGTCTTCTTCAATGTTTTTATAAACAATTTGGATGTAGGACTAGAAGGTGTTTAGAGCAAATTTGCCAGTGAGACCAGACTTGGAGGAGTTGTAGACTCTCCTGTGGGTGGAAAGGCCTTGCAGAGAGATTTGGACAGATTGGAGAGCTGGGCGATCACCAACCGCAAGAAGTTTAACAACAGCAAGTGCCGGGTCCTGCACCTTGGACAGGGCAACCCTGGCTATACGTACAGACTGGACGACAAGACACTGGAGAGCAGCCCTGCAGAGAGAGATCTGGGGCTGTGGTTGACAGCAAGTTGAATATGAGCCAGCAGTGTGCCCTAGCAGCCAGGAGGGCCAACCTGGGGTGCATCAAGCACGGTATTGCTAGTTGGTCGAGTGATTGTCCCACTCTGTGCTGGTGCGGCCTCACCTCGAGTACTGTGTGCAGTTCTGGGCACCACAGTACAAGAAGGACATTAAACTGTTGGAGAGTGTCCAGAAGAGGGTGATGAAGATGGTAAAGGGAGTAGAGAGGAAGACATATGAGGAGCGGCTGAAGTCACTTGGCCTGTTAACACTGGAGAAGAGGAGGCTGAGAGGAGACCTCATTGCAGTCTACAGCCTCCTCGCAAGGGGGCGTGGAGGGGCAGGCTCTGACCTATTCTCCTTAATCACCAGTGATAGGACCCACAAGAATGGTGTCAAGCTGAGGCAGAGGAGGTTTAGGCTAGACATCAGGAAGAGGTTCTTCACCAAGAGGGTTGTCACACACTGGAACAGGCTCCCCAGGGAAGTAGTCACTGCACCAAGCCAGTCTCCATTTAAGAAACGTTTGGACTGTGCTCTTAGTCACATGGTCTAAAATTTTGGGTAGACCTGTGTGGTTCCAGGAGTTGGACTCATTGATCCTTATGGGTCCCTTCCAACTCGGGATATTCTACGATTCTAACTGGGGATGTTCAGCCTGGAGAAAAGAAGGCTTCGGAGAGAATTTATTGAGGTCTTCCACTACTGAAAGGGGTTCTAGAAGAAAAATGGGGAGAGATTCTTTATCAGAATGACAGGACAAAGAGCAACAGTTTTAAACTTAAGGAGGGTAGATTTGTATTAGGCACTAGGAAGAAATTATTTACTCAGAGGAGGAGTAAAGAATTCTCTAAAGAACTCTCTACTAGAACATTTCACCCAGAGAAGCTGTGGATGCCCCATCCCTTGAAGTGTTCAAGACCAGGCTGGATGGGGCTTTGATCAGCCTGGTCTGGTGGGAGGTGTCCCTGCATGGGGCAGGGACTGGAACAAGATGGTCTTTAAGGTCCCTTCCAACCCAAACCATTCTATGATTCTATGATTTAAAGCTGAATTTCATTGGAGTGTTAATTCTTTCACATTCTATGCAGCATATCTACCCTTAGATAATATCTTAGGATTTAATTACTCTTCCCTTCTCTTACCTTCTTTTTTTTTTCTTTTCTTTTCCAGGTATTCTTTCTTGTCCCAATCCACAAGTCACTTTTAAAATATTTTTTAAACTTATAATTGGAATACATAGTAAATACCTACTCATTACTACCTGCTCTGCTATATTCTCCACAAGATATCAACATGGGAACAATATCAGAGTACAAGGTGAAACATGAGGAACCAGTGATGATTAAAAGTACTACATGCACACACATGCATCACATGACAAACTTCCCAAGAAAACAGTAGATTCCAGTCTAATCTTTCCACTGTGATTACCCACAGCAAGGTAGAATTCTGCATGGTTTAAACCACTGTGCTGTTGGATGTTGCTGTGTTTGCTACTGCATGGTTTTTGCCTGAGATTTGGGTATTCTGCTACAAAATAATACAGGTTTAGGTCAGAATGTAGGTGAGAACTCTCTCATCTCAAAACTGAAAAAGCTAAGAATGTAGGAGGAAGTAAAATCAATGACTCAGAAAAATTCATTCTAAAATACCTCATTTACTGTGAAATCAATGACTCAGAAAGTCATTCTAAAATACCTTGTTCACAGTGAACAAATAGCCATGGACTGCAATGTGTTGAGGTAATGACCTAACCTTTTTGGGGGATGGAGAGAATTGGGAGAAAAGTCCACTTTGTGTATATAAATTTCTATACTACTCATTGAATCAAAAATCTGATATGCACTTAGCAACATAATTGTACAATGTATGTGCAGACATACGCATACAGACATATACAATTGCATCAGTATGTCTTGATGGCATATATCCATTAGTAGAAACCTATAAAACAATGCTAGAAACATATTTGGAGCTGCTAGGTGATAATTTTTCAGGCTAATGTTCTGTGCTATAAGTAGAAATTGGGTAAAAATGCTGAAAACAAGAAAACTTCAGTTTATTTTATGCAGAGTAAATCTCAAGAAAAATAGTGCACTTTGGCCGCACCCAAAAACTTCCTTCAGGAAAAACAAGTACAGATGTATGCTTTTCGATTGCTTTTCTGTTTTCTTGACACTGATGCTGTCTTTTTAAAATTTTTGTATTAGCACTACTGCTGATCACACTGCTATAATTAAGATTATGTCAGCACTTGAATTGTGAAAAAAATATCAAGGGACTTTAACTTGCCTGAAAAATTACTCAGGTCACAGAAAAGAAATCAGGCCAATTTTATGATTAGGACCTCTCTCACATTTAATAAAAGGTTTTTAAAAATATATTGATGTGATTTTAAAGTGTAAAGGAGACTATATGTGTTTTTATATATATACATATATATATATATAAATATAAAACTTCACTTCTGGAAAAATCATTACCTAGCTAAGTCAACCAATGGGGAATTAATAAATAAATAAATATAAAGCTCTTATACAAAATTTAACATTTTTCATCTTTATGCTGATTAGCCCCATTCAGGTAAACTTCCCAGGTACAGCATGGAAGGGAATTTCAAGATCAAGTTATGAATAAAAACAAAATAAAACAAAACAAAACAACCTGTCTCATAAAAAATAAAATAAAATAAAATAAAATAAAATAAAATAAAATAAAATAAAATAAAATAAAATAAAATAAAATAAAATAAAATAAATAAAATAAAATAAATAAAATAAAATAAATAAAAAGATAAGATAAGATAAGATAAGATAAGATAAGATAAGATAAGAAAGAAACTTCATGAATGCCACACTCATGCTACTGATATTTCTTTGACAAGTGACCACTCTAAAAGGAACGTTTCATTCTTAGAAATGCTACTTTTAATCATCACAGCTTCTCCTTTCTTCCAGTTTATTTAAAAGGAAATCTCATATCCATTTGCCAAACTGAACAGTGAAGAACAACTGCTGTCATTTGTAATATGAATATCTCTCTGTCAATATTGCTGGCCATAATACCCAGCTCACTGACAAAGATTTCTATCTAATCATAATGAAATGCTACAGAACTCAACAGTTTTTTAAGAATCATAGCCAAAGAACACACCTCACCATCCAGGTGTTCAATTACTAAACTGCCACAGTGCGTAAGAGCCCAACACCATTTACTGCTTTGTCTGTTGTACCAAATATTCTTGGAAGGCAATAGACCATGTTTGCAGAGCTTGACCCCAAGAATGAGATACAAATATCTCTGACAACAGGATAGGGCTGATTTAGAAAGAAAGTTAAATACAGGCACTACAGAAGTAAAGAAAAAATGATAAAAAAGGATGATGCTAATTACAAAATCAAGACTTGGAAAGATCATCAAGATTCATTTCTTTAAATGAAGGAAATCAAGCCACAGTAGAGATTTCAAGAACTGAATTTTATGAGAAGAGCTGTTTTCCTCCATAGCAATTTAAAAGTGGATGACTAGCTAAAAATAACTAACATAAAAATATGGTAAAAGAAAAGCAAGAATACAAATCATTAGACTAAAATGACCCCTTGTAGTAAACCAGGAAGGTCACTTCTGAACAGAAGTAAGCTATTTAGTGTTCTGCCAATTGGAAGAAACAGATGTGTCTCACCAAAATTGCAACACCACAAACACAGATGAAGAAATTTCATTTCAAAGTGTACATAACTAACTCTTAAAAAAGGAAAACTAAAATACAAGGAATATCAACATTACGCTTTTTAGAAGTAGTGTAAGTTTAGTGAGGTTTACCAATCACAGACCACAATTTAGTTATGTAGGTGTTTGAGACTTGAGAGAACCAGGAAATAGCTGCTCTGATGAATTTCAGGATGTACAGATGTTTACAAAAGGATAAGATTTTAGCTTGGGTCTCTATGCAAGTGGGAAGTTTTGATATAATTTATTACAAATTCAAAATTAATTCTAAATGTAAGGACACCTGTTCTTTATTTTGTTTATAATTTAGGTCTTAGCAATAGTTTTCAGGTTTGTTTGTTTATATTCAGCAGTTGAAAAAACAGATTATGATGGCAGAACTCTCCTGAGATTTTCAAATGCATTCCACCTAAAAAACAGAGTTTTCCTTGAACCAGCATATGGAAACAACTCCCAATCACAAATACAGACTTCTGTAATATACACACTTTCTAAAAATATTAATTTTCAAAAAATAGTGGTTTTACTAGAAATATCACCGAACAGTCGTTTTGCAACGACTTAAATACACCTTTCAAACACCATTTTAAACAGACTTTCATAAACAAAAAAAAAATATGCAATATGAAATAGGTATTTGAAACCAATAATACAGATGTTTGCCCAAGATACTATACTGCTAATACCACATTTGTATACTACATTTAGCTGGCTGATAAAAGCGATACAGTCTTCTGTGGAGTGTTTTACTGATAAAGAGATAAGTATTCACTGAAGAGGTCAGTATTTACTTTTCTACAGGTAATACACAGAAAGACAAAGGTCGGTGTCTTTCTCATGAGAAAGTATAACTAGATATTCATTCAGGTATGTTTTTACATATATTGTTAAAATAGATATATAGAAAGATATTTGTATACTTTTTCATCTCCAGAAATAAAAAGGTTTAGGTTAACATTCTTTCTAAAATTGTCCCCGAATTATTTCCATTTGAAACTAGCATTTAATAAAAGAGATGAAGTACAGAAATATATATATATATATATATAAATAAATAAATCAACCCCTCCTTTTCTCCAGTTCTATATGGGGCAGTATTGGAACTCAGCTGCAAGTAATTACATCTCTACATCTGACTGGCTATTAAATATTTTTTTTACTAAAAATTTACAGGTGTTGTATTCCTGTAGTATCAGCCAAACCTAAACAAGTAATTGGAATGAGGTTTTCTTTCCTTAGTCTTTGGGCATTTGCATTTGAAACTCTGCATTTAAGGATTATTATTGTTGTTATTAATACTTTTTTTTTTTTTCATGTTTTGGCTCCATACCTTTTGCAACATCTAGATACTGCTGTAGAAACAGCTTTACCTCAAGCTGAGTGGTCATAAACTCTGATTTCTGTCTTCCAGGACTGGAATGTATCTCAAAACTTCAGAGCTAGTAAACAGAAGGCCATTTAAATTTCACTCTTAATGTAACTCTCTGCGAGCTCACATGTTTTGCAGTTCCTGAAGAACAGTTCCTGAAGAGAAGCTGGTGAGGTTGAATTCAAGTATTACTGAGCTAAGTTAAACTCTGTATGAAGTTGTTCCACTAGCTGCTTTGATTTAAGAAGCCATCAGAAACTGAGGAGGGAAAGACATAGGTCTACCCATCTGCGTAAGAATTATTTTTGTCTAAAAAGAAAGAAAGTGTAAACATCAGATCTTACACAATCACTTGTTTTGTGGGGCAGCCCTGTGGTTATTTGTATGCTGAAGTTATGTCATGTGTCACTGTCGTGGTTTAACCCGACCGGCAGCTAAACACCATGCAGCCGTTCGCTCACCCTCCCCCCTCCCTCTCTGGGACGGGGGAGAGAAATGGAAAGTGAAGCCCGTGAGTTGAGATAAAGACAGTTTAATAAGACAGGAAAAAAAAAAATAACAAAAATAATAATAACAATAATAATAATGATGATACAATGGTGATAATACGAAAGTAATAATAGTATGTACAAACAAGTGATGCACAATGCAATTGCTCACCACCCGCTGACCGATGCCCAGCCTAACCCCGAGCAGTCCGGCCCCCTCCCCCCGGCTAGCCACCCCTATATATTGTTTAGCATGACGTCAGATGGTATGGAATACCCCTTTGGCTAGTTTGGGTCACCTGTCCTGGTTCTGTCCCCTCCCAGCTCTTACTGCACCCCCCAGCCTGCCCGTTGGCAGGACAGAGCAAAGGCTGAGATGTCCTTGGCTTAGTATAAGCACTGCTCTGCAACAATTAAAGCATCGGGGTGTTATCAGCACTCTTCTCATTCTAAGCCAAAACACAGCATTCCACCAGCTACTAGGAAGAAAATTAATTCTGTGCTAACTGAAACCAGGACATCTATCCACCCCTTATTCCATACCATTTATGTCATGCTCAGGTTACACTCTTTTCCATACATTCTAATTAGTCACCTATAGTAATCATGGTAGTGATAACATACAGTATAATATACTATTTAACATGGTGCAATTCAGTTCATGGGCTATTCTCACCCAGTATTAAATCTCCTTGAGGTACACACCGGACCTCTCCGTTCTTTTGCATCACCCACCAAGTATATCCAGGTCCCTGAGCGAAAACAATTCCACGAATAGGTTTGCCTTTTCCTGAGGCAGGAGTAGCCCAGACTGTTTTACCCAGCATATTTTTTACATGCACTACAGGAACTTTATCCCCATCTACAGTACGTAACAGGTTTGATTGGGCAGGTCCAGCTCGGTTGGTAGATCCCCTAGTATTGACTAACCAGGTGGCCTTTGCCAAATGCGTATCCCAGTTTTTGAACGTCCCAGCGCCCATTGCTTTCAAGGTAGTCTTTAACAGGCCATTGTATCGTTCAACTTTCCCGGAGGCTGGTGCATGATAGGGGATGTGATACACCCATTCAATACCATGTTCTTTGGCCCAAGTGTCTATAAGGTTGTTTCGGAAGTGAGTCCCATTGTCTGATTCTATTCTTTCTGGGGTGCCATGTCGCCATAGGACTTGCTTTTCAAGGCCCAGGATGGTGTTCCGGGCGGTAGCATGAGGCACAGGATATGTTTCCAGCCATCCGGTGGTTGCTTCCACCATTGTAAGTACGTGGCGCTTGCCATTGCGAGTTTGAGGGAGTGTGATGTAATCAATCTGCCAGGCCTCTCCATATTTATATTTCAGCCATCGTCCTCCATACCAAAGAGGCTTTGACCGTTTGGCTTGCTTGATTGCAGCACATGTTTCACAGTTATGAATAACCTGTGCTATAGCGTCCATGGTCAAGTCCACCCCTCGATCACGAGCCCATCTGTATGTTGCATCTCTACCTTGATGGCCTGAGGTGTCATGGGCCCATCGGGCTATAAATAATTCACCTTTATGCTGCCAATCCAGGTCCACCTGAGCTACTTCAATCTTAGCAGCCTGATCCACCTGCTGGTTGTTTTGATGTTCTTCAGTAGCCCGATTCTTGGGCACATGAGCATCTACGTGGCGTACTTTCACAGCCAGGTTCTCTACCCGAGCAGCAATATCTTGCCACAATGCAGCAGCCCAGATAGGTTTGCCCCTACGCTGCCAGTTGTTTTGCTTCCATTGCTGTAACCATCCCCACAGGGCATTTGCTACCATCCATGAATCGGTGTAGAGATAGAGAACTGGCCATTTTTCTCGTTCAGCAATGTCTAAAGCCAGCTGAATGGCTTTCACTTCTGCAAACTGACTCGATTCACCTTCTCCCTCAGCAGCTTCTGCAACTCGTCGCGTAGGACTCCATACAGCAGCCTTCCATCTCCGATGCTTCCCCACAATACGACAGGACCCATCAGTGAACAGGGCATATTTCTTTTCATTCTCTGGCAACTGGTTGTACAGTGGGGCTTCTTCAGCACGACCCACCTCCTCCTCTGATGATATCCCAAAGTATTTGCCTTCTGGCCAGTCCATAATCACTTCCAATATTCCTGGGCGACTGGGGTTTCCTATTCGAGCCCGCTGAGTAATCAGTGCAACCCACTTGCTCCATGTAGCATCAGTTGCATGATGCGTAGAGGGGACCCTTCCCTTGAACATCCAGCCTAGTACCGGTAATCGGGGTGCTAGGAGGAGCTGCGCTTCAGTACCGACCACCTCCGAAGCAGATCGAACTCCTTCATATGCTGCCAATATCTCCTTTTCAGTTGGAGTATAGCGGGCCTCAGATCCTCTGTATCCCCGACTCCAAAACCCCAGAGGCCGACCTCGAGTTTCCCCAGGTTCTTTCTGCCAGAGGCTCCAGGTGGGGCCGTTCTCCCCGGCTGCAGTGTAGAGCACATTCTTTACATCTGGTCCTGTTCGAACTGGCCCAAGGGCTACTGCATGGACTATTTCCTGCTTGATTTGTTCAAAGGCTTGTCGTTGTTCAGGGCCCCACTGGGTCACATTGCCAGTCTTACAAAAACAAAAACAAAAACAAAAACAAAAACAAAAACAAAAACAACATGGAGGGGAGACTTAGTGGGATGACTAGATACAACTGAATTCTTTCTCTGAAATACTACAGATATAAAAACATAAAGAATGTTAAAATGATGTCTATATCCTCTTTTCTTCCCACAAACCTTAGTCCTCAAACATTAAAGACAAATTTGTAGTTGAGTACTGGCACAAATATGGGCACATATTTAAGTAGAATCTTATTTTCCATACACAGTTTTCCATAGGAAAATAAAAATATATGGGTTTAATCTTCTTGTGCAGGAGTTTCAAAAACAGAATGTAAAGGATTTTCAAAAAATTGTGTGTTTAAATTCAGGAGCAGGTTATATGCAAGTTAAGTCAGCATAAAGCAGATGCTGTATTTAAGTTCTGTTGCTTTCTACAGAAAATAAGGTGGTATAGAGTAAAGAAAGCCATTACCTGAATATAGAGATTTTTGCATTTTGAAGGAAATCATTTAGTGCAAGAGGGTAAAATCTTGGCTTACAAAATAAAGATTAAAAATACTATCAATCCAAACAACATTTTCCCCATAAAAGAATAGATTGCTTATGAGCACCGAAAGATTGATAAGAGAAAAAAATCATTTAATAAAGTATAAATACTATCTGATTATCATTTGATTGTTCAAGAAAAGTCAAACAGGGTGCAAAAGATTTTTGGTATTTTTTTTTTCCTTTCTAAAAGTATTTGGTGTATTGGATGTTAAATGGTTGTTACTCTGAAAAATCCATTATGGTATTATCCTTAAATTATAAACTAATTTATTTTTAGTACACAATTAAAATACAAGACAGAAAAAAAAAATGTTCTTAGCCTGCTTACTCTTTAAACTGATGCAAATTATAGTGGAAGATTTCTCTTAGTTTACTCTATAGGCTTTAAACACTTTTTATTTCCATTAATTGTATTTGCAATCTAGCAGGATAGGATCAAAACCAAAAGCTATTCCCATCTCTTTGAGACTTTTTTTAAAACTCTGTTCAGACTTCTGCAGAGCTCTATTTTCTCATTTAGAGATGGAAAAGTTATGGAGAATATCTGTAAGGAACATAGCTAAGATTTTCCCTAGGTGATACAGGAAATATGAGGACTGAACATACAGACTAATTTGATACATTCCAATATTATATTGCTACTTTTATACATCTGTATAAAAGTACCAATCACATTATAAACAATACTCTGGTGCCTCAATTTGTTGAATATATGTATGGAGAAGTTCATTTCAAAACTATGATGATTCAGCTGTGCAACTTGGAGTGTACATGCAGGTTCGGTGCCTAAGGAACCACTGTTGTTATGTTTTCATTGCATGGACTGTGAAATAGCACTGCTTCAGGCTGCGGGGAATACAGACTAAAGAAAGTAGTAATTTCATTTTTGTGCTTTTTCTTTTAATGTAGAATCTAAATATAAATACTTGGACTCAAATGTTAACGGATTACACATATACTTGTCAGAGATGGGCTATTCCATTGCAATCAGTGAGGCTGCTCACTCATGGATCACTAACTACAGATGTCAAGCACCACAAGAACAGAAACTTAGCTACCAATATACACAGGGGAAAAGAAAAAGAAAAAAAAAAAAAAAAAAAAAGTGAAAATTAAAATTATTCATGTTCAAAAATATTTCATATTCTATAATTTCTATTAAAAATATGATGAAAACATATGAACAAGTGATTCTGTAAGCCCAAAACACCCTCAAAAGACCATAGTGCTTGTTTTAGTAAGCACTATTGCACTATTTAGTTAAGAATAACCCTGAAGAATATATCAGGAAAAACACAAGACAAAATGAGGAGGAGGAGGAAATAACAGTTAACAGTGATGAAAGTGACTTCAGTGTAATCAGAAACACAGTTGTGGCTATATGTATAAATCTGAAAGCTTGGGTTCAAAGACCTTAACATCCTTTTTATATTGTGGAGACCAGAAGCACATGATATTCAAGATGAGGCTGCACCAACACTAAATACATTGGGAGAATCACGTCTTTTAAGTTGCTGGCTGTGCTGTGCTTCCTGCGTTGTGTGGCCATTGGCACAAACAGCCAGCAGGACCAGGGAGGTGATTGTCCCCCTGTACTCTACTGTGGTGAGGCCACAACTTGAGTACTGTATTCGATTTGGGGCCCCTCAGTACAAGAAGGACATCAAAGCCTTGGAGAGTGTCCAGAAAAAGGCTACAAAGCTGGTGAAGGGCCTGAAACATGAGTCCTATGAGGAGTGGCTGAGGGAACTGGAGTTGTTTAGTCTGGAGAAGAGAAGGCTCAGGGGAGACCTTATTGCTCTCTACAAATACCTGAAAGGAAGTGAGGAGCTGGGGGTCAGCCCCTTCTTGCAAGTAACTAGTGTTAGGACTAGAGGGAATGGTGTCAAGTTGTGCCCAAGGAGGTTTAGGTTGGAGATTAGGAGAAATTTATTCTCAGAAATAAATAGTCAGGCATTGGAACAGGTTGCCCAGGGAGATGGTGGAGCCACCATCCCTGAGGGTATTTAAGGAAAGGTTGGACATGGTGCTTAGGGACATGGTTTAGTGGGTGACATTGGTAGTAGGGGGGTGGTTGGAGCAGATCATCTTGAAGGTCTTTTCGAACCTTAAGGATTCTATGATACCTTCTGAGTGGGTGGCCTGCTCTGCCAACATGCTCAGCTCTCTGTTTGGTGTGGGCCGCAGTCCTGACAGCCTCCCCCACTTGCCCACAGTATCAATTATAGGAAGCTAAGTAATTTGATTCAAACCTTTTTACTTCCCTGTGATCTTGAGAATAGAGTTTTAGGATTATTAGTTTGGGAATTATTTGCAGTAATTCAAAGCCCTATGTATAACATAGCTCATTCGGTGAGCGGATAAGGCAGTATCACTAATGCCTGTAAAAGACTGAAACCTTTCAAGTGTTTTTGGTATTAGCAAGCAACTTCTAGGAGACTATCTCTAGGGAATTTAACCACCGTAACAGAAACTACTTTGATTTTAATAAATCATTTCTTCAGGTAAAAAATTTTTTCAGCTCACAGGTGAAATTTACTGAGCCAACTAATGTGTTACAAAGCTAAAAGTATTATGGAATAGATGAGTGATGAATTTAAATTCTGACATAAACAGTTGTATTCTCTCGGTCCACAAACTGCATTTTTTTTTCTTAATCATACACTCATTATTGCAGCATTTAATTAAAAAACCTTGCCACTGCGCATTTTGGGGTCTGCTGTTATCAGGGCTACTGTTATTGCTAGTTTCTGTTGAAAGTGCACTTTCATAGGAACAATTTAATATCTGTTAAAACTGAGAGATAGAGGTAATTGCAGAAAATTGCAGATTGTTAAAGATGGATGCTAATTAGAGCTATCTTAAAATGTCTGATGGAGTAAGTGCATCTGCAAATCTGAGGGCTTTGCTAGGATACTGGGAAAAGAAAGAGCTATGGAAAAGAAACTGGTAAGTACAGCTCAGCAAGGCACTGGCCTTAGACTGAACTCAAATCAACAGTTCTGGCAAAGAAGCAGATTCTTCTGATGACAGGCAATTTGAAAACCAATTAACATGTGAATTGCAAATAGGATACAATAAAATCCCACTGTTCTATTGAAAAATAATAAAACTAGATAATTTTGCAATAAAATTTAAAACGAGAAAGATGTACTGTCTGCTGCTCTGGTGATGATCACAGTACACTGAGAAAATGGGTGTTTCTGCCTCCCCTCTTTTTATGACCGCAAAGGTTAATCTGGTGTCAGGTTCAGGGTAGTACTCTATTAACCTACAGGTCTGGGAAGACCCAGCATTAGGAATGTATCAAATGCTGTCACCTCCAGCTGGAGTGACCCCAGCATAATTCCTACTGGGATGCCTGGACTAAGAAAGAAAATGTACTTAGTCCTGGTGAGGAAACAAGAGTATCCAGTGAGGAGTTACAGGTAATTTGCAGCCACATTAATGTTGCTCTGGCAATGTAAGATAGCTGAAGGGTAACCTTCACACACATGTGTGGGCAAGTACTTGCATCCCATTCCCCAGGCAATATAACACTTCAAAGATTTGTCTTTTGAGCAGATGAGACATGACAGCTGAATTGACTGAAGTTGCAGGGCTCAATCAACTGACAGTGAAAGATAGTGAAATTCTTCACTGCTTAAGCAGTCAAAAGCTCTTAGTTCAATTATATGTGATGTCATTTCCACTGCTGTATCAGGTGGACAGTTTAATAATTGATTTTCAGAGTAACAGAAGGAAGAGTAGCCTGTAACAGAGAGATTAGTGCTGGCTGAAAGCACTGATTTCTGCTATGCTTTGCCAAGGAATGATTTAGTTGTGTACTTTATTTATTTCAGCGAATACTATCCCACTACCATCAATACAGTCATTTGCCAAACGGCACAATCTTATGTGCAAGAGCAATACCTTTTTAATATCTAATATGCCCTTGTATTGTACTGACTCATGCTTATTATATCAGTGATGTAAAAGAACATTAACTCAGTTCTTTCTATCTTCATTGTTGGGTATTCTACCATGCTGTAGTAAGATAGCTCAACATTATGCTATTCCTTGCCAAGAAACAGTACCCATGATTAAAGCCCTGTGATTTTGGTACACTGCTAGTTTCGGCTGTAATTTAGCTACACAATAATGATTATTTATGTTTGTGCTTGATGTAAAGCAAAAAAAACAACAACAACAACAACAACAACAACAACAAAAAAGATACATACATAATCCCATAGCTTTCTTTAGGAACAGTGATTCATAGAAAAGTCATGAGGTTTGCATTTTAATGTGTGATAATTGTGTGACAGACAGTGGTTGGTAACACTAAATTTTCTCTAGAAATGTTTCAGTTCAATATGCATAGAAATGGCACTGTGAGCATTTGCATTACAGCACGGCAGAAGACTGAAGTTTTATTGTTGGACTAAAAATAGTTCAGTCTCTGATTCAAGCAAATATCAAATATATTGCCATCACTTAAAAACCCACAATATTCATTTTATTTATGAATAGAGAAGCAGTTAACAGTGAAATGTATGTAATTTGGTTAATTTTACTTTGGTTTTCAGATAGGCCGATTATTGATTAGTCAATCTGATGATTGATTAGTCAATCTGGTTAGAACTTTGAAGAAAATGTTTCAGAATAGGGGGTAAGCAGATGTAGAAAATGCATAATGCAGTTCATGATGTTGTACAGTTGGCACCTGTTCTGTATGCTAAAGTTTCAACATTGCAGAATACAAGGTAAGTTTTGAGATAAATGTTTGAGATAAAAGACAGTTTGGGTTGTGATAGTAGTCCAAAGTTCAAGGAGCAGTGATCTGCTTCAGAGCTTGACCTTCTTCACATAAAACTATGAAACACCATTTTCTGATGATAACATGCACCATGAGTTTATTTTATGAATAAATTTTGCTATCCAAATGTATCTGGTGATCAATTTTTAATCAAACTTCTCAATCAAATGGGAAATGATCAACTTCCCATTTACTTCAAGGTTGAAGGTACCTGAGCAACATTTCTATGTAGATACTGAACTGTTTTTGAAACTGTCCAGTATCAGACACTAAAATGCCTTGACAATATGCTGCTTTAATATTCATTTTTTAGATGAATTTTACTCATTAATGAATTAGTAATTTTTTTAAAAGTAGTAGGCTTCCTTGGTGAAAGAGCATCCTCAGCCCTTGAAAAATCTTCTAACGAAGGTCAGCACAGAAAAGGATTTTTGACATAGGACTTAATGGTGTAAAAATTACTGAATGCTGTGAGGGAGTCCACAGGTAATACTGTTGGCTTGGATAACTTTCTCATTGATTTCTGAGTCATTTTTCTGTACTTAATTTATCCACTTTTACTGGAAGCCTTTAAAAGTAATCACTGCTCAAGACTACCTGCCAAATAGATTGAAAACTGAGCTTATTTCTGTGCCCTCCTTCTTTAGACAGATTGCTCATCTGCTGTACACCCATAACTCTGTTGAATAGTCTAGAATTACCACTGAAGTTCTACTGCCCATTATACACATGGCTCTCCCGTATATCCTAAAAGCAAGATTTTTTTTTTAAGACACCTTATAGTAACATTCTTCCTTACAGACCAGCACTGAATTGTTGTTACAAATTCTTCATAAAGGAAGATTCAAGCTCCTACAAGGTTCAGTTCTGGCTTCCAAAGCCACATATGGAGACTTACTACAATGAATCACATTTCTTTTGCAGATCCTAATAAACACAGTATGGATTTACTTACTCCTGCATTACTACAACAATCTATATTTTTATTTTAACCCTTTTGAAGGAAACACAAGTAACAAGAGTCCACTGAAGCCTCTCCTTTTTGTAGGATTTTAATAATTTCAAGTCTGTCCCTATTCATTGGGATTGTTTTTTCGCAGATGTCATCTGGTCTTCCAGAAACCCTAATATTTGACCACTAGAAGCTTCATCTTCAGCACAACTCCATACTGGAATCCTTAATGTACAGTGCCTTTTCTAACAAGTTATTAAGAGTTTAGTGACTCAGCTTTAGCAGTCCTCAATACACTGGCAATACCAGAAATTTCAGTGTATCATTTCTCAGTAGATGATTCAGATAATCCATTTAAATTGGTTTTAAACATGCTGGCAGCAAAAGAAGATTTAGGCAAATAAGTTCTTTCTTGATTCTCTTTTATCTGATTAATTTCATTCTGTTATTTAATTTCTAGTATTCCTAATCCATTTCATTCTGCTGCCTACTTACTGCCATATAAAACAAATAATTTTAAACATTATTACATTATTACAGCAAGCTTAGAACCAAACTATCTTATGTTCTTATGTCTGCTATAAGGTTGGTGTCATCTTTTTTATTTTTTTTTGCTAAGATGATTGCTCTTTTTTCTTTTGTCTGTAAGCAAGACCAGTGTTTGTATTGTAGCTTCCAGGTAGATGCTTAAGAATAAAAGGAATACCCTCACACTGTTTTTTTTGTATGTGTACACGCACACACATACACACACATACGTATGCAAGATGTATGTATGTATAATAGCTTCTTGGACCTTTTAGGTTTTCTGATGCTCTTTATATGCATTTTTCTTATATTTTATTGAAAAAAAATGTTTTCACAATGTTGATGTATAACCTCCCTCTTAAACATATACTTCAACGTGTAGATTTAGAAACACGAGCTCAACATAAAATTAATCCTCTCCAGTCAGAAATCCACTGATCTATACATGGTTGCAAACACAGAGACATTACTGTGATAGGAGATTGTAGACTATAGAAAATTTATCAGTCTACATTTAGACATAGGGTTGACTACCAGAATTGTCAGGGTATCTGTTGACACTGAAACAATCTAAATTTCACTGACTACACAAGCATCTTTATTCAATTAAGAAAAAAGAATAACACCTGATTTCAATTGCTCAGACATACTGTAAAAGGACAATACAGCATTATCAGCAAAATTTACACTAAGAAGCTTTGTCAATGAACATCATAAAAAAAAAAAAAAAAAAACTATGTTATCAGTCTTTTTTTTTTTAACATAGCTTTAATCTTACAGTAGTTAAAATAATAGAAAAAATTAGATTGTGTACAGATTAACTGATATATATGAGCAGAAATATTAGTCCAATCTAATTACAAGCCTGAACACAATCTCACTTGCATCATTGCAAATGTTCAGACAATGTATCCTAGACAATACAGTGAAGTCATATCTAATGTTTTTAAGGTCTCCTGATGCAAAGAGTATAATTTTTACATTCTTAAAATAAATAAATAAATAAAAATTACTTGTATCACATTTTTACAATAAGATGGTACATGGTGGCAAAACAAACAAACAAAACAAAACAACAACAACAACAACAGAAAGAATAAGTGGTGAGACAATGCTGTTCACCAGAAAAAAAAAAAATAAAATCAATGGAATCCTTCCCAGAGTCCTGTAGAAATGCAGCCCTAGGGTTTCAGTGGAGTTATTGTGAATTTACACTACCATGAAATGACTAACTATTCATAGACCCAAGAATCTGCATTAGCAACAATCACTTATTAAGAAGTTTAATTCATTTACCCACTGTTCAACTTTGGATGGTGAGTTTTCTTTTGGATGCTGCTTTTCTTACATCTCAATATCTTAACAATTAGTTTTACTGATAAATGTTTTTGCAAATGAAAAGAAAAAGACACTACTGCTCCCAAAAGCTGAACATAAAGAGACAGATAGAAATTATTATTGGTGAATCTGAGAAGAAAGAAATGAAAGAAAAAAAAAATATATCCATGAATATCCATTGACCTTTATAGAGTAATGAATAATCCTATAAAGCACTCCATCAATTATGTTATTACAATGCTGAGGAGAGGAGACAACCCAAATCTGAAGATTACCCAAATTACCTTCTTACCTGTAAGGAATGACATAATGACACAGAATAAAGCTTTGTGAAATAAAAATATAAACACTGTCTCCCACAGCATCCTCGCAGCTAAACTGAGGATGTGTGGTCTGGATGATCAGGTAGTGAGGTGGGCTGTAAACTAGCTGAAGGGAAGAAGCCAGAGGGTTGTGATTAATGGGATGGAGTCAAGTTGGAGTCCCGTATCTAGTGGAGTCCCTCAAGGATTGGTACTGGGACCAGTGCTATTCAATATATTCATCAATGACTTGGATGAGGGAATGGAGCGCACCATCAGCAAGTTTGCTGATGACACTAAACTGGGAGGAGTGGCTGACACGCCTGAAGGCTGTGCTGCCATCCAGTGGCACAGGTTGGAGAACTGGGTGGGGAGACAATGAAATACAATGAAGGCAAGTGTAGAGTCCATCATCTGGGCAAGAACAACCCCAGACACCATTATAAGTTGGGAATTGCCCTGCTGGAGAGCAGTGAAGGGGAGAGGAACCTGAGGGTCCTGGCAGACAGATGGATGTCCATGAGCCAGCACTGTGCCCTTGTGGCCAAGAATGCCAATGGCATCCTGAGGTGTATCAGAAGGGGTGTGCTTAGTAGGTCGAGAGGGGTTCTCCTACCCCTCTATTCTGCCCTGGTGAGACCACACCTAGAATATTGTGTCCCATTCTGGGCCCCTCAGTTCAAGAAGGACAGGGGACTGCTTGAGAGAGTCCAGCGCAGAGCCACGAGGATGATTAAGGGAGTGGAGCATCTCCCTTATGAGGAAAGGCTGAGGGAGCTGTGTCTCTTTAGCTTGGAGAAGAGGAGACTGAGGAGACTGAGGGGTGATCTTATTGACGTTTTTAAATATGTAAAGGGTGAATGTCAGGAGGATGGAGCCAGGCTCTTCTCGGTGACATCCAATGATGTCATCATTGACAAGGGGCAACGGGTGTAAGCTGGAATGCAGGAGGTTCTGCTTTACTATGAGACAAAACTTTTTTATGGTAAGGGTGACAGAGCACTGGAACAGGCTGCCCGGGGGGGTTGTAAAGTCTCCTTCTCTGGAGACTTTCAAAACTCACCTGGACACATTCCTGTGTGACATGATTTAGGTGTTCCTGCTCTGGCAGGGGGATAGGACTAGAGGATCTTTCAAGGTTCCTTCCAATCCCTAACATTCTGTGATTCTGTAATAAGAAAAAGGATTGTCGCAGAGCCTCATAAAGGAAAAAAATATCATAAACATTTAGACAAATGAGCTTACATTATTATTTTCAATTTCTGATGCTTTTCTGGGCAGTCCAGGTATTGGAATACCCAAGCAACTAGGATCATATCAGATCTCTCAGTTGTCCAGTACAGAATCACAGAACCACAGAATGGCTGAAGTTGTAGGGGACCATCTGGTCTGTTGCAGGAAGAATGGCCGAAAACATGACAGACACTAGTATGGTCAGATCATGCTCTACTTTATTACCTGGATAGCCTGACTTTTATAGCAAACTTAACAGAGACGGATAGTGTCTCACACAAGATTATTGGTCAAAAGCACTCAGACAAACAACTGCAAGAAAACAACCCCACCTGCAAGAAAACAACCCCCTTGTGATTAGTAGTCACGTATCTCGTCCTTGGAGTTGACACAGTAGTGGCAACACTATTTTTCTAAATTCCTCATTTGGGTGATGTGGGAACACTGCCATGGGAACTTCTCATAGTTGTCCTGGTAGCTTGGTTTGCTCAGCTACAGCAAGCCATGGGATCTTTGCTGTTTCAAAAATCCCTCAACACTGGTCCAATTCCACTGCTCAGTCAATGACATATAATGCAGGTTGTCCAAGACAATGTCCAGTCGTGTTTTGAAGATTTCCAAGGAGGAAGATTTCGCAACCTCTCTGGGCAACCTATACTAGTGCTCTGTCATCCACACAGTAAAGTGCTTCCTGATACTTAGGTGGAATATCCTGTGTTCCAGTTTGTGCCCATTGTTTGTGCCTATGGTAGATCATGTTATAAGACAGGTATCAAGTGCATATGACATTTTATGTAGTTTGTTATGACTGGTCACATGGCTTCCAAATTTCAGTTTAGTTCTAATTTAGCGACTGTTAAGCTTTACAATAGAATAACGTACACCAGCAGAGTATTTTGAAAATAATGTTCCTACAGATATTTAAAATACTTAACAATAAGTATTTTAGTATTTAAATACTAAAAGTATTAAGTATTTAAATACTAAAAGTATTTTAGTATTTAAATACTAAAAGTATTAAGTATTTAAATACTAAAAGTATTTTAGTATTTAAATACTAAAAGTATTAAGTATTTAAATACTAAAAGTATTTTAGTATTTAAATACTAAAAGTATTAAGTATTTAAATACTAAAATACTTATTGTTAAGTATTTTAAGTATCTGTAGGAACATTATTTTCAAAATACTCTGCTGGTGTACGTTATTCTATTGTAAAGCTTAACAGTCGCTAATTAATACTTTTAGTATTTAAATACTAAAATACTTAACATTCTTATTTAATGCAGTTTTATATGCAAGTTAGTTACTGATCTTGTTTTTAGTTAAAGTACTTTTGAAACAAATAGGAAGCAGATATGCTGGACACACAATAGAATATTATCAGATAGTGCTAAGGTAGTAGGTGTCATCTAGAAAATATTTCATCAATATGGTTTAATAAATGATGACAACTGCAACTGACCTTCTATGTGATCTTCTATCATGGACTTTGTGACTATCTGCAATGACTAGTTCCATAGACACTCCAGTCAATATTCCTCCCTTTCACATTGTGTAAGACCAATAAGACACCTGTCTGTTTCTCCCAACTCTATTTCATCTATGAAAACCAGCCCTTATTGCCTAGAACTTTGATCAAAGTCATCTAGGTGTAAGTTGTAGTCAATTTTAGTATTTGAGAGATCAGAGTTACATTCTGAGTAGATGTTCCAGCAGAATTAACCAGAAATAAAAAGCAAGTCTGTTCTTGTTTGCAGTTGATTTATAATCCAACAGTGTTTTCATGTATTTCAACTTGTTGTTTTCCATTATATTATGTCTGTGTGTTTTGCTCAAAAAATATTGTCCATGGCCCTAACCAATTGCTAAGATTTAGTAGGTTCCTTGGGTGTACTTCATGATAACCTATGTGTCATTTTATAAATGTAACTTTGTCATACATTGCATCGTAACTTTGTCAACACTACAACTGTTAGATGTAGCAAGACCAAGCTGATCTGCAGTTTCCTTAATGACCTTTGACTGCTTAGACGTTAATAAGAGGTTAACTAAGAAGGCAATAGTAAGTAATAAATTATTTAATATTATCATCATAATCATAGTTCAATCTACTTTATAGACACTAAAGTATTCTTTAAATTATCATATATGTATATTGGTGGAAAATCTCTTCTAGATTTTCATTTTTTTTTCTTTTTTCTGAGCTGTACCTAAAAAAAATGTACTCAGATTTTTTTTTTTTTCCTAAATCACATTAATTGATTTTTGATTAATTGAAAATATATAATTGAGATGTATCTGTATTATGTTGTTGTCCCAGTTTAAGGTTAGAAGAAATTAGCAAGTAGTTTAGTGGTACCATATCTTCTACAGCCTCCTGGAATTCTCATACAAAAACAAGCAAAATGCAACCAAAATCCTCCCTGGTATCTGACATAACAGTTTGACAGATTTTTGGATGACTTGGCAATCCCAGGTCTTAAAGAATAGTGTATATCATTTTAACCTACTTATAACTGCACACAGGAGAAATAATTTAAACCAAAGAGTTTTATGCCTTTCCATATTATTTCAGGATAAAATTAGAACAATGTATGCATATGTAAACACACCCAAAAGAAAAAGGAAGGAATACAGGCTTTAATTCTGAAATACTTTAGAATTATTTTACCATTTTACACTTCAATATACAGGCACATAGAAAAAGAGACGGTAAAGCAAGCACTCTGATTTGTATTATGCAAAATAAAGCTTTGTTTAATGACACAAAAGACAGAGTTTTAAGGGAAAGAATCCACTAATTTGGGTTTATGGGAAGCAGGCTTACGAAATGAAAATAATATTAGTGAAGTATACTTGCCAATTATAACCAGTTGTGAATACATCAGTTGTGAGTATAATCATAAGTGAAAATCAGTTTACAAGTCCAGCATAAGGTGCTGGTATTGCATCTTTCCATTAATCAATCCAGATAGAGTCTTTTGCAGAAAAATGTTAGGGCTTGTCCGAAGCAAAGCAAAATCAAATTGACTAATAAACAAACCAAAGTTAAAAAAAAAAAAAGTGAAACAAAAGACAGCAGATTGCACAGAATTCTACTGGTCAAACTCTTAACACTTTGTAATGTCATGTAAATATCAAAGGATAAGGTAATTCTAAGGATATAGGGTTTGGGGGGGATATTTTTTTCAATATTTTGTTCAAGCTGGGAAATTTCCTGAAGAGTAGCTTTAATTAAATAAAAGTTTTTATAAATTAAAATGAAAGAAGAGAGTATATATTATATTCCATATGTATACATATGGTATTCTTATCAGAATTTCTCTAAGCATCATTTCACATGCAGGGGAAAGGCATACAGAAGGAGGATGAAAATTAATAGAATCAACTGTTTTCTTCTCTTCAGGTACCCAGAAGAAACTGCACTACTTTCCTAATTCCTAAAAAACAAACAAACAAACAAACAAAAAAAACCTATAGTGGAGAAAACAAAACAAAACATCACCCCAGAAAAAATTGATAACATGTTTTACTGCACGTAAGAATTTACCTGGACAGATCTGTGTAGATTATTGCAGATCATCCCACCTGACTGGACATGTGATAGTATCTGTAAAACATGCCACACAGTGGTCTTAATCTTGTTTAGTATGCCAAGCTACTGCTTGCAGCACAAATGTGTGTGCCAGAGTGATGCAACGAGATCATACACATGCAGTACATCTGGCACTTCTGGCCTTAGTGTACTATGACTGTGTGATGAGAACATCTATGCATGAGAAATGGAGACAAACATATGGAACATTCATTGTCTGTGTTGTAGTTCAAACCACGGTGCAATGGCCCAGCAATCCCAGAAGAATTCTACCTGAAGTCTTAGATGGGAAAGGTATTTGCTGGTGGGAATGCTTGGGTGTGCAATAGTTTCCCATGTACTTTTTCTTGAAACAGCTTATTATTTCAGGTCCCGTACTGCTTGACCTTCCCCATTCAGTTCCTGGACCTGGAGTAAAGTGTGGCCTAATGGAATGCAATATAGTGTACACCCTTATGTCCAAATATAGAGTTTTACGTGCTTCAGCTGAGAAATAAACTGCCCATGAACTTCAGTGGAAGCAGAAAATGTCTGAAATTCTACCTTTGGTTTCACCCTATGTACAGTTTACTGAAATGTAAATTAAGATAGACTGAAGTACCAATTTTAAAATGACCACTGTGCCTTTCAAAAATACAATACATAAATTTAAATATGAGTTAGTGGCCTTTTAGAATGACTTGTGGTAGAGAATAATTTTATAATAGAAACTGTAAGGTAAAAAGGAATATTTTTTTCATATTGAGTATAATTACTTTCCCTGCCACAGCAGGTTCTCAGCAAACAAGCAAATTTGATCCCATACATATAAAGAGGATCAAAAGATGCTACATAATCAAATTCTAGAATGACAGCAATAGCACTGTATATTAAATTCAATAGTGTGGCTCAGGAAATTCCTGAATCAGTAAATCCCAGGAGAAAACATCTGTAAACTTGCCTTTTTTCATATGTATTTGCTATTATACATTGTCACACACAGGAATCCTGACTAGACCTTTATTGTGGTACAGTATGTCCTTTCTGTGCTAGACAGGCTTCATGTAAATGTTCAAAGCTAAATCTGCTTTTTCTCCAAGTTTCTGTTCTTCTAATTCTGCTGAAGTCATATGCAGTTAATCCATGTGTAGATTCGCAAATTTTATTTCACATAGATCAATATACTGTATGGTTTGAAGCTCGCCTACCTTTCCCTCAGATTCCCTGTAGACAAGCACTATTGGCTTTTGCTGATTTTTGCAGCCACCATGAGATACAGCTCAGCTCTCCTCCTGCCAGTGGGGCAGGTGGTTCATTGCCAGTGTACATGCAGCTATGTACACTGCAGCCACTGCCACTTCGGTATCTGGTGCCAGGCATCTCCTCTGTCTGACAAACAATTAACATCCTCAGGAAAAAGTTGGGGAAGGATGATTCAGAGAAGTAAGTACACTGATGCACTGACTCTCACTTTTCCCTTGATGTATTCCAAGCCTGCCTTACAAACAAGGAACCTGTGCCCGCTCCTGCACAGACACATCCAACTTCCCTGGCAACACACCCGGCCAAGCCCTGGCTACCCTGACAACAAGCTGACAGCAGACAGAGGAAGACTGCTAGGACATGGCAGGATCCTATCCTCATCTGTGCCATTTATGACTAGGAGTCTGCTTTTGCTAGTTGAGGCTTCTGCCTACTTGGGTACGTCAAAGGAGCCATCTGTTTTGTGCTCTAATAAAAAATGCAATTGTTGGGCTGGTGAGAGAAAGTTATATGGTATCCTGAGAGCCATAAACCCGTGCCTGGTTGTGTATACATGCATGCTGAAGCCTTTCCAGATGAGAGATGCTGCTTCCTAATACACAACCACTTTCTGTGCTCCCGATGGCTACTAATGTCCACTCTAACAACACAAAATCACAATGGCAGCAAACAGTGCTATCTATGTGCTAGAGCAGTCAGAGCAAGCTGCATGTTGCATGGACAATGACTCACATAGCACAGCCCTGTTCCCTGCTCTAATGTGCACTGGTGTAAGTAAAACTTGTCTCCTAGGCACACTCCAAGACCTGCAAGGAAGGGTAGGAAAAATGGACATTTTATAGCATTATCCTTGGTTTCAGCTCCTACTACAGTTGCGCTGGACACCTGAGAGGCCAGAACTGGAAGAGGCTTGTGAAGCTTCTCTGAAGCCGGCAGACTTCTCTGAAGGCCGAGGCAACTGCAGGTAGTGCAGCTGAAGTGCAAAATTGACGGCTATCATCTTTCTGTTGGGAGTGTAGGCCAAGACTTGGGTGTATGAGGTTGCCTGAGGTGGTGAAGTAGAAGTAGGAAGATAAGAGACCTTGTATGCATTTGCTCTTTATGTACTGGAAACTGCAGATAATCTCCAGATAATCTCTGTATCCTCTCCCTTAGTTACTCCCTGATGCCTTTTGATGATATTGTCAGGTCAGACTGAGCACAGGCCTTTGTACTGGGCTGCAGATGGGCCACCTTTGTTCACAGTTGTTTATTCTGGTAGGATCTCAGACTGAGGGGAAAACTATGCAAGATGAAAAAGTAGCAGAAACAGGTTATCCTAAAAGCAGTTTCTCAGGATAATTGAGATGATGACATGCTTTTATCATGCATCATATCAAGAAGCATCCTAATCACAAATCCAATGTGAGTAATATAGGATTTTCTTACTTTCTCCTGTCCAGTAAAAATTTTTATTTTATTTTATTTTATTTTATTTTATTTTATTTTATTTTATTTTATTTTATTTTATTTTATTTTATTTTATTTTATTTTATTTTATTTTATTTTATTTTATTTTATTATTTCATTTCATTTCATTTTTTAAGTGTACCTGTATAGTCATGGTCACCATCTGAAATTAAAATCTGGGTCTTCAGTACTGCAGTCTCTATCCTGGCAAAGGTTTTTACTACAGTTGGTTTGGAAGAAAAAAACAACACTGTTTTGTCAACTTCTAAGATTTTCTGAATTCATGGATAGTTACATTTTTCAGAGAAGAAAAAAAAAATAATGAAATAAGCTCATTCATATTAAAAGGATTAGATCATGTATACGCAATTGCTTGTATTTTTGTATTATGTTTTGACTAATCAGTGACAATATTGATAACGGTGGAGCTGGCTATTAGACATTTTGTTTAAAATGGTAAGACTATTACATTTCTGTCAAAATGAAGACTAGTCAGTAGGAACAATAACCAGTTAGGTTAACATTATTTTAAATTGCATTTGACTACATTGCAGTCAATTCACTTCTGAGATACTAAGAAAAGTACATGATTTTATCTCTGATTTTATACTCCCCAATGGTCTTCTTACATAGACTGACAGATTTACAGCTTATTTATAATAGGTTTCATAAGCCAGTATACATGTATT